>NC_046674.1:0-1250000 GCF_003369915.1 Drosophila miranda | reverse complement strand
AGAGTGCTTTCTAGCAGCATGTAGTGATTGTGGTACATTTAACCAAGCAGATTATTGATTATCGTAGAACCCTAAGGCTATGTTTCCCCATCTTTTTTTTTGGTTGCCATAACCCTCCCACTTGGAGCCTGTATCCTGCACCCAGGCAGATTAATGATCCGCAATTATTTTGTTTCGTTTCCACAACATTTTCATAATAAGCCATTAATCTACTCGTTGTAGTGGAATTGAAAAAGAACGGAACGGAACGGAACGAAGTTTGCACAACACCAAAATAATACCAATGATATTTAACGAGAAATCGAAATCGCATTACCAACCAGATCTAAGAAACGAAAATATTTTATTACTTGCCTACAAGTATTTGTACACAAGACAAGCCTAAGATGTAACTTTGAACGTGACCAAATAATTTAATAATCGGAATATTTTTCCCCGAATCACACACATATTGAATATACATACACCAAGCGGACACTTGGCTTGATCTATATGCCGGTGTCCAGATGATATGTAACAGATAATTGGGCAACAATCCAACAGGGCAACAGGGAGAAGGAGGCGCGCTGCACGTTCGGGTGAGCGACAGGCAGACAGACACATCTTTCAGTAAGCCGAATAAAGAATATACATACCGATCAAATAACAAAAGCACGGTGTTTGGCCTTTGGTTTACATAAGCACTTTATTCGAAGTTGTGTAAAAATGCAGAGTCTAGAATACAATTAGGGTATGTTTAACAGCTTTAGGAGTATATTAGATTAGCATAGCGATCGAGAGTCGACAGTCGACAGTCGACCGGCAGATACGGCTACGGGCTACGGCGTATAATATTCGGAATACAGCGACGGCGCTTATAATAATACTCGATGATCGAACGCCGCTCAGAGACCCAGTATTTGTTCCTGCTTGTAGACGCCATGGTAGGCGTTGCGGATAAGGACGTAGGGGAAGCAGGACTCCAGCAGATCCATGGTGAGGAACGGCGACTGCTTGACAATCTCATCGAGCAGCAAGTAGATGGACTCACGGTTGCGGGTAGCCTCCTTGTCGGACTCCTGCCCCAGGCGGAGCAGCGATGAGCTGGCCAGCGCCAAGAATTCCTTCATACGGTCCTCCATGTCGTTCTGCCCGCAAATGGTGAACAAAGCGCCAAAGATGTTGTTGATGGCCGCCGCCATGCAGTGCGTGTTGTTCGAGTGCCCGTCAATGGTGGCCCTGTAGAAAGAGTTCTCGTTGCGCGCCAGCTTCGGGATGGAGACGGCCACGAACACCATCAGCAGGCAGGCCGTGAGATGCTCGCCTTCGTCAAACTCCGGCTTCTTGGATTTGAGCGTGGTGGCCAGTGTGGGGTCCACCTTGCAGAGCAGACCAGCTGCCGACGCCATCTCAGAGGCGACGCGTATCTGGTCTCCGCCAGGTAAATGCTCCTGAAAGTCCTTTACCGAACTCAGCAGGAAGGGAATGCGTTTATCTAGCACATCCACGAGAGCCTCATGCACCAGATTGCGGAAGCAGATGATCACTCCAATGATGGTCATGCGCTGCAGCACACGGTCTACGTCCTGGAGCCGCTTGCACTGCTCCTTCATCACCTCCGGCTTGTCAAAGCTGGTCCGCAGAGTGATCAGCACCTCCTTGTTGGTGCCAACAAGCGACTTGAGCTCCTGCACCTGGTTGGCAATGTGCCACATTAGGGTCTCGTTCAACGTTTTGATGCCATAGGGACCGACGAGCTCCGCCAGAGCGCGTAGTTCGTTGAGATCGGAGAACTCTTGCGGATTGAAAGGCACCCAGCCCTCTGGGGAAATGGGCACGAATGCCTTCTGGTTGATGGAGAACACAATGTTGCCGGCAGAGACGCGTCTCAGTAGAACCTCGCTGTACCAGGTGTTGTACAGGGCGGCAATGGTTTTCTCGCCATGCGAGTCCAAGGCCTGCGTCTGCTGCAGCAGGCAGTTGTTGAACACCCGCGTTATGTCAATGTGGACATAGTTCTCCACGGTCTGCAGCACATTCATATAGGCTCGCACGCTGGCCAGCAGCTCCGAGGGCTTGGCTATTTCCATTGTCTCTTGGTTGAACATCACCATGCCCACGAGGTCTCGCGAAAAACGGTGTTCCAGGTTTTGGCAGAGATATTCGCGAGGGGCGAAAGCGAACTCCCACACATTGACGGTGGGACAGTAGTTGATGGCATAGCAGAGCTCCGTTAGGGCCATGTGCAGCTTGTCCATGGTGGTCAGATCCTCGCGCGTCTTTCGGTACGACTCATCCCCTGGCTTGCGTATGTCGTCAAAGTGCTTGGACTTTGACTTGTCCTTCTTCTTGCGGGCGGACTGCACAGACAGGATCTTGGCGCAGTGCTTGGGCAACAGCGCATCGGCCATGGTGCACTGCTCATCGCAGATGGTGGTAATAATGTTCTTCGCCTCCTTGGCCATCTCCTCCAGGAAGATGTTGACCACACTCAGCGATCTCTCCCGAATGTGGTGACGCTCCTCCGGGCACATTTCGTGCGTGCAGTTCTGGAAGTGACTGCAGATGAGGGGGAAGGCTATGATGTAGCGGTTCTGAGCAGGGAACTCTAAGCACATGTGAAACTGGTCGTCAAACATTTTGTTGTAGAAGCAAAAGATGCTCAGATCAGAGGTCTCCACCAGTATCTCGTCCAGATTGTCCACGACCCGCGTATGGAACACCATGGAGTCCAGCAGACGAGCCAGTTCTGCATGCTCCGTTATCCGCAGGGCAGCCTTGCCCACGCTCATGTACGTCTGCAGACGGAACCAGTCCAGACGGAAGGGCCGGAAGTAGAACAGCTCGTTGTCCTCCACTTGCTTCACAGTCAATCCGGCAGCCGTGTTGTACAGAGAACTGAATATGATGCTCTCATCTTCCGGACACATCTGCAGGCTTTGCATGCGTATGTTCAGGTCCGTGGCATCGAAGCCGGACAAATATTGCACATAGTACCGCTGCATCACCTGGCTGTACTTGCGCACCAAGGCGCGCAGCTCCTCCATGTGGAAGAGCAACTCGGGCAGTTGGCGATCCACCAGATCCTCGTTGCTTTTACCTAGAGAAGAGTGAGCATGCGATGTGGGTGATTAAGTAAGGACTAAATTGTAAGCTTGGAGTACGAACCTTTGTGTTTTAGTAACGGAGGATTGTCGTTGTGACGCAGTAGCCAAAGAATCTCGTCGCGCGCCAGGCAGAGTCCAATGAAGATGAAGATTGCCTTGGGACCGAGCAGTCCCGGCTGATCTGTCATAATCAGAGCCAGCTCCTTTAAGGCCGTGCGCAGGAACTTGCGGCGCTCGCGATGCATGAGGGCTGCCTTTTGAACTGCTGTGTTGTACGCCTCCTTGACCTCGGCTATCCTCTTGCTGTAGCCCTTGATGCCGTCAAAGGTGGACTGTATGTACTGGTGTATCTGCAAGACCTCGTCGCGGAAGAGGGCCACCACCCAGCTGGACTCCAGGGCAGACACCCAGATCTTGTTCACCTCTGGGTACTGGCCCAGCATTTGGTGGTTCAGAAGGAGACCGAAAATAATCCAGCGGTCCATGGCCTCCAGCGAGATGTACTCGCAGGACATAGTATCCGTTCGTACGGCCTTCAGGAGTATAGCAGGATTACCCACCAAGCTTAGCTTTTGCATCTCCCGCCACTTGTCCGCCGGCAGGTTCCGCAGAGCGTAGATGGAGGTGAGCGAGCGCAGGGCATTCGTCAGCAGTCGCTGGTGGGGAATAAACTCCTCAGATAGCTTCTTGAGGGGAACCTCGTAGTCCAGGATCATCTGGCCCAGGCGGGGAAAGCCAGTGTCCGCTTGATTGTTCTGGAGCTCAAAGGCAGCGTTGTACAGACCCAACACAGCCTTGCGATCCTCGACTCTGGACAATACAATCATCAAAGAGACGTATGTCACCACCAAATCCAAGTAATTTTTGGTCAACTCAAAGTTCAGCGTTATGTCCAAGTGGATCTGACAGGCATCCATCGTGGTGAGCAGCTCGCAGACATTGTCCTTGAAGTCTAACAAATCCACAAAGGTATGGTAATACAGGGAGAGCGATTTAATTATCTCCGCCTTGATATTGACGATGGCGTTCAAGCCCTTCACATCGATGTTGGGGAATCGCTTCACAATAAATTTGATGCTCGACTCCAGGGACTTCTCGGAGAGGAAGCCCGGCTTGGATTTGGTGTCGCCACAGGCCTTTTTGATATTGTATATTCGCGTGAGTATGCCCAGGCCGCGATCATTCAAGATAATCAGCTTCTCAGCTATCTTTTGCTGATTCGGAAAAATTGGGCGTGCCATTTCCGATGACCGATGGGGACGTGCACTGGCTGAAGGCGAGTTTTCGGCGTAGCCAAGTACACAAATATGCGCTGGCAAACTTTTTTAGCTAGCGATAAGGGCCAATCGGGACACTACTTATATTTTTAAGATAGTTTGATTAGCTAAAAAAAAATAGACACAAAAATGTACACATAACTCTTCTTCTTGTTTCAGCCACTAGTGGTGAGCCCCTAGATGAGCGATAGTTCATCTCTGTTACTTTTCCCGTGATTTTAAAAATACCGGGGCACTGTCGCGACAAGTTGGATTTGATTTGTGGCAATTCGAAGCATTTTAATTTACTCAATTATTCGGTACTATTATTATAGCCTAGTACTCAGATCAACTCAATTTTCTGTCGACAAAAAGTGCCATTTATTTCGCTCGAGGCGGCAGAATGTGACCAGATGTGCATGCTCTACGGTAACACTGTTATGTGTTTGAATTAAAAATTCAAATTTTGTAGGAGAGCAAGCAGGAGAGGAATGTATTTATGTATTTCACTGTATATGTGGGCGCTTTGGTGATGGTGTACGACTATGCACAGACAAAGAACCGCAATATTGGATAAATTCAATATAAACCTTAACATCACCAAAACCTGTAAGCTTATAAATTAATAAAATGAGTACCGGGTATCAGCTTTTATTCGACTGCCTTAAGTAGATTAAATTGGTCTTTATTATTGCATTTTTCTAGCCGGCTTTTTCTTGCTTGCTTCCTCCCATTATTATTGTACCAAAATGTTTAATTCTCGTTTGAAATTTAATAAAGTGAACCAAAAAAATATTGCGCGTAGTTTCTTCCTTATCGCACAAAACTACCGATATATTCTGTGATCGATAAGTAGAAAAATTCGCGGGTATATCTGATCTAACGACGTGAAACAGCAGACCAATATGTAAAGTTGTTCCGAACTCAGAAAAGCAGTTCCGTTGATTACAAATACTCTTAAAAATATTCATATTATCATATATATGTTATATGTATTACACCCAACAAATATATATCGACATATTGATATCATAAAAGAGAGAAAACCTGAGGATCAAAGTGAATATAGCAGGGAACATGAAGAAATATAAAGGATGGAAATGCCTGAATGCCTGGACTTAAACAGGATCCTGAAAAAACACGTATGAACAACAATTAAACAAATATTTGAATGTTATGTTAAAGTTAAGTTAGGGTTTGATGGAAAAAAGATGGCGACAGAAGTGACAGAAAGTTCTGGAACAAAAACGAAACTGAAAAAGAAAACGAATGAAGAGCAAGCAAAGAAGAATGTTAAAATAATATATAATGACCAATATGAGGGACCATAATTACAAAGGGTATTTAAAAAAATTGCAGGCACATAAAATGAAACAAAAATATTTCCAATTAAACCCATTGAGCTAGTTAAACTGCCAGTTGACGGTGCTCTGATTGCGTTAAAGATTGGATTTGGCAGATGCAAAATTGAATTTTAAAATTCAACGAATGCGAATAAATGTTGAACTGTCATGAATCATAATTATGAACCTACAACACTTAATCATTTTTAAAAAGTGTCAAATTTTAAATATAGCAATCTTCTATTTCCGAAGAAGTGCTATTGGAATTTATTGACCAACCACTTTTTGACCACGTTTCATGAAAGTATACTGTACTGAACTGTTCATTCAAAATTGGCTCCCAACGATTTATTTTGAAAAATGTTTCCTAAAAGCCGTACTGGAGCCTGGAATAACAGCACATTTTTTTCCATAATTTAAAAATTTCTTAATGCTGATAGCAAAAAAAAAACCGAAGTTTTCAATCTGAAAAGAAACATTATTACCGAGAGACGACGCAAAAGATGGAAAGATTGGTTTTGAAATTACGTTATTTTTATGCACTTTGTATGATTCTCTTTGGTTATTATTCTCTGAGCGCAACTTCGTCTTGGTATTGGCTCTTTGGCGACTCGAGAGCTTGGCACTGCTGGGGATGGTGGTTCGGGCCAGAGCTCGAGTTCGGCTTCAGTTGCTTTTTACATATATAAGTTTAACGCTGTGGCCACGACGACGACGACGAGTTTTGTTGTTCAGTTAAATGCGGAAAGGCGACGGAGGCGGTACAAAGTTTTACGACGGCGCGTGCGTGGCAGCCAGTTTAAGCGGAACAGAACCAAAATAAAACAAGCATCAGGCAATAAATCAACGTACGTGTAAAAGCATTTCAAATCCAAGACACTGAGCACATCATTTGGGGCGTAGTGGAGCAGTGACTCCACTTGTTAGGCTTTCCATTAACGAATATATTGTGCGACGACGACGCCTTCGCCTTCGCCCAGCCCATGAATACCCATCGCGGAGTTTGGGTTTCTCTCCAGTGTGTGTGTTTACGTGCTAATTGGCTTTCCACTTCCTCTCCCCCTCCCCGTCCCGTCAGGCTACGCATGCGCAACATACATATGTACATAAACATGAAGTTCGTCTCCCGATACCGAATCTTCCCATCTTCCTATATATAATACATACATACATGCATATGTGCAAAGTAGTTCCATCCTCAGATGGGCTGTTTGTTCTGATGTTTTCCTCTCGATTTCGTTGATATTCGTATTCTGATTCCGTTTTCACATGTTTCGCGGCATCTTTTGTCTGGGTTCAACTCGTGATGAACGCCCGATTCCGGTTTGGCCGAGCCCCGAGGCTAAACAAAAAACAAATTAATATGCAAAAGTTAGGGGCAAAGAAAAACGTGAAAAAAGCCGGAAAGTGAAACCGTTTAAGTCTTGCTTTTCCACCTAATTTCCACTCTAACAAAAACCTAAGTGCATTTTCATGCCATTTCTTATCAAAACACCGAAGTAAAGTTGTTTACCCCCCAACCCGTATCAAACCCGTACCGAACCCGTACCGAACCCGTACCGAACCGAACCAGATAGCGATAGCCGGGAGGAGAAGCTAGCTTGGGCTGTCTGCAGTTTGGTTTGGCGAATGATATGACCGTGATTCATCAAGCTCTTTAGTTGGTCATTCCGCTGCCGTTCTGTCCGATGCACCTTGTCGCCGCCGGTCACCAGCTATTTAAGGGCCTTCGGGCGAAAGTTGAGAATCAGGTTCGACAACCCACACAACGCCGGCTCAGGCTCAAGCTCGGTCCCAGCGAATTCGGTTCACGTATTCCCTCTGAATGGTTGCTGAAACGACTTCGTGATAACTGTATCGTATACCAGTATTCCAAATCGTCAAAAACAAAGACAAGTCTTTGATTACATTCTGGTTGGTTGTCTGGTCGATGATGAAATGAGGTTCTAGTGCATGAGTACATGGCAATGAGTGACTCACAGTTCAGTGATTGAAGAATCTCTAAGAATTGTTTTGCCTTTCACTTTTCTGCACCACTCGTGGAGCGACCGGACCGTCCGTTCAATTAAAGCCAGTAATTGAACGGAATTGGAATTATGAAAATGTATCACATTGTCGCCACAAAGTGGCGCTCGACCACGCAAAACATTCAACTCTATTCTTATGTGTTCTTGTGTGTCTCTCCCATAGATGCGAGCGATGCGTCAGAGAAAAGTCTGGGGGGAAGCACCGCAGCTGTGGCTCCTCCTGCTGCTGGCATCCGTTTCGTGCACATTATGGGCTTCAGTGACCGCCAGGACGGGTGAGTGCTACGCCAAAGGCTGACCGCAAAAGGGGTTGCTGACAGCGGATCTCACTTGCAGGTCCCTCGCACGACAAGGTGGTTGTTTGCTACATATCCACATGGGCTGTGTACCGGCCCGAGCAGGGTGCCTATGCCATAGACAACTTTGATCCCAACTTGTGCACCCATGTGGTGTATGCCTTCGCTGGCCTGGACATCACGCAGGCGTCCATCAAATCGCTTGGTAAGGGAGCAGAGCAGAGCAGAGCACCTTCGGCTGGTTTGTTTTATTGGCGTATGCTAATTCGAGCCCATTCTTTTCGGCTAGATCCCTGGCAGGACCTGAAGGAGCAGTACGGCAAGGGTGGCTACGAGCAGCTGACCGGCCTGAAGCGCAGCCATCCACATCTGAAGGTCTCCCTGGCCATAGGCGGCTGGAACGAGGGCTCGGCCAACTACTCCAGCCTGGTGGCCAATAGCTACCTACGCGAACGCTTCGTCAAGCAGGTGTCGAGCTTTGTGCGCAAGTACAACTTCGATGGCCTCGACCTGGACTGGGAGTATCCCACGCAGCGCGGGGGCAAGCCCAGCGACCGCGAGAACTTTGTGGCTCTCACCAAGGAGCTGCGGGAGGAGTTCGACAACCATGGGCTGCTGCTCACCTCGGCCATTGGAGCGGCCAAGAAGGTGATCGACGAGGCCTACGATGTCCGGCAAATATCGCGGTATCTGGACTACCTGCACATCATGTGCTACGACTACCACGGCAGCTGGGACCAGAAGGTGGGCTACAATTCTCCACTCGCTGCCCCAGCAGAGGATCCCTTCAGTGTGGTAAGCCGTGCTAGAACAGTCTCATGAGATCGAAACAGATAATACATGCATATATCTTGCATCATTTATTTCAGAAATTCACCATTGACTATCTGCTGAAGCTGGGTGCACCCCCCTCCAAGCTGGTCCTTGGCCTGCCCTTCTACGGACGAACCTTCAAGACGGTGTCCGAGGGAAATCTCAACGATGGCAGCGACGGAGTCGGCTTCCGGGGACCCTACACCCGTGAAGACGGTTTCCTGGGGTACAATGAAATCTGCAATATACTGAGCAACAAGACATCGGGCTGGACCAAACAGTGGGACCCCCAGACCAGCCAGGTGCTGGCCCGCTCCGAGCGCAATGTCTTCACGCAAGATGTGAGCGTTGTGACGTTCGACAGCTCGCGTTCCATCGCCAACAAGGTGCTGTATGCCATGTCCAAGCGTCTGGCGGGCGTCATGGTCTGGTCGGTGGACACGGATGACTTCCTTGGCAACTGTGAGCTGGATGGCGATACCTTTGAAGACTTCAAGGTGGTTAGCTCTGCCCCCCGCCGACTCAGTCAGAGCTATCCCCTGCTCCGTACCATCAACGAGGCCACAGTGCTGGCACTGGAGCAACTGGCCGTGCCGGAGCCTGTGCCGGACGATTCGGAGAACGAGATCCCTCACGGCAGCATTGCGGATCGCAAGAACGCTGCCGCCTCTATTGTTAGCCTCAGTCTGACTGCCACTGCTCTCTTTATGCTGCTGCACACTCTGGCCCATTGACAGCCCGCCGGAGCAGAGGTAAGTCGAGTGGAGTGGAGTGGAGCCATAGTCATAGTAATCCCAGTTGTACTGTACGATGTTTACGTAGTCATTAAATTCCAAATTGTAATTTTAGTTGGCAATGTCTTTTTTTTCATCATTAAGTACTGCACCGCAATTCCAAAAGACGACGATTCGTTGTTGTTAAAATGCTTCGGATATACTTTGTTCTTTAATAAATTTAACTTGCGCTCTAACATTTAACTAACTATGTATATATATACTATATATATGTATATGTATATGTGTGTAGGTGTGTATGTATGTATATGTATGCAACTATGTAAATACGCAGGTAAATATAACATAATTTGTATAATAATATTCATAGACTACACTGTGCGACAAAATGGAAACTTTTGAAAGCACTTAGCACGAGACAAAAATTAGGCTGTAGGCCTGGATGAGTAGATCACATCCTCATCACCCTTTGAACTCTCAATATACCCCCAAAATCTTTTTTCTTAGTTCAAAAACCGCGATTGATCAACTTAAAAATTCGCATCTTTGAC
This sequence comes from Drosophila miranda, assembly GCF_003369915.1. Lineage (NCBI taxonomy): Eukaryota > Metazoa > Arthropoda > Insecta > Diptera > Drosophilidae > Drosophila > Drosophila miranda. Next base: position 1,239,894 of record NC_046674.1, on the reverse strand, counting down.
ATTCTTTGGACAATTTTCATAATTAGTAGCTTATTTTGTTGGGAATTAATGAAAAAAAAAAAAAATAATAATAAATAAAATGCTACCGAATTAGAAGGTAGGCCTACAACCTAGTTTTTGTCCCGTGCAAAGTGCAAAATCACTGTCGCACAGCGCCATCATTGCTACAATTGCTCAACATTCAATTCAATGCTACAATATTTTGTTACGTTACCATTAGTAAATATTCAATATTCAATATAAACTATATATCTACTATGCAAAGGATATTTCGCGTAAAATAGTTAAAGCAAGGTGTGTGGCCGGGGCCCTTGAGTTGGAGAGAGAGGGAGGAAGTGTTGTTCCTCTGCTGGATGGCAAACATTACAAATGCGACGATACTTAGTGGGTGTGGGACAAACCAAAAGGGAGACACGGGGACACAGTCCCGTCCTTACTGAGTATATAATGATGATGAAACCACTGCTCCGCTCCGTCTAGACAAACACCTCGTCGCTCGCTTGGCCTCACAAACGTCCCCCGTCCGAGGACCAGTCTGAGCGATCGGCTCCACCACTCCCATAGATGTCCAGCTGCTCCCGCGAACGTGTTTTCGACTTGGACTTGTGTTTGTGGCTGCCGCCGGCGATGGCGCGCTGCAGCTGATAGCCGGCCACTGGATTGTTCCTATCGTTGATGACCTCGTAGTGGGAGTCTGCCCCTACAGTTGAGGTTCCACCTCCGGCCATGAGCAGCTCGTGGATGTTCTTTGTCGAGCGGCGATGCGCCTCCAGGCACTGCGACTCCGAGGAGTACGGGAACGAGGCCACAAAGCTCGGCGATTGCTGGCCCGTCGTACACGGCGGATCGCTGGCAAAGTTTGCGGGTGGCGGAGGAAGCGATCCTCCGCAGGGCGTCGATGGCGACAGGTCGGTGAACTCAGTCTTGGCCTCCGACTCCACGGAGCACATGCTCTGGCGCGAGATCTCCTTCTGCAGCTGCTGCTGCTGCTGCTGCTGCTCCTTCATCGTCGGCATATTGAGGTTGGAGCTCTCGTAGTCGTCCTCGAGGCGGGCCTGGGGAATGGGCAAGCGACTGCGTATGGAGTGCTCGCGTCGTCCGAATCTCTGGGCCAGGTAATCCTCGTTCGCCGAGGAGTTGTTGGTGTTGGCGTTGCTCTGAGTGCTGCTGTGGCTGCAGTTGCTGTGCTGGTGCTGATGATGATGGTGCCCCTGGTGGCGGTGGGCGTTGTCATAGTAGTTGTCGTTCTTCACGGACATGTTGCAGCAGCTGCTGACGTCCGCAAAGTAGACCTCCGACTCGGCGGGGTCCTGTAGAAGTGACCCCACGACCCCACCGCCAACCTGATCTTTGGCTATGGCTCCGTTCGAGTCCTGATAGCCGCTGTTCTCCACGCCCGCCGAAGACTGCGTCTGTGCCTGCTGCGTGCCGCCCTGAGTGGACTGCTGCTGCAGTGGCTGCTGCTCCTGCTTGGCGAATAGCTGCTGCACATTGGGACGCTGCTGGCTGGGATTGCTCTGGGGTCCGATGCTCTTGGCCCCAGTGCCTGCCTCGATGCGCTTCTTTAGCTTGCGCGTGGGTAGCGTGTTCGAGCAGCGATCCCTCTCCCTCGCATTGCCGCCTCCGTCGCTGTCCGAGGGCGTGTTCTCGTACTCGACCTTCGACTTGTAGGCGGAGGATCGTGTGGACGTCATGCCGGTCATATTGCCAGTCATACTACTCAGGCTCAGACCGTCCATCCGCTCCAGAGTGGCCGACTGGCCTTGGATTCGCTGCAGCTGCAGCTGCATCTGCTGCTGCTGCTGGGGATGTGCGTGTGGGTGCTGGTGCTGCATCGCCTGCTGATGCAGCTGCTCCTGGGTGAGCGCCACCGTTGTGGTTGAGGGATTGCCAGCCAGACAAGCCGCCGGCTGCAGATACTGGTAGTAGCCACGCCTTGCGGGGCTGTTGGGATCGCTGTAAGGCGGCGGCGGACCCCACACTCCGTAGGGCAAGGCGTTGGGCGGCGGCATGCCATTGTAGGTGGCACCCACGGCTGGCTCCTCGATCAGCATCTGATTACCGTCCGCCGCCATGGCCGTGGCCGAGCTGAAACCGTACTGGGAGTCCGGACTGGCTGCTGCCTGTCGGAAGCGTCTTCCCGTGTCCGGAGTAGTGCGCTGCCATGGCATTCTCGGCCAGCTCCAGCCGCTGCTGCTTCGTCCGCCTCCTCCTCCTGCTCCCCGTTCTCCGCCGCGACACGGTCCGGAGGGATCCTCTCCGCCGGGATTTGGCGAGTAAAAGTTTCCCGGTGGCTGTGCCGCCCAGAAGCGCTGCTCTGCTCCTCCGCCTCCGGCTGCCGCGGCCGCTGCCGCCACCGTGGCCTCGTCCCAGGGATAAGCGGTTGTCTGCAACGGCAGCGTCATCTGCCGATGGGCGTGGCACTGCTCGCAGCAGCGACAATTGAGCATCCGTCCGGGGGCCCCAAGAGCCCCCAGAGAGGGTGGCGGCGCCTGGCTGGCATAGAGGGAGCGGCATCGCAGCTCCAGCTGCTCCCAGTACATCTTCTTGCGCTCATGGCTGAGCAGCTGGTAGACCAGCATGCAGCTGAAGACGGCGATGAGCACTCCGGCCACAGACAGCCCGAAGATGGCCCGCAGGCAGGAGTATAGCGATCCATGGACAACGCCGCAATCGGAGAGAGAGTCGAACACCAGACGCACTCCTTCTGATGAAACAGGCAATGCATAAATGGGGGGTTACGCTTCAGACGACAGACAATGCTTACCCTTGTCCACTCGATCCACCTGGGACTCGATGAGGTCCGAGTAGCAGGTGCAGGTGCGCGTCTTCTGGGCGTACTCGCACTCCCGCAGCGCCTGCAGGCGACTCATGTGCAGCACGGTGGTGGTAACCGTGACCAAGGCACAGGTGAGGGCAGATACCAGGCCACAGGCGCCCGACAGCTTAATCTGCAAGTCGTATACAAAGGGTTAACAGAATCCCAATGAATTGATTGGAGTGGATTGGAGTGGATTGGAGTGGTGCCACCTACCAAATAGCTGTAGCGATTCCTTCGACGGGCCAGGCTCATGATGCAGATGCCCGTGAGGATGAGCAGGGTGGCAGGCACAAAGGTCGGCACTGTCTCAAAGTTGCCCACGGTGATGGTGTACGAGTGCAGCAGGAAGTAGACGCCCAGGAAGAGCACGCCAAGTAGGCAGCTGAAGCCGCCGCAGATGAGGCACCACACCACGTACTTCTTGATGCCAGCTCCATGGCGATGGGCTGCAGGAGAGGACGGGGAGAGAACAGAACAGAACAGAACACACAAATGACAACAATCAGATGGGGAATGGGAATCAAGGGACTCTAGAGCCAGTACCACGATGATGGGCATCCACATTGCCGGAGGACGGGGGCGGTGCGGGCACCCAGGAGCAGGGTGGCGGCATGCTGTACTGCACGAACTGCATCACCGGATAGCCATGCATTTTGGCAGGGATTTGTTGCTGGAAGCCTTGCTGTCGTCTCGCGGAAAACACTGGCCATAAACCCTATGCTGCCCCTATGCCCACATAGTAGCTCTGGACAGGACGCGGAAGAGCATGCAGCGGCGGATGCAGAGGACGAAGCAAAGGATTCCTGAACACGTTTTCGCAAACTCAGTTCCGCAATTGCTTTTTTTTCGCCTGCCCACTCGTCACTCTCTTTTCTTTTTGTTTTTTTTCTCCGCAACGAAACGGAAAAATATCTACACAGAAGTCGCTGATGGCGATGAGATGCCACCGCTGCTGCTGCTGCTGCTGCTGCTGCTGGTACTGGTGCTGCTGCTGGCAGCTGCGCGAACCGAGAGGCGGGAAGCAGAGGCGGAGGCAGAGGCAGGAGCGGGGGTACGGAAAAGCTGGGACCTGCGGATGTGCTTTGGGGAGAGTGCGTTGTTGCAATAACGGGAACGGAACGGTGTCAACTGAAAATCCCGACTGACATTAACACACTTCCAACCATCCATCCAAGGAACCATCCCCCAAGCGAATATTTGGACCTGCAACAGCTCTCTCAGAGCGTGGCAGCGAGAGAGATGGCGGCTAGGCGCAGGCGCTGGCAGGGCCAGATATGCGGATGAGGAAGCATCGGGACCAGGCGGATGCTGGGATGCTGGGCGGATGCCACCGAAAAAAGGGTGACAAATCTGTGACTAGCCCCCAAGGGGGATAAGTGATTCATTTGGGCACCACTGATGCTGAAGCTGATGCTGATGCGATGCGATGCTGGCCACTCACCTATGGATCCATTTCCGTTGCTGCGTGGCCTGGGCGGTGGGCGTGGCGGCAGGGGCGGACGGTTGTCGTCTAGATTCTGGGACTTTCTGCCGCGGGAGCCGCCTCCTCCTGAGGAGGGCACAGAACCTCCTGCCCCATCCAGCTCCGTGTCGTGGTAAATGTCGTTGCAGCTGTCGCCCGTGGGCTGAGTCTTGGGCGGCAGCTGCCCGGCACTGGAGCGGGGCTTCTTCTTCTTGATCATTGTGCTGTTGTTGTCGGATTCGCTGACCGTGATCTCGTCCGCGCCGAGCATGGCATCCGCCAGCAGGCTGCGCTTGTGCTGGGCCAGGGAAGAGCCTCCGTTGGCGGCACAGCTGCACTCCAGGTCGCAGTCACAGCTGCCGGCTCCCACCGACGTGTCCAGCTGGAGATTGAGCCGATCCCTCTGCTGCTGCTGCTGCTGCTCCTCGTGCAGCGCCTGGTAGGAGTGGTTGAGCAGGGACTGGGCCGACTGCGTCTTGAGTGGCGTCGATTGATCAGCGGCTGGAACAGAGGCCTGTTGGTGCACCAGCACCGCCACAGCCATGGAGCCGTTCTGCGATGGATGCTGCTGCTGCTGCGGCGGCAGTTGGGGCATCTGTGGCGCCCGGCCACAGGAGCAGGGGCATTGGCATTGGCTGCCCGTCTGCTGGATCTGCGGCTGCAACTGCATCGGCATCTGCGGCTGGTGATAGTGCGCCGGATATTGTATGTAATGATAGTGATGGGGAGCCGGTGCAACCACCTGGCTGGGGGACATGGGCGACGCCTGTTCTAGACTCGCTTGAGAGCCGACACGTTGCAAGGATGCTGATGTTCCTGCTGCTGCTGCTGCTGCTGCTGCAGTTGTTGTTGCTGCTGCTGTTGTGGATGATGTTGCCTCCTCCTCCATGACTAAGTGGTGCCCCCAGTGGCGTCTGCGTTGGTTAAACCGGTTTGACCCTTTAGCTTCCAAATGCTTATTTATGTTGCATACCACCACTGGCACGCACACATACAACCGTGCTCCATAATGAGTGTGCGGATCGGTCTCACGCTTCCAATTTCCAGCACCGTAAATTGACCAAACTTATTGCTAATTCTGCAATATTTGCCAGCATTTGGAATAAATAAATAATTATCGCTTCACATTAACATAAACAAGGCACACACTCGAAAAAAGCAACAACAAAAAAAGAGACGATCCGCAGCCAATCCAATCCAAAACACCATTCGAAAAACCCAACAAACCGCGCACGCAACTCGAACACGATTGACGACAGAACCGCGGCTGCGGCTTTGCACGGAAGAACAAACGATCAGTGTTGCCAAATTAGCTTTTTTTCAAAGAAAAATAGCGGGAAAAAATTTAACACAGCGCTCAGTGTGGCTTTTTTTGCGTATCGATTTCTTTTGCTTATCGATTGATTGATTATAGGCTTATTGCACCCATTATTTGGCATTTATTGTATTCAGAAGAATCATTAATTTGGTATTGGCTTCTTTTCAGCTGTTTTTATTTTTGTGCCTCCCTTTCAGTCAATCTAGCTTGATTTTACTGAAACATAGTGGCAGCACTGGCACTGCAAATGATCGAACGAACCTGTTGCGATGGGAATCAAATCGGTTCGAGCTCAACCAACTCACACCCACACACACATCCTGTGTCCGTGTGTCCATGGGTGTGTATTTTGTTGTTGTGTTGCCTGTTTGAAGACCCAAAAGGTGCGCGTGCGCGCTTCAACATCAAACGGATTCCGGTTCTTGTGCCTCGGTTGTTGTTGTGTTGTTGCTGCACTGATTCAGTAAAATTTTTGAATGTATGTATGTGCAGACCCGCAGCCCCGAACAGAGAAAATCAATTTCTTTGTATGGATCTTGTTACCTTTTTTTCTTTTACCTGGATCTACCTGGATGTGAGTGTGAGCAAGGGCTTGTTGTTGTTGGAGCTCTCATCCATACAAGTGTGCGTGTGTGTGAGAACCAATTTAAATGTGATCCATCTTACAGTACACACTGGCTATGGTCGACAGGACCTATACTCATATCTAAAGCGCCATACATAATCTCCACAGACAGTTGCAACGATTCCCAACGATTTCTTTAGAATGGGGAAAGGATTCGATCAGCTCCAGGCCCCATAGATGCCATTGTAGAGGCTTCACTGTCCACGATGGTGTCAATCATTACCATGTGCTCTTCCAGGAGCACTGCCGAACCCTTTCCGGGCCATATTCATGACGGTGAAACCATCCTCCACTGAGGATTATCATTGGAATCGGCCCACTGCCTGATTCGGATTCGGCAGGTGATACACCTGGAGGAGCTTCGTACCGTACAAACGCGGGAAACTAATTTCTCTCAGATTCCCCAAAGATTACCTGTTAGCCAAGCCAACAACAACGTAGATTACTTTATTCTATTTCTGTAATCCGATATCTACGGGGACAAGCTCCATGGGCGACACACCTTAAAATTGCCAATCATTTGTTTCACCAAAAAATACCCCTTCCCATTGAGTACAGGCACACCCACCATCTATTAATCAATCGATTACTTTAGTCATAAATATTTGCCTGTTGTTGACATTTCCGTTCGCTGATAGCACGGTAGATACTGACAGGGGACCCCACCTGAAGGGAGATTGAAATATTGCAAAAAGCTAACAAAAATGATGTAGAAAGAGATGAGTCTTTCATTCGAGAAAAGAAAAGCAGCAACAAGAAGAGACATTAAATATAATGCATGTACATACATACGTATATGCTGGTACCAATACCAATGCTGTTATCGAAGCTAATCTCATCCATATCACGAGTTCGAAGAGTTCTTCGGTTTGAACCCCCTTTTCCAGCTTTGTTCTATTCATATTATCACAGAAAACGGAAAAGGCCTAATCACCGATAGAGAGATTATGAGAGAATTCTTGGTAAATCGCAATGTTTATTAGTTAGGGGACGTAATCACTATACATATAAACGTACTCGTACAAATATGGGCTGGGGTGGGGTGGGATACCTACTTATTTTAAGAGTCGTTGTGCCCTTTGGCTATATACAATTTCGTTGATAAAGCGGGGGGGTGTAGGACACGCACCTGGGAAGAGGGACGATAAAATAAACACAGGCTAAATGATACAGTTTACTTAAAATAGGTTAGAGCAAATGACTTTCTGCCTAAGATTAGAGGTCGTAGGCTATGGTAACTATTTGCATAGTTTAAAGCACGTTCAACCATCTCTCTCTTTAGACCCTTTAGAGGGGATTTCCTGAAGAGCTATCTATGTACAAACATACAGTGTAAAAGGAAGAATAGTTATTATCACAACCGAGAACCGATCGAAATGTCATGGAGTGGGAACGAAAGGATTGGCAGTGCTACTGGGAGGTCGCTGCAAATGAGTGCACCAGCATCGCAAAACTGCTGATGAGGAATATACTCGCTGGGAGCGACGACAGCATGCGGTAGTTCTCCTCGGTGTGCTCGCGCGTCTTCTTCTGCTTGATGACCCACCCAAGACTACGTTCGACGGCCCGCTTCCACTTGCCGTAGCGCTCCTTTCGCTCCACATCCGTGGTGGTGGCCAGGAACGTGTCGTAGTGCACGTTCTCGTAGTAGCGCTTCTCCGGCTCAAACTTGCACAGATCAATGCCCTCCGCCTGGGCGGCGCACATGGCCGCCCCGAAGGCCGTCGAGTCCATCAGCTGGGAGCGGAACACGGGCATGCCGATGGTGTCTGCCTGGAGCTGCATCAGCAGGTTGTTCGTCGTGAGCTTGCCATCGGCATGCAGCTTGTTGATCTCGTAGCCGCACTCCTGATGCATGCACTCGAGGATGTCGCGTGTCTGGAAGCAGATGCTCTCAAGTGCCGCTCTCACAATGTGGTTCTTTCGCGTGAACTGCGTCAGACCGATGATTATGCCACGCGCATTCTGGCGCCAGTAGGGAGCGTACAGCCCGGTGAAGGCGGGCACAAAGTAGACATCCCCTGACGTGGGCACCATCTCGGCGTACTTCTCGGCGTCCCGGGAGTCGGGCAGAATGCGCACTTTACTCTGCAACCAGGACAGGGCATGTCCGGCCACGGACACGGCTCCTTCGATGGCGTAGATCGTGGGCGACTGCGGTCCCAGCTTATAAGCTACGGTGGTCAGCAGTCCGTGGCGCGAAAAGACGGGCTTGTCGCCCGTGTTGCAAAGCAAGAAGCAGCCAGAGCGATACGTGTTCTTGGTCTGGCCCGGCTTGACGCACATCTGGCCTAGCAGCGAGGCCTGCTGGTTCCCCATGATCCCGCTGAGCGTCATGCCGCGCAGGGGACTCCGTTCCGAGGTTATCTTACCAAAGATCTCCGAGCAGCTGCGGATGGTGGGCAGCATATCCTCCTTGATAGCGAACGTCTTCAGCAGCACGGGGTCCCAGTTCTGGGTTTCGAGGTTCATGAGCAGCGTGCGCGAGGCATTCGTCACGTCCGTGATGTGAAGGGCACCTAAAAAGTAAGAGGAGTCCCATTTAAGTTTAAAGACCAATCACCAAAAGGGAGATCGGGAACTCTTACCGTTCGTCAGATTCCACACAATCCAACTGTCGACGGTGCCCGCCTTGCAGCGCTTTCCGCGGATGGCCTGCCGCACCTCGGGCACGTTGTCCTTCAGCCAGCGGATCTTCAGGGCCGAGAAGTACGTGGAGATCGGCAAGCCAGTGATATTGCGGAAATGATTCGGGTCCTGCACCTTAGCCACGATCTGATCCACGGTGCTGCTGGTGCGTATATCCTTCCACACGATCGCATTGTACAGCGGCTTGCCTGTGACGGCGTCCCAGACGATAGTCGTCTCGCGCTGGTTAGTGATGCCCACGGAGGCAATGTCGCTGGCGCTGAAGCCCTGCTCTGGCAGCTGCTTGATGGCCTCCTCGGCACACTTGTTGATCGATGCCATGATCTCCAGCGGATCCTGCTCGTACCAGCCATCCTGGGGCGTTATCACGCTCAGCTCCACTCGATGAGCGGCGATCTCCTTGAAGTCGGGCGTCGTGTAAATGGAGAAGCCGATGGTCTTGGTGCCCTCGTCGATGACGCCCACCAGGCCCGTGTGTTGGATCAGCGACTGCTTGCGCAGCTCCTTGCTGCGGAACGGCACATCCGCGCTGGAGTTGGGTATGTTCTTGCCCTCCGTCATGCTGCTGGCTGCAAGATAAGAGTCGCAGGCGGCCGATTAGATAACCATTCATTCGGGCAGTCATGAAAGGCAAGGCAACACCCCATTATTGCATAATTTCCTTTTGGACAGGGTTCATTGTTCAGGGAAGTATACATGTAATTTATGGGATGAAACATGGATCTGTTGATAGGAACACAGTGATTTATGGCAGGACTAGATAGATAAAGATCGCTTATTCCGGCTACAAGATCAATCAGTGTGGGATAACAGTCATCCAGATAAGGTAAGGTGTAACAAAACCTGTGTTTCACACCCAAAAATGGGATGATAATGATCTTCGGAACAGCGCACCCAAGATATACATACACAGATCTTTGTTTGTGTACCGAAATCTAATCCCATTTGGCTGGAGGACGGACTGTTGCCGCTGTTGTTTGACTTTGTACCCGGCTGTGGCGTCTGTGTGCGGTGGGGGGCTTGATTTCGTCGCCGGTCTAACGGTCGAGCCCTCTTTCGACTCACACACAGACACTGTGCCAATGCCTATGCCACCAAAAGACTTATCATCGCTTGGGTTCAGTTCTCTTCCCCCAGTGTCTCTCTGTGACTCTCTGCGGAGTGCCATTTGTGGTGCAAAGCGAATTCCAGTCCATAAATTATGGTCAACTGTTGGGTATTTTGTGATCGCAGGTCCCGGCGACAAGGTCAAGTGCTTAGGGAGATAACAGCGCGATGATTGAGTGCACTGAATGATTAACTCTATACATATATACAATATATTATATAGACAGAGGGTACATGGGTTGTGTCAACCATTAAATTTGATTATTTCCCCCCGAACTTTCAGTGCGTCAAACGGAGCAGAAATAATCGTACAAGCCGATTGAGTTTATATTGGAAACTTTTCCACTATTTCGAAGGTTCCGGATTGAACAGGGCTTTACAAAATCATCCAGATCTCCAGATAAGAGAGGTTTGAAACATTCTGTATTTGTTTGTGGGCTTTTATTGCTATGTAGTCTGCCGTCTAGCGACAATCCTTGATTAGATATGTATGGGAGAGCACGCAATCCCCTGACGACCGGCGTAGGTTATACCCTAACCGCCATTTCAACCCACCAAAAAAAAGGTACTATGTACAATGAAACAATTACGGGTGCATAACATCCGAATGATAACAAGCATTCGATTCGGTGATTGGGTGCTTGATGAATTGATAGACTTTGGATGGTCGTTAGCTCCACTTCGAATTGTACGCACATTTGATATTCGAATATTCGATTGTTTGGCGGTACTTCCTCTTGATAACACCGATGCGGAGAGAGAGTTCAGCACTTGTTCAAATATAACATATACCTATATATTTTAAGGTGTAGAAAAAAAAAAGAGCAGCGGAAGAAAGAGAGAGCCGTTGCGATTTTCCTATGTGGTGTAAAGAGTACGTTACGCGCGCGACAAAATGGAAAACAACCGAACCGTTCGTAGCAAGCGCCAAATTGTATCTGAAAGTCAAAAATCCATCGTCGCTATCAAGGCGAAGGCGCGGCAGCGCACTGAAAATACATCGAAAGAGCTTTCAATATACTACTCTATCGGCAAGTGTGTATTGAAAACAAACTAACAAATACAGATCCCCAGGCCTCCACACGAGTGTGCGTTCCCCCCTATATGTACATACATTGTGTATTGACACGAAGCCAATTGCCGAAGTATTCAGTACTAGCCATCGCAGCAGGCCAAATAAAATGAAACTGGTGGCAGCAACAGCTGATAAGACGGGCCCCACAGCCGGTAGAGGAGAGTGGAGAGGGTGGAGCGGGCAGCTGCGGCATTGCGGGGTCTCCCTCCTCTTGTGGGTGGCAGCGCTAGAAGAGGCTCTTCTCGGTGCAATAAACTGCCAACTGGTTGTGACAGGCGACCGGCGACCGGCGACAGACAGACGATGGTGGCGGCAGCCTTGGCATTTAAAAAACCCGCCGTACACATTTGCATCTTGCCAGACGGATCTACCGAGAGACAGTGGTCAAATTTGATTTGTTTTAGAAATCGATTGAATGGATAGGTTGGTTCTCATTCTATCGGATTACTCTCAATCGGATGACGCTCTACCCATACATATGTGTCAAACGGAACAATGGCCTGTTACACACTAAATTTACTTGTACAATTGCCCACTGTACCTAACTGCACTCCCCATGATATTGTTAACCATGTTTACGATGCAATTAGAGCTTGTTCAGGCATTTATATAGATTCGATTTGCATATATGTACATGAGAACAGAATATTACCCTTTGTTCGCACGATTATAAACTGTACAATAATTATTGTTCTTTAGTGCGGAAATTATTCCGCTAAATGTATGTTTGATACGATATGATAGACCTCCCTCCACACATGAATTCTTTCGAAAAATCATCTATGTACATATATTTGTATGTAAGCTCACGTGTGGGCGGCCGTTCATTCAGTCATACAGCTTCTGGGCCAATGTTCTTCTATAAATAGACAGGCCATTATAAAAATATTCCATTGACGGCCAGGGCAGTAAAGAAAGAATCTGCGTTATTCGGATGACAAATTCAGAAACAAAGCAAAGCGAAAATGAAAGAAAAAGTCAAATGCAAATTATGAGTATAATATTTGAATATTTGTGAATCCATTCAACTTTTGTTTACAAAAAGGAAACGGGGGAGTGTGTTTTCTTACATAAACGGAGACACAAAGTCGGCGACTGAAGCGAACTTAATATAATCACTGTGTGATCGGAGCGACTTCATTAAAACGAATGTCTATAATCTGGAAATGTCAGCGTGTATAACTCATGAATACATCATATACATCGTACAAGCAATACATATGTTTGTATACGTAGTGTTCGTGTATTGGCCCACAAACGAAAGCAATTTGGGTTGAAGGCTTAATGGCCTGAACTGTTGCCCCAATGGAGTAAGAGTGTGGGGTATATGGGACAAAAGCTGACACTTAAGTCTTATCTGTCATCTATTAGCTTTTCTGTATAGGGTGTAGGACAGGTCGAGTCTGCCTGATTGCCAGCAAGAGGTATAATGAATTGTGTGTTCCTTGATGTGTCTTTTGTGTCTACAAAATATGTACAGTGGATGCTCGCTTGCGGATCGGATTGCTTCTTGTTGATGCTGTTGCAAAATCATGACTGTGACTAAAAGTGTCCGCTGAGCAGAGTATTCACTGTAGAGAATATCGTAATCCGAGTGATTACGATATCAAAAGCTTGGAGTAAACAAGTCGCAGCAATACGTTCTTATTTGCATTCCCCATTATGTAGAACTCTGCATAAAGGTTTCCTTCGCTATAGTTCGATGCTCAGAAAAGTCCAACGAACATGAGTGCAGGTGCATATGAATGCGATAAGTCATTCCCTTCCCTCGGGGATCAAAGGTTCAGTCAACTGTGTGCAATCCACTATTCACATGCATAATTACACAATTACATATATGAGCAATGGGGGGCGGCTGGCTATATATAGCTGCCTTATCATATGGCACCATATCGCAAATCGTATGAAAAAACTTGCTACCTACATATGTACATACTTCGATCGGATTGCAGAAAAATTTTGTTGGCCATTGATAAAATTGTCTCCCATCACTGTTGACTGTTGACGAACGGCTGTTGTTGTACATTTTGCCACGATTGTAATTTAACTTGTTTTTGCTGACATTTGATAACTGATGAGTACATATGTATGTATGTAGCTGAATCGACCGAAACATGAGGTTTATATTCTATCACGCCAGGTCAAAGGTCACGCGAGTTGGGTTTCAACTGTGGCGTCGGCGACTTCTAATCGGACAGTCGCATCTTTAATTATAAGCACACGTGTTGATAGAGGGAGGGACACACACACAAAGAGAGACAGACACAGACTCATTAAAGGCGCAGCCCCTTTGTTGATATTTCGAACTGTATATAACACTTGTCGTCAATTAGTTACGTAAATTGTACATATTATAATTTACAATTACAAATTGTAAATGCAGTGCTCGCTTCCGCATTGCGTTCTTACCGCTTTCACAGTTGGCGACACAGTGATGGGGCACCAATGATCGCAGCGTGGGGGCGGACAGAGAGCCAACTCACGTGATTTCCCTACGCCCCACCGAGAGCAAAAATCAATAAACAGACCCGCGTGGTATTGCGTTGCATACGTCATATACTCACTCGTAGTAAGCATGTGGACAGGCCCCTCAATAGCTGCATTCTGATTGGCCCGACAACACCCCACAACAACAATACGTAATCAAAGTTGAATTAACCTTAGGCAGGGAATTCCCTCTTCACAGATATGCTCTAATGAGTATATGGGTATGACATAACCAAGTCAGTTATTAGCACCTCATTCAGGATTGACGAATTATATATTTATTATTTGGAGCCCACAGCCAGGAAGCACACAAAACACGTGAGCGCCGGCAGACAGCAGTTTTACACTCACCTCCCCGCCACTCTCCTCTCGCACCCACGCCGTGGAAAGTTGAGCTGGTTGTGGCCGCTCTCACTAAATATCCGACATTTTTGTATGGTTTATTTGCAAGTTTGTTTAACGTGCAAGTTTGTTTGTTGCTTATTTTGTTGTTTTTTTTGCTTATTGTTGTTACCTGGGAACTGTGAAATATACGATAAGTAGATTTATCGATAAAATATACCGTCGACCCTCAGAAATATACCAAAATATACCGTCTCATTTTAAAAATATACTGTCGAATTCAAGTTCTATTATACATATTCCTCATTTTTGATATTCCGTCGAATATTTCTAGCTAGATAGAACCCTCAGCTCTGCCCACATAATTTTATCCAATTGATGAATCAAGTTTTTACTTAACTGGCATATTTTAAATACTTGCTTTTATTGGATCTTGTCTAAAACAAGGTTTTAGCGAAAAAGGTCAAACAAAAAAACGTAAGAAAACGTAAGAGAAAACTCGTTCCTGTTGCTCAATTTTGACATTCCGTTAAATAATTAGTAGTAACTGACTAACTAAAACCCTCAGCGATGCCCATATAATGTTAAACTATTGATGAATAAATTTTGCACAAGATTAGCTTGTTTTAAGTACTCAGTTTTATTGTATTGTGTCTAAAGCAATGTTAAAAGAAAAGTCAACAAAAAAACAGTGTCAACGTAAGTGGGTATGGAATGTTACGTATTTCTTACTTGTACATTGTCAACCGGAGTATGGATATTTTTATACCCTATTTCGTTAATTTAATATTTCCAAACTGTTCTAAAACGTAATTAATTAAGACTTTGTCTAAGATTGAATTGTCCTAGACATATTCAAGCATTTATTAATTTCTTGTATATAGATCTCGATCACGATACCTATTCTTGGTTTCTGTAATAAGACAATAAGCTGCAAAATATTGTTCAAGGAGAGACTGACTAGTTTCTGCATTAATTAGACCCTGGAATGACAAACATTTCTTCGATTCTATAATACCCATTTCCCCAGGGTATGCAGAATGTTGCTCGATCCGCGTCATGTTGAGGGACAACGCTGCTCGATTTTTGGGCACATGAAGCTGGCCCATACAAAGTATGTTGCGTATCGATGTTTCTATACCCTATGTTCTTAAATATTCTTTTAAAAATGAAATTCAATAGCTGTTACTGTTTTATCAAAAATCGAGGCTCTATTTTCGGTAGTTTGCGGAAGAATTAATTAATACCAGATGCAAAAGGCGCTGCCAGATCGGTGAAAATAGATGGGTGTCCAGTTGAAGTCTATCGATTGAACCAGTCGTTGAACAGCTTTTCAAATTTGAATATTTTTTGTTTTAGCTATTCATGTTGGGATTAAGTTAGCGAATTCTTCGCTTTAAGTTTTCAAATGAAATAGTTCCGCTGAATTTATCATGGTAGTTTGTTATACTTTCCGCAGTAGCACCTGTCTAACACCTGCTTTATCGCTCAATAAAAGCCGTGAAATTCATAAAGCTTTTTATGCCCAGCATAGATAAGAATTGAGTACACCCTGTGTATAACGTAAATATGACACAAACTTCAGTTTATTATTAAACATGAACGAAATATTTTATTTTGTTGTTGTATTTCGGCTTTAACCTGTGGCTATACTATCTTTCGGTTTTCCGATAAGTTCGGACTATCAGCAAGCAGATTAAGTGTTAATTTTATCAGCATATTGATAGTCTAGTCCGAGTACGCGAGTCGTCATGGGCAGTAAAGCGGTTATAGTTCAGTTGGGAGCTTCGATCCCAGCACCGATGGACAACAGAAGTGCGTACGGCGGATTGGAAGGCGATCCTTGGCTGCAGCAGGTGGTGGTCTTCGACTGGCAGCCCACGGAAATTCTTGCCCAGAATGCCGAGTCCATGCAGCTCATTGTCGCCACATGTTGGTGTGTGCTTATGGCCCGCGTTGCCACCCAGAAACTCTGCCCCCGCTCCAGCCCCAACTTTTGCTACGGCATGGAATTTCTGCTCATCATCCCGCCCGTAGTTCTGCTCGTTACGGTGGCCAGCGACTACTGCACACACATTCTGCTGCTGATGCTCATCTGCTCGCTATGGTTCCTTGTCCGCACCCAAGCATTGCAGAGGGCCTGCGCCCGAAGCCAGTTCGACCTGGGCGGCACCCGGCCCACGGTGTTCACTCTGGTGCGTGCCCTGACACACCTGATTACGGCCGTTTGCATTCTGGCCATCGACTTCAGCAGCTTCTACCGGCCCTACCGCAAGAGCCGGACGTTCGGGGCCAAGCTGATGGACACGGGCATCGGTCTGTTTGTGGTCACCATGGGTCTGGTGTCGCATCGGACGCGCCATATCAAAGATCTTCGCCGGAGTGTGGTGTATGCGGCTCTGCCGCTGCTGCTGCTGGGATTGGCTCGGACCGTGGCCCTTCTGATCGTGGGCTACGGCCAGGATGAGCACGAGTACGGTCGCGACATGAACGCCTTCTACACGCTGGGGCTCACGAAGCTGTGCGGATCTCTGGCCAGCTTGGTGGCTCGCCGGGATGTGCACCTCCTGCCATTAGGGATGGGTAAGTACAGTCCCCGCCTTAACGCTGGAAAATGATCGCAATCGTAGTCCTGGTTTAGGTCTCCTTGTGGCCCACCAAATGGCCTTGAGCGTTTTTGGTCTCTCCGACTTTGTGATGGACGAGGATGTGCCGCGCTCGACAGTGTTCAGTGCCAACCGTGAGGGGCTGGTCTCGCTGCCCGGCTTCGTGGCCATGTACCTACTGTCCATATACCTCAGCCGCTGGCTTATAGCTGCCACTCTGCTCGGCTACTCGGACATGGTCAAGAAGCTGCGGCGACTGCTCCTCCTGGTGCTGATCCTGTGGTCCCTGTTCGGGGCGAGTGCCTTCGCCATTGGCATCTCCCGGGTGACATGCAACTTTGGTTACGTCGTCTGGACGTTGGCCATCATATGTACTATTATGTGGATCGGCCTGTTTGGCGTGGACTTTGTCATAAACAGTGTCCTGCCCTGGGATCCGAGTGCACTGGCAGTCGATAGCCAGGAAAAGGGTCAACTTCTGGAGGTGCAAGCGGGAGAAGGCAGTGCCCCTAAGGCCGCAAGTGACAGGATCGGTAGCTTTGCCATCTGCCAGTCGCTGAACTTGAACGGTCTGACATTCTTTCTGCTGGCAAATCTTTTGACAGGTGGGGTCAACATATTCCTCAAGCCAGAGGATCGCAGCCAAGCCGAATCTGTACTCATCCTGCTTGTCTACATGTTTCTGGCCACCAAGGCGGTCCATGAATTGCTCAAAAGAGGTGTCCGCCTTGCCTGAAAATTAGTTTCGTCCTCAACTATCGTTTCCTGTGATTATTTCATTGCATTTTGTGTGTAACTATTGTCGTAGTAAGCTCCTGCCTAGAATTTTACTTAGTTTGTGTATGTTTTATCAGTAAATACCATAAGTTTTGTCAATAAATAATGAATTCTAAGAACATCAAAATGACCGACCACAAAAAGTACCTACAATTTAACATCGCCAGGAGTCGATATGGACGGAGCTGTTGGCCAGATAAGAAATGTTTGTTTCTTCTGAAGGGTGAAAATTGCAATCTTGACTTCTTTACAATCGATGAGGTGTCATGACAGACATCCATATAAATGTATTAGGTATAAGCTGTTGCCTTTCAGATACACAGATAGGTTGTTGACATTTCAAACCTACAGTTATCGATAGCCAATTTCGTAACCATTTTGATTAATCATTTCAGTGCTGTAAGGTATCGATTTTTTTTACGATTCACAACACTTTGGCGCCAAGATTTTAGCCAAGATTTCTGATTGGAAGAAATGTGGCTCAAACAACAGGTTTTACTACCATTTGCGGGGCGGGGGATGGAGCAGGTGAGCAGCAGTGGATGGCTCAAACACCACTCTTTGCCGTGACCATGGCAACCATTTGATTGTCAACACAAGGGGCCACAGCCAGCGCGAATAAGGAAGTGAAAATTTTGTCTATTAATGTTCCAAAATGTTTGTTTACCTGAGTAAAAAGGTAAGTCAACTTATTGTGTATAATAATACCAACAAAAATACCAATTAATTAATCCCATTTGCGTATAGATTGCCATTCCCAACAATGTCAAGCTCAATTGCATTGCCTGGAACAAGGAGGAGGGTTACATTGCAGTGGCCGGCTCCGAGGGTTTGCTCAAAGTCCTGAAACTGGATCAAGGTATGTACTATATATATAGAGACGATTAGGGTGATATTTGACTAATATTACTATCTCCCCCAAAGGGGCCAATGGCCAAAACAAAGGAGGTCTGGCCGCCGTCTCCAATTTGTCGATGAATCAGACCCTGGACGGCCACAAGGAGTCGGTCCGAGTGGTCACCTGGAACGATGCACAGCAGAAGCTGACCTCGTCGGACACAGACGGAGTCATAATGGTCTGGATGCTGTACAAAGGCTCCTGGTACGAGGAGATGACCAATGACCGAAAGAAATCAACGGTGGCCAGCATGAGCTGGACTTCGGATGGGGCCAAAATCTGCATTGTGTACGAGGACGGGGCCATTATCGTGGGCTCCGTGGATGGCAATCGCATTTTTGGGAAGGAACTCAAAGGCACCCACCTCACCGGCGTTCAGTGGAGTCCTGATAACCGCCTGATTCTCTTTGCCCTAGCAAGTGGCGAATGCCATCTGTACGACAACCAGGGAAACTTTGCTGTGAGCATCACAATGATTACTACCCCGTAATCCCCTTCCTAATCCTCTGTCTGATATCCGCAGATGAAGCTCAACATTCAGTGCTTGAAGCTCAATGGGTCTTCATCCGCTCGGGGTCAGCGCATAGCCAGCATCTGCTGGTTCAGCGGCCGCTCCTCTAACCGCCGCAATCGGCCCGTTCTGGCCATCTGCTATGAGATCGGAAAGGTGCAGATAATGCGCAACGAAAACGATGATGGTAAGTGCGAGGATTAAGCCAAGTATTCCCCAGACTTTAATTTCGTCCTCCTCACGCTCAGAGCCCGCCATCTTTGACACTAAAATGCGAAATGTGGATGCAAAGTGGAACCACGACGGCACTGTTCTGGCCATTTGTGGCACCACACTGGAGCAGACAGTTCCGACAGCCC
Source organism: Drosophila miranda (assembly GCF_003369915.1). Taxonomy (NCBI): domain Eukaryota; kingdom Metazoa; phylum Arthropoda; class Insecta; order Diptera; family Drosophilidae; genus Drosophila; species Drosophila miranda. The sequence continues at coordinate 1,220,857 of NC_046674.1, read as the reverse complement.
AGCGCGACAATAACCAGGTGTGCTTCTACTCGCCGCTGGGCCGGATCTATCGCACCTTGAAGGTCCCGGGCAGTGACATCACCTCCCTCAGCTGGGAGGGCAAATCCCTGCGCATCGCCATGGCTGTTGACTCTTTCATCTACTTTGCTAACATCCGGCCAGACTACATCTGGTGCTACTTCGAGAAGACAGTCGTCTTTCTCAACAGCCACAGCAGCAGCGGCAATGGCGTTAGAGAAACGCCCATGAGCGTAATAACCTTCTGGAACACGGTCTCCAACCAGAGCTTCCTGAAGGAGGTGGAGCCAACACTGTGCCTGGCGGCCAGCAGCGAGCACTGCGTCCTGGGCGTGGAGTGTGTGAGCAGCAACATCAAGGAGATTGCTTTGAGCATGCTGGAGAATCGCAGCAATCCAGCCGACGACAGGGTCTACCAGTTGCTGCTCTGCAACTCCATTGGAACCACTGTGGATTGTGAGTTCTGATCTGTGTTTATTTTCATGTCTCCTTAACCTCCTTGTTACGCCAGCCAAGTACACGGACATTAGACCCTCCTTTGTGGGCATCAACTCGAGCTACGTGGCCATTGCCTCGCAGGAGGAGATCCTTATCTGGCACTACCACACGCCCAAGAGCGCCTCCAACTTGCAAAGCGTAAAGGCGCGCAAAGAGAAGCGCTTTCATATTGACGACACGCCAACGGGCGTGGAAATGGCCAAGGATCTGATGCTGGGCAGCAGCAGCAGCGGAGAGGCCCACTCGCATCGCCGGATCAGCGATCCCATCTGTGCTCTAGCCCTGTCCGAGAAGCTGCTGTTGGTGGCCCGGGAATCGGGAGCCATCAACGAGTACAGCATTGCCAATGTGGCGCTGAGGAATCGCCACATGATGAGTTCCAAGGTCTACAAGATGGCCATCAACTGCAATTCCACGTGAGTGCATGTGAGCCTCCACTGAGATACCTTTATTTCCAATGATTCCTTTTAGTCGGGCAGCCATCATAGACCACATGGGAATCATGACGTTGCTGGACTTGGACGACAACCGGGAGACGCAGTTGAACTTCAGTCGGGTGGAGCGCAAGGATGTGTGGGCCGTGAGCTGGGCCAAGGACAATCCCCTGCTCTTGGCCCTGATGGAGAAGACCCGCATGTACATTTTTCGGGGCAACGATCCCGAGGAGCCCATCTCCTGCTCCGGCTACATTTGCACCTTCGAGGACCTGGAGATCACCAGCGTTCTGTTGGACGACATTATAAGCATTGGGGAGCTGCAGAACTCCTCCCACATCATTCAGCTGCGTGTCAAGTCGCTGCGCGATACCGATGACCTCCTGGAGCACGTCGGCCTCGAGGATGCCAAGCAGTTCATCGAGGACAACCCTCACCCACGCTTGTGGCGATTGCTGGCCGAGTCGGCACTGAAGAAACTGGAGCTCGACACGGCTGAGAATGCATTTGTGCGATGCGCCAACTATCCGGGCATCAAGCTGATCAAGCGGCTGCGCACCATTCACACCCAGGAGCTGCAGAAGGCCGAAGTAGCCGCCTTCTATGGCGAATTTGAGGAGGCCGAAAAGCTGTACTTGGATGCCGATCGCAGGGATCTGGCGATTGAGCTGCGCATGACCCTCTGCGATTGGTTCCGCGTGGTGCAGCTCTACCGCATGGGCGGCTCGGGGGTCTCCGACCAGCAAATGGAGACGGCATGGCGTGAGATCGGGCATCACTTTGCGAACCTCAGATCGTGGGAGAGTGCCAAGGAGTACTACGACAAGTCCCACTACATCGAGGGCTTCATGGACGCCCTGTACCATCTGGAGCAGTTCGATGAGCTGGAAAAGTGCGTGGAGAAGCTGCCGGAGAAGAGTCCGCTTCTGCCCAAGCTGGCAGATATGCTGGCCTCTGTGGGCATGTGCGCCGAGGCGGTGCAGGCACATCTTAGGTTCGGCGACCAGAAGGCTGCCGTGAACACGTGCGTGAATCTCCGACAGTGGGGCGAGGCCGTGGAGCTGGCCCAAAAGTATCAGATGCCGCAGGTGAACACATTGATTGCCAAGCATGCGGCCCAGTTGCTGAACGAGGGCCGTCTCACGGAGGCGATTGAGATGCAGCGCAATGCCGGACGGTACCTGGATGCGGCTCGCCTCCTGGCCCAGCTGGCAGAGCGGGAGCTGGAGAAGCGGGCCCCGATGCTGCGCATCAAGAAGATCTACATTCTGGCCGCGCTACTCGCCGAGCAGCACCTCAAGGCGGTGGCCACGCCCGAAATCGATTATGCCAGTGGGCGGAACACGCTCTTGGACTCGATCAGCCTGGAGGATGCCGCCTGCATTGAGCGCATGTGGCACTGTGCCGAGGCATATCACTTCATGCTGCTGGCTCAGCGACAGCTGCGCTTCGGGATCATCCACAGTGCACTCACCACGGCCATCCGCCTGCGGGAATACGAGGATGTGCTGCCCCTGGAGGACATCTACTGCCTGGTAGCCCTCGCCAGCTGTGCTGACAGGGCGTTCGGCACCTGCTCCAAGGCATTCATGAAGCTGGAGACTCTCAGCCATCTCCCCGAGAAGACCCTCCACGAGTACGAGCAGCTGGCGCGGAGCATCTTCTCCAAGTACGAGCCAGAGGACGCAGACTTGGACATGGTACCCTGCTATTCCTGTGGCGTTCCCGTGCCCGACAGGTACGTAATGCAGGTCGATGAAAGCTAGTTCTCATTTCTCATTGCTTCCTCTTCCATAGCTCGCCCGCCTGCATGGAGTGCGGTGCCCGGTTTCCGGCCTGCATCTCCTCGGGGAAGCCCATTCTACAGCCGACCAACAACATTTGGATCTGCACCACTTGCCACCACTGTGCCTCGCCCCTGGAAATCTCGCGGCATCGGGCGTGCCCCTTTTGCCACAGTTTGATTGCCTCCATGTAATCACTGCGGATGAACGGAACTTCGCCGGGAAGACTGAAGAGAGTCGACCAGACCATCACCATCGACCAGTAGATGAGTGCCATGAGCGGGTTTTCTCAATATCGTCCGGCATCAAGCAGATTGTGCTTGCACTGCACATCATCCGCGGCGACAACATCGCTATAATTGGACTGATTGACGAGAGCCATGGCGAGCCCGTTGTGCACTGATGAGTATCAAATAAAACAAGACTCTTTATCCTTACCAAAGTGCATTTAATTTACTTCTATATGACTTCACATTTCATTCAGATTCTACGCTAAAGTTTATCTGTCTACAGGAAAGCGTGTCCAGATCCACCACGGCGACGCTCTTCGTCTTGCCAAAGTTGGGCACGCACACCAGGCAGGTGCGTTTTCCCTCGGAGGTAACATGAAGTGCCGTTTCAAAGGACTCGCAGTTTCCTGCGAAGTACACGTGGGGACACTCCCGCATGATGAATGGGTCGCGCTCGATGTAGGGATAGCAGGCCAGAGTGTCCGGGGCAGTGGAGGCCATATGCCCCCATGTTAGGGTGCAGCGTAGGGCCTCCAGAGAAGATTCCATCGAAGTAATGCGGAGGAGATCTGCCACATTCTGACCTGCAGGGCCCACAATGAGAGCATTTGTGGAACGGCTGTTGCGGCAGCATAAAGTTGGCCGAATCGTAGGCGCCCGGCATCAAATCGATGGGCAAGCATTGCGCCCACGAGGCGAACCAACTGTCCAGCTGGGTGACCGCCTGGACAGTGTCGTTGGCGTTCGCTTGTGTGCGTGCTACCTGCAGGGTCGGAACATGCGCCACTGCACTGCCGCGCACCGAGCTTCCGGCTATGATCAATCGGACCAAGGAGTTGGCACCTCTCCCATTGCCCAGACTGCCGCTAAGCCTGTACTGAAACAGTTTCAGGGCCTCTACATAGGTGTGGGCCTGCAGCTGATCCAAACCAGATACGAGCACCAGCAGACGGTTCCGTGTGTTAGACAAAGGCTTCTGTGGCCCACTTTCGTAATACATCACATCCTCGACTTTGAAGAAGCCTTCACTGCCGGTTCCGCCCAGGACGGCGCACACGATGCCGGTGGCCGATGCTGGATCCGCAGCATCTCCTGTAAACGACCCCGCTGCAGTTCATCCTCCAGGATCACCTTGTCTTTGGGCTCCGAGTAATTCTGTCGCGAAATTATTTTGGAATAAAAATAGATGTTTAATACAAGTGAATACCCGCAAATGGAAAAGAGCGAGAGGACAAAATCGAGAAGGAAGGCAGATGGAAAAGAAAGAGAGGGCGAGATCGAAAACAAAGGGTTTAAGGCCCAAAATGTTCGCCATCCAGGCTCCAATGAATGCACCGACCAATATATTTTTCGCTCTCAAATCGTACTTACGTGTATCCTTTATTCCCATAGATTTAATTTAAATCCATTTCGCTCATTCACATTCAAACAATTCCTATTTGGCGCCCATTTTCGGTAAAACCCTTTTTTTTGTTTGACCTATTTCGCTATAACCTGCTTTTACGCAAAGTCCAATAAAATAAGCCAGTTAAGTAGAAAAATGATTCATCAATCGTAGAAAACTATGTGGGCATGGCTAAATGTTCTATATAGCTAATAATATTCAATGGAATATCAAAATTGAGCAATATGGTTTCCAATCCTTGACGGAGAACGATTAACCTATTATAAGCCAGGGGGTATTTAAATTTTCCACCGAAAATAATGAAAATGTAATAATGTTTGCGCAGTTCAGGGGAAAGATATAGTGTTTTTTTTTAAGTTCAGAGGAAAGATGGCATGAATCTACAAGAAGAATTTACAATCGTTAATATTTTCCGCCATTTACCTCAAGTAGTTGAACTATTTAAATAGAGAGGGCTTAAGTGGGCTAAGTACGGTTTTTCATCATATGAGACGCTATATTGTTGTTAAGGAACCAAAATTGAGGCAAAAAAAATCAAAGTCAAGAATTTAAAATATGCCAGTCAAGTAGAAAATATATTCGTTAATTGGATAAAATTAAGTGGGAAGGGCTGAGATATCTAGATAGCTAGTAATGTTTCACGGAATATACAAGTCGAGGAATATAGAACTTGAATTCATCAGTATATTTACGGTATATTTTTAACATGAGACGGTATATTTTGGTATACATATACATATACGTATACACTGCATACTTACACGCGCGTTATCACACGCTTACGCTGCTGCTTCTTTACCTGTTAATTTTAGCCAAAAAACAGCTTTTTTGGGCCTATTTCGTGTATTAGTATTGCTGCCAATAAAAGACGACAACATGATTAGCTTTCTGTTCATTGTAAACCGCGCACTCAGCAGCAGCAGCCGCAAAATGTCGCAAGGCCCACGTCCGCTTGTACTCTGCGGCCCCTCCGGTTCCGGAAAGAGCACGCTGCTCAAGCTATTGTTTGCAGAGTTCCCAAACACATTTGGATTCAGCGTCTCCCACACCACGAGAAAACCGCGTGAGGGCGAGGAGGATGGTGTTCACTATTATTTTGTGGAGAGAGCCGACATGGAGGAGGCGATCGCCAATGACGAGTTCATTGAGACGGCCGAGTTCACCGGGAATCTATACGGCACCAGCAAGGCGGCCGTACGCGAGATCCAGAAGAAGGGACGCGTCTGCATACTGGACATTGAGCAGAAGGGAGTGGAGCAGATTCGGAAAACCGATCTCAATCCCATACTGATCTTCAACAATCCGCCAACCATCCAAGAGCTGGAGCGTCGACTGCGACTACGTGGCTCCGAGACCGAGGAGACGTTGCGCAAGCGACTCAATGCCGCCGAGGTGGAGATCAGCTACGGCCTGACGCCGGGAAACTTCCACAAGATCATCAACAACGTGGACATAGAGGCGGCCTACACAGAGTTTCGCGATTTCGTTGTCCATGAGTTGAAGCAGCAGGAGAACGATGGCATCAGCATTAGCCTCAATTAATTCAATAATTGATTTGACTTATCCCTCGGGTGCAAAAGATATTACGGACATTTACTCATGGCATTTCTACTTAAGCGTCCAATCTTATTTATTATCCTCGGTGACCCCACACTGCTTTGTTGTGCAATTAGTTGTTGTAATTTTAAGCTGAAAGTTGTTGCGGTACTTCACGCTCCGGCACTTGGAGCCAATTAAAACGGAATCAATAAAGCAAACAGCCAGCTTTTGGTTTTGTATTCACGAACGTTCTATTTACAAGTCTATCGTCGAAGGTCAAAAAGTTATCAGGAATCTTCCACGAACAGTACGGTTAGTGGATTTATTGTCTATCGAACGGAGGGAGAGCACGCCAACTGGTAATTCCGCAGGAACCTTGACCTATGTCTGGAGACAGGTCAAGTGGTGACGCCTAAGTGAAGACGACACGCACACCCAAACGCCAATCCTGTTCCGAACCTTGGCACAGACACAGACATGTACATGGATTACGAGGGATACGCATTGGTTTTATAGTCATGATGCAAATGGACGCGTGCCGTGTAGCTCGTTTTACCCGTACCAGATTGCATTGAATTGTGACGATGCACCACTCGTGCTGATCCATCGATCTTGGTGCGGCTGTCGGCACTGCTCCAGAGTCCGGCTATGGCCTCCAAAGCCAGTTCCGTCTCGCGGTCCTTGTCATCATGATCCGCCGACAGCGTCAAGTCGATCTGACGCCGTTGGCGCGTAGTGGGAGCCGCCGCCACGAGCCCAGTGAACACGATGAGCAGCAGCAGAAGGTAGTGAAGTGCGCGCATGCTGAAAACAAACTGAGAGTCGAGCTTCAATCAAATCTCAAAGATGTTAGGTTGAAATGTGTGGGGCTGGCTGGCTTATCAGTCAAATCCACAATCAACAGATTTATTGCGGTTTACAATTCATTTTTCTGTCAACAAGCTTGGAACGATGTCATTGCTAGCGGCACTGGCACTCCAAAATAGATTAATTAGTACTATATAATGGGATAAAAGAAGCCTAAACTTTGGGCTCCAGGATTTGGGCTGGTGGCCAGTCCCACTGCTTGGCGGGTGCAGCCTGGTATAGCTTCTCCCAGGGCTTCCAGCCGAGCATCTTGCGTGCCAGCACCAGTTCGTTCTCTGCCTGCACAATCAACTCCTCCACCTGACCGCATCCGACAGCCTTCTCGAGAGCGACAATGTCCTTGTTCTGTAATGACCCTCGATCAGTGAAATTATGGCAGGACATCGTTAATCATTTATGAAACGTACGTTCGCCACGGCATCGGCCCGCTGCTTGACCAGCTGTTCCGTGTACTTGCGGTAGCTGGCTTCCTGTGGCATCTTGGCCACTGCACGCAGGATCTTGCCATAGAGCGCGCACAGCGTGTGGTGGGGATTGGTGGACACGGCGAGGCCGGTCAGACCTGTGGACTGTAGGAAGCGATGACATAACTGGGACACGATACCAGGATTCAATAGAGCGGCTGCCTTCACAGCCGCTCTCGTAACTCTAAATGGTTCGAGCTGACGGCGGCTCAAACTACTTACCGCTTTAATAATTTTAGCCATGTTTATGAGCTAGAAAGCGACAAATTTGTTAAATTTCTGCACAATTTCTGGTACAAAAACACAACAGCTGACGGGGCTGCCAGCCTGACTTGTATCAGTACTGTAAAATGGCGCAAAACGGCACTTTCAGTGCCGAAACGATACCAATAGTTATCGCTTTGCTTGGCGATAGTTTTCCCAAATAACGCGCCTTTTAAGAAATTCAAAACCTGTTCTGAGGGCTGGGATTCGATTTATTTATCACAATTTTGTTAATAGTACATATGTATATAAGAATGAGGCGATTGGCGTTAGCAAAGTAATTCTTTCAATCATATAAACACGGTTGAAAATTACTAAATTATCAAAAAAAAAAATATTGGTAGTTGTAGCGGCGAGTTTTGATATGTGGGGTGCTTAACCTACTACATACTAATACTCTTATTGATATTATATATCCAGTTGCAAACTATGCTGGGCCTGGGGCACGCTCGACGATGCCAAAGGCTGATATTAAGACATTGACAACCGTTACAATAAATATGCCGATGACTGTGTAATTATTGATCTTGTTCGCCCGGCAGATCTCTTGCTCATTCTTAATGTTGTACCTGCCGTTCCAAATAAGGCCCACGCCGACTGCGATCTGCAATGAGACAGTTCCAAAAAAGAATTTTAAAATACGCGATTAATATGCAAATCATCTGCAATACCTGGAATATAATGCTCAGGCAGATGAACAACAGACTGGGATAAAAGTATGGGTGCTGTTGGTTCATTTCCAGCACATAACGCAGCTGATTCGCATTCGCCGAGAGCAGTGCCAGATCCATCATGCCCTGGGCCAAGGTCTTCTTGTGCTGGTAGGCATTCACATCAGGTATGGGCGTCTCCACGCCATTGATGTTCACGAATTCGGGTCCACTGTAACCAGGAAACATGTAGCTCGGACGTCGTCCCCCCTTGTTGCCGCCATTGGGGACGAGGACAGTGACCCCACCACCACCACCGCCGCCGCCGCCACCATTTGCCAGGAGGCCATCGTCCACGCCTGGATTGCCATTGCCATCTTGAACGAAGGGACGATCGTCGTCATCGTCATCCGTTTCGGGTACTGCCAAAAGGTAAGAGGAAACCTATAATCTTCAGTTGCTTTACTCTGGACGATGATTCTACTTACACCACATAAACGATTTAAAGTTATAATAAATTGCGGTTTAAAGGCGGCATTAGCAACAAGACAAGATTAACACATAGCATAAATAAGCAGAGAATAATGTACACAGTACATATTGTACGTATTTACATTTAAAGATCAAGAAACTAGTGAGGTAGGTGGAAATACAAACCTGCTCGGGGTATGCGATTGCCTCCACGTCCGTCGATTGCATCGTTCTGGCTGCGATTGTTTATGCTTTCCTACAAATAAAAAATAGAATAGATGAAAGCGTTTCCTGAACACGATTTATGATGTTGAAATTTTTCATTCTATAAGCTCATTGTTTACAATTGCAAAGCAGTTTATTATGCAAAAAAGCTTCTGTTCCCAGACTGTTCTCTGATAAATATGCAAATCAGTCAAGTTCGTGATATGATATATTATATGTACCCACTATATGTACAACGAATTGTGGAGATAAGTCCGAAGGACAAGCTGCACGTGTTTGTTTTGTCTTTTATATGCAAAGAAAGAGATAAATTTTGGAGAACAAACAAATGAATAAACGTAAATTCCCATCTGATATGCTACTCCCGATGGTTCCATTACCATTCTGCCCTTAAAGAACTAAGGATCTCCGTTTTGGCATACATTTTGTTACCAAATCTTCCCAAAAAGGTTTCACCGTTTCACCATTTCAGAGCAGAAAACTTTACTTTGATTTCCCCAAATCCGAATCTGTTTATTTTATGAGCGATGCGATGCAGGGGATCTATTGCAATGACTAACCCTGGGGGTTTTTTTCCGCTTCGCCAGTCACTTTCCCAAAAAGTTTAGAGCTCTGGCTCCCAGGGAAGCTGCCGGTCCGCTCCTCTGTTTACATGCCAATTATCAGCCCCTACTATGCTACGTACTATATACGAGTATATGCGCCTATAGATGCTATATTAGATTTTCAAAATGTCTGGGCTTGCGTTTTTTGCGGTCCAGCGGTTTGTTTAGCTTTCCAGCGAGATTAATGGCTGTCGTAACTCACTTGATTTCTGGCCAGCGTTTTATCATCGGACTGCGGCACTTTGTCCATTTGCAGTGCAATATGCTCTAGGTCACTCATCCTTTTCTTGGGTTTAATTAAACGATTTTAATTAACAGCAACAACACCAAAAAAGTGCACACACTCGGGAATTCCAATGCGATCGTTGAGCAGATCGGGAGAAGCGTCTGAGTCAAGTTCTTTGTCTGTTTTTATCCGTTATAAGTATGCTGCGGCGCGATGTCTTTTGGGGATAGTATTCTTTTGCTTTGCAGTTGTTCAAAAATTCGTGCGCGTTTCGACCGCTCCGCACGCTATTTGTGGCAGAACTGACCGACCGTCCGGAGATACTACGAGTATATTGAAATAAAAATTGCGCGGCCGCTCTCGGTCTGGTATGGGTATGGGTATGGGTATGGTGGTCCACTTGCCAGCTCTCATCGTCAGTATTTTCCCAAAGCCAACAACAGCTCTGGGGATTTCACGTTCTCAATCGACTCGGACTCTAAAGTTACGACAAGTTTTTACTGATGTAATCAGAGAATGTGGCGCTCAGCATAGTATGGTGCTTTCATGTGTCTTAATGGAGTTAAAAGCCACTTCTCAGATGTGCACAAAGTTGTTTGAAACGTGTTCTCTCTCTCTCTCTCTCTCTCTCTCTCGCTCTCTCTCCTTTCTCTTTGGGCTTTTTTTTGCCTAGCTCTCGCTCTCTTTTGATTAAATATTTCCGTACTTTGGCACGCCATTTCCTCGTTCGCATTAAAAATGCATTCAAAAATATGTACGAATACTACGTCAGTGGATTCAGCTCGATAACCTAGAACTAATATAGATTAATTTTGCTACTGTGTGACATGAACGTGTGGGTTCTTGGAAAACGCCCAATTAAGCTTGAAGGAAAATGTCGCAGGGAATATTTCAGTGAACAATTAGTCATTAGGCTAGGGGGGAGGGAGGGCGAGGGGACAAGTAGAAAGTGTATTGCCAAGGTGGAGGACGAGCCTCAGTCTGGTGGCTGGCTGTTGTTCGCATGCTGTTCTTGAAATATGAGCGGAAACCGGTTGCGATCAAGAGTGGTAGAAGAATAAATACACACACACAGCTCTTTTATTCTTATACTTGGAGCATATTTATAGCATGCGAAGCTGTAGATCAATAACCTACTGCTTGTTCGAGCTCTTAAATATATTTTTGTTTTATATATATGTTGATTGATGTTCAGGTAAATGCTAAAATTGGCCATTGCTGCCAATTACAATTCGTATTTTTAACAGCTTCTTCGATACATATATATGGTATATCGATATATAGTAGTCATCGATAATTGAATTACCGTATTTTGCAGCACTGAAAAAAGTCGTAAAAAATTTTAAATGTTGTGCTGCCATATCATGCCAAAATGAACTGCCTGAACTGAATCGGCATAAAATTATATATATATGTTTCGGTAAATTTCTAAGGATCAGACTATATATTTTATAGTTAAATCTGCGCGGACACTGCCAGCTTATACACTTTTTCTAGCTCACACACCTTGAAAACTTTGAATAGTATTTTCTATGTATATGTATTCAGGGCTCACCCTCTTGCCCAATGTACAAATTTAGAAAACGTGTAGAGGTACTTATTCGGGATCAGCATCGAATACCTTATCTTTTGCGATAAAAATCTCAAGTTTTTTCACATTGGCGCTTCCTTGGGCCTTAAATTAAAAAATAAGGTCAATTAATTTTGAAACGTGCACACTTCCCCTTCAGGTGTCACCTTTGTTATTACATGGAAATGTAGTTATTATGTAGCGAATGTGTAGCTGCCATGTAATTAAGTGGACATATTTGTTGACTTTTTTTAGTTAAAACCTTATTTTATAAGCAATCCAATTAAGATTAGATGTTAAAACCAGCCAGTATTGTAGAAAATTAATTTAGTTATCGGATAAAAGTATGAGCTCAGAGCTGAGGGTTCTATCTAGCTAGTAATGTTACACGGAATATCAAAAACGAAGAATATGAATAATTCGTCGGTATATTTTGAAAATGAGACTGTATATTTCGGTATTTATTTGAATCGGGTATGAATCGGTAATAACCGGTTCACAACAATGATTTCGGCAACATTAATTTTCATACCCTAGGGAAAAGGATGTTATAGAATTGAGAAAATGTTTGTCATCCAAGGCTCAGTAGATATCAGGATCGAGATAAATATATACAAGAATATCAATTTGAGAAAAGGTCTTTATAAATTACGTTTTATCTTAATAAAAAATTAACGGCCTATACACGCATCATGTCTTCAAATACCAGCAACATTGCGACTGTTTTTTTGTTGAACTATTTTGTTTAATCCCTGTTTTAGCTAAAGTACAATAAAAGCAAGGACTAAAAACTTGCCAATCAAGTATAGAATTGATTTATCAATCGTATAAAATTGTCTGGGCATGACTAAATGTTCTATATATCTAGTAATATTCCACAGAATATTAAAAACGAAGAATTTGTATCATAATCCTTGAATTCGTCAGTATATTTACGGTTTATTTTTAAAATGAGACGGTATATTGGTTGTATTTCTGAGGGTCGGACGGTATATTTCATCGATAAGTCCGCGGTCACACTGTTGTTGAGGCACCAAAAGCGCCCGAACGCCGAGTTTTTTAAACAAAAAGCAATTTTTTTTTCTCAAAATCTGTTGCAAGCGCTGAATAAAAAAACAGAGAGAGTGCAAACCCAATCGGGTAGATATTTTTTGAAAAGGAGCGAAACACGTCCGAAAAAGAAGTACGAACGCGCTGCGTAAACCGTAAACCAAAAGAAAAACCAGTTATGTATTCGTAGCAGCCCCAAGTTCGCCCAGTGTTTCCTTTTTGTGGAGCCAAAGAGTTGAAAAATGTATAAAAAATGTCAATGAAAGTGTCGCGAAATGCGCCCCAAGTGGAGTTTTAGCGCTAATTGTTGATTTGGTGGCAGCCACAAGAGCAGCCATCGCCAGCTTGGCCGGACCAGGCCCCGCTTTTGGTACAAGTTAAAGCCGATTTCCTGCGAAACTCTTGCCAACTAAAATGTGAGTACAAGACAAGTATACACACGGCCAAAGATAATGCACATATGTGTGTTTTGGCATCTTCTTCGCAGCAATCCCGTCCCGCTGTCTCCTTTTGCAACCGCCTCTGCGTCTGTGTGTATGCATGGGTGTGTGTGTGTGTGCGTGTTTCGCACGAAAGGCAGGTAAAAAAGAAATAGTAAATAAGACTCAAGGGCAGCTAGAAATTATAGCGCAACGAAAATAAGAAGACACAGACACCCCGCGACCCACATCGGCACTCGGTGAGGCGTCCGTCCCGGCCCGTCCCGCCGTCTGGCCAGTGGGTGGTGACATTTCCCCTGCTATTTTCGGCCTGTGCTAATTTTATTCGTCCGATTGCCCATTTTATAGCGCATTTTTTTTATGTAATTGCCGAAAATCAGCTTTGACCAAAGGATTTTCGTGAGTGAAAAATCGATAAATCAGCGCCGCTGCAGCTGGAATTCCCTTCGTGCATGTGTGTGTGTATGCGTGGGTTGTTTGTGGGGCCGCCACCACGAGCCACCAGCCAACAGCCAGCAGCCAGGCGGAATTGGGGTAGGAAGCAGGCTCTCTCTTTCTCGCTCTCTCGCTCTACAAGCAGGCAGCAGCTTGTGTGTGTGTGTGTGTGTGTACCAACAACTAAGCCGCTCACAATAAAATGGTTTTTGTTTTTTGTTTTTGGCGGACAACCCCCTGAGAGCAGGCCCCATTTGCCGCTTTCCAGCGCAATGCTGCAGTTTCCCCCAAATGCAAATCAGAAAAATCAATATAAAGCTGGGAAAATAACATGCGGCGAAAGTAAGAGTCATCGTAACGCCAACAGCAAACATGGAAATATGTTATTAACCCAATTTGCATGTGCGAGAGCATCTCTCAAGCGACAGAGAAAGAGCGAGAGAGAGCTAGCGTCGGGGCATGACTGGTTGGGTACTAGTTAATCAATCAAATGCCACCGAAATTCGACGAAAAATACAGGTAGTAATGCAATAAGCCGACTCTCAGATACACGCCAGTCGGTCTAAATGGAATAACTCGACGAAAAGATACCCTAGTACCCCTAGCTAGTCAGTTAGGGGACTCTGGCAGAGTCAAACACATGTATAGGTGGACGAATTGGTACCATATAATACTATATATATCCTTAAGATCTCAGAGTTGAGACCTCCACCTGAATTCTGAATATACTCTGCCTGGTGCCGGGTAAAATCATCCAAAATGAGTCAGCCACTTTGCCAAATACGAAAGGCATTAATCCCAACGCTTGGCCAGCTGTGTGAATCCAAATGTTTATATTTAAATGATTTGCTAAACTTTGGACACCCTCTGCATTGGCCGTAGCGGGGATTCTCGCTTGGACCCACCCCTTCGGGCATTCCGTTTTGGCCAAAAGTCAAGTGGTGTTGGTGGGGGGGAGGGGGTTCTTTGCATGCGTCACGATTCCATTGCAACTAAAGTCTTATCCTTATCTTGGCAGCTACTTGGGCCGGCAGCAACAACAAGACCAGCGACCAGACCAGACCGGGCCATATGTACGAGGAGAGATTTGCTCCCACGAAGTCTCTCCAGATAACGAGAGCAGTAAAATGATTGGAATTTTCATTCGACACACTTATGAATGATATCATGGTTGATTCGTTGATTGTTTCGGTTGAATTCTAGAATTTATTTCGGGGAAATTGTGTGTGAAAAATGTGTCTATTTTTATCATTTGGCTGATCGATCAAAGGGGTTTTATCGCATGCGATATTTGCTTTTGGGGCGCCACTAAACGGTAGATAAAACCTGTCTTGCCATGAAAGATTGCACGATTGCCCCAAGATGGGGAAAAAGACAAATGGGCCCAACTTTCCACAGGCTTCCACACCAGCCACAGGCGCTGTTCAACAGAGCATTAACGGTGGGATGTTAATTGGAACTGGAGCAGCTTTTCTGAGGTGCTGTCAAGTGGGGAAGCCACTAATACTAGTAATATGTATTTACTACAGATGAGCTCATCCCTACTTATTGCTGGCCCAGAAATGTGCTCTCTCCGCTCTCTTCTGACACACTACACACGACGGAGGAGCCAAGTCAGTGACACTTACTTCAGATTAGAGGAAGGAAGCCCATAGAACCTTAAGATTTATCAAACGATTCTGCAGAAACAGCTGAATATTCCAGAGATTTGAATGGAACTCATTCAGAATTATCGATATACTGGAAAACAGCTGATTTCCAAGTAATACCGATGTAGATTCCCTGCCACCACTCGCCCCACAGTAAATGTCATACAGATATATGTATGCTTTGAACTGGAGTTCACTTATTTTAATTGTGGCATACATTTTGACCATTTCAGATAAGTATGTATGCATGTATGTGTGTGTGTGTGCGCCACATAGATGCCACAGACATGACGCCATATTGCGTGCCAGTGGTGTGAGAGCGAGAGAGAGCGAGAACAGCTGACACTTGACACTGCCCGGCAGCCGCAAAAGCAAATTGCATTTACACATGTTTTACCGTTGGGGCGACGGACCTCCCCCCCCCATACACACATACATACATATGTAAATGTGTACTGCTTCTGTGGCAGTAAGTTTTTTCCAAAAACAAAAAAATACCAAACATATTCTCAATTAGTTGAATCACTGGAAGACTCTTCCAGCGCACCTTCCAGCTGTGTGCGAGTGTGGGTCTGTGCCGGGGGCTCTGTAATATCAGCATTTCTGAAATACCCAGCTCAAAAGATACCGGAAAGAGGCGGCCCTCATAATCCCTTTGGCTACAGTCGAACTTCTTTGAATGGAGGGAAAAAGTGCCAGCTCTTGGTCTTTCACAGGGAGGTGTCACTGTACTGCCCCGCCCACATGGCACCGAATATGTTTGTTCCCTTGAACGAACCCCCGTGTGTGTGTTTTGTTTGCTTTTGTTTGTTGCCTTTTCGTTTGTTTGTGTGAAAGTGAGTCTCGTGGATGGCTGTGTATGTGTATGCTTTCAGGCCCGACCCCCCCACACCCCACCCCCACCGCACCCGTCCATTAGTTGTACTGTTTTTGTGTGTTTGTAGTGCCTTCTGTCTTATCAGCAGAGCCAGTGCCAGTGCCAGTCTTGTCTGCTGTTTTGTGGCCGTACTTTTCCATTCAACACTTAATGTGGAGCTGCAGCCGATTTAATTATTGAACTTATTGCTGCTTCGCTCTGCAACGAATTTGTTGCCCCATGCCACCGAATCTATTGGGGGTTTATTTTCAAATTCGTTCGCGGGGCAAACGTAATTACCCGAATGGCACACATGTGGCAAATTAATTTGAAATATTGTACGGCACGGCAGTCCCCACCAACCTCCTCCGCCTCCGTCTTAATTGTTTACAGATTAGAGAGGGGGAGAGAGGGGGAGCTGGGTGTGGCCCCCCGAGTGTTGGGTGTGAACAATTAGCCAGCGTCGTCCGATGCTCGCGCCGCTTGGCAAAAGTGTCACGCAACCTGGGCACAGCTCACAGCTCTTGGTCGGAGGGGGGCACGGGGCACCAAGGGGGGGGGGGGGGGGGGACTCATCACGTTCCACTGGCCAGTGGACACCGATACTGACACCGAACTGTGATGCTAATCGCCATCGGGCAGATGAGCTATTTTTGGGCACGCTTTGTTTACGTTTGGCCCCTGGCATTCCGAGTGGGCGTAGACCCCCCCCACTCTACCATTCTACTACGCCTATATATAGTGCCCATCTTTAAAGGCGTCAAGGGGGGGGAGGGGGGAGCTAAGGTCAAGCTAATGGCATGGGAACAATCTCCCCAGTCGCAGCATGTCCCCAATTGGCGGCCCCACAGCATTATGCAACGGCGGCGGCGACCATCGTTCACTCATCAAACAGTTCATAAATCAATCAGGCCCAAACACACAACCAATTAAGCCAATCAAAATGAGATTCTCAATGTGCCTAAATTCAATAAATTCAGCCATGTTTCAATGTTTATGGCCATAAAATATGATTTATGAAGCAATCAGGCAGACCGAAAACTACAAAATGCAATACCCCCCTCCCCCCACGGCCCCCCAAGCAATAACCTTCGACACCTCTGAATATTTTTTTTGCAATAAAAAGCACGAAAATCAATTTTCAATTTGCATGCAAAGCAACAACAACAACAACAAAATACAATATAATTTTCGAGTGTTTTTCGCGTGCAAAATTATGCAAATTAGACAAATCAACAGGGTAGCAGAGGGGAGCGGGGGGGTGGATCTTGCTGCCTCTTGCAACAATAGGGGCAATATGCCACTTAATACATTTTGCAAAGAAGAAGCCCCCAAGAGCGCCATTTCAAAAGCCAAATGACGTGGCGCTTATTGATTATTTCTTACATATATTTCCCTTGAATATTATGCTGGATATTCTGCAGGAGGGAGTGGGGGGGGGGGGGGGGGGGGGGGCTGGAAAATGCCCCGGGCATTAAGAGTGAAATCGTTTCTCATGTTGCAAGCTTCAAAATGTTGCAATATTTGCCACTTTCATGCTGATTGCCTCATTCTTTATTTATTCGCGGTTTTATGGCTTACAAAATTTGTTTCTCTCTCATTCAGTTCTGCGCTCTTTTGAGCCCTAAGAGGCATTCATCGTTGCTTATGTATGCCTCCTCATACGATATATTTGAGCCCTAGGAGGCCTCACAGACCTAATGAATCCATAAATCACAGCAGAAATTAATTGATTTAACTTCTTTTAGCTAATCCCTCGCCCCCAACGTGGGCTAAGAACATTACTAAATCGAATAAGTCAGCCTTAACATGGCAATGTCCTCCAAACGATGTTTTGATGATCAATAAAATCAAAAATGAAATAAGCAACTCCCTACATTGGCTGGCTGGCTGGCTGGCTGCCTGGCAGCACGACAAAACTGATAGTTAAGTCAATTCGATGGCTTTTGGTCATTTACCTTTCGGCGCTGCGTGAGTCCCGCCCCTAGGCCCCCCCTGGCCCCTGTCTCCTCCTGCACCGCAGCGAATCAAGATAAATTGTTTTCTGGCCAAAGTTTTTTCTAAGCTGAGGAGGGGAGCGAGAGGCGTTGGCCTGGGCCTGGGTCTGGGCCAAATAATAAACGTGTCGAGCTTCGAGTTTTCTGTGCCACTTTGCATATGATTCATGCGACTTTTCTTTTGCGTGTCGCCCGAACGGTGTTGGGGCTTCCCCTAGCGGGCCCCCCCCCCCCCCCCCCCCCCCCCCCCCCCCCCCTATCACTCTCACTTGCCAGAAAACGAAAGAAGCACTTCCGAGTGTAGAATGACGTACTGGATGGATACTACTTGATTGCCTTTGATCCAATTCGGATGTAGCTCTCTTCGAATGAGAAAGGGATGTCCAATAGAGGCTAGGGTATCCCAAGGTTCGGCTACCAAAAGCCTGCTAGCTTTTCTCTCTTTCCCTCTCTGTCTGGTTTTACTTTTTGGTCATCTGTGGATATTTGGATATCTCTGTTTGGGGTGTCGCCGCTGGCGTGACTTTCTTTCAGTCTCGCCCGCTCGCCCGCTCGCTGATGGATCATTTGGGGCATGGAAATTTGTCAACTTTGCGCCGCTGATTGCGCTATACTCGTATCTGTGTGTGATCTGTTTGCATGTCGAGTGTGCCTGTCGCCCCGAGCGATACTTTATTGTACAATTGTGGGGCTTACAACATAATTTGCCAAATGTGATTAGCAAATTATGGACATGGACATGGACTGGGGACTGGCGACTGGCGACTGTGGACTGGCGACTGCTGCTCGCTTTCAATTCAACGCTTCGTTTAACTGAACTAAATTGAAAGCTTGCTGGCGGCAACAACAACAGCAACAACAATGGCATGAACTAGCAACAATTACAGAAAATTGAAAAGTATATATCCAGTTTTGTAGCAATAAAAAAATTGGCTAGCCGTAGATCGTAGAGAGTTCATTGACTTTTCCTCTTTTTGTTTTTAACTGTGGCATATTGCTTATGGGTATTTGCTGCCTCCGGGGGCAATGGTGTTCTATACGCCTCTCTCCACTCTCCGCTCTCCACTCTCCACACTCCACTCTCCACACTCCACTCGCCACTCTCCAGTGTTGGGTTTATTTCTGGCATTAGAATCATTTGGAACTATAAAGCCCCATGTCCCCCCATTGTCACAGCTCGTAAAGTGATCTCTCTCGCTGTCGATGTCGTCACTGCGTGGGCTTTGTGGCGGCCTTTTGTTTGTTATTAACGTGTTTTACTTAATTGGACTGTGTAATTATGCATTATTGGTAATTTATTCTTGAGCATTGACGGTAGTTTTCAGCGTGTGGGTGGCTGACAAATGCTGGCAGATGCAGAAAAACATCGATGCATCGACAGATGCAGCTGGCGATAGCCAATATCGATTGACAGAACAGCTGAAAGCCATTTAGATTGCAAATTTAGCATGGTTAATATTAAAACTAACTGATTAACTAGCATGCTTATAGATTCTCTACTCAGTGGAGCAGCTTTCTGTAAATATTGATTGGAAAGAGGAGAGTTTTCTTTTCTTTTCTTCAACATTCGCATAAAGTATAATTTGAGTAAGAGGATGTATTGGTAATCGATATGTTATCGATTGGTGCAAATGAAATCCTATCCACTCCAATATCAGCTGTGTTTCTGTACAAGAATTTAAATATATTCTTGAGTATTCTTGACAGAGTGAGTCACCTTTTGGGAACCAGAGTGAACTCATCCTTGGTTTTTTTTTTGCTGCTGCTGTCTTTGGGTTATCGAAAGATGCCCTGCCCCCCAAACAATATGCAGAATCATCTGCCACATCAGACTCATCCTTCGGGCTGTTATTGTGGCAACTTTCGTTAAACTCCGTTTAAACCATGCCACACACACTCGTCTATCAAAGAGCGATTTGCGCAATTATCATGAATGTAGTGGCAGTTTTTTTGTTTCCTTTTATGATTTTCTTACCTTTGCGCAATAAAAGTTTATTAACATTTTGCACATTTGCCTAGCAACAAAAACAACAATTTGAGGCAGCAGCAAACGGTAGACACGGCGACGGCGACGGCGACCGCAAGCAAGAGCTGGGCTGGCTGTACAGCAGCGTAACGGTACTTGAGCATTCAGTGTTGAATAATGAAGGCACACAAAGAAAAAAAGACGCAAAGATTAACAAATGAGCGGCCGCGGAGATGCCGGCGCCGGCTTCGGTTTGGTTTTTTTTTTTACTGTATGCAAATCGCCGTTGGGCCACGCCCACTGTCAGTTGCAATTTGGCCAAAAGAAAATTATGTACGTACGTTTCCTGGTACAGGCGTTTGAGGCAGTGGATTCTCTGGCAAAGAGTGCAAAAACATCAATTAAGGAAAAATAAAAGTAAAATGAAGCAGAAACAGAAATTCCTAATGAGGCAGGGCCTATCTGCGCGTTTGCATCTAAGTACATGCTTCAGCATATATTTTGTTGTTGTTGTATTTTGGTTTACAACAAAAGTTTTGGGCTTAGGTCTAATCGCAGACAATGGAAAATTTACAATATGGAAAGTTGGAGCGGAGAGTAGCGTAGCCCGGCAGCTGCAAAGGGAGAGAGGATGAGAGGGAGAGAGAGTGCGACGGCCTATCTATCAGTGTGCCAAAAGCGTTCAGGCTTATGCTCTCGAAAAGCAAACGGCGGCGTAGCAGCGCAGAAGGCAATGGAATGAACGGGACCCGAAGCTTTTGATGCCCTAAGAGATCCATGGCTGTGCTTATGACAGCCACAAATACATGCATACATGTGTATTTTTGTAAGCAATAGTTTGTTGAGGTTAATCCGATGCAAACTCCGATCGGAGAATAATTTGCGAACTAAGAGAGGGGTATCCAGAGACTCACAAAGCCAGACATTCCCAAAATCATAATATCCCTCTCTGCAAGGGTATCAAACAGAAGCAGCAGAAGAAACGAACAGAACTGTTTTTGTTTGTGTATATAACAGCAGTATAACACTATAACAATGGCTCATTCAGCGTCTGTATATAACTGCCACTGCGCTCTAATAATTATTTATAATAATTACTTTTTTTGTGGCCCGCTGTTTTGGACATTAGGAGACGCGCGCTGCCGCGGTCCGTATCTGGTTTAATTAATCTCTTTTTTTTTGCTTTGGCTCTCTCGTATCGCCTGCCTGCCTGCAGGCCGGCCAAAAGTGTTTCTAGAAACGATCGAAATCGTTTGCTGACCTTGAAGATAGTAGCTGCTGCGAGTACATGTGTATTGCCTGTATGCCTGTATGTATGTTATGGAGGCAATATATGTACATTTTGGATAGACCGACCGCCATTTAAAAATGCATTCACTTTGCTTTTCGTGTAAATTATACGCTCTGTGGCACGCACTTTCCTCGTACCCCAAATATTATATTTATTTTTGGCACGCACACATCTTGCGGCAGACAAAGTCAGTGACGCGGTTGCAGAATCCGCACCCATAAAACTCCTCATTTGTCGTCGATCCTGACATTAAAAATTTTGTTGCAGCCGACAATGTCAGAAAACGATGGCAGGCAGGCAGCACGAAAGTGAAAAAATGCAAAGAGAGAGAATAGAGTGGTTTTACTAGAGCTAAAGAGTTTTAGATACTCTTCAGTGGTTCACTAAAAGAAAGAGTAAAACTAAAAGTTAGTCGGAAAACCCATAGCATTGGGTTTTTTTTTGTATACAAAATATTGTTTAAATGATGGCAGTGCTCACCGCCAAAGAAAGTCACCATAGCCGACCCCCGAAAGCGTGTACCCTACACTCACAGATGACGACGGCGCAGTGGCTGGGCTGCACTTCTTTGCATCGCTTTTTCGGGAGGCGGAGAGGGCTGGGGCTGACCGACTGCGACTTGGCTTTGTCGCCTCTTCGAGGTCATAAATATTTCGTTTTCATTTTAAAATAAAAATTTACTTTTGCAAAAATACAAAGTTTTTGTCTGTCTGCTGGCCTGGCCTTTGCCTTTGCCTCTGCCTTTGGTTTGGTTTGGGGGGTTTTTGTTTTCTTTTCTTTGGCTGGGGCTAAAATTTGCATATCAAAAAATGTTTGTGTCTGTGTGAGTTTTAATGGCAGCGCGAATTTCTTCTACTCTGACACTGACATGACACTGCGCGACATGTGTGTAAGCAGCAGCAGTGGATGACATCAGATGTTAAGGGAGTTTGCTTCACCTCTCAGTCTCTCTCTTTCTCTGGCTCTGTATTGGTTTTTTTGCATGCACTAAATATGCAACTATCGTAGGAGAATGCCGCCTCGCAGTGGTCGCTCCAGCCGCCTAACTTGCGTAACTTTGTGTGGCCTCATTTGATATTTTAACGGGTAATTGCGGCCAGAATGAAAAGCACGTTCCACCACAGACGCGGCTATAATGTGGAAATGCTATAAAAGTGTGATTTATGCTTATAACAAAAAAGTAGAACCCGCTGCCGCTGCCGTTGCCGCTTCCGCTGCCTGCTGTTGCTGCTGCTGGCCTGCTCTTTCCTACAATCAGCGTGCATTGAACTTTTTCACATCTCGTTGTGCTCACCCCTGCTCTCCACCGAATTGAGGCAGGTTCAAATTTGCCTTTCATATCAGGGTCTCTGGCGTATCAGCGGCCTTTTGTTTGTCATTTGTCCCGACACACACTCTGGGGCTCTGCCATCTACTTTAACTTTTTGTTTTTCCACAATTGTAAAAAAAAATCAGCTAATTTGCATAAAGTTTCACACGCCGGCCCCCACACATTCACACACAAAATGCTCACACACGCACGTCACGTTCTCTCTCCACTGCAGGCGCTCTCTCCCACGCTCATTATCTTTTTACGCTCTCCCTACATGGCATGCACTTGCTGTGGCGGCGCTCTCTCCCAAGGTGCGTTTATAAAAAAGGTGAGCAATTCCCTCACCTTGGCTGCGATACTGCTTTCTTTCCATTGCATTTACTTTCTGTGAGCTACTCTCTCTCCCACACTCACGATCATTGCGGACTGACGCTCGCGCTCTCCCTCTGTTTTGCATTGCACCACCTCTCTCACTCTCTCAAGCACTTGTTCGCTATCATTGATGGGCCCTCTCCCACTCTTTATCGCTCTCGGGGCTCTGCCGCTGGCCCAGTCTGGGCGCTTGGGGGCTGAGCGCCTCAGTCTGCTTTTTGATTCGGTTGTGCGCGGTCAACGTTGGCGCGCGTGTTCACGTCATCGGTCGTTCATCTGTCGGCTGCCGACTGTGTATAAAATAAACCGTAAATAAGTGTTAAAACCTTTCCGTTGATGATTCTCGTGCCACGCTCTGGTGCTCCCTCTCTATCTCCATCTGATTGTTAGTGTCTATAAAAACACATGTGTCTACACACACAAATATACATACATGTGTTATAAAAATCTCTTCATTTCGCCAAAATTTCGTCTGAAAGTAGAGACAACAAAATTTCGAAACACAGCGACAGCAAATTTGATTAGCAGCTATCAATATTGTATTCTGTTTTGTTTTTTGTTTTTTGGTGGCTTGGACGTGCTGGCATTTAATCAGCAATACAGTTCGGTGTTCCCAATAATTGGGCAAAAATTCAAGGCCCTCAAACACGTACATACATACATGCTCGTGCATACTCGTATAAAAAATAAAAACTTCCGTTTACTCCCTTTTATGGTGGCATCTAAACAAGAAACAAAAAACAAAAAACAAGCAACAAGAAACAATAATAAAATAATCAATAAATCTGTAATAAAACGAGACGCACACACACACACTCGCACACACACTTGTAAGTTCGGTGGAGGAGTGGTGGGCGCAGAGAGCGTATAAGATATACAAAATCGTGTGAACAAATTCCAGTTGGATCTATAAAAACTGTATGACATTCGCTTTGAGTTTTATTTTATTTTCTTAAAGGTGCCAAGGAGTTTTAAAGAAACAGTCGTTAAACCAAAGGATTTCCGCCTTATAAACTTGATCTTAAATTATTTAATCGTGCCAATCATTCGTGTAAACTCTGCCTGTTGTTGTATCAATTTGAAAGTTCTCTTGTGCACCAGGTCTTTTTTTTATTATTTAAAATGGTCTAACAGTTTGAAAATGGGTTGTAAATTATTTGAGATGCAAGTATTCAAATTTCTATAAATCTATTTTGAGACAAAGTAATAGCTTGATGGAAATCGATCTTGAGAATGGAGACTTTAATTCCGAAGAAAGTTTTATATGTATATCCCCCCAACTGGATTCGCTCGAAATCTGGTTGAATTGAGTGTCATATGGGCTTGAAAGAACACCGTATTCCACATACGCACACACACACACACACACACACACACACAGAACACCTACATATACGTACATCACAGCTGTGTCTCTTGGTGTTTTCACAGTTGGATTGTTTTTGCTTTGGCTCTTGGAACGGCACGGCCAGTGCTGGAGCTGGGGCTGGGGCTGGGGTTGGGGCTTGGGCTTTGGCTTGGTTTATGGCGAAGTAGCTTGGAATCTATTGACGGAGACCCGAGACCTGAGACTGGTCTCGATTTTGGTCTTGGTCTCGGTCTCGGTCTCGTCTCATTTGATTTCAAGGGCCTCCGCGTTTTGACGCCTGATTGAGTTACAAAAGGCACCCCATCCCCCGCCCCCCCATTCCCCCCATCACCAATGCCAGTAATAGTCATAAATCAACGTTTCAGCGGGCTGTCTCTCAGCTGTACTCGAAGTACATGCAAATTAGCTGCGGAAACGATTGGGGAATACTTTGCGATCGACCCTCTCTCGGGCTCTTCGCGCTCTTTGCACTCTTTGCACTCTGCGTGATCTTTAATTATGAATCGAGCGCAGTCTGGTGCCACTCCACGATTCTCTCACAGTTATTAATCGTACGAGTATCGTACAAACATTTTGCATGTCGTGGCGGGGATTCGTATTCATTTTCATTTCCTTGGTTGTTCACGTGTGTGTGTGTGTGTGTGTGTGTGTGTTAGTGTGTGTGTGTGTGGGGGGAAAGGTCAACCTAAAGTCAATGCCAGGCCAAGTCTGTAAGGCCCAGGCTGCATGAATTACGACGAGGCGCCACTAAATGTACATTTTAATTGAATTTTATTTAAATTTTAATTACCCCTCCTACCAGCCCCCCTCCTACCAGTCCCCCCTCCCACCAGTCCCCCTCCTACCAATCCCCCTCCTACGAGTCCCCCCTCCTACCAGTCCCTCAGAGATGCCTGTTTCGATACCTTCTGGAGCACTTCTGGTTTCTCTATTCCCAAATATTTCTATATATATATATTTGATGGTGCATCTTTTGGATTAGTGGCTTTTTTCATTGCCGCAAGAATCCACAAGACCAAACTGGTTTCACTTTTCGGAGGCCCAAGTCTTTAGGTTTTCTGCTGTCTTTGCCATTCCGACTGCATTCTTGTTCCGGCTTTTGGACAGCGAAACATCATCAGCAATCACCTCCCCCTCCTCCTCCTCGACTGGCTGCCAATTTAAATGTTGATTTATTATCACGATACGATAGTGCTGCTTCTGGCCAGGGTCATGTGTGCTCTGTGCTGCTCCTCTAACCAAACTTTACCTCTAATGAGTTCTGCCCTTCTGTTGGCTCCGAAGAAAACTTCTTGCATGTGGTGGGCGTTGCCTGGCGCCTGATCTCTATCTGCAAAGGTCCTTGAGTCCGCCCCCAAAAACAGGGCTGGAACGAACACGTTTCACAAATCACTGCTGGCTGCCGTTACTGACCTCGCAGCCGCTTTTGCTGGCTGGCCTTTGCTTCGAGCGCCGCAGTTTATGCGCCAAGTGCAGTAAGTCGTTAAATGAAGACCCACATGGCCGCAAGCAGCACGCGGCACGCGGCACGGGGCACGGGGCGCCGCCAACGTTTGTAGTCGTTTCCAGTTGCTCTGCCACGCCACCACCCACTTTGTGGGGCACTTGGCACTCGGCCGGACAACGCGTTCGGCCATTCTGGGCCACACACAGAAAGTGAATTCTAGCCTCCTCTTGGCTGAAATCTTGGGGCCAGGCTAGCGATGGTAGCGTGACTGTTGGTAATCCTGCCTTCGACCTCCTTCCGCCTTCTTCCCCCCTTTTCAGTCAAGGTTTACGAGGGGTTAATGGGGGGAATGCGAGTGTCTATTGATTGGGTGATATATTATGCGAAAACAGATCTAGAAACTGGAGCGGGAGGTGTTTCCTCCTCCGAAAACAATCCTTAACTTGGTGTTTAGTTTCCTTCAAATATATGTGAATATATTCACATCGATTTGTATCGATAACAAGCGATTATTGCCCGATTGTTGCGCCACCATCTCTGGATGGATCGCGAATGCCTGCAGGCAGCGTTTAGGCCAACAATTTGTTCAGCCATTTGTGTTTGGGGAATTCAAGATGTTGTTGGATGGATGGACGGAGAGCTCCATAAATTTGCAACCTCATCGCGAGATCGTCGAACCCCCCTCCCCCTACCTCTCCTCCAGCAGAGACCCGCCCAACAAAGCGATATTTATTTTGTTTCTCCTTTTTTTTGCCATTATGATTATTTTTTTGTGTTTTGTTGTGTTTTTTATTCATATAATATTTTTGTCTATCAAAGAGTTTTTGTTGCCCACAATGTAGTCGTTTGTCACAGCTCTCCCTCTCTGTCTATTGCTATCTCCTATCTCCCATCTCCTCCACTCCACTCCACTCCACTCCCAGCCATCATCCAACCACTTGACTGGGCGACTGGCAACTGGTTTCGGGGAGCCATTGACATTCATAGCACACTTTCAGAGCGGGGGCTCTGTCTGTCAAAATAAAGGAATTAATCTGTGATGAAATAAATTCATTTGTTTATGGATAGCTCTCTTAGATCTGTTATCCGTTGAACAAATTCCTGTGCTTCCAGCCCCCTCCAAGGAGCTCCTATCCCATCGTTCTGCCCACACTTCCGAGCTCCGTACTCCCTGCTCCGTGCTCGTTTTCCATAGACTTCTCTTCGATACAGACCATAAATTTACATGGGTTTTCTTTCCTAATGCTTCTTGGGTCGTCATCCATCGTCATCGTCAACTTGTTGCGACCATATTTGGCCACAGATTCAAATGACCAAACGACCGTCTGTCTGTCTATCTGTCTGTCTGTCTCTTGATCATTTTATCGACAATCAGTATTTATATCTTGTTTGGACCTGGTTTTGCAGTGTCTGTGCCTGTGGCTGGTGCCGTTCTGGTGTTCTATCTAGAGGCACTAGACACTCGGCAAGGCGGTGGCATTACTCATCCGCCCCATGGCACGACCTTTGGGTGGCAATCGCGGGGGATAAACGGGGAGGCTTTTATTGGCTGAATCGTATATAGAAATATGACTGTTTTGCCAGTCTTAAATTTAAATAATGCCGACTAAATCGAGCGTCGAGCGTCGAGCGTGATGTGGGCGGGGGTTCTCATTGATTTACAATCCACTCGCAATAATAGTTGCTGTTTGTGGAACGATAGTTTTCCTTTTGGGACTGAATACACGGGGGAAATCTGCCGATTTTCAGCTATAAAGAAGTTTTATTTGATCGCAGCCTTTGGTAGAATTTTTTCTATGGGTTTTCCGTAATAAGAAGTGCTTTGAAGTGCTGGAAGAACCTTCGGAATGCAATGAAAGCCATTCCATCCCCCCCTCCGATATTCCACCTGGGGAGCTAATGATTCTATCGTTTACCTTCGAATCGAGAAGCTATATAGAGACGGGTCTATGGCTCATCCGATCCGAATCATGCAGGGAAACAAAAGCAAACTGGCAGTGCGATTCCGTTGCACGTATCTGGCAGAACGTGCAATTATCGAGTTACAAATGGAATTGTTTTTTGTTTTTTTTTTGTATGGCAGTGCAGTGGTTTCTTGTTGTTGTTGTTGTTTATGTTGGCAGCCGGCTGTTCTCTTTACATGCAATAATCGTGCAATAGGCCATAAATTACATAACTGCCGTACGTTTATCTGCTGGATACACCCGTAGAAACTGCAACCGTTTGGTTTTTGCGACGATATCGTATGGGGGGGGGTCTCTGGCGATCTCTGGTCCCTGGCGATCTCTGGCCTTTGTGCTTCAGAACTGTGGCACGGCACGAGCAGATAATGTCTTTGTTGAGGCCCAAGAAAATATCAGATATCATCTAGCAAAATAGATCGATCGATCTTCGCTTTGTTCGCTTTTTCCTACTGATTTATACGCTGGCAGGTTTATTTCTTTGTCTCTGAGGCAGACACGATTTGCATGATCGACCACTCGGAAAGCCTGTAGAACTTATTAATTTTTCATGTTCTGCGATTTGTTGTGCCGCTCGCCGCTTTGTATGCAAATTCGATCGAATAATATTATTGCAATACTGATAAATAATCAACATAATGTGCACGGTATATGGGAGCTTGGTGGGGCTTTTCTCTGCCGCCCTCCTCCGTCAACTGTCGGAAAACCTTCTCAGCGTCTCGCTGAACTGAGCCAATATTTGTCCAGTGTCAACACCACACCATACCTTATGAAATGTTTATTATTTACGCGTAAATTCGCTGAAATTTCAGCTCCAGTCGGAACTGCTTCTCCGCTCCTCGACTATCAAACTGTGCAAACAGAGACGTCTCCACGAGGTTTCTTTTGTTTTCTTTGGGTGCTGTGGCCTGTGGCTATGCCCTCCAGCATAGCATATATTCTCACTTCCCAGGTATTCGATTTCAAACAAAATGAAGCGCCAGCCAGCCATCCAGCCAGCCAGCCGTCTGTGGAGTGGAGTGGAGGGGCATGCACTTGCTTCCGAGATGACAAATTGGAATTGAAATTCTATATGTTTGCCTTTGGGGGGGGAAAGCGGAAAAGCGGGCGGCGAGGGTCAAGCGCTGCCTGACTTTTGCTTTTGTCTGCTGCGGTTTGTGGGTGGGTGGGTGGGTGCTGGTGGAGTGCTTGCATTGACGTCAACCCTCGCCCGAGCCGTACTTAAATGAACATCAATTGTTCACTCAGACATAGCCATAGACAAAAGTGGTAATCGACTCCAGAATGGCTTGGAATTCAGCTTTGGATTCCGCTCATGGGTTTCAAGCCTTTGTTTGATCGGGCAATCGATAATCGATTAAATCGAATGCCGACTGTGGAGATGGAGGATCCGAAGCTTGGAATATTCGATCAAGAAACAGCCCTGGCAGAGGAAAAAAGTGTGTCATAAATAAAAAGCTCTTGGTTTGAAAGTAAAAAAAAAACAGAAGCAAAGGATACATTTATTACGAGAGATCTCAGATCTGGCGATTTGTTTTTTTAATGCTTAAAACTGTGTTCAAAAAATGTTTACAAATATATGGGGTTGTATATATGTATGTACATATGTCTATAAGGTGGGCTTAGACTCTGGTGAGCCAACCGATTATATCATTTATACCATATATTATATGTACGAAATGTGGTAAACCATTTCTCCACTCATCGCAGAGTTGATTTGAAGGTTTGGAAATACAGTAGAGTCCGGTTATAACGACACTCAAGCCAACGACGATTTTACGTCGTTATACCCGAAAGACGCTCTAACCAACAGGAGCAAAAAAAATAGGTTGGAATAGTTTTAAAAAAAACTAATTTATTTTTTAATCAACAAATTTTGTTTTTTTTTTTTTCTTAAAGTGGTATATGTAATAAAAATAATGCATATTCCATAAGCATAATATAACAGGACTAAATTCTATATAGGGGTCTTGTTTTGTTTTTATTCTTAATGTAATAATCAGTAATTTTTGATTGTTTAAGCATTATTTAAACGAGACCTCTCGTCGTTAAAATTTGAATGGACAAATCTATTCAGAATTCCTGCAGCCTTAAACGCCTCCTCATTTCCCTTTGATCTTCGACGTTGCCGTCGCGTGTCCTGTCCGTCATCTAGTATATTTCGAAGAATGTTGCCTTCGGAAGGTTCCTCGCAAATCGCCACACCCTTGTCAATGGGAACATATTCACCCAGCTCTTCCTTTTCCTTTTCCTTCAGATACGTTTTGTATGGGGAGCAGCCGTCATAGCCGGTCTCTACTGTAGTTGCCTTCGCGGAAGAGTCATAAAAAACGAAGTGCATTTAAAGCTTTTGTTAAGTAAAACCTTTTTGTTTTTTTTTGTTTTTTTTGTACTTGTTTATGTAGATTTTGTAATTTCTGCCTGTTTAGACTTTTTGTGCAATTACTTATCCCCCCCACCCCCTCTCTGTATCCCCCTTTGCAGATTACTTGTGCAACAACGAAAACAACAAAAGCAGCGGGAAAAAGCCAACAATTGGCACATTTGGCGATAAATCAGCGAGCGAAATCGTCATCAAAACGCAACGCTGACAGCAACAAAGAAGAAGAAGAAGAAGAGGAAGAGGAAGAAGCAGAAATAACGGTGTGAACTTTAGCAGACGCTGCAGAAAGAAAAAAAACTGCAGCGGAATATCGGAGGAAAGAAGGGAAAACGAAGACGAAGACGAATCCAACAAAAACGAACAACGAAGCAGAGAGAGAGAGAGTGAGAGAGCGAGAGCGAGAGCGAGAGAGGAGCAGCAACAGCAGGACCCTGCATATCGATTTTGCTATTCTGGAGACTATTTTTAGTGGCATCCTCGCAGTATCTTGGCGCGTATCTGCTTTGAGGCTTTGGGGCAGGTTGGCAGCCAGCAGGGGAATGCAGCAGCAGCATGTGGCCATGTAGGCAGCCCTAGACACTGACAGCCACAGCAAAAACAACAAAGAAAGAGTGGAGAAAAGCGTAGCCCAAGCCCAGGCCCAAGCCCAAGCCCAAGCCCAAGCCCAGGCCCAGGCCCTAGCCACTTGACAGCCACTTGGCATTCAGGCAGCAGCAGCGGCAGCGGCAGCGAACCATAACCAGGCAGACCGGAAAAGCGTCGATGAGTTGAGGCCTCGAACCCCATCCACATCCACATCCTCTGGCCTCTCCACCGTCCCCTCGACCTGCTCGCGAGGCTGCTTCGACTGGAACTGAAACAGAAACTGGAACCCCGTCCACCGCCGTCGTACCCTTGGCCACAATGGACGCGGACGCGGACGCATCGCCCACATCCCCTGCGGCAGGTCCTGCTCTGGTATCGGGCAGGTCATTGGACCAGCAGGTGGACGCCTCGCCCAATCACTCGAACTACTCGAATCTCACGAACAACAGCAGCCCGAGCCCAAGTGGGAGCAGTGTCTGCAGTCCCTCCACCACCACCTCCTCCTCCTCGTCGGCGCCCCAGTACAGCGAGGATTTGCGAGCGGCAGTCGCTGCCGGGCGCCACAATCAGAATCCCATAAGCAATCCCATTCCAAATCAGAGCCAGAATCAGAGCCAGAGCCACAGTCAGAGCGGATCGGCGGGCACAGGCGGCTCGTCGTCGGGCAAGACCTGCGAGGTGGATGTGGGCGAGGAGGAGCGCGACACCTTCTCGCCCGTTTCCAGTCCGGACTGCAACGGCGGGGCGGCCTCGGCTCTGGGAGCAGAGGTTATTGCCTCCGGCAGCGAACCGGGCCTGGACAACAAGATCTTCGAAGGAGGCAGCGGCAGCGGCAGCGGCAGCGGTAGCAAGGCGAAACCGGCCTCCAAAGAGGAGAAGCAGCGCCAGAACGAGGAGATCGTGTGCATGGAGACCTCCACAGTGTCGACAGAGACCGGCTCCTGGGAGTCGATGTATCCAGTGGCCGTAGAGCCCCCACCAGCACCACCGTCGGCGCCGGAGGATGATGACACAATGGGCACCGAGGCGGAGTCCAGTTCCGTGTTCAAGGGGATCAGCGCCAGTTGCCTGCTGCGGGATCTGGAGAAGCGCGACCAGCCGCTGTCCACATCCGGGACGAGTGCCTGCTTCATAGACGCCTCCTCGCTGCGCGACGAAGATGAGGTGCTGTCCTTTCCCAGCCTGGACGGGCATGCCCAGGAAGAGGAGAACGAGAACGAGCAGGAGAACGAAGAAGAGCACGGAGCGGAGGTCGAAGCAGGAGCCGACGGGCAGGAGGAGACCCTGGAGGCTTCGCCCACCCAGCAGCTGGAGCAGTTCCACAAGGCCTTTGCCAGGTGCAAAGGCTCGAGCACGAGCCATGGCCACGGCCGCAGCAGCTCCAACGACGCCGACTCCTCCGACTCCTCGCTGAGCGTCAAAATGCGACGAGAGCAGGAGGAGCAGGAGCGCCCCATGGCCTCGTTGGGCGGCGGGGGGCCCTACAGCTTCCAGCACAATGCCCAGCACTTTAGTGTGCATCCGTTGGGGAGCAGCCCCAAGTTTGCGACCCACCACCACCACAGCCACAGCAGCAGCCACAACCAGAACAACAACCACAACCACAACCACAACCACAACAATGGGCAGCCCGATCTCAGCTACACGACGGACTATTCGTCCAGCAGCCCGGCTCCCAGTCTGGTCTGGTCGGAGCAGGGCAGAGCCGCGCATGCGCCGCACTCTTCGGCCTCGGCATCGGCATCGGCATCAACCACGACGCCACACAACTCGATGGTGCACATAGAGCCCGCGTCGGGGAGCAACAACAGCTCCATCCACAGAGAGTACACCCTGTCGTCGTCCCTGTCGCATCACCGCGACTCGGGCGCCTACTGCAGCGATGCCACGGACTCGCCGCTGCCCCTGCCGCGCACCCCGAAGCGCTGCTCGAAGTTCGACGAGGCCAATCCGATAGTGTCGGGCGGGGCCTCCATCGAGGACTTCCGGCAGAAGCAGTGCGAGAGTCCCGGCATCAAGCGGCGCACCGACACCTGCCCGATCGTGTCGGGCGGCTTTGTGTCGCTGGACTTTGCCCCCACGCGTCCCCTGCAGGACGACGATGAGGAGGACGACGACGCCGACGACGCGGAGATCTCCGGCGTGGAGCTGCGCGTGAAGTCGGGGGCCGGTGCGGGTCTCCAGAGGAAGCCGGCGCCCGGCATAGCCTCCTGGGTGGTGGACATGAGCGACTGTCGCCCGGAGCGCCGCCGGAGCACCAGCAGCACCACCTCCAGCTTCCGCGAGCGCTCCGACTCGAACAGCTCGCACAAGAGCGGCTGCGGCTTCTACGTCTCCCTCGACGACATGGACCGGAAGCCGCCGTCGGAGCAGCCACCGGCCAAGCCCCAGCCCCAGCCCCCGCCGCCGCCGTCGCAGCTGAGCAAATCATACACGACTCCCAAGTCCGCGGGCTTCTTCGTGAATCTCTCGCAGAACGAGGCCGAGCAGCAGGAGCCCGGCGGCCCGCTGGCAGCGGACGAGAAAGAGAAGCAGCAGCAGCAGCAGCAGCCGCCGCCGCCGCCGCCGGAGCAGAAGAACATCTTCAGCATGTTCATTGACATTGGCGGCGAGCAGAAGACGCCGCGCGCCAACGGACGCAAGGAGCCCCTCAGTCTGGCCCAGCGTCTGTCCAGCTCGCTCAGCTCCTCATCGGCCGCCGTCCAGCGACGCGGGGAGTTCGGCGGGGACGTGATGAAGTCCAGTGCCAGTTCGACGGAGACCCTGATGGCCAAGAGCGCCACGCAGAAGGAGATGCTGGCCGCTGGAGCTGGAGCTGGAGCAGGAGAAAGCAAGTCCCTGGACTACAGATGCAATCTGGATCCGCCGCTCACGGTGGCCGCCCTGCGTCGCATCTCGCAGCAGCAGCGGCAGCAGCAGCAGCAGCAGAGCGATCCCACGAAGCGGCACAGCTGGGGCAGCAATGGGAGCCCGGAGCAGCACGGAGGAGCACCGGGCAACGACTGCAAGCGCTCCATCAGCCTGACGGCCAACGGAGTGAACGGCAGCGACTCCTCCGGGGCGGGCCTGATGAGCATCATCGACAAGCTGCCCATCATCTCGAAGGCCTCCTCGCTGTCGGTGGACAGCTCCCTTTCGCCCTACGACGACTACAGCGGCGGCTCGAATGCGGGCGGTCTGAGCAGCTGCTCCGACGAGGAGCAGCAGCAGCAGCAGATGGCGGGGGGCCGCCTCAAGAAGCGGCGCCGCGATGCGCAGCTGAACGAGACGTACGACAAGAGCAGCATGGCCTCCGTGACGGAGGGAGTGCTGTCCAAGGACATGTCGCCGGCCTCCAACACGGACACGGACGATCTCACCTTCCAGCAGGACGAGCAGCTGGCCCAGCAGCAGCAGGCCCTGGAGCAGCTCCAGCAGCAGCAGCAGCTGATTCCGATCCAATTGAGCAGCAGCTCCAATCGCACCAGCGTCATGGAAACGATCATCGAGGCCAAGGAGACGGCCTCGCCCAAGAAAACGGCCACCGGGTCGGTCTCGGTCTCGTCCTCCCTCACCAACGGCCATACCATGGAGTCCCTGCACGCCACCATCGAGAAGCAGAAGCAGCTCCTGGAGACGGTCAACGAGCACGGCGAGCAGCAGCAGCAAAAGCTGCCGGCACCGGCCCCCTCCGCCTTTGTGAAGCTCTCGGACATGGACAAGCCCGTGAAGCACGACCTCCAGTCGCCGGATTCGATGAGCAAGAGCGTCGGCAACAACCACCGCAGTAGCCACAGCTCCCAGCTGGGACAGCGCCTGTACCGCGACGAGAACAAGGGACGTCCCCACTCCTGGGCCATGACCCGATCGACGGGCAACAGCTTGCAGAACTTCACCAACTCCGTGGACAACATCCGAAGCCTGTCGCGGCTGTTCCCCAACTTCTCTAAGGAGTTCTCCAACTCCCTGCCGAACGACATGACCCTGGAGCTGACGCAGGCCCAGGCGTTGGCGCAGGGCCAGGCGCAGGCGCAACAGCAGGTGGACTACATCCAGACCGATCTCAGCGCCGACTCCAGTCTGGCCTCCAGCTTCAGCAGATCGGGCATGGACGAGTCCTCCCTCAGCTGCCGGCAGCCGCGTCGCCTGGGCGAGGACCTGCTCAAGATGTTCCTGCAGGAGATCGCCACGGATATGCTGGTCGAAGTGCATGGCCGTCGCATCCGGGCCCACAAGTGCATCCTGCGCTCCAGATGCCAGTACTTTGCGGCCATGCTGGCCGGCCACGGATCCCAGAGCGTCGTCTCGCTGCAGGGCTACTCCTACGCGGCCGTGCACTTCGCCCTGTGCCACATCTATTCGGGGGCCTCCCATCCCCCGGACGGGATCAGCCTCATGGAGCTGGCCGCCCTGGCCGACCTGCTGGGCCTGGAGGGCCTCAAGGAGGTCACCTCGCACGCGCTCAAGACGAACTACTGCCACAACTTCCACAAGCCGTGCTCCGGCTGCATCGACGGCATCCTGCAGGTCCTGCCCGTGGCCCTCAACCATGCGCTCGACGATCTCTATCGCAAGTGCCTGCGCTGGACCTGTCGCCACTACCTCAAGGTGTGGCCCACGCGCCAGTTTGCCCAGCTCCCGCCCGACATACTGGGACGCTGCCGTCAGCAGATCATTGCCTACATGGTAAGATTCTATCCATTGCTTTCACTCTCACTTGAGGATTCATTTCATGTGTTCTTTGACAGACCTCGGAGACGGTGCTGGACACGGTGCTCGACTGTGACCATCTGCTGGCGCAGCTCTCGGCCTACCGCTGGGGACACGTCTGCGAGCAGCTGGTGCGGGACATACTGGACGCGGCCCACGCCTATGTGGGCGACCACTTTGCCAGCCTGATTGCCAGCGACGCCTTCCTGTCGCTGGGCCACGACCGGAGTCGCCACATTCCCCATCTGGAGGCCCTGCTGCGGCAGGCCGCCTCGGAGCTGACGCCGGAGCAGGCGTGCCGCAGCTACCAGCGGGTGACGCGCCTGAATGCGGTGCTGCGGGCGAAGCTGCACAACGTGCCGGGGAATCTGAGCGAGCTGGTGCAGGAGCTGCACGGCCTGCAGGAGGAGGAGCAGCTCGACTGGAAGCCGGACTACGTGCGGCTGGTCTGTGCTCTGGTCTACACCGTCGAGCAGTGCCTGATCCGGCAGTGCTCGCGGGCGATGCGCGTGACCGCCTGGCAGCGCATGGACCTGGAGCTGCGCAAGAAGATCCAGGGCATGGCCCGACTCACGGAGCCGCTGGACATGAAGCGCCAGGGCGGCAAGGCGGTGGGCAAGGCCTTCTCCTTTGGCGGCAGCACACGCAGCCAGGATCTGGTGCAGATAAAGCTGGCCATCCAGGCCCAATCGAAGCGGGCCCACGCCCAGGAGACGCACATGTACAAGGCCACCCAGACGCAGGAGGCGGGCGCATCCAACCATGTCCAGACAGCGGACCGCGGCGTGCAGGCCAATCACGATCCCCGGGAGGGAGGCAGTAAGTCAAGTCCCCCCCCCATCCCCTCTCTGCAGCCGCAGCGGACGAATCTGATTGTGCTTTCCCTTTCCCTTTCAGGCAAACTGCTCAAATCGAACTCGCGTGCCCACGTGCCGCATCGCGCCGCCTCCCAGGTGGCCTCCGAGCGGAACAGCATCAATCTGCACCGACGCACGCAGTCCGAGGCGCCGCCAGTGACGCATCACAAGAAGGCGGCGGTGGCGGTGGCGGTGGCGGTGGCGTCGGCAGCAGCAGCGGCAGCGGCAGCAGCAGCTCCTGCCGCAGCCGAGGCCAAGGCAAAGCCAACGGCAGCCCCGCGATTGGGCGAAATACGACCCCGGTACTTGGAGCCGCGCAAGCCACGGGCACCGCTTGCCAATGGACCCGTGCGCAGTGCCACCAGCTCGAGCATACCCGCCACTGGGGGGGCCCGGAAGGCGCCGGCCAAGAATCTGCACATCTCCTCCAGCGACAGCTCGAGGAACTCGAGTCCGGCGGCAACCCGGCGAGTGCAGAACGGAAACGCCGCACGTCTAGGCAACAAGTCGAGCAATCTCTCCATGGACAGCCTCTCCTCACCGGCCAGACGGGCCAAGAGCAGTTCACGAGCCCCCACCAACGACAGATACTCATCCGATCAGAACGTCGACTCGCTGGCGGAGAGCATGAAGAGCTCCGTCATCACGAACAAAACGATCTCACACGAATCCCTCTCGGGCAGCTCGAAGCTGGCCCGCATCCAGCAGCTGAATGGCCACTCGGCGGGGGCCAAGCAGGCGCCAGCCGGCGGCAAAGGCAGGCAGGCGAAGCCCCTCCAGCGCGGCCCCACGGTGGGCAACAAGTCGACGCGGCAGCTCAAGCAGCAGCATAATGGAATGGCCTCGAACGGGTCCAGTCCCAATTCGGTGCACACGACCAAGTCGGCCACCAGTCGCCTGTCCTCCGTCAGCAGTACGCTCTCCACCCGGGAGCTGTTCAAGCAGCGCTCCATTTCGGTGCCAGCAGGCGGCACAGATGGCGCACCGGGCAGCAAGGGACGTCCCAGCTTCCTATCGGCCAAGTCGCGCGAGATCCTGGCCAAGCGGGCGGAGAAGAACAAGCTCCAGCAGCAACAACAGCAACAGCAGCAGCAGCAGCAAAAGAAGCAAACGGAAAGCTTGGGAGATGAGCGCGGGTCGCATCATCTGCGCTCCTCCGCCGGCCCCCTACGCTCCTCCTCACATTCCGCTGTGGCCAGCATGCTGCAGCAGCACAATCTGCGCAACAGTCTGCCCTCCAATATACCCACACGACGTCCCAACACGCTGCAGCTGAAGAAGACCACCGCTGTCTCGAATGGCGTGGCCACCAAGGTGACCACCAACGGGATCAACGGCTCGTACAAGGCCGCCCAGGCGGTCAAGCAGAAGCTGGACCTGCTCATCGATGCCCAGATGGAGGAGGCGATGCCCATGCCCATGGAACGAGTCGAGTCGAAGCTCGAGCGCTCCAGCACCTTCTGCAAGGATAGCGCTGATCTGGATATCAGCGAACTACAGATTGTGGAGTAGAGCAAAACATGAAAACAGCTGGCAGCAGCAGAATGAGGTGAGCAATGCCCCAATAAGGCAAAGAAACAAAGAAGAGCGCTAATCTTGTGCCTATCCGCTTCCAGGTCGTATCAAATATGGCCCCAGACACGGCCCAGCCCAGTCCAGTCCCCGCAGAACCGTACACACGTCCCATAAGGCAACACTAGTCAATAATCTAGCATGCGGCTGCAGTTGCAGTTGGAGAGCATGAAACCATTTAACCATAACAATAAATATTAGCAAGAAGATGTTACTTCCTACTACCACAAGCGAAATAAGAGAGATCCAGCGGCGGAAACGATTACCCCACGGAAATCCGCAATACAATTACAACACGTGTTATCCAACTTAGAGCAGAAACAAAAGTTATTGCCCCCGTTTAAGCAGAGCCCCCACTTCCACTCCCATACCCACTCCAGAAATATTAGTGCATTAGCTTATTACGATATGGAAACCGATGCGAGAGCCCTGGAGGGATTATGTGCAGAGCAGAGATCGGATCGGATCGGATCAGATCAGGCAAACAAAAATGGAATAACAAATATTTGGTGATATTATTTAGAGTGCGCTTTACTCGTATGTTTATGTTAAATGCTAAACGAAAAGTGCTTTTTACTACCCCCCAGCCCGAAAAATGGAAAGTCTACTTAAAGTATGATCTAGCCCCCAGCGAATGTGTGCACTGAAGGATACCCCTGCTCTCCCGCTCTCCCGCTCCCCCGCTCCCGCTCTACGCTCTATGCGCTTTGCAAGCTGCATTTAAAGTCTTCTACTCTCCTGCTTTATCCCGCCCAAAAGAAAATATAAATAATTATAATGTATACTCCCCATATACCACATCAAAGAGAGAAAACTAAACGGAAACCATGTCTCTACTCCATGATAATTTAAGCTTGAATTCTTTTTTTTTATACTGTTGTTTATTTAACTCGTACTCGTAATACTACTGGCGCATTACTTCAGCAAGGCAACCAAGGAAACGTCTTTTATATTATACATGTGTATTATTTGAATTCATAATAATAATTTATA
Source organism: Drosophila miranda (assembly GCF_003369915.1). Lineage (NCBI taxonomy): Eukaryota > Metazoa > Arthropoda > Insecta > Diptera > Drosophilidae > Drosophila > Drosophila miranda. Next base: position 1,182,383 of record NC_046674.1, on the reverse strand, counting down.
CATTTTAATTATTTGATATATTATAGTACTACCATATAATATGCGAACCGAAGTGAAACGAAGGATGAGTTTTGTAAGCATTGTAACGGCATTGATACATTGATAATGAAGTGCAAGAGTAATAAATGTGTGTATTTATTAAAAGTTACAATATTCTACAATTTCTTTGTCTTTCATTCGAACAGATTCTAGATTACAACCAAAAAAAAATTTACAAAATTATGCACAGTTGGTGCGTCTGATTAAGCAACGTGTATTCAACAATTATAGTAGATCAGAGGACTAGTTCTCTTGGGCGTTACGTTTAGGCAACGTAACGCCAGTGCCGATACATTATTTCTAAGCTACCAGTTCTTTCAATGCAATCCAATAATGTTCATCCACACCCGTAGCATACAGACACTCTTTACAAGAGGCAAAAGAAAGTGAATTATTTGCAAGTGGCACAGCGCCAGCCACAGTTAAAACAGCCACAGGACACACATGGAAGATAGAACAGATCTTGTGAATGGTAGAAAGTGAGAGTTTGTTAAATTAACCCCAATTGTATATATGTGGTATTCCCCCCCGTTAGGGGCATGCATGCAGCAGCGTTTGCAGCAATTCGTTTTTCTCGAGGCTGGCAAGGCCCCAGACGTGTAACAGCTGATGGGGGCACGACGTCAGCGCGCGCGGGAGCAATGCAATTTGGTAGATTTGAACTAAACTCTAAGACTAATCTTAATTCGGTGTTTCAGTCGGTGCCCCTAGGTCGGAGAGCTCTTCAATGAGAGCGCCCAATTGTTGAAAACGTTCCGGCAGTGGATGACCACGCACTCGTTGCTGCAGTACTCATCCTCCCAGTCCGGATTGATGATCGCCGGCTTGTTGCACTGATCCCGCGTGCACTTTGGCGCCTGGGCCGCCTCGGTGAGCAACTGAATTTGCTCGGGAGGTTCTACGGTGGCTGTGGCCAACGGTGTCGTTTGTTCGTCGCTCATTTGAGTTTTTGGCGAGATCAGATCCGTCGTTTGAATCGCCGGCACAGAAGCGACAGCATCTGGGATGCTGCTGCCAACCTCCGGAGTGATTTCTGTTTCCGACAACTGCTGGCGATAGTCGCGCATGTTGCGCAAAAAGTCGCGCTTCTCCTGCTCGTGCCGCTGGGTATACACGTTCTTCTGCGTCTCGTCCAGAGATTCCCACATGGTGTGGACGATGACGGATATTTGTTCGAGGGAGCATGCCGGATTCTGCTGTTTGATGGCCGTCACAGTGTCGCGGAAAAACAGGGCAAACGGTGCCAGAGGCTTTGACGGAGCTTGTGCCAGCGCTTGCTGCTGCTGCGGCTGCTGTGGCTGCTGCTGCTGCGACTGCTGTGGAGCTGGCGACAGCTGTGGCAGCATCTGATGTTGATTCTCGTGCTCGTGCTGCGTCATCATACTGTGCCCGCCGCCGCCGCCATACATGTCGCCACCCTCCTCGTCGTCGTCATTGAACGTGGAATGATCCAGGCTGAGCAGTCTCTGCGACTGCAACGAAAACAAAAGCATTGGCGTTGGGTTAATCATTTTATTAATGCTCAACCTCCAAGACGGCTCTCTCACTAGGAACTTCTTCATCTGAGGAGCAGAGAGACCCAATTTATAATCCAATCACAGACTGAACAACTAAACTAATGTACGATTCGCTCGCCCGCCGCCGCCGCCAAGCCCAGCTACATGTGCTTGTGCACCCACAGCGGGGAGAAGCGGAGGAGTATGTGGTAACGACGTTGCGTCGACCTGCCCTGCTTCTGCTGATTATGTGGTGTGTGTGCGTGCTGTTTGATGATAAGAAGCTGACGCGTCGCGTCGCGTCGTTGCTGCTGCTGCTACGGCTGCTTTGTATCGATAACATAGCCTATGTTAGCTATAGCGATTCCGTCCGTTCGGGTGGAGGGGCTCTGTGCATTGGTGTGTTCTGTGGGTTTGCTTGTGTGAGTGCTGGAGGAGTCGTCCAGCTGGTACCCAGCGAACGGCTAGACGTGCGGGTGCGATTGGGAGGTACGACTACAGTGGCAGCGCGACCCCAATGTGTGCGATTCCGATCTCTGCGCTTCGTTCATTATAAAACCATTAATGACATCGATGCTCATCAATTAGTGGAAGTACTCAGCTGTAAAAACTCTGTCTGTAAAGCCTGTGTGCAGCTATTAGTTCGTTCTGGGACCTGGGCGCTCGCTGACTACTATTCTCTATTCTCTTTTCCCGTGTTGCCTGTTCCAGCACCACTTACAGCATGGTTGGGGGGCTCCGTTGGCATGTCGAACATATCATCTCCGAACGAGGGCGCGTGGAATTGGTTCAATTGATTCATTGCAGCAGTTCCCAATCTTTTTATTTACAAATAATTTACAATAATTTTTGATTTTCTTATAGAGCGAGGCTTTTTTAGTGTGACCGGATTTAACGATAAGATATACGGCCTGACCCTCAGAAATATATCGAAATACGTCATAGTTTAAAATATACCGTAAATATACTAACGAAGTATTTGTATTCATCTTCCCTCGTCTTCCTCGATTTTGATATTCGCTTGAATATTACTAGCTGGTAGGACCCTCAGCTCAAAACTCATAAGTTTATCCGATTGCTGAATCCATTTCGTACAAGGCATGCTAATTTAAAAACTAACCTGTATTGAATTGTTTATAAAACCATGGTAGCATGGTAACTACACATTAACTGCATATTAACTTAATTTGTATGTAATTATCAAAGGCGACACCTGTTTGTTGACAAGTTGGGCCGTTTTCTTTTGTTTTTTTATGTAAGCCCAATTTGAGCGCCAGTGTAAAAAACCTCCGCTACATGCCTTTTTCCGACCTTTTAAAAAAAATTCGATGCTGTTTACGAATTCGATGTGGCTTGGAAATTGGCATTTTATACGATTTCTACATTGGTGCACTGGACAAGACGGTGAGTCCAAGTATACAAGTTTGCAAGGTGTGTGAGCTAGACATGGCATATAAGCTGGCATTATAATATACGGTCTGACCCTCAGAAATATACCGGAACGTACCATCTCATTTTAAAAATATACCGTTAATACACCGTAGAAAAAAGGGATCTTAGCTCCTCCCGTGGAAAATACTGCTGTTTGTATCCTTTCTCTTGTTTTATAAACAAAATTTCCACGAGATCTTTTACCTGAATTGCTAAAAAATTCTTCTATTACTTCAACTTTGTGTTGCATCTTTATGAAGTGTGGCATACCTCATACCCTATCTACCCTATTTCCTTTCAAAATACAGTAAAATTTCCATAGCTCGAAGGTCTGTAACTTGAATTTTCTATACCATATATATATACATGGTTTTTACCTATAATTGATTCCTCAATACACACTCAATCCCGTTACATATTCCCGGTTTCTGTAAGAATAGCATACACTGAAACCTAGATTTATTCTGCATTTGAGTGGAGGAGCGTCTTCAAAAGTGCTTTTCGCAGACACCGTTGGTAGTTTCATAGCATTCAGCTTTAATAGTTTCATAGAAGCCGTGTTTACAGCTGGTGTTACTGATTACAGAGGCATGCTTATTTAGCAGCGAGCTAACAGCGAAAGATAAAGAGAGTGAGCTAGCCAAAGAAAGAACAAATTCTGTAGTGTCGTTACAGAGTCATTTTCACTAAGGTAACAGAGAAAGAGCAAAGTGTCGTTACAGAGCCATGTAAATTTAGCAGCGAGCGTGAGCTAGCAGAGCTAACCAAATTCTTTGAGCGCTAACGCTGTTGCACTCTTACATACGCATACACTACCACCAACTTTTCGTCTCTTTCTGCAAGCTGAGATTTGTTTCGCCCACGCTGCTCTTCTCTCGCCACCTTTAGTGACGTGACCTACACAGCCATACATATGTACGTATACGCTCTTGTTCGGCCAGCAACTTTGGCTCGTTCTTTGCTGGGAGAGGAAGAAGCTTTGAGCCGCCTACGCTGCTGCATTCTTATCACAGCTTTCTCAGTACCCTCCGGCCGTCCCTCATTCAAAGCGGCGCCAAAAGCGGTCATTAAAGTCGTGTTTGTAGTGGTGTGCCGCCGGCTTAATGCAACTCAAGTGAAAATGCGTTTAAAAATGTTGTTCTTGTCGTTAGGCCACGAGGTCTTGAGATGGGTGTGCGTGTGTGATAAATAATTTTTGAATATGTGGTTTAACCACTCCAGAAATATTAGTGCATTAGCTTATTACGATATGGAAACCGATGCGAGAGCCCTGGAGGGATTGTGTGCAGAGCAGAGATCGGATCGGATCGGATCGGATCAGATCAGGCAAACAAAAATGGAATAACAAATATTTGGTGATATTATTTAGAGTGCGCTTTACTCGTATGTTTATGTTAAATGCTAAACGAAAAGTGCTTTTTACTACCCCCCAGCCCGAAAAATGGAAAGTCTACTTAAAGTATGATCTAGCCCCCAGCGAATGTGTGCACTGAAGGATACCCCTGCTCTCCCGCTCTCCCGCTCCCCCGCTCCCGCTCTACGCTCTATGCGCTTTGCAAGCTGCATTTAAAGTCTTCTACTCTCCTGCTTTATCCCGCCCAAAAGAAAATATAAATAATTATAATGTATACTCCCCATATACCACATCAAAGAGAGAAAACTAAACGGAAACCATGTCTCTACTCCATGATAATTTAAGCTTGAATTCTTTTTTTTTATACTGTTGTTTATTTAACTCGTACTCGTAATACTACTGGCGCATTACTTCAGCAAGGCAACCAAGGAAACGTCTTTTATATTATACATGTGTATTATTTGAATTCATAATAATAATTTATACATTTTAATTATTTGATATATTATAGTACTACCATATAATATGCGAACCGAAGTGAAACGAAGGATGAGTTTTGTAAGCATTGTAACGGCATTGATACATTGATATATTGATAATGAAGTGCAAGAGTAATAAATGTGTGTATTTATTAAAAGTTACAATATTCTACAATTTCTTTGTCTTTCATTCGAACAGATTCTAGATTACAACCAAAAAAAAATTTACAAAATTATGCACAGTTGGTGCGTCTGATTAAGCAACGTGTATTCAACAATTATAGTAGATCAGAGGACTAGTTCTCTTGGGCGTTACGTTTAGGCAACGTAACGCCAGTGCCGATACATTATTTCTAAGCTACCAGTTCTTTCAATGCAATCCAATAATGTTCATCCACACCCGTAGCATACAGACACTCTTTACAAGAGGCAAAAGAAAGTGAATTATTTGCAAGTGGCACAGCGCCAGCCACAGTTAAAACAGCCACAGGACACACATGGAAGATAGAACAGATCCTGTGAATGGTAGAAAGTGAGAGTTTGTTAAATTAACCCCAATTGTATATATGTGGTATTCCCCCCGTTAGGGGCATGCATGCAGCAGCGTTTGCAGCAATTCGTTTTTCTCGAGGCTGGCAAGGCCCCAGACGTGTTACAGCTGATGGGGGCACGACGTCAGCGCGCGCGGGAGCAATGCAATTTGGTAGATTTGAACTAAACTCTAAGACTAATCTTAATTCGGTGTTTCAGTCGGTGCCCCTAGGTCGGAGAGCTCTTCAATGAGAGCGCCCAATTGTTGAAAACGTTCCGGCAGTGGATGACCACGAACTCGTTGCTACAGTACTCATCCTCCCAGTCCGGATTGATGATCGCCGGCTTGTTGCACTGATCCCGCGTGCACTTTGGCGCCTGGGCCGCCTCGGTGAGCAACTGAATTTGCTCGGGAGGTTCTACGGTGGCTGTGGCCAACGGTGTCGTTTGTTCGTCGCTCATTTGAGTTTTTGGCGAGATCAGATCCGTCGTTTGAATCGCCGGCACAGAAGCGACAGCATCTGGGATGCTGCTGCCAACCTCCGGAGTGATTTCTGTTTCCGACAACTGCTGGCGATAGTCGCGCATGTTGCGCAAAAAGTCGCGCTTCTCCTGCTCGTGCCGCTGGGTATACACGTTCTTCTGCGTCTCGTCCAGAGATTCCCACATGGTGTGGACGATGACGGATATTTGTTCGAGGGAGCATGCCGGATTCTGCTGTTTGATGGCCGTCACAGTGTCGCGGAAAAACAGGGCAAACGGTGCCAGAGGCTTTGACGGAGCTTGTGCCAGCGCTTGCTGCTGCTGCGGCTGCGGCTGCTGTGGCTGCGGCTGCTGTGGCTGCGGCTGCTGTGGCTGCTGTGGAGCTGGCGACAGCTGTGGCAGCATCTGATGTTGATTCTCGTGCTCGTGCTGCGTCATCATCCTGTGCCCGCCGCCACCGCCATACGTGTCGCCATCCTCCTCGTCGTCGTCATTGAACGTGGAATGATCCAGGCTGAGCAGTCTCTGCGACTGCAACGAAAACAAAAGCATTGGCGTTGGGTTAATCATTTTATTAATGCTCAACCCCCAAGACCTGGGGGGCGCTCGCTGACTACTATTCTCTATTCTCTTTTCCCGTGTTGCCTGTTCCAGCACCACTTACAGCATGGTTGGGGGGCTCCGTTGGCATGTCGAACATATCATCTCCGAACGAGGGCGCGTGGAATTGGTTCAATTGATTCATTGCAGCAGTTCCCAATCTTTTTATTTACAAATAATTTACAATAATTTTTGATTTTCTTATAGAGCGAGGCTTTTTTAGTGTGACCGGATTTAACGATAAAATATACGGCCTGACCATCAGAAATATATCGAAATACGTCATAGTTTAAAATATACTAACAAAGTATTTGTATTCATCTTCCCTCGTCTTCCTCGATTTTGATATTCGCTTGAATATTACTAGCTGGTAGGACCCTCAGCTCAAAACTCATAAGTTTATCCGATTGCTGAATCCATTTCGTACAAGGCATGCTAATTTAAAAACTAACCTGTATTGAATTGTTTATAAAACCATGGTAGCATGGTAACTACACATTAACTGCATATTAACTAAATTTGTATGTAATTATCAAAGGCGACACCTGTTTGTTGACAAGTTGGGCCGTTTTCTTTTGTTTTTTTATGTAAGCCCAATTTGAGCGCCAGTGTAAAAAACCTCCGCTACATGCCTTTTTCCGACCTTTTAAAAAAAATTCGATGCTGTTTACGAATTCGATGTGGCTTGGAAATTGGCATTTTATACGATTTCTACATTGGTGCATTGGACAAGACGGTGAGTCCAAGTATACAAGTTTGCAAGGTGTGTGAGCTAGACATGGGATATAAGCTGGCATTATAATATACGGTCTGACCCTCAGAAATATACCGGAACGTACCATCTCATTTTAAAAATATACCGTTAATACACCGTAGAAAAAAGGGATCTTAGCTCCTCCCGTGGAAAATACTGCTGTTTGTATCCTTTCTCTTGTTTTATAAACAAAATAAACAAACTCAAGTGAAAATGCGTTTAAAAATTTTGTTCTTGTCGTTAGGCCACGAGGTCTTGAGATGTGTGTGCGTGTGTGATAAATAATTTTTTGAATATGTGGTTTAACCACTCCAGAAATATTAGTGCATTAGCTTATTACGATATGGAAACCGATGCGAGAGCCCTGGAGGGATTGTGTGCAGAGCAGAGATCGGACCGGATCGGATCGGATCAGATCAGGCAAACAAAAATGGAATAACAAATATTTGGTGATATTATTTAGAGTGCGCTTTACTCGTATGTTTATGTTAAATGCTAAACGAAAAGTGCTTTTTACTACCCCCCAGCCCGAAAAATTGAAAGTCTACTTAAAGTATGATCTAGCCCCCAGCGAATGTGTGCACTGAAGGATACCCCTGCTCTCCCGCTCTCCCGCTCCCCCGCTCCCGCTCTACGCTCTATGCGCTTTGCAAGCTGCATTTAAAGTCTTCTACTCTCCTGCTTTATCCCGCCCAAAAGAAAATATAAATAATTATAATGTATACTCCCCATATACCACATCAAAGAGAGAAAACTAAACGGAAACCATGTCTCTACTCCATGATAATTTAAGCTTGAATTCTTTTTTTTTATACTGTTGTTTATTTAACTCGTACTCGTAATACTACTGGCGCATTACTTCAGCAAGGCAACCAAGGAAACGTCTTTTATATTATACATGTGTATTATTTGAATTCATAATAATAATTTATACATTTTAATTATTTGATATATTATAGTACTACCATATAATATGCGAACCGAAGTGAAACGAAGGATGAGTTTTGTAAGCATTGTAACGGCATTGATACATTGATATACTGATAATGAAGTGCAAGAGTAATAAATGTGTGTATTTATTAAAAGTTACAATATTCTACAATTTCTTTGTCTTTCATTCGAACAGATTCTAGATTACAAGCAAAAAAAAAATTTACACAATTATGCACAGTTGGTGCGTCTGATTAAGCAACGTGTATTCAACAATTATAGTAGATCAGAGGACTAGTTCTCTTGGGCGTTACGTTTAGGCAACGTAACGCCAGTGCCGATACATTATTTCTAAGCTACCAGTTCTTTCAATGCAATCCAATAATGTTCGTCCACACCCGTTACAAGAGGCAAAAGAAAGTGAATTATTTGCAAGTGGCACAGCGCCAGCCACAGTTAAAACAGCCACAGGACACACATGGAAGATAGAACAGATCTTGTGAATGGTAGAAAGTGAGAGTTTGTTAAATTAACCCCAATTGTATATATGTGGTATTCCCCCCCCTTAGGGGCATGCATGCAGCAGCGTTTGCAGCAATTCGTTTTTCTCGAGGCTGGCAAGGCCCCAGACGTGTAACAGCTGATGGGGGCACGACGTCAGCGCGCGCGGGAGCAATGCAATTTGGTAGATTTGAACTAAACTCTAAGACTAATCTTAATTCGGTGTTTCAGTCGGTGCCCCTAGGTCGGAGAGCTCTTCAATGAGAGCGCCCAATTGTTGAAAACGTTCCGGCAGTGGATGACCACGAACTCGTTGCTGTAGTACTCATCCTCCCAGTCCGGATTGATGATCGCCGGCTTGTTGCACTGATCCCGCGTGCACTTTGGCGCCTGGGCCGCCTCGGTGAGCAACTTAATTTGCTCGGGAGGTTCTACGGTGGCTGTGGCCAACGGTGTCGTTTGTTCGTCGCTCATTTGAGTTTTTGGCGAGATCAGATCCGTCGTTTGAATCGCCGGCACAGAAGCGACAGCATCTGGGATGCTGCTGCCAACCTCCGGAGTGATTTCTGTTTCCGACAACTGCTGGCGATAGTCGCGCATGTTGCGCAAAAAGTCGCGCTTCTCCTGCTCGTGCCGCTGGGTATACACGTTCTTCTGCGTCTCGTCCAGAGATTCCCACATGGTGTGGACGATGACGGATATTTTTTCGAGGGAGCATGCCGGATTCTGCTGTTTGATGGCCGTCACAGTGTCGCGGAAAAACAGGGCAAACGGTGCCAGAGGCTTTGACGGAGCTTGTGCCAGCGCTTGCTGCTGCTGTGGCTGCTGTAGCTGCGGCTGCTGTGGCTGCGGCTGCTGTGGCTGCTGTGGAGCTGGCGACAGCTGTGGCAGCATCTGATGTTGATTCTCGTGCTCGTGCTGCGTCATCATACTGTGCCCGCCGCCGCCGCCATACGTGTCGCCATCCTCCTCGTCGTCGTCATTGAACGTGGAATGATCCAGGCTGAGCAGTCTCTGCGACTGCAACGAAAACAAAAGCATTGGCGTTGGGTTAATCATTTTATTAATGCTCAACCCCCAAGACCTGGGCGCTCGCTGACTACTATTCTCTATTCTCTTTTCCCGTGTTGCCTGTTCCAGCACCACTTACAGCATTGTTGGGGGGCTCCGTTGGCATGTCGAACATATCATCTCCGAACGAGGGCGCGTGGAATTGGTTCAATTGATTCATTGCAGCAGTTCCCAATCTTTTTATTTACAAATAATTTACAATAATTTTTGATTTTCTTATAGAGCGAGGCTTTTTTAGTGTGATTTAACGGATTTAACGATAAAATATACGGCCTGACCCTCAGAAATATATCGAAATACGTCATAGTTTAAAATATACCGTAAATATACTAACGAAGTATTTGTATTCATCTTCCCTCGTCTTCCTCGATTTTGATATTCGCTTGAATATTACTAGCTGGTAGGACCCTCAGCTCAAAACTCATAAGTTTATCCGATTGCTGAATCCATTTCGTACAAGGCATGCTAATTTAAAAACTAACCTGTATTGAATTGTTTATAAAACCATGGTAGCATGGTAACTACACATTAACTGCATATTAACTAAATTTGTATGTAATTATCAAAGGCGACACCTGTTTGTTGACAAGTTGGGCCGTTTTCTTTTGTTTTTTTATGTAAGCCCAATTTGAGCGCCAGTGTAAAAAACCTCCGCTACATGCCTTTTTCCGACCTTTTAAAAAAAATTCGATGCTGTTTACGAATTCGATGTGGCTTGGAAATTGGCATTTTATACGATTTCTACATTGGTGCATTGGACAAGACGGTGAGTCCAAGTATACAAGTTTGCAAGGTGTGTGAGCTAGACATGGGATATAAGCTGGCACTATAATATACGGTCTGACCCTCAGAAATATACCGGAACGTACCATCTCATTTTAAAAAATATACCGTTAATACACCGTAGAAAAAAGGGATCTTAGCTCCTCCCGTGGAAAATACTGCTGTTTGTATCCTTTCTCTTGTTTTATAAACAAAATAAACAAACTCAAGTGAAAATGCGTTTAAAAATTTTGTTCTTGTCGTTAGGCCACGAGGTCTTGAGATGGGTGTGCGTGTGTGATAAATAATTTTTGAATATGTGGTTTAACCACTCCAGAAATATTAGTGCATTAGCTTATTACGATATGGAAACCGATGCGAGAGCCCTGGAGGGATTGTGTGCAGAGCAGAGATCGGATCGGATCGGATCGGATCAGATCAGGCAAACAAAAATGGAATAACAAATATTTGGTGATATTATTTAGAGTGCGCTTTACTCGTATGCTTATGTTAAATGCTAAACGAAAAGTGCTTTTTACTACCCCCCCCGCCCGAAAAATGGAAAGTCTACTTAAAGTATGATCTAGCCCCCAGCGAATGTGTGCACTGAAGGATACTCCTGCTCTCCTGCTCTCCCGCTCCCCCGCTCCCGCTCTACGCTCTATGCGCTTTGCAAGCTGCATTTAAAGTCTTCTACTCTCCTGCTTTATCCCGCCCAAAATATAAATAATTATAATGTATACTCCCCATATACCACATCAAAGAGAGAAAACTAAACGGAAACCATGTCTCTACTCCATGATAATTTAAGCTTGAATTCTTTTTTTTTATACTGTTGTTTATTTAACTCGTACTCGTAATACTACTGGCGCATTACTTCAGCAAGGCAACCAAGGAAACGTCTTTTATATTATACATGTGTATTATTTGAATTCATAATAATAATTTATACATTTTAATTATTTGATATATTATAGTACTACCATATAATATGCGAACCGAAGTGAAACGAAGGATGAGTTTTGTAAGCATTGTAACGGCATTGATACATTGATATATTGATAATGAAGTGCAAGAGTAATAAATGTGTGTATTTATTAAAAGTTACAATATTCTACAATTTCTTTGTCTTTGTTGGTGCGTCTGAATAAGCAACGTGTATTCAACAATTATAGTAGATCAGAGGACTAGTTCTCTTGGGCGTTACGTTTAGGCAACGTAACGCCAGTGCTGATACATTATTTCTAAGCTACCAGTTCTTTCAATGCAATCCAATAATGTTCATCCACACCCGTAGCATACAGACACTCTTTACAAGAGGCAAAAGAAAGTGAATTATTTGCAAGTGGCACAGCGCCAGCCACAGTTAAAACAGCCACAGGACACACATGGAAGATAGAACAGATCCTGTGAAAGGTAGAAAGTGAGAGTTTGTTAAATTAACCCCAATTGTATATATGTGGTATTCCCCCTCGTTAGGGGCATGCATGCAGCAGCGTTTGCAGCAATTCGTTTTTCTCGAGGCTGGCAAGGCCCCAGACGTGTAACAGCTGATGGGGGCACGACGTCAGCGCGCGCGGGAGCAATGCAATTTGGTAGATTTGAACTAAACTCTAAGACTAATCTTAATTCGGTGTTTCAGTCGGTGCCCCTAGGTCGGAGAGCTCTTCAATGAGAGCGCCCAATTGTTGAAAACGTTCCGGCAGTGGATGACCACGAACTCGTTGCTGCAGTACTCATCCTCCCAGTCCGGATTGATGATCGCCGGCTTGTTGCACTGATCCCGCGTGCACTTTGGCGCCTGGGCCGCCTCGGTGAGCAACTGAATTTGCTCGGGAGGTTCTACGGTGGCTGTGGCCAACGGTGTCGTTTGTTCGTCACTCATTTGCGTTTTTGGCGAGATCAGATCCGTCGTTTGAATCGCCGGCACAGAAGCGACAGCATCTGGGATGCTGCTGCCAACCTCCGGAGTGATTTCTGTTTCCGACAACTGCTGGCGATAGTCGCGCATGTTGCGCAAAAAGTCGCGCTTCTCCTGCTCGTGCCGCTGGGTATACACGTTCTTCTGCGTCTCGTCCAGAGATTCCCACATGGTGTGGACGATGACGGATATTTTTTCGAGGGAGCATGCCGGATTCTGCTGTTTGATGGCCGTCACAGTGTCGCGGAAAAACAGTGCAAGCGGTGCCAGAGGCTTTGACGGAGCTTGTGCCAGCGCTTGCTGCTGCTGCGGCTGCTGTGGCTGCGGCTGCTGTGGCTGCTGTGGAGCTGGCAACAGCTGTGGCAGCATCTGATGTTGATTCTCGTGCTCGTGCTGCGTCATCATACTGTGCCCGCCGCCGCCGCCATACGTGTCGCCATCCTCCTCGTCGTCGTCATTGAACGTGGAATGATCCAGGCTGAGCAGTCTCTGCGACTGCAACGAAAACAAAAGCATTGGCGTTGGGTTAATCATTTTATTAATGCTCAACCCCCAAGACCTGGGCGCTCGCTGACTACTATTCTCTATTCTCTTTTCCCGTGTTGCCTGCTCCAGCACCACTTACAGCATGGTTGGGGGGCTCCGTTGGCATGTCGAACATATCATCTCCGAACGAGGGCGCGTGGAATTGGTTCAATTAATTCATTGCAGCAGTTCCCAATCTTTTTATTTACAAATAATTTACAATAATTTTTGATTTTCTTATAGAGTGAGGCTTTTTTAGTGTGACCGGATTTAACGATAAAATATACGGCCTGACCATCAGAAATATATCGAAATACGTCATAGTTTAAAATATACCGTAAATATACTAACGAAGTATTTGTATTCATCTTCCCTCGTCTTCCTCGATTTTGATATTCGCTTAAATATTACTAGCTGGCAGGACCCTCAGCTTAAAACTCATAAGTTTATCCGATTGCTGAATCCATTTCGTACAAGGCATGCTAATTTAAAAACTTACCTGTATTGAATTGTTTATAAAACCATGGTAGCATGGTAACTACACATTAACTACATATTAACTAAATTTGTATGTAATTATCAAAGGCGACACCTGTTTGTTGACAAGTTGGGCCGTTTTATTTTGTTTTTTTATGTAAGCCCAATTTGAGCGCCAGTGTAAAAAACCTCCACTACATGCCTTTCCCGACCTTTTAAAAAAAATTCGATGCTGTTTACGAATTCGATGTGGCTTGGAAATTGGCATTTTATACGATTTCTACATTGGTGCATTGGACAAGACGGTGAGTCCAAGTATACAAGTTTGCAAGGTGTGTGAGCTAGACATGGGATATAAGCTGGCACTATAATATACGGTCTGACCCTCAGAAATATACCGGAACGTACCATCTCATTTTAAAAATATACCGTTAATACACCGTAGAAAAAAGGGATCTTAGCTCCTCCCGTGGAAAATACTGCTGTTTGTATCATTTCTCTTGTTTTATAAACAAAATAAACAAACTCAAGTGAAAATGCGTTTAAAAATTTTGTTCTTGTCGTTAGGCCAAGAGGTCTTGAGATGTGTGTGCGTGTGTGATAAATAATTTTTTGAATATGTGGTTTAACCACTCCAGAAATATTAGTGCATTAGCTTATTACGATATGGAAACCGATGCGAGAGCCCTGGAGGGATTGTGTGCAGAGCAGAGATCGGATCGGATCGGATCGGATCAGATCAGGCAAACAAAAATGGAATAACAAATATTTGGTGATATTATTTAGAGTGCGCTTTACTCGTATGTTTATGTTAAATGCTAAACGAAAAGCTTTTTACTACCCCCCAGCCCGAAAAATGGAAAGTCTACTTAAAGTATGATCTAGCCCCCAGCGAATGTGTGCACTGAAGGATACCCCTGCTCTCCCGCTCCCCCGCTCCCGCTCTACGCTCTATGCGCTTTGCAAGCTGCATTTAAAGTCTTCTACTCTCCTGCTTTATCCCGCCCAAAAGAAAATACTCCCCATATACCACATCAAAGAGAGAAAACTAAACGGAAACCATGTCTCTACTCCATGATAATTTAAGCTTGAATTCTTTTTTTTTATACTGTTGTTTATTTAACTCGTACTCGTAATACTACTGGCGCATTACTTCAGCAAGGCAACCAAGGAAACGTCTTTTATATTATACATGTGTATTATTTGAATTCATAATAATAATTTATACATTTTAATTATTTGATATATTATAGTACTACCATATAATATGCGAACCGAAGTGAAACGAAGGATGAGTTTTGTAAGCATTGTAACGGCATTGATACATTGATATATTGATAATGAAGTGCAAGAGTAATAAATGTGTGTATTTATTAAAAGTTACAATATTCTACAATTTCTTTGTCTTTCATTCGTACAGATTCTAGATTACAACCAAAAAAAATTTACAAAATTATGCACAGTTGGTGCGTCTGATTAAGCAACGTGTATTCAACAATTATAGTAGATCAGAGGACTAGTTCTCTTGGGCGTTACGTTTAGGCAACGTAACGCCAGTGCCGATACATTATTTCTAAGCTACCAGTTCTTTCAATGCAATCCAATAATGTTCATCCACACCCGTAGCATACAGACACTCTTTACAAGAGGCAAAAGAAAGTGAATTATTTGCAAGTGGCACAGCGCCAGCCACAGTTAAAACAGCCACAGGACACACATGGAAGATAGAACAGATCTTGTGAATGGTAGAAAGTGAGAGTTTGTTAAATTAACCCCAATTGTATATATGTGGTATTCCCCCCCGTTAGGGGCATGCATGCAGCAGCGTTTGCAGCAATTCGTTTTTCTCGAGGCTGGCAAGGCCCCAGACGTGTAACAGCTGATGGGGGCACGACGTCAGCGCGCGCGGGAGCAATGCAATTTGGTAGATTTGAACTAAACTCTAAGACTAATCTTAATTCGGTGTTTCAGTCGGTGCCCCTAGGTCGGAGAGCTCTTCAATGAGAGCGCCCAATTGTTGAAAACGTTCCGGCAGTGGATGACCACGAACTCGTTGCTGTAGTACTCATCCTCCCAGTCCGGATTGATGATCGCCGGCTTGTTGCACTGATCCCGCGTGCACTTTGGCGCCTGGGCCGCCTCGGTGAGCAACTGAATTTGTTTGGGAGGTTCTACGGTGGCTGTGGCCAACGGTGTCGTTTGTTCGTCGCTCATTTGAGTTTTTGGCGAGATCAGATCCGTCGTTTGAATCGCCGGCACAGAAGCGACAGCATCTGGGATGCTGCTGCCAACCTCCGGAGTGATTTCTGTTTCCGACAACTGCTGGCGATAGTCGCGCATGTTGCGCAAAAAGTCGCGCTTCTCCTGCTCGTGCCGCTGGGTATACACGTTCTTCTGCGTCTCGTCCAGAGATTCCCACATGGTGTGGACGATGACGGATATTTGTTCGAGGGAGCATGCCGGATTCTGCTGTTTGATGGCCGTCACAGTGTCGCGGAAAAACAGTGCAAGCGGTGCCAGAGGCTTTGACGGAGCTTGTTCCAGCGCTTGCTGCTGCTGCGGCTGCTGTGCCTGCGGCTGCTGTGGCTGCTGTGGAGCTGGCGACAGCTGTGGCAGCATCTGATGTTGATTCTCGTGCTCGTGCTGCGTCATCATACTGTGCCCGCCGCCGTCGCCATACGTGTCGCCATCCTCCTCGTCGTCGTCATTGAACGTGGAATGATCCAGGCTGAGCAGTCTCTGCGACTGCAACGAAAACAAAAGCATTGGCGTTGGGTTAATCATTTTATTAATGCTCAACCCCCAAGAGCATTCCCGTGTTGCCTGTTCCAGCACCACTTACAGCATGGTTGGGGGGCTCCGTTGGCATGTCGAACATATCATCTCCGAACGAGGGCGCGTGGAATTGGTTCAATTGATTCATTGCAGCAGTTCCCAATATTTTTATTTACAAATAATTTACAATAATTTTTGATTTTCTTATAGAGCGAGGCTTTTTTAGTGTGATTTAACGGATTTAACGATAAAATATACGGCCTGACCCTCAGAAATATATCGAAATACGTCATAGTTTAAAATATACCGTAAATATACTAACGAAGTATTTGTATTCATCTTCCCTCGTCTTCCTCGATTTTGATATTCGCTTGAATATTACTAGCTGGTAGGACCCTCAGCTCAAAACTCATAAGTTTATCCGATTGCTGAATCCATTTCGTACAAGGCATGCTAATTTAAAAACTAACCTGTATTGAATTGTTTATAAAACCATGGTAGCATGGTAACTACACATTAACTGCATATTAACTAAATTTGTATGTAATTATCAAAGGCGACACCTGTTTGTTGACAAGTTGGGCCGTTTTCTTTTGTTTTTTTATGTAAGCCCAATTTGAGCGCCAGTGTAAAAAACCTCCGCTACATGCCTTTTTCCGACCTTTTAAAAAAAATTCGATGCTGTTTACGAATTCGATGTGGCTTGGAAATTGGCATTTTATACGATTTCTACATTGGTGCATTGGACAAGACGGTGAGTCCAAGTATACAAGTTTGCAAGGTGTGTGAGCTAGACATGGGATATAAGCTGGCATTATAATATACGGTCTGACCCTCAGAAATATACCGGAACGTACCATCTCATTTTAAAAATATACCGTTAATACACCGTAGAAAAAAGGGATCTTAGCTCCTCCCGTGGAAAATACTGCTGTTTGTATCCTTTCTCTTGTTTTATAAACAAAATTTCCACGAGATCTTTTACCTGAACTGCTAAAAAATTCTTCTATTACTTCAACTTTGTGTTGCATCTTTATGAAGTGTGGCATACCTCATACCCTATCTACCCTATTTCCTTTCAAAATACAGTAAAATTTCCATAGCTCGAAGGTCTGTAACTTGAATTTTCTATACCATATATATATACATGGTTTTTACCTATAATTGATTCCTCAATACACACTCAATCCCGTTACATATTCCCGGTTTCTGTAAGAATAGCATACACTGAAACCTAGATTTATTCTGCATTTGAGTGGAGGAGCGTCTTCAAAAGTGCTTTTCGCAGACACCGTTGGTAGTTTCATAGCATTCAGCTTTAATAGTTTCATAGAAGCCGTGTTTACAGCTGATGTTACTGATTACAGAGGCATGCTTATTTAGCAGCGAGCTAACAGCGAAAGATAAAGAGAGTGAGCTAGCCAGAGAAAGAACAAATTCTGTAGTGTCGTTACAGAGTCATTTTCACTAAGGTAACAGAGAAAGAGCAAAGTGTCGTTACAGAGCCATGTAAATTTAGCAGCGAGCGTGAGCTAGCAGAGCTTACCAAATTCTTTGAGCGCTAACGCTGTTGCACTCTTACATACGCATACACTACCACCAACTTTTCGTCTCTTTCTGCAAGCTGAGATTTGTTTCGCCCACGCTGCTCTTCTCTCGCCACCTTTAGTGACGTGACCTACACAGCCATACATATGTACGTATACGCTCTTGTTCGGCCAGCAACTTTGGCTCGTTCTTTGCTGGGAGAGGAAGAAGCTTTGAGCCGCCTACGCTGCTGCATTCTTATCACAGCTTTCTCAGTACCCTCCGGCCGTCCCTCATTCAAAGCGGCGCCAAAAGCGGTCATTAAAGTCGTGTTTGTAGTGGTGTGCCGCCGGCTTAATGCAACTCAAGTGAAAATGCGTTTAAAAATGTTGTTCTTGTCGTTAGGCCACGAGGTCTTGAGATGTGTGTGCGTGTGTGATAAATAATTCTTTGAATATGTGGTTTTTTTTATGTGTTTGTGTGGAAAACAACATTTAAACTGTACAACAAAAATAATATCAATGCAACAAAAGCAACAACAACGTTCCAAAAGTAAACAGAAAATAATATTGCATGCTACCGCATTATAAAAACAGGTCAGTCTTTACTGTTTTTTCGGATTTCATTTATATATTTTCCATAATTATAATAAATTTAATTTTCTATAATCAATAACTAATTACCTATATATGTACATATGTACTAATATTTAACATGTTACATTTTCCTCATATGTATGTATTTGTTTTTGTTTTTGATCGGTGAGTTTTCACTGGTGTGATAGCTAGTTGTTTTTCAGGTAATAGCCAAAAAATTAATCTCATGCAATTCTCAAGAGTGAGAACATAACCTAGGTTTTATTCGCTACAATGTGTGATATATTTTCCTATGCGTAGGCGGATGTACATACATACATACATATTTACATATTTGTATCAAAGAATGAACAGGGGGATGTAGAGGGCAAGGAAGAGTTTGCTCGTGTGTTTGGATTTCCTCGGAGTTGATAATTTTGGTTAAAGACGGATTGTCGATGGATTGTCGATCGTTGATCTGGCGTTCCCGGTACTTTTAGCGGAGGAATTTGTGGTGGTAGATGCATGTGTAGTATTTTACAGATGCCCGACTATTCCCATCGATGGGAAAGCCTATGAACCTGAGCTACAGGAAAAAAGGCGGATGCCAAATCTTTCTATACTTCTGAAAAGGTAAATTACAATTTTAATAATATTTCTATCAAAGAACTCGAAGTAACAACCAAAGAATATCATTTCCGTTGATGGCTTTTTTTTTACTTGGACGTTGACATACAATGACTGCATCTTTCAAGAGGCGATGCAGTTACTGCACCGTCAAGCAGAAGGCTGTTACGCGCGGATCCCAGGCAAAACGCAGCCCTCCTCCCGCCCAACCGACCGAGGGGCGCTGCCGCATGACGCACGGTGCGTAGTCGAACCGAACGCGAACATGCAAGAAAGATAGCTATTAGACTAACATTCGAGGAAAATTAGCACTAAACTTACTAAGCATGCAATCAAAATACAAATACCACTACAATTACTAATTACTAGAAAGGTGTGTAAGGATAAGTAATTTAATAAGAGGAAGAGAATTAGTGGTGGATATAATATGGTAGAGGGAATTATAATCCGAGCATAAGACCCTAAACGGTTCATGCAAGGAATAATTCGATCTACAAAGTGGAAGGAACAACGGTATAAAATTTCTAGTCAGTCTAATAGGAATCGTGAAGTTTATGCGGCTCAACAGATCAGGGCTGTCTATGTCACCCCTGATCAAGTTGTGCATAAATATCACACCAAGCATTTTTCTACGGTTAACTAAGGGTTTGATGGGTGGTTTACTAATAGTAGTCTACTAGAGTAAGATGGGAGTCTTACACCCGCATCCCAGTTAAGGCCCCGCAGAGCAAAGAGTAAAAAGTTTTTCTGTACTGATTCTATACGGTCCTGGTGTACTTTGTACTGAGGGCACCATACACAGGAGCCGTATTCTAAGATCGGACGAACAAGCGAGGTATAGAGAGTCTTTGTTATATAGGGGTCGTCAAATTCCTTTGACCACCTCTTTATAAACCCAAGCACGCCCATGGCCTTATTTAGCCCAATTCGGCAATTTGCCTGATCATTATTTGCCGACGTATTACAAAATGATAGCGAGGATGGGTGTGCGGACGTTCTACGCTTACTGTTTACGAAGCAGTAAAACTGTTTAGGGTCCTGAGAAAAACGTATCCTGCATCCAGATAGGTAGTTCTTATAGCATTGAGCATTAAGAACTGAAAAGTTTGACCGAGCTATTACATAGCGAGAGTGAGAAGTAGGAGAACCCACTTCTTGAAATTTTTTATAAAGTATTGATTTTAAGTTTTTTAGCCTGGATAACTCTTTGGTAAACCAAGGGGGTTTTCCAGATCTAGTCAGACAAGAAAGCGGGACACAAGAATCAAAAAATGTGCCAAGAGCATTGTAAAAAATGTTTGTGCTTTTATGACATCAGTGCACAAGTACAAAGCGGACCAATCAAAATCCCTTATGAGGTTATTAAGCTTCGCAAACTCGGCTTAACGAAAGCAGCGGACACGTTCGGGTAGCCTACTCGACCGATCCAATACAGTTGGTCCTATATCTAGCGACACCTCGAAAGTAGGGTGGTAGGCGTCTTCAGGTATAGTGAGCGGAAGGGCTCGGGTTAACAACACTATGGTCGGATCCGATACAAAGCACAGATCAAGCAATCGACCCAAGGAATTTTTCACATGATTGACTTGAGACAGGGACAGGTCAAGCAAGCCGTCAACAAAGTCATGTCGTGACATGGGCACTAGGATACTAGACTCGTTTACCGAAGACCAAACAGTTCCTGGCAAGTTGAAGTCACCAAGAACTATCAAACGATCTTTATCAGATGGCGAGGAAGAAACAGCGGTTAAAGCGGACAAGTGCTGCTCATAAATTGAAATATCCGAAGAAGGTGGGATATACTAGCAAGTAATGAATATAGCGAAAGCGGGAAGAATCAGTTTTACACACAGGAATTCCAGTTCCTGTTGAACTTGGACTGTGAAGTGCTCCGACGTGAAGTAAGAGTCCACTGCAATTATAGCCCCCCCTGCACGTCGAGATGAACGGTCCTTTCTAAAAGTTGTGTACCGACCTGCCAAAACCTTCCTTTATCCAAGGAAATCGTCAGTTCCGTTTGGTTAGCACTACATAAAGTCAAATATTTTTATTCACTGATTTTATAATCAATCTAAATTCTTCTTTAGGTCTTGTATATCGAAATTTACAGTTTGATTTGAAATTTAAAAATGGCGCTCAGCAGCTTTCGGTTCTTGGCCAACTTCCAAAGATTTCAGCGGTTCAGCACGAGGGGTGGCAGCGGGCGGAGAGGCGACGAGGATGGTTCATCGAAGACCGACCAAAGAGATGCAAGTGTGACGGCTGATATCGGTGCCACCAATGCCAAATACGTGGAGCATTTGTTCTCAAAATGGCTGGAGGACGAATCCTCCATTCATGTGGTAAGTGTTGCCGAAAAGATACAAACCTCTCTCTCACCTAACCCTAGTTCCCCCCCATCAGTCGTGGCAGAAATACTTTCGTGAAATGGTCAAGGGCAACTCTGAGGATCAGGTCCAGGGCAACACTGAAGACCCGGCCCAGGTGAACTCTGAGGACCCGGTCCCACTGGAACCTGACACTACTCCAAGCCCGGGGGCAATCAAGGATCTGAGAAAGGAAAAAACTGGTCGAGAAAGTGCGTATCATCCTTATTCTTATAAAACACTTGGCAGTGTTTCCCCGATTCCCATTACACAATATCCTTCATCAACTGAACCAATTGGTTCTAATCCAGACAATCCTGTAGGTTCACTCATGACTGAAGAGGATTCAGTCGGCTCATCTATGCCAATGGACTATGTAGATCTCTTCCTTAAGCTGGAAAAGACCAAGGCCCCGCGCTCCATTGAACTACCAAGGCCTCAGGCGAAGTTGGATGGAGATGGGCCCACGACCACGGACACACCCACGTCTTTAATTGATGCAATCGACCCTCAGAGTGATATTTTAATAGGCACAACCGTTCTGAGTCCTTTCTTGGAGTCCAGCTCCAATAAGGACAATGATACCACAACACCAAAGTCCCCCACGAGAGAGCTTCTGGGCAAAATATCGAAAAATGTCAAGGCAAAGGCCGACAGGGCCAGGAAAATAATGCAAAGGTCGCAGAGGCTGCCCAAGACGCTGCCCAATAAGAATCCGAAATTGTTAAAGACACAGAAACTGGAAGATGCACCGAAAAACACGAAGAGAAGGCTTAACATATTTAAGATGCAAGTTTCCGACGACAAAAAGGAGGCCGAAACGGAAAAGACTCTTTCAGAGTCTTCCGAAAATAAACCGATTTATCTGTACAAAGTGGGCTCCAGTGGCTCAGTGGACTATTTCAGGCCCATAACAGACCGCAGGTCATTGCAACAAACAACCCAAGACTGTGCCAAGGAGAAAAGTCCCCTGCCCGGCGGGAAACAAAAGGCAAAAAAATACGGCACTCGATTGAACAGAAAGGCTCCCCCCAATCCCAGGAATGTAGAGGCTTCAATGAGAATACAGAAAGCCGTGTATAAAGCGGCAGATAAGCCGGGATCGGAATCCTCAGAGAAGAAGTCACGTGGCCAGAAACGCGCAGACAAGCCTGGGCCCAGCGTTAAGTACCGACAATTGGCAAAAAGATCAAACCTTGGCCACAAAAATAGGTCCGAATCGGAAATGGGACCGGACTCTGGTTTATCCGAAAAGAGACGAGACCCTGAAGACAAGTCGCCGGAGGACAGTCCGAGACGAGAAAAGACCAATGAACCGATCCTGCGTCCTTTGTCGACCAGGCCGAGCCCTGACCGTAGTACTTTTAATCCGAATAAGTTCTGAGAAAGCGAGGGAGGCAGCTGTCAATGACTCTTTCGGTGCCGATGCTAGAACCAATCCAGAAGAGTAGCCTGCGAGCCGAGGGAATTCGAACTCAGGAACCTCAGTCCTAGCTCTTGTCATCAAATATGAACAGTTAGTTTAGTACTCCAGCAAATAAACTAGATTGTGTTTCAAAATTCAAAAATTCTTTGAAAATTTTGGAGCTCGGATAATTTTCGCCCAAGACCATGAATCACTGGAGGCTCAGGAATACGATGCTGTTGAGATTTCCATTCAGGGTCCATGTCCCTCTGGACTGGAAATGGCTGAGACCTAGCTGCCCCGTCGGTCAGCTGAAGCTGAGCCATCGACAGCTGAAAACCGACAGCAGTTGCAATGCCCCGAAGGCCCCCGCCAAGAGCAAGGATTCCGACAGCTTGCTCAACGGAACTAATGCCATCTACATTGAGGAGCTGTACAGCAAATGGAAGGCCAATCCCAAGTCCGTGGACCCGGTAAGTGGGCTCTGAACAGACGGATGGGCGATGGTCCCACTGAATGGACTGTTCCTTTTCAGTCGTGGGATGCCTTCTTTAGCGGCAAGCCGCGCATCGTGTCAACGAAACCCTCCGAAACGAGCAAGCGGAAGCATAGGCGTCCTCCGATGGAGCCGTCGCCGGCGAGAGTCAAATCGCGATCGGCGCTCTCGACCCGGGATATATCCACAACGAATCCGACCACGTCTGCCGCGGCGGCTGCCCCAGCCATGGACTGGAAGAACATCGATGACCATATGACGGTGCAGGCCATCATAAGGGCCTATCAAACGCGCGGTCACTTGGCCGCCGATCTCGATCCGCTGGGCATTGTCCAGCCCCTCGGCACCACCTCTGTGGACGGCACCAAGCGGAATGCCACCGCAGCCGTGCTCCGCCAGCACTATTCCTATGTGTTCAGTAAGTAAGGCGACGCAGATCCTCTTGCAGCCCCTAACCTTGCCGCCGTCCATCTTTGCAGACGATCTCAACGCCGCTTTCAAGTTGCCATCGTCCACGCTGATTGGCGGCAACGAGCAGTTCCTGCCACTCAAGTAGGCTTCCCCTTCAGCAGCTCCAGCCACTCCACTCTCATTTCAACTGGCCTCCTTCCCTTCCCCCATAGAGAGATTCTGGACCGCTTGGAGCGCATTTACTGCGGCCACATTGGTGTGGAGTACATGCAGATCACGTCGCTGAACAAGACCAACTGGATACGAGAGCGCTTCGAGAAGCCTGGCGCCATCGAGTTCAGGCCCGACGAGAAGAGACTCATACTGGAGCGCCTGACGCGGTCAACCGGCTTTGAGAACTTTCTGGCCAAGAAGTTCACTTCGGAGAAGCGTTTCGGTCTCGAGGGGTGCGACATCATGATACCCATCCTCAAGGAGATAATCGATCGCTCCACCACTCTCGGCGTCGAGTCAGTAATGATAGGTTAGTCTTTCACTTAGCTCTGTTCCCCTGAACTCTGCTCCTGACGCGCTCTGGTGGCGTTCTTTCGCAGGAATGGCGCATCGGGGGCGACTGAATGTGCTGGCCAACATTTGCCGCAAGCCCATATCCGATATCCTGGGACAGTTCCATGGCCTAAAGGCAACCGACTCGGGCTCGGGCGACGTCAAGTACCATCTGGGCCTGTACATGGAGCGCTTGAACCGTGTGACCAACAAGAACGTGCGCATCACGGTGGTGGCCAATCCCTCGCACTTGGAGTACGTGAATCCGGTGGTGCTTGGCAAGGCCCGGGCCGAGATGTACCAGCGCGGGGATACCACGGGCTGCAAGGTGCTGCCCATAATCATTCACGGCGACGCCTCCTTCTGCGGGCAGGGCGTAGTCTACGAGTCCTTGCACTTGTCGGACCTGCCCAACTACACCACCCACGGCACCATACACGTCGTGAGCAACAACCAGGTGGGCTTCACCACGGATCCGCGCTTCTCGCGCTCCTCCCGCTACTGCACGGACGTGGCCCGTGTGGTGAACGCCCCCATCTTCCACGTCAACTCCGATGATCCCGAGGCGTGCATCCATTGTGCCCGCGTCAGCACTGACTATCGGGCCAAATTCCACAAGGACGTGGTCATTGATATTGTCGGCTACCGTCGCAACGGCCATAATGAGGCCGACGAGCCCATGTTCACCCAGCCGCTGATGTACCAGCGCATCAGGAAGCTGAAGACCTGCATGACCCTGTATTCGGAGAAGCTGATCAAGGAGGGTGTGGTAACGGCGGCCGACTACAAGGCCATGATAGAGAAGTACGACAAGATCTGCGAGGATGCGTGGCAGGAGTCCACGAAGCTGTCGACCATGAAGGTTTGATTGGCCTCCTCCTCCTCCGGTCGGAATATTCCGCCTAACAGCTCTTTGCCATTGCAGTACTCCTCCTGGATCGACTCTCCCTGGACGGCCTTCTTCCAGGGCCGCGACAGACTGAAAATGTGCCCCACGGGCGTCAGCCTGGACACCCTCAAGAACATTGGCGAGGTCTACTCGAGTCCGCCACCCAAGGAGCACAAGTTCGAGGTCCACAAGTAAGTCACCCTGCCACACCTGCTGTTCCATCCTTCTGGAGCCACTCATCGCGATCTCTTCCAGGGGTATCCTGCGTATTCTGGCGCTGAGGAGAAAGCTGGTCGAGTCCAAGCTGGCCGACTGGTCGCTGGGGGAGGCGTTTGCCTTTGGCACGCTGGTAAAGGACGGTATACACGTGCGTCTCTCTGGGCAAGATGTGGAGCGAGGCACGTTCTCGCATCGACACCATGTATTGCACCACCAGACCCGCGACAAGGTGCGCTACAACTCCATAGAGCACTTGTACCCCGACCAGGCGGACTACTCGGTGTCCAACAGCTCCCTATCGGAGTGCGCGGTCCTGGGCTTCGAGCATGGCTACTCCATGGCCAACCCCAACTCGGTGGTGATCTGGGAGGGGCAGTTCGGGGACTTCTGCAACACCGCCCAGTGCATCATTGACACGTTCATCGCCAGCGGGGAGACCAAGTGGGTGCGGCAGTCCGGACTGGTGATGCTGCTGCCGCACAGCCTGGAGGGCATGGGCCCAGAGCACTCCTCTGGTCGCATCGAGCGCTTCCTGCAGATGAGCGACGACGATCCCGACGTCTTTCCGGACACCTGCGACTGTGACTTTGTGGCCCGCCAGCTGATGGATATCAACTGGATAGTGACGAATATCTCTACGCCGGCCAACATCTTCCACGCCCTGCGCCGCCAGGTGGCCATGGGCTTCCGCAAGCCCCTCATCAACTTCTCGCCGAAGTCCTTGCTCCGCCATCCGCTGGCCCGCAGTCCGTTCCGCGACTTCAACGAGTGCAGCGAGTTCAAGCGCGTCATCCCCGACAGCAAGACGGCCAATAAGGCCGACTGTGTCACCAAGCTGGTCTTCTGCACTGGCAAGGTCTACTACGACCTTTTCAAGGAGCGCGAGGACCACGAGCAAGACGAAACGGTGGCTCTCGTTCGAATCGAACAGGTACCCTAGATCCAGATCATCTCTAGTGCATTTCCTCGGATACAGTGGTGTCTCCGTCTCCCTTTTACTTAGATCTGCCCCTTCCCGTACGATCTGATCATGAAGGAGATTGAACTGTACAAGTCAGCGGAGCTGATTTGGGTTCAGGAGGAGCACAAGAACCAGGGATGCTGGTCCTACATACAGCCACGTTTTGACACGGTCCTGATCAAAAAGGAAAACGAAACGTGAGTCTGGAGATGATCTGATTGAAAGCACAGCACAGAACACACACCCTGCGACACATAGAAATATCTCTCTCGCTCTCGCTCTCGCTCTCTCTCTCTCTCGAAATGGCAAGGTGCAATGTCAGGCCTTGGGCTACTGCTGCCCCACCGACTGGGGATTTGAATTCAGGTGCGATTATCGTTGACGCGCCTTCAAAGTGTCAATCGATTTCCCTCTCGCACGCCAGAGAGGGACGCCAACCAGAGATCCACAGATCGGATCCGATCCGTTCCTATCGGTTCGGTTCAGTTGACACTTTCAAGATGGCGACGCACCGTCGCAGTGTGACGCCATCTGTGCCGCTTGCGAACCCTTGGTAGCACTGCTCTAACGCTAGCGCTGGCGCTGGCACTGGCGCATGCCAACACCAACAATTTGATGGTTTTCAGTCAATTGTTTCTCTGCTTCTGTTTGGGTAAATATCCTATAGGGGGTACACCGAATACACGTACCATTTACGTGTATTTATATACTTATATTCTACATAGATCAGCCATGTCCTTCCGTTTCTATCGGTCTATAAGGCATACTATTAAATTTAATTACAACATTAACATCGGACAAATATCTGCCTTGGTAAGAACCGTATCTATACTCCGTAAAAGTCTTCTTAGTTCCGCCTGCAGAGGGTACCTTTATCGTCGACACTTGAAAGCGGATTTTCTCTTTTGTTTTTTGTTTTCTTTGAACAAATCGTGTGCCAAGCAGAATCTTGAAGGTTGTTTGTTCTGCCCTAAAGATTTATAGGTGTGCGACCTGATCTTGTAAACTTGGGAGAATATATTGAGGTTCGCCAGAAAGATAGATAGTGAATGAGGGGTTGACCTCGCTAGAGTTCACAGATCGCCCCCACAACAGGGTCGGGGCTGGGGCACGGGATGGGGCTGGGACTGGGGGCTGTCTCTCTGATACAATTAATTGTGCAGCACGCCCGCCATGCGAAGGCTCCAATAATATGTTTCAATTTGCTTTTTGCGTTGTTAGTAATTGGCCCGGTCGATCCGTCCGTCCGTCCGTTCGTCCGTCCGGCCTTGCTGCCAGATTTGCACTTTGAACAAATCGCGGACAGCCGATGTCGATGTTGGATTTCGCATTGTATAAAACTAGCGCAAGGAACTTGGCACAGTTTTTCTCGACGGCGGCGTTTGATACTAAAGCACGTCCACTGCCCCTGGCCAGAGATAGATAGATACATACCGTGGTGTAGTGGCTGCTGGCGTTGTCTGTTGAATTAACGATTGGCATTTCTTATGCGAGATCTCCGACATCTCCGAGTGCTGTGTTCTGCTCGCACAATCCACATAAAACTTAATGTGCCGACATATACATAAGTAGTAAAATACTAGTCGGATTCCGATTCCCATTCCGATTCCGACACTGGTCCTGGTCCTGGTCTCCTAGTAGCGCAAATGGCTCGCTAGATTTCTGCTCTGATTTATGGAAAACAATACTGCCTCCCCGAATAAAATAAACATGTGGATATACATATGTATGTACATATATCCATATGATTTTATGTTTTTATATGTATCTTTCCGAGCAAAAGTACTTTTCTCTGCACTTGAAATCTTTGATGTCTCGGATGTTTTTGAGGCTTTCATGAGAATGCTTTCCTCCCAACCCATCCCAGCTATCTATCGCTCAAAATACGAGTCCGAGTAGTATGTTTGTATCGTATATATGTATGTACAGACGTACATAAGTACTACTCGTACTTGGGTTGCCAGCCCGAATCGAAAAATTGAATGAAAAATCGTGCTGGGGCGCACACTGCGAAAGGCCTCAGGAATGTAGCATATTTGCAGGTCTATATCTATTATATACTATGAGGCATACCCTCACCCTCCTCCCTACGCTTACATATCTACATATGCATATGAATGTACATATATGTACTATTTATGTGTGTTTATGGCTGGCTGGCATCTGCATGTTTTGTGAATTTCTTTGTTGTTTTTGTCAACGTAAATTAAAATCTCTTGTACAAAAGCCAGGCAATAATTATGAGAGATTTCTCTGTCGCAAATCGAAAAGCGAGAAATTCCGAAAGCGCCAAACGCCTTGACACTCAATTATGAGAAATGTCCGAGATCTTGAGGCAGAATGCTTAGCGTTTTCCCATCTGATTTCCCTTTTTGGGGATGGGGATGCAAATGGGGATGCGGCCAATGCACAGTAAAATCCCGCCAAAGTTTTATTAATGGCACGCATCTTTGAGATCTTTCCGAGGGATATTCGGGGGATACATTCTAAGTGGACGCCCATAGAGTGGGTGGGCAAGGCCCCTAGTATGTGTCAGTGTTTATTTCTTTTGCGAACTGAGATACATACATATGTTTATGGAATTTATTGACCCCCCCTGGCCGCCATTTGGTGGACCGGGGAAAAGAAAATATTTGGTAGCGCCTTCGGGGTTCTGTTTTCTTTTTTCATTCATCGCGATATTTCCTCCAATCGAGATCTATAAATAGTCGGAAAAACAGCAACAGTGGAGCAGCAACAGTGGGGGATGGACATTTGCGAGGGCCAGGGGAAGCATCAATCGCCAAAATGGGAACCATTTCAAATAAACAGATTCATAAAATTTTTATGAGTAATTGGATTTGGAAATAGTTGTGTTGTTGTATTATTATGGATGATGATGATGATGATGGAAATAGCTAGGGGATGATGTAAATAGTTTGCAACGCGCATTTCTGAAATATTTTTCGGCTTTTATTTAACATTAAATTGGTTTGTTTGTTTATAATTACACATAAGTACTTAAAATGTAGACTCTCCAAAGCGTTGAACGAAAGGAAACATCGAAATCGACTAGAACTCCAGTTGGTGACTCCATCAACTGATTCTGGAATAATGTACACTCAAATTTTGGCCTTCTACTACTCATGGCTGCGACTATCTTTAGGATAACTAACGCTAATCTATTTACAGGAAGATTACACATACGACTAGCTAGAGACGAAAGACTATAACATAATTGAATGTCGAGTTGAGATCCTTAAAAAATCCTTCCTTGAATGAAAACAATTTTTTAATTCTACTCAAAGGCAAGACGAGACGATGGGGGGGCGACGCATCGATGGGGGGCGGACACTGGGACACAAGGACACAGGGACACTCACAGTAGGACACTCACTCTACACCATATTCCATATGCTGTAGCTGGCCGCCCGTCGCTCCTCCTCGGCCACCTGCTCGTAGTCAATCTCCAGGTACTCCTTGTTGCCGAACCGCACCTTGCGGCCCGTGTACTTCTTGATGTAGCTGACGTGGGCGGCCACCTCCTTGCCCTCGATCTCCAGCTTGTACGAGATGCCCGTAATCCTGTCGAGCACTCGTCCGCGCTTCCAGCGCACTTGCGTCTTGCGAAAGCGCTCCGCGTAGAGCACCAGATCCCCGATCTTGTATTCGCGCACGTGCAGGCAGGACTTCAGGGGCTTGGCCGGCACTGGCTCCTGCTCCTGCTCCGGCTGCTGCTTGTCGTCCTCGTCGTCGGTCACATAGGCGATGGCCTTCTCGATGGTCTCGATCTCGGGCTCCTTCGGCTCCTCCGGCTCCGGCTGGATGAAGAATGTGTCGCTGATGGAGAGGCGTCGCTTCTGCCGCTTGATGATCACCTTCTTTTTGATCTTGCGCGGCTTCTTTGGCGGGGGAGTGGGCGGCTCTGCCTCAAGCTCTGGCTCCGGCTCGGGCTCGGGTTCGGGTTCGGGTTCGATTTGGTTGATCTCCCCGCTTGGAGCTTCTCCTTCGGCCTTCACATTTTCCTGTTCCGGCAGGGCGACAGGCGCCGGCTCCAGTTGGCCCTGCTTGACCTGCTTCTTGGGCGGCGTTAGCTTGTTGATTCTCGAGGAGAGCTCGCTGATCTTGTTCTTGTCCCGGAGTATGTTGCTCAGCTTGCTGGTGTCCTGGGGCTCCTCCTTGTCCTTCTCCCTCGCTTTGTCTATGGAATTCTTGCGCACCAGCTTCTTGAGGTGCGGCGCAGACTTCTTCTTGATGACGGACAGGTGATCCGACTTGTCCTTGTCCCCATCGTGCGGCTGCTCGACGGTTTCGATCTTCACGGGCTGCACCGGGCCCGCAAGTACTTTCAGCTCCGGCATGGTGGCAAGACTGTTGCCAGTATGCGCCTGTGCGTTGTCTTTTGTAGCTTCCCCGGATTGGCTCTTCTGTGGCTGCAGCTGCGGCTCTGGCTGTTGCTGTTGCTGTAACGATGACTCTTCGTGCGGCACTTCGCTCAATGTCGCTGCTATTTGTGGCGCTGACTGGTCGACGACGGAGGCGGCACTGGCGGCACTGGCGGCACTGGCGGCGCCTTCAATGTCAGCAGCGACGGCCACCTGTTGGGGCGTTGCTTCCACCTGCGTCTCGAAAGGAATGGCAATCTCCGGTACAACTGCCGACTGATTAATGGGTTCTTTGGACTCGCTTAATGAGCTGATAATTGCAGGCACTGTCTCTGCTGGGTCTGGGCTGGTCGTGGGTGGGGATGTGGCTGTGGATGTGACTGTGACTGTGGATGTGGCTGCGGATGCACTTGATGCCGGCACCACCAGCACCGTCTCGCCTACCAACTCCGCTAGTTTCAGGCTTGCGCGTCTGCCTCGTCCACTGGCTGGCGCTTGATTGGCAATCGCAGGGGCAGCAGCCTCATCGATCTGCAATCGTTTTGGCTGGGCCTTTGTAGCTTCTGACTCGGATGCCGATTCTGCTTCTGTTGCAGTGGCACTTGTCGCTGGTCTCGTCGCCGCTTCATCTCCTTGGCGGCTTTTGGCAGCCGACTTCGTTTCGCTTTTAGCTGCCACCGCATTGACCTCTGCCGTCGCCAATTGTTCACTTTTTGCTTTAGCCAGGGGTTCTGGCTTGACCGCTGTCTCCTCGGCTATAGAGTCCGTCGTGCCCGTTGCTGTAGCCGTCTCCGCCTCCTTCTGATTGCCGGAAGTTAATGGCGCTGCTGCTGCTGCTGCAATGCTGCTCATTAATTTCTGCTTCTTCTTGCGCTTGACAATCGCCTCCGAGTCGGAGGGTCGCCTTTGTGCGATGAGTGCATCGATCTGCTCGACTGCCGGCTCGATCTTGATCTTGGATGGCTCCACCGCTGCAATTGAGGCGCGTCGGGGATTCACCTTTGCCTTTACCACGACTTTCTTTTTGACGGTCTTGACGGTCTTGACGGTCGCTGGCGCATCCAACTTGGCCGCTGGTTGCGTGGCTGACTCATTTGGCAGTGCGGTTGCGGTTGGCGTTGTTTCTTCTGTCGGTTTTTGTGCGGGTTCCGCTGGTGTCGGGGTCTCCTCTGGGGTTGCGGACGCTCTGGGAGATTCCTTAGGTTCTTTCGCGGACTTTGCCCTCAGTTCACTTTGCACTTTGGCCAGGAAGTCCATTTTGGCCTGGGCTTTGCTCTTCTCTGGCACTTTCGCCTTGGATGGCTCTCCATTGACAGGCGGTGGCTCCGAAGAGGCAGCTGAAGCTTTCAGGCCTTCAGCTTCTTGGGGTTTGGTTGCGGGTTCCTTCGGTTCTGTTGATTCATTGATCTTTGGCTTGATCTCCGTTGAGTTTTCTTGGCTTTCGGCGGTTTTTGGCTCATCCTTTTGGTCCTTGAGATCTCTGGCAGGTTTCGGTACATGATTCTCCCTGACGTCTTCTTTAGTGGCTTCCTTTTCCTGCTCCTGCTCCTGCTCCTTCTCCTTCTCCTCCTCTGCCTCGTCAAAGTAGCTGCGACGTCGCACCTTGCTCACAAAACGGAATGTCACCGGAGGAGTACCTGCTGCAGCTCCTGCTCCTGCTGCTCCACTTTCGCTCTCAGCTGCTGGTTTGGGTGACGGTGGCGGCCCCAGCCACTTCTCGCCGGCGGCCTCCGCCTCGCTCTCGGTGCTGTACTGCTTGAGGACACCCTTGACCTCACTGAGCGCTCCCGATATGCGGGCCTTGAGCTTGTTCAGCCGCTCGATGACATCCTCGGGCTTCTCCTCGACCGAGTCCTGCGACCGCATGCGCCGCTGTCGACGCAGACGCGTCCGCTCTGGCAGCACTGACTCGGGGTCTATGGAGATGTCGTCGCGGCTGGCGGAGCTGCGTTTCAGCTGTTCACCCAGCAGGAGGGGTGTGATGGGGGCAGGCACTGCATCCACATTTCGTATACGACTGGTCGGCTGGTGGAAGCGACTTGTGGGTGGGGCTGCCAGTGTCGGGACTCCTGGTATTGGAGTGCTGCTCAGGGGGGTGACGGTGGTGGGCAGACGTCTGCTTGGCAGTGTTGCAGTGGATGCAGTCTTCAGTTCGTACTTCATCTCGCTGCTGGCATTGACAGGGCTACCGCTGCTGTTGTTGCTGCTGCTGTTGTTGTTGTTGTTGTTGTTGTTGTTGTCATCCACCTCGGTGGGCTGATCGACTTGGTCGAGATAAACGTCGGCAACGACGATTGTTTCACTGTCCCGATCCTCGCTCACTTTGCTCACAGTCATGTCCGCACTCTGCTCCACTCCCACTCCCGCTTCTGGCTCTGCCTCTGTCTCTGTCTCTGTCTCTGCCTCTGCCTCTGCCTGTGGCTCAGCTGCGCTCCAAAGGTTGCCCGTTGTGGTGGGTTCGCACAGGAACTCAATTGCGTCGGTCAGCAGATCAATCAGCTCAAAGTCGAGCTGCGGTGGCGCTGCGGTGCGGGTGGCGACGGCACCCTCTGCGAGGAAAGCGCGAACGGAACTCTTCAGTAGTTCTATATTTGGACGCGTTACTGTCTCTGGCCCGGCACTGGGACTGCCCAATGATCCGTGCTCCGATTGAACGTGACTGCCGCCGCCGTCGATTAGACAAATATGAGTCGGAATTCGGATCTGATTCGGATCGTCCACTTGCTTTGGCGACGTTTCGCGCGCGTCTGAGAGATCGACGGGCAGCTGCCGCCGCAGCCGCTGCTGCTGCTGCTGCCGCTGGTGGTTGCTGTGGCTGCTGGCGCTGGTGGAGGCAGCCGTCGCCCCATGCCCATTCCCATCTATTGTTTGCTCCCCGGCTAAACATATTGACTGCTGCCTCTGCCTCTGCTGTGGTGGCTGCTGCTCTTGATGTGCTAAATTGTTGCTCCCCTCTTTAGTCATATTTAGCTCA
Source organism: Drosophila miranda (assembly GCF_003369915.1). Classification (NCBI taxonomy): domain Eukaryota; kingdom Metazoa; phylum Arthropoda; class Insecta; order Diptera; family Drosophilidae; genus Drosophila; species Drosophila miranda. The sequence continues at coordinate 1,148,894 of NC_046674.1, read as the reverse complement.
TTATGATCTTCGGCCCGCCCATGCTCCATCTCCGCCTCCGCCTCCCCAAAGACCTTCTCTAATTTGCTTTGCTCGCATATTTCGTGTTTATTTTTGGGCACATCCACATCCATGGCGTAGTCGCCGTCGCCGTCGCCGTCGTCGTCGCCGTCGTTCTCGCTGTCGTTGTGGTCGTGGTCGTGTCGCTGGCCGAAGGCGTCATTAAAATTTTCCGCCTGTTGATGCTCGATTTCCTTCTGCTCGCCAACACCTTCGGCATCGGGCACGTTCAAGTTTAATGCTGCTGCTGTCTCCCCCGGCCGACGCCCATGAGGTTCGAGTTCATTATCAAACACCTTATGTACATCATCATCATCATCATTTGTGGCGTTCACGGAGACAGCAGCGGCAGCGGCGGCGGCAGCAGCACCACCTTCTCCGCCTGTCCATTGCGGATCCGTGTCTATTTTGGGGATTGTGTCGCGGCTCATCTGCGTCATTGTTGTTGTTGGTGGTGGTGTGGGCACCACATCCGTTGGCCACGACAGCATCTTTATCCCACCGCTTGGATCTCCATGCCCCCCGCCGTTGCCGTTGCCGTTGCCGTTGCCGTCGCCGTCGCCATTGACCATCGTTCGATGATGATTGGGAAAGCTAACAAATCGTTTTTTAATTATGGGAAATTCTTGGGGCGCCTTCGCCGCGGGTGGCACCCGCACCTGCCCCCGTCGAGTCATCGTTGTGGTTGTGGTCATGGCTGCTTGCCGAATTGCAGAACTGACATTCCTCTTCGGTATTTGGCCCAGTTCGGGAAAGGTGAGAGTGATTGAGGCGGCAGGCACCTGAGATCCGATGGGAAATCTCTTGAATTCTTCCGAAACGGGAAGGCTGGGAGGAGCCGTTCCCCGAGAGAGACGCAAGGGAAAGCGCCGCCGTTTCACCTGGTAAACATTTCTTTGCATGGGAAACTTTTGAGCGTCTGCTGGGTGCACATATTGTTTGTATATTCCTTTTGGTGGCGTGTTCTTCTGACACTGACGGCGCTGCTCTGACTGATTCGGTGGGAATCGCGAACGCGTGACCCATCGGCACAGCGGAAACTGCAGGCCAGCGCTTGGCACTTCCGGCGGCGGCCCCATTGGCAGCATGGATGACTCAGGCTTTTGATTTATGATGCCATCAACGAGCCTCGGAGAATTATTAGTAGCAGCTGCCGCTGCCTCTATTGGTGGCATGGCGGATGGCGGTTTCTCGGCCCCAAGGCTGCTGATCGATGACATTGCTGGCTGGGATGCCCTCCTGTTTACCTATTTTCCACGTGGCGCGGTCTCGTGCAACGCGGTCAACTCAAATCGATATACTGCACTGCACTCAACACGTTGCAAGCGAAACTGTCGCAATGCGATCTTTCAACAGCACATAGAGCAGCCGAATCCGAATCCGATTCTGATTCCTATTTTTTGTGGCTGCTTTGCATTGCCCGACGCTGGCAATCGCCAAATCAATGATCAGATCAGACAACAAACTGCGCGTATTCAATTGCAGGCAAATTATGTGTGATATGCCTCTTAATCGAAGCATAGATGCTGTACAATACACATCCAAAAGATTTTGTATTAAGAAGGGAATACCGGAAGGCAGGAAACACAGAATTCCAATTCTCGATGCTGATCATAATTCAAAATATCCCCCCCACGGCACACTGCAGGGTATGGGACAATGTTTATAAATCGTGTAAGAACAACAAAACAATGGTCAAGAGAGGTTGCGCGCGTGTCTCTTCATTATGTACTTGCCCACGGTATTCGGCTATATATATGTATGTATGTACCATATGCCAGGCGATTATATAGACTAAATAAATGTGTCGGCTTGCCAAATGGCTTGCTTTTTTGCAGGCCACAAAAAAGACCAGCACGAACCGAACGGGCTAGACGCTGAAGAGGACGAATAAAAATCAGCTCGCGTCGCCCAGCGCCAATGCTATTGTTTAAATAGACCTACCTCCCTATAGACTATATAGCAGACGCGCTGGGTAGGAGGAATATTCGGGTGTCGCGTCCGCTTTGCGACATTATCTTGCCAAATTGTGTGCCGGTTGCTGTGGGGCGAGCGAAACACAGCTTAGAGGGAGATGGCAGAGGCCGAGCGAAGCATAAATTAGAAAGAGAGAGTAGAGATGGAGATGGAGAGAGACAGTAGAGAGCACACAACTTGAGACATAATGGGCGCCTTGTAATGAACTCTTTAATCGCCCATCCGCAGCCGTTGCATATCCTATATTGGACGCAAGCCCAACTCCGCTCCGGCCACGGGCAACAAAGTGCAGTTCAAAACAGAGTACAAGGCATTCATGACCGACGTCTTTGGCGAGATGACCGACGCGAACAAGCAGCGTATCGAGCGCATGGTCAAGGATCAGCAGGCGAAGGCTAAGGCTGCCACCAAAGCGGGAAAAGCCGAGTTGGATGCTGCCACAAAGAGATCGGAGCACTCCTTAAAACACGGAAAAGTGCCGAAGCCGGGCGCAGCTGCAGGCAAGGGTAAGGGGGCACCATCGAAGGATGCTCCGCCGAAAGGTGCAGCCGGCAAGCCAGAGGGAAAGCCCAATGACCCAAAGAAGTGAATCTATGCTGACGGGGCTTGCACAAACTTTTTGGTATAATACAAATTTAAAACCATTTTTTTTTTTTAAGTATTATCAAAATACTGAAAGAATATATACAAATTTATTTGCAATATCTATAAAATAAGAGGGTGGAGGGCACTTAGCGGTACTTGGGTGTGCTGTTATTATTTCCAGTAGTTGGGGTTCTGATCCATTCGACGTTGAAAGTTTTCGTACCAGTTTTTCACCACGGAGAAAGGCACAAAGGACTCGGTCACGGCAGGCGGGATGTCTTGTGGGGAGACACAATAGCTGGAGACGTAATTGAATAAGTTCTCCAGCATGCGCTGGCTGAAGTGCTTATTGTCGTTGGCATTGGACTGCAATGGTAGATCCGTAGTTTAGTTACGGAGCTTGTATTCACAATTCAATCAGTGCTTACCACCGCAGGAGTTTGCTGCGCCACCGCCAGCTCCGGCTCTATGCTGATCCCGATCTGCGCTATGTGTGAGATCTCCTGGGTGCCGAAGACCATGCCGTTCGCCTGCGTCCCCAGCTCGTGGCCCTTCTTCAGCTGGGCTATCTTGAATATCGCCGAGGGTTTGTTGTTGCCTATGTGGCCCAAGTACTGCCAGGTTGGAGCCGCACACGCGTCTGGCCAACTGAAATATATGGCCGCCGAGGTGCCTATAGGTAGCGGAGTGGTGCCCGTCAAGAAGACGACTATGTAATTAACAGCCTCGATGTCCGGCACATTTATGAGCAACTTGTTTTCAGCCACGGGCACAAAATCTGTCTGTGGCAGGCGTCCTGTGATTATCAAACCAAACATTTTCCTTCAACCGGGCGGAATTTTCGAGAATGCACCACAAGCCGCTTGTGTGCAGCGCTTGAAATGAGCTGGTTCCAGATGAAAATTATGTTGAGTCGCGGAATGTCAGGTGCCTTTTTAGCGGTGAGTAAAAGGAGTAGCCTGGAAGAAAGCGTGGTTATGTGAGCAGGGACCCGAAGTTTTAGTTAAACAAAAACTATATATATTTTTATTGGCAACCACGATAGAAAGGGGGAACAGCCGGAACAAAACTGCCTATCGGACATATCGGACGCCCAGCTGACACTGCAGCGTTAGCCAACACTGATCCCACTTCGTCACATAAACATAGGGTCGGCGCTCAGGAGATTGTATATTTTTGGTTGTCAATAAAGTAATGGCTGGACTTCTTCACCTGACGAAACTGTGCAGCAAAAACCTCCCCTCCCCCAGTTGCCGCGCGACATGCTACGGACTTGCTAAAGGAGCCCGCCACGTGCCAGCGAGAGTGGTAAGTGTTCCGGGGCTCATCTGCGCCCGTGGCCGTGTCTCAAGGCCACTCGGCTAGATAAAGTCTCCCGACTAGATTACGATTTCGTAATTATGCGTGAATCGCAGTACTATTGTAGCGGAATATTCCATCAATTAGAATAGCAACAGGCAAAATGAAAGCAAAGAAAGAGGTCAGGCAACAGTATGCGTGTGTGTTGTTTTGGCCCTTTTAGAGATCGAGAGTGTAATTTCAATGAATTAATGTACTACGCACTTGCTTCTTTCGTTGCAGTAAGCACATACGCATAGCATACACACATAGTAGCACGGCCAAAACAGCACACACGCAGCCACAGACTGAAAGGAATAGCCATGGGTCGCACACAACGCCTTCGTCGACGCCAGGCCAGCGAATCGCCAACTGTTGACGCGCACAAATCGAACAGCCTGCAGGCTCTCTACGTCCAGCTGCATGCCCAGGGCTGGCAGAACTCTACGCAGCTATCAGCGCACTCCTATGTCCAGACTGGGCGCGGACTGTGCTCAAAGCGTCGGTCGTTCGTGGCTGGGAATGAGCTGATCCGCCTGCCCGTTGAGTGTCTCATAAGCATAGCTACTCTGGAGGCAGACCAGGCGTTCAAAGGCCTCTTCAATAAGGATCTATTCGACAAGGATGCACGCATTTCGTTTCAGGCCCTGATCGCCTGCTACTTGATGCACCAGAAGCACTTGCACGATTGTTCACAAAACTCTGATATTGGTGTTTACCTGGATACTCTGCCTAGAAGCTACACCACGCCCTATTTCTGCACCATACCCGAGCTGCAGTGCCTGCCGGAGTCAGTGCTCGAGCGCACCGTGTCCCAAAATCGACAGATACGCGACTACTACGAAATTCTCAAGACCCTGGTGGGATCGCAGTATTGTGAGGGCTGCGGCCAGAGGTACTGCCAAGAGATATGGACTCTGTCGGAGTATCGAGTGGCCTACTTCGCCGTAAATACTCGTAGCGTCTACCTCAATGCCCGTCTGCTGAAACTGCAGTCAAGCAAGAGCCACTTCCAGCCTCTCCTGAGCGGGAATACAAACCTAGCATTGGCTCCGTTCCTGGACCTGTTCAACCATTCGGACGCTGTTCAAACAACTGCCGAGATCCAGGGACAGGACTATGTTGTAACACTAAATGGCCTGCCCATACCTGAGCTCAAGCCTTACGACCAGTTGTACATCAGCTATGGAGCGCTTACCAATTTCAAGCTGTTGACAGAGTACGGATTTTGGCTGAAGGGGAATGCCCATGACTACTTTGAAGTGTCATTGCTGGACATTGAACACATGATCAAGCTCAATAAAACACTGGCCACGCAGACCTACCATCGCAACATCTTTAAGTTTATCAGGGAGCACAATTTGTGCGATCAGATGTTTGTTCACCTCGACGACGGATGCTCGCACAACCTCCGAGTGGTCCTTCATCTGATCTTCAAGCAGCAGGCCTACTTTCCCAATTTGCTCAATCAGATCGCTTTTGGCGATGTCGATCAGTTTGACAATGTGCAGCCAGAGCTGGCATATTTGGTGGCCCACAAGATCAGCGAGTATCAGATATTTGCGGGGGAGTTGGACAAGCTTCCGCAGCTAACAGAGAGCGGTGCAGTAGCCCGATCCTATCTGATGGAGTGCGTCCGATATCTGAACGACTTTGAGGCGGCGCAATGCGCATTGGTATCTGATTTCCACAACGAAGAGTAGCCTATCTTAAGAATCGAATAAAGTACAAAGCTGTTTAATTGTAATTTTCTAACCGACTGTGTCTAATATTGCGTCCTTTTTCAGCTGTACTCGTCGCTGGCCGGTGCTGACGATAATGCCAAGCGGAAAAAGATCACACCCTTTACTCCCACGCCCGGTAGCAAGCTCCTGGGGGGCGTGTTTGGCAAGAAGGCCAAAGGTAGGTTCCACCGCGGATCTTCACCCACGTCTTTGCAGTAGATAACACTTGTAATACTGATAGTTGTGTATTGTTTCGTTAGCTTTTTATCCTCTTCCTTTGACTAACCAAATTCCGTCTTGTTTTGTGAGTTCCTTTGTAACCAAGAGTCGGCCCAATGCTCGTTTCGTTTGTTTGTTCGCTTGTTGTGTTGAGCACCTGTTTGGATTTTGCTGCATTCAAGTAAATTCAACGCAGGTGCAGCCCCAGAAGGAGCTCTGACAACGCTGCAACGGCAACGGCAACGACAACGACAACGGCAACCGCAACCACTTCAACTACAACAATCTCGACAATGTCACGTTCATATAGGGGGCAGCAGCGATGGCGGGTCTGGCCTGGGCAAGCTGGACGCACCGGAGGTTACCTCCAAGGATATGATGCGAGCGATGATGGCCTACATTTGGCCCAAGGAAGATCCCCTGGTGCGCAAACGGTGAGCTCTAAGGGAACTTTTACCGAGAAGATAAATATTTATGTGTCTTCTATAAATACAGCGTGGGCATATCCCTGGGCCTGCTGGCTGGATCCAAGGTGCTGACTGTGTGCGTACCTTTTATGTTTAAGGGCGCTGTGGACACCATGACCACTTTGAATATGGACACTGCGCCAGATGCGGTGCTATCCACAGCCACTGCCTTGCTCTTGGGATGTGAGAAATCGAATCACTTAATTCCTTAAGATTGGTATTACTAATGGTGTATTTTGTAGATGGCATTGCCAGAGCCAGTGCCGCCGGCTTTAATGAGCTTCGCAATGCAGTGTTCGCGAAGGTGGCCCACCATTCCATTCGGAAGATAGCCAGCAACGTGTTCCTTCATCTGCACAACCTGGATCTGGCCTTCCATCTGAACAAGCAGACGGGTGCCCTGTCAAAGACCATCGATCGGGGCTCGCGCGGCATCAACTTTGTGCTCTCCGCCATGGTCTTCAACATTGTGCCGACGATCTTCGAGCTGGCTCTGGTGTCTAGCATTTTAGGGATCAAGTGCGGCCTGGCCTTTGCCGGAGTGAGCATGGGCTGTGTGGGCATCTATGCCCTCTACACACTGAGCGTGACCCAGTGGCGAACACGCTTCCGTGTCTACATGAATCAGGCGGAGAACGAGGCTGGCAACAAGGCGGTGGACTCGCTGATCAACTACGAAACGGTCAAGTACTTCAACAACGAAAAGTACGAGGCTGGCTGCTACAACGAGGTGCTGAAGAAGTACGAAGCGGCCAGCTTAAAGACGAGCTCCAGTCTGGCGCTCCTCAACTTTGGCCAGAACGCGATCTTCAGCAGCGCCCTCAGTTTGATCATGGTGCTGGCCGCCAAGGAGATCGTCCAGGGCAACATGACCGTGGGAGATCTGGTGATGGTTAATGCCCTGCTGTTTCAGCTGTCGATTCCTCTTGGCTTCCTGGGCAGTGTTTACCGGGAGGTGCGGCAGGCGCTACTTGACATGCAGTCCATGTTCACGCTGATGAACGTAGACAGTCGCATCCAGACGGCGCCCAATGCCCAGCCTTTGTTCATCGACAACAGCAACTCCTCGATTGAGTTCCGCAACGTGAACTTCGAGTACGAGCCCGGCAAGCCGATTTTTAGAGATCTCTCCTTCACTATACCCGCCGGCAAGAATGTGGCTTTTGTGGGTGGCTCTGGCTCCGGCAAGTCGTCGATGGTGCGCCTGCTATTCCGTTTCTTTGAGCCCAATTCCGGCAAGGTTCTGATTGGCGGCCAGGACATTAGCTCTGTTGATTTGGAGAGCCTGCGAAAGACGATAGCCGTCGTTCCCCAGGACTCAGTGCTGTTCCACAACACCATCGAGCACAACATCCACTACGGCAACCTGACGAAGTCGCACGAGGAGGTGCAGAATGCGGCTCGCATGGCCGATCTCCACGACTCCATCATGAGCTGGCCGGCCAAGTACAACACCCAGGTGGGGGAGCGGGGACTGAAGTTGTCCGGCGGCGAGAAGCAGCGCGTGGCCATTGCTCGCGCCATCCTCAAAAACACGCCCATTCTGATCTTCGATGAGGCCACCAGCAGTCTGGACTCCATTACGGAGCATGTGAGTACATTGACTCTGATCGATTCCTGCTTGCACCAGCTAATCTTTGCCATCCGTTTGCCCCGCAGAATATCCTTCAGGCCTTGAGCCGCGCTACCTCCGGTCGCACCAGCATTTGCATTGCCCACCGCCTGTCGACAGTGAAAGATGCCGATGAGATCCTAGTCCTCGAGAACGGCGGCGTGGGCGAGCGTGGCACCCACTCCCAGTTGCTGAAGCAGAACGGTCTCTATGCCCGCCTGTGGGAGACGCAGACGCAGCAGTTCGACCCCAGTCGGGACACCGAAGACGAGTCCGTGCCCAAGAAGGCACGGGGCGTGGCGTAGTGCAGATAAAGCCACAACGATGCTTGGACAATATGTGTGTGCGTTTGTTTGTGCGTCTCGACTCCTTGATTCGGCCCTTCCTAACCCTCTAAATTCATCGTTTATTCTGCATCTCTGGCAGAGATGGTTCGTTATGGTTCGTTAGGCTGAAAGTAATATTGTGACATTTGTAAATACAGTTGTAGATAAGAGAAGGCAGGCGTCTGTGCATCTGTGCATCTGTGGTATAATATGGAACATTTATTATCAGTTTTATCACCCATACAATTAGTCACACTTAGGGCTACGAGTAGGCAAGGATCGCTTACGCAGCGCGCAGAGCACTGGGGCTGCTTCAATCTTAATCTCTCTCCCGCACGGCCAGCGGAATGGGCACATCGTACAGCAGGTAGAGCACACAGTTCCCAATGTGTCCGAGGAACTGCTTGTAGTTGGTCACGCGCTGCTCGAACTCCTTCCACAGCGGCAGTAGGGGACGCTTCGCCTCTGCAGCAGTCTCCTCGATTGAGATATCCTGCTCCAACATGGTTTTGTTGGTGTACGTGAACAAATAGGAGGCGGGCTTCTGCCCAATTGTGGTCACGAAGTGGGTGATGTTGCTCCCCAGGCCTATGCTCTTGCCGGCGGTAAGGAAATACGACTCCTGCTCAATGCCGCTCTTGTAGCGCACATTTCCCTCGAGGATCGTCAGGGTGCAGTTGATGAGATCGGGCGAAATGAAGTTGATCAGCGTCAGGCCCGGAAAGTCGGCCACAAATATAACGTCGGAGTAGTTATTCCAGGCCAGGACCTCGTTCTCGATCGTCCGCAGCTTGGGACGCATATGGGTAAGCTCATTAAGCAGCGGCAGGGACCACGACGTGCTCTCAAAGGGCGACCACGGCGCCCTTAGCAAGTCCACGCGTGGATCGAAGGAGCGCTGCTGGAACCGGCCGTTCATAGAGCACCAGATGTCAAAGTAAATGGAAATGTTTCTTCCAATCGACGGACGGCCCCTGACCTGCTGGTTCTGTATGTTCTCCTCGATGCACTTGGCATACTGCACCGCCATGTCCGCGTACTTCGTCCAGCGCTCGTACTCGGTGAAGGCGAACGGATTGAGATTGTGCACCTGCTGGTTGTCGTTGTCCACGACCTGGATGGAGGTCTGCAAGGTGTCGAACGAGTGCACCATCATGTCCCAGGAGTACCCGTACAGACCATTGGTCCAGTTGTTGTATCCCTTGGTGATGAAGTGCGAGTACGGGAGGAAGAGCTGGAGTCCGCAGTAGCCGAGTATAAGGCATGTCCGCAGCCTGGCCAGAAGGGATGACCTGGCTGGGGATGCCTCTTCGGATGGGGCAATCTTTGCCGTGCCGCGTATCCTCCTTGGCCAGTCGAAGCCAAAAAACAGAGGAACTTCGGCCAGGCATACCCAGGGAAACATGCCTGCAACAGGAGCAATAATTTCACCGTCCAAAACATAGTCATTCTTATGCACTTACCTATGACGAACAGGCGGGAGTTCATCAGGTGGAAACTGATCATGAATGGAGTGACCAGCAGCCGCGTCTTTTCGACGGTCATGAAGAAGGCAATGGAGACATCAAAGAAGGCCGTAAACCAGTGCACAATCAGCAGATCGATCAGCTCCGGATCCAGCATCTGGCGGAAGGGAGAAAACACCCAGTGCTGGCTGAGATTGCTCATGGCATAGCCGGAGAGCCACTCCGTTGAGATCTTCTTCAGGCCGGCGTACATGTACAGAACGAAGAACTGAAACTTGATCAGAAAGTAGTTCCAGTAGGGAACGGTCCGACTCCGACTCCGACTCCGACTCCTCCCAGGGTTCAGCCAACTCTCCAGCGAACTGTAAGTTTCAATTCAAGTTAGACTGTAGGTCGAAGGAAGGTGTATGCTCTAATCAGACCAGTAGCTATCAGCCTGGGTAAACAGCAGCAGCGTGCCCACCAGCCCGAACAGGTAGCTGTGGTTGTTCCAGGTCGGCTTGTCCAGCAGAAAGATGTACCAGTAGGGGACTATGAAGGTCAGGCAGCTGGAACGAAACCGATAGCCCAGCATTATGCCCCACGCCCCCAGCCACATGCACAGGTAGACGCATCCCATCAGCGGGTAGGCCAGGGCCCGCATCCCGTTGAACAGCGGGAAGTGGCAGTGGTGGGGCTCGCCAAAGCGCACATCCAGCTGGCCACCGCCCCGCTCCTCGGCAATGTCCACCAGCATGGCGACTCCAAAGAGCAGCCGGAAGATACCCAGGGCGGCCCCATCCACAGGATGGTGCAGCCACGCGGTGAATTTGGTTAGACTGCTGAAGTTGCTCGGCTCATGACCGAGGCACTCTCTGAAGAGGTTGCCCATGCCTGTAGACTGTGCTGTAACCTGATGAACATCGTCTGTGGGGGCGATATCCGTGGAACTGGACGTTTTCGTGGATTGCTTTCGCTTGGAGTTGGTCATGGCTTGTCCTGAAAACATGGGCGTGTGTTATTAGGTCGAGGATAAACAAACAAGTGTCCCACGATTGCAAACATTCGGCGGTTTTAGGGTGTTTTTTCTTTAGAATTTATTGAAAAAGTTGACATAAATACATGCATGCATATTGTTGTATACTAAATATATAATATATGTGTGTTTTACATTTCGTTTGCTGACTCTTGCATAATTATCTACGGTTTGTTCTGAACTTTATTGGGTGCGGACCACAGCACGGCTGCCCCAGCTGCCCCAGCTGCCCCAGCTGCCATTTCCCATTCTCACATCGAATGGGCGTTGGGAAATGGGAGTCGGATGGGTATGACTACGACGCGACCGTGGCCATTGAAAATATTGCTGTTTGGAGAGCGAAACGGGTTCGCTTCGCGTAAAAAAATATATCAATTACACTCATTATACTCGATTCTTGAGTAAATATTGCAACAAATTTGCCCAGCTTCGTATCGAATTCTTGTTTGATTAAAAAGCAGCAAACATGATGAGCCGTGTGGAACCGTGTTATTGTTGTATTTTTTTAAGGTTATTCCGATATCGGTTCCATTTGTTTTGCTGTTTCGGTTTCTGTTCCTGCTTATACGAGTATAGTACACCTTCGAATACACAAATACATATATTTCTGTTCTGAATTTAAACGGGTTTTACAATTTGCCAGTGTCCTGTGCATTGGTTTGCAAAATTTCCAAACTTTGTTGGGAACAAGCTTTGAAAATGCCTCAAACTACCATACATATATACGAATACAATACAATATAAGCCGTCGACTGCTTGAATATACTTTTGGTTTGGTTACTTGTTTACTTGGTTAAGTACTTAATTGGTTAGATGCCGTACACATGCAATATAGTAGGACTTGCTATCGATTTCTCGTGAAACTATATATAATGTAGAATTCCAATTTGGAAATACATAAACACATACATACATACACATTCGTATTCGTATTCGTATTCGTATTCGGAAGTAGTACAATAATGTTTAGGAAATAATCTTTGATAAAGAATGTGGGGGGCTTGGGTTTGGGTTTGGGTTTGGGGTTTCGTTTCCGGTCCGAACTCCGGAGGAGGTTTAAATATTAGTTTCAATTTTAATCGCTGTGTCTAATACGCTTAGTTTTGGGGGCAGGGGCGGGTTTACTTTAATTTAAGTACGACAGTTATGCATAAATGACTAATATTTTGCTTCACATTCTATTTTACTGTGAGTTGCCATTAAAATACTTTTTTTTAGTTTTGTTTGTCTATCATTTGTCGATATTTACGCAACGCTAAAACATTTTAAAATGCATTTTCAAAGTTAATTCAATAAATTTGCTGCTTTTGGTTTTCATTTTTTAGATAGGTTCGGTAAGCTTTGAAAGATTTAGACAAGGGTTTTGAGTGTCAAAAATTTGCATACAATGGGGGCAACAACCCCACTCCCCCACTCCGACCCGACCCGACACGACGACACGACACGGCACGACGACAGTCGGTTGCAGTTGTTGTTTTTATCGCTGGCCGGAAATCATCCCTTGCGAGTTTCAGGCCGCCTCAATGCAGTTCCGTGCGCCAACTCTCTCTCTCTCTCTCTCTTTTTCGGGTCTCCCTCTCTCTCTCTCTCTCTCTCTCTCTCTCTGTTACGGCGGCGGTCTCTCTCACTTCTCACACGGCGGCTTCACCCTAACCCTGGTGTCACCACTCTCCCGGCCGCCGTACCCCTCCCTCTATAGACGATTCTGATTCAGCTGGGAGCGGGGAGTGAAGGGACTGACCATAACTCCGCTGGGCCAGATCGCCTCATTGAAGAGCTCGTTGAAGCGATAGTCCGGAATGGAGATCTTGAACTTGCAGTAGGATAGCTGCGAAAGATTGGCATCGTTCTTGACCAGTTTGGTGCACTTGACCAGGTTCTTGTTGATCTTTAGCTCCTCGGCCAGGTGGTCGATGACATCCTCCTCGCTGGTGTTCGTGGCGAATTTTCCCACCTGCACCCAGCGGCCGTAGTCGCAGACGACCTGCAATCGATCCGAATTGCAGTTGTTGCCGACCACGATGAGGTTGTTCTGCTGCGGATGCTTCTTGGTGGTGTCCAGAGCGCTGGCCTGCTGCATGGGTGGCTGGTTGCCGAACTGGAAGTACTGCTGGTACATCCGGCCCTGGATCTGGTTGATGCCATTGCACACCTTGTTCACCTTCTCCTCGATGGTGTGCAGCTTCGACGAGAGCGCCCGTGGCGATTGATTTTTGCACTCGTCGCAGTTGAACGAAACCATCGGGTTCTTCTGGATGACATCGTACACGGCGTCGTCGATGTTCACGCACGTGCGATGGAACTTCTTTCGGCAGTCGTCCGAGTTGCAGATTATGAACCCGGCCTCCTTCCCGTTGATTGATTTCTTGCACTTGGGGCAGTTTTCGGCCATTGCGATGATGCGGTTTCCGTTTCCTTTTCGACTTCGGTTCTGGTTCTGGTTCTGGTTCTGTGCAATCTCAATCTCGGGGACTGACGTGACGTGGTATGCCAGACGCAGACGGGGGAAGGGAGAATGTCGAGAAAACACACACACACAAGCAGCAGGCTGGCAGGCTGGCAGGCAGGCGCAGCGCACGGAAGCGAGACAGCAACAGCGGCAATTTACAGTTAGTTATACACACAACAGCTATACGCCAACAGCCATCAGCAGGGAAAACAACAAAAACAACAAGAACACTGCGAAATATAGTTTGAGCGAAAGTCCGAGGTTGGTTTTCTTTTCTGCCTCTGTCTGGCTCTGGCTCTGGCTCCGGCTCTTTCTCTTTCTGACCGCTGCACTGACTGACTGGCGACTGGCAATCGGGGCAATCAGTGACAGTGAGTGTGGTGTGTGTTTGTGTGTGTGTGTGAGAAGATTGCTGAAATCGAGAGGGGAAGAGAGAAACGCGACCGACAAAAGAACTCGAGAACCGTACGCTCCGAAGTTTGCAGAATGACTGGACAGAATACAGAATCGACTTGGCCGGAGCAGAACGAACAAGTAATCAGCCACCAGCAAAAAGCAACCAACAACCCCCATGAAAGCTGCATGTTTGGTGACTAGCCAGGCAGGGTATGGTTGCTCTCCGAGAAGCGAAATATTGGCAAACAGACTGGCGGTCGCCTGCGAAGAGAGCGGTAGGACCGCCTTACCTTCAACATGGATACGCTGCCCTGGCTGCCCAACGTGTCTTGGGGTGGCTTTTAACCGCTATTTTCGCCATATGATTGCCATCGCTGGCGACGAGTTTGTTGCGCTCTCTCTCGGTTGCAGGGAAAATAAAAACAATGCATTTCGTGTGCAAATTGCGCCATGGCAACCCTGTTCGTAATTCGATTAGGGCTGCTCTGCACGACGCCTCGTCCCGGGGAGTATTCAGTGTTGATAAGTTTTGTGTTCTCAATTATTTTGGAATTTTGAAAAACTTCCAGCAGAGTTTTCAACGGGCTTAAGCTTATAAACAAGTCTTTTGGTTTTGTTTTCATTATCAGAAAATGTTACCTACCTTGGAATCTCAGTTGTTTTATATGGAGGAGATCCTTTTTGTAGAATTATCAGTTAAGGTGATCCAAGTCCCGTGATGTGATCTATAAATTGGCTTTCTTTCGAAAATGACAAAATTACGCTTGAATTTTTAAATTAAGTAAAGGCACTCCTACTCCTACTCCTTCTTCTACTCCTTCTTCCACGCCTTGCAACAGTTGGCAGCCGCAACGGAAACACTCTCGCTTCACGCCAAAGAGCAACTGGGAAAAGGGACACACGGAGGCAACGCGGTCCACCAACTGAGGCTGTGCGCAAAGGTTGCCCCTTATTTATACACGGACAAAGATACGGCCGTGTATCCCTCTCAGTGCAGCCGGAGATGGGGATGATGGTCGTGTGGGTGTGGGTGTGGGTGTGGTTGGCAGTGGGGGTGTTTGCGCATGTCCTTGCCAGGAAATGGCAACGAAGTTAATAATAATAAACAAGTAGATCCGCCTCTGTCGTGAGCCTCGACTGGCAGATACCCAGGGAAGCGCCATGACAATATGACTAATTTGATAATTTCCTTATGGTTTATTTATTTTAGTTAGCTCTATAATATATCTACCCGCAACTTACTGGGTATCAACGAATCGCCGGAAAAAGGCAAACAGCGTTTACAGGTGCGAGCCCCAGCAGCTGGGCCTTCGACTTGACGACTCTCTGCAGCTGTTATTGTTTGCCATCCGCCTCCAGGATTTGGCCAACGGCCCCCTTCAGTAATTGGGTTTCATTAAGTGGGAGGTCGCGGCACGAAGCTCGGCAACGGCAACGGGACCGGCACCGGCACGGCCGGCAAGGTGCTCAACACTTCTGCTCCTTCCTTTGTGGGGGGGGGGGGGGCCTTGTTAGTGCTGCTCCAATTTTGTCGTCGACTGCATTGTCAATAGATTTTAATCAGGTGTGGCAAGCATAATAAACAGGCGCCTCGGCCTCAGTCTCCTCCTTCCCTTCCCTTGCCTTGCCTTGCCTCCCCCCAGTCATATCCGTATCCCCATCCCCATCCCCATCCCCCTTTGTGGCTGATTTAAATCTATGCGTCGCACCTCAGACTCGGGTTTATTTCCATTATCCATAATTTCTGGCTGGCTCCGGCTCCGGCTCCGGCTCTGTCTTTGCCCCAATTGTTATTTATGTATGCATCCACGTGGGCCCGAGTACCGAGACGTAGCGTATCCCTTTTCTATTCTAGTGCCAAGTGCGCATTTTGGCTGCCATCCCGGCGCTCAAAAATATGCTATACTTTTCGCCAAATTCTATTTTTAACCTGTGTATTCGTGTACAAGATAAAGCACATCTTAATCTTTAAGGTTACGCATATCTTAATAGCCCTACCTTCATTCATAGGACCTCTTGTATGGAAGCCTCGCTCTTGGAGCTTACAAGACTTAGTCGTAGATATCATAGCTCTTGCTTTGGCTTCAGATTAATTGTACATACCGATCTATTATACAGATACAGATCTACCAATCTATCAAAGATTCGTCTCTCAAAGATTACCTGCATCTCGAGGATCCTTAAGAAATGAATCTTGTTAGTCAGACTTTTGCAAATCAATTTAAAAGACAGTTTTGCTTGTTTTTATTTATTTATTTAAATAATTATGTATTTTCGGGGTGCAATTAATCATTAAATTAATTAGTAATATTATTGTTTATATACGGTTCATATATATATTTACTCTCATTTTCCATCTGTGGTTTGTGGGGGGTTTTTTCTTTTCCATTTGTTTGTATGTTCCGCATTGTCTCTCTCTGTCCATCTCACATTCTGATTGCTCTGTTGTGCCTCTCAATTGGGAGTACGGCCATATGCCCGAAACTCTGCCTTTTCTCTCCTTTCATTTTGAATACTTCTGCCTGTCTCTCTGTCTGTCTGTCTGTCTGTCTGTCTGTCTGTCTGTCTTTCCATCTGTGATTGTGTGTATGTGTGTGTGTATACATTTTGTTTTCGGGTTAAAATCCAAACAAAAACCGAAACGCTTTCTAAACATTTTTCATTGATTATTATATTGATTCCGTAGTTGGTAATGGTTATATGCATGTGAAAGGTGTGTGTGTGGGTGTGTGTGTTTTGGTGATATTGTAGTAGTGATGGACATTGAACGAGATTTGATTAAGCTTTAAGGGCGACATATTGTACACGCTACGAATATTGCTAAAAATACCTGCACTTTGGGTCTTAGATTTCGGTTCTCCCCGTATTTCATTTTCATTTTTTTCCTGTTTTTGTTTTTGTTGTTGTCTTTGTTTTCGTTTTAGTTTTTGTTTTAAGTAGTTTCGATTTTGTTTGTGCCTTATTTTGTTAGTAGGCAAAGCACTTTGGGCAGGCGCTTCTTGAATCAATTAGTTAATACATTAATTGTTAATATACGTTCGTATTTTTAGAACAAGGTAAGTACAATATGTGCTAAGAGTGTTGTCTCAAAGTTGGTTACTACTCGATCGGAATGGGTCTGAGGTGGAGGTGGAGTTTGAGGTTGAGGTTTGGGGTTTGGGGTTTGGGGTTCGGGGTGGCGTGGAGTGGAGTGGAGTGGAGTGGAGTGGAGGGTGTGAGATCTAAATATCATATCGTTACACGTTACACATACATATATGAATGCCTATACATATAGTAGGCCCTATGTATCCGCTTTCGTTTATTACTTATAACATTGAAATATACATACATATGCTTCTGTCTGTCTTCTCCTGTTTCTGCTTCTTCTGTCAAATAAAACTGGTCATAACCAACATATTGTGTGTCTAGCGCTTAATTTAATCGTTGAACTGTCTGGTTTCATCTTTCAACCGAATCGGATCCTTCTCGATCCTCGATCCTCGATCCTCGATCTTGTGTCTTTATTTCAAACACAACAATAATGATTGCACAATAATTCAGACAACATATAACTGCAAACTAATTCTCATTCTTTGGTTTTTGGTTTTCTTTTGTATATTTTCACTAGTATCCTCCATCATCCTTATCCTTTTCTTTTCTTTTCTTTTCTTTTCTTTTCCTTTCCATTCTCTTTGTTTCCCTTCTTCTTCTCTTTGGTTTCTGTTCATTCCGCTACTACATTTAGCTCCTCAATATTCTTGGTTGCACATAAAGTTTTACGAATACAATACATTAATCAATTGCCTGTCGTCGCCAAACTTTCGACTCGATTTTGCTGTTGTTGTTGTTCTTTTTTTTTTTTTTTTTTTTTGGATTATACACTTCAAATATTTATATTTTGCGTAACTTTTACTTAGGAACAAAAGCTTTGATTTGGTTTCGTTCTCGGGAGTGTCTTCTTTGCTTTGGGCTTTGTTCCGAAACTGTTCGAAATCGATACTAGTAGATTTGCTAAGGAAACTGAGTTCAAAGAGTTGCTATTATCGGGAGCGACCATGCCCGGTCCTCGCGCTGGCCTCGCACCGGCCCAGCCCCGAGATACATGTTAAGTACAATATAGTCGTAGTTATATAGCATAGTTTACTAGTTGTTTTGTTAGATTTACTCGTAAATATTCAAGTACCCATATATATTTATATATTTATATTTATCTTTATATATACCTTTTTATGCATGAAATAATGTAACCATAAACAAATTAGCAACAACTTCATTTTGTCCGGAGCGTTCTTTAGATTTAGATTTAGTGTTAATATTATGACTGCATTTACTTAAAGCCGTCATGTTCGTCGTCTTTTAAGTGGGAAAACATATTATTTTATTGACTTCTTTGCAATTCTCGAGATTTTTCTAGTATAACTGAGTTTTCCCTTGGGGGAGTTTTTTTGTCGGTTCTTGGGTTTTGCAGATTATATTTTTGTTTGTTTTTGTGTGTAATCAAGAAACGTTCTTTGCTTGGCTTTACAGGTAAATGCCGTCCAGAATTACTTATGCGCCGCCATGCTCCGGATAGGCCCCGGCCCCGGCGCCGGTGCCGGCTCCTCCATCGACCAGCGCCGACTGTCCTCCGGCGGCGGCTGGCTGCTGCTGCTGTGGCGGCGGTGGCGGCATGTACTGTGGATACTGAGGGTACTGCGGTGGCTGCTCTCCGCCTATGAGTCCCAGCTTATCTGTGGACGGGTCGGGGCAACAGAAGGAGAGAAGGAGAGAGCGAGAGTTAGTCAAATGTGGCCCGAACAGGTGGGTAGTGATTGAGATTGAATCTCAATGGAGTGACAATTACACCGATACACGGATATACGCCAAAACATATTACACTTCAATGGTTAAAAGCTCAGTTATGAATATCAGGGAACATCGGGGAGTAGTAGCATATGGATATGGGGATGGAGGGGCAAATGCAACGCCCAGGAGGGTACATCATTATCGTATGTATGTACATTCAAAGACAATCCCCCGCAGGACAGGACTCTTGGCTGTATCCCCTAGCCTCCGCTTAGACTTTTGTGCACAAAAGATACGGGTACATATGTACAGAGGTGAGTACATATGCGGTTAACAGAATATCTTTATCAACAACATCGAAAAAGAACCAAACCGAAATTATACAACCATAAGGATAAGGATACTTAGCACACGTAGTAGACATCGAAACACATCGCACAAACATGCAGCTAAAATAATAAGTAAACGTTAACGAGGGCAACGGTAACGCTAACGCTAACGGTAACAGAAGACAGCGTAACAGGACAGCGGAAACGGAAACGGAAACGGGTGTAAGTAGAAGAAGAAGAAGCGCACAGCACAGGTTAATGTTGCTTTTGCGTTTGTTTTTTGCTTACAGTGTTCAAAAAGATCGTTTTTGTTTTTTCAATGTTACAAAGAAGGTGGTGTGAAATGGTTAATTTTTGTTTTGTTTTTCTTTTTCTTTTCGGCTAATTTTGATTATGGTTTCTATTGATGTAGTTATTGGTTAATCGATGGGTTGATTAATTGATTGGTTGATTAGTTTGCTGTAGTTGTTGCTGTATATATATATATATTTTTTTTTTTTTTTGTTTGGTTTGTTTTTGAGAGATCGTCCTATTGTCCAGTCGCCACTTCATCCGACGGACTCTGTGGATTGTCGGTCAATTTCTCAGCCAATGGTTTCTCGAGTGTTGGTGGTTCAGATTTTTGTGTATGGTGTTGTTGTTGTTGTTGTTGTTGTTGTAGTTGTGGTAGTGCTGATTCTGGTGCAGATGCTGGTGCGGATGCTGGTGCCGGTACCACCTGCTGCTGCAAAGCAGGAGGTGGCGGAGCAGCAGCATCATCCGACATGTACGGTTCTACGAGAAATTTTTGTTCGTGAATTGCATTTGTTTTTTGTTTTTCTATTTTCTATTTCGAAACAAGCGATATTAGTTGACAAAACTGAATCAAATCAAAATAAAATCTCTCAGTTTTTATGAAACGGAGAAATGAATCAAACAAAAAAGACAGTGTGAGAGAGAGAGAGAGAGAGAGAGATATTTTGGGTGCACCTAGCAATAAGATTTGCGGATGAGTAACGGAAAGAGTTTTGCTGTTGTTTTTACCTCACAAATAATATGTTTTTGTTTTTGTTTTTTTTTGGGGAAAAACTGTATTAAATAACTGTATTTCTTATAGTTAAAAAAATTGTACAAAGCTAATGCTTTCAGTGTATTACTCTTTCTCGTCTTTCTCTGTAATTGTTCCAAAAAATATTGTGTATCAGTGGCATCGTATGTATATGTACGTATATCAGGTGTCCATTGTGTGTGTGTGTGTGTGTGTGTGTGTGTGTGTGTGTGGGTGTGGAAATCAGAGAAAATATTTTTAAATCATATTAAGAACTCATAAAAGATTTGCAGTGCTTTAGGCAGCTGCTGTGGTACAGGTGGTACAGGTGGTACAGTGGGTGGTACAGTGAGCACAGCTACAAGTACAAGTGGATTATCACTGTTCGGCTTGACGGCCTTTGCGTTTTCTTAGAGTCTTGGAGAGCGAGCTACGTTTACTTGTGGATACGAGTATTTTTTACACTGGACAATGGCACATTTTGTGTATCTGCTGAAGAGTTGTGGAGCGCCAATATCCGAACAAAACAAAACGTAACGTAACAAAACGAAACGAAGTACGGAACAAACCACAGATAATTACGGCTTACGGGTTATACGCTAGCTAGTCGAAACAGAGAACTTAAGGTTCTTAAGGATAACGCTAACGGGTACACACACGAATATCGGATCAGCCATCAGCCATTAGCCATCGGCCATCGGCCATCGGCCATCACCCATGCCCTGCCTCTTCCGTGGCAACGCACAGGGACCGGCGATACCGATATCCATGGCGAGCACTAAACTATTACAGGAAAGGAAAGGAAAATAAACGAGAACAACGTATGACACGACTTTCAGTTGGCATCAAATCAAATCATTATCATTACCGAACCTGCGTATGGTGCGTATGGTGGTCGCATGGAACCAGATGATGTTGGACTTTGGATATACACACAGATCAGATACATACATATACATATATGGCATATACTGTATATAAGTAGTTACTGTTTTAGTGGTTGTCGAAGCACATGATATGGATGCAATTGACTGATCGATCGGTTTTTGGTTTTTATTTTAGGTTTTTTTTTGTGTTTTTTGATTTGGTGGAAATTTCGCAAGGCATCAAATTCGAATCGGTTTAGCGAGCGATCAGATCATCAAACGTACAACAGTTGGACTGTGAGTTTTAGCTCTACTCATGGCAGTTTTTAGATGGGATTAAATTTGATATCGGTTTTGATTTCGATTTCGGATCTTATTGGGTTGCTTGATTGATTAATTGATTGCTTTTGATATGCGTTTGCATTTGCATTGCGGATGATGCATTGCTGCTAAGTTACTAGTTTCTTATGGATTAGCAATGGATAGCTAGCAATCTACATAAAATTACCTAGAGAAAAAAAGAGTTGGCGGAATTAAAGAACCAATTCAAAATCAAATTTAGTCTCTGTGTGCGTAAATCGAAATAAACGTAATTTAGGCTAACGAAATCAGCGCTAAACAAGAATAAACCAAACAATAGAAAGTGGATGTATATTTGGTTCTGTGTTGAGTGGGTGTTGGGTGTCGGGTGTTGGGTGTCGGGTGGCTTTGTATGTATCTCTAGGGAATGTGTGTGTCCCATGTTGTGAGTAAGAAGAACAGCCTGATCTAGGGATTTCCGCACGATTAACTTACTTGCAATGATTCCCACGACAACCAGGCCAATCACGCCCATTATGATCATCATCTGCAAGTGGAACCGAACAATGGGTTAGTTACAAGCTACTTCTCTGCCGACGCCGCCACACAGACCTTCAAGTTCTGGAGCCAGAATTTCCTCTTGAGCTTGCCCGCCTGCTGCTCGAACTGCGAGGCGCCCTGCTGCAAGGCATCGGCGCGATCGTCCAACTCCGACAGCTTGCTATCGCGCTCCAGCACCTTCTCGACGTTTGTGCGCATAATGTCGACGACCTAAAGGGCGGGACAGAAGAACAGAAGCAGAAACAGGAGCAGAAGCTCTCCTTGTAAAGGTTCTTCATAAAATCGAGAAATTGTATTCCACTCACCTCATCGACCTGCGCCTGCGTCTGCTGGAGACGCTTCTGTGCCGCAATCTGCTGCGGATTGTGTGGTCCGCCCACAATCTCGCCATCGCCTCCTTCGCCTGCTGGAGGTCCAGCAGGTGGTGCATCGCCAGCTGGTGCAGCGTCCGCCCTGCAGGGAACAATCATTAGTCATGCAACGAGCTCATAAGGAGGGCAAATACCAAGACTAATCAACTCCCAACGGGGCGCTCAAATTAAATACAGGACTTGGATTACACAAAGTATGGGAGGTAGGGGTTTCGTTATGACTATGGGTCTACGGTTTCTATCGTTCTAGCGTTCTAGCGTTTCTTTAAAATATCTCGACGGTACGTGTGTGTGTGTGCTATACACAGAGAGTGCTGGAGAAAATCTAGCCGGCTAATCGAAGAGTGCAGAGATTAGCACTTACGGTTCCTTGTTCTTGTCTTTCTTGCCCATCGCAGAGACCCTTAAAACTTAGAACTCTACCGCGGTCTCTGGGTTCTGTTGACGGCCAAAGTTAAGGAAATAGTTAAATATTCAGTTATGAAATGTTATGGAAATGAATCCCATGGAATGCTACGTTACAGGTGAGTATTGATAATGTTCGTAGTGCGAAGGAAATTAAATCGATGGCGGAACACCCGGCATTATTTGCGTTCCCTTTTGGACAATTCATTTACTTTGCATGGCCTGACTCACGGCTCAGGCGAAACGTAGTCAAAATTATTGATTTTACGGCGTGTGAATGCCATGCCATGTGATGCGGCAGCGTCATCACCAACGCCATCGCCACTGCCGGACCAGAGGAGGACTCTCTCTCTCGGCCATTGTGGGTGATTCATGGGAGCTGCAGCTGCTGTTGCTGTTGCTGGAGCCACTTCGGGTGCGGTGCCCCAATCGAAATGGACTATTTGGATAAATGAAATGCTGGGCCCATGCTGCGTATACTTAATGTGTGGGCATTAAATGAGCATTACCCCAGTGCGAAAAACGAGAAACGAGTACGAGAAGGACCCCCCAAAACCCCAGACAAATCAATAATGTCCATTCACTTACATTTCTATTGTTTTGTTGTTTTTTTTGGTGTTGTTGCAGCCGCTGATGTATTAACAAAACTCGGTTTGCGGTGTCTGTGGCTGTAACTGCGACTGCGACTGGTTCTGGTTCCTGTGTGAATAGGTATGCACTTGGCCAACGTCTTTCACTTTGGGAGCGTCGAGCGTCGAGGTCGGGGAGGGTCGTTTCGCGGGTGAGGTGACGGTAGTAGCAGCAGATGTGCTGATGGCGGCGGTGGTGGCGGGTGGTGGTGCGTTGGGTGCAGCAGAACTCTGCTTCGTTGTTTTTGTTGTCGAGGGTTGCGCTCTTTCTCTCGCTCACTCGCTCGCTCGCTCGCTCGCTGTCTCACGCTCTCTCTCTCTCTCTTTCGCCTGAGCTTTGTCGCCCCCAATCGTCAATGAATTTTCACTCCTCTCGGCTCGCCTCAGCGGTTGCGGGGGGATTGGCTAGATGTGTGTGTGTGTGTGTATGTCGAGTGTGTGGGTAACACTTGCCACGACAGCCTCAGAGGGATCTTCTGGCTCGGCGAAACTGAAACTGAACTGTTGGTGGGAAGAGTGTAAAAATAGTTGAAACTATTTTTAGACTTATGTTTGGATTGAGAATTGAGTATTTTTACGAGTAAGAAGTCGAGTGGGAGCTTGCAACACGCCCAGTGGCCTGCCCACGGCTCTCTCTATGTGTGTATGTGTGCGTGGGTGCACTTGGTGCACCTTTCTGTTGCATACCCCCTGGGGCAGTCTCGGGATATTTCTGCACACAAAAAAAATATATATTCGCGTGTGGACTCTACAAATCTTTGCAAGTTCGCAACTTGGCACTGGCCTGTCTTGGCTTGGGGAAAAAATCAATGAAATTCTACACGATAATGGTTTTGCTTTCATTCGAAATGCCTTTTAGTCGCATTCTTTATGTTTTCGATTACGAATTCTATAACATTGTGTGGCAAGCACTTTTACTTTGTCCTGGCAACACAAGTTTACAACAAATTGTTCCTTAATTATTTAACTTAAAATTATTTTACGTAGCACAGGAAAATTTTCACTTACGACGTTTTTAGCCAACTGCGAAAACTCACAGCTTTCCTTTCCTAACTGTTATGTTATGTGTATGCTTCTGCAAAGTTAACAGAGCCGAAAGCTTTTCTGCAAAATTCACGAGCCAAAAAGTTATCCTGGACATTCTACTTGACATGTAGCTGCCGATTTTAACATTCATACGTCAAGTCGATAAAAATAAAAATAAATCGATTACAGCTCAACGATTAACGAAAGCTAAGAACTGGGAACCAGAGGTTTTTTGAACTTTGCCTGTATCCAAACGCGATACATCTTCAGGCCGCGACTCCGATTCACCTGCAGCCTTCGGTCCACAATCACCTGTTCCTCCTGGAGCCCCGCCTTGGTGAACATACCACGTAGCTCTTCCTCTGTAAAGAAATACACCAGGGTGCCATCGCCGCGCACATAGAAGTTGTCCTCCAAGCATTTTCCGCTCTTGAAGCGCAGCTGGGCCAAGTCGTAGCGGCCGTAGTCCCTGAAGAGCAGCAGGCCACCGGGTCGCAGGTAGCGATAGCAATTGTCCAGTATCTGCTGCATTTTCTTTGGCTGACAGGCGGACAGCACAAATATCATTACAATGATATCCTGCGAGTTCTCCTCGAAGGGAACCGGCCACTGCTCCTCCGTGGCATCCATTACGAATACCTCGCAGCGTTTGTCATCGAACTGCGGCTGGCTGCGAAGTATATCGATGGCCCTGGCAGAAAAGTCACAGCCAAAGACTTTTAGCTTTGGCTCCACGCTGTACTGGAGCAGGGGTAAGATGGTGTTACCGACGCCACAGCCCAGCTCAAAGATGCTCCGTGACTGCTGCTCACTGACATCAAGGGGCGCTAGCTCGGGAAACTCGGTGAACAGCCAGTGACGGTCCTTGAAGAAACGATTGTCGTGTATGCCATAGAAAGAGTCCCAAAACTTCGGTGCATCCGACTGAAAGCGCTCCCGCTCATCGTCGTTCAGTTTGCTGCACGAGTTCTTTGCCACGGCCGCCTGTGCGGCCAGCTCCTGCTCCTCATCCCATTGCACGTGGTCCCTGCAGAGCACATTTTAGATCGCATTTTAGAGTTTTTGTGCCAACAATGTGTACCATGCATTAAACTCGAACACCTCGCGCACGTCGGTTAGTATGCGCCCGCCAGCACCCGCTGGCTTCTTGCGCTCTCGAGTGTGCTCCCAAGTTTTGCTGGCAAAACGCCGCAGACCTTGCCACGCATATTTACCAAGCATTGTGCTTAAAGACGTCGTCGCTGTCCTTGAGTAAACGTGTGCCGAACTGAGGACGCTTCTCACAGTCATCGGCCGTGGGAGTATCGCTCATGTTATGCAGTGGATCGAAGGATAATCCAAATCAAATACCAACTATAAAGAAATGTAAACAAGCAACAACCGCGTTGTCTGTCGTATGTTGAGAACCATCAACCCATTGCAGCCCAAGGGGGTGTTTCAATATTCTACCGAAAATAATTAAAAAAATAACCATTTTAGCGCAGTTCAGGTGAAAGATACAGTGGTTTTTGTAACTTTCGAGGAAGGATATACAAGAAGAATTTACAATCGGCAATATTTTCCGCCATTTACCCCAAGTCGTTGAGCTGTTTAAATAGGTGGTGCTTAAGTGGGCTAAGTACGGTTTTTCATCATACGAGACGCTATATTGTTGTTGAGGAACGTTGTTGAGCAAAAAAAAACTAAGTCAAGTATTTAAAATAAGCCACTCAGTAGAAAATAGATTTATTAATTGGATAAAATTATGTGGGCAGTGCTGAGAGATCTATATAGCTAGTAATGTTGCACGGAATACACAAGTCGAGGAATATAGAACTTGAATTCGTCAGTATATTTACGGTATATTTTTAAAATGGGACGGTAAATTCTGGTATATTTCTGAGGGTCAGACCGTACATTTTATAGATAAGTCCTCGGTCACACTGCCCGCATCAGTTGGTATATCAAAACCGCAAACAAACCTTTTTGTTGTATTGTGTGTTGTTTTCTGCGCCCGCAGTGAAATAGTTAAAGAATTAAGGCATTGTAGCGCCAAATTAATAGGAACCTGCGGATATTACGCGATTATCAGTGCGCTTTTAAGTGAACGCTAACACTACCCCTTCAAAATGATGAACGAGGCAGCCCTGGCCAACATGATTCCGTACGACACAATTGGACTCTATGAGCAGCCGAAGCCCCGATTTATCTTCAAGATGCCACGCGTGGTGCCCGACCAGAAGTCCAAGTTCGAGAGCGACGAGCTGTTCCGACGACTGAGCCGCGAGAGCGAGATCCGCTACACGGGCTACCGCGAGCGAAGCATCGAGGAGCGCCAGGTGCGCTTCATGAACGGCTGTCGCGAGGGACACACGGAGACCAGCTTTGTGGCCTCTGGCACAAACCTGCAGCTGGTGTTTAACGCCAACCAGAATCCCTATCTGCACGACAAGGAGTGCGACTTCGACAAGGAGCATGGAAAAGTCCACATCAAGTCGTACTTCATAATGAACGGCGTCTGTGTTCGCTTCCGGGGCTGGCTGGATCTGGAGCGTCTGGATGGTGTTGGCTGCCTGGAGTACGACGAACGCCGTGCCATGCACGAGGATGCCATTTTGCGCGACCAGATCGACCGCTACAACCAGCGGCTACGCGAATTTGAGGACACCAAGCGTGCCTATCGCGATAATCGGCAGGACGAGATGGAGGCCGTGCGCAGGGGCGTCGCCTCCGGCGGCATTGGTGTGGGCGCCAGCATGTGGCGACGTTAGTTGGACCTGTGGACGGCGCCAGCGCCGTCCCTCCAACACGACCACGAACAGCAGCAGCAGCAGCAAGAGACTCAATTTGCAAATACTCAATATTTTATGGACAACTGAAAATGCTCCTCCTTCTCCCGGATACGACTATGGGGATAGGCACGCTCGAATATCGAATATATATATACATACACCATATATATGCTCCTAGACTAGTTTTAGCCCTAATTCGCTTACCTTTACGTATCGTATGCTTCTATGGTATTAAACATTACTATTTAATGTGAAATTAGTGTCGTACATGTAGCTCTTAACTCTTAACTAAAAATACATCCACATAACTAATCAAGATTCGACTAATAATCGTAGTTCTGTGACGCAGCGCACGGATGTCGTGTCGTCTGGTGTGACGCATTCTGTTGGTTAAGAAGAAAAACGAAAGACGTCTTTTGTTTTGAATACCATTATAATATACAATTAATGACACTTGATATATATTAATATGCGTGTATCGTGTAAAACTAGGCTAAGGATTATTAGAGGGATCTTATGTGGGTCTCGCTAGGCGTAGGGGAAAGCACAAATGAAGTGGCGAAAATAAGCTGAAGAGCCGCTCACTTTAGCGGAACTGCAGGTTGGAAATGCGCAGTCCGATGCAATCCTTGCCGATCTGGCTGACCTCGCACACGTTGCAGAGATTACCCTTGAATTGGGGATCGTACGAAGAGTTACAGAAGGGGCAGGTCACCTCCGGCTTGCCGCGATACAGCGGCTTCCAGCTGATGCCGCATATGTTGAATGGATTGAACTCTTCGTACTGCAGCTGGTGCTCGTCCACGGGATTTATTTCGCACGCCTGCAGGATCTTGCGCACCTGCTGGGCCACGTCCGGCCTGGGGGCCAGCTCGAGCAGGCGGCGCGCAAACGAAGCCGCCGTCCGATAGTTCTTCAGCTTGAAGAACATGTTAAGGGCGGTGCGAAGGGTGAGGATCTGATGCACCGGCTGTAGCTTGCAATGTGTGAAGTAGGCGGCCATCTCGCATAGGCGCTTTTGCTCCTCGAGAGTCGATTTCGGCATCCCCTTACGCTCCGTTTCCATCTTGAGGCCCACAATGTACTCGGAGCAGATCTTCAACAGCTGCTGGGCCTCGGCCGTGTCAAGCTTGGTCTCCACCACAAGGAGCGGAATACTGATCAGAATGGAATGGAACTTCTCGATGGCCTCCGTGAACTTGCCGGATGTGGTCATCTGGTAGCCAGCCTGCAGGCGGGACACCAGGTCGTTCAGCTTGATACCCATGGCCGGACGCTGCAGTTTCGCATTCGTCTCGGAGAAGTTGCGCAGCGGGTAGCCGCTTAGCGATTGTAGATTGGGATTGGCCGTGTAGCTGGTGCGCGAGCAGGCGTAGTTCTGCAGAAAGAGGGTCTTGAAAGGCTTGAAGTTGACCACTCCCAGCTGATCGTTGAGCAGGCGGAAGGCACTCTCGAACGCGCCGGCCTTGACATGATCGAGAACGAGTGGCGAGTTGTTGGCCCATTGCTGTGATGGGGACAATCCCTTGTTGGGAGCCGCATAGTAGTTGCTGTCCAGGGCCGATGCCTTTATCTTGGAAGCCAGCTCCTCGGGAACGACCAGATCGTCGTCGCCCACATCCCAGCCGGCCCCATCCTCTCCACCAGCACCTCCTGGAAGCTCGTCACTGCTGAGTTCATCGTGCATCTCATCATCACCGTCATCGTCCAGTCCCAGATCGGCATCTGCACCCCATCCATCGCCGCCACCGTTATGCTCCTCCAGCACTGCGGCGTCGGCATTAATGTTGAGTGCCTGGCGAGCAGTGGCGCTGTTGCCAGCCCGCGTCACCATGGCGCCTTCGAAGAAGCCCTTGGACACAGACAGGAGCGGCCAGTTGGTCTCCAGCTGCTGGATGGGCACAGGGGGCTTCAGCAGCGTGGCATTGGGGTTTACTTCAGGCAGAGTGTCGCCCTGCGAGGTGATGGTCTCAGCCAGCGATTCGGCGAGCTCATCCAGGCCATGGGTGGCTGCCGTCAGATAGGCCATCGAGGTCAGGCCGCAGTTCTTGAGAATGCTCACCCGCTCCTTGAAGTCGCCAAGGACCAGGGCACCCTGGTACTGGGCCGAGATATCCTTGCGGATCTCTGCGATCTTAATCATCTTCTTGAGCTTCTCCAGATTGCCGGTGATCAGGTAGAGGAAGCTGAGCTTGTCGAAGTTCTTGGTGCGCTGGTAGCACATCTCAACCACCTGGTGGTTACCCTGGAGCAGGGCACTCTGGCCCAGGCGATTCCAGCAATCCTTGTCGTCTAGGGCCTTGGCTGCCTCCAGGGCTATCTCAATGTTGCCGCACTCCAGCGCCAGGCCAAAGCGGGTCTTTTCGTCCTTCACAAAGTGCAGCGCCACCTCCGGATAGCCCTTCTGCTGCAGATAGGCAATGATGCTCTGTCCCACGAGGCGAGCGTTGCGCACCATGTGTAGGACCTCGTCGTATTTGCGCTGGATGAGCGCCAGCTTGAACTTGTATTCCGTGGGATCGATGGTCAGGACGCGGGTGCGGCACTCGCGGTCGAGGCAGAACACCTGGTTGCCCTTGACGCGCGTCAGATAGATGGGCAGGTCGAGGGTGCGAATGATGCCGTGATCTCCGTTGGTGATTGCATACTTGATGTGATTGCTCGTGGTGTAGATAAACACGCCGGACTCGTCCCAGGCCCCGGACTTGACGCGACAGTTCTCCTGCACGGTGCACAGATACTGCAGCCGGCGGTCGCAGATGGTGACCGAGTGCTTGCAGAGCAGGGCCACCAGCGACATGTCTGGCGACCAGACCACGTAGCGGCACTTGGCCAGCTTGATGCTGCCCACGGACACGAGGCGCTGCACTTCGTAGAGGGTGACAAACTCGGGATCCCGGATGAGCAGCATGCCCGTGCCGGCGTAGAAGATCTCCTCGCAGAAGGTGGGTATCTTCTTGGTGACCTCGTTCTTGAAGTTCTTGATCACCAGCTGCTGGTTGCGATCCAGCACCGCAAAGCGGTTGCGAGCCACCCAAATGGCCGTGATGCCCGAGCTGCGCTTGCTGTCGGACTCGTTCTGGCTCTCGGTGTCCTTGGGTATCTGGCACAGGTCGTAGGTGCTGTTCTCCAGGTTATTGGTGCGCGTGCAGATGAGCACGGCGTTCAGGGCTGGGTTGTACGACATACTATACACGGGCGACTTGCCCGGCCGCAGCTGCATCACCACAGCGTCCTTGGTGGTGGTGAAGTCCAGTTTCCGCAGGTAGCGGTCTTTCACGTAGTAAAGCATGTTGCCATGCACAGCATAGGCGGGACGCTCACGCTCCAGCTTAAAGACAACCATGCCTGAAGGGACATAATCTTAGTTTATAGAGGAAGACAAAGCAATTATCAACGGGATCTTACCGCCATCATGACCGGCTGCAAAGAGATTGAGTGTGGGATGGGCTGTCAGAATCCAGAAGCGCTCGTTGTCCCGCCGGAATGTGAAGAGACACTGACGCTTGGTCATGTCCCAGACGCGAATGCTGCGATCCTCGCCGTTCGAGATGATTAAATCTTGGCGGGGATGGAACAGAACGCTGGACACGTTGTTGTAGTGGCCACGGCACGTGTCCACCTCCCAAGCCTTGTATTCGTTCATGCGCCACAGCTTCACCAGACGGTCGTCTGCGCCCGACACAATCAGCGGCAGAGTGGGATGAAAACTGGCCCAATTGACGCCGCGATCGTGTCCCTCGAGCACATGCTTAACTACGGCATCGGCCTGGCCGAACAGATCGGTGGCTCCAGGGTTACCCTTCAGATGATCATCCAAACCCCCTGGACCGGGGGCCACATTCTTCTTGCGCAATCCCGAAATGTCCCAGACGCGCACCGTCTGATCCAGCGAGGCGGAGACAATCTGATCCTCCGTGGGATGGAACTGGGCACACATCACATAGTGGTTGTGGCCGGTCAGCACGCAGATGCAGTTGCGCGACTGCCAATTCCAGATGCGAATGGTCTGATCATCGGAAGCGCTCAAGATCCAGGGGTATTCATGGTGGAAAGCCACAGTGCGCACGTAGTCCAAATGCGCCAGCAGAGTGAAAATGCAGCGACGCTGCTTGTAGTTCCACACCTTGATCTTGTAGTCGTCGCCGCCGGAGACAAAGAGGGGCATCTGCTGATGAAATGCCACGCCACGCACAGGGCCATCGTGCTCGTCGAACTTCTCCAGGAGCGTGTGCATGCGGTAGTCCCATAGCTGGATGACACCGCTGTGCAAACTGGTCAGAATCCAGGGGCGTTTGGGGTGAAAGGAGAGGCCCTTCACTCGAGCCGACTTTGACTCAAAATTCTTCAACATGTTGGCAGTTTTTACTGTGACAGAGATACTTGTTCTTGTTTTCGATTTTGCTGCCTGGCGTTTTTCCGTGTCGGCTTACGTTTCACGTATGTACCCGCTTGAAGTAAGTTCGGGCACTTTCCTGTATAAAAATATGTAAGTATTAGCGCATCTGTCCCAACATTAAAAAATTTATGCACCACGTAGGCCCTGCCCAACTAATAATTTTAAGAAAAACACCAACCAATTGTACAAATTGTGACACGTCAATTATCTTCTTCTTGAATAGGCAGGCAGAGTTGCAATTCCATTCGAATCGATCAGCTGTTCACAGCTTCGCTTGACAACACTGACAGTTCAGCCGTTTTTATTTTTTATCCCCTTTGACATAACAAATAACTGGAAACATGAGAAATATCAAGAATGTAACCTGTAAGGTTCTTCAGCAAAAGTACTTGTATCAGCCACGGCTTTCCATATTATATTACAGCACAGCAAAGAGTAAGCAGTGGTCATTTTCATTGAATAATGCGCCACCGGCTGAAGGTGTTCCATTCGTTCCATTGCAGATGCCGACACAAAAGTGCATTTGGCGGCGGGCTACCAGCCCAAAGATGTCGAAAAGGCCTATTGGGAGCGTTACAAGGAGGAGGCGAATCTGCCCCAGGCAGGCAATAGCTGCAACCGTGGACCCTACCGTATGCTGCTGCCCCCGCCAAATGTGACGGGGAATCTGCACCTGGGCCACGCTCTGATGGCCACCGTGCAGGATGTGATAGCGCGCCAGCAGCGTCAGCTTGGCTACGAGGTGGATTGGGTGCCGGGCACCGACCATGCCGGCATAGCCACACAGGTGGTGGTGGAACGCACACTGACAACTGCCCAGGGAAAGACGCGCCATGATATCGGACGAGAGGCCTTTCTGGAGGAGGTGTGGAGGTGGAAGGCGGCCAAGGGGGCTGGGATCGTGCAGGACCTGCGCCTGTTGGGATGCAACCTTAACTGGTCACGCGAGTACTTCACCATGGACGAACAGCAGGCACATGCCGTCAATGTGGCCTTCGAGCGACTCTTCGATGAAGGGCTCATCAAGCGGCGCAATTCGCTGGTCAATTGGTCCACCACACTTCAATCGGCCATCTCGGACATCGAGGTGGAATTGATGGACATTAAGGAGCCCACCGATATTCGGGTTCCAGGCTACAAGCATAGCATCGCCTTTGGCAGAATTTTCGACTTTGCCTACACCGTCGTGGATGGCGAAACACAGCCAGATGGGTCTGCCGAGGAGATTGTGGTAGCCACCACCAGGCCAGAGACAATTCTGGGCGATGTGGCCGTTGCCGTGCACCCACTCGATCCCCGGTACAGCAAGTATCGTAACAAAGATATGGTCCAACTGAAGCATCCCTTTCGCAACGACACGATTCCACTCGTCTTCGACCTGGCCGTAAACAGGGACTTCGGCACAGGGGCTGTCAAGATCACGCCGGCCCACGACAAGTTCGATTTCGAGCTGGCAGCCCGTCACAAGCTGGAGCCTCGCCAGGTTTTCAGCCAGGACGGACTCATTCTGGATACCTTTAAAGACTTCGAGGGAATGCTGCGTTTCGAGGCTCGCGACCAAATCGTCCATCTTCTCGAGAGTATGGGACTGCTTCGCCAGGTTCGCCCTCATCCCATCCAGCTGCCCATCTGCTCTCGGTCCAAGGATGTCATCGAGTACATGATCTGGCCCCAGTGGTTTCTAAATTGCAAAGAAATGGCCCAGGATGCGCTCTCCGAGCTGAACAGCGGTCGACTGCAGATCGTTCCGTCCAATTTTGAGGTGGAGTGGGATCGCTGGCTGCAGGACGGTCGCGACTGGTGCATCTCTCGGCAACTATGGTGGGGCCATCAGGTGCCCGCCTACCAGTTCAGTGATGCCCAGGGAAACACCCACTGGGTGGCTGCTCCCAGCGAGCAGGAGGCCAGCAAAAAGGCCATAGCACTGTTGGGCGGTAGTGAGGAGGAGCTGACACTAGTCCGTGACCCAGATGTGCTGGACACATGGTTCTCCTCGGCATTGCTGCCCTTCTCCGCGGCCGGCTGGCCCAATGCTTCGTATAAGGAGAAGTATCCACTGGATATAATGCAGACGGGACATGACATACTCTTCTTCTGGGTGGCCCGCATGATGATGATGGGCCTGAAGCTGACTGGCGAGGCTCCCTTCAACAAAGTGCTACTCAATGGCATCGTCTGCGATGCCCATGGCAGAAAAATGTCCAAGAGCCTCGGCAACATCGTGGCCCCCCAGCAGGTGGTCCGAGGCGCCAGCCTGGATGTAAGTCACTCGCTTTTCCTATACAACAACACAACTTAAGCAATATGCTTCTTGCAGAGTATCATGGATGGGCTTGAGCAATCCCTGCAGGCGGGCGTCATCAATGAGGCTGAGATGGACGTTTCGTACAAGTGCATGAGCAAAATGTTTCCCAAAGGCATCCAGGAGTGCGGCACAGATGCGCTGCGCTTCACTCTCCTCAGCCACAACATTAAGAACCACTTCATCAACTTCGATGTGACCACCTGCCACACCAACAAGCTGTTCATCAACAAGATCTGGCAGGCCATGCGCTTCACAATGGGCGCTGCGGAGCGTCTGAGCATCTCGCTGCATCAATACGAGACGCTGGACGGAGTCAATCTAGGCACATGGGATCGCTGGATCATTGGCCGTCTGGGAGAGACATTGGCCATATGCTCGGACAGCTACAAAAATTACAATTTCCACATGGCTACGGCAGCCCTCAAGCATTTCTTCTATCAAAATCTCTGTGATACTTACCTGGTATTCCAATGCCGATCATCAGTCCCCCCGCTTGACCCTTAACGCTCTGATATTTAACCCACAGGAAACCACCAAGACTGAAATTAACCATCGTACACCGAACGGCTACATCCACGTTGGCACCCTGACCGCTTGCCTCAGCTGGGGCTTGCAGGCCATGGCGCCGTTCACACCGTTCGTGGCATCAGAGCTACTGCAGCACGTGCCACTCAATATTGAGGTGAAACTGTCGGAGTACGCGGACAGAAAGCTCGATGCGGAGATCAACGATATAGTCGGCATTTGCCAGAGTATTCGCCAGCTGAAGAGCAAGAATAAGGTTAGCAAACGACACGAGCCCAATCTCACGTTGTTTGCCTCATCTTCCGAGTCGGAGGAGATTCTGGGTCGCCATCTGCAGCAGATACAGCTTCTGGCGCGCTGCGAAAGCGTGGATCTGGATATGCTGGACGAGAACTCGAAGCATTCAAGGAAAATGAACCTTTTCTCTACGGCGGGCCCGCTCTGTTCATTCGGCATAACCATGAGCGATGACTTCGGTATGACTGTGAAGCAGCGGGAGGAGATGATTCGGGTCAACATAAAGAGGCTCAAGAGGCTGATGACTGAGCTGCAGAAGTACCGCATGCGCCTAGACAATGAAGCCTTCCAGCAAATGGCCGACAAGGAAACGAGGGAACATTTCAAAAATAGGGTTGGTCTTCCCCACCAAGATTTTATACCCAATTCAAGTTCTTTGAAATGTCGGATTTTTAATTTAATTGCAGGTCAAGGAACTGGAAGCGGAAATCGAGACCATAATGCAGGAATCAGCTTGATCTCGATGAATAAGTATAGATAATGACTGTTGTTATTGTTTGATAGACCATTAAAATGTAAATTTCACATTTGAATTTCTTTCAACGAGAGGTGATATTCCTACCAGCAACTCTTCTTCCCAGCAAATCGAGTCTTTTCGTGTGATCATTTTTATATATTATTAATTTGGACCGGTGGACTATAGAATTGGACATGCATTTTGTGAATAGGACAAGTAGAAGCCGCGATTCGATATGTCCATATCCTCATTTCCATCGGTTACCGTGTAGACGACAAAAGGCTTCGCCGAAGTAGTCGTGGACACCAGGCCCAGGCCGCAGAATCGGTCGCTGGCTAATGAACTGCTGCTCTGCGTGGGAGCGGGAATGACAATATAGTCGGTGGTGCAGTCTTGGCTCTGTACCGAGGACGTGGCCAGCAGTGCGGGATCCACAGCTCCCACATCGTTGGTCAGCGTAAACGAGTATGTGTCGGAGCTGACCTGGCTGTAGGTGATGGAGCAGATGCCGGCCGCCTTGCGTATACAAATGCCGTATTTGGTGTTCGCCAACTGCCGCGAGCCCTGCACCCCAATCGAGTTGAGGGCGGAGGAGGCAGCGGACACGTAATTGAAGCTGGAGAACGTGCCACTGGTGGGCATATAGTACTGTAGGCAACCGGACGGCGCCAACGTAGCCGACGAACAGCTAAGCATTCGGATCTGCAACTGCCATTGGCGATTGAAGGTGTAGCTCGCGGAAGTGGCCACCGATATGGTAATGGGATTGACGCCATTGAAGTCCACATAGACATGCTGGCCAGAGTTCTCGCCGCAAATGCTGGGCACCTGCGAGGCCCCGCCTGTAATGGTCAACGCATCTGTGCTGCATAATCCATCACCCGTGGGCGGAGCCAGCGACAGGGCCAGAAAGTCAACTCGCAACTGACAGATTGATGAATCCGGTGGTGTCACCACAATAGAGCAGCGTCCGCCTCCGGCATACGGCGCCGGATAGTTGCTGTTGTAGAAGTAAGTATTGTTGTACGTGGTGCTCGCTCCACATGTCCTTTGATCTATAAAAACATTCAATATTATAGAACCAATGAAGGGAAGGGTATTCTATGGGATTACTTACAAATACAGCATATTGCCTGGGTGGTAATGGTGGAGCAACTGCCGGCGGCCACTCCACTATTGTCCGTGCATTCGCCAGCAATCACGCATGTGCCCAGGAGCAGATTGTTTCCCGTGCAAATGTCGTTGGAGAAGCGACCGATTGTGTAAAATGGAAACCCTGAAAAGAGATGAGGATCGAACGTGCTTGTAGGATTACATTGAAGATAGTGGCAATTTGATTACTCTTTGTTTCCCAATCGCATTGCTTGATGAAGCCCTTTTGTAACGCAACCTGCTTAAAGATAATCGGATCTTCCCATCGTAGATCGAGCAAAAGGTGCATTGGAATCGGAAACGTTACCGGGTGGACCCACTGACGGTTGGAGGGCATAGCTAAGACTAAAGAATCCCGCCTCAGGTGATAATTGAGGCGTGACCCACATACAGCGACCACGTCTACGACAAAACAAACCACCAGCACTCATCAGTGCATGGGGAGATCTCAAACATCACCCAATGACAGTTTTCCAGAGAGAGATCGATCGATCAGCGCACTTACAGCGAGCATGTCGTGAGTCACTGCGTGCCAGACTGGAGTTCGTCCCTGCCTGCAGGTTCAGACTGTCATTTTGGGTGGCAAGTGACTCTTGGACTGTCGGTTCCAGCTGCTGCACTTGGATGCTTGCGCGTGCCGCACTGTAGATGCCGAGAGTGTAGCTGCTGAATAAGATGGCCACGATGGCCAAGAGGCGCGAGGAGTGTGTGGAGGCTGCAGACATGACCAGGCTGGATAAGCAATTCACTTTCGGTTTTCGCTCGTAGTTCTGGCAGTGAAGCGGATTTATATGATATATAGGCCGATCGAAGGCACGTCCAAACGCGGGTGTTTTACAACGAAGACTGAACTGAGGCAGGCCAAAGTTTTGGGGGCATACTGTGGCGCAGATCCAGGTGCTAATTGAGAGAACCCGACGAGGCGGCGTTTCATGCTAATGCCGAGCATCTTCTCCAGGGCCGGTCGTGGGCCTTGCATTCCCTTTGAAAGTTTGAAAGTTTCAGTCATGGAAATTATTTTGCAGAATGTTCTTTTTACCCAAGTGCTGGGGAGCCACGCTTCCGTAGTTCCAGTCCGCTCCTGACCGAAGATCGTGTGAAGCTTATTTCGTCGGAATAGGAGAGAATGTGGAGCACTCACGCATAGGAAGTCCATCGACCATCTCTTCGGTATGTTGATATTATTTCTTATTCGATTTTACGCGTATTATTTTAACGACACCAAACAAATAACTGGGCGAGGAAAGTGATAGAAATGCTTGGCTTCCAGCACGCGTGTGGCGCCGCATGATACCATTCCTCCAGCCTGGTAATAGAAAGTGCTCGCTATTTTCCTCTCTATAGCGTTTGTAATCGCATGTCTAGTACCGTTTTTTCCGCTCGATTTTAATTTATTGCTATAAATAACAGATGATGGCGAGGCGTCAGACAATCGAAAATCGCTTGCAGATGATGTAACGGTAATATTCAATGGTGTGGACAATGCTGTGGGCGCGTGTAAGTTTTGCGATTGCTGCTGCATTTACTAGAACGCGGTACGCACGACTTCAATTAGCAGATTCTCACTAATCAAAGACTATCTGGCAGCTAATTAATGTTTAATTTAATCTGAAAAGGAAGGTAAAAGTGGATTGACGCTCGACTGTTTCCAGGGCGAAGAACTTTCCGTAGAAAGTTGGCGACCGTTGAACATTTTCACACTCTGTTAAGTTTACAGCAAATGTTGCCTTGCCTGGCTTTTAATAAAACAATAACTAGCAGCTAAACGCACAATAGAAAAAGCAAATGCCCGCCGGACTATTCAATTTCAACAATGGCCCCAGCCTTGGACAGAGCCTCCTTGAGCTTCTCGGCCTCTTCCTTTGGTATGTCCTGCTTCACAACGGTGGGAGCGCTTTCCACAAACTTCTTGGCCTGCACCAGGTTCATGCCCTCTAGCAGATTTTTCACCTCCTTAATGAGCGCCACCTTCTGCTTGTCATCAAACTTGACCAGCTTCACGGTGAAGGATGTCTGGACCTTCTTGGGCGCCGCTTCTTCCTCGTCCTCGGCGGCTGCACGTGCCGGTCCCGCCGCGATCTGTGGGGCGAAGGCAGTCTCTGGCAGGTTCAGTTTCTGTTTCAACAGGGTGCTCAGCTCGGAGACCTCCAGCAGATTGAGAGCAGCAATGTTGTTGACAATGCTGTCCAACTTGGGATTGGGTGGCTTAGCAGCCCCCTCTGGAGCTGGCGGCACCAGTTTTTCAGCTCCTGAAACAGCCGCTGCCGGGGCCGCTGAGCTGTACATACGGTGTAGTAGAATGTGGCGTGTGACTTGGCGCAGGGCGAGACGTGAGATCTGCATTTTGATTATATCTGTGCCGGAGTAGAGAATGTTTAAGTAACCAACTCAAAAAATTACAATTAGTTTTCATTTACTTGTGTTTTTTGACAAAAATTTGTGGTGGCCGGAGCAGGTTATGTGAGCACGATTTATCGATATACCATAAAGTTATGAACGAACTAAGCCCACTTAAGCCCCCATTTTTAAACAGGTGAACAGCTTGAGTTCAACAGCGGAATATATTTCTTTTTCTCTCCTTGTAGATCCATACTTCCTCTTGACTTACAAAAAAAATTAATACAATGTCTCTTACCCGAACTGCGCCTAAATTCTTCAAGATAGATTCCAAATTTTCGTGGAGGGTATTAAAACACCCGCCGGTCGCCAATGGGTTACTCGTTCTGTGTCCATATTTCTCGACTTTAATATTCAGTTTAATATTATTAGTTAGCTAGGATTCTCAGACCTCATCACATAATTTTATCCAATTGATGAATCAATTTTCTGCAAGGTTAACTAATTTTAAGTACTCTCTTTATTGTTTTGTGTCTGTTTGAAATGTAAAGTAAGTGAGTAGGAATGTTGTTGGTATTTGAATACTTGTTGCTTGTCAACCGGAGGCATGGACATTTTTACACCCTATTAATATTAAAATTCTGTTTTCCAAGCTGCCTTGACATTTCATTAATAATGTCTTTTTCGCAGATTGACATTTTTATGACATATTCATGCGTTTGATTTGTTTTCTGTATATGTATATATCTCGATACCGATCTCGATATGGCGCGATTATGGTTGGCTCTCTATAAGAAGACCACTAACTGCAACAATTTGTTGAGATAGCTTAAAAAAAAGTTCCATTGGAACGATGAAAAACATTTCCCCAAATCTATAATATGTATCTATCTCCTTCCCTAGGGTTGCTCATTCCGCTCCCATTTATATTATGTTAAATTACCACCACAAAAATGGTTATTTTAAATCTTAGGTACATTCATTGATTGTTTTTTTGATTTTGTTGCAGCTTGTTTCTCGGCACATGGATCTATACAAATTGAATGTTCCAGCGGAATAAAACGTAAGTGAGAGATGAAAAAATATATTCTTGCGATGAAAATCCTTCCGAAAAAGAGTTTCTCTCTTTTCCCCAACGAAAAAGAGAGCAAATCCCACCTAAAGAGAGCCAATCCCAATAAAATATACCGTTTAATTTTCAAAATATTTGATTTACTGGATTGCTTATAAAATAAGGGTTAAACAAAAAAGGTCAAAGGTTATTGGAGCAGACAGGATCGTGAACAGTCGATAGGGTATCTTAACATTACCAGTGCTCGAAAGCAGAGACATCTGCATGGTGCTGTAAGACTTAGCGCGAAATTGAAAATCTTAATTTCATTCTTTTATATGCAGTTAGCAGTTTACAGAGCATACACTTTTACATAGTCAATTGATAGATGGGCGTCATCCAACCATTGGTCGAGCATCGGTTTCTGGTGTTTCCAGAAATCCGTCATGGCCCGAGGCTCCCGTTCATGCCACGGCTTCAGT
The DNA here is from genome assembly GCF_003369915.1 of Drosophila miranda. Lineage (NCBI taxonomy): Eukaryota > Metazoa > Arthropoda > Insecta > Diptera > Drosophilidae > Drosophila > Drosophila miranda. The sequence goes on along the minus strand of NC_046674.1, from coordinate 1,109,224 downwards.
GTGTCGTAGAAGTACTCGTTAAATCCTCCCACTGCTAGGCCAAAGGTTATATAAAACTCCTGATCGAAGGGCGCCAGGCCAGTGCCCTCCTCCAGTTTTTGGGAATTGGGCAATCGCATCCCATTCACAGTCGTCTCGCTAAACGCCCCGCTTTCGCTGCCCTGGCGACAAATCTCCTTTCCATCGACCAGCCACTTGAGCTCCCGCGGCGTCCACTCCAGGGTGTAGTTGTGGAAGCTATCGCTCCAGTCATCGGAGCTATCATTGCCGCCCACTTTATGGCAGACTTTGGCCGATCGGAGTGGCTCTTCGGCATTGAGCAGGGCCCCCGTGTACAGATCAATTTTGCCATTGGCTGGCCGAGTGTAAGCAATGCGAATCTGTCCCGACTGATAGTCATCTCCGTACTCCTGATTCTTGGGCTGAAGCCAGAGCTGGGGAGTGAGCCACTCGGCCCGCGGCATCTTAGCACGAACATCCACTCGTCCGTATTTGAAGGAGAAACTCTGCCTGGTAGAGAACTGAGCCGTCACCATAGGTGGCAGTCGATCGTTCCTCTGCCTGCCATCACGAACACAGTCGCTTGGAGTATTGGCGGCACCCGTGCAGCCGCTACCCAGATCCAGCTTGGCATCCAAATTCTTGTGGAACTGGCGCTTCGTGGAGGTTGTCGTCAGTACCACATGGCCGTTGTGGAGGCGCAGCGTGTTGGGGGTATCATCCACGTAGACATTAAACTCGTAGTCGGGCGATCCGGAGAAGCGGCGCTCCGCTAGCCACTTGCTGGTGTCCAATTTTGCAGCACTGAACTCGTCCACGAACACCAACTGTCCGGCGCAGCGAGAGGGTCCGCCGTTCACCTGAGTCTTCGGTTGGTCGCAACCGGTTCGGATGTCAATATCCGGGTCCGATGGCCAACTCCAGGGCGTGGTTGAGACCGGTGCTACCGGAGATCTGGGTGTAGTCACTGCGACAGTGCCATTCCCGCTGTAAGCATCGACAACAAAAGTGCCATCGTCTTCGCGATAACCCAGGCCATTGTAGATAACGTATGTCCAGTAGTACAGGGTGTCGCCTGGCTTGAGCACCGCCAATCGGTCTCTGAAGGTCCAGCGGCCGTTTTTCATCTTGACAATATCACGGGCCCAGGTGCCCGCCTCCAAGCCTTCCATCTCCTCGTTCAGTTTGCCGTGGAAGGCGAACAGTGTGATCCCCTCCTCGTGGGGTATGGAAACCTCAAATCCCTTGGGATAGAATACCTCGATCTTGGCCTTTGGTACTTCATAGCTTTGCACTTGCACACAAAGGAGGAGCGCGAGGAGACAGAAGCTCCAGACAATACAGCGAGATGCATCCGACATTCTGGAACTCAAGTTCTAAACTGAGATGAGCAGTCAGCAGACAAGTCTGACTTATCAAGAAACCGGTCTTTATTTTAAGCACTAAGCACTACTTATAAATGTGTGTGGGAAGAGATTAAGTGCTCCCAGAGAGGCGAATATAACGAAAGAAGAAGAGAGAGAGCGAGTGAAATCGCAATAGAGTGTTCTTGGGTATAACCCAAGCATAATCATCATCAAATGCTCACGAGATTGGGCTAGGCATTGTTTTCACAAATATTTTATACAATGACAGCACAGTTTTCCAAGCAAACGCTAAAGCTGTTTGAAATGACGCGCGCTGCCCTTCAGACTTACAATCGTAGTCGGCTTAGTCAGCTGTGCCACTTATCGAACTAGTTCGAATTCATGGTAGAGTATTGGAGAGTACATATATATAAGCAATAGGCATGTCGAAATCGTGCTTCTATATGTTTAAATGATATAGAATCTTCAGCAAAATATGAATGTAAAGAAAAATCACACAATTGCTGAAATTTTATCCATCAATTTATGGTGAAACTGCTCCACGCAGTACATGGATCATCGGAAAGGGCATACAAGTTTCGATAGAAAAAAGCACACCTGTTCGTTTTTGTTTTGTGGAACAGCAACATCGGATGTGCTCAGAATTTGTCGTCTGTTCTCGTTCTCGCTTAATTAAAAATGTACATATTTTAGTAAAATCTTTAACAAAACCACACTTTGGGGAAACAGACTTTGGGTGCGCGTATATATTGTGGGTGCTCTTTTTCGAATAAAAAGAAAAAACCAATAAAAATTCGTGAAAAGATAATAGCAAATAGCAATAGGTTTTCGGTTTGTTTCGCAGCGCGAGTGTGTGTGCGGGTGTCCAAAAAAGCTGCTGGTGGCTGATATAAACAAAAGTACCATTAAACCATTGCGAGACGTAGCTGCTTTGTTGATATTGTAAGTAGTTCAGTTTTATATAATTCAATTCGCTTGCTTGTGTTCTTTGCCTGCATTTATTTTGCTGTTGCAGCAACGACAAACAGCTGTGGGGTTGCCAGATAACCAAGTAATTTATAATTAAGACATCTAAGTAATTTTGCAATTGTAAACCATTATTTTGGTGGCTTTTTATTGTTGCAACATTAGCTTATTATTTATTTTCTTCGCGGACGGACCAATTGCGGGCATTTAAAATATCGATGTATCGATTGCTGTAATGCAGCAGTTCGCTTACATGGCAACACTGCGCCGTCGCCACTGCAGCGTCCAGAGCAGCTGTCAGCTTGTTGTTGTTGGAAAAGCTCGAAACAACAACAAGCAAAACAACTGAAAATGATTGATTTTTCTCGTGCGTGTCGGTCGGAAAAGTAGGCGACGACGACGACGACGGCAACGAAAACACAAACCTAACTGGCAGGCAGCAGTGAAAAATTCAATATCTCAGTCGTCTCGCTGGCGAGCGGACGGAGCAGCAGCTCGGAAAAATAAAAATTGGAAGTTTTTCTTGAAATTCTAGTGTAAATAGTTAAAAGTTTTTACAAATTTAACAGTGCTTTTCCAAATTTTTTTTGAGAAACGTGTTTGTGTCCGTGTGTGTAAATTCGTTTTCAGTGTTTCGAAAAGTAAGTGCTAAAAGGTGGGATATTATCCTGCGCATTAAAGGCAACGAATTTTCAATTCATAACGAAAATAGCCATCGCATAATAGTAAAGGGGATTTCCCCAAGCAAAGGAATTTTCGCTGCTGTTGCAAAAAAAAGGGAGCAGGATAGCAGAGAAGAAAAACACACATAGCAATTCCATCTACGTCACAGATTCGCGAGTGTTTGGTGGTGTGTGTGAGAGCACCCCCGGAAATGTAACACACATACCAACGCGAAAAGAAAACTTGCACCTGAAAGTTTCGTCCATCTTCGTACGCCTTCGTATCTCGTCTGCCCCTCGTGCTGTGCATCGTGTGTCGGTTGCACCAACGTAGGAAAAAAAACAATACGCAAAAAGAAAACAAAAGGTTAGTTTATTAGTGCGGAATTTTCGGTGCGGTGCGTAGCTCTTGCACCTGTCAAAATCATATTTTAAATTCGGACTTATTTGGCCTACTTTTTTCTCGGACTCGCGCAGCTCCCAACCAGGGTTGCTTTCATCTCTCAGAGATATCGTAGTGTGTGTGCGTCTGTGTGTTCATGTGTACGTGTACGTGTACGTACGTAACCAATTGAAATTGGGGCAACTGGCAAAACGGCAACGAATCAGTTGAGCAAAGCAAAGACAGCAATAAACCCCTAAAAAATCTACCTACACCCCAACCACAACCCGAATTCTCTTCCCTTCCCAAGGGTGGGAGCGTGGAAATCTGGATAAAAGCTGCAACTTGGCCCAGTTACTTAAGTCTAATTGCAGACGTGATAATAGAACTGCACACACACAAAAAAACCGTGGAGGCAGCAAACAAACTTCATTTGCCAAGAGTTTTTCAACCAAATTTGTTTGCACTCACACAGACACAGACGGCAGACGGCCAGAACTACTGCATCGCGTAATAAAAGCGCAGCTAGAGATGGGCGATTGTTTGGTTCTTCGGATGTCTGAAACAAAGTGTGATGTGTGGAAGAATTTTTTTTTATTTTCAGCTAAAAGTGTTTATTAAAAGTGACATTTAAGAAAGCGCAGTCATGTCAAAATGCTAGTTAGCTAGTAGGCTTGTGGAAGTACGTACTAAAAATGTACAACTTCTTTTTGTTAACGACACGACTATCTATCTACTTAGCTTTTCGTTTTTCAGTGAATAATGACTGCTTATTTTTAGATTAATCTTCAGAACGATGCGATAGATTAATCGGGACTTTGACAGGCCGAACATTTCACATCTCTAGCACATTGTATCTGGTTTTAATACAATAGGGATACATTTGATGGGATTGTTTGTAGGTTGTGTCCAATTAAATCGTGACATTGACAGCCGCTATGCCTCCCATCTCTAGCTTACCGTGCGCTCTCTTGAAGCTGAGCCAAGCTGTCTGTGCTTTTGGCGGCACAACACACTTGTTTACTTTTCAAGTGTGTGTGTGTGTGTGTATGTGTCCATGCATGTGTGTATTCACGTCTGTTTGTGTGTGTGTGTGTGTTATGGGGGCGTTACTGTCATTGTTGTTATTGCTGTGCGACATCGTCGTCGTTTCGTCTTCGGTTTTTTTGGGGGTCGCGTCGCTCTCTTCTCGTTTGTAGGGCAAAATTATGTATTGAACATGCCTGTTTTTCCTTTTTTTTTGGGGTATTTTGTTTTTCGCAGTGGGTGGTTGGGCGGTCAGGCTGTTAGAAGCGGGTGCGGCGGCAGGGCGGAGAGGCACCTTCGGTCAGTTTTTCATGCCTGAGTGAGCCATTTCATTGGCACAACAATTTTGTTGTCTCTGTGCATTTACCTAATTAAACCCCCCACCCCACCCCACTGTCCATTCCATCCCCACCCCACCCCTTTCCGAACAATGGACGTTTTCCGGTCGCGCAAACCAAAATGAAGTGCGTGTATACGAACGGAAGGGGACGGGACGGGCCGGGACCGGACCGAACCAAACCGGACCGGAGCGGAGCTCGGGAAATTAGATATTGTATGCAAAATGGGCAAAGCATGGAGCATACATACGAGCGTTTGACCGACATCTGGAGCCCCACTAAAAACGCTTGCCCTCGGGGGTGGCTTTTCTAATTGGAAAAGCGATCAATTGTAATCCCCCGCCGCCATCGTTAGTCCGGTGTTTCTGGTTCACTTGAATTGCGCTACAATTTTAGACAGCTTGCCCAGCCCCATTATCTGGCCATATCTCCATATATGTACATGTACATATTTATTAGTCATTCGGCAGAAAATAAGAGAAAAGTTTAGACAGAAAGTAACACTTTGCTTATCAATAATTGATTGATGGTTGTTGTGGTTGTTGCCGTTACCGTTGCCCCTGCCCCTGCCCCTGCCTCTTGTCCCATACGCATTGCACATTTTATGGCTCATTTTATCGTCGCATTCTCCTAGTTCCCGATATAAAGTATAAAGTGGAACGTGAACAGATAGTAAATTTTGTTGTATGGCCGTAGAAACCAGGAACACACAACGTCCACGTCCGTCACATGAACAAAATTGCCCGTTCCCCGATGATGAATCAGATAAAGTAGAACTTGGGGGCTACCCATAGATCAGAAATATGAAAAATGATATGGTACGAATATCTTGACCATTATTATTAGCATATTCTACATATCATGTGTAATAAATGATATTTTCAATGTGTGCTTGGCAACCCTTGAGGAAAAAGCACAGCAAAGAGGAGGCGCGACCAGAAAGAAACATCGACGGCCAAACGGTCAGCGGTAAAATACTTATATTAAGGGTTTTAAAAATAGGAAAATAAAAATTAATGTCAAATAGCTTTTGCTTTTGCTTTTGCTTTTGTTGTGGCCTGGCGGCTAGAGGAGCGGAGTGCTGCCGGGGGCGGCTGCTGCTTCCCCGCATGCTTTTATTTATTTTTAAACGCAATTACGTTCGGGCAGAGGCTTGAGGGATGCGGTTGACGTGTTGACATTTCGAAGAACCGATTGTACAGAGCAGAAATATGATTAACTTATCACTTATCTAACGTTCCCTCACGTTCTTCTCTTCTCTCCTCTGTTTCTGTTTCTATTTCTATTTCTCTTTTCATTTGCCGACACTGGCTGGCTGGCGACTGATTGATGTTTTTTGGATGGATATACACTTACCAATTCCAATCCGAATTGGAATTCCAACGTGCTGCTCTGGCCCACTTTCTATGTAGGCTAAGGCAACAGCTGAAGTGACGCGCAGCCCCCGGGGCAGCTCAAGTGCAGCCGTATAACCACCCACATTGGTGCGGGCACCATGGACTCGCTCAAGTTACCAAAGGGTAAGGGAAGCCAGAAAGTGTGACGGATGACAAACAGCTAACAGCAGACCTGGTTTCTCCTCCCTGTCCCTTCTCCACACCCCCCACAGCCAGTAGTGCCACAAGCAGTGCCAGTGGCAGCAACAGCAACCTGTCCGGATCGACATCCGCGTCAGCATCCGCAGCCACATCGCCCACATCCTCGAACGCAGCGTGTGGCGGCATGACGACAGCATCATCATCCAAGTCGCCGCCCGGCCTGAGCAACAGCAGCACGCCGATCACAGTGCGCTTCAATGCCAACGACGAGTCGCTGGATGACATCCTACAGTCATTCCACCAGAACAAGCACAGTCCCAGCGGTGGGGCTAGTGGCGGCGGCGATGCCTCGCCCACGCTGCTGGGCATGAAGAACAACGGGATGGGCCTCAATGCCGCCGGGATGACGTGCGACTCCCTCTCCAGCAGCCCCTCGCACCAACAGATGCAGGCGGCTCTCTTTAGCGTGAGTATCACTAAATAAATGATAGCGGCCAGTCCCTGACCTGTCACAGATCCCTCTGATTACTGAACAGAAAGGTCCTCCTATAAATTGCTAAATAATTAAGATATAATATTAATAGTCCATACAAAACAGAGGGTATCTAAACGTTCGCCCCCCAGAACAGTGCCTTTCATTCTTGTTTACGTTTTCGGCTCCGTCGTTTGTTATCACCGAATCCAAAGCCCCAAATTATGATTCATTTCGTTGCGTTTGTCGTAGAACCGATTTATCGCAATTATACATAAATTATACAGAACGCGCCACAGCGATCGTTCCGTCGCTCATTCCTTCATTCGTTCATTCTTTCATTCGTTTTTGCGTCTGTCGAGACGGTGCAGTACAGTGCGGTACGGCAGTTGCCAATTAGCATTTGCTTGCCCAAATTAGTAGTACACTTATTCCCTGATACGTCTCTGCCACTCTGCCACTGTAATGGTTTCACTTTTTAAAGAGCAGAAAATTTAGTTTTTTCTTTTCGCGCTCTGTTGTTGTTGGCAGAGAGCGTGCGCTCGGGCTCGGGCTCGGGCTCGCTCTCCCGCTCCCGCTCCCGCTCCCACTAGTGTGTGTTTGTCATTCAAATTGTGTCTATTTTTGCGGGACCGGGTCCGCGTAAATATTTGACCGCTGCAAACGTTGCCAAAAACTTGCAACAGATGTGCTCGTTGCAAAATCATTTGGCAATATTACTCATTGTTGCAAAATGTTATCTTCTCTTCCCTTCCCTTCCTTTCTTTTCATTCCTTCTGAACGCTTTCCTGTCGCCGCATTGGATCGATCATCGCACCACAGAACGAAGAAGTAAATCTGCGCAATAACTACATGCAAGGCGGTGGCTTCTTCAATCGCAAAAGGTGAGTGCTTCCCCACATGACCAGCTTACATTTTACAACACTATCCTTTTTTTCGGGGTATTCGGGGACTTAAATGTACACTAACCAAAAAAAAAAAAAACAAAACAGAAATAGTTGAAAACGCCCTAACATAATCGTTGTTGTTGTTTGTTGTTGCCACACACACACATACACATCTATAGAAATTGCATGCATAAATACTCGTACATACGGCATACACAAATATGTGTGCAATAGTGGTATTCCAGTAACTGCTGCTGATGTGATTCGTGCCGCCAAACGCAGGTAGAAGAAGCTGGTACATCAAAAGCATTTACTGGCAAGGCATCTGCTGGAGTACCTCTAACCAAGAGTGTTGGACAACAACCGAAAGGGTTCCTCGTGATAGGAGGTTATGTTAAGCTGTGTTTTGGCTTTTATTGATCCCCGATCCCCAATCCCCAATCCCCGATTCGTGCATTTCCTTCTGCCACATACAATCTGTAGTTTTTTTTATGTTTCTCCCGAAGTTCGTTGACCGTTGGTTGTTGGACCTAAAAAATGACTTTACTGCAGTTTTGTGACTTTGATTTTTTACTTTTATTTTTTTTTTTTATGTACGAGTCCTGCACCACTTGTGCATTTTTAATGCGTTCTCGGCGGCGTTGCCTCGGCTGCCAATGGCCGTAAACTTGCCTGCTTTCCAGCCTGGCTCTGGCTCTGGCTCTGGGCCTAGACTGCTTTTGTTGCTTTGTCACCGAGAACTGCATTTGTAGTTGTGTTCTACGTGGAGCATCTGTGGAGTGCAGCCTGCTTTGTTTATGCTACCTACAAACATGCAACATTTCCCCGCCCCCTGTTGTGCCCAAGTCCGTCTGCAACTTTCAGCTCAAGTGCCTCCCCGTCTGGCCGTGTGGGCGGTGGTTCCTTTTAGTGGGTGTGGGGTATGTCCCATCAACGTCACGTCACGTGCCCATCGTCTCGCCCATGCTTTGTTTCTGTGAGTGTGCTTCCCCCCTTTCCATTTCCAATTTCATTTCCATTTTCATTTGTGGCTTCTCTCCATTTCTCATTTTAAATATTAAAATCTGCAAGTCTAGAGCTCTGTTTGATTTCTGGTTCTGGCTCTGGCTCTGGTTGTGGTTCTGTTTCTGTTTCTGTCTCTGTTGCTGGTGCTACCTGAGCTTTAGTCTGGCTGAGCGGCCACTTCTCCTCCCATCGTTTGACGTCATTGCGCCTGATTCGCTTTATTAATTTCCGTGTGCCGTGTGGTACGGTAGATACAAGTACAAGTACGAGGGTGAGTGCGAGTGCGAGTACGAGAGTGAGTACGAGTGCGCTATATGTATTCTTAAAGACTTTTTGCTGTCGGATTTTCAATTTCTCGTGTCAATCAGATTTACCTATTTTTTTCTTTCTTGTTTTTCTGTTTTTTTTTTTTTTTTTGTATACGCTCTTCCCGGCTCCAACCCCTAAGCTCCTGTGGCAGTTGTCATGTTCGTTCATGTTCGTTCATGTTCCTTTTTTCCCGTTTCCCATTTTCCCCGTCTCGCTCTCCTTCTCTGGATTCATTTCCGTTACCTTTTTAATTAAGTTTCTAGAGCTAATTGCATTCTATAATTGCATTTTTCAACACTGTCGACTGTCGACTGTCGTCGCCGTCGCCGACGCCGCTGTCGTTATCGCCAGCCTCTTGTCAGGGTTGTTGTCGTTACTGTTGCTGTTGTTGCTCTTGTTACCTGAGGGGGCGACTCTTATCAAAAGCATAGCCAGACGAAACCACACCACACCAGCCACCAGCCACCACCATCGGTGGGTTCCATTGCTGCCATCACTACTACCATTACCACCCCACCACCATCACAGCTCCATCCACCATTTTCCCCTCTGTTGCTGGTTGCTGGTTGCTTTTTTATCTATTTACACTTGTACACGTTCCAACATGTTTGTTACACACACATTTCATCATCAACATGATCATCATCATGAACAGCATGAACGGCATGAGCATCAGTGGAAGCAAGCAGCCACCAGCAAGCAGCCACCAGAAGTAGCAACAGTCAAAACCCTTGCCCCATCCTCTCATCTGCGTGGCAAAGTGTTTGTAATTTTTAAATGAAAAGTTTCCATGCAAATTCATGTCTCTTCTCGCGTCTTGGCCTCACAGTTTGACATGCAGTGAGTTTTTTGTACTGTTTTTGTTGTTGTTCAATCAATTAGCATGATAGTGCCAATACACCAACAAATAGCACACAAAATTACACCAACAGCAGCAACAGCAACAGCAACAGCAACAACATAACGATTTGAACTAGTTTAGTTTTCTATTATCATACATACATATTTACATATGTATTTGATATTTATTAACCCCTTGCCGCCCACTGTGCCACCACCAATTTACGCGTCGGCATATGATTTCTTTTGTTGTCTTCTCTCTCTCTCTCCCTCTCTCTCTATCTCTATCTCTGTATCTGTATCTGTATCGGTTTCGTTTGTTTTTCTGGGCCGTTTCCTTCGAGAACTAACCATTAAACCAGTGTCAGTGCAGCAGCAGTCAAGAAAGTGTTGAAAAATTCCCTAAACGAAAGGAAACCAAACAAGCACAGTGCCAAACAAAAACTAACAACAAAAAACAATAAAAATAAGCCCCATATCGAGCTGCCTTCTAAATCGCCAAATATACAAAAATAAATAAAGCCAGCGTAATTTAAATTTTCATTCTGATTGGATATCTAGCAAAACAAACCAAGTCACCACCAAAAAAAAAAAAAAAAAAAAAAAAAATGAAAAATACCACCACCACTGCCACCCACCGCCACCGCCACCAAAACCACCATCCACACCATTTACCACAGCAACAGCAATCCTACACCACAACCGCCAACAACAACAACAACAGATCTGAGAGAAATCTATAAAAATATAATAAATAATTACGAGCCTATAAAGAAATAACAAAAAAAAAAAGAAAAAAGGAGCAATTCAAGATTTGATTCAGGATTAGTATTGGCTTAGAATGATCTATCAGAGAAGAGCCTAGTCGCATAGGTACAGCTATTACTATTGAATGGTTTCAACAGCAGTAATTTATTTCAATCGTTGTTGATTCGTTTTTTGCTATGCACTATAGTTTTAGCAATCCCTATCGAAGATTACAGTATACTATTCCTGCATAGCTTTCAGAGACATTGCATGTGGATATGTACATAGATACATAGACCCCCAAGAATAATGCAAATATTCATCGTTTCTCGAGTGTATGCGTGTGAGTGTGTGAGTGAATGTGAAGTATCTGCATATATATTTGTAGCCTTCTAAGAAGTCCAGCCCCGCAAGACGAAATATCTTATCAGTTGATCAAAAATTTCTTTCGAATATTTGCGTTATTTTTTTGTAACGCTGGGCGGCAATGGGTTAAGCATACACCACACACACACACACCCCCACACCCCCACACCCACACACACATACAAATGCATTATTATTTTTGTACATTTTAGTATTTAACCAAACAACAGCAAATAAAACCGAAGCAAATCTTTGACCAATTGCTCCTTTTTATAATGCAAAAACATAGTAGTATCCGGAATCGGATGTCCGAATACGAATCCGAATCCGAATCCGAAACCGAAACCGAATCACAGACAAAATCCACAATCATCATCCATTCAAATTGCCAATGTTGTAAAAGCCTCTCTTCATCTTTGTTGTCCTTCCCTGCAGTTGTAGCGGCCTGCCGCCCAATCTAAATCTCAGCAAGCCGCCGCCCCAGCAGCAGCACCTCCACCAGCAGCAACAACAACAACAGCAGCAGCAGCAACTGCACCAGCAGCAGCTATCTCCGAATCTGAGTGCACTGCATCATCATCATCAACAGCAACAGCAACAGCAGCAGCAGCAGCAGTTGCGGGATGGAGGAGCCCACAGTCCCTCGTCCCCAGGTGGAGGCAACGGCGGTGGCGGTGGCGGTGGCGGCGGCGGATCGCCCTACAATGGCTCACAGGCGGGCTGCAGCAGCGGTGGAATCTCGCCCATTCCCCTCCAGATGTCGGGCGTGTCGCCCAAGTACAGACGCAGCATATCCTTCCCCATCAAGGGCACCTCCCCGACGGCCATCTACGGAGGATCTGGATCGCATATGATGGACGGTGGCATGTCCGGTGGCGGGCACATGAACATACCGACTCTGTCCATTGGCAATGGTGGTCTCGGTGGAAATGGTAGCGGTGGCATGCCCACGGCCGGCGCCTCTGGTGGCGGAGATGCCCCATACTTGGGCAACAGCTATGGCAACATGATGCCAGCCAATGGACAGATGCACCATGGCGGGGGCGGCGGCGGCGGGGGCGGCGGCATGGATAACACGCTGACCGAGTATATGCGCAACATGTCGCTGGGCAACAACGGGGACAACAATCTGGCCCTGCTGCAGGACAGAATGCGAGTGCTGGGGGGGCCCAAGCACCTGAGCGAGGCAGATGCCATTGCCATAGCGGCCAACTCCAACGATCCGTCGGCCTATCTGAATGCCCTCAAGATGGGCTCACCATCGCGCCACTCTCCGCACTCGCCCCACTCGCCCATCCAGGGTGGCAACGGGGGCCAGGGGGCCGGGGATAGCACGGCCCGCTTCTCGCGGAAGGTATTCGTGGGCGGTCTGCCCCCAGACATTGACGAGGATGAGATAACCACATCGTTCCGGCGCTTCGGACCGCTGGTCGTCGACTGGCCGCACAAGGCCGAGTCCAAGTCGTACTTTCCACCCAAGGGCTACGCCTTCCTGCTCTTCCAGGACGAGAGCAGTGTGCAGCAGCTGATCGACTCGTGCATCACGGACGAGGACAAGCTCTATTTGTGCGTCTCCTCGCCCACCATCAAGGACAAGGCCGTGCAGATCCGGCCATGGCGCCTGGCTGATGCAGACTACGTGCTGGACGCTACCATGTCGCTGGACCCTCGCAAGACGGTGTTTGTGGGCGGCGTGCCACGGCCCCTGAAAGCCTTCGAGCTGGCCATGATCATGGACCGTCTTTACGGAGGTGTGTGCTACGCCGGCATCGACACCGATCCCGAGCTCAAGTACCCCAAGGGCGCCGGCCGCGTGGCCTTCTCCAATCAACAGAGCTACATAGCCGCCATCTCGGCACGCTTCGTCCAGCTGCAGCATGGTGATATCGACAAGCGGGTGGAGGTCAAGCCCTATGTCCTCGACGACCAGATGTGCGACGAGTGCGAGGGCCAGCGCTGCGGCGGCAAGTTCGCGCCCTTCTTTTGCGCCAACGTGACCTGCTTGCAGTACTATTGCGAGCACTGCTGGGCCGTGATCCACTCCCGTCCTGGCAGGGAGTATCACAAGCCTCTGGTCAAGGAGGGCGCCGACCGGCCCCGTGCCGTGCCTTTTCGCTGGTGTTAACGGCGGCGCTGGTAGGCCGCGCTGCACGACGAGAGACGCCAACAGAGAGAGCAGAGACACCGCCTGTTGGACGCAGCGCTGGCAGTGCCCAGACCCATAACGAAAATACCAACAGCAACACTAGAGTCAGGAGCAGCATCCACATCAGCATATGCATACGCCATGGCATCTGTAGCGGAGCCGATGCAAGCGCAGGAGCAATGGCAGGAGAAATTCGTAAACTAGCATATAAGACACCACACGAGACACAGACACGTGGACACACACTCCCACACGCAAAAGACATTTGTCAGTCGCGAGGACGAGACTCGACTTCGGACGAGATTCGAGACAGAAAACAAACGAGCAATGAGAAAGCAACCACTAGGCTAGTATCGGCCTAGCAGGAGGAGACGAGGCAGTCCTGCAACTGCAACTGCAACAGCCGCCAGAGTCTAGAAATGATTTCTTGTAACACTCGCCTACATAGTAGCTTTAGTTTTAATTTATTTAGCGATCGGCTATATGTATTTTTTTTTTTTTTTTAACTCTCTCTCATTTTATAGTATCTGTATGGAATATTATTTTTTCATTTTGATAGACGCCTACGCAGTATTTTTTGTACATTATTTTTTAAAATCGGTGAATCCAGTAGAGTTTGCCATTTTATCTCACAAAAGACCACCAAAAATCAAAGAATGCAAAGGGTATGTTCAAGATACTTCCTTTAGCCAGCCAAAAATCCTCGCATAAGGCATATGATATGATATATGTGTACCCCTCGTAGATAATGTTATCCTAAACCACCACATAAGAGGCCATCTTCTGTATGCCAATCGAGGCTAGTCCAAAAATGATAAGTGAGCATGGTTGGGTCAGAGAATCTTCCATAAAGTTCCTAACTTTAGACAGAAAATATAAGCAAAAGAAATGCTGCACCAACACCTGAATGATGTAATTAGGAGTTTCTTCCATACTCATCAACACTTTTAACACCTATAAATCCCTTCTTTGGCAACACTTTCAAACAAAAACCAAAAAAACATTACACTTTCGATTACACTATCGATTTTTGTATCGACTGCGTTAACGATCAGGTAGCCGGGCAACCGAAAGCGGACCCCGGCCCGGTTGTGGAGGACAATTCATTCTCGATAATAACTTATACGCTATCACCTATAGCTGCTTCGCTAGCAATTATTGACCTACACTAATCATACACAATTCAATATCCTTGATATTTTCCAACTTTAAATTCGATTATATACACTCAATCCTACACCATCAGCTTGGCTTTAGAGCTGAAGTCTGATGCTCGATTATAATTTCTGCGTTATCGATCTTTGACCTACACTTATAATACACTATTCATACTTATTAACTCGATTACACTATTTTACACTTTCTCTTATGAATATTCATGAATTCATGTTATCGATTTTAACCGATTTTAACCGATTGCAACAGACAGCCGAGAGCGGGATGCCCAGCCCAGTTGGTGAAAGAACACCATATAGCCTCCACTTAATATTGAACTTGTTGTTGATTGTGCGGAATCATAGCGGCATTTGAAATATTGTTGTTGTGCGAAAATCGTACGAGGAATACATAGGGACACCCGAGAAACACTTGTGACAGCTACTACCAGGTGGCCAGTGCACACTACGATTTTCGCACACTTCTCCCTGTCCACATATGCTAGGGCCCTTTATTAATGCAACTGTTTTGAAAAGGACCCCGACCGAACCTATCATATAGGCTCATTTAGAATTTTACACTAGTCGACACAGTTGCTTATATTCTCCTGACAAAACACTAAACCAATTTGAAACTGAAAATTGTTTGCATTTTTGCCATTGGGCATTGTACGAAATAATAATAATAAAAACTTTTATAATAATAATAATTAATAACTAGATGCTCTCCATCCAAAGAGAGAGAGAGAGGGAGAGTAAAATTGCTTGTGTTCAGTATTATGATTTATTTATGATTTTGTTGAATTGTTTAATGTCACGCTTGGCCTTATTTATTTACGAATTGTTTTGTTGTTATAAGTACGAGTACACCCTTCGATTGATTGCTGGGCGTGTTGCAGAGAGAGCGAGAGAGAGGAGCGACAAGAAGGTGCAAGAAAAACTAGAAAATATTTCTAGAAGAAAGATATATGTACAAACATATATCTGCAATGTATGAAACCATTTTGATATATGACATACATATATTATTAACCCTATGAATACTTGTATTAGACAAACTTTTTATATAGAAACTTTTTGTATACACTTTTTTTTATTACTCTAATTGTTATTCGAGAAATTAGTTTAGTCCAAATCTGTAACTGAAGACGAGAAATAATGATGAAGATAAAGATAACGATGGAGATTGAAGATGAAGATGAAGATAAAGATGATACTAAAAATGAAAAGAAAACGCAATTGAAACGCTGCGACATAGAGAAACAAATGCTAAAACATCTAAAGGAATCTAAATCTAAACATATATACAACTTATGTGCAATACTATCTCATAAACAACAATTCAAACAAACGTATTATACGCAACTATATAGGTACATACATATATATTTATATATATATGTATATAATATGATATGATGACGATGATGATGATGATATGTGCAATCGTATAACCGAAATAGTTAAATATTAACGATCCCAAAGCTAAAACTGTACTTCAACTGCAGCTATGCAGATTGGTTTGCCTGCTGGTTTGCTCTTTTGTACAATACGAACATGTTCTTAAGAAGTTCTCTCTTCCCTTTAACGGTATCCTAGACGCGCAATCAAATGGTATATCTAGAATAGGTGCAGTACTTGTGGATAATTATCAAAAATGAAAATGAGGGGAAAACAGGCAAACTTATTTTGTAATTTATACGAGTTGTTGATCAGAACGGAACGGTGCGGAACGGAACGGAACAGAGCGGAACGGAACGAAAGGAACGGTGAAGAGAAGAGAAGAGAACGGGAGAAACAATACGAAATACGATATTTTTTCTATACTACCAACAAAAAGTACTACGAAACTAATTCAAGAATTCGAAATTTGAGACAAACCAAGAACACAGAAGGTAGGATGGAAGGACGAGAAGACGACAAGACGACAGGAAAGAAGGAACGAAAGCCCAAGCTGCTTTGGACTTTTAAACGTGCATATTCGCATATGTGTATCTGATATATATACATAAATACATATATATTATTATATGATAGTCAAATCTATTAGCAAATTTTTGCTCGCGCTTTCTTTACAAAACGAAAAAACAACAAAAATTAAAACCAAATAAAAATACAAATAAAATTCAAGTCATGCAAAAGTTGTAACTCAAGTTTGAAAAGGAAAACTAAAACAACAACAACAACAAATTAATAGCAATTTTTCTAGAATTTTTATATTACAATTAAACTACGACATATGTATGTATGTATGTATCATATATAATATATATACTATATATGTATATATTTTTTAAACTACATAATTAGAGGACTTGAGCGTTCGTTTGTTTTAATTTGTATTTTTTGTAATAACTACCAAATAATGTGTATTAAAAAAGCAAAAGAATCTACACCAAAAAACAAACAAAAAAAAAAAACAAACCAAAAAACAAAAAAAGAAATCGAAGGTAAACCAATTAAATATTATCAAATACGACGAGTATAACGGCAGGCGCCTGCTCTATGTAGTGTAATACATTTTGTGCAAATATTTAAACAAATGCGTTGTTCTAAAACTTTCAAAGTAATGAAATGCTAGTCTCTTAAAAAGGCAAAATCTGTTACAAAGCGGAAGCGAAAACTGAAACGGTTACGGTAATCGGTAAGCTGTAATGAAAAAACAAAAACTGCGTGTAATGATGATGTTTTTTATTTAAATGTAGTCAAATTCAATATTTTATAGATTTTTATACTTTTATATAAACATATACCTTATACTTTAACTGTTTAAAATGTTACAAAAAACGAAAGAAACAAAAATCCGATTTAAATATGCTATCAAAGCTGTAACTTATCAAACAAATATTTTACTATATACCAAAACGAAAGTCGATAGAGAGTGAGAGAGAGAGAGAGAGAGAGAGAGGAGAGAGAGAGGAACCCCGCTCAATGTTTTTCGCTGCAATTGGGAATGGATATCTGGAATCTGAAATCTTGAGTAGCGTGCTATTTTGTACACTATAGCACTATATAGTATAGAGTTAAGAATCGGTTCAGTGTTGTTTTGTATTGGGTTTCAGCTTTGATCTTGTGATCTGTTGGTCTGTTCCCTCGAGCGAATTCCAAGAAGCGAAGATGATTAGTCAAAGACATTTAGTTTATCCCATTTCCGAGCTTTTAGTTCGATAGAGAATCTTGTTATAGATCAATGTTTATGTTGTTTTTGATATGGATCCTAGTGTTATGCCGTCATATATGGCATCCTATATACGAGTATATGAATATTTTTTATGCCTAATTCTTAATATATATTTTTGTATGTTTTGTAGTTGCAAGTAGAGTTTCCTGGTAGATTTAACGTTGAGACATTTTTATACTTTGTTTAATTCTTTTTTATACATATACATATTATGAATAAAGTACGACAAAAAACAAAAACAAAAAATATATAAAAAATAAAACAATATTTGATATATACAATTTATACAACAGAAAAAAATAGGACAAAACAAAAAAAAAACAAAAAAAATAACGTTTTTGCAATTAATAAACGGACATAACGTAAATTGTGTTTTATTTATTTTTATATATATATCTTGTATGGACTTTTTTGATATAAAAATGTAAATAAAATACTTTTAACTTAGCTGAACCACAAAATATAAAAGAAAAAGAAAAAAAAACTGTTAGTACATATATTGAAATACTTAAACGATACGAAAGACTCTGAAAAAGGAAAAGTATTGAATTCGAACTTATTAAAAATCTAAATACGTTTACTGAACATCTAAACAACAACAAATTGGTCAATATGTGTTTTTTATACGAAAAATACCAAGCATAAAACTAAAAAACTAAAACCTATAAATAATTATATGAAATTTACATGTAGTACAATTGATGAAATTTAAAAAAACGTAAGCAGTGAATATTTTTGAAAGAAAAATAATACGAAAACATGAAAACGAGAAATTGCTTCAAATAAATGCTAAAATAACTAAATCAAATATAGAGAACACTTACACACTTGATACAATATGTAGATCCAGCCCTGCGTAGTGCATTATCCAATCCTAGGCCGCATTTGAGGAATCTCTTCTAAGGGAAGTTGGAAATACTCTTCATTTCGGATTGATTGATTGTGAACAGAAGCGAAAAATGTAGAAAGACAGGGAGAGACACAATGTGAGAGAGAGAGCGAAAAATTAAATTATTTTTTGAGTATTTTCATAGCACAATTTTTGTACAGTGTATGGTTTGTAGTTAGCGAAACAAGAAATGTAAACCAAACGCGTTTTAAATAGTAAATTTTTTAGCATCAGCCCCCAAGTCCCCCCTTAAAGAGAAATGAATTCGATTTCCATTTCATGCTAATTGGATCAAAGCTTAGGTCGCCGTAAAAAATAGTACATATAAAGAAGAAAACATTGCAAAAGACAAGGTTATTAAAGAATATTAAACACTCACAACATTTGGTACCTTTTAAACATAATTAAAGAATTTTATGAATCATTAAATTGAGAAATTGTAGCCTGTAAAGCGGGAGTCGTATCGGATCGTATCGTATCGTATCGTATCGTGTCGGCACCCGCACTTCCATTTTAATTTGTCTTTTTCGCCTGTGCCGCGGAATGGCAGACGCGATAATACATACACACATACGATCGTATATTGTATAGATCTACACTTGACACATTACACACACACACACACACACACATACATATGTACATGTACAATATTTAAGGTTTATTACTTCAAATAAACTGAAATTGAGCGCCCTTACTAATGAATTCCTTTTAGCAAAATATTCAGAAAAGAAACAAAAATGAATCCAAGCAAAGGCATATAATTTTTTAGCATTATACAAGTGAAACAAAAAAAACTACAAAATCCGAAAAAAAAACAAAAACAAAAACAAAACCATATACACATACATAAATAGTAAACGGAAAACAAAAACAAGTTGGCAGATATGAAAACTATATAGTAAATCAAATAAATATATATACACATATATATAGACACGTAATCTGTATGAAGCGTATGAAAAGAAAACCAGAAACTAGCGAAATATTCCATATTTTATAGTCATTTTCAATAAACGTAATTTTTTAATTTTTACAAAATTAAAGTTGAAAACAAATTAAGAACAAAACCAAACAAAACCAAACAAAACAAAACAAAAAAGTAACATTTGTAGTTTTCTAAAGACCCAACAGAAGAACAGATTAAAGTGGAGAAATCCTATAAACCATTTCGATTTCCATGCGTGTTTCTGCTCCAGACGTTTTTCAATTTAAATAACAGAACAAATGTTGAGAGAAATGTTATAAGCCCCCCCTCCCCGCTGTCCGCCCCCCAGACCCATAACAGACGATAGATAAAACATACATATGTACTAACGTAAAGTAAATAGAGGGAAAAATCAATGAACGAATTACCAAAATTAATATATATATATTAAACACATATGCAAGAAGCTCTCTCCCAGTCCGCCCCTCATAAAAAATTCTCTAAAAATTGAAACTGTAATAGAAAACTATAATATCAACAGTACTTCAATGCAAATACTTCGAAGAAACAGAAAATAAAGAAACGCAAAAACCAAATATGAAACAATTTAATTAAAAACGTATGCGTAAGCGAGTGCGTAAAACCGTAATGAAGGAAATATACATATACGATTATACTATATACAAAGAATATATTCAATGCAAAATCATTTTCTTAAGAGCCCTCCCCGAACCGAACCGAACCGAACCGAACCGAACCGAACCGAACCCCAACCCCCGAAGGGGAACACACACAGAAAGAGCATCCAACAATCGGCGTTTGTACTCAAGCAAAATAGATATGAAGAAACCCACACCCCCCCGACCGACACAACAACACACCGACACACCGACACACCGACACACACACACACACACACACCCTGACACTGAGGATATGAGGTTATGGAGCAAGTAAAACAAAAACAAAAACAAAAACAAACAACAAAATGGCAAACAAACATATATCTTCATTCAAATAAATAAAACAAAAAAACAAATACTTTTTCTGGAATAATAAAACAACCAAGATCTTTTATTCGGGGATACATATGTACATACATATAAGAAAGAGTGTTAGACGATAGCCACCCATATCTCTAAGATTACTGGTTCCTTGGTTTTTCGGTGGGAAATACAGAGGAAGCAGCATGGAAGAGACGAATGTACTGTGATGGAGTACGGATCTCAGAGTAACGTAGATACCGTCAATCCTATATTATCAATAGCATACTTTTCTGGGCCATGGTTGTTGAATAGTCTAACGGCAAAGATAACTGTTTTAAAAATGAAATACAAATTTAAAATTTCAGATCAGGCAGCATTGAAGGCGTCTCACCCACGTCCAGCGGCCCCAATCTGATAGCCGCTCTAACCGCCGCAGGCATCAGCAGCGGAGGCGGAGGCGGCGTCGGAGGACCGACCGTAGACACCAGTGGGGGAGTGGGCACCTGGAAGCTGATCAAGGGCAAGGTCACACAAACCCTTGAGGAAATCAAGTCGTCCAAGCATCCGTCGCACCATTCAACAGCCATTCCAGCGATTCCAATTATTGTGGCTGACCCACCGTCCATTGGCTGGAGCCCCACCGAGCCCGACTCGGACACCGAGTGCATTCCATCGCTCAGCGAAGATCTGCCTCTGGACCCGGATCATAAGCAGCACCACCAGCAGAACTCCGATTCGGATGCGGAGGCCGAGCAGCTGCAGCACGACAGCAGCAGCCTGGGCAGCGGCGACGTTGCAGCTGCCGCAGCCGTACCCATAGCTGGTGCAGAACGTTCCCGCCTGCGCCGCGGCCTGGCCCACATCAAGTCCAAGGTGAAGGCCAAGCACCAGGCGGCAGCCATGAGCAAGAAGGACATCAGCCACAGCCCCAGTGCGCCGTCCGGTTCGTTGCGCAGCGGCTTTCTGCGCAGGCGCAATGTGGTCGATGTGGGCAGCGAGCCATCGACCCTCCAGCAGGCGGCAGGTGCCTCCGCGGAGATTCCCATTGCCAGTGGCAAGGTAAAGAAACGGAGCATCCTGCTGGCCCGCAAGGATGTGGAGATTGAGTCTGGAGTTGAGGTCCTGGAGGATATGATACCCATGGCGAACAAACAAGCAGGTTTTCCGGTCGAGTGGCCAGAGATGGGGCCTGCGGATGACAGGGATGGCGGAAGTAAGGGGGATGAGGCAGATCCACGTGCAAGTTTCACCCTACCTTTTGCTTCACCCGAAGCCACAGTGTCCTTTGACGAAAGGCCTCCCGATAGTCCAGAGTCAATGTCGTGGTTCAGCTTCTTGTCCAGAGGAAGCAATGTCAGCCTCAGCGGCTGGCGTAGGCATCGCGGAACGGTGTCATCCATTGCCACACCCATAGCGCTGGGGGCCTCCATCGTGGTGCTGATGATCCTGCCGATGCAGGACTTCCTACGCGGCGTCTTCGCCACAATGCTGTTCATCGCACTGATAGACTCCTGCGGCAAACACCTGCGCTGGGTCTTTGAACACTTCATGCTGTCCACGCATCCGGAAAGGGTGAAGTTCAGGATACCGAACTACGAGGCCATGCCAATCTGTAAGATCCCCTCGGCGGAGGAGCACAAGACGATCAAGACCTACTCGGGCTGGATGAACGAGCTAGACAGCTACGATCCGCTCACCTTCTCCTTCCACATGACGCGATCCATCTATGTGCGACTAGATGGCTGCATCCTGAAGATGTCCGGCACCCAAGCGAGGATACCCAAGCGCTCCATGTGGAACGAGCAGCCCATCGATCGGAAGAAGATCCTCTTCACCGATCATCGCTCCTACGATCTGAGGGACTGCCGCATTGAGCTGCTGCCCCTGGGCCTGGCCAAGAAGCGGTCAGTAGCTGATCCTTGAGAAGGACCCTCTTCAACACTCTTATTTAATTTTCTTCCTTTTCAGCTTCTTCAATCGCAAGTATCCCATCCAGCTGATCATCAAGAACACCAGCGATTCACCCACGGCTCGTCTCTCAACTGAATCTCTGTCGGATTCAACGCTCAGGCTGGAGTCCAATGAGGCCCGTACATCACTAACCTTTGCCCCTGGCTCCACGCCCCCTTACGAGGATCAGGAAAAACAGGATTTTGCAGCCACTGTAATGCAAGGCGACGTAAGATGCAATCAATTGAACTCGAACTGTGGAGATCACGGCTCTAACTTGTCCTTACTTACAGTTGCAACAACTACGGAACAATGTGAATCCGGACACGGAGCTCAACGACATCACGGTGCCCTGTGGCGATGAGGTTCGCCTGCTGCTCTTCACGCGCTGTGATCGGGAGAAGGAGGACTGGTATCGCCGCTTCATCGCCGCCAGCAAGGGGCGCGTCCATGAGCAGGACTTGCATGTGCCGATGGCACGTTTTGTGGAGGACACAGATCTGCAGATGGCCGCCGCCAGGCAGGCAGTCCGCATGGTAGGCGCTATGGGTGGACTCAAGGTGAATAAGCAGCTGCCTCGGGTTTTACCGAGATCCCAGTCGTTAATACTTTGCTTACCCATAGGCGCGCCCGAAGGATAATCAGAGCGATGATCGGAGCTTGGGCGATGTGTCGTTTGCCTCGAATGTGAATGACGGTCAGCAGACGCCCGATGTAGAGTTCGATGAGATAACCGCGGATGATTTACTTCCCGAGACGCCGAAGGAGGAGCAATTCGAGGGAATGATCATGAGTTCCGATGTGGCTAGAAATCCAGCGGACTATGTCCGTTTCATGGCCGGCTACCAGGTGCGGCACCTTCTCACTCTGCAATTTTTCAGTTGTAGTTTTCTCTTTCGGTTTTTATGATTTTATTTGTATTTGTTTCGCATCGATCCATGTAGAAAGCTTGCCGACAGACCCAGATCCCAGTGACCAAAACTGCCCGCCGCGAGAACGGCTCAGAAAAAAAGAAAGTATGTTTCTTGGCTTAATTTTCTTCCAATTTACGTTTGAATGTGCGAAGAGTTTTTGAAACTAAATAATGAGAAAAATTTCTACCTAGAATCGCCGCGCCAAGCGCCAGGAAGATGAGCTATGGAAGGGCGTCGACCAGTCACTGTTTCTGGGGCCCTCCGGCAGCATTGTCTGGGCCAATGTCCTCATGGGGCGCTGTCTCTTTAGCATGCTGCACGACGCGAAGCTCCAGGAGAGGATAAAGGAATTTATGCAGAAGAAGCTCAACTCCATTAAGGTAAGTGCAATAAGTCGAAGAATCAACTATAGAATCGTATTCATGGTTGCGATTTCTCCCACAGTTGCCCAGCTTTATGGAGGAGGTGATCATAACGAACATCTATATGGGCGATTCGCCCATGCTGTGCCATCGCGTCTCCCAGCCTATGCTGGACGAGCGCGGTGTGTGGGTGGATGCGGACCTCACCTACGAAGGACTGGCTCACATCACGGTGACCACCAAGCTCAATTTGCTGCGCATCCGCGCCAAGACCAAGGCCTCGCCAATGGGAGCTGAAAGCGGTCCCAGCACATCGGCGCAGCCAGATCTACCTCAGTATCCGCGCAATCTGGGTGACGATGACATACCGATAGACAGCAGGAGTGCCATCTACGACAGCGATGGCGAGAGCACTGGGGGCTCCTCCACCGAAAGTGAAAGCCCACCGACGGGCGCCGCTACTGAGACTGCGTCCGGGACTGAGTAAGTTTTCCTCCTCTATGGTGGCTGAATTCCTGCTGATATCCCCTCCCTCTTCGATTGTGTCAGGTTCTTCCAAAACTCGCCGGGGAACGCACGACGCATCTTCAAGATCGTCGACCGCATAGCTGCCTCAAATCTGTTCCAGTATGCCACCGAGCTGCCGTACGTACAGAGAGCCATGGAGAACATGAATGCCAACATCACACTGCGCGTAGATCTCAAGGGTATGGTGGCTCGTGGGACAATCAACATACCGCCCCCGCCCTCCGATCGGGTGTGGGTGTGCTTCCGAGGCCCACCTCGCCTGTGGATATCAACCAAGCCCCAAGTGGGCGACAAGTCCGTCGACTGGTCCATTGTTACCAATGTCATTGAGAGCAAGCTGTGCGAGGCTGTCAACAAATTTTTGGTCTACCCGAATATGGTGGACTTTAACATACCCTTCCTGGCCAAACCCAGCTACGAGGACGAGTCGCCGGCTTCGCCCAACTAAATACCAAAAAGGAGATTACCATTTGATAGTATCAGCTGAATTTAACACAAAGTGTGTGCACCATTTTCCACATTATATCTTAGTTCCGAGATTAGCATAAAGCTTAGCTTAGAACCGAGATCTCTCTGGCGCCCACCACGAGTACTTAGCCATTAAGAGCCGGAAGACGATGAACAGCAGAAAAGGTCTTTGGAAATTTGGAATTTTGAATTAGGAATTTGGAACTTGGATTTTGGGAATGACAAGTCATAAAACGCTTATATTGAATACATTCGTTTCACACTCCAAAACAATCCAAATAAAAATCGATAGTACTAGTATTCTAGGAATCTAAGTTTGTGTATCTATACAACTAATCGTACAATTATTTGCAATAACATTAGCCAAGTCGCAGGTTTGTGACTTGCGCTTTAACAGCCGCTCTGTGAGGTCGACAAGACATGAATTCCAATAGCATAATGCAGGCATATACTAGATCCATAACTAACAAAACTACATGCATGCATACATATATACAAACATATTGTATTTCAACTAGACTTCTAAGTATGGGTGTGAATTTTAAATAATAATCGATTTTTTTCCGGTGTATGGTCTCATTTTTCATCAATCGTTATATGTACTTAAAGCGTTTCAACTGCAAATAAGCATATTTACTCTTAAGCAGGAACTTATCCGTACTTCCGTTTGCCAAATGAGAAACAAAACTATTTGCAATGGTTCCAATTGAAAAACTTCGAAATATCATTTACAAAATGAACAAAAAACAAACTTAAACTAAATAATTTTTGTATATGCACTAAATACATTTATGTATCTATGTGCATATCTTTTACATAAATAAACGAAAGCAAAACGAAATACCAAAAATAGTTTCACTGACAATACAACTTTTTCTGTACGCTATATCTCGGCTACACATCGGCCGATCGGGGCGCGGCATGTCTCTCCGTGATCGAGAGAGTCCTGCCAATCGACTGCCACTCTAAAAACGGACATACATCTTTTCACGATTTTCGCAAAAAATCATGATGGTTACATCATTAAATTTGCCAAAAATCGGCCTCATTTTCGAAGTCGAGATTTTGATGCCGTTCGACAGTCCGGATCCCCACGGTCCTGGGAAAGTAGGTCCTTCCCCGATCTGGCCCTATTTGTCTGAGATATAGCCTTCCGAATATTTGGTTTTGTATAGTTTTAAGACTCTGGTATTTTCTGTACGCTATATCTCGGCTACACATCGGCCGATCGGGGCGCGGCATGTCTCTCCGTGATCGAGAGAGTCCTGCCAATCGACTGCCACTCTAAAAACGGACATACATTTTTTCACGATTTTCGCAAAAAATCATGATGGTTACATCATTAAATTTGCCAAAAATCGGCCTCATTTTCGTACTCGAGATTATGATGCCGTTCGACAGTCCGGATCCCCACGGTCCTGGGAAAGTAGGTCCTTCCCCGATCTGGCCCTATTTGTCTGAGATATAGCCTTCCGAATATTTGGTTTTGTATAGTTTTAAGACTCTGGTATTTTCTGTACGCTATATCTCGGCTACACATCGGCCGATCGGGGCGCGGCATGTCTCTCCGTGATCGAGAGAGTCCTGCCAATCGACTGCCACTCTAAAAACGGACATACATTTTTTCACGATTTTCGCAAAAAATCATGATGGTTACATCATTAAATTTGCCAAAAATCGGCCTCATTTTCGTAGTCGAGATTATGATGCCGTTCGACAGTCCGGATCCCCACGGTCCTGGGAAAGTAGGTCCTTCCCCGATCTAGCCCTATTTTTCTAAGATATAGCCTTCCGAATATTTGGTTTTGTCTAATTTTAAAACCCTGGTCTTTTCTGTACGCTATATCTCGGCTACACATCGGCCGATCGGGGCGCGGCATGTCTCTCCGTGATCGAGAGAGTCCTGCCAATCGACTGCCAGCCTAAAAACGGACATACATTTTTTCACGATTTTCGCAAAAAATCATGATGGTTACATCATTAAATTTGCCAAAAATCGGCCTCATTTTCGTACTCGAGATTATGATGCCGTTCGACAGTCCGGATCCCCACGGTCCTGGGAAAGTAGGTCCTTCCCCGATCTGGCCCTATTTGTCTGAGATATAGCCTTCCGAATATATGGTTTTGTCTAATTTTAAAACGCTGGTCTTTTCTGTACGCTATATCTCGGCTACACATCGGCCGATCGGGGCGCGGCATGTCTCTCCGTGATCGAGAGAGTCCTGCCAATCGACTGCCACTCTAAAAAGGGACATACATTTTTTCACGATTTTCGCAAAAAATCATGATGGTTACATCATTAAATTTGCCAAAAATCGGCCTCATTTTCGTACTCGAGATTATGATGCCGTTCGACAGTCCGGATCCCCACGGTCCTGGGAAAGTAGGTCCTTCTCGGATCTGGCCCTATTTGTCTGAGATATAGCCTTCCGAATATATGGTTTTGTCTAATTTTAAATCCTGGAAAAGTAGGTCCTTCCCCGATCTGGCCCTATTTGACTAAGATATAGCCTTCCGAATATTTGGTTTTTTATAGTTTTAAAACACTGGTATTTTCTGTTCGTTATATCTCTGCAGTACGGCAGCCGATCGGGGCGCGGCATGCCTCTCCGTGATCGAGAGAGTCCTGCCAATCGACTGCCAGCCGGCACATCTGTATACTGTAAGGTTAGCGGTTAAACCGCTGAAAATAATACTAGTAATACAATTAATAATTACTCTTGTAAGTATATCCATTTGATCTTTCCTCTGTATTCATCTTATTTCTTGTTCTTAAGTTATTATTTATTCGGTTGCGTTATTTAACTCTTCCTTTCGTTTGGCAGGTCGCCCCCTGCCGCGGAAACCGTTATGGCGACCATCGCTTATCAGGGGCTTTCCCCTTCTGGTCTTCCGGTTCATATGAGCGGTCCCCGCCGGCTCCTGCACAAGGGGCCACGATAACAGAATCGTATCCCAGCAGGACAGAAGCGCACCCCTTGCAATATCCGAACCTAGCAAGCCATCGTCATCCTTCGACCCCACCAGCGACAGCAAGGACTTTGACTATGTCCACCAAGGGGATACTTGGGCTAATAGACTCTAGATGTATCTCGTAGTTGTTAGGTTTAAGGATATCAGCGTCCATTTATTTAGATAGTAGATACAAATGTTTACACTTGTATATTTATATACTAAGCTAAGTTTTGATGAATAAAACTATTGAAAAATCATCCTTGCTGTATCCTGTATGGGGGAACTATCCCGACTGCAAGATGGCGTGGCACGCCCAGATCGGCTGCCGTACTGCAGAGATATAACGATTTTTGGCAAATTTAATGATGTAACCATCATGATTTTTTGCGAAAATCGTGAAACAATGTATGTCCGTTTTTAGGGTGGCAGTCGATTGGCAGGACTCTCTCGATCACGGAGAGACATGCCGCGCCCCGATCGGCCGATGTGTAGCCGAGATATAGCGTACAGAAAAGACCAGGGTTTTAAAATTAGACAAAACCAAATATTCGGAAGGCTATATCTTAGAAAAATAGGGCTAGATCGGGGAAGGACCTACTTTCCCAGGACCGTGGGGATCCGGACTGTCGAACGGCATCATAATCTCGACTACGAAAATGAGGCCGATTTTTGGCAAATTTAATGATGTAACCATCATGATTTTTTGCGAAAATCGTGAAAAAATGTATGTCCGTTTTTAGAGTGGCAGTCGATTGGCAGGACTCTCTCGATCACGGAGAGACATGCCGCGCCCCGATCGGCCGATGTGTAGCCGAGATATAGCGTACAGAAAATACCAGAGTCTTAAAACTATACAAAACCAAATATTCGGAAGGCTATATCTCAGACAAATAGGGCCAGATCGGGGAAGGACCTACTTTCCCAGGACCGTGGGGATCCGGACTGTCGAACGGCATCATAATCTCGACTACGAAAATGAGGCCGATTTTTGGCAAATTTAATGATGTAACCATCATGATTTTTTGCGAAAATCGTGAAAAGATGTATGTCCGTTTTTAGAGTGGCAGTCGATTGGCAGGACTCTCTCGATCACGGAGAGACATGCCGCGCCCCGATCGGCCGATGTGTAGCCGAGATATAGCGTACAGAAAAGACCAGGGTTTTAAAATTAGACAAAACCAAATATTCGGAAGGCTATATCTTAGAAAAATAGGGCTAGATCGGGGAAGGACCTACTTTCCCAGGACCGTGGGGATCCGGACTGTCGAACGGCATCATAATCTCGACTACGAAAATGAGGCCGATTTTTGGCAAATTTAATGATGTAACCATCATGATTTTTTGCGAAAATCGTGAAAAAATGTATGTCCGTTTTTAGAGTGGCAGTCGATTGGCAGGACTCTCTCGATCACGGAGAGACATGCCGCGCCCCGATCGGCCGATGTGTAGCCGAGATATAGCGTACAGAAAATACCAGAGTCTTAAAACTATACAAAACCAAATATTCGGAAGGCTATATCTCAGACAAATAGGGCCAGATCGGGGAAGGACCTACTTTCCCAGGACCGTGGGGATCCGGACTGTCGAACGGCATCATAATCTCGAGTACGAAAATGAGGCCGATTTTTGGCAAATTTAATGATGTAACCATCATGATTTTTTGCGAAAATCGTGAAAAAATGTATGTCCCTTTTTAGAGTGGCAGTCGATTGGCAGGACTCTCTCGATCACGGAGAGACATGCCGCGCCCCGATCGGCCGATGTGTAGCCGAGATATAGCGTACAGAAAAGACCAGGGTTTTAAAATTAGACAAAACCAAATATTCGGAAGGCTATATCTTAGAAAAATAGGGCTAGATCGGGGAAGGACCTACTTTCCCAGGACCGTGGGGATCCGGACTGTCGAACGGCATCATAATCTCGAGTACGAAAATGAGGCCGATTTTTGGCAAATTTAATGATGTAACCATCATGATTTTTTGCGAAAATCGTGAAAAAATGTATGTCCCTTTTTAGAGTGGCAGTCGATTGGCAGGACTCTCTCGATCACGGAGAGACATGCCGCGCCCCGATCGGCCGATGTGTAGCCGAGATATAGCGTACAGAAAAGACCAGGGTTTTAAAATTAGACAAAACCAAATATTCGGAAGGCTATATCTTAGAAAAATAGGGCTAGATCGGGGAAGGACCTACTTTCCCAGGACCGTGGGGATCCGGACTGTCGAACGGCATCATAATCTCGAGTACGAAAATGAGGCCGATTTTTGGCAAATTTAATGATGTAACCATCATGATTTTTTGCGAAAATCGTGAAAAAATGTATGTCCCTTTTTAGAGTGGCAGTCGATTGGCAGGACTCTCTCGATCACGGAGAGACATGCCGCGCCCCGATCGGCCGATGTGTAGCCGAGATATAGCGTACAGAAAAGACCAGGGTTTTAAAATTAGACAAAACCAAATATTCGGAAGGCTATATCTTAGAAAAATAGGGCTAGATCGGGGAAGGACCTACTTTCCCAGGACCGTGGGGATCCGGACTGTCGAACGGCATCATAATCTCGAGTACGAAAATGAGGCCGATTTTTGGCAAATTTAATGATGTAACCATCATGATTTTTTGCGAAAATCGTGAAAAAATGTATGTCCGTTTTTAGAGTGGCAGTCGATTGGCAGGACTCTCTCGATCACGGAGAGACATGCCGCGCCCCGATCGGCCGATGTGTAGCCGAGATATAGCGTACAGAAAATACCAGAGTCTTAAAACTATACAAAACCAAATATTCGGAAGGCTATATCTCAGACAAATAGGGCCAGATCGGGGAAGGACCTACTTTCCCAGGACCGTGGGGATCCGGACTGTCGAACGGCATCAAAATCTCGACTTCGAAAATGAGGCCGATTTTTGGCAAATTTAATGATGTAACCATCATGATTTTTTGCGAAAATCGTGAAAAGATGTATGTCCGTTTTTAGAGTGGCAGTCGATTGGCAGGACTCTCTCGATCACGGAGAGACATGCCGCGCCCCGATCGGCCGATGTGTAGCCGAGATATAGCGTACAGAAAAGACCAGCGTTTTAAAATTAGACAAAACCATATATTCGGAAGGCTATATCTCAGACAAATAGGGCCAGATCGGGGAAGGACCTACTTTCCCAGGACCGTGGGGATCCGGACTGTCGAACGGCATCATAATCTCGACTACGAAAATGAGGCCGATTTTTGGCAAATTTAATGATGTAACCATCATGATTTTTTGCGAAAATTGTGAAAAAATGTATGTCCCTTTTTAGAGTGGCAGTCGATTGGCAGGACTCTCTCGATCACGGAGAGACATGCCGCGCCCCGATCGGCCGATGTGTAGCCGAGATATAGCGTACAGAAAAGACCAGCGTTTTAAAATTAGACAAAACCATATATTCGGAAGGCTATATCTCAGACAAATAGGGCCAGATCGGGGAAGGACCTACTTTCCCAGGACCGTGGGGATCCGGACTGTCGAACGGCATCATAATCTCGACTACGAAAATGAGGCCGATTTTTGGCAAATTTAATGATGTAACCATCATGATTTTTTGCGAAAATCGTGAAAAAATGTATGTCCGTTTTTAGGCTGGCAGTCGATTGGCAGGACTCTCTCGATCACGGAGAGACATGCCGCGCCCCGATCGGCCGATGTGTAGCCGAGATATAGCGTACAGAAAAGACCAGGGTTTTAAAATTAGACAAAACCATATATTCGGAAGGCTATATCTTAGAAAAATAGGGCTAGATCGGGGAAGGACCTACTTTCCCAGGACCGTGGGTATCCGGACTGTTGATCGGCATCATAATCTCGAGTACGAAAATGAGGCCGATTTTTGGCAAATTTAATGATGTAACCATCATGATTTTTTGCGAAAATCGTGAAAAAATGTATATCCGTTTTTAGGCTGGCAGTCGATTGGCAGGACTCTCTCGATCACGGAGAGACATGCCGCGCCCCGATCGGCCGATGTGTAGCCGAGATATAGCGTACAGAAAAGACCAGCGTTTTAAAATTAGACAAAACCATATATTCGGAAGGCTATATCTCAGACAAATAGGGCCAGATCGGGGAAGGACCTACTTTCCCAGGACCGTGGGTATCCGGACTGTTGATCGGCATCATAATCTCGACTACGAAAATGAGGCCGATTTTTGGCAAATTTAATGATGTAACCATCATGATTTTTTGCGAAAATCGTGAAAAAATGTATATCCGTTTTTAGGCTGGCAGTCGATTGGCAGGACTCTCTCGATCACGGAGAGACATGCCGCGCCCCGATCGGCCGATGTGTAGCCGAGATATAGCGTACAGAAAATACCAGTGTTTTAAAACTATAAAAAACCAAATATTCGGAAGGCTATATCTTAGACAAATAGGGCCAGATCGGGGAAGGACCTACTTTCCCAGGACCGTGGGCATCAAAATCTCGACTACGAAAATGAGGCCGATTTTTGGCAAATTTAATGATGTAACCCTGCTGGGATACGGTTCTGTCTGGCTGGGATAGGCCTTGGTCAGTCCTCTGTGTTCCTCTGTGAAGGAAGATATATTTGAAAATATGTTTGATTCGGGGGTTGCTGACATTATTTCTCGTGCGCGTGAAACGAAAATTCCGCCGTCGATCACTGGTCCCTGCTGCAGTGGACGGGACGCCACAATTAGTGACCCAGAAGCGGCATTTTGGCTATATCCCGCAGCCAGTGACTGCCACAATCCAGCCAGGAGCACATCCCTTGGACCTCCTGAGAGGACGAGGAGCTACGGCACAATACCCCGCGTAGGAGGTACCAGCAGCGAGCGGTCTGGAATGCCGAAGAAAACAGCGTGGAACGGAATGAAGATGGCCATAGTAGTGCCATGACCAGAAGGATGAAGCGGCGGTGTTTATTCCTATTATTATTTAATGGAGGTGCGATCTGTTAAAATGAAGGGAAGATTTAAATAAAGTAAATGAAAAAATAATAACTTAATAGCTTTACCTGGCGGGGAAAGAGGAGGGGATCGCGGCATAGTAGTTTGTGGCTGTAAGGAATAAAAAAATAAAAGAGGAAAAACCAAGCAACAAATATTCTATGGAAATTGGAATAGGGGGGAAACAAGGAACCTGCAAAGCACGTGCGTCGTTAAAAGTGCAGGTATATAAATAATGTACCATCTGCTGGCTCGCTGCACACGATCGTGGATGCAGTATCGATCCGGCAACACCCAAATCAGCCATATATATATATGCACATATATACATGTATATTTACATATGTATATCCGGTTAGTAAAATCAAAAAATGCTGAAGTAAAGGGTATTATTTTTCAATGTTTTTAAACAAACGACGCCTCCGAAATCCCCAAAAATGGCATTTCTAAGTGATATTTATATGATCAATTTCTTTATGTTCGACCCCAAAAGTATGCATTAAACTTTGTTGCAAATGCGTTTTCGGCATGCTTTTATGTTACATAGAAATGCCATTTTGTGGCATCTATCACGTCTATCGTGATCATCATCAGATTTCGGATCAATTGGAATCAAAATCTTGTTCCTTTCGGAACCCGTTCAGGTGTATCTGTTGATAATTTCATCCGATATGAAGTTCGCATGTAGCAAATGTGTATGTTGAGGATTGGACGATTGGAAGATCAAGGCGTGCGCTGTTTTCCTGTCATCAAATAACTTCCCTGATTTGATGGAGTCCCTCCGCATCAAGGATCAAGCATATTTTTCTTCATATTTAGTTTTCTCAGCCTTTCCTTGGCCCGATCTGATCGTGCCACGCCGTCTCGGAATTGCAAGAATATCCCCGATCACTTGCAATCAGATTGGTGTCAAGGACTCCAAGGATATTCCCTTTTTTAACGTTATTTTGTAGGCAATTTATTATTAAATCGCTATAGTGCCACGCCTCCTCGTATTAGGGAGAAGGTCCCCGATCGTTTGGAGTCATCAGGAACTCTAAGGATATTGAATGTTTAACGTTTATTCGCTATAGCTTAGCTATTTCTATCAAAGTGCCCTCAAGGACAATAAGGATTTTACCTTTTTAACCTAAAACGCCCATAGCTCCACTATTTCTCATCATGCATATGGGACTGCAGGGCACTCTAGAGACCATCTAGTCACCAGCGCACACGAAGTCTATGAACGCATTTACCGGATATTAGACCATGCTGCGATTGCAGAAGATTGCCAGGCTCCAGGGCCTGTAAGTGTAAGAGAGTAAAAAGAACATATTTAAATGAGAAAGAAATATGCACATACATGTACATATGTCACGGCCTTTAATTTCAGTTCTGCAGTTTTTGCAGCATCATAGTTTTCCAGGAAAAAGGATCAAATCAGTCTTATAATTATTGGCAATATCGAACAATTTGTAATTTAATTCCCTCATAGCCCAACTAAAAGTGTCATGGATGCCTACATTCCATATATAGTAGTTCCCTTAAAGCCGAGCATTTCGATTGGTACGGTACCATCCTGTTGCTGTTATTCCCACCTTGAGCCGTCCAACTTCGATCAGAGTTTGGGTCATTTTCGAGCGTATCTTGTGGTGCAACCAATCAATTCTTCAGCTCGATATCCTTATCGCAAATGATCTGTTGGCGGCCGAGATGAAAGACGGGCTTACAATAGTCCAAAGTGTCCTCGTACATCAGAGAGATGTCGATGTCCGCCGAAGACACGCTTCACTATGGATTTAATTGCTTTAAAGTAAGCCACACCACACCCACGGAGCCCCGAAAATCCATCTTGCACGCACATTACGCCAGCGTCAAACCGTCGATCGACGGACCGTTAGGCAAGTGACTGGACAGACAGAATGACGGAATGACGGACTGACTGACTGGCCGGCTGGCCGGCTGGCCGGCTGGCCGACTGGCTGACTGGCTGACTGAGAGGGCGAACGTGCGGGTGGCGGTCGGAGACTTTGATGTGCAGGATCAGAGAGCAATGGAGGGGCACGCTTGTCAATTGTGGTTGGCTTCAAAAGCGGCTTAGCCACGCTGCCGCAAGTGAACCCATGTCCACATCCCCATCCCCATCTCCATCCCCGTTCCCCGTTCCCATCCTCGTCCCGGACAAATGAAGTGTGTAATTTGAAATTAGCTCAGGCTCAGCGGCACCTTTGTCGGGCTAGTACCGATGTACCGATGTCGGTGCAGTGCACCTGCCGACAGCTCGGAGAGTGTCTGGGTCCTGTCCTGTGTCCTGTGTCCTGTGTCCTGTGGCGGATACTCAGTTACGCAGTTACGCAGTTACGCAGTCGTGTCGGTCCCCAAGTATGTAAATTTGTACATTTACAATGTGACTAATTTGCGATCTCTTGATTTTCGAATACCCCCAAATCCACGGCCCAGTGCCAAAGAGAGTGCCGGTCCCAGTCATCCATTCCACTCAATTCCAATCTTGATTTCAATCTTCCATTCGAATACCAATAGCAAATCCAATTCCAATTCCAATTCCAATTCCGCCTGCAGTGGCTGTGGGGCGCTAGCTAATCAGGTTTCTGGCCCCAAATTGATTTCATTTTCATATTTCAATTTCGAAAGACGGTAGCCGGTAGCCGGTAGCCGGAGCTCTGTCGAAAATGCAAAATCAGTAAGACCAGTAGTCGCGACATGATATAAATTAACTGTTTTGACTTTGTGAAATGAAATGCGGCCTCTTTGAAATTCCAAATCCACTTCCAATTCCAGCTCCAGCTCCAGCTCCAGCTCCAGCTCCAGCTGCGAGTCCGAGTCCGAGTCCGAGTCCGAATCCAAGTCTGAATGCCCGAATGTCCGGAGTCGGAAAACTAAATCGATTTCTTACACAAAAACTATGAAACACACAAAATACTATACTCGTACAAAATGCCATTCAAAGTGGCTCGCTTCAAGTTGTTTATACGACGAGACGAGCATCGTTAGAGTTAGAGTCGATCCGATTTCTTTTCGGCTTAAATGGTTTATGTGCGTTTGCAACCAGTTTTATGGACATCGCCTCCGCAGGCTGGCTGGAGCGGCGAACGGCCTGATTATATATTGTGATGCTGGCTAGCCGGTGATGAAGATGCTGATGCCGATGCCGATGCCGATGCCCAATGCCTGGCTATACCCGGTACTCATGGAGCACATGGTTCTACGAGTAGAACAGACAGAATAACCAATAAGTATTCTTAGCCTTCATTATATAGCCATACCCGTCTGTCCATTTCTCCGTGGAGTGGGTCAATATCACATACCGATAATTGGATACTATTGGAATCCGAATAGCGGGTATCCTATAGTCGAAACCCTCCAATTCGAGCGTTTAGGTGGGCCGTGGCCGGCGTCTTTGAAGCATGCATCTCGTTTACCACGTGCCGTGGCAGTGGCAGTGGCTGTGGCTGTGGCTGTGGCAGGGGCACCTCCGCTCAGCCCTCGTCCGGGGAACGGCTCACGGCTCACGGCTCACGGCTCACTCAAGGAGTCCCCTGGTTACAAAACAAGCCGCTGTATCGCTTAGAGTACCGCCGCTGATCCCCCTGATCCCATGATCCAATCAAATCAAGTCCCCATTCGAATTAATAAACAAAAATGTTCATAAATAAATATAGGTATATTTTATAAATGTTTATTTATATCGTTTAGTATTTTCGCCGCGTCTAACAAAGATTCCGCAGCCAGTTTTCAAGTCGAGTAGCGATTTGAACGATTTTAATGACGTGCTCAACGTCTTATGATTTAATTATGCCGTTTTTGTCTTGTGATTATCTTGTGTTTATTTTGTTTGGTTTTTGTCTCAGTCGCAGTTATTAATATATGCCCCATATTGAAGTTGTCGCGGCTATTTATTGAGCCTTAATTATGTGCGATTTAAATTCTTAATGAATGCCGCTTTTGGCCAGTGAGTCCAAGCCATCCAGCCAGCCGGCCGGCCCAGTCCGTCCTGCCGCTGTGTAGGCGCACATGTGCCGATGGTTTAAATGATAATGCTGCTGGTGGAAGTGCTACTGCTGCCGAGGGAGTACAGGCTACAGACTTTAGCAGGAGCAGGGAATGACAAGCGCAGGATAGTCAGCAGTCGCCCCCAGGAGCCCGAAGTGTCCCCCAGCAGACACCATGCAGCGTGGATCTTTGGGAACTGCCGGCCAATAAACCGTGAATTAGATGCATACGGTGGCCAATAAGTAAACAGATGGCCACAGTGCAGTGATTTTTTGCCGGTGGTGTCCTACGCGAGGACAGCAGTCCTCCATTTTGCATTGGTCGAAAGACTCTTATTTTCCCAGTTTAGATAGCCCCATTTCTCACTCTATCCGAATGGGTTATAGCATTAATAGTTACGGTTTTGAGAAGTCAGAACTCCAGTGATGCTGAGGTAAGGACGCTACATCCAAAAGATTACCTGAACAGGCAAGATCAAGGTTATACCAGCCGTACCGAGGGTTGGGTAAGCCCAATGGTAAAACCAAATTTACCTAAACAAGTAGTTTTACATACATTCGGTATAGCCAGGGTTTTTGCTTAAATTTCAGCGGTTGGCCAATGCGAGTAGGAGGTAAATTGGGAACTTTTTCGGCCTTGAGTGGAGGGGCAAACTCGGGTCTGGTTGGCCCAGACGGCCCAGTCAGCGAATAATTCAGCGAAATCCATTCCCCGTGTTGTCTTCATTTGATTTCTGGCCTTATCACTGAATCATCCGAATACTAGTATGCACTTTACAAACATTTAATAGCCCAGATTCTTCTTTTCCCTTCTGCAACTCTTTGGCCAAGCGGCAAGGAGGGGTTTCCGGGGGTTCTCGCCGAGCAGATGGGTATTTCCGCATTAGAAAACGTCCACACACACAGGCACACAAATGTTCATATGGAAAAAGGAACGGAATAAGGATGTGGTGGAGCTGGGGCTGGAGCTGGGGCTGGAGGAAAGAGAAGATATAGGTTGGGTTCTGTGGCTTAGAATCCAGGTCGGATCAGCGCAAATCTCTGTGATCTTTGGCGGTGTCTGCCTCTGCTCTCCGCTCTCTGCTCTCTGCTCTCCGCTCTCTTACTTTTTCTTCTGCCGCAGCGGGCTCTGTCGCTGCTTCTGCTGCTGCTGCTGCTGCTGTCGGTTGAACACTTTGATGTCCTAATTGGTTTATTACTTTGTCGGCATCTTTATGCCGTTGCCTGTTTTATTTATTTCTTTATTTCTCTGGGTTTTCATGCTGCAGCCACATTGGGTTCGTTCGTGGTCCCAACTGCAACTTCGGCGGGAGGCACCTCCATCTCCATTTCCATCTCCATCTCCATCTCGGGGCCCGATCCCGAACCCAAGCCCGAGCACGCGCACAGAACGGCATGCGCGGCCCGCGCCCCGCGCCCCGCGGCCCGCGGGCACTCAGCCAGAACTGGAAAGCGATCTTCAGCCCCAACTCCCTTCAGGCCCAATCCCTCCTCTGTTAACAATGTTGCCGCGTGTGCGCTCAATCAACATGTTACGATATCAGCGCAATTTGTCATCTTATAAACAACAGAGCATCTTGCCCGCTAAAATTGGAAGTTGGAGGCTGCTGCATCCCATCTTGATCATGATCTTAATCATCGGTCGGGACAGAGACAGAGGCAGAGGCAGAGACAGAGGCAGCAGCTCCATCGGCATCATCACAATGGGCAACTTACCAGGAAACCAAAACCGTTTTCCAAAATCGCCCATCTACCTTCGCCCATCTCCCATCTCCCATCTCCCATACTCGTACAGCATCTCCAGGTTCCATCCCATCCGCTCGGTGGTGTGGTGGTGGTCCTGTGTGAAGTTTGCCGTATTCAAAGCACAAGAAAACTCAATCAAGGGCCTCGTAAATCTTGGCACAATTTGATGAGTGCACAGTGGGAGACGGGACAATGGCATGGGCTGCGACTGCGCTACCCACGCACAGTGGGATGGAAGTGAATGGATCTGCTCGAATGCTCGCTCGTTTTAGGGCATATCATAGGCAACAAATTGGCAATGCCTGAGAGCTCTACCGCAGACGATTCCCTTGTTAATTATTTAAGGGCAGCAGACCAACATATCGAAAACAATTATGAGGCCCAGCACCCACTGTAAATGGTCCACTGCTGTAAGTGGTCCTACATTTCTCGGCTTATTGATTATGGCCGCCGCATCGGAGAATCCATTTCCGATTCGTCATCATGCAACAAGCACCTCCAGCTGTGAATTCGACTGGGAATGGGACTGGGACTGGGACTGGAAATGACCCACAGACCAGCCCTAGAGTGAGGTATCAATCGGCTGGATAGCTGGCTGTCTGGCTGGGGAGATTGTTCTGCTCCGAATTATGATGGTTCGCCGTGTGTGGCGTGTGTTTTGACAGTTCCACATTTGAGGGATCAGGTCCGGGCATCCAGTGTTCAGTTGCCAGTTTCCACCTAAATTCAGGGCCCGGTGAGGGAACATCAAAAGTGCGCGCTGCCGCTGTTCGGCTGTTGGGCTGATCGGCTGATCTTCCGTTGCTGCTCTGAGCCGGGGCATTATTGATCGTCCGTGTCCCGCTGTTGTGATCCAGGCGCAGCATGCGACCGCCAGCCCTTTACAAGATCGGGGCGGCGAGGGGCGGATAACAATGGCCGGGCCGGGCTGGGCTGCGCGCTGTTGTGTCGCTGTTGTCGTCCCATAATCTACACCATCGGCCTGGGCCGGGCTGGGCCGGGCTGTTGAGCGGTACCTTTGAAGGTCCTTTTGGCCAAAGTTCTCCCCTGAAGACGGTACGGGACACACACGCCGCCAACATATGCAAAACACAATGAAGTTCTTTGAAGCGCGTCGTAACGTGGCCGTGGCCGTGGTCGTGGTCGTGCCAGGGCCAGGGCCAGGGCCAGTTCCAGTTCCAGTTCGAGGCAGTGCCTGCCACGCAGGTCGTACGACAGCCAGGTAAGCGACAATTATTTATCTTACAAATTTACCTGAAATTAAATACTTTCGTTTGACGGCAGCAGGGCTATGGCTATGGCTATGGCTATGGCTAAGCAACTGAAACTGCCACAAAAGGCGACAAATTCCCCCTTTTTCCATGTGTGTGTGTGTCTGCTGTTGTGTTCAGTTTTTTGTCTTTAATCAGCGGCTGTTGCTTTGATCAACATCTGTACCATCTGTAGCACCTCTACCACCATCAGCCATCCGAACAAGGTGCTGTGCTACGCTCCCTCCCTACCTGAGAGGCCGAGGTGTGACAAGTCAGCGGATTTGCGTGTTGCTTCTTGCGAAATATTTAAAATGCAAGATTATCGCCCAAAAAAAGGAACGCCGCACTTAATCCTGCTGCTGCTGTAGGACCCCTATTCCTATCCCTTTACCTTTACCTTTACCTTTCCCTTTCCCTATCCCATATCCCGGTCCTTCCCCACCAAGCGGCTTTCTACCTTTATTTGATCTTGCCGTGCGCTCGACTAATTAGCAGGAGGGGGATTTCCGCCAGAGAGAGGGGGACAGACAGAATCGAAAACAATTTCGATTAAAGCAAAATTCACCGACAACTAATTCAATCCAAGCCAATCATAAGCGCGCAATCATAATTACGACAATCTTCCAAATGAAGATACCCGAGCGACCGAGAGACCTAACGGACGCAAACAAAAGCCTGCAACAGAACAGAACAGAACAGAACAGAACAGACCCGACACGGGGACTTCTATTGCTGCCTCTGCCACAGCAGCAGCAGCGGCAGCAGCAGCAGCGGCAGCGGCAGCGGCAGCAGCACTAACAATGTCGACAACAGGTTGCCGCTGCCTGAAGTGCTTCGTGGCCCAGACAAACGTTAAGATTGTAATAACCATGTTAAAAGCAATTTACGTTTAAAGTGCTACCGTGATACGCCGCCGATGCGTTTCTTGATTAAGAACGAGGACTGGCCGGCAGTGCCAGGAGACAGAAGGAGCATCCATGGCAGGAGCTGAAGCTGGACTCGGAGCTTGGACTCTCGCATTTATTTGGCGGAAAAGGCGGTTCGGTTCGGTTCGGTTCGGTTCGGTTCTCTTCTGCTCTGTTCTACTCTGTTCTGCACTCCGTTTCTTTGGGGAACTTTCCTTTCATATTCACAGTCCACTTAACACGCGCGTCGCACAATGTGCCTCAAAACACAAATGAGCATCAGAGAAGCGGAGAAGAAGAGCCTCTGCGCATGCGTTGCTGCCGCCTCTGGTGCTGATGCTGGTGCTGGTGCTGGTGCTGGTGCTGGTGCTGATGCTGCCCCAACGGTGGCGACGGGCAACCTCAGAAAATGTGTGCTGTCGGGCCGCTTTGATGTTGGGAATGGCGTGTGCCCCAATGCAGAGATTTTCGCTTTGTTGTTTCGCCGACGCCGACTTCGGCTTCGACTTCGACTTCGACTTCGACTCCGACAACAACATCATCGCCATGCAACAGCAATTTGCCGCCAAGTGAACCGCAACAGCAGCAAGATCAGCGTGGAGCGTGGAGCGTGCGGCGTGCGGCGTGCGGCGTGAGAGAGTGCCGCCAGAAAGTTGTTGCCCCTTGGCCAGTCGCCGCCGCCGAGATGCTGGCCGAGTGGAAATTATGTTGGCCATCTCTTGCGGCGTTTGTGAGGAAACCAGGTCTGCACGTTTACCAGCCTTCGTTATGGAATCTGCAAAATCGACAAAAAATATACTAAGGACATTTAGTGGGTATAAATGTGGAAAAGTAATCTCTAGAACGACACAGAAACCGAGTTCTCAAATGATTCGGGACTCCAAAGGATCTCCTCAAGTCTCCACGGGTTTTTTCTCTGTTCCCAGCTATTTCGCAGATCTTCCTGCGATGTCC
Organism: Drosophila miranda; assembly: GCF_003369915.1. Taxonomy (NCBI): domain Eukaryota; kingdom Metazoa; phylum Arthropoda; class Insecta; order Diptera; family Drosophilidae; genus Drosophila; species Drosophila miranda. The sequence continues at coordinate 1,068,073 of NC_046674.1, read as the reverse complement.
CTTCCCGGGGAACCGAAATCACTGACCTCCATCAATCGAGAGCAATGCAATTATGATCAATCGTTTCCCGATGAAATTAGAGTTGGATGCCCGGTATGTCTGTGGCTGCGTCTTGCGGCTGCCTCTTGCGGCTGCCTCTTGCGGCTGGTTGGGCTGATGATTGGCATTCGTTGATTGGCGATTGCTGCCTGATGCTGCTGGTTGCTGGCTGCTGGCTGCTGGCTGTGTCTGCCGTCTGCAGAAGCACCTGTTGCACATTTCCCACAGTGCTGTTGCCCCCCGACCCCCCCGACCGCAGCTCCTATTTCTTGCGGTTGCTTTTTGCGAATGGGGCGGAGGGGGCGGAGGGGGCAACAGCGGCGAATCTTAGGGTCGCAGGATCAAAGGACGTGACCGTGACGCGGTGACGTAGACGGAGACGAGGACGGGGATGAGCAGATAATAAAGTTGTGCATTAAATGAAATTTTAATTGCTTATCGGCGGCGAGTGATCCGGGAGCAGGAGCAGGAGCAGCCCATCTGTTGGGATTAGAGCGGTGGCCGTGGCCGCTGCCGCTGCCGCTGCCGCTGCCGCCTCGATTGATGTCAAGCGATGTGTCGGCGCTTTGAAGATTATGCCCAAAGTTATGAGGCTGGCTCCGTTTTTCCAGGTGCTCTCTGCTCTCCGTTCTCTGCTCCGATCGGATCCGATCCGATCCGATTCGAGCCTAGCTGCCGCCGCAGAGCATGCGAAATTATATGGCTCGGTGGCAGAGATCGGTGGCAGCGAGCCTCTGACAGAGAAGCAACTTTAACTACGCAGTGGCTGTCGCTTCTTCCTCATCATCATCCACATCATGATCATCATGAGCCCATCATCTCATCATCATCATCATCATCATCATCATCGGCAGGCAGAGGCATCAGCTGGCGCTGATGCTGCCGCTGCCGCTGCCGCTGCTGCTGCTGCTGCTGCTGCTTGCTCACTGCTTACTGCTTACTGCTTGCTATGTGCTGCATGCGGCAAAAGATGAAACGCGGCGGCAACACTTTGATGCGGCCAAGATCAAAGCTGCCGATTGTTTACATAATAGTGGCCTTTGAAACGGAACAATAGAATGCCAGGATCAAAAGACACCGACCCGTTTGCCCGGTTAGTGCGCTTAAGCGAAATGAATGTCCATGTCCGTCCTCCCATGATCTGTTTTTTTCTGGCTATATCCCCGGTGCCCGTCCCATCTCCATTTCCAGTAAAAGTAGCACTCGTCGTGGCAAGATCATCATCTTGCATCCAGCCAGCATCATCGTCATCGTCATCATCATCATCATCATCATCATCATAATGCTGCAGTTGAAGGAGAATTTCTTCTCGTGATTCCCCTTCTGCTCCTGCTCCTGCTTCTCCTTCTCCTTCTCCTTCTGCTCCTGGTCCGGCCTCTGCTTTGCTCCTCCTGCTGATTGCGCGTCAAATGTTTATGGCATTCATCGCGTGCTGGCGGCGTTTTAATTGCCACCAACGGCACCAGCGCCTAGTCCACAGCCTGGGGGCCACACTGCGTATGAGCAATGCGAGCATCAATAATCTCCAGAGAAGAGAGAGACGGGGGGAGAGGGAAGCAGTGAGAGAACTGGCCGTTGTCGCATAATAATTGCGTGTACTTAATGCATAAATATGGCACTGAAACGGAGTCGGAGTCGGAACCGGAGTCGGAGTCGTAGTCGTAGTCGGCTCCTTTCTATTTACCGCTTTCATGTGTGCCGCCGGCAGACATCGAACATCGGACATCATTTGTTGGCCTGGCCTGCCTTTGCCTCCTCCTTTAGGCCTACAGTCTACAATTTCTATTGGGGGCTGGGGCTGGGGCTGGGGCTGGGGGGCTACAGCTAAAATCAATTTGGTCAGTGATAAAATTTTTGCAAAAGCGAATCAATTTTATGGTCGTCCGCCGTCTGAGGACCGAGCGGATTGGATTGAATCGTAAATGTATCTCGATTTCGGGGCCAAACGGCAAATATCAAAAGCCCAAAAAGAATCTTTAATGATCTGTCATTAATTGAGTTTCGTATATAGAAATGGAAATGAAAAAGCGTGGCAAGGGCAGGCCCAGGCCCAGGCCCAGGCCCAGGCCCAGGCCCAGGCCCAGATCAAGGCCCAGGCCCAGGCCCAGGCGCTGGAAAGGAAGAAGCTAAATGATTTCTCTTGTGAATCTCCTCTGCGAAAGCGTTGGTGTTTTTGTTTTTTGTTTTTAGATTTACAATTAGATAAAAGTCGCTGGCTGGCTGGCTGGCTGGCTGGCCGGCTACTTTATTGAGATTTTATGTCTTTAAGCCGCCCCACATACACATCCACAGCATAGCAGAGTAGCAGAGTAGCAGAGTATCAGAGATTCCCAGGGCCATATCAAAATGGCTTCGTTTTCCCAGAAATGCCGACAAGCAGCCATAAAACACAGAATGAGGCAGCATAAAAACACAATCCACAATAAAAGTACAGTAAATATCGGGATCACAAGACCAAAGCAGGCGCATATGCAAATACCTACAGGTCAAATGCCGAAAGTGCAACATTGGGATATTCCAGCCAACACCAGTCGCTGCGACACAATACTGTAGCGCGGCAAGGGCCGCGGCTCTGCGGCCAGTAACGGCCAGAAATGTATGTAGCACTTGTAACAGTGTGCCATCACAGGAGTCTGTACACCTCTTATAGCCACTGAGATCTAGGCGCTCATCGGGACAGACAGACTATAGTGGCTGTAGTGACTCGGCTACGGATTCTGATCAGGTTCAGAAACGCTTCCTTCGGGCTGTTCGACCACGAAACTAGTATAGCAAAACCATAATGTCTTATAGCTGATATCTACTGTAGACAAATCTCCAAGCGATGAGCGAATTATGAGAGCATAAAACGAGTGTGCATTCATTTCGTTCCCGATTGCAATTACACTAAATTAGCATTAACATAAGGGGAAAACCGCCAAAAAACAAAAGACTTAGGACATGAACTCTCGGAAGAGACAAGGACAGAGAGATGGTAGGATCAGAGAGACGACGGTGTGGAAAGAGGACGAGATGTGAGATGTGCGATGCGCGATGCGCGATGTGCGATGGAGAGAGGAAGATAGGAAGAGTGAAGACCAGAAGCGCATTCCATTTCGGCTTTCGATTAAGCAGATCAAAGGGGACGGTTAATACGGTTATTAACAAGTAGCCGCTGTCGACGTCGACGTCGACGTCGACTTCAAAGCGCTGCCTGCTGTCTGGTGCCTGCTGCCTGGTGCTGTTCCACGACGCTCTTCTCTGCTTCAGCTGCTGCTTCTCCTCTGCTCTTCTCATTATTCTCTCAAATCGCTCTCTCTCTCTCTCCCTCTCTCCCTCTCTGGCAGTGAGAGACCGACAGAGAGAAGACAGAGAAAGAGAGGGCGCGCGCCGCTGCTCTGCCTGCGCTCTGCCTGCGCGCTGCTTGCGCTCTTACCAGCCGACGACGACGACGACTGCGCAAGGTAAGAGCCAACTCGAAGCACGATCCATTTTTGAATTGAATTTTTGACTTCGAGCCGAGCGGACGTTCTGAGCGCGTGTGTCGTGGCCGATCGAAGTTCTATACGCATCCAGAAATCGAAATCAAAGGAAATACATTTTTTTGTTTCAAGACCGAAATTAAATGATAAATAAATTCACGACAAATTGAAGAGTGCAAGAAAAATATACAAGTAGTCCCCAAATAATGTGCCCAAATACAACCGAATACCATGCAGCGACCCAAAAAGTGCTCTAAACTGTGCTGAACCGACAACCGACAACCGACAACCGACAACAAACAACAACAAATACGAGATATATTTCCCACAAAAATATACCATAAATCCTATGTGAAATCGTATCGAAAATGGCAGCCGAACAAATTGCTAAAATGGCCAAAATGGCCAATGAATGGATTAAACCGAGCCACAATCGCACAGCAACAGACACAGACCCCAAGCAGGTGAGTTATCCCCGCAAAAAAACCCAAAAACAACAACAAATTCAAAAAATACAAATACAGTAGCCCAGAAATGAAATATTGAGAGGAATCCCAATAGAGATCCCATCCCGATCAAAAGCAGCCGCTAAAGCCGAAAGACGAAAAACGAAAAACGAAAAACGAAAAACGAAAAACCACCGAAAAAATACAGTAGCACGTCAATTAAAATTAATAGCTTCCGACTTGGGTCTCGGCCTGGGTCTTGGGCCCAGAACTGGACTGGACTGGACTGGGCTGCAAACGAAAACGAAAACGAAACCAAAATCGAAATCGAAAAGTGACTGGCAGGCCTCTACAGCTTTATTTAGGACATTAGCATACATATTCGGACGAAATCAATTTGAAAATCCTTTGCAAGGGCATTAAAAAACGAGCTTTAAATTTGCCTGAGTGCGCAAAAACAAAAACAAAACAAAAACAAAAAGCAAAGCGGACCACAAAAGCAGAAAAAGGAAAAATAGCAGAGAGAAGAAAAACAAAAAGACCGACAAAAATGAGCGGGGGGAATGGGTCTTTAAGTGTAGCTAACCGAAAACCCTCATCACCAATAACAACAACAACAGCAGCAACAACAACAACAACAACAGCAAAAACAACAACAAAGTGCAGGCCGCTTTCGTGCGCCCCACTTCGCTTGAAGTCTGAATACGAGTCCAGATCCCCAACCGCATCCACATCCACATCCACATCCAACCACTCCACTCCACTCCACTCCACTCCACTCTACTCCAATCCAATCCACAATCCATTCCACAACCGTAGTAGCTACTGTTTTCAAAGTTAAGATCAATGAGTGCGACGACGATGCCTTGGGTTTTTGTAGTTGGCCCGAACCCGAGCCCAAACCCAAACCCAAACCCGAACCCGAACCCGAACTGGTACTGGCCTGGCCTGGCCTGGCTCAGGTCCGATCTTGGTCTTGGTCTCTCCGAACTGCTTTGCAACATGCCGCAAACATACACGAGAGTCGCGGCGAGGCGAGTCGAGTCGAGTCGAGTCGAGTCCGTCCGTCCATCCATTGGGCAAAGCGGCAAAGTACAAAGCCGAAAACGGCACGGGTTTAGCGCGCTCGGAGTAAAAAGCGATCAGCGGCCAAGCGGCCAAGCGGCCAAGCGGCCAACCGACCAGCGGCAGACGTGCGCACATCCACACAGATACAACAAACGCACACAGAGATACAGTTACAGATACAGATACAGATACAGAGATCAGACCCGCTCTAATAACGCTACCTCTTCTGCTGGCTGCTGGCTGCTGCTGCTCCTGCTGCTGCTGCTCCTGCTGCTGCGGCACTGGCTATACGTTTTGGCGGCTTCGCTTTTGTTGTTGCCGCCGCTGGCTTGCGGCTTCATTTGAGGCTGCTTCCGAATTACCAGCTCCTCTGCCCAGGCCTCTGCCCTGCCATTCCAGCAATGCAGTAGCTGTGGCAGCCAGCAGCCGGCAGCCGGCAACAGAAACAGCCGCAGCAGTAGCTGCCACCACGTTATTTCCCTACCATAAAAAGTATTAAATTGCTGCAAACAGGTGTATTTTTATGCCCCGCAGGCCAGCATGCAGACAGGCAGGCGGCAGGCGGCAGGAGACAGGGGACAAGGGAGAGCGGCGTTGGGTTGGGGTTTCGGGAACTCTGCAATTATATACGCGCCTAGGCCTCAATGTTCTCTAAAGCTCTCAGCCAAAGGCAATCCGATAATGCTCGATTCAGGTCAGCTCCGCGAAAACATGTCAAGAAATACACACACACATACACACAGCTCGAGGGGTATGGAAAACTTCAAAGTACAATACATTGGGACACTTATTCCTGGAATCCATAAGGAAGAACCTATTAATCGTTGAATTAGGAGAGTCTTCTTCAATAGAAAGTGACCCTTTGGTAGCCTCTACTTTCTCTCTTCTAATCTGTTCCTAATCAATTCCCTGTACAAGTGTTCTTCTACTCGTACTACCCGTACTATACTCGTATATTTGTTGAATGGATAATAAATAGTTGCATGCATAGTTCCTCATCTCCGGCTCCTAATTTTCCCATAGTTCTTGTTCTTGTTGTTGATATTCGATCTGCTTGATGTTCTTGTAGATGATTTGTATTTTATTTGTTTTTGTTTTGAGGATCGCATAACGATTCTGGAATTTCTGGAGCGCAACCCGAAGCCCAAAGCCGAAAGCCGGCAAACAACAGAGAACCGCCCGGCCAATGCCGACGCAAGCAAATCAAACAATCAACAATAACAACAACAACCACAACAACCACACGTGCAACGAGAGCAACAATAACGACAACGGAAGTTTATTTATGCCCTGGTCTGATATTTATTTAAGCGTATTCCCCGATAAGCCCTGCCCTCCTCGGGAGAGTGTAGCGAGCGTTATCGTTCTCCTACTCCAACAGAGGTGTTGGTGTTGTTGTTGTTGTTGTTGTTGTTGTTGTTGTTGTTGTTGTTGTTGTTGCAAGTTTAGACCCACTTTGTGGTTCCACGACGGCACGGCTGTTCTTTGACTCCGACAAGGTCATTATTGATAACGATGAGATTATTCAAAACGGTTTTACGATGGGATTATCCCGAGTGAAAGCAATCTACGTATAAACACGCTGGATCTATTTGATCTATTTCCAAACCCCATCCCCAACCCGATCCAAATTGCATTTTAATTAGTAGCACACACACTAACACACACACTAACACACACACACACACACACACACACACCCACAGACTGCAGCACTTAAGTGCTCAAATCAAATCAAATCAAATCAATTCCAGTCGCAACGGGCTTGATTTTTAATAAATTTAAAAAACGATTGAAAATCAAGAACGCTTAGCGCCACCGAGTCGCACTGCTGCCACGACTGGGGCTACGACTGCGACTGCGGCCGCTGCGACTGCGGCTATGTATTTGCAGCAATTAATAAAAACTGACAATATAATCGGCGCGACAAGTAGTTGGCTGCCAGCCAGCCCCCAGACGGTTCGGGCCGAGAGAGCGAGCTCCTCCTTTGTCGGCATCGCCGCAGGAGGAGGAGCGACAGATTGGAGAGAGGTGGGGTGCTGTGCTGTGCTGTGCTGTGCTGTGCTGGGCTGTGCTGTGGTGTGGGGTGGACATGGTACAAGCCAGCCAAAAGCAAAAGCAAAAGCAAAAGCAAAATATTAATAAGCAGTGCCCCGCAATTAATAGCGCAACTTAAGACTCTATATAGGGTAATTAAGCGGCGCTTGTGAACATTTTTCCTTTGGCAACGCCGCCGTCTTGCCGCCTTGCCGCCTTGCCGCTCGCTGCCGCCGTTTTTTTTTTGTTATTCTCTCTCTCTCTCTCTCTCTCTCTCGATCGAGACAGGTAAACAGCAAGTGCAACGTACGCTCACCCGTACCCGTATCTGTATCTGCCCGTATGGGGTATATCTGTATCTGTATCTGTATCTATGTCTCTCTCTTGAGCGTGCGTGTGTCTGGCCTGTCTTCGAGTGTGTGTTTACTCAAACGTAAATCCGCGCACGCACACGTGAAATCTTTTTATTTGTATCTCCATCTTTTTCCTTTTTTTTTTTTGGTGGTTGGCGTTGGCGCAGTTGAACTAATCAACAATGGAAACTACTCATCTAATGTCGAAGAGGGTAGGGGGCATTGGGGAGTGGGGAGCGGGGAGCGGGGGAGGGGGGCCGGGCTCTTGTCAATTTTCGTTGTTTGGCGGCAAACATCAGACGAACAGACCCACGAACAGGGACGGGCGGGGCGGGCAGAAGACATTTAAACCTGTTGTAAGAGACGTACGGCAGAGGAGTGGAAGAGAGAGAGAGAGAGAAGAGGATACAACGCGGAGATACGGTGCAGAGAGAGATGCGAACAGAATTAGTTAATCTGGAAAATAAGTAAACCACGGAACACATACGAATAAGTTCTATAAAATGGTACCCAAAGGACTTCCTCTGTGGGTTGCCTCGTAAAGCCATTAGTCACTAAGTGATATCCAATTAAATGCTTTGATTATTGCAGGGTAAGAGTGCCCTTCCCTTCCCTCAAGATATTATGCAGAAATAGCCAAACCAATCCTTAATTATGATGTTCTTTGTAGCAGATCCAAATGAAATGAATTGAAATATCAAATAAATCAAATACTCCAATCATCAAATATTATCATAATGCTACCTACTACGACGGGTATATGCATATTTCAAATATAACTTTAATATAATCCAGATTTATGTGATCTCGGAACCCCAACCCGATCCCGAACCCGCTTGGCGGCTCTAAATATAGAAATCCTCCCAGAGAGCTCTTTCGCGATTATTTCACAGTCTCCACAGCCCCGGCTACCGTTATGCGACTGCTGGGGGGATACTTGGGGCCTACTTTGTAGGCCTCTATCCAATACCCAATCGTTTGCCACAGTGTGTGTGTGTGTGTGTGTGTATCTGTGTATGTCATTTGCATTTTCGTCTGCAAATTGTCGCTGCTGGCGGCGGCAGAGGGCGGCGAAACATCAAAGGCCTATACAAACATTGATTGAAGATTTCTTTACGATTTCTGAATGGTTATTTATGCGGAGGCAAGACCGTACACAGACCAGACCAGACCAAAACCAAATTGACAGACTGACACACTGAGACACTAAAATTGTTGTTGCCGTTGTTGCTGTTGTTACTGTTGTTGTTTCTGCTGTCGGCAAATGCTTTTTGTTGTTGTTGTATTATTAACAAATTGCTGGAAAATAGCTAAACGGAAAACAAAGGGGTAAGGAGGTAACGGGAACCCGGCAACCCGGGAATCGGCGAAAACAACAAAACAAATCACCGGATAGACCGTTTGATTGATGTCTTTGTGTGTGTGTGTGTGTGTGTGTGTGCACGGCCAAAGCAACGAAAAGCGACCTTAAGTTCAAAGCCAAGAACGGTCCGACGTTGACGCTGACGTCGCAGCTAACGGTGACGCAGACGCCACAGCAGACGCCGACGCAGCAGCTGGCGCTGCAGTCGCTGGTGATTACCACGCGTCAGCGGCCATGACAATGTGAAATTGAAATTTGTTTGACTGGCACTGGCACTGGCACTGGCCCACGGGGCGTATGATTAACAGCAATTTCTTGCCATGTTTGACTAAATACTTTGCCGGTGCTTGGGTTTTTTGATACCCGGTAATTGTCGCCAGCAAGGGGTATGTTGTGCTCCTGGTAATGTTTGTCCCAGGGCATGGGTAGGCCCTGCAAATGATGAGCCTACGGGTCCTATCCAGCCTTGCTTTGGGATATTATTTGATATTCGAAATTTAGCGGGTATTCAGTGGTCGGATATATATGCACATCCATTATATCGTTCTTTCCCTACGAAGCCAACAACAAACAGCACACGGAGAGCGGTGGGAAGAGTGGCGACTGGGGGGCAGAGAAATAACACAACGAAACGGAACGACAACGAAACGAACTGCGGCAAAAATTTCTTTGATCTTATCGCAAAGCTTCTTGCTCGCATTTTGATTCCGCCAAAAACAACAGAGGCCTAGAGAGCGAGGCGAAGAGAGAACCAAACAGAGAGGCCAAGAGCGAAAGATGTGTGGTGTTTCAGTTATCAACTTAAATCTAACCGTTTATTTCCTCTCTCTCTCCGCTCTCTTTCAGAAAACAGCTACAGCAACAGCACCGAGTAGGCATCTCTCGCTCCTGCTGCTGCTGCTGCTGCTTCTGGTCGCACTCTGTCCGCTGCCAGCCGTCAACGCCAATGCCAGCAGCAGCAGCAGCAGCAGCAGCAGCAGCAGCAGCAGCAGCAGCAGCAGCAGCAGCAGCAGCAGCAGCAGCAGCAGCGGCAGCGGCAGAGATGGCACCCTGGAGACCTTCGCCGTGGCCTCCGTGAGCTCCAGCCTGGACAAGGACCACGAGCAGGCGGTGCGCCAGAGAGCACGGCCCGCGATGGAGACCAGCATGAACATGATCCAGCGGAACTACATGGTGATGCACCCAGCGGGAGGCGGCCACGGCCACGGCCACGGCCACTCCACGACGGACCACAGCCGCTCCCTCAAGAGGGCCGCGCTGACCAACTCGAGCATCACCTGCAACGACGGCACCCACGCCGGCTTCTACCTGCGCAAGCAGCCCAGCTCCAAGAAGTGGATCGTCTTCCTCGAGGGTGGCTGGCACTGCTTCGATGTGAGGTCGTGCCGCGCCCGGTGGCTGAGACTGCGCCACCTCATGACCTCCTCCCAGTGGCCGGAGACGAGAGATGGTGAGTCCAGAGCAAGAGAGAAAGCAGCCCCAACAGGGTCTAATTCTATTCCTATTCATGCCTTTCAGTTGGTGGCATCCTGTCGCCCCATGCCGAGGAGAATCCCTACTGGCACAATGCCAACCACGTGCTCATTCCGTACTGCAGCAGCGACTCGTGGTCGGGCACCAGAACGGAGCCGGACACCAGCGACAGGGAGAACAGGTGGCGCTTCATGGGTGCGCTGATCCTGCGCCAAGTCATTGCCGACCTCATTCCACTGGGCCTGGGCCGTGTCCCGGGGGGAGAGCTGCTCCTGGTGGGCTCCTCCGCGGGCGGCCTGGGGGTGATGCTGAATCTGGACCGCATTCGGGACTTTCTGGTCAATGAGCGCCAGCTGCAGGTCACGGTGCGGGGAGTGAGCGATTCGGGATGGTTTCTCGACCGCGAGCCCTACACACCCTCGGCGGTGGCCTCCAGCGAGTCGGTGCGTCAGGGCTGGAAGCTGTGGCAAGGCCTCCTGCCCGAGGACTGCACCAAGGCGCATCCCACGGAGCCCTGGCGCTGCTACTTCGGCTACCGGCTGTACCCCACCCTGAAGAGTAAGTTCCCCGAGAATCCCTCATCTAGAGAATCCTCCTAACCCAACGTCTCCCTCCTGCAGCTCCGCTCTTCGTCTTCCAGTGGCTCTTCGACGAGGCACAGATGCAGTCGGACAACGTGGGGGCTCCGGTGACGCCCCAGCAGTGGAACTACATCCATGAGATGGGCGGCGCCCTGCGCTCCTCCCTGGACAACGTGAGTGCCGTCTTTGCTCCGAGCTGCATCGGCCATGCGGTGCTCTCGAAGCGGGATTGGGTCAACATCAAGATCGACGACATCTCCCTGCCCTCCGCCCTGCGCTGCTGGGAGCACTCGACGCGCCGCAAGCGCAACGAAAAGCTGAAGCGCTCCACGGAGGCCTCCACGGCCGTCGGCCAGAATCTGCATCCGCATCCCAACAACCAAAGACACCAGCGACACCGCCAGCGCCAGCAGAGGCAGCGGCAGAAGCAGAAGCAGAACAACGTGGCACTGGCGACGCAGCAGCAGCAGCCCCGGAAGCACAATCACCTAAGCAAGGAGCAGAGGGAGGAGCGCAAGCGGCTGCGCCAGGCGCAGCGGCAGAGGCGCAAGCAACGCCGCCGGCAGCAGCACAAGCAGCAGGCACAGGCCGCAGCCGCCGCCGCCGCAGGCAGAGGAGCAGCAGAGAGCAAGAACAACAACAAGCCGAAGAGCAACGCCAGCGATACGCACAAGCAGCGACGCCGCCAGCCACTGACGCCGGAACAGCGCCAGGAGCAACGCCAGCGACGCCGCAAGGCGCAGCAGCAGCAGATGCAGATGCAACACGAGCAGCCGGCCGCAGGGGAAGCCGGAAACGGAAACGGAAGCGCGAACGGAAGCGGAAACGGAAACGGGGGAGAGGCATTAGGGGAGCCCCAGAAGCGGCGATCCTCGAACAACGCCTCCTCCTCCGGCACCAAGTCGAAGAAGCGTCCAAGGGTGCCCCGGGTGCCCGAGAAGTGCGGCCTCCGCCTCCTGGAGCGCTGCTCCTGGCCGCAGTGCAACCACTCCTGCCCCACACTGACCAATCCGCTGACCGGCGAGGAGATGCGCTTCCTGGAGCTGCTCACCTCGTTCGGGCTGGACATCGAGGCGGTGGCGGCGGCCCTGGGCGTCGACATGCACACCCTCAACAACATGGAGCGGACGGAGCTGGTCAATCTGCTCACCCAGCAGGTGAGCTGAGCAAACGGAAAGGACGGAAACATACCCGTGTGTGTCCCTGTAAATATTAGTAGGCCTGTACATATATGTAGATATAGGTAGAGCCGCTTTGTACATACCATATCATACCATATGCAACAAAAACCGACATCCAAAAACCAACCATCCCCAAGCCACACTTAAGCGGAGCCAAACTCCAATTCCTAGAACACACCAAGAAACCAAGAAAAAGACATGCGCAAGTACCCAGTAATTAAGCAGAGTAGAATTTATTTATACGTATATATAATATCCCCACTCGAACACTCGAACACTCGAACACTCGTATTCGCATTCACACTACTCGTACATTCACATTCACACACCACACACACTCATATTTATTCATTCGCATTCATACGAGCACCCCGAGGAGCCGAAGGAAATGAAGGAAATGTCTGCGTAACGAGAAACTAAACACAAATGCAACCACAAGACTGTTTTATGTTTTTTTTTTTTTTTTTAATATACTTTACACATACATATGTAGGCACATAGCGTTAGATACTGTACGGATATAAAATACACATATATAGGTTACATATGCTAAAGGATAATGAATTTTTATGTAATTTATTTGATAATTTTATGGCCTTTTTTTTGTGTGTCGACTGTCCAAACTGTTTCAGTTTCAGTTTGTTTTTTTTTTTTATTTTTTTTTTTTTAATCAGTTTTTACCTACCTCAGGATCAGTAAGAAAGAAATTGATAGACAGCTGCCTTTAACACATACATACATATATCATTGCGTACCTGTGCAACGACAAATCAAATACAAAATACCTTACTTATTAAATGCCCGCATTCCGTTCAAAATAATGTTACTTAAACTTAAACTTTACAACAAATAAATACGAAAACAGCTAGAGCAACAAGCAACAAGAACAAATCGAATATAAATATAGAACCACATAATTGTAATTGTAATAATGTTTGTAAAAAATTTATAGCTAAACGTAAACGTAAAGAAAAACCCACAAAAATAAACACTAAACACATTAATATTATTACCTAGTGATCTAAGGCCTGTACAGAACTGGTTGAAGCTTAGCCTTAAGAATTGTTGTACTTAAACCTTTTGATAATTTTATACGAGTATATGTATGTCTACCACGTAGCGAAGTGTCCAACTGCTAACTGATTTGTTACAACTTTAGCTCTTGTTCGCATGTTCAAATGAACTGATCACCGATCCATCAAGATGGAATCACTTGAGGAGGATAATTTATCAGATGACAGCCAATAAACAAGCGAAATAATTGTATACATAAGTTGTTCAATTTTTTTTATTTCTCAAAGCTAAAAAGAAAGTTTGATCCTTTAAAACTCATACACGTTACCCCAGGCCACCTTTCAGTTTTCCCTGTAAATCCAGCTCTAACTATCGGCCAGCCGTTTCATCTCTAATAGACTTTTAACACTGCCGCGCGTTTGCTTTCGATATCGGAATAGACGCAAAGACGCCGAATTGGCGTTTACACTACTGGCAGTATGGCTGATTTATGTGTTTTATGACGGTAGAAGCTACCGAATTTTGGAAATCAACTCTGTAAATTATGGAAGACGACAGAAAAGTTGACGAAAGTCTTTCCTTTTTATACCCGATACTCAAAATGAGTATTGGGGTATATTAGATTTGTGGTAAAAGTGGATGTGTGTAACGTCCAGAAGGAATCGTTTCCGACCCCATAAAGTATATATATTCTTGATCAGCATCAATAGCCGAGTCGATTGAGCCCTGTCTGTCTGTCCGTCTGTCCGTCCGTCCGTCCGTCTGTCCGTCCCCTTCAGCGCCTAGTGCTCAAAGACTATAAGAGCTAGAGCAACGATGTTTTGGATCCAGACTTCTGTGATATGTCACTGCTACAAAAATATTTCAAAACTTTGCCCCGCCCACTTCCGCCCCCACAAAGGACGAAAATCTGTGGCATCCACATTTTTAGCGATACGATAAAACCAAAAACGCAGAATTAGAGGATGACTATATGTTCTAGAGTGTAAAATCTCAACCAGATCGTATAATTATTATAGCCAGAATCAAGAAAACAATTTCATTCTTTCTCGCTCTGTCTCTCTCTAACACACAGGTTTCATGGTCGGTTTTGCCAATTGCAAAATATGAGTTCAAGGATCTCAGAACCTTTAAGAGCCAGAGCAACCAAATTTGGTATACACACTCCTGTGATATCGGACCTTGACCGTTTCGTGTCCAAATTTCGCCACACCCCCTTCCGCCCCCGCAAAGGACGAAAATCTGGGGCATCCACAAATCTCAGAGACTATTAAGGCTAGAGTAACCAAATTTGGTATCCGCACTTCTGTTAGATCTCACTATAAAACGTATATCTCAGAATTTTGCCCCACCTCCTTCCGCCCCACAAAGGACGAAAATCTGTTGCATCCACAATATTGCACATTCGAGAAAACTAAAAACGCAGAATCATAGATAATGACCATATCTATCAGATATGCAAAGCTAGAAAATCAATTTGCAGTGGCCGCGCAGCGCCCGACGTCACGCTCAGACTGATTTTCTGTCTCTCTCGCACGCACTCTTTGTCGTGTCGTTTAATATTAGCGGCGTCTGCCGCAGGAGAGCCATACTGACTTAGTATCGGGTATAACTGTAGAGTTGCGGTGTCCGCAGCAACTCACAACGTCCCCCCTCGTTTGAGTTTGTGGGAGTGAAGACCAACGATGTCCCTCTTCAATATATCCAGCAGTGTCTTGATGTCTTCAGGTGTTCACAAAAATGTCTGATCTAATGATACAATTATTTCAAAGTCATTTTTTAAGGGTTATAAGTATGTTTTTAAGTTTTCTCTCAGCCATAATTTGTACACGCCAAAATTTGATTTTTGATTTGCTATTTTTAGGTGTTATTAGTGTGCTGAAATGGTTATCCTACGTCTCCAGCAAGACGCAAGACGCAGCCCTAGTGTTAAAAGACTAAAAGATACAGTCTTCGTACATTACACAAGCAGAAACTATTGTATACTTTTGAGATGTGTCCTTTTTACCATAAAACCTTTATCTACGCCTTGATTCCTGCTACAGATTCGAGAGAGAATTCTTAAGCAAACTGAGGCAAGAATCAGCTTGTTCATTGTCTCGGTTATGGAAAACTTCGTCGGATTCTAGGGGGCATTTCAATGCACTATTACGTGTATATTATATTGAATTATGTCTGCCCTGATACGCATGAAAGAAGCAGCTGTATTTGTCGATATCGATTGTACCCATACTCGTATTGATATCCAGAACAGGTTAAGCATCCCCATTGTAAGTATCTTTCACAATACGGGGTCAGACTGTTGTGGAGTTGTTTTGATTGACTGCTGTCAGAAAATCGGTCTTATATAAGCCCGAAATCCGATCTATCCAACAGTTCAAATCGAACATTCGACCCAAGTCTTTTGAATATGAAGTTCATTTTGGTTTTGGCTTGCCTGGCCCTTTATGTGGCCTACACCTCTGCCCAGGACAACTGCATTGGACGTCCCGGTAGGTCAAGATCATTTAATTATCGAACTTACCAGCTTACAGGACATTATTTCCGTAGTGTTCCAAGTATGCACTGGCGGCAGGGATGAAGGTCACAACCGCAGTAGGAGGTGTCCAGCAAGATTCATGCGAGAAATGTGGTGGTATAACACACGGGCCAGGGACTGCCAAAAGATGAGATATCTGGGCTGTGGCGGCAACAACAACCGCTACTGTTCCCTCGACAGTTCTTTTTCTGATGAACGATTCCGATATAAAATAAATACTACACTATCCAGCGCGAATCTGTTGGCCTTATCGATCGTGTCCCATGCATATAATTGTATACACTGGTTTAATAGATAAATGACAATCCGAAAGAACGCATTCCACTCAGAGCTCAAAAGAACACAGTATATCACAATAAAGTAATGGATATCGAGTGCCTCTGTCCACAGAGCATTCCACAGGCTTTCCTTTGGCTATTCGTTCTTTAAATTACTTTTCGAAAAACTGGCTAGGATGAGCTTTTAGACGCATTCACGAGACTTGACGAAAATGTTGTAAATTAAAGACATCAAAGACCTCCCGACATTCATGTTATCTACCGCTCAAAACGATTCAAAAATCTGTTTTGACCGCCTTTCTGCTCCACTTCAGGGATCAATCTTCCAATTTCCGTTCTCAGAATAATTTAATAGCATAAAGTACAATTTTGAAAATTAAATTATTGATTTAGGCCTTTGGCACCAGGAAGGTTCACCGTCGGCATGCTGTCTCACAGGCCTGCTTGCTGCACCACCGATTCATGTTTCCCCCACAGCCCTTGTAGTCCAGTGAGGTGCAAGACTTGCTTACTGCATTATAGTGCCACATGGCTTTGTTGGCCTGCTTCTTGCACTTCCGCTTGCTGTTATTTCCGGAGTCCTTTGCCCCATCGCATTTTGGGGTACCTAAACACACAAGAGAGAGAGATGTAATAAGCCTGAGCAGCTATGGAGGAGATCCATAGACCCATCCACCTACTAGGCTTGCCCTTGCACCTCTGTGGGGCACCCAGAACCAGGACCAAGTACAGCGCCAGTACAAGGCCCACGAGGATCAGCGTGGAAGTGCGCATTGCCGGAGGGAGCGGTAGCTCTGGTGTCGGGATATTCCGAATTCGGAATCAGGGCTTACTGCATCTGCTGTGCTCTTTATAAAGCTCATTTTCCAACAACCAGACATTGTTCTCACCCGACCCAACTGTGTTCTGTGTTCATCCTAAAAAGCTGTTTTCACCGCCATTCTCTTTGATGAACGCACACGTGTTTCGTTTTGTTTTGTTTGCTTTGATGATCGACAAATATAGCTCGGGAACGGCATTATTTTGGACATCGTATCCATAAATAAGTAGAATAAATATAGACTCCACAGACTATGTAACTACCTAAAGAAAGTATTTGCTCGGCTGCGAATAAGTCCTATATAAGACCCGAAACCCTATCTATCCAACAGTTCAAGTCGAACATTTTACCCAACGTCTTTTGAGAATGAAGTTCATTTTGGTTTTGGCTTGTCTGGCCCTCTATGTGGGCCACACCTCTGCCCAGGAAAACTGCGTTGGACGTCCCGGTAAGTCACGATCATTTAACTATCGAGCTTGACGTAACTGGACATTATTTGCGTAGTTCTCCAGGTATGCATTGGCGGCATGGACGAAGGCAACAACCGTCATTGGTCATGTCGAACGAGATTCACGCAGGTGATGTGGTACTACAACAGTCGCACCAGGGACTGTCAAACGATGAGATATCTGGGCTGTGGCGGCAACAACAACCGCTACTGCTCTCTAGCCCATTGTCGCAGAAAGTGCCGCTAGATCCTGTCCTGCCCTGATCCTGTTTCTGATGAACCATTCTGATAATAAATAAACATGAAATTTTCAATGCAAATTTTTGATAGCCGGGCTTATATTGAAAGTGCCACAATGAATTTACAGGAAAGAGCAGCTTTCCCATTATATAAATTGTTATATTAAAAGCATACATAGCTCCGTTTGGTATACAACAAAGAAAGCAATGGGAATCGAATGCAAGTCTCAATAGACACACTGAAGGACTTCCAGAATTCCCGTCTCGCTATAAAACGCAATACACTCTGCTCTCGGGGCACTACTTTTGACTCTACAAGTACATAAATCGTTCTATTTATGTACATGTCGTTTTGTAAATATCAATAACAAGCTACTCTATTGTATGGCATTATTCAGACGGTTGTGAACATGTTTTTGAAAGAAGCAATCGGCTTCGAATTGGTCGTACATACATATATAAGCCCTGCATAGCGGTCGATTAAACAGTTCCAATCGAATACCCGATCCGATTCCGCTGAGAATGAAGTTCACTTTTATTTTCGCTTACCTGGCCCTATTTGTGGCCCACACCAGTGCCCAGACCTACTGCGCTGGGCGTCCCGGTATGTAAAGATGATTTTCGAGCTTAAGCGCTTACAGGACAATATGTTTCCGTAGGCATTCAGTTATGCATAGGCGACAGGGATGAAGGCAACAACAATCGTGCGACGTGTCAGGAGAGAGCCATGAGAGAAATGTGGTGGTACAACGCACGCATCAACGACTGCCAGAAGATGAAGTTTTTGGGATGTAATGGCAACAGAAACCGCTACTGCTCCCTCGGCAGCTGTCGCAGTAGGTGCAAACGCCCCTAGGAGAATGGGTGCCACTTGCTTTTGTCCCGAATGAATGAGCACTAATAAATATGAAAGCCTCAGCAGACAGAAGGAAACTAGTTTTGATCAGAATCAGGTTGATCCGTCTATTATACAGCTGTATAGAAAAATAGCAATATATTATATTAAATAAATAAGCTTTCTCGGAAGTTTCGAAGAATAGCTGCCAGTCCAGCCAAATGCAATTTTTAAATTCGATATCAAAACATTTCAAACACAACTGTCATTATATCGATAGCTGATAACAACAAACGGTGACTATGACAACCCTGCCAATATCAGCTGTTCTCACTTGCACGTAACTTTCGGAAAACAAATAAGAAATTTTAAATAAATCATGATAATACTGAATAGATGCTCACCCATCAGGCAGATCCTCCGGCGCTGTCATACCGAAGGTGCGTAATACAAAATACTTGAATAGAGACTTGTTCAATAGAAACGTGTTCGTTTGGTTTTAGCGGCTGCCTGCAGCAAGGTCAGAAGCCCCTTGACTGCATTCTTTGGCAAGTGGCCGGAGTCGGAGCAGCAGGAGTTCGTTCAACACATGCGCATCATCCCGGATTTCATCACCGAGTCGGAGGAGCAACAGCTCCACGAAGAGGTTGAGCCGTACATGAACCGGCTGCGCTATGAGTTCGATCACTGGGACGACGTGAGTTCACCAAAAACTAACCACCAGCACCAGTCTGGCGCGCAGCTTAAGTATTTCCATCTTGCAGGCCATACACGGGTTTAGAGAGACTGAGCGCAAGAAGTGGTATCCACATAACCGCGATGTCCTAGAGCGTGTGCGCCAAGTGGCATTCGACGGGGCCATAATGCCCTACATCCATGTCCTGGATCTAGCCGCTGACGGGGTCATCAAGCCGCATGTGGACAGCACCAGGGTAAATTTAGCCATTAGTTCATTCCAAGCTAAGGCCCATCCAAAACCAACGCCATCTCATTCACAGTACTGCGGCACCACCATCTCAGGCATCAGCTTACTAAGCGACAGCGTAATGCGTCTCGTGCGCACAGATGCCCAGAAGTACCAGCAGCCCGTCACGGAGACAGTGACGGATGCCAAGAGCCCGGACTCCGATGCAGTATATGGCCATCGGCGTTTTCCGGAGGCATTGCTGGAAAATGGCTTCTACGCAGATCTGCTACTCCCGCGGCGCTCGCTCTACATAATGTGCCACACGGCTCGCTACAATTTCACTCATGAGATACTGTCGAAGGAACACTCTACGTTCCTCGGCACAGCCATACCAAAAGCACGTCGGATATCTATAATTTGCCGCAACGATCCATGAGGATGTGCCCCTTGTACGACTGCTGAAAGCAGAACGCTTTCCTTCCTATATTAATTGAAGCGTTGAGATACAAATCCGTCTATCCGTAGAGGTATCCATATAGAAATAATGACGTTTTTCTTTTCAAAAGCCTAGTCTAGTCGCTTCTATTGTTAGTTGTACATATAATCATATTCCCTTTTATCGTTATTGATTATGACATGAAAGTTACAATCGATCGTGTATATAAGAAAATATAAGTTGATTTCAAGGACATCTATATATGCATGCATGTATCTAAACATGATATCAATTTAGTATAGATTCGTAGCGTATTCTTCAAATTTGATGGTTTTCCTATCCAACAAGTATTTCCCTTCTTCATCTACTAAAATTGTAGAGTCCGAGCAACCTATAATGATACAATGAATCCATAAAAACCAAGGATTTTTCATTTGTACATTTATCCAAAGACGGGAGCAAGTGTTGCAGTAGTCCATGCAGAATTGCATCCCTTTGGTGACAGCTGTAAAACTGTAAGTAAAAGGTGTATTAGTGCGGCCTTTGTTCGCGGGAAGATGGTCAGCAACTGCTGCACCGGAAACATCTTGGCCAGCCTAAGACACGACACACTACCGAATTGCATAAACAATGGGAGTTACGCAAAAACGTGTGTGTGAGTGTTTAAAATCCCTAGACCAAGCGAAAATACCCCACGTACCCGATCTTGCAGTGAGTCAACATAAGTGCACACCGACCGATAGGATCCAGGTAGGGCACAATGGTCGGGCGCTGTCATACATGCATACAAATTTCATTTAGAGCGCACATAGGACGCATGCAACTGGGTCCGACACAGAAGTCCTGCGGCGCTTTGTTCTGTGCCCAGGCGGTAAGCATCTGCAGCGCCGCTGTCTAAGTGTCCTTCTGGAGCGCTTCCATCCAGAAAAGGCGCTTAAAAGGCATGACTCCTCGAATGGCCTTCCGTGAGGATGAGAAAGGCTTCAAAATCGCAAATACTGACACCGAAATTGCATTAGTGATTAATCAGAGGTGAGCTTAATGATATGCAAATATTGGACGTTCAGGATGGTTGTACTACTACGAGTAAAACTGAAGAGCCCGTCCCCACATTATATGTACCGCATGTACTTAGAACACGGTTTGAATTCCCCTTTAATATTATCTGATACAAAAAAAACCCTATAAATGAGAAAGGGGAAAAGGAGGAAATACGAGGATGTATGAAAAATATATATATCTAAATAAAACTCGAAAAACAAACAAACATTATACAGAGTAAATTAAAACAGAAAGACTCACCTGTTCCCATAATTCTGTAGCGTTGAATATTATTTGCTGTTTGCTTTGTTGCGTTTCTGTTGAATATTATTTGCTGTCTCCTTTTGTTGAGTTGTTGTTTTTAATTTAAAAAAAAACTAAATTAAAAATTAATTATAGCTCGGATTGAAATCTTTTCCCTTTTCCACATGAGGGGGCCTTAGACGTGATAAGAATGCAGCAGCGTGGGCGGCCCAAAGCTCTGCTTTGAAACCGGCATATGTATGTACGTTTCCGCGCGTCTTATCTCTCCCAATATCACTGAAAAGAACGAGAACGAAGTAGTTAGTGTCGCGACAAATGTGCGTGGAGAGCTGCAGTAGCGTGGGGGGCTCAAAGAGGGTGATGAGGGCGGTGCAGCAGAGCAGCGTAGGCGAATCAAAGCTCGGCCTTCGTTTCTGCACGACTTCCTCTCCGCATCACACTGATAAGGACGAGAGCGAAAATTAGTGGCCGAAATATTTACCAGCTGTATGGCTGCCCTGGCAATAGAATATAATAGTATAGAATTGGGCAACAAGAAAACAAATGAAACATACATTTTATTTCAAGCCTAGTACAAGAAGCTCGTGGCTCTCGATGTAGTTGTAACGGTAGCGCGATTAGGGATTGGGTCGTCAGAGTGGGTTGGGGGAAAACAATGGTATCATTGTTACCTGGCAGTCAGCTGGGATTGTTCCCTTTCATCCATTTTGAATGGTAAATAAATCTTAAGCTGTATATAAGATTATTCAGTTCGGACAAAGAAAATATTTAATTAAACAACACGCAGTCAGCTGTTTTGTAATTTCGCTGTGTTTAAACAAATAATTGTATGATATAAGGAATATTTCGACTTTGTAGACATCCAAACTTTGGTTGCTTTCATTTTATTGTAATTAATATCGGAAACTAGCCCACAATACTTTATTCAACCGAATATCAAAATCAGGGAAATAATTTCTGATCGTAAGCAGGGAACGATTAACCCATTCTCGACCAGTGCGTATTCTAATACACTATACGAAAATAATAAATCGAACGTGGTAATTTTGTTTTTAGGGGAAGAGAAAGGTTGAATCTACATGAAGACTTTACAAACAGTACAGTTCTCCGCGGCTTAGCTCAAGTTGTTCCCCTGTTTAAATATAAGGGTTTCAGTGGGCTAAGTTTGCTTTTGCATCGGTATATTTACGGTATATTTTGAATGTGAGAAGGTATATTCTGGTATATTTCTGGGGTCGCTTTCGATAATTACATACAAATGTAATTCATATGCATGTAGTTACCATGTACAAACAATTAGTTTTGTGGAAATTGTTGTTGACCTTCTTTGTTAAAACGTCATTTTATTAACAATCCAATAAAGATAAGTACTTGAAAATAGCATATCTTTTAGAAAATTGATTTATCAATCGGATGAAATTATGTGTTCAGGTAGTGCAGTGCTAGCCAGCTGGTAATATCAAATCGAATATAAAAATCGAGGAATATGGTTTCCAATCCTTGACGGAGAACGATTAACTTATTGTTGACCAAGGGGGCATTTTAGTATTCTACCGAAAATAATGAGAGTTTAAAAATTTTAGTGCAGCTCAGCTGAAAAGCATAGTATATTTTATTTTCAGAAGAAGGATAGGACGGATCTACCAGAAGAACTAACAAACACTATTAATTTTCGACACTTACCTCAAGTCGTTGAACTGTTCAAATAGAGGCGGCTTCAGTGGGCAGTATTTTTCGGTATATTTCTGAGAGTCAGACCGTATACGATAAATACACGGTCACATTGCCGAGAAGTGACCGGGAAAAAATCAAACATTTTTTTCAATTGCCATTTGCCAGCGCCTGAGACCTTGACAGCCCCAGCCCCAGCATAAGTAAAAATTTGTTGACGGCGTCGGAGCTCAAAATAAAGTCAGTGCGAGCGTAGTCTAGAAATCGAGAAAACAAATTATTCCAGCGCTGGCGAGACGCAAATTTGTTGTAAAAATTGATAGTCAAATTAATTCTGCGTAAATTGTGTAAACTTCGAGTGTATTTTAAATTTTGCTGCCATCCAGCGTCAGGTTTTAATGATACAATTTGCCTTTGAGTAAATGTAAATGTGTGCGCTGAGCATAGCAGTGTGTATGTGTTGGTGCGACCGTCGAGCATAAGAAAGCGAGACGACGACAAGCCGAAGAGAAGCCACAGACGCGAACGACGCTTAATAAATATCGCAGCAGAGGCGAACAAGATAGAGAGAAACGCGTAAAGTAGTCACCATTTTTACAGCAAGGAAGCTGAATTAGAGGCAAAAATGGCCAGTTTCCAAATACACAACGACCCTAACAACAAGGAGAACCCGGCCAAAACTGGGCCGGCTGTCCTGAAGGAAAAGAATATGGGTGCCATCAAGCAGCCCCTGGCCGTGATCGGCGGTATTAAGGAGAAGGTTGCACTGGGCCCCCGCGCCAATTTTGCTGTGCTTAATACCCACAACAACAATGGAAATGTGCAGCGTGCTCATCCAGCGCCATCAGGGAAAATGGTAAGTCCCGAATAGCACAGTTATTTCCATTCTTCCAGTCTGTCCTTTTTGTTGTTGTTTTTTTTTGTGCTGTGCGCATTCTAATGCAGCTGCTGTCTCGCTGACAGCGTGTTGTGGTGGTGGGATCTTTCTGTGCGTGTGTGTGTGTTTTTTTGTTTGTGTAAGCTGCCTGCTTTCCTTCCATAGGGAGCGCCTCGATCCGCTAGTATGACTGCGGTGGTTGTTCTCTGTCTCTCTGTTTGTGTCTCGCTCTCGCAACGCTATGCGCGATTAGGTTGCATGTTCCCACTCCTTTCACTCGGGAGATAACTTCCGCTAATTGTTCGCGCCTAACCTAAAACTAACCTAGAAATTGCACATCCATGCAATTGCAACAGTTTGCGCGCCTTTTTCAAGGAGAAATAGAGAGAGAGAGATGGCAAATACAATTACAACGCACACTAATACTATCGCACACTGTGAGAAGCCACTCAAAGGCGCGCACAGCAGCAGCATGAGACGTAACAGGATTATTCCAGCGAAAGGAAAAGAGCGAGAGAGCCGCGGTTGGTGCACTGTTGCTGTAATCGTTACCCCCTTCTCACACAGTCTAAGGCACACGGCACACTCGCGCAATGTCATCCAAATTAACGTTTGTATTTGTGTGTTACGTTACAGCAATTCTTACGCGACGTAAAGAACGTCAATACGGACGAGAACACTGACTACACTGGCCTGGCCGTGAAGAAATCGAACGTTGTGCCCGTGGTGGAGCAGTTTAAGACATTCTCTGTGTACGAGGATAACATCGACACGCAGGTGGTGCCGCCGGTCGCCGCCAAGGGGCATTCCTCTGCCGACGACAAGGAGAATCAGTACGACGCCAAGTAGTGAGTATCCTCAGGACTCTTTCCGTTTATGCCCCATTCCTTAACTCTCAACCTTCCGTACAGCAATGCGGCTCCCAAGGAGTACTCCATCCAGCACGAATATGACCTCGAGGGGACCCCCATGTCCGTTACCGACGTCATGTCGCCTATGTCTGTCGATCGTTCGATCATCGAGGCCAGCAGCGCCATTGACGAAAGCCCGGCCCAGGGCCCACAGTGTGGAGCTGCCCCCGGTGTCCAGGCTAAGGAGCTGCCACCCCGGAACGACCGCCAGCGATTCTTCGAGGTGGTGCAGTACCAGATGGACATATTGAAGAACTTCCACGAGAGCGAGGTAAGTGGTTTTGGTTGGAGAGCAGAGCACATCGGGGGGTGTGTTTCTCCGAGCAATAACGTAACACGACAATTCCACAAAGATTTTCCTCAAAGATAAGGAAAATTGTCATCTGAAGGGAACCTTCCCCCTGTTGTTAGTTACCCCCCTCCCCGTGCTCTTCCTCACATGTGTTGTGTCCGTGTGTGTGCACGCAGGCGCAGAGGGAGACAGAAAGACACGGACTGCACCCCGAAGAGCGGTTGCTGTTGCTTCACGCGTCGCTGCCCTGTCTTTGAGTAGAGAGTATTATCCTCTGTCTCTTTTTCCTGACTCGGTTTCTGTTTTTTCCCTGCCCTGCACAAGAAAATGTACCTACATATGTAACAGGCCGGACACCCCATTATCCGCTGAGATATCCGGAAGAACGGGATAGAAAACACTTTTCGGTTGTTGAACTCCAATTGGACTCAAATATAATGTCAGAAAGGTACATACAGTCCCAACCAAGGTTCCAAACCACAGCTGCTTGATATTTTCTGCTGAATTGTATTTTCTAATTGAATTTCTAACAAGACTGGCCCAACGAACGATTGATCTGTGGATAACTGTGGATTACATTTTAAACTGTTAAAAATTTCATTGTGGTTTCTGGTGTCCTAGGCGCGACTGGGAAGCCGCCACGGTTCTCTGCAGTGCTGCAACTGGAACTGGGGCGACTTCCTAGCCGGGCCCGGGCCACGGAGAAGGGTCGGACTGCTTGGAACGTGTGTGTGTGTGTGTCTGATATAAACTAGCGGGAATTCTTGTTGAACTGATCGTAGAAGTCTTCGAAGACGGCATTGTTGAGCTGCTCGAGCGAGTTCTTGCGCTGCTCGTCCTGCTCCACCGCCAGCTTGGCGTTGGCCCGCATCAGATCATCGAACTGGTCCTTGCGCCGGCGGTCGACCTCGATCTGCTTGAGCATCAGAGTGCGGTCCATGTTGATGGCATACTGCTCCCACTGCTTGTCCATGAGCTGTGCCTCGGTCTTGCGCTGGGCCGCCTCCAGGAGCTGCTGCTCCTGGCCCTTGCGGAAGGCGCGCAACTCCTCGGGCGTCATGCCGCGGTACATGAAGGCGATCTTCTTGTTGGGATCGGTGCGCGACTGGGCCACGTCGGGGTTCTCGGTGAGCATGTCGCTGGACAGCATGTTGTATATCTCGGCCATATCGTCCTCGTGCTTCTCCCGCTTGGCCTGATCGCGGCCCACCCGCTTCTGCTTGGCCAGATTGATGTTGAACTCGCGCACCTTTTGGATGACCTGGTTGCGCATCACATGCTCCGACTTGGCCATCTCCTCCAGGTGCTTGTCGCGGCAGTTGATGTTCTCCATCAGCATGCGATCCGCCTGGCGACGGGCCTCCTCTGCCTGCTTGCGCTCCAGCACCTGCTGGTCCAGCCAGGCGCGCTGCTGCTCACGCTGGCGCACCTTGCGGTCGTTGTTGTACAGATCCTCGCCGGAGAAGATCTGGGCACTGGAGATGCCCAACGTAATGTCGTCATCGGCGATGCGCATGGGCTTTGCCTTCTTAAGAAAGTTGGGGTCGTTCAGGTCGAACTCGCGGCGCTGCTCCTTTCTCTGGTAACGGCAGCGGTAGTAGTTGAGGTCCGAGTTGGCCACGCGCTTCTGCATGTCCAGCTCCTTCTCCTTGGACGCGATCAGCCGCTTCTGCAGCTGCTCCTGATCCTCGTACCGCTTATCGCATTCCAGCTGCACGCTACGCTGCTTGTTCTTCTCCATGATCTGACGCTCCAGCGTGGCGAGGTCCAGCTGCAAAACAATCGGAGGAGGAGGCCGAGGACGAGGAGTGTGATTCCCGAACATGGACACAGAAAGCCTGCCCTCCCGTCCCAGGACTCACCCCGTACAGACGCTGCTTGGCGTTGAAAATGCGCTTTTTGCGCTCCTCCTCGTACTGCTCGCGCTTCTGCAGCTTCATGGCCTCGTTGAGGTCCTCCTTCGTACAGATACCCAGCTTGAGAGTCATCCTGTGGCTGCTTCGAAATACAATACAAATACAAAATATATATACTCCTGAAAATAACTCTTGCAAGATTTTTCGGATCTGAAGGTGTTTCTCTCACTGAAAGCAAATATTTGACTCTGATTCGGGGTTTGAGTTTGTTTGCCCGGTTGCCCTGTTGCCCGGTTGCCGGCTGTTCCGCCTCTTAGTTGCTTAGTTTGTTTGTCGTTTGACGCCTCACTCCTATGATTCCCCCCCACTCGCTGCCCCCTGCCCCCAGCCGCAGTTTCCCGCCATAGATACCATCTCAATTACGTATAGAGAAATGCAGATTCTTTTCCAAACTTTGCCTGTACCGCTGTGCCCGCCTGGCGCTTGACGTGTCCAATAATCGTTAAAGCCAACATTAAATAGACACCTTATGTATATATTCCCTGTATTGGCGTTTTGCAAATGATTTCCCCGTTTCGATGGGATTTTGAATGCCGCTCACGTACCACGAAATAACCAATAAACAAATACAAATTAGTAAATTCGATTCTCTCTTTCTCTGACCGCACTTCCCATGGCAGGGAGTGGAGTTTTTGTCAGCTTTCTGGGTTCCCAAAAGATTTGGTCATGCGTGAGATACCCCTTGGCTTCGGGGTGTAATGGAGTCGCGGGGATTTTGGTATAATATCAAAACTAACAGTTCATCTTTGAAGTTCTCTGAAAGATTAGGAATCCTAATGGGTAGCATGGCAAACACGAGATTCGTAGAATTATGTACCCGTGAGCGAGCCGAAACGATTCTGAACGAAATCTGTTTGCGATTATGTCAGGTTTCCTCTTCTCATTGCACACCTTTTAATGGCTCATTCTAAAGAATTATGGCTCGCCAAACTAATCGATCATCATTTTCAGAAAAAACGTCGTCCTAAGCGTGAGTACATGCGCAAGCAGAAGGACATTAACTACAATATGCGCTCGATCCTGGTCGATTGGCTGGTGGAGGTGTCGGAGGAGTATAAGCTGGACACGGAGACCCTCTATCTGTCGGTCTCCTACCTTGACCGCTTCCTCAGCCAGATGGCAGTCGTGCGTCCAAAGCTCCAGTTGGTTGGCACTGCAGCCATGTACATTGCCTCGTAAGTAAAGTAGCACTTCGATTGCTATTTGAACGTCCACATCTTCATGGAACTGTTCTTTGCAGGAAATACGAGGAGATCTATCCACCAGATGTGGGTGAGTTTGTCTTCCTCACCGACGACAGCTACACCAAGTCGCAAGTGCTGCGGATGGAGCAGGTCATCCTGAAGACGCTCTCCTTCGATCTGTGCACCCCAACGGCCTATGTGTTTATCAACACGTACTCTGTGATGTGCGACATGCCCGAGAAGCTGAAGAGTCTGACTCTGGTGGGTTTCTACTACGGGAGTGATGGCTTTATACATCTCTAATGTTTGAACTTGTGCTCGTTTCGATTCCCAGTTCCTGTGCGAGCTGGCGCTTATGCAGGGAGAACTGTACTTGGAGCACTTGCCGTCGCTGACGTCGGCCGCTGCGCTCGCCTTGTCGCGTCACATACTGGGCATGGAGATCTGGACTCCGCGTCTAGAGGAGATCACTACCTACAAACTAGAGGACTTGAAGACTGTGGTGCTGGAGCTGTGCCAAACGCACAACACGAGCAAGGAGCTCAACACCCAGGCCATTCGGGAAAAGTACAATAGGGATAAGTATGTCGCGAACGATGATGTCATGATGATCATGATTGCTAATCCTAATACATCCCCCGCAGGTACAAGAAGGTGGCTTCCATCGAGACAATCCAGCTGAATGAGAAAGATTTTGATCAGCTCTTGCAGGGCTACATGGCCAAGCAGAAACAGGAGGAGCCAGAGATCAATTCCAAATCGGAAGTTAATTTGTTTTAAGTGTTTTGTGCTGGCCCTTAGCCACGCCAAATTTATTTTTAGTTTAGTGTTCCATGTATTATTTGTAGTTCTAGAGCTAATTTTATGTAACTGAGAAATTGATGGAAGTTGGAGAGAACAAAAAGGAAGAAAAGGCAGCAAAGAGGCGTGGATCGGATCGGATCGGCGAGCTCCCGTAACAGGTACTGGACAATTTTATATGCCTCGCCATATGAGAGATTAGTCACCACTACAGCAAGCAACACCAACACCTCCTACTGTCCACGGTGAGAGCTTGCGGCCACGCCACGCCCCGCCACGACAGGACGAAATAAGAGAGATCCGAAGCTGCAGAAGTTTAGCAAAACTAACCAAGAAAAAATATGAACCACAACCAAGTCCAACTGCACTCCATTGGTTATTAATAAATTTTACTATTTGAGTTCTTTAATATGTTCGCCATGTAATTCCTTTTTTTTGTATTTATAAAGAATATCACATGAATGTATACAATGTGTATTTCACTATAATCACCATAATTACGCACTAACAGGGCTAGCTTCAGAAATAATATTACATATTTATATACGTACTAACTAGATAGGCTATAAATGTTCTGTGAACCACGCAACAATTGTAACAAAATACACACATCAAATTACACCAGACACTTAATAGATTTTACTTAAACCACATCACAAGACAAGACACCAAGCCACAGAACCATCCAATAACGTCCACCCCTATTGCCTGATTCGAACTGTAACACATATCTTGAACCCAACGACGCTTACACACACTCAAGTATTTTAACCAACCGTTTTGCTGGTGGCTTAGCGAAGCTCTTTTACCATTAGATACATATAGTACGATCTACTAACCCCTCAAATGTAACTTGATAATAGATAGCATTGCTGGGAGCAGTCTCCTCGCGTGCTACATATTCCATAAAAACGTATTGTACTCAATAAAATTGTGAAAGTAATGCACAAGAAATGAGTTTCGGTTGATATTTTTCTGTGGGTTTCACTCTGACTTGTGCGATTCAACAGATAAGTATGTATCGGCAGCTGATTGTGCTCGAAACAAAGGTGGGCACGCCAATACTATATCCCCAAACTCTTTGAGTCACGCATACGACATGTATTTTGTTTCTGCATTCGCGGGCATTCACTTTTCGATTGTGAGTATGGCTGGCGTCGGCTGCTCTCTGAGCAATGGCCGTATTTAGTACTACCATTCCACTTTTGAAAAAATTTTGGGGCTGTGAAGGCAGTATTAAAAGAGTAGAGAAACCTGTGAGGTTACCTCTCATTAAGAGCAGATTCTCATTGTTGAATCTTGCCCATATTTGTAGACGGAAACACACAACCGAAATTACCGATTCTAAAATGTCATTTCCACGCGTGAAATCGATTCGGATTCGATGGGCGATTGCCCAAATAAAATATATATGCAAATGCAAATGCAAAAGTCGGAAGGTTCAGCGACAACAAATTGTTCACGCACACGTAATATGCAAATTTAGATGTTTCCTTTTGTTAACACTTGTTTTTATTCACAAATAATAAAAAAGAGCTACAACAATTAGCACGGATGGTGTTACATGTTACACATTTGCTTTGGGTTCATCGATCGCAACGATCCCGACTTCTGGGACCGGATGCAGGCGCTTGGATGCAGAATTCGATGAGGTGGTGCTAGGCAACATGTTAACATGAAAAATGACAAAACCGAAATGCAAATTCTTTCTCCAACGCAAGTTAGCCCTGCCATTTTGGCAGGAAGGCTCCAAGGAAGCTGGGCGCTCCCCTCTAGTAGACGAATCGGGTGTCCGGGTGGAAGTTGAGCTTGTCCAGCGCTGGATTGCAGGCAAAATTGATCATGGGCGGTGGGCCGCAGAGCAACACGATGGTGTCGTCGCTGGCCGGCAGCAGATGTCCGGCGATCATGTCCTCGTTGATGAAACCCTTGCTATAGGCCCAGCCTGTGCGGGAGTAGAGAGAGCAACGAAACGGGGTTAGCCACGGGGCGTCTACACAACCGGGATCTGGCACGATCGGTGCGCAGTCTCCGAAGTTTCCCTCTGGCAATTGTTAAACGAAAGCAAAAACTCTTTGACGGAATATATATGCTAGATGGAGCTGGTCTTAATAGCTAAACCGGTGCTCGGCCCGATGCCCCAGGCGCTCCAGCCCCGGTATGCATGTATAGTTGACCATGGGCGGCGGACCGCACAGCAGGCACAACGTGTCGACGTCGGGAGGGTAGAGATGCTTCTCCATCATCTCGTCGTTCACGTGTCCG
This sequence comes from Drosophila miranda, assembly GCF_003369915.1. Lineage (NCBI taxonomy): Eukaryota > Metazoa > Arthropoda > Insecta > Diptera > Drosophilidae > Drosophila > Drosophila miranda. The sequence continues at coordinate 1,037,333 of NC_046674.1, read as the reverse complement.
GTGTTGTAGGACCAGGCTATGAACCGGGCGTTGGCCGTTCGCGGCATCCGTTTGAGGGCAGCATGTGGCGAGGGCAGACACAAAATTCTTAACATAATAGATGACTTGGACATGGCTCGATTGTGTGTTTCAATGATGTTCTATGCGTCCGATGCGGATGAGGAATTTGAATACGGATGAGGCAAACTACGGCGGAAGGTTGTTATCAGTAAGGGTTTCCATCAGGTGATATTCGGTATTTGTTATTAGATAACATTGCTTGATACAACAACAAAAAATGATAATGGTTATTGCTCGATCTTCTTTGAGGCGATGGCTTGATATTTGACCAAGAGGTACTGATAGCAGCCTTTGAAAATTTTTAAAACTCGTGATTAACAAGATCTTACAACCATTATGGAAAGACCTGCCGTGAAGGTAATAGTAATATCTATGAGGCAATATAAATACGGCTAGATCGCATAGCAGAGAGCTTCTATGCCTAGAAGTCATGGTGCGGTACAACGAATTCTTTGGAATTGCCAGCAAACTCAACATGAAACGATCAAATGAGATGACTGCTGTGTCCGGAGTGTGCCCTAACTGCAGCTCACCTTCGGCCGCCTTGTCCACGGTGTACCAGACCTTGAATTGGCCGGGATGCTTCTGGGCCAGTTCGTCCAGCTCCCCGCGCAGTAGAATATCCTTTTCGCTCTGTGTGGTGGATAGGAGAGAGATTAGAAAGATTAGAAAGATTAGAATAGCCGAGTGGCACTCGAGTGGCCGGGTCACTCACCTGGTTGGCAAACAGCAGGGCCATTTCGGTCTTGTCCTTGTCGTTGCGCTTCAGCACTTCTCGGACCAGCTGCAACATGGGAGTGATGCCTGTGCCGCCGGCAATCATGTTGACCCGCTTGGCGGTCACGTCCTTGGGCGGGTCCTTGCGCAGTTTCTTGATAGAGAAGGTGCCGTTGCCCAGGTACTGCAGGCGGCCGGACGGTCCGCGGAACGAGATCTTGTCGCCCAGCTCCATTTTTTCCAGATGCTGGGTCATCTTGCCGCCGCCGGGGAACTTGGGATGCGTGTCCTTGAAGTACACCTTGACCACCAGGTCGACGTAGCCGACGTCGTCGTCAGACGAGATGGGCGTGTAGGGACGGATGATCAGCTCATTGTCAATGGTCGCAATCAGGTGGATGTGCTGGCCCACTGGCAGGCCCAGAACGTGCTGCTTGGAGGGCAGGCCGAAGCGGAAGCGACGTGTGTCAACGCTAAGCACCTCCTTCTCGACCAGCGGCAGCAGGTACTTGTCATTGGGGTCCACCAGGGTGCGGAGGCGGGCAGTACGGTTCGGCTCCCGGCGCGGCTTAGTAGACTTCTTGTTCAGGAAATAGTGGACGATCAGAGCGCCGGCTACGACGGCTACCACTCCGACGGCGATTGGCACAAACTGCAAGAATAACGTAAAATAAGTATGTATATGTATTTATCCTAACATAATATTTGAGTATGTATGCATGCATGTATGCATGTACATATGTGTGTTCATGTATGAACGGTGGCCGTGTGTTATCGTTTTATCGATTTCCTGTAAATGCACTTGCTATAAAAAACATACATAGTGATGTCGAACAAGCAAAGATAACAAGATATCAATGTTGTCTGCTCCTGTACGTTTGAGTGTTAATGTACAATCAGAGATTGTGCGGACGCTTAAGACACACTCAAAGGTGGACTGGACTAATGCTTGGTTGTATTTGTTGTTACATTTTTTTTTTTGAACAGACTAATTAGTGGTACTGATTAAAGGTCAAGGGGGAAGATGGAAAATACCGCGTACGCCTGGCGCGATAAGAGAAAACAAAGATGAAATCTCGACTCGCATCTCGAATCGTTTTCGGCCTGTGACCGCAAAGCTTCGCGACGCAACAGCTGATTGAGGTTACTGGTTTAACCCACTGTCGCGTCGCACTTTGGTCGTTCCACTAGCTAGGGCTGACCTTGAAACTCCCGAGCCGGTCTAAGGCCCCCTGCCCCACACACTTGAGCGTGAATAGTATCAAACAATGACGTCACAGCCACCTTATATCAACTTACATCGAAATACATCATAGCTAGCACACTTGATAAATGCAAATTGTGTTTGTTTTTTTGTAGAATTTCTGATTTGACTTGCAAGCAAACTTGAAAGGAAGCGAAAACGTTTGAGCGACGACGAAAACGCGTGCGGCAGAGTGCTGAAATTTGAATGAAGTCGTCGCGTGTAGCTTGGCACTGCCTTACCTCTCATCCTCTCTCCCTCTCTCGCACTACCTCTTCTTGTACCGAGATAACAAGTCACCGCGATTCAGCTACAGTGAAGAGCGAGTAAGAAGTTCATTTTTGATTGGAATATAAGTTGAATGGCGGCTATATGATAAAGTGGTCCGAACCGAGCACAATTAGGTCAGATTATTTTGCTGGCATGTATAAACCAATCACAAACCAAATATGAGATAGAAATTTTCATTTGCAGACACTTTGCACTATCTACAGTGAGTACACTGTACACTACCTTAGTAGAAGAGCAAGAGAGCGAGCCTGAAAAAGAGAGAGAAGAGCGCAAATGACAGTAAAGTACAAAGATAGGCAAAAGTTTGTTTTCATTGATTAAGAGCGCAAAGCTCTCTTTGTTTGGGTGGCGTGTAGAGAGTGCTAGCTGGCTAGCTCCAACAGCTGATTGGCCTTGGCATTGCAATGCACCGGCTTTGCACTGAAGGAGTCTTCTTTTGGAGAGAGGGGATGCTATTGGGGATACATCCCGAAGTCTCGGAGTGGAGAGTGCAAGGCATCCCTTGCTTGGATTGAGTCCTCCTTGACGAAGGAGAAGTGATGGGATTGGTTGGCTATGTCCCGTTTCTACCACAGCACCATGCACCAGGTGAATAGGCGTACGATAGCATCTCTATAAATAGCGGCGCGACGTCACTTACCAGAAATCTACACTAATGAAAACGACTAGGCATTTGTCCCGAGAATAGCAATGATCTGCTTTTGCGGGTGTGCGGGTGTGTGGCGGACAATTATGAAATGCCGCACATTTGGAACGGAGTTATGTAAAGCGATGCTGGGCTGCAACTTGTGTCGTAACTTACGTTGCTCTCGATGAGACGCGCCATGTCCAGAAGTCAGACACGGTCTTTACAGTCGCAGTGGATGGTGGGAAAATCAATGGGTGCACTCTTGGATAAATTATATAATTCGAAATTCGCACTGAAGCCGTCGCCGGCGTTCGTTCTTCTATCGCTAATACAAGGCGCAGCGACTAACGGCGTACCGTGCGAGGGAAGGCAGTCTTGTTTGCACGCACTCTTTATGTCTGCACTCCGCTCTGAGAGCGGGCGACCGTGCTCTTCTTTGTGTCGAATACTGCTGGAATAGCGCTGCAGCTGAAAGTGATTTGTTAGTTAGCCGAGCTTCTTCAGGAAAATAACTACCAATAAATAAAATATTCACCTTGTCTGTGGACTGTCACCGGGCCGGCGTTGGAGTAGGCAGATTTGTTGATCTGAGTTGATTCTAAATCAAAACAATCCCAGCCAGCTGCAGCAAAGTTCAATTTTGATTTGTGCTGCCACATCTCTACAAAAGGTAAGTCGAGATAGTATCGACTGCCGATGTCCAAGTAAGTTGTATCGGTGCCGTTTTACTCGATAGCGATGCAAAAGATTTTAGAAAAATTTAAGGACCATTAATAATATCTGCTGGGCGATATTCTTAGAAATTTCAGTTGGATCAAGAACAGAGTGTATGGTTGTGTCTCGTACTATCTCTGTCTTGCAGTCTAGTCTGGAATTGAGGAACTAACCACTTATATATTCAAATGAAACTGAAAAATTGAGATGACACTATTCAGTATCTTCCGCCTGAAGTGTGACCTCTAATATCATCGAAAGCAACTTTGCGCTTTGCGAGACGCCGATAACTTGAAACGGCTAACGGGACGCACTGAATTCAGAATATACAAAAAACTCTTTAAAATGGATTTTTTTCCTTTCATTTTAACGGGCGCCAGTGCTGAGGTGAGCTCAGTTTGTGCACTGACATCGCCAATAGATTTCTAAACCGTTTTTTTCAGTATGTGGCGCGACAATACGCCTCCGCCTTTATTGCCGCAATCTTCGCTGATCCACATAACTGGCATGTGAAGGTGTCGCATAAGTTTGTGGGCCAGTGCTTCAAGGTGCTTGGTCTGAAGTTCAAAGTGAGTGTTAAGGCGTTTCGGAAAACGCAGGATCATCCATACCGCAACGACAACTCGAACTACATATATGATGTCGTGCCCTTTGTGATGACTACCGTGGATTCCTTTCTGGACAAGCTGCCTACTCTACTGGTCCGCTATGCGAAGGGTTTGGAGCAGGAACGGAATACGTCGCAGACACCTACTGACAAGCGCTTCGACGAGATGACAGACCTGCTGGCCTGCTATCTAAAAGTGGTGTTCACATGGACAAAAGTGGTGCATTCCATATTCGCCACTATGCATCAGGAACCCACCGCAGATGACCAGTACTTATACGAGCCAGTGGCCAGAATGTGTAAGTGATTCTCACGGAACTCGAAAAGGTGCTAGCTAACTGATAAATAATCTACTGTAGCTTTCAGCATACTCTGCGGGCTGGCCAAACTGCTCCCCACACATAGCGATGCGTTTGACGGCTTCAAGCATATTTGCCTTACTCTCACCATTGACGCACGCTATGGGCTGTTGTGAGTGAGCACAAAGCACTTACAATCTTCGTGACTGTGATCGAAAATTCCCTTCTGTCAATTGCAGCTTCAATGCGACCAGTAGATTTATACTAAAACCTATGCTGGACATGTTTCGGGAGCACTTTGGGACATTCTGCAGCGTGGAGAACTCCGCACTGGATTTTGTCTACTATGTTTTGACCATTGTGGTAAGCTCTGCACCAGTCTGTCCCGGCAATCAGTCGTGAATGCAATCGTACTTTCAGAGGGAGAAGGACGATAATTACATAATGGCTTACGAGTTCCTGGAAAGTATGCTCAAGCAGTTTGCCGAGAACCAGCAGAAAGATCAATGTGGCACTCTATATCTACGTCATTTTACCAATGAGCTGATCACTGATAAATTTCTGGCCTTACAGTTTGAGGTGTTCAAGTCGAGTAAATGTAAACCCCTTCTTGTGGCCACGCTCCAGTACATACTGACGCTCCAGCGGTAAGATGCAGTGGCATAAATCACATGTTGTTCCTCATATTAACCGATCCGTTACGATTGCGTTTCCAGACACATTGTCAGTGCTGAACGGTTCCCAATGCGCTTCCACGAAAGCTTCCTGGAGCTGTTGATTCGCCTGCCACGAGCTTTTGCTACGGTTCATTCAATGGCAGCGGAGCTCTACGTGGCATTGGCCCAGCGTCAGTACACTGAAATGGAAATAGGTATGCACATAATGGAGACGTACATCAAGAGTCAGTACAGCCGTCCTCGGAATCTCAGCTTTCCGCAGTTCAGGGTCCAACTGACACGCTATCTAAAGAAGCTCATGCAGCATTTTCCAGCGGCTAAGAGGTTTGACATCTACGTTTATCTGATCACTGCTGAGGAAGTGCTCATCGAACAGAGCCTTATAGCCGCACAGTGCATATGCGTACTCTTTGACCTGCATCGGTTAGAATATTCCGCTTCGGAGGAATCTCGTGAACAGATGCACAAACTTCTGCGTGTTTGGCCGGCTCTAATTTCGTCCCAACAAAGTGGCACCCGAGCTGTGCTCTACAGTGTCTACAGTGCCGTCGATTTTATGGCTGTGGCATCCCATGATCTCGAGGTTTGTGCCAGGAACAGTATAAATAATTTTGGCCAAGACATAATACATACATGTATCTGTTTAATGCATAGCTGCTGCTGACACTGGAGACATTCTGCCTGGATATGTTTCTACATGATGAAACGCTAAGCGATTCGGAATTCTACGGCCTCTACAAAAATCTATCATACTCCGTTAAGGCAACCGGCAACAGTCAGCTATACATTACCGCTGCACAGGCTTTGCAAGATGAATATGCTCAACTGCAGGCTGAGTTTAATGCCACCGATGCGGAGGCAACAAAGAGGGAGGATCCAGAACTGCTGGAAGCCTTTGCCCAGTACTTGCGTCGTCTGCACGCCCTTCTAAGTGCCAACAACAACAAGCTAAGCAGAGACCATCTGGCTGAAATTATGGACACCTTAGCTACCAATCTGCTGAAAAGACCACAGCAGAACGACAACTTGAGTAAGCGTATAGTACTTAATATTGCCTGTTATAACATACTGCTTTGTAGGTCTCTTTGGCTCGGAAAGCTTGGCCTACATCCTCATCAGGCTGCATAATGCTCAGCAAAGAGGGAAGCTTAAGGACAGGGATTTGATCGGGCTGGCCAAGCAGTTACGCGACTTCTGCGTTTGTGAACTCTCCAAGCCTGCACAGGAATTTAAACGAACCAAGTTTTTCTTCTGCTCCGTTACCTTACTGCACCTAGGCTTGAAGAGTAGTTTTCATCTGGACGATGCAACATATGACGTACTCCTCAGATGTCTGACAGTCACAACGTGGAGATCGCATGCAAGTTGCAAACAGCTAACCCAAAGATATATGCAAGAAATGCACGTACTGTTTCGTCGAATGATCACTTGCGATCAAATTGTTTTTCCTAACAACCGAATTTGGAAGGTTCTGTTGCAGAACAATGTGCTGCGAAAAGCCCCGCAGGTCCTTAAATCAGAGCTTCAATTACTAGTCTGCAATCTGTTAGAGCACCGCATTTGCAGCTTTGCCCACTGTCTGCCCGTAATCCAGCTGCGCTTCAGCAACAAGAACACTGCCAATAAATGGGTGGTCGATTCACTACGGCTTATTAATGATCATACCTCCGTCATGGACGCTTGGGTTTTGCGGTGGATTATCTTCAAGGATTCAATGAATCTCTTGCTTAAGAATATGAGCGTTAGAAGATTGGAGGCAACCAATTCCTACCGGAATCGCTTGGTGCCGCTGCAGCATCTGCAACTGATTGTTTTGAATATGCGCCTGAAAGAAGTGCATTTCCAATACATGTAGGGTCCAGAAGATTATCCATATGATACTTTTAAATTAATGAATCGTTAATTTCTTTACAGTGGTCGGTCCATCTACGGCTTAAAAAAAGTAGCAACTGGCTCCAAGGAAAGAGCAAAACTCGAGACTTTCATAAATCACATCAGTGCGTTTAAATACCGTTGCGAGGATGAGCACTTGGCGGCGTCAACCAGTGAAGATTTTGAGGGAAAACTAATGTCACTACCGCCGGGCCCCATGACATTGTGGCAACACGAGTCCATGAAAGATTTGGATCTCTTAAAAGCTAAATAATCTCCTACAATATAAGAAATATGCAGATAATTATGGATAGTTTTGGTATCCGTCTTATGAAATGAAAGTAACATTTATTTGAATAAAAAACGAGGGGGAACGTTGTGAGTTGCTGCGGACACCACAACTCTATGGTTATACCCGATACTAAGTCAGTATGGCTCTCCTCCGGCAGACGCCGCTAATATTAAACGACACGACAAAGAGTGCGTGCGAGAGAGACAGAAAATCAGTCTGAGCGTGACGTCGGGCGCTGCGTAGCCACTGCAAATTGATTTGTTCCTATTGGCTATAAAAATGATCTGATCTGATCCAGATTCAGCAATCTGATAGATATGGTCATTATCTACAATTCTACGTTTTTGGTTTTCTCATATCTTTAAAATTGTGGATGCCACAGATTTTCGTCCTTTGTGGGGGCGGAAGTGGGCGGGGCAAAGTTTTGAAATATTTTTGTAGCAGTGACATATCACAGAAGTCTGGATCCAAAACATCGTTGCTCTAGCTCTTATAGTCTTTGAGCACTAGGCGCTGAAGGGGACGGACAGACAGACAGGGCTCAATCGACTCGGCTATTGATGCTGATCAAGAATATATATACTTTATGGGGTCGGAAACGATTCCTTCTGGACGTTACACACATCCACTTTTACCACAAATCTAATATACCCCAATACTCATTTTGAGTATCGGGTATAAAAACAACGTCTAAATGAATATATTTAATTTGGGGATACATGGGATCATGATGGGATACATGGTGCATGTGGGAAAATCCATACATACATATGTATGTTAGATCTTCGTGTGTTTACATTGCGTATTAGAATTGGGTAGATATTCGTTTTAGCCAAGGCTATTAACAGAAAATAATAAACATTTAAAAATTTTAGGGCAGTTCAGGTGAAAGATATCGTGGTTTTCATGAGGTTCAGAGGAAAAATGTCATGAATCTACAAGAAGATCAAGTAGTTGAACTATTTAAAAATAAGGCTTGAGTGGGCTAAATTCGGGTTTGGCATCATACGACACACTATATTGTTGTTGAATCGATAGTCTAAAAGCCACATATTAATATTTTTTCCCCTAATTCGAGTCCTTCTATCAGAGACGATTTATCCAGCCTTGCTGAACATGCGTTCGGATTCTACAGACGTCGCTGGCACGCATAAATATTTGAACATAAGGATTTTGACTAAATCGAATTAATTTTCGTTGACCTGAAAAATAGGAAGATAATAGGTTTTTTTTTGTTTTATAATATTTTTTAAATATATTTATATTTACTTTTATCCAAAGCAGTGGCGTTTTATTGTTGTGGCATCACTTCGAATGGTATTTTTGTTTTCCATTGCCTTTCCTTGTAAAAAATAATCAAATGTGGCACAATTATTTAAGGTCGCTTTTTTCACTGTGTAAAGCACTCACTAAAAAATATCGAACGCTATCGATAGTGTCAAACCATCAATAGTGCCGATAGTGCCATCGATACCTCTCCACCTCTACTTATACGTTCTTTCGTAAACCGGACGTCCCGACGTGCAGACATGGCGTAAGTTGAATAAAATAAATCTTTGAAAATACTCTGCATCCTTAATGTTTTTGACATGGTTTAACTGTAATTCGTTAAATGATGGTACGATAACGATGCAATGCATACTATTTTATGCATTTGGCAATCAGAAACCAGCTTTTTAGACCATTTTCCATGTCCATATCAGTTTGGAAATGATTGCAAAATTAAATGTGATTTTGTGCTACGTGTGCGGCTATTAATGTGAGCTGCACTCATTTGCACAATACTTCGACAGTTAAACAAGGCCTGGACCATATTTTTATGAAAGTTTTGTGAATATTTTCGCTAATAATAATTTACTTTGTGTTGCAGATCGAAAGTTTCGCGTGACACGCTCTATGAGGGCGTCAGTGGAATTCTGGAGAACTCGCTGAAGAAGAAGCGTGGCTTCCTCGAGACGGTGGAGTTGCAAATCGGCCTCAAGAACTACGATCCCCAGAAGGACAAGCGTTTCTCCGGCACTGTCAAGTACGTTGGCTAAAATACCTGCGCCAGTGAGTACGCCTGCTCCCCGCGAGTAGTGTGCCACAGCGTTAGGAAGTCGATCATGTGGTAACATTGATCGGCGGACCTGCACTCAGGGTCTTAAAAACAAATTGAGTAGGTCTCCAGCAATGGAGACCGACCCCTGTAGTTATTAAAATGAAAAAAACACGCGTGCTCCCCCGTGGGCTTTGTAAGTTTTCTGCGTTCCCAACATTCCCCCTCATTAGAGCTAGGCTCGTGTCTGTGTGGTGTGAGTGGCATACTGATGAATATTTTCGTTTGTTTTTGATCTGCAGGTTGAAGCACATCCCCCGTCCCAAGATGAAGGTGTGCATCCTCGGCGATCAGCAGCATTGCGACGAGGCCAAGGCCAATGGCGTTGAGTTCATGGATGCCGAAGCCCTGAAGAAGCTGAACAAGAACAAGAAACTTGTGAAGAAGCTGGCCAAGTCTTACGACGCGTTCCTGGCTTCCGAGTCCCTCATCAAGCAGATTCCACGTCTGCTGGGTCCCGGTCTGAACAAGGCCGGCAAGTTCCCTGCCCTGCTGTCGCATCAGGAGTCCATGATTGGCAAGATCGAGGAGGTCAAGTCCACCATCAAGTTCCAGATGAAGAAGGTTCTGTGTTTGTCGGTCGCCGTCGGACACGTCGGCATGAAGAGTGACGAGCTTGCCCAGAACGTCAACTTGTCGATCAATTTCCTGGTCTCCCTGTTGAAGAAGAACTGGCAGAATGTGCGCTCCCTGCACATCAAGTCGTCTATGGGCCCACCCCAGCGTCTCTACTAGATGTCCATATTTTTTAACATCAGATAATAAATGAGGAACTACATTTTGTTAAATGTATCTTAACTAAATTTATTTTTATTGCAATACGGAATATTGTATGCGAAGTTAGATTTCAGTGGAACTTATGGTCCGCGCCAGAAAGTCGCGTACGCGCAAACCTTTATCCGTCTCGCCTTCGACATCTTTCCAGCAGTCGGGCAGTGGGACTGATTTAAACTTTGAGACGTCCACTGCGTTGCCCCATTCCAGCATGTGCGGCTCGCTAATCTGCTCTAGCAGGTTGTGCAGTACTGCCGAAGCTGTAATAATGCAGGACGCCGTATGGAAACGGATGTCCAGCGGCTGGATGAAAAAGTTCCAACGCGACATCAGACGGTGCAGGGCACAGTCGCTTAACTCCTGCAGACGCTCCGCAACTTCATTGAAGTCGTGTTCGTGTGGAGCAATCGGATCCGCGTAGCGCTGGAGTAGCCAACGACGCAGCGGATAATTTTGTTGAGGCGGAACCAAGACAAAGGGGGAAATTAGACGCCCATTTATGGGTACATAAGGCAGCTCGGTAAGTCGGTTTGGAGCTTTTGAGAACATTGGCACCAGCGAGGCCTTGCTTCCGTTGTCGAGCCGTAGTTCGCGGAAGAACATACGGTCGTCTAGGAGAAACTCCATGCGCATAACCGATTGACCAGCAGAGTTCTGGGGGCCGCCGCTGGCACGTATAGGGATAGAGCACACGCCCAGAATACCAACGAGGGCAGCCGGCATGTTGCTTTCTTTCTGGAAGCCGACCATCACACTGGCACAGTCTGGTTCGGTTTGTGGCAGTTTGCGTAGGGCCTTTCCTAAGGTGGACATGACGGCGTTACAGAAGAGTTTCAGGCACTTGATTGTCTTCAGCCTTGGTACGGAAAACAAATTCGATATGATCGATATGCGCTCGCCACTGGCCAGATAGTAGAGCGCCAAGGCAACGCATTTGTCCAGGGAAATTTCGAGTGACCTTTTGCTGCACTGGCCGGCCTTGCGCATTGCAGGTGTTAGCTGCCGGCAAAGCGCTTTAAAGGTGCTCCGGGTTATGTGCAGTTTGTTAATGAACTCTTCATCGCTGAGATCCGGAAATATGTCCTCAGAGAAGGTCTGATTGTCTTCAGGCTCCACGTTGGCGTCGCTGTCCTCGGACTCCTCGTCTTCCAGGCTAGCACGCTTGAGGCGCAGCATGGCGTACATCTGCATATAGTTGGATTGTATCTCTATCATTTGTTGCATGAAAAACGAACGCATCTGCTTAAAACGGCGCCTGCTCCGCTGCTGCGACCGACGTCTGTGTGTAATCAGAGTTAGCTGCACATGTTGAATGTGAAGCCTTATGAGCCTAGCGATCTTCTCCTTGCGATTCTGCCAATCATCATTCTTGTTTTGGTTCCTTTTAGTCTCCACCAGCTTGGCCAAGGCATTGTTTAAAGTGCTGTTGATTAAATCTAGTTCTTTCTCCATTTTGTTGTTTTCTTTGATTTTAATAGGGATGGGCAATAGCGAAATAGAAATATCGCTTCACATGTGTAAACGAATCAAATATATCGATACTTTACTATTATCGATGTATGAAAAGAACAACTATTAAATTTAAAGTGTGTCCGCTTTGATTAAAATAATAAGTACTACTAACACACCATGAATGAAACTGTAGATGGAGAGGTCTTCATTGCACAAATTGCAACAACCACCGGATCAACGCCGTTGCAGAACACTTTTCCACCTTTACACGAATGCTTGATTCAGTACGCGGTCCGCTTTGGCCGGCTTTTGTACATACATGATGTTTCTTCCTGGAATGGATGGTCCACGGATATAGCCGAGTTTCAAGATCTGACACCTCATGAAGCTTGCTCTAAATTTTTAAAAGATGTGCTGCCCATTGTGAACAACTACAAATTGTCGCTGACCGTCAAAAAGCGCCTGCGGCTGCTCGATCGTCATCCATGCTTCCGTCGCACTAGAGAGGGCTATCAGTACGCTCCAAAGTGTGAGCCATCCAATCGCTTCCTACTGAAACCGAGCCGGGATTATTGCCTGGCCAGCGCGTTACCAACCGTAAGTACAGCCTGACGGCACGCATTGTTGTATTAAACAACAACTCATTTTCATTTTATTCACTTCAGTCTAGCGACTCCGGGCTAGCCTCCCACAATGTGATCATTAGCAACGAGGCATTTGAGCGGAAAGCCTCTGTTGGCTACAACTACAAGGTTTCCGACGAGTTTGCCAGCCTGATCTCGGCCATGGTCTCCACTGATTTTGAATTAGCGAATAGTCATAGGCACGATTTGGATGAGATTCATTATCGTTTGCGGCGCGCAAGGCAATCCTTTGAAGACACTGCACGTATCGTGCCATTCCGAAGAAGTCTAGACCAGTTGGTCTTTAATATCGAAATCTTTGGCAAACTAAAAAAGAAAGTTATTGAATCAGTTAATATAAACTTATAATTATAGGGCCCATTAGGCATTTATGAAATTTATCCTTTGCTGGTGCAAATAGTTATCTCAGCACTAAATTCATAATGTATTTTTGTACTGATTACTTGCAAAAGTAAATTTATAAATTCTACAATATCTAAGAAATAAGTTGCCTTGTCTAACTGACATTTTTGAGGGTGAATGAGAACTGGAATCCCAGTCCATCAAAATTAGGTGACTTCTTGGCAACGATTACGGCACGATTACTGCCAACGTCAAAGTCGTCGGGAATGGTAGATCCACAGGATGTTTGCACCAGGCCCTCGCTTGCATCCGGCAGAACCTTGTAGAATTTAATATTATCCAGATTACAATTGGTCTCCGAGCCCATGTTGAAGTCTGGAAATTAAAAAGTTGATGTTATCTTGATGTTAGCTAAAACTAACCGACGCGATGTATACTCGTGAAACTGATCCTCAGGATGCTGCCTGCTGGCACTGATATACGCCAGGTGCACAGTGAGTGGTTCCGATTGTCGTAGGGGGGATTGGCCAAGTTACCAAAGCCACCCCCCATAGAGATGTCGCCACCACAGCCGTTGGGCAAATCGTTGCTGGTGGAGTAGTAGAAGAATCGCATTGAAGCAATGCCCGTGCTCGCAATGCGAAGCTGATTGGTCGACGTGAACTTGACTGTGGGGCTAGCAAGGAATCTGTTCGTGTGGAAGACTGTCTGATTGGCCTTCAGGTCGCTTATCTGTTGTGGGAGAAGTGATTTTTATGGTTGGTTTTCACTGCGGCTGGCGGAATTACTCACGTTTAGGTACTTCATACCAGACTCCATGTCGAACAACACAAACAGGAGGTTCAGAGTCACACTGTAGCCCTCGGGCACTCGAATGTCCACGGTGCAGTTGGTCAGAGCGCTGTCTTCAATGGATTGGCTCAGCTCCGTGTAGTTGCGACTACAAGCTGAAAAATGCACATTATTTATATCACAAGTTGTTTCCCAGGTACAAGTACAAGTACAAGTATGGCTTCTGCTTACGTGTATTCTGCCTGATTACCAACTCAAACCCAGTGGAGTCTGTCAGTTCTTCGGAATGGAATGTTAGTTGGAAATTCAAGTTCTCGGCAGACGACAACCTCTTGAGGGTATTGTTGAACTGACCGCAAAAGTACTGCGGCGACTGTAGCTGGTTGAAATGTTTAATATTTTTAATAAACTTTGTTCCTATGATTGCGCTGGAATGAAACAACTTACCCACGATTCGGATAAACGCAAGTAGTCCAGGCATTTTCCCGTCACCTGGGACACATCCCGTAGATTGACCCACCGGATCTCGATCTCCGCCTCCACCGTTGATCGAATCGACCAAGAGCAGTGCACGCTTCCCTCATAGTTCCTCGTGCCGTTGTCTCCTTGGATTCCCAGTTTGATGCTCTGCCAAAAGTCAATTTAAAATTTATAGAATACATTGCGAAGGCCTCAAGCGACCTGAACCCACCTCGTTCGAACGCAGTTGATATTCGGTCTCTCCGCAGATTGTGCGTTCCATTTGCAGAATCAATTCGAAGCTCACGTTTCTCGCCAAGGTGGAAGTGCCACTCAGCCTGATCGCCAGATCTGAATAGGAGCTGAAGAGCTTTGTACGATTGCCGGACAGGTCATAGTACTTGCCGAGGCTTTGGCTCTCTGCGGCGTCGCTGTCAACAATCTCTAGGTATCCCCGATAGGATCCAAACGGCTGCAACTGTCTCAGCTGTACGGACAGCCGATGTCCAGGCGTGGCGCTGGCCTTGAAGATGCACAACAGCTGTTCAAAGGCATTCATCTTGTAGTTTCGCACGAGGCTCATCCGCGGGAGATCATCGTCCAGAGCGATGCGCTCATTGCAGTTGGGGACGAAGCGCACACTGGCCAGGAAGCCCCGAAAGCTGTTCGATGAATCCGAGTGGGACACAATTAGCGCCTGGTTGCTGTCCACCATAATGGTGGGCGGCTGAGTGGTCAAGTTGCCGCACAGACGGGCCACGCGCTGCTCAATGTTCGGCACCATGCTGCCCTTGTAGACCGCCAGGTAATCGTATCGACAGTTCCGGCTCTCCTCCAGGTCAAAGTACTTGAACTCCAGAACGATGGCGTGCTGGGGCGGTGCCGTTACGCGCCATTCGCAGTGCATATTGTGGGCATACGACCTCACATCCTCGTCGTGCTGCGGCGGGCGCAAGGAGAAGTTCGCGCTGTAGTTCCCACCGCAGCCGAGAATCTGGTACTGCAGCTTAAATTGTCGCGATGTGGGCGACATGTACTGTAGACGGAGCCTCTTGTAGCCATTTACTTCAAAGTCCGGGCAGAACTTCTCCGTCAGCTCCTCTTCCACTTCCTCAGAGCCGGAGCTCGAGCTCGAGCTCGAGCTTTGGCGGTAGGCCTTAAAGAAGGACCTGGTGCAGGCAAAGGCGGGCCAAGGGCGGCCCACACTTTTGATGCTGACCACCAGCTGCTCCTGGGTTTCAGTGAGGATCACGTAGCTGCAGTTGAGCATATTGCGGAATGCCTGCCAGTCCCAGCGCTGAGTCTGCAGCTCCGCGGTGGCTCGCAGCGTAACGTCGCAGCTGGGGGAGACGGTGAAGCTGAAGCCGTCTCCGGTGATGTTGTTATTGGTCTGGAAGACCACTCGCATTCGGGACGCCTCCACATGCAGCGGTGGCGGAAACTGTCGGCCGCATAGGCTGGCCACCTCAGACCAACCTCCCGCAGGCTCCTGCCGGTCTTGGCTCTGCTGCACACTCAGCCGGTCATTGCTGCAGTTCGGGGACGTTTCAATGAAGAAGCGCCCTTGGAACTGCAGCGAGAGGGAGAGTCCCGCATTGGTAGTAAACTCCCAGATCAGCTCCATGTTGTTCTTGTAGTCCGTCCCATTGATCGATATGGGCGCAGTAGTTCTCTGGTCGACGCGAATCACATTACCTGCCAAGGGGCCTTCTGACCGCCTGGGCTGCAGCCGGAACCAACTGCGGCCAGGCCGGTGCTCTTCTGTATGGTAAATCACCTTCGAATGAGACTTGCCCAGACGCGTGCTGTTCATCGTCATGCCGCGGCAGAGGCGGGCCACCAGTGCGGGACCCGCATAGATAACAATGTACTCGCGGTCGCAGCTGTCGCTGAGGCTCAGGTTTCCCTCAAGCACATAGCCCCTGCCAGCACCCAGCGAGAACACGCACTCCAGCGGCCCATAATCCTCTCCGACGGTTGCCATCAGCTGCGGTGGCTCTATGGCAAGGCCCTCGGCCACAAGCATTTGACCGCCGCAGTTGTGACGGCGATAGGTGGCCCGAAATTGCTTCAGTTTGACATTTTTTCCCTGGTTCAGGGTGATCCGTCCGGGCGTGGAAGGCATTGAGATATAGCTATTAGTGAGATTCGTGGACAAGTAATTGACAAAGCGGAAGCCTTCGTCTCTGAAGACCACCGAGGGACCGACCCCGCTCCAGTACACATACTCTCCCACTTTGAAGGTGAGTGTGGTTCCGCTGAGCCCCACATAGTTGATGGTGCAATAGTAGACAGGCAGCTGGCTGAGACTTTTGATGGACAGCGATCCGGCCGCCTGGTCTCCAATGTCTGGCGGGCACTGTGACGGTTCGCTGGAGCTGTAGCGGGCACGCAACGGTATGGTGGTGAGGTCCAGTTGGGTAGTGATGATGCTGACCAGCATAACGTTGTCGCTGGACTCGATGATGCCGCTGCCGTTGTATGCATCGATCCGGAAGTCGGTGATCTTTGACAGCTGGTTGAAATCGTTGTAGAACGAAAACTGCGGTTGAATCTCACTCCTCCTTCCGCTGTAAATATATTTCACAAGGATATATTAAGTCATTAGTGAATGATTGATTATGTGCAAAGATCCCTGTATGTACGGGCTTTTAATGAAGCACTTTGGTGGCTCTTACATATATCCTAAATGCTGCCCCCCAAAATATGGATATCTCTTTCTGTATCTCTACCATTTACAATTTGTTGAGACGATATCTCTGGTGTTCTGTCCATTTCTTAGCCTACACTGTCGTTGCAATGTTTAATTTTCTCTTTTTCTTCCCATTTCCCAATTGTTTCCGTTCTGGGTGTTTGCAGAACGGTTCGGCAACCGATTAATGGTCTCAAAGGGTACACTCACATGCAAAAATAGTCCCGGTGCACTCACCTTCTGGTATTATTACGAGCGACAGCACGCATATCGGCTAGATTGAGGAACTGTAGGCGCACGCTCTGGCCCTTGGGCACAGTGATTTTCCAGCGGCAGAGTCTCAGCCAGGAGGATTGCACATTGGCTGGAATCTCGAGGGTGCCAGAGGCAGCATTCACCTCGCGGGAGCACGTGCCGGTTATCCGCTCGTATCGAATCTTGAATCCGCGATAGCTGTTCACATTCGAGACCGCCACGAAGCGGATGCCCACCTTGTTACTGTTGAGGGTCACGTCCAATGGGTAGCTTTCGCTGCCGTCCAGTACCATCAGAGGGGTCTGCTGTCCGCTGATCGCATCGGCCAGGTCCACGAATTCCAGTCGATCGCTGCTGTTACTGGTCTGTCCCTGCTGTGGGCTGTACGGCACGTGCAGATCGCTGATGTTGAGGCGGATATACGAGCCCCGCGGCAGCTTGATGCTGTACTCGCAGACGGCCGGCCTCGGGTAGCCCCCCAGGGCCGGATAGTTCTCGGAGCTGATGAATCCCATCGCACTAGTGTGCAGACCGCCACAGGCACTCAGTGAGACGTTCAGCCGAAAGCCGCCGTGCGGCTCGTCCAGTTGCGTCTGGTAGTGCACCAGAAGAAGACTGCCTGAGCTGCGCAGCGTCTTTGGAGGCCGTCGGCAGGTGTGCAGGAGTTGGCGCGCTAGTGTGGTGGAGCCATCGAAGAGCTCCACGGTCTCCTTCTCGCATTGGCGCAGACTCAGATCGAATCGGTCGTCGAAGGTGGCTGAAATGACCTCGCCTGGCGGCGCCACCACCAACCAGGTGCATTCCGTATGGGGATGCGGCAAGTAGGGATACCCAGGCGTCGTAATGCTGTACGTGCTGGCCAGCTGGGTCAGCTGGATCTCGCCGTCGCACTCGCTGTACTCCCGGTAGGTGATGTTCCAGTAGTTGTGCGCCGGATTCACGGACCGCGGGGGCAGCACGTACTTGATGTACGCATGGGAGCCGCTTGTGCGATACGAGTCCTTGTTAAAGCCTATCTGGTTGCAGAACTTTCCGCTTTGAAACAGGGGCGACCTGTCGTCCAGACCATCGTAGATGAGTCCGTAAACGGGGCATGGGACATTGACGGCTGAGCGGGCATAGGCTATGCTGATCTCTATCTTTCGGCCCGGTCGCACTTCGATGTGCCACTCGCAATTGCTGCCCATGGCCAGTCCGGCTCTCATTTGCGTGTCTAAGATGGTGGCCACAGGAGCCGTCATATTGGAGCCACATGTCGCACGCACAATGGCCCTGAAGCCTCGTCCGTTGATGGAGACATCGCTCTTAAACTGCAGCCTCAGATGGGGAGTGCCGTGCAATCGCTGGATGAGTGGTCCACCCTTGCTGCCATTGCAGATGCGCAGATCATTCGTCCATTGGTTCATATCCCTGGAGCTCTGGATGTTCAGGTAGTCGGCAAAGCAATTGGGAAAGACCTCCAGATCGGCCTCATAGAGGTCCGTGTAAACATGCTGGGCGGAATCTTCGGGCCTGAAGGTCCACTGGCAGTACAGGTTCGGGGCATAGCCCTTCGGATAGCCGGGGGAGTTCACCATCAAACGCGCACTGGCGGACACCGTAAACTCCTTGTTGCACTCATCGTTCTGCACGGTTCTGTTGCCCTTAACCAGGGCACTACTGACCACGCTCCACTTCAAGCGGAACGCATTGAAATCCGTGTTAAGGGTCCTCAAATAGAGGACATTGCTGCTCGAGGTGAACTGCCAGGGCGAGGATTCAATGGCGATCTCCAGGGCAGTGTCATCGTAGCCATCGAACAGCTATTAGGAGGAATACGAGAGATTTAGTGGAGCAAAGAGCGTTTTGCTGGGTTCCAGGGCTCACCTGGAGGCCGGATATGTACTCCTCAAAGTTCAGGGCCACAACCATTTCGCGCTCCACAAAAATGCGCCAACTGAAGGCCTGCTCGACTGCGCGAACTGAAAAGATGGGCGGCGACTCGATCGTTCCATTCGTCTCTGACGTTATTTCGTTGTCGTGCACTGGGGAGATGTTCACGAAGCGAATATTAGGACGGGACCAGGGAGCCCACCGGAGACTGGAGGAGACTCACCGTAGCTCCAGTGCAGCTTGAAGCCGTCGGCACTGTTGCCGGGCATGCTTCGGAATTTGAGCCACAGTTGCGAGCGGATTACCAGCGGCTGCTCGGGCATCTTTCGGTCGCAGTAGAGTCCCAGCAGGCGTTCGTCCACGCCTGAACGCATCTCAAGAAAGTCCTCGTTGCAGTGCTCGGAAGGCACAATGTTCAAAGCATCGAATGTGACCGCCAGGGAGTTGCCGGCATTCACGCCGACGCGCCACAGGCACTCCACGTTCGCCGGGTAGCTATCCGGATAGTTGGGAGAGCTGAGGCTGCCGCGGGCCGAGCTCAGGCTGATGTTGCCGCCGCATGTGTTTTCCAGGCTACTGAACTGCGCCGCCAGAGCGATGCCTTTGGCCAGGATACGGACATTGCTGGCGGGCACTACCAGATTCGCCGGATGCTCGCTGCACAGGCTGTAAAGCACCACCTGGTCATCGTCGTTCAGCAGCTGCAGTCCCACCTCTGCCGTGCAGTTCTCCGCTGCAGTTTTCGAGGCACATCCGGGACACTCCAGCTGGTTGATGTTCAGGCTCAGCTTGCTGCCCTCCGGCGCCACCACCAGCCAGCTGCAGTCCTCGTCCAGGCGCGACCTCAAGTAGCCCTCGCCGGCCGACAGCGCGCCACCGCATTGCCGCTCAAAGTGGAGGGCAAAGCTGCCCCAGCTCCCAGCCGGCGCCTTGAACAGCACCCGCATTCGCTGACCGTGAACCAGGCGAATCAGCGGCTGCTCCTCGCCACAGCCCCGCTCCAGGAAGTGCTCGGTGTTGTCCGCATCCAGCTTGGTCAGTTCTACAAAGGTGCCCGAGCAATTGGCCGAATTGGTGAGGTTGAACCGCTCGAACCACAACCGGATGCCATAGCTTTCCGAAACCTAGAACACAAGAGGAATTAATCCGCGCTCCTGGATGCAGCAAGGGGCGGGGAACTTACCTCCACTACCCAAAGGCACTCCACATTCGAGGAGTAGTTGAGAGGACCGCGGCCTGCCTCTATCGAGGTGGCATAATGGAAACCGGGCGTGGCAATGACCCCACTGCTGGCACGCACGTAACCGCCGCAGTTGGCTGGCACTTGGGCATACGTGGCCCTGAAATACTTCCTTGCCACCGTTGGGCTGCTGTGGAAGTGCACGTGCAGCTCGTTGCCTGGCGAGGTGAATGTCTGCGAGGAGGTCTCCACCTGACAGCTGCGGTAGAGGACGTGCCCACCCGGCGCGGAGACTGACAGCACATCGTCGCTGCATTCTCGCTGGGGCGGATTGATATACAGCTCCTGCAGCACCAGCCGTATTTGCTTGCCCTCCGGTGCACTGATGACCCAATCGCAGTCCACATCTACGCTGAATGGGGCGTTGGGCGACTCAAAGTGGCCGCCCATTTCCTGGAGGTGTTCGCCGCAACCGATCCGCTTGTACTCGGCTCGAAAGCCCTTGGCCTGCAGCGTGGCGTCGCTGCTAAATTTGAGCAGCAGCCGATTGCCCTTACTGGTGAGAGGGGCCACTCCTTCGTTGCTGCAGAGTCGCCGATCCTCCAGCAGCTGGTCGTCCTTCATGTCACTGAGCATTACATAGTCAAAGTCACAGATCCCGGGCACGTATTGCTCCACGGACAGATGCGAGAAGACCAGATGAATGTGATTCCTTCCACCGCCGGCGCTTATGTCCCACTCACAGGACGTGTCGGGCGGATAGTTCTCCGGGAAGTTCGGCGTTTCCACGGCCCCCTGGAGATTCTCTAGCCGCACCCTGCAGTTCGTGGCATAGTCCAGCACAAAACTGGTGCCGTCGGGCGAGTCGTGGCCCACGTCGTACCGCACGAGAACGCGATTACTGCTGGAGTGGAGGACAATACTGGAGTGGCTGCTTGTTTCGTTGCACCGCAGCG
Source organism: Drosophila miranda (assembly GCF_003369915.1). Taxonomy (NCBI): domain Eukaryota; kingdom Metazoa; phylum Arthropoda; class Insecta; order Diptera; family Drosophilidae; genus Drosophila; species Drosophila miranda. The sequence goes on along the minus strand of NC_046674.1, from coordinate 1,016,417 downwards.
GCAGTGCACAACTGCTCGTGGTGGGTCCATCAAAAATAGTTAGATGACCGCTGCAGAGGTTCTCGTCTTGACTCTCGATCTGCAGGGTCACCCGCGAGCCCTCGGCCAAAATGATCTGCCAGTCACAAGCCAGGGCGCCACGGTTTCCTGCCATCGAATGCGGCGAGTGTATGGACCCCACGGGGGAGCTGAGTTTGCCGCCACATCCTTCGCCGGCCTGCTGCCAGTTGAGTAGGAATCCACTCTCCTCCACGCTGCTGTCAGAGACGAAGCTCAAAAACAGCGCGTTGCCAAACGAGGGCACCCGGGGGGGTATCCGAGTGCCGCAGTATCTGCCAATCAGCGGAGACTTGGCCGAGTCCCCATTCCTGTAGAACGACACGATTCAAGGAGCATTAGTCAGCGTCAGCCCAGCGACCTCTGGTTGCGCATACCTAATCTCCAGGTAGTCGCTGTAGCACTCGTTCCCCATAGCCTCCAGACTGAAGTTCGAGACAACCAGCTCCAGGCGCTGGCCGAGCGGTGCTCGAATGATCCACTCGCAGGTTTGCGATGCGCCATAGGGTCGCGGCCAGTTCGGTGACTTGATTATGCCGTAGCGTTGACTGGAACTTACTGTGCAATCTGGATACAAGAATAATTACATATATCAAAAACATCAAACATTAAGAGTGTTTCGGGTGATAAAGCTCGGTATTGCCAAGTAATTCTACAAGTCAAAGTCTATTGTCTACTGTGCAACCAGCAGCCTTTCTGGCATTCGCTTACTCTCTCTCTATCTCGCGCTCATTCTTTGCTTTTTTCCATTAGGGTCATTCCATTATCGTGAACATGGCATTCTCTTCTCGAAACTCGAATTATACTTCGCATAATGCGGAACAAATAAACTATACAAAAATATCCGTATCAAATGTATTACCACTTTCCACCTGTCTGTAAAAGATGTGCAATAATGAAAGGGAGCTGATATCTCTGACGATTAATGTCAGAAGGTCTGCATCGAAGTATTCCTCAAAATCGGATTCATAGCTGAAAACAAAAAGAAAAACATTGTTTATGGCTACATTTTGGGTTATTAGTTTTAAATATGAACCTGTTTAAAAGCAATCCAGGACTGGTGCTATTGTCATATACGAAGAATTGGCCATGCATAATCATCTGGTTTACTTTGATTTCTTTCCTGCCCGGCACATCAATGATCCACTGACAGAAGCCTCCTGTGACCCGCTTCAATATACTCTTCGTGCCAGTTTGGGTCAGATAACCACCGCAGCCCGTATATGGAAAGCTGTAGTCCACAAGCAGGCCACGGCCACTGCTGGATCCACGGAAGACGAGAGTCGCCTGGTTGGTATGTGCCATCAGCACGAGGTTTCCCCCCGTCTTGTATATACGGCGCTTCTCATCGCTTGACAGATAAACCTGCAATGTGATGGTCATGTCAGCAGGTTGTCTCAGTCTCTGCTGTGCGAATAGCACTCACGTCTAAATAATTGGTTTGATTGCCATCGTCAATGGCATTCGAGTCGGCACCTAGCGACAGGTCTTTGATGGTAAGCTTCACCAGACTGTCCAGTGGCCCGACCAGCTTGAATGTGCAGGTCATATCGTCCAAATAGGACTGCGGATAGTTTGGCGTTTTGATGGTGCCCGCCATGCCACCGAAACTTCCACTGCACACTGCAATAAAAAGCATTAAACGTACGTCTTTACAATGGATATGGACAAGGAATACCTCTGCTGTAGCTCAGCTCGAAGCTCTTCTTCAGCCTCAACCCGTTTAGGGCATACTCATAGCGCACGAGAACGAAATTACCGCTGGATATCAGCGGCTCCATTTCGCTTCCCTCGGGCTGTCCGCAGAGGCGACGCATCAGGGGTGACTCATCGGTGCGTCCGTTGAATATCTCGATCTTCTGCAGTCGACAATCCCCGGACCGCAGCAGGTTAACGTGCTCGAATTCCAGCTTTATTTGTGTCCCCCTTGGCTGCTCGATTAGGTAGAGGCAAACCTCCGCATCCATGTGGCCACTGATGCGGCCGTGCGACTCCATGTAGCTTCCACCGCAGCCCGGCTGGCCGGCCACCACCTCGTAGTGCAGCTGGAAGGAGCTATCGGCACGCACCGAAGCCGTGTGCAGATCGATCTGCAGGCTGTTGGATGAGCTGTACAGCGGTTCCGGCTGTGCTGACACGCAGCTCTTCAGCAGTTGTCGATCCGAGTCGTATACGGCCAGGTAACTACTGTTCAGTCCCTGACTACAGTTGACAGTGGCAGCGGATCCTCCGCCGCTTTCCAGCGTGATGTCGTAGAACCGCAGCACCAGTCGAGTGCCGTAGGGGGCTGTCAGCTGCCAGCGACAGTCGAGGCCGGAACGCGTCCTGCCAGGATAGCCAGGCGATCGCAGTATGCCACTCTGGCCTAATGTTAGGTTGGCCAACGTGTCGCCACAGGAGAAGGGTAGGGAGCTCCAGGTAAGGTGAAAGCCGCTCCCTTGAGTGCCATTGTCGGAGCGGAACCAGAAGAAGACCTGCTCCTGGGTGGAGATAATGCTCCGGTTGACCAGTTGGGTGCCGCAGAATCTACCAAAGAGCTTGTAGGCCAGCGATGGCCCGTCGTGCAGCTGCAGGAAGTCGGCGGCACAGTCGTTGCTTTCCTGCAAATCGAATTGGGTGAACGTCACGTTGAGCACATGTCCTGGCGGGGTGCGAATGATGAAGGGACACCGCTCGTCGGGCTGGTAGTCACCGTCAACGGTGTTGGGTGGAAAGTGAAGCTGACCCGTGGGTCCTCGAAGAGTGGATCCGCAGAAAAAGCGCTGGTTGGAGCAACGCGTACCAGTGTAGCCGGCGGGACAGTTGCACTGATATTGGTTGCTGGGTAAAAGACGACAGGTGCCGCCATTCAGACAAGGACTGGGGTGGCAGCCATCTGAATCCGTATCGTTGCACAAGACTCCTTTGTATCCGGGCTGGCAAATGCATGTGCTTCCGCGTCCTATGTGGATGCAGGTGGCGTTATTCTGGCACAGATGCTGGTCGCATGTGTCGCGGCTGGGGTCTTTGGTACACCCGTCCTCGCCGTATCCGTGCCCGTAGCTGCCCAGTGGACAGGTGCAGACGACCGTCCCAGAGATGTACTCGCATGTCGCCTCGGAATGGCATATTCGTTCGCCATCACAGGAGTTCGACTCGGCAGCGGTGCAGCTGCGTCCGTCGCCGGTCCAGCCCACTGGACAACGACCACACAGATGCGAGCCCTCGGTATTGATGCAAGTCACTCGCGGTCGCAGGCTGCAGCCTCCGTTTGCCACGGTGCACTCGTCTATGTCGCGGCAGAGCCGGCCGTCTCCGGTGTAGCCAGGCGGGCAGGCGCCACATCGATAGCTGCCTGGCAGATTGATGCACTCGTTGTGGCAGGGATTCATGCTGGGCACGCATTCATCCACGTCCCGGGTGCAGGGGCTAGCGCTGGCTGTAGTGGCATTGTTGTCGGCCCACGTCCAGCCCTGGTCACAGACACAGACGTAGCCGGCGGGGGTGCTGACGGAGTGGACGCACGTTCCATGTTCTCCGCACATTTCGCTCGAGTCGCCGGCCAGGCATTTATTTTGGCGCAGTCGGCAATGGGTGCCAGTGTATCCATTGCGGCAAACGCAACTGAAATGTGGTTAATGTACATATATACTCTTGTATATATGGATCTGATACTCTACTTACCGGAAACTCCCAGGCGTGTTTATGCATCGGCCGCTGTTCATGCAGGCAGCCAGATCGGTGCCGGCCAAATCGAAGCACTCGTTCACATCGTCCTCGCAAGTGGGGCCCTACAAGCAAAACAATTAACAACAAAAATAATTGCCCATCAAAGCACCTGTGCAGATTTAACGGGATATAATCACTAGTTTACCAACACTGAATGATCATTGCAGGCTCGTACTCGTATTGAAGGTATAGTAATCATAAGGTAAGGTTGGGGTGCACAGGTTTATACAGGAAACCATGCAGATCGGGAGGCTGGCACGTACCACCTTTACTAATAATACCCTGCTTAGCGGTGATTATCTTTTTTACCTTTGGCGGTACGAATCTTTGTCGTTAAACAAACACTAATAAAATTAAATGAACTTTTTTTCCTGCTTTCCCTAATTTTATGTTTAATAATTACATATGTAAGTCGTTTAGCCCCTATTCCGAATACGGGGAGCTCAAATTATGCAAAGTTATTCTAGAGTGCGTCTTTAGGTTGTTTTGACGCCTTTAAAAGAGAAACGGAGTCCTCTGAGATATCTTGTGTGGATTAATCCAGTATGTATGCTAAGGTGTGGTACGATTTCATAAATATACATCGTTATGCATAGTAATATATGTATACGTGATTCTCTAATCTGTTCCTCTAAGGTGACTGGCGAGAATTACATGAATACGCCCCCAATCGATGACACTGAGACGCCCCCGTGGATGCACTCACTTGCCAGCCAGCAGCACAATCACATTGAAAGGCCCTGTATTCGTCGTAGCAGGTACCTCCGTTCTGGCATGGGCTCGACAGGCACTCGTCCTTGGCCAGAAACACTAGTATTCTCGCCAGAGTGGTCGAGACACGCTCTACCCGCTGGAGCTGCCGTCGCAGGACCCGCTGGTTAAGTCCGCCACGCCGCGTATTGTTCCGCATGTTGAAGAACCGCTTTTCCAACCGAGTGAGACTTCGCTGTACCACACGGAACTGGTCCTTCTGCACGTCCAGCGACAGCGGCTCACGTCTGGCCGCAACCTGGCGAGCGGTGACCACTTGTAGGCGTCGCCGGAGAAGCGTGAGTATATCCACATCATTGATCATCACCGTGGCCTGCTCGCCCATAAGTCGAAAGGTAACATTCTGATCTGGTGCCGCCTCCAGGAGCAGATTGCCGTTTTGCTGCCTTGTGATCACTGCCCGCTCTGCCCGTTCATCTGAAGACGCTTCCAGCTCCAGCAGAAACACGCACAACACCAGAACAAACAATAAATTCAGCGTATTAGAACGCATATTCACTCATTTTCAGTATAAAACCTCACAGATGTGGATAGGAGTATATGTACATATATGCACAGGGTGTTTGATTGATTCCCGATTTCCGAGAGCACAAAAAGAACAATTTTAACTATATGCGGAATGAAATCCACAGATACTGATGCTACATTGAGCTGTGGCTCCGAATTTATAGATTTTCCAAAGGGAAAGTGGGCGGTTACGATACTCTCAGTGATACGAGATAAATCTTTTAAATATCAATATCAGAATATATGAATATGTGTGTGCCTGTTATCACAATTGTGGTGCATTTGTTAATATCTGAACCATTATATATCCCAGTCGGTCAATCCTAGAAACAAAGATCTGTTCATCAGGCTGATAGATCTGCCCATTTCGGACCCATGAAACTAACTTAAGCCTAGAAGAGCAAATAGACTAATTCCTGAAGATAATATTAGCCAATATTCGAATTTGAAGCCTCAGATCGTATCATATTTGCATTTGATTATTTTGACACCAATATTTTAGGGGTTCTATGGTGTAATGGTTAGCACTCTGGACTTTGAATCCAGCGATCCGAGTTCAAATCTCGGTAGAACCTGACGACTAGTCACAATTTTGTTTTCTTTTTTAAATGTTACCATATTTTCCACATATTTTTGCAGTTTGCCATTCAATATTTTGGGAAATATCATACATAAAGCTGCGCTAAACCAAAGTTAATACAAATCATGATGTGTTTTCGCATAACATTGATGTACAATTATATTTATTCAGCGTTATCAGCGCTTGGGACTCTATTGAGAGCAGATAATGTGGGAAATTAGATTCAATTCAGCGGCAAGTAAAGCCTAATAGGGTCTGACCTTGGATATAATATGTTTTTGATTCATTCATTCAATAAAGTGGGTACATTGTACTATATGGGTGCGTGTATCCAATGTGGAACCAGCGCCATGACAACCATGTTGAGCGTAAATTAAATCAATTGAGTTGTAGTCGTCAGGCAGGCCGCTATGTGTTCGGGTATTCAGCTATTTATAAATACATTAATAAGGAAAATCAGCTGCTGGGCTGCCGCTGGCTGGCGATGCAGTACGAGCCCCCAACACGGGGAAGGCGCTGGTTTCGTGGCTGTTTCGCTGCTTTGCTGATTTGCTGTGTGCCGTCGCTTAGTAAAGTGCCAGACACCGTTCGGATCTGGACACCAGCCAGCCAGCCAGTCAGTCAGTCAGTCCTCTATAAAAAGACAACGTCTTCGCGCAAAAACACTAAAGAAAAGCGACGTTATGTCAACTTTCTCGAAAATATTTCTCTTAAAAGGAGGTAAGCCGTCAACATTGTACACATTGTATACACGATTATACGAGTATGTATGTATGTATGTATGTACATATCGTATGATCATTAATAAATTGTATTATTGGCAAACATACATATACAATATACGAGTATATTCGTAATCTGGTAATCGACAGTTTTTCCATGTAATATTGAGATTACACTCTCAATCAAATTGGTTTCCCGACCGATCTGTATTTTCTTTAAAAGACCTGATTAATTGTGAATAAGAAATTAATATTATTATGAAATTTATTTCCCGATTCTGCACAGCAGGCGGACGTCACTACAGCGCCGCAGCACAGACACAACTGCGCGAAATACTTGGCTCCCAGCTGGCCGGGATCAAGGAGGCGGGCACATTCAAGGCTGAGCGGATCATCACGTCGTCGCAGAGTACCCAAATCACGGTTCAGGGCAGCGACAAGCGGATACTAAACTTCTGTGCCAACAATTATCTGGGACTGGCGGTAAGTCCTTAGATGATGATATATTATTCCGCTACTAACAAGTATTCTTCGCTGGTAGAACAACCCAGAGATCGTGGAGTACAGCCGGAAGCTGCTGGAGAAGTACGGAGCCGGTCTGAGCTCGGTTCGCTTTATTTGCGGCACTCAGGACATCCACAAGCAGCTGGAGCGAAAGATTGCTCAGTTCCACGGCCGTGAGGACACCATTCTCTATGCCTCGTGCTTCGACGCCAACGCTGGCATTTTCGAGGCCATACTCACGCCGGAGGACGCTGTCTTCTCGGACGAACTGAACCATGCATCGATCATTGACGGCATTCGCCTGTGCAAGGCCAAGAAGCAGCGATACAAGCACCGCGACCTGGCCGATCTGGAGCGGCAGCTGCGGGAGAGCGACGGACGTCTCAAGTTAATTGCAACCGATGGCGTCTTCTCGATGGACGGAAATATAGCCCCGTTGGCGCGGATTGTCGATCTGGCCAAGAAGTACAATGCCTTGGTTTTCGTGGACGAGTGCCACGCCACCGGCTTCTTTGGCGCCACCGGACGCGGCACCGAGGAGTACGACAATGTCATGGGCGAGGTAGACATCATCAACTCGACGCTGGGCAAGGCTTTGGGGGGCGCCTCTGGAGGTTACACCACCGGGCCCTCGGAGCTCATCTCCTTTTTGCGCCAAAAGTCCAGGCCGTACCTGTTCTCCAACACCCTACCGCCTGCCGTCGTGGCAGTTGGACTGAAGGTTATGGACATGCTGCTTGCCTCCAGCGAACTCACGCAGCGCGTCCAGAGCAACACGCAGCGCTTCCGGACAGCCATGACCAAGGCTGGCTTCACCATAGCCGGAGAGAACCATCCCATTTGTCCCGTGATGCTGGGCGATGCCCGGCTAGCGTCCAATTTTGCCGATCAAATGCTAAGTAAGTCCATCAGCTCCTAAGGATCTCTTTTCCATCCACTCATTGCAATTCCTATTCTAGCTCGCGGCATCTACGTGATTGGATTCAGTTATCCGGTGGTGCCCCAGGGCAAGGCGAGGATTCGCGTTCAAATCTCCGCTGCCCATACAGAGGCTGAAATCGACCGGGCCATTGACGCCTTCATAGAGGTCGGTGGCTCTCTAAAGGTGATCCAGTAGGACAGAACCCAAACGGCCATGTTGAGTATCTTGCATTTAAACCAAAGAAACTGCTTGCATTTATCTAAAGAATCTAATAAATATTAAATTGTGATTGATTTCCTTTGATGATTGATCAGAGGTGATACAGATGGGCATCATAGTTCCTATTGGCTCGAGTGGAAACTTTACACCATTGTTCCTTCCGCTTCGCAGAGCGAATTATTCCTGAAATTAACCGTCTAACCGACTTCTTAAGTACTAATTGCAGCCCTGCCTGAATCCACAGCATTCATGGTCATGGTACGGATATTGAAAGCCCGATATTAAGAAACAAAAACCTGTCGCAGTGTTTATGGTGTGGCTTTATTTGGTTCGTACGATTAACTAAGGATCCTTTACTAAGTAAACGATAAACTGTGGATAAGCAGTTGAACTTAAGCGTAGATTGCACGGTAAATGAATGACTGGCCGCGAGGCCGGTAAATGCAGGCGCCAAGAAAACGCCGCAAACTAAAGCGAGAGTGAGCACATGCATGCGCACACCTAATACATAAATAATTCAGTAACAAATAATAAGAGTCGTTAACAAACAAGACAAAAAAAAACAAAAAACACAATTAATTAAGGAAAGCGTTGACCCTGCTCTGATGCATACTTACGAGTATGTGGCATCATCTCTGACTATAATACAACAGATCTGTGAGGGTGGGTGAGTCTTCAAACAATAAGGAAACTTTTACAAAGCGCTTGTGAGAAATGTGAGAGGAAATGTGGAGATTGGGCTAGGCGTATCGGTTGTACATATTGCGATGACGTTGCCGTCCTTGTGTGACTATGAATACTTTGGTTAGTGTGCTTGTTCGAATGAGATTGGTTAGATTCGAGTCTAATGGCGGCGCGTGTCGATTACTTGTTAACGAGGCCGCGTGCCTTCGGGTAGGCCGAAGCCGGCTTCTTTGCCGGAATACGACCCGTGGGCGGACGTCGGTTGGAGTCGAGAGCCGGTCCGGCACTGGGCAGACCACGGCTGGACTTTATGTTGCGTACATTGGGCATGGAGGCGACGCCACTGCCAGCGGTGTTGGCGGCCAGCGGTCCAGCACCAGAGCCAGGTCCCCCATTGGAGCTGGAGTTGGCGTTGATGATGTTCTCAAGGCGACTGCGCAGCGAGTTGGTGTGCGAGTCCACAATATCGATGTCGTCGCCGCCCGTTTGCATGGCCTGGGCTAGCACCGCCTGCAGCGAGGCGGACACCTTGGGCGTTCGGTACTCCTGGGTGGTACGGCATGGCATCTCCAGCTCGTAGCTGACTATATTCTCGCTCTTGAAGCGCAGAGAGCTGGGCGCATTGGACTTGGCCTCCTGCAGGGCGTGCTCGGACGTGGGCCGTCGACGCTGGGGATGGGAAACGGGGCGCCTGTTGCCCTGCCTTCCATCTCCTCCGGACGGCGGCAGCGGTAGAGGAAGGGAGGAAAACTTCCATTCCTCCTGCTCCTCGTCATATTTGGCCTGTGTGTAAAGACGCTGCTTCACCTCGATGGGCACAAAGTTGTCAATAATAAGCAGCTGGCGCTTCAGCTCCTTGACGAGCTCGTTCTGGGCCATCTCCAGCTCACGCAGGTCCTGGTTGTGGTCGTGCTTGCAGTCATTGAGCTCCTGCTGCAGAGCCAGGTACTTGGCATAGCACTTGGACAGCTTGCGCTTCTTCAGCTCCACTTCCTGCTCCAGTGAGACGTTGCGCTCTCGAATTTCCAGGGTGGTTTCTTCCTGCAGCTCCAGTTGCTGTTGGATTTCGATCTCCCGCTTCTTGCGCTCCGCAATCTCCACCAGCTTCTTCTCCAGCTCGATCTGACGCTCGCTGTAGGTATCCAGCAGATTCTTGCCACCGCGCACCAGCTGTCCTTCCAGTTCGGCAAGCTTTGCAGCCAGCTTGGCGTTCTTGACGCGCTCACGCTCTAGCTCTTCGTTGGACTTGGCCACCTCGGCCTCATTTTCCTTGTCCGACTCGGACTCTGCCCCATCGCCATCGCTGTCCCTGTCCTCGTCCACCTGCAGATCCGCGGATGAGGCCTGCAGGGCACTGCCTATCAGCTCCTGAGATATGGGCTCCTTTTTGGGCTTCTTGACGCGCTGCTTTTTGATTGTCCCCTGCTTCTCGCTGCGCTGCTGTTGTTGCGGCGCAATCAAACGCTTTAGGCGCTCGATCTCCTCCTGGTACTCTTTCAGCTTGGCGTCCTGCGGATCCTCGTTCTTGATCGGCTGGTTCTGGATGGACTTGGCCCGCGAGGCGTACCGCAGCGTGGTCAGTGTCTCATTGTAGTTGTAGTTCGAGGGCCCAATATTGGCAATCATAATCGTCTTTGAGTTGCCGCCCAGCGAATCCTGCAGCAGACGCGTCAGCTTCGAGTCGCGGTACGGTACATGGGGTGAGCTCTCGGCCAGAGCCGAGATCACGTTGCCCAGCGAGGAGAGGGCCAAATTGATTTTGCTCGCCTCCTTCAGCCGCTCGGCAGATGCGCCTGTCTTCGACTGTCGCTCGCTGCCTGCCAGATCGATCAGATTCAGCTTGCCCACCTTGATGGTGTTCGTCTCCGTGTCGCACATCTCGATCTTGATCATGAAAATGGCGTGTGAGCTACGAAAGAAAAGACTTATCACTCTATCTCTGTCTATCCCATACTCTGACGCCGATACTCACCGGGAACTGTGCTCGTTCATGTTGGTGAATCCCACGGTGCGATTCTTGTTGCCCACCTTCATGACACGGATCATGTCATCGACACTCTTGCAGTTGATGGCATGCAGATTGGGCACATAGACGCCGGAGCCGCGCTCCCTCACTTCCAGGTGCTTCGAGTTGGGCTTCAGCAGATCGCGCAGCTCCTCCATGTAGATTTCCAGGTAGGAGACATCGACCAGAAACTGAAAGTTCTCGGTGCGATTGATGTGCAGCCAGATCTGCTCAAAGGTCCGTGGAATGATGCCCATCAAGTCGTCATTGCCGCGCACGCCCTCCATGGTGAAGGTCTTGCCAGTGCCCGTCTGCCCATAGGCGAATATGCAGCCGTTGAATCCCTCCAGCACCGAACTAACCAGGGGAAAGACCACCTCGTGATAAAGGGTCGTCTGCGAGGCGCTGGCATCGTACGCCGCGTCGTATGTGAAGACCTTCCGCTGCTCCTTGTTGGCGTCCACCACATTCTGCAGCTCCACCACGCCCCTGTTCGGATATACGTTGACCACTTCCGGCGAGCCCTCGGATCGCTCGCGATTGCTCATCGGTCGGCATCGCACCACAACCTGGACGCACTCGTTGGGTGTCTGGCTGCTGGCGGTGCCAGGGCGCCTGCTCTTCGCACTCATAACCACAGCTGTTGTGTTTTTGTGCTCGTGTGACTAAGGCAGCCTTGCCTCTGCTTCTCCCTCTCCACGCACTCTAGCCAAAAGTGGAAGCAGTCACTGGGGCGACGACGGAAAACAAATGACGAATAAAATCAATAATTCCATCCTGAAGAAAACATTCCTAGTCCCCCAAGCACTTGTACTCTTGAGACTCGCTCAAAATGCCACTTCCCTATTGTTATGGGACAATGGGGCGAAATGGTGTTGCAACAACGGTTTAATTACCTGTATTTTTAAGCCAATTACTTCACCTTGAATACGTTTTTTTTTTGTTTCAGCTGCTGCTGCCTGTCGGCAGGCGATTACGATATTCACCAGGTATCGATACCTCTCGATGTGTGTTTCCGATAACCGCAATTCAAATGGTACAAGTACTCGATAGTTTCTAAGGAATAATTTATTTTACTTCTTTTTATTAAAGTTCGATTTACTAGGAGAGCTGGTGTTGTTGGCCCCGCGCTTGCGCTTATTGAGGGGGTTGCGAGGGTCGTAGGCATCGTACCAATCGTCGCCCTTGCTGTTCGCATCCTTTGCCAGGACGGGAGCTGTGCTGTTGAAATTTAACGTGTGCGACAGCCAGTCGTCTCCAACTATCTCTTTCTCAACTGTTCCGTTGTCGAACTCCATTGGTTCGGCATCTGCAACTGCTTCGTCGTCCTCAGAGCCCTCCTTGTGCTTCAAGCCGGCCACTTTGGTACGGAATTTGGCCAACAACTTTAGTGTGAATTCCTCCCTGATAACAAAAACACCAGACGAATGAAAGAGGGGCAAAAACATAACAAGAACTGATCCCACCTGGACTGTCCTTTTGGCTGGAGCTTTCCTTTGGCAGTGTATATCTCCTTCGACTCAATAAAGTCATTGATATAATGATTTTCACTGCCGCCCTTAATGTGTGACTCTTTCTGAGTCTTCTCCGGGCCATTGGCCAGCTTGTCCTTGCTGATCTTGTCCATCTGATATTGCTTCTTAAGAGAAGCAATTTCTTCGCGAATCTTGGTTCTGCAAAGGTTAAATTGGTTAGAAAGTACCCAAGGACCTAGTATCTTGATGAGGCGTACTTTTCTTTAGAGATCTTAAGTTTTTGTTCTTGCTCTCGGGTCATTAGAACGTCCTCCTCCTCCGGATCACTCTCCACAAGGCCACTCTTGGTGATCTTCTTGGGCCGGGCATCTGTCTTGTCTGTCTTTGATAGTTTCTTCTTGATGAGGTCGGAGAAGTTGCCAGTTGAAGACGTGGCCTTGTCACTTTCCTCGTCGTCATTCGGCAAGGGCTCCTCGCTATCAGCCCGTTCCTGTTTGGGCACTTGAATTGGTTCCTTGCTTAGCTTCGGATCATCTGTGACGTCGTGCAGCGATTTGGCCTTTCCGGCGTTCTGCTTGACGAACACGGTTGTCTCCACCTCGTCGCCTTCGGCCTCTTCTCCAAACGAAAGCAGGCCAAAGTTTCTGCAGCAAATGGATCATTTGAAACCCAAGTCAAACCAATCAGAAAAGAAACCGATGCACACTTACTTTACGCCCTGTCGTTGTTTCTTGACTTTTTTGCTTTTCTCGGCCTTGGCGATTGCTCGCGGTACAATATCTTCGAAGGGATTGGTGAGTACCTCGGTGGACAGAATTCGATGCGCGTGCATGGGCCTCTCCTGGTGGTCCACTATGCCGTCCTCCAGCTTGAGCATGTTGTAGATTGTGTCGCCTGTGACCTTGCCGAAGAGTGTGTTCTTGATCTGGAGCTCGGGAGTCTCTGCGAACGTGAAAAAGAACTGCGAGGCATTGTCATCTTTGCCCGAATTGGCCATTCCCATCAGGCCGCGGCGCGTGTACCGCAGTCTCGAATGAAACTCGTCCTTGAACGGCTGCCCGTAAATGGACTCGCCTCCGGTTCCATCGCCGTTGGGGTCGCCGCCCTGCACTATGAATCCTTTCACCAGGCGATGGAATACAGTGTTGTTGTAGTATCCCTCCAAGCATAGTTGCACGAAGTTGCGGCATGCCTTTGGACACTCTCTGGCCCAGAGCTCGATGTCGATGTCGCCCACTGTGGTCTTCAGCAGCACCTTGCCCGAGGTGGGCGGCTCCTGGATGTAAATATTGCTCATTACAGACGACCAATTCTTATATTACAACTAAAACAAAAAGGCGAGACCTCAAATCTGACATAAAAAATACGGACTGTCGTTGTTTTTAGCGATGCGAATATATCAGTGCCAGAAAATATCGATATTTTGGGGCGATAATTATCGACAGATGCGTTTCTAGGCAACCGTTTTGCTTTTGATTTTCGTAATTTTGTTCAGAATCAATTGGGAATATCTGAGTGAATTAAGAATGAATTTCAACGACGACCCATTGGCGGACCTGCTTAGCGACAACAGCTTGGACAACGACAACTTCTTCGAGAACCCAGCTGGTGCTGGCCACAAGAAACCGCCGAAAATCGCGAAGGCTAAAGGAAAACTGGAAGATCTCTTTGGCATACAGGAGGAAACGGAGGCGGACGTACAAAGCCCCTCCACGTCTGGCCAGGGCACCAAGGGAAAACCCAATGCCACGAGCACTCCGCGCATCGTCAAACAGAAGCCTTCCCTCTCCCTCGACGACGACGCGGGCGATGATGACCTGGGTTTTGACCCCAAGCGCCCCAAAAGCGGAGGATCGAAGAGAAATCTGTTTGATGATTTGCTGGCCGTCGCCGAGCCCAAAAAGAATATATTTGATGAGATATTGAGCGGCGGCGATGCCGCAAAGCGTCCGGCTACTGCGAAGCCGTCCATATCCCGCCAGTCGACAGACACCACCACGGAAAACTCGCAGGCGCGGCCCAAGACCTCTACTGGACGGCGTAGCTCTGCGCAATCGGCCACCGTCAATGCGGATCCTCTCGGGCTGTTTGGCAAGGACACGAACGCCACAGTTTCAGGGATGTCCACGCCGGTGTCCAAGAAGCGGGGAACGACAGCGGACTGGCTTGGCCTAGAGGCCGCTGCAGCATCCGTGGCAGCTGTGGAACAGGAGCGACCCTCTACTCCGACTCAGCAGCACTCCGTTCAGCAGCAGGCTGCCAAGGAAATTGCTGCTCCTGCTGAAGCACCTGAAGCACCTGCAGCAGCAGCGTCAGCTCCTAAGCATTCTGGAGACATCCTGCGAATGTCTGACCCAGACGAGGCAGAGCAGTTCCTTACGTCAGAGCTACCTCTCGCCACAGGACCTGCTGTCAACCCGGCCACACAGAGTATCCTCCTGCTGAATAACCTGAACCTGGAGACGGGCTCCAACTTCAATGCGCTGCAGCAGCAGGAGTGCCAACTGGTCATCGCAGCGCAAATGAAGAGCCAGGAGCGCACCCTACTGGAAATGCAGCGCCGCCAGGAGGCCCAGGACCGAAAGTTTCAGGCGCTGATCCAACAACAGCTGCAGCGCCAGCAGCAGATGGAGGAGCACATCAAAGGGCAGCAGGAGCGCATCAGCATGCACATCCAGTTGATGATGGCGCAGCCCGCGCACGTCCAGCAGCTAGAGGGACTGCCGCCTGTCCAAAGGCCAGCGCTGGAAAAGCAGGAGTCAGAACAGCAAACAGCAAGCAGAGAGGAGCACAAGGAACAAGAGCTGATGCAGCAGCTCCAGCTGGAGACGGAGTCGAAGCGAAATCTGCTGGAGAAGCTGCGCCTGGAGGAGCTAGTGGCCAACATGAAGGTCAACTACGAGCAGGAAATCGAAATGATCGAGTCCTCGTACAAGTAAGTAGCCACATGATCCCCTGTCTACGTTTTGATGGCTTTATTTGGTTGCAGGAAGCAGTTGAAAGTCCTGGAGGAGCACTTGGCCGCGGTCGAGGAGCGACTGAAGACAGAAAACAGCGACTTGCGGCAGCACTTTGTCGACAAACTGGAGAAACAGAAAGCCGACTATGTCGAGCAGATGTCCACCTTGAGGCAGGACCACGAGGATGAGGTGCGTAAGCTGCGCAACTCCCACGAGATGGATCTCGAGGGCATCCGGCAGGCCAAGATGGTGGAACTGTCGTCGGTGCAGGACCATGGAAACTACTTGGAAACGCTCCGCCTTGCCTCGAACAACCTCCAGGAGCTGCGCGATGGGATGAGCAACAGCCAGGACAGGGAACGACTGCTGGAAGCGCGCGAGAACCGCCTGGCCGACCAGGAGCGCCGCTTAAAGATGAACGAGGACACGGCCGACGAGGAGAAGAGGCGACTCATGGAGCTGGTGAGCACTCTGGAGCTGCAGCTGGGTCGCCTCTCCAAGGACTCGGCGGAGGAGAACTGGCAGCTGCGACAGCGCATGGCCAGCCTGGAGGCCGAGCGGAAGGCCCTCGAGCGCGAAAAGGAATTCCACAGAGAGCAAATGGAGCGCGACGAGAAGCGGGTTCAGGAGCTCAAGGCCATCCAGCTGGCGGATACGGAGCGGCTGCACCACGAACTGCAGCAGGAGCGCACCCACCTGGCTGTGGAGCGGCAGCAGCTGGAGATGAAGCACAGGCTGCAGGAGCACGGCAACCTCGACCAGGATCGTGTGGAGGTGGAGGCCCAGCTAAAGGTGGCGCGGGAGGCTATCAGGCGGGCCGACCAGGAGCGGGATCGCTGCCACAAGCTGCAGCGTGAGTTGGAGGCGCGGAAGCGCCTGCTTGCTGATAAGGAGAACGATTTGAACCTGAGAGAGGATGAGCTGGCGCAGTCCACGACTGCGTATCGGATGGCCACAGGTCGGGCTCAGATGGCAGAGCAGAAGGCACGCGAAGCCGATCAACTGCTGCAGGCCAAGTTGCAGCTTCTGGGCAAGCGGCATCACGACCTGAGCGAAAAGGAGGCGCAGTTGTCCCAGGAGCGGATGCTCCTCGCCCAGGACCGCATTGCGATGCACAACCTAAAGAAGCAGATCCTCCGGAGCAGATGCGCGCTCTGCAAGATGGGGTCGGAGAGTGCCGAGTTGGCGCTACGCATTGACCGAAAATCGAAAAATCAGACCAACATGGATCTCCATCTACCCCCCATGCCGCTCAGCAATGCCGAAATGATGCTCAAAATGGCTGCCGGAACGGAGCCGGGCGAGGCACAGAGCGACATTGTAGACCGCATGCTTGACGACAACATCCAAGCCTCCTATCGCCGGATGTACAACGTGTCCGGGTCAGCCGACGATGTCGATTACGGCTTGACAGGTGGCCTCGACGACGATTCCAAGGTGGCCATGGATAATGGCAAAATAATGGATCCAGACCTGGAAGCCTTGCTATCGAAATTTAATAATGGATTCAGTACGGGCTTGTAATTCCTATTCTATACAAGCCTAAAGTATAAACAAACCCAATGAATTATGAATGGAACGGTAATTTCCATTCAAAAACTACCTGGAAATATGCATTTGTCAGTATTTTATAATTAAGTTTATTAAAATTGTGTGGCGTCATGGAAAACAATATACTTTACTTTTTTCAGCTACTGGTGGCACGTCGTCTCTACGATTTTGCAAGTGCTGCAGCCCGGCCTCCTGAAGGCCCTCTGCTTGGTGGCCAAAAGTTACTAGTTTTTTTTATACCCGATACTCAAAATGAGTATTGGGGTATATTAGATATTTGGGGTAAAAGTGGATGTGTGTAACGTCCAGAAGGAATCGTTTCCGACCCCATAAAGTATATATATTCTTGATCAGCATCAATAGCCGAGTCGATTGAGCCCTGTCTGTCTGTCCGTCTGTCCGTCCGTCCGTCCGTCCGTCCGTCCGTCCGTCCGTCCCCTTCAGCGCCTAGTGCTCAAAGACTATAAGAGCTAGAGCAACGATGTTTTGGATCCAGACATCTGTGATATGTCACTGCTACAAAAATATTTCAAAACTTCGCCCCGCCCACTTCCGCCCCCACAAAGGACGAAAATCTGTGGCATCCACATTTTTAGAGATACGATAAAACCAAAAACGCAGAATCGTAGAGGATGACTATATGTTCTAGAGTGTAAAATCTCAACCAGATCGTATAATTATTATAGCCAGAATCAAGAAAACAATTTCATTCTTTCTCGCTCTGTCTCTCTCTAACACACAGGTTTCATGGT
Organism: Drosophila miranda; assembly: GCF_003369915.1. Classification (NCBI taxonomy): domain Eukaryota; kingdom Metazoa; phylum Arthropoda; class Insecta; order Diptera; family Drosophilidae; genus Drosophila; species Drosophila miranda. The sequence continues at coordinate 999,000 of NC_046674.1, read as the reverse complement.
CGGCTTTGCCAATTGCAAAATATGAGTTCAAGGATCTCAGAACCTATAAGATCCAGAGCAAACAAATTTGGTATCCACACTCCTGTGATATCGGACCTTGACCGTTTCGTGTCCAAATTTCGCCACACCCCCTTCCGCCCCCGCAAAGGACGAAAATCTGGGGCATCCACAAATCTCAGAGACAATTAAGGCTAGAGTAACCAAATTTGGTATCCGCACTTCTGTTAGATCTCACTATAAAACGTATATCTCAGAATTTCGCTCCACCCCCTTCCGCCCCCACAAAGGACGAAAATCTGTTGCATCCACAATATTGCACATTCGAGAAAACTAAAAACGCAGAATCATAGATAATGACCATATCTATCAGATTCCTGAATCTGGATCAGATCGGATCATTTTTGTAGCCAAAAGCAAGAAATCAATTTGCAGTGGCCACGCAGCGCCCGACGTCACGCTCAGACTGATTTTCTGTCTCTCTCGCACGCACTCTTTGTCGTGTGGTTCAATATTAGCGGCGTCTGCCGCAGGAGAGCCATACTGACTTAGTATCGGGTATAACTGTAGAGTTGCGGTGTACGTAGCAACTCACAACGTTCCCCCTCGTTTTATTAATACTCTCGGTGTTCACTTGGAGACATCTTCCCTTGCCCGTGAGATGCCGGGCAATTGCAGATGAGATGTTCCAGCGTGTCGATGGATTATCGCATTTTCTGCAGTGCGTACTCCTACTAACATTCCGCAGTCCTCCATTGGTCCATTTCCATTGTGTTTAAAACCAATTTTAAGAGATTTTTCGAATACAAACAGACAAAAACGGTTGCAAAAATTTCAAACGGAAAAAAATAAATGCTTTTCTATTAAAAAGTCTTTCTTATATAAATAAAAATACTGATTCTTTTATTAAGACTAAGCAAGAAAGAAAATAATGATCTCAAATAAAGTAAACTGCGGTTACCTTTCTTTTTAATTAATAAAAAAAAGTGTTTTTTTTTTAAACATATTTACGGTATATTTTAAAAATGAGACGGTACATTTCGGTATATTCCAGAGGGTCAGACGGTAAATCCGCGGTCACACTGGTTGTTAGCTTGTTGCATTCCGTTTTGTGTTTTTCCGTGTTATTTTTGTGTGTTCTGCCAGAGCGAGGCAGCAACAAATGAGTGTTTTTATGTAATTTAATAATAATGTAATTAATATGTTGTAGTGCAAGTACATACGCATAAACAAAGTGCAAGTTCATCAGTATTTTCGCGTATTCCGCTTACGTTTTGTATATTCATTCCGTTTTTGTCATCGCTTGTGTTTGCGCGTGTGTGTGTGTGTGTGTGTGTGTACGCCTTTCGTATTCATTTGGATTTAGTCGGTAGGTGTGTGGGAGACAACTTCACCTTAATTCAGCGTCAGCATAGACGTTAAGCAATGAAATAAACCATTGCGAATAAAAAAAGACAGAGAAGCACTTAAATTCCTCATCTGTACATAAAACTTCCAAGAGGGCGGCTGTACATATATTGTGCGGAGTAACTGAAACAACACCCGAAAACATCGGTGGAGGTGACACCTAAGAAAGCAAGTAAGTGGCGTCCGACGAGCAAGCGAATAAGAATAAATGAGGAAGAACGAAGAGTGCCGAATAAAGGTGTGTGCAAACGTTAATAGCTACATATGTATCCCTTATGTATATGCATATTAATGGCACTCCATTATCGTGTTCGTTCTTCCTCCATCTCTTTTGCTCCCTTCGTTATGCTCATTGTCGTGTGTGTGTGCCTGTGTGGGTCAACTAGTTTTGAAATTTGCAAAACTATTGCTCTACATTTTGCCGCTCTTCAACAAAAAGCGGCCCAATTTATTTGGAATCAATTCATTTGGTTGCTATTTCGCATGTGTGTGCGCTCTTATTGATTTACCTTAACCTTTGCCGTCTGCCGCCTGCCGCCGCCGTAGCTGAAGGTTTTCTTTCGTTTTGCGTCTCTTGCCGGTTGCTGTTTTCTCTTATCTTCTGCTCCTTCGCGTTTCGCATTCAACGGTACATGTGTGTTTGTGGGCGCGTGTGAGTACGTTCAGCATCTGTGTTTATGCTGAACAGCTGTTCCCCCGTCTCCCGTACAGTGGGTCAAAAGAGTACTGTGGTCGATCGGAATACTTGAAGAACAAAACTGGCCTAAAGTGGACTCCAGAAATGCCTTTAAATGCCGCTGATAAAACTGTAAACATTTGTTCGGAAAATAGCAAGAAATTTGTTTCCTTCATTGTGACAATACTTTTTCCATCCGCTGTGCGAGTATTGTGTGAATGAGGAAAGCCACACTCGCAGCATTCATTCACACAATTTATGATTGTGGTCATGGAATACGATTGCAGTACTTCCCTGTGATGTGCTCATGTTCACATTTGCTCTATATATATATATATATAGCCGCAGTACTACAATAGGAAGTTTCTTCTCTGTTATCACATTCACAATTATACACACAGTACGTTCATGCAATGCTCATTTCTTTCGTATTGTTTCTACAGTCCACCGTCTTCCAGAATCTTTTCATATAAAATTGTTCTGCTATCACTTGGAACCAAAAGTTTGCTACAAACACTATTAAGAATATACATGGCTATATCTCTAGTCCTCGTCTAGTCTTCGAACAACTGTTCCTCAAATCCAACAACGAAGTGGTGAATGCTTTTAATCAGTTCCTTCTAATTTCCCAAAAACCTGCAACCAATTTGTTAAATGACGTACTCTTTCTTCGAATGCTTCGAGGGGGGTGCTACCATTCTCTATTCTCTGTTCTGTAGTTTTGTAGTTTTGATGGCAGTGGCAGAGTCTATCAATACCCGATAGACACCTGCCATTTGGGGCCAGAAGGTAAACCTGTTGCCCTCCCCTGGCCTCTGTTCAGAGACACGCACGCATTGCACCCACCGGTGTCACCGGTGCCTTTACAGGGCATAATCACTTTTATCATCCGATTCCGTTATCGCGACGAACGCGAATGGCAGATAAGAGAAACAAAGCACACGACAGTCGGAGGTAAAGTTCGGCAAAGGAGAGAGTGATAGTACACATAGAATTTGGACAAAACAAGTTGAAATTGAAAGAAAAACCAAATTCTAAGCAGTTTTCATTCCCAGTTGTTTTTTCAGAATTCAACGGGAACGACAACATCGCAACAACGCTGCTGCTGTGGGGAGAATATGTCAAACCAGGGCCAAACCGACTACGACAGGCAATTCCAGGATGACTTGGCCAAAGCGACAGCTCTGAGCTTGGAGCAGCAGGCCCTCGACGACTACCGGCGGCATAAGAAGTACGGCACTGGCTACCACTCGGGGGTGCCCAGCGGCGCCTCTGGGCGGGACTACTATGCCCAGCAACGTAGTCAGAGCGTCACCCATCGCCGACACTCGGAGGTGCATACGACGGCAGCCGCGGCCAGCAATGTGGAACGTTCACGCACTCCTCCGGCGCAGGTATCCGAGAACGACCTCATCTGCTTTGCTAATCCCACCAGCAAGCAGCCCGAGAGCGGTACCACCTTCGACAGGCTGATCGAGGACCTGCAGCGGATGCAGCCACCCAGTTCGCAGTCGCACTCGCACTCGCAGGCGCTGGTGCCGATGGGGCCAGTGGCAGCGGCGACTGCTTCGGTGCCCGCGCAATACGGCTACCACCAGCCACAGCCGCAGCACCAGGCTCAGCCTCAGCCGCCGCCGTATGGAATCGTGGGAACAGCTGGCGGCATGCAACTGGTGCCTTACCAGAACGCGGCTCAGGCACAACAGCGGCCGCTAAGCAACGAGGAGCTGCAGAGGCTTTACAGCATGCCCAACCAGATGGCCGTGCAGCCGGTGCAGGCGGTGCCCACCGCCTACCTCTACTATCCCGGAGCGGTTGTGGCGCCGTACACGGCTCCCATTGTGCCTGGCTCGGCTGCCTTTATGCCGCCGCAGTACCCACAGTCCCATGGATTCGGGTTTGGGCCTGTCTACCCGGGAACGAGCACCCACATGGATCTGGGGCGGCCACAGAGCACGCCAGTCGCCGTGCCAGCGAGCAGCCTTAGCAGCCACCACCCGTCCAGTAATCCTGTCTCCAATCCCGAAGCCAATGGCGTGAACATGAAGCCCCGACGCCCAGTACCTTTAAACATCAGCGCCAGCACCAGTTCCAACGGTCAACAGCAGCCTCCCAAACGCACTGGTAACGATTTGATAGACCTCAACCAAGAGGACTAGTATGTATCACTATCGTCTACACACAGTTCCCCTTGCTTCGGTTTTTCTAACATCATAATCTCTCTCTTCTGCTCTTGCAGCTCTCGTGTGAGTGTACTGGAGGCATTCGATCCCCTGCTAAATGAGAACATTGGTAAGCCCCAAACCCAATTATGTACTAAACAGACATACCACAATCCACCTACTCTCTTACTCTTCTACTCTCCTGGGAACTGCAATCCTGTTAGAGACTGAACTAAAGTGGCATCTTACGGTTATCCAGATAGATATTTCTAGTTTGAAATGATATTTTGTGGGTGAATAGCATTATGTTCGGGGTAAATGTACATACAGTCTTCAAACAATATCAATGTCAATGTCAAACCCAAACCCAAACCCAATCCCTCTCCCCAGTCGGGTGCCAACATCCTTTGTAGCTCGAGATCGTTTGTAGCAAGTGGTTGCTCGACTTGGATACGAATTAAACTGAATGTTCTTGTTTGTTTCTCTCTGTATTGCAGTGTCGCAAAAGTAACCCAATTTTAATTGAAAGTCCTACTACTACACTACTATCCGTACTACTACCAAAGCAAACTACTGCAAAGCAAACTACTTTACACAACCCACAAGTACACCACCATCTAACTGGTTTCGGTACGGTCCGGTACGGTTCGGTTGGGTTTCGGACTCGGTTTCGGTACGGAATCAGTGAAAGAAACAAATTCGTGTCTTAGGCAGCACGCACTTAGAACCACCTACTTACTTATACACCATGTAAACACTATTTTTAAACAAAAGGCTGACTTTGTGCCTTGTGCCATCACCACATCACACACCCAGCAGAAGGCACCCAAATACGATTGGACTGGGCTTCCGATCCGCATCGATCCATAAGATCATATTTTTTTCAAAACTTAACACAAATCGGTGATTTATCCATCCTCTTGATGTAGCGATGAAGGAGTGCTCCAATGTGCAAGAATACTGGGTTATTCTGAAGTCACTTCCTTCTTTTTTGTTTCCTTTTTTACCATGTATTACGGAATGAACAGATTGTGATTTGCTGACTTGCTGCTACATTTATACATATACAACTACCAATATAAATACATACATATATTTAGTTCTATCGTGTATCATTTTGTGAGACAAAAACAAATAAACAATTCCTTGAACAAATTCCAGTCTCTTGTTGTTTTATTAAACATCGCCTTGCCGCCTTGTCGCCTTGCCGCCTTGCTACCAATGCCCGTCGTTTCCCACTTTCAAAATAGTACTACAACTCTCAATCATTTAACATTTATGTTCCTATAGTATCCTATGTATCCGTCCGTTGAGCATATATGTATGTATTTATATATTACATTTTAGAGATATAGGATTGGATTGGATTGGATTGGGGTAGAGATATCTAAGCTTTTAACAACGCGGTTTCGGGCACCTTTCTGCAAGACCTTCTGCTGTCACTAACTCTGAACCGATTCTTGTTTTCTTTTTTATTTTTTCTTGCACCCTGCTAATTCTCCTGTACAGTGTCCATCTTCTGTCCTGTGGCCCTGTGGCCCGAACCAAATTAAGGGTATCGATAAAAACGCGATTAATCGATTGAAAGTGTATCAAACGATTAACGATCAATTACAAAATTAAATTATAAAGCCAGTATTGCTTTGGGAACTTTTCCCATTGTGAGAATATTGTTTGCATAGTTTTGCGACTTATCTGAATAGTGGGAGTATCTGCTAATGGCATTCCCACTTGTTGAATATCTCAAGTTGCACACTCCGCTGCTGTTCCGGGGTTTGGAAACAGATTATAAGTTTGAAATATAATTTGAGGCCCCCTCTTGAAATATTTTGGGCTTGCCCTTTTGTGGGACATGAAACACATGATGGAAAACATTTGGGATGTTGAGATCCCCCACAAGCCGAATGAGCTATGGGGGAACATATGTATGTATAGATACATATGTGTAAATATGTATAATACGTATGCGATATGCTGTGTACAGTGATCGTTCGATTGAAAGAATTAGCAGATCAGCCAAACAGTATCTTTGCGTTCACGTTCACTTGAGTTTCCTGATTATTCAGGGCATCCGAAGGGGCTTGCGAGAAGCAGTATTATTCGGATCTGGAACCTCCACTATACTCGGGGCCAGACGCGGCGTGGGCGACCCCCAGCGGGCCGTGTATGACAGCAATCACAATTAGCTATTAGGCGATGGGAACGATGGCGCGGCCAATGTGGGATTTGTTAGCGTAGATTTGCGAACTGTTCTCCGATCGGCAGTGCCGCACGTTAGTTCTCTCCATTCGCGTGTCTTGCACTGTGTTTTTGGGGGACCGATTGGGGGACTTTATTTTTGGCTACACGATGAGCCCGGACGACTCTCGCGGACGCTGACCGTGTGTAGGCCTCAGTGTCATTTGCATAACTGCGTGCGATATTTCTGTGTGTCAGATTGGGACTTGGGACTTGGGATTGGGATTGGGATTGGACTCGACTGATCATGCATTCGCTACTTGCAGGAAACGACAGTGCCTCGGACAGCACCTCCTACTATGCGGAGTACGATCCGTTCGACTTCCTGTACAGCGGCGATGGCGGCACCCAGTACTCGGACCCCATGTACGAGGCGGTCAACAGGTGGGACAAGAGCACCGCCACCGCCAGTCCGAACGTTAGCCTGATTGGCTGGCGTCAAGACTATCTGGCCCAGCCGTCGACCTCGTCGGCGGCGTCGCTGTGCCAGGCGGAGGTCCCCGTGGAGGAACGGCTGCGTCTGTCCGAAAACGGATCGGGCAGTGTGTCGCCGCCGCCGCCACTGCCGCCGCGTAACCAGCAGCTGTACGAGTCGGCCCAGGTCCAGGCAGCGTTGACAGCCTCGAAGCCCTACCAGCCCACGGCCTTGACAGACAGCTACACGTCCAGCATACCGGCCCGTGTGGTGCTCGACCGGCGGAAAACGTGCACGCGGCTCTATGAGCTGATTAGCGACCAGCGCACGGACGATCCCGAGCTGCTGGAGTTCTACCACATGGTCAAGCAGCTGCGGTCGCGCTACCCGCACGACGACGCGCCCACGAACGTGGGGCATGTGGTGGCCGCAGAGTTCAACTACCACTACATGATGGACACCAGTATCAAGGTGATTGTGCATCCGGCACTGAACACCCTCCAGCAGCATGCGCTGTCCACATCGGCCGCGGCTGCCGAGGGTCAGGTCAAGGGCTATGGCACCCCGGTTACGTTCACCTGCGACAGTAAGTGGTAGTATTGTGGCTCCCCCTAAAGCTCGCATTACCCCTTTCCACTCTTTTTCAGTTGACTCCGTGGTGGCGCAGGTGGTAGCCCAGGCGCTGGCCTCGCTGGAGGGCCAGGTGAAGGGCAGTGTCACCGACTATGTCGTCAAGGTGGGTGTCTCTACACTATTTCATTCAATCTGTACCCTGGCTGATCTGTGCTCTTTCAGCCCATTGGTCTGCTGGAGTGGCTGGCCCCTACCTCGCGGCTGAGCCAACTGGAGAGTGTCCACAACAGCTTCCAGCTGGAGAAGGATGTCCACCTGGGCCTGTGCCTGAGCACCGCCTCCAACATGCAGGCCATAGCGCGCACAGAGCGGGACGACGTGAACGACGCGGACCTGCAGCCCGAGCAGCTGTTTCCCAACGAGGTGGTGCCCATTGTCACCTACGACAACATGATGATACTCATCGAGACGCTCGAGATGGAGATCGACAAGCTGGAGTCGGCCGCTGACTCGCCGCCACCTGCTTCCGGCCGTAGTGTGGTCAGCTGCTCGGGCGTGGTCCAGGCGGTGAAGGCCATTTGCGCCCTGCTCGGCTCCATCGACACCCTGGACATTGCGCGCTGCGTGGCCGACCTGAAGCGCGTTTGCGAGGAGGCCCAGACGAAGTATGCGGCTGGATCGGGGGCCAGCAATCCGGAGATCGTTAGCGACTACGGCGACTACGCCCAGGTCACAATGCGACCGCGCTCCCTGCTCGAGCAGATCAAGGTCAAGTGCAATAGTCTGCGCGATGCGGTGCAGGAGCTCGTCGAGCTCTATGCGAATGTGTTCCGAGTGGCGTTCTCCGTAAAGTCGCTGGACTACGCCACAAGTGAGTCGTGCCCCGGGATCTGCTCTCAGCCAATCCTAATCTCAATTGAATCCCGTGTATAATTCCAGCACCCATTCCCATTTCGTGCGTGTCAAAGCCGATCGTGGTGAGCATCAACTGTCTGCACAGGCCGCCGCCGAACTGGAAGTACGATGACTACTCGCTGTGCGTGCAGCTGGTCTACGGAACGCGACTGCTGTCGAAACCCAATGTCCTGAGCTGCTCGAACGACACGAGCGGCGGCCTGTTCCCGCGCCTCAACTTCAGCGCCTGGCTGACCTTCGAGCAGCACCCCATATGCACGCTGCCGCGCGAGGCGCGGGTCACGTTTGTCCTCTATGGCAAGCAGGCGGCCAGCGAAAACGAGCCCAACTCGGAGCCCAACGGCGAGCGGCGGCAGGTGACCACCGAGCTGGGCTGGTGCTCCATACAGCTGTTCGACTTTAAGCGGGCGATGATCTGCGGCCCCTACCTGCTGTCCGTGTGGCCCCCAACCACTGACAAAATGCTGGGCCCAGCCCCAGCCCGCGGCTGTCACCCACATCCCGACTTCTGTCCTGTCCTGAGCATCGAGGTGCCGCCATATGGAGGGCGCATCGAGTTCCCGGAGCACCAGGAGGTGCCCAAGCCAGCCCCGCAGTGAGTTGTTGCCTCGACTCGGCCAGTTCGGCACAGTCTTCTAACAGTCTCGGTTCCGCCCACAGCTACGACTTTGCCTCGCTGGACGCCAACCTGCAGGAGGAGCTGCTGGACACCGCCGAGCTGGGCTACACCGGGGCCACCGAGCGACGCGAAGTATTCTGGGAGAAGCGTCTGTACCTGCAGAACTATCCCAATGCGCTGCCCAAGGTCCTGCATGCTGCGCACAGCTGGGACTACGCGAACCTGATAGATCTGCACGCCCTGCTGCACTCGTGGGCCCCACTGTCGCCGCTGCAGGCGCTCGAGCTGCTGCTGCCCCGCTATCCGGACGCCAAGGTGCGGGAGAAGGCCGTCGAATGGATTTCGAAGATGCCCAACGACCAGCTGGTGGACTTCCTGCCGCAGCTGGTTCAGTCCCTGAAGCACGACACCTATGAGGGCTCGGCCATGGCCCGATTCCTGCTGGCCAAGTGCCTCGAGTCGCCGCGATTCGCCCACCACATGTACTGGCTGCTGGTGCACAGTCTGCCCGACGATCCGCACAACTCGATTGGGGCCGCCATGGTGGACCAGGAGTACGACGAGTGCCAGATAACCCAGGCGCGCTACTACCGCCGCAGCAAGATGATGCTGCGCGCCCTAATGGCCATCTGCGGCGAGAAGATGCTTCAGCGCTTCATGTACCAGCACCGCATGTGTCAGGTAGGCGTCCATCAGCTCCTTTGTGTCCATCTAGCCCGTTTACCCTGATTTTGCTTCCATAGAAACTGACAACCATAGCGGAGTCTGTGAAGGAGTCGAAAGAGTCGATGCGGCAAAAGAGTCTGGCTGCCGGAATGGACGAGGTGCACCAGGATCTGCTGGAGAAGCCCACCTGCCTGCCGCTGGGACCAGAGCTGGAGGTGACGGGCGTCGCTGTGCGCAACTGCAGCTACTTCAACTCCAACACACTGCCGCTGAAGATCACCTTCGTGGGACCCGATGCCGAGTCCCTGCCAGCCATCTTTAAGGTAGTCTCCACGAGAGAGAGCGAGAGGGCCTCACGGTGATTGGTACTAAGTGGTTGACTTCTTTCTAGTGCGGCGATGATCTGCAGCAGGACCAGCTGACCATTCAACTGATTCGCATCATGAACAAGATGTGGTTGGCCGAGCGACTCGACCTGAAGATAGTCACCTTCAACTGCGTGCCGACTGGCTACAAGAGCGGGATGATCGAGCTCGTCTCCGAGGCGGAGACGTTGCGCAAGATCCAGGTGGAGTGCGGCCTGACCGGCTCGTTCAAGGATCGCCCCATAGCCGAGTGGCTGGGCAAGCAGAATCCCAGTCCCCTGGAGTACCAGAGTGCTGTGCGCAATTTCACACTGTCCTGCGCCGGCTACAGCGTGGCCACCTACGTGCTGGGCATCTGCGACAGGCACAACGACAACATTATGCTGAAGACCTCGGGACATCTATTCCACATTGACTTTGGCAAATTCCTGGGCGATGCCCAGATGTTTGGCAACTTCAAGAGGTAAGAGGGACATGCTCTCCCACCGGTATAGACTTATTGATTCTGATCCGTATTCATCGCACGCAGAGATCGTACTCCGTTTGTGCTCACCTCGGACATGGCGTACGTGATAAACGGCGGGGACAAGCCCTCCACCGACTTCCACTACTTTGTGGATCTGTGCTGTCGCGCCTTCAACATTGTGCGCAAGAATGCCGACCTGCTGCTGCACACGCTGGCCCACATGGCCACGGCCGGCATGCCGGGTGTCAACTCCAATGCCGTTACCTACGTGCGGCGTGCCCTGCTGCCGTCGCAGTCGAATCCCGAGGCGGCGGCCACCTTCGCCAAGATGATCCAATCATCGCTGAAGAGCTGGTTCACCCAGTTCAATTTCTTTCTCCACAACCTTGCCCAGATGCGCTTCACCGCCGACGAGGGCACCGGCGAGCTGCTCTCATTCGTGCCGCGCAAATACACGTGAGTCCGCTTCCGACCGCTTCCGACCGCTTCCACCGGGAACATGTCCTATCAGGCGGGCTCCGGTTTTCACTTACTTTTGCGTTTTGCCTCCCTATCTTTGGGTGCTCCCGTTTTCGCCCCAGTTTTTAAGTTTTTAAATTTTCTCTAGTGCGGTTACGCGCACAATTTGGGCCGCTACGCGCAGAAACGACTGCAGCGACGATCCGATAACAATCGGATGCAACCCGATGCTGCCATCAAATCGCAATCGCAATCGCAATCGCCATCGCCATCGCAACTGTTGTTAGTCAGACATCAGTTACTTAAGAGCAAAATGGGGTTGGGTAAAATGGTTTATAAAAAAAGGCACCAGCTAAACTACTCTGGAAATGGTGTCGTATAACTTTAAGCCATCAATAAGCCATCTATTCGGTTACGATTCGGTTTGTTGTCAGAGAAATGTTGCCGTTTTGAAAAACGAAAACGGGAGCACCCGGGAGCACTTTCAAAAGTAAATCGGAATACCGGAGCCTGTCCATATATGATATGTATGTGTGTGCACTAAAACCCAATTACTTGTATCGTTTCATAGCATGCAGCAGGATGGTCGCTTGAAGATTGTCAAGGTGGTGCGCTTTCAGAAGCACTACAGCATGGAGAAGTTCTACATGTACATACTGCAGGTGACGCGGCACGGACAGCCGGATCCCACGCACTTGTTCCGCTCGTATCGCGAGTTCACCGAGTTCCATCAGAAGCTGTGCATGCACTTTCCCCTGGTCAAACTTCACAGGTGAGTTTGCAATTCAGTCCAGATGATAGCAGATCCCTGGCAGCTTTACATAAGTCATACGAAACTTAGATAGATCTTTAGATCATGTTCGAGTCATATGCCAACTAAAGCAGCGGTGGGCACGCCTTTTCAAGTTTGGAGCAGTCACGCACTCATGTATTTTATTTGTATAATCGCTGGCCCGAAGCTTCGTCCCATTCACGAGTCGAAGAGCAATGTGCATCGATCTTTAGTCCCATTCACGAGCCGGCGAGCAGTGCACACTACATGTATTTTGTTCTTGCATTCTCGGGCCTTCTCGTTGGCTTCTTCCACTAGCGCGTCTGCCTGGAGTCGGGCTGTCGAAGAAGCATTGGAATCATTTGGGTGCGAGGGACTATATCCGTACATATATGTATGTATATGTATATTTCGCATTGGAACAATTCCTCTGACAGTGCATATATCTATCGCTTTGTCCCCCATATCTTGTTCTTTTCTCGTTCTCGTTCTCGTTCTCGTTCTTGTTATACCCGATACTCAAAATGAGTATTGGGGTATATTAGATTTGTGGTAAAAGTGGATGTGTGTAACGTCCAGAAGGAATCGTTTCCGACCCCATAAAGTATATATATTCTTGATCAGCATCAATAGCCGAGTCGATTGAGCCCTGTCTGTCTGTCCGTCTGTCCGTCCGTCCGTCCGTCCGTCTGTCCGTCTGTCCGTCCCCTTCAGCGCCTAGTGCTCAAAGACTATAAGAGCTAGAGCAACGATGTTTTGGATCCAGACTTCTGTGATATGTCACTGCTACAAAAATATTTCAAAACTTCGCCCCGCCCACTTCCGCCCCCACAAAGGACGAAAATCTGTGGCATCCACATTTTTAGCGATACGATAAAACCAAAAACGCAGAATCGTAGAGGATGACTATATGTTCTAGAGTGTAAAATCTCAACCAGATCGTATAATTATTATAGCCAGAATCAAGAAAACAATTTCATTCTTTCTCGCTCTGTCTCTCTCTAACACACAGGTTTCATGGTCGGTTTTGCCAATTGCAAAATATGAGTTCAAGGATCTCAGAACCTATAAGAGCCAGAGCAACCAAATTTGGTATACACACTCCTGTGATATCGGACCTTTCGTGTCCAAATTTCGCCACACCCCCTTCCGCCCCCGCAAAGGACGAAAATCTGGGGCATCCACAAATCTCAGAGACTATTAAGGCTAGAGTAACCAAATTTGGTATCCGCACTTCTGTTAGATCTTACTATAAAACGTATATCTCAGAATTTCGCCCCACCCCCTTCCGCCCCCACAAAGGACGAAAATCTGTTGCATCCACAATATTGCACATTCGAGCTAAAAACGCAGAATCATAGATAATGACCATATCTATCAGATTGCTGAATCTGGATCAGATCGGATCATTTTTGTAGCCAAAAGCAAGAAAATCAATTTGCAGTGGCCGCGCAGCGCCCGACGTCACGCTCAGACTGATTTTCTGTCTCTCTCGCACGCACTCTTTGTCGTGTCGTTTAATATTAGCGGCGTCTGCCGGAGGAGAGCCATACTGACTTAGTATCGGGTATAACTGTAGAGTTGCGGTCTCCGCAGCAACTCACAACGTTCCCCCTCGTTTTTGTATGTTATCGTGGCTTTATCGAAATACAGACGTGTTCATCTATCAGACTCTTTATCTAGACGTTTTTAAAATTGATTCCGATTCGGCTTCCAAACCTTTGCTTATCTTGTGAAATGCCTAGAGACGCTCTTTTTTGTTGTTATCTTCCAAGGCTATGCTCCTATGCTACTTCCTGCTATATTGTTTATTATAATTATAATATAGTCAACATTATATGGCAACTTATCTTTGAAATGTACACATATAATCGTACATGCTAGTACATACTCGTTATTGGGCCTTGGCCAGAGCCAGGGAAAGAGCCAGCCAGCAGGCATTAAATTTACACATAAAATACTGTATTTGCTAAGGAAATCGACGGAAACGGACGGGCTGGTCTTGTTCCTAGGCATCCGTATCGTTCTGCATTGTCCGCAGTGCTGCTGTCATGGTGCGATGCTGGCTGATGGCGCGTCCGAAGGCCTCGTCGTCGCTGCTGTCGCCCTGCGAGACCTGTGCCCCGAACAGGCTTGGCACACTGTTGTGCCCCGGCTCCGGCTCCGGCTCCGGCTCGAATATGGTCGAGCGCATCATGGGGCGCGGCGGAGGGTGATCCTCCTCAGACTCTCCACTCGACGAGGCGACTACCTCTGCGGACTGGTAGTACTGCAGGTTCTCCACGTCGAAGCGCACCTTGAGCGTGCGTGGGTTTCGCTGGGCAGGCCTCGGTGCGCTTCGCGCTTCGTCCTCGCTGGAACTGGAGCCGGGCAGCTCTTCGGGATGGTAGCAAGGCAGGGGAGTCGCATCGCCACGGACATTGAGTGTGCTGGTCTTGGTAGAGCGCGGAGCAGGCTGAGGTGCTGGTCGCGGTGCCTCGGCCACGGCCATTTCCTGGCACAGATCCTCGAAATTGTCAATTCCATTTGTCGGCGCTTCAGAACTGTTCGGTCCTGTACCTCCTGTGCCTCCGTTCGTTTCCAGTTCGGCATACAGATCCTCTATGCTGCTCACAAATCGCTCGCCTCCCACGGCCTCGGTGTACTTGGGCAAGGTGTGGCTGGCCCGCGAGTCCTCCAGCTGCATCAGGGACTCGTAGTCAGGCAGGTAGGGCGGGCCGGGGTCGTAGGGCGGCGGTTCGACCGACTGAAGACCTGGTGGGGCCTCCGGATGCCCCCGTGGAGCTGGCTCCATAAGCTCCAGCTGATGGAACAGCCCCTCTACCTGCTCTAAGTTGTCCATCGCCAGAGTGGCTTCGCTCAGTGTGGTCTCCACGGGGGGCAGCTGCTCCACGTTGTCCAGCGACAGGGTGGCTTCGCTGAGAGTCGTTTCCACAGGGGGAAGTTGTTCCAGGGCTCCGGGATGCAGCGCCCAGTTGGGCTCAGGCACTTCTGCGACGGCGTCGAGGTTCTCCCAGTTCTCCCAGTCCTCCTCGATGCTCTTGCCGAAGCCAGGCGGGCTGCCCGCCGCAGGCTGGTCCAAGATGTCCGCCTCGTTCATCACAAAAGAGGAGCGGATGCGCACAAACTCTGGGTCCTGCTCGCCACTTGGCATTTCCAGGTCGTCAAAGAGGCTATGTCCAAGTGGCGCTTGCGGTGGGGTTGTCGCCTCCGGACTGCCCGCAATCACTGCCACAACGAATGCCGAGTCCGCGGACTGATCGCCGGCTTCCTGACTGCTGGACGTCATTTCCGACTCGTGCTCGTCGGCGGAGGGGGCCCCGCGGTGCACCACAGCAGTCACGGAGAGGGATGAGGTGCCGCCCTGGTCGTCGTCGGGGGTCAGAAGCTCGGGCACATCATCGACCGGATCGAACTTCACGTAGCGCCCGCTGTCCTTGCTCCTCAGCTGCGTCGTCCTGGCCGCATCCTCTGTCTGCTGTGCTGCGCTAATCAGTGCGTACTTCTCCGCAAAGTGATCGAAGTTCGGTATTCCCAGTTCGCTGGGCGGATCGGGCACCACGGCCACTGCCAGATCTGCTGGTGGCACCGCCCGAGTGGGCGGAGAGGGCGGCATGCGGGTGGGCGGCGCTGAATAGCTGTCAGAGTGAGCGCTGAGCACCTCCTTGCGGCGACGACGCTGTGCCTGGGGCGGTGCCCGGTACAAGACTTCGGCCGGCTCTCCCATTCGAAGGTTCGGCACACTTCCCGCCAAGTAGCTGTTGACTGTGGAAGAACGGAATGGAATGGAATGGCAGTTAGTGGGGGAAACAGTCTCACAATTTCACAGTCTTTACCCGTTGATGTCGATGAAGGCCACGAGCTTTCGAATTCCTCGAGATTGCGCTGCCGGAACACCCCATGGACTGCATTGTCTGTGCCGTTTACCTGCAATCGGATCGAATCGAATTCAATCGAATCGAAGCATTGAAAGTGTGTTAGTTTTTGGAGAATTGCATCGCCATTGCATTGGCAGGGAACGGGTGTGCATTCAGATGTGTGTGCATCAGCTGTGAATGTGGACTCAGCTGTTTTGGAGCCCCTCGAATGCCCACAGACCAGCCCCAGCTCCAGCTCCAGCTCCAGCTCCCATGCGATGAGGCACGCACAGTTTTTCGTTGGAAAATGGGTAGCCCCACTCTGCTGTCTATTCGGAGACCTCTCAAAGGCGCACCAAAACTGAGAATATATATTCTTGAGCGGGGCCCCCAGCCCCCCCTTCACTTTGGATTCCGAGAGATAAACACACCAACATTCTATCGACTCGATTGAGTGAAAGTTGACTCTTTAGCAGCGATTTGCATTCCCCTCACGCGCCCATCTCTGCTCCGCGCTTTCAGACACCTGCGAGCTGCAAACTCCTCTATTTGCCGTGCCTTATCAGCAGGGGGTACAGCATTGGCACTTGTACTGTCACTGGCACTGGCACTGGCACTCGCCCTGCTATCGGGGTATCGCATTAACCTTTACGTGCTTGTCCAGCAGCTCTCTGTGCCGTTGTCCCGGACTCGTCGCATACGCACCTGTGACTCCTGGGCTGCATAGCGGGCCGGCGCCTGCTGGGCCTGTGCCGGGGATGATCTGGACGAGCCGCCGCTGCGGTCGAAGGTCAGGCGACGCCGGAAGCCCCAGATCTTGATGCCGAGCAGGGCAAAGAGAAGGCCCACGAGCAGCATGGCGGAGGCGAGCATGGGGCCGACAACGGCATGCTGACCTGAAGCAGGATGGAATTTATAGACGGATCGGGGCTGCGGGGCATCTCGGATAGAACTTACCTTGGCCCACATTCTCGAGCTGAGCCATGGCTTTGTCTTACGCTGCTGGGACTGGCATTTCAGCAGATTTCACGAATTTTGAACGAATTTCTGTCTCCTCCGTTGTTGTTGTGGCCGAATATATACGCTTACATATGTACATAACTTCACCACGTCGCTAATCGAACGACCCAGCGACAGCGGACGGCTCTCGGGGGCTCCAGCTCTTCAGTTTTTGGCGTTCCGTTCGTCTGAGCGCCCGCTCGCTCGTTAACTGATTGAGCGTTGACGTTGCCGCCGCTGCTGCCGTTGCCGCGAATGTTGCTTATCGGCCCCCGATTCGGGCCGATATCAAGCGCCAACCGACTCTCTCTCTCTCTCTCTGCCCATTCCGAGCGGGTGTGCTCTCGCAGCGACACGACAGCGAAATCAGACCGCCCCAGTCACCGATTTATCAGGCTATTAGCGGTGTAACCTCTCGTACTACCGCGCTCACTGATAAGCAATCGGCCGTACAATAAATGCACATGTATGTGTTTATTTTGATTTGTCAGCACTACTGCACCCAGCACCCAGCACCCAGCACACAGCACCCTGCACCCTGCACCCTAGGAAGCCCGTAGTGTTTGGTAATTGATGAATGCCTTCAAAACATCACAAACGACCCATCTCATTTCCCCTTAAATACTTCCCCTTAAATACTTAGCCGGTTCTTTCTTTCTGTTTAATCTGCAATCTGCTGTCTTTTGTCTTTTGTCTTTCAGTCTGCCGGCCGGCGTGCATGTGGGGCGCTCCAACATCAAGTCCGTGGCTGAAAAACGTCTACCTCTGATACAGCTGTTTCTGAAATCGCTGTTCGATGCGGCCGAGGAAATAGCCCACTCCGATCTGGTCTACACGTTCTTCCATCCGCTGCTGCGCGACCAGCAGGAGGCCAAGCTGGAGATGCCCAAGATGAAGGGTAGGACGGCACTCTCTGCCGCCAAATTGATTGAGCGGATATTTATTGATTGTATTTTGCAGAGGACAAGCGAAAGCCGTCGCGGGATAACCCCAATGAGATTGGACAAATCCGACTATCGCTGCAATATCAACGCGGCGTACTTACTGTGATGGTGGGTACACCAGTGACTCGAGAGCCTTGAGCCTTGACCATTGACCCTTGACCTGTGTTTGCTTTCCAGATACACCACGCCAAAGGGCTGCCCATGCTACAGGGCGGTCAGGAGCCCAACACGTATGTGAAGTGCTACCTAAAACCGGACCCCAAAAAGGAGACCAAACGCAAGACCAAAGTTGTGCGCAAGACGTGTGTTCCCAGTTTCATGGAAACGGTGAGTGGTTTGTTGTTTCGCTGTCCCAGGAACTCTATGGAACCTCTTCTCTCTCCCTTTCACCAGTTGGAGTACCGCATGCCTCTCAATATCATTCAGGAGCGTCGACTGCAGGTCACCATCTGGACACACGATACGCTGCAGGAGAACGAGCTGCTCGGCGGCTTCGAGCTGGACCTGTCCAAGCACGATCTGCGACAGGAGCTCTGCGACTGGCACCGCCTGGGATCGGTGCCGAGAAACGGATGAAGGGACACCATGCTTACCGACAATCTGGCCCAGGAATAAAGCAATACTAATTTACGTTCTCTTCTTCTTTTGAACACTATAATATTTACATATACTCGAAGTGATTGTACATTCCACATTTATATTATATACAATTTTAACTCAATTCCGGTAGAAGTGTTATTCTTTTTTTCTCAAGCTGTGCCGCCCACAGACATTCTTGCTAAGGTAATCCTTCAACGGAACACTAACACCGGGTGGGCCGTCTCTAGGGATAGCTCTGGATCCACGTTCAATTTTCTTTTCCTGGGGCAGATAGTAGGTCTGTTCTCTTGAGGGCATTGCAGTATTACACAGATAGACATCATTGGCGAACAATTTGAGCGACTTTTGACTTGGACAGAGGATTAGTGAGGAAAGCTTTGAGGCAATGAGGATTTCGGATCGTTCTCCGGACCAAGGCCAGCTTGTAGAAGGAACCGATGTCCCTCGAGGGACGATGACTACTTAACACAAAACCAATTTACAAGCAAATAGCGAATAGAGAATAGGAAACTGTCGTCGGGGAGACCAAGTACTAAAAGTGTCTTAACAAATGAAACGATTATTGTAAAATATACACACACACACACACATAAATATATGTACATATGCATAAGAACTTACACTGAAATCGACAGATTCTATTTTTATATCGATGCAAATTTAAAACTACATCTACCTGCGTATTTTTAACGAAATCAAAACCTTTTAACGACCTATTCATAAGCGATCTTTGTTTTCGTTTCGTGTATTCTGAATAAAACAAAGTTTATTAATACAAAGTCGATGTATAGATATACCAAATTATAATACATATACACACACATTCGCTAAACAACATTAATCAGTTTTGTTGTTTTATTTGTATAATGAAAGGTTTTCTATTTCCTATCCTGTAACTAATTTCTCAAAAATGACGTGTCCTTTAGTCCAATCTGTCGTTCTAAGGCCTTTGGTAGGGAAAACGAACCAAAGCTTCTGGTTTCAGTGGCGCACTGCTTGAAGCAGAGCTTCAGGTTGCACTACTTGAACCAGACCTTCAGGTTCAGGTTTCAGCAGGGCACTGCCTCAGGCCTAAGCGGAGCTTCAGGCTTCGAAGAGCCACTGTACAGGCTTCTTATGGAAACGAAGGGCCTTATGCTGATTAGCCTTCTTTGTGTATACTGTGATCTCTAGACTGGATTTCTATAGCTTCGAACTGAGCTAGCCTTGCGCTTTAGAGTAGGAAACGACCGTCTCGGCGTACTCGTATCTGTATCTGGAATTGTGAAGCACGTTGATTTGGTGAAAGCTGTAACTAAAATTTAGAATTTAATTGAACGAACCATGGCAGCCACCGCCACAGGCTCACAGAATTTCGAGGTGATGAGCCAGGTGAAGCAGCAGATCGCGCTGGCCAACGCCCAGGAGATGCTCTCGAAGATGACCGAGAAGTGCTTCAAGAAGTGCATCCAGAAGCCGGGCAAGACCCTGGACGCCAGCGAGCAGCGCTGCATTTCGCAGTGCATGGACCGCTTCATGGACTCCTGGAACCTGGTCTCGCGCACCTACGGCAACCGCCTGCAGCGCGATCACTTCAAGGGCGCCGCGGACATGGCCGACTAGGCCCCCGCTCGGCTCGCGTTAATCTGTGACTCATGCTCGAATAAAGCACCGCTATTGTTAGCCACTGTCTGGTGATTCGGGGCGGTCAGTGGATGATCGAGACATGTGTGCCCCTGCCGCGGCCCCGGCCTTGGCCCCGGCCCCATTTGATCGCTCACGGAGGGGCAACAGATAACCGACTGACTAGACGGGACTTGTAGGCTTGCAATACCTGCAACTGCCGCGAGTGGAGGGTGGAGGGTGGAGGGTGCGGTGAGGGTATCGGGTATATCCCGTGCGGACATAGCCTTCTGCTTGATATGTGCACTTCTACTGATCGTTATCGTGTTTGGAATGGTCTCGTTAGCTAACGGATGAGCAACTGCTTGCGCGCATTGGCCAAATGCATTTCGCACCGGGATGGATGTGGATGTGGCTGGATGTGGTGCCCCAAGCACAGCCAGGTGTAGTTTCGAGACCACTCTAATCCATTGCACCGCCCACCCATTTATGCAAATTACCGGCTATTTTATTTCCAGCCCCTCGAGGGTTTTTTCCATCGAAAGGCCATCTATGTCATCTTTTTATATACCCCCCCCCATAGGCAAAGTTTTTGGTGATCTTCTGATTGGCTCAACAAAAATGAATTCCTCTACATAACCCCATTAGAAAGGTGGCCTTGCATAATTAGTTCAAGAAGAAATTTGTACATTTTTTCGAAAAGATAATTCCTCTGAGGGCCGCCACTGATCCGCCTTTTGACTCTTTGATTCTGCAATAGAATGGCTATTTGGGAAAACAAATCGCTTCTTGAGAGAGAGTACTGTACCACACACACACACACACATGTGTTACCTGTGCGGGGTGGTGGTGGGGGGTCGGGGGTGGCCCACCCCCTAAGACCACTTAAATCAAAATTTATACGGCCCCCCATGCACTTTTGTTGGTTTTCCACGCCAAACAAAGACCTCCGCGAGGGGCTATCAAGTTCCATTGATATGCGGGACAGACACGGGCAATTACGCAACATTTAGTGGGTGCAGGTGACCCCGTGCACTGGCCGAAAAATGCTGCAAATAGTTTAAAAATCCAAAAAAAAACAGCTGAAAAAAAAACAAAAAATCGAAAAATAATAAAAAATGCAAAAGATAAAATGCGATTTCGTGGCCGAACTTATTGGCTCGAATACCAGAGGTAACAAAATCCATTTCGGAGTTTTCCTCAACTAGGTACATTCGAAGCCACACAAGTTACGATAAGAGTGCGGACCAGAACGCCCCCATATCGTGTGGGACAGGGCTTTCCCGCCCGAAAGCTCTACCCGCCACTAAAAATAGTAACTTCGCCCACCGGCCCCCACTCGCGGCAGCAACAACAAGTGCCCCAAGGCTTGAGTAATCATTGCAAGAAATACGATAAGTGTTGAGACGACGGCCCCCCTTATCTGGACAACTAATCGGAACAGTTCGTCTGGGCCGGGCCGGGGCCGGGGCCGGAGGCAGGGGGCAGGGGGCATGGGAAGGGCATGGGGGCGCCCCCGGGGCTGGGGGTACGCCACCTGCTGAATCGGTTACCTAAAGTTACGGCCGACATTGGCGTCATCGCAAGGTGAAGCAGAGATAAAGGCGTGCTGACAGACCTATTACCGAATCAGATTAGAAACCCCGCCCCTCCCCCCAAGAGGGAGCCACATGCATGACCAGTATCTGTCTACATATCTCTTGTCATCTCTTCGGTATTGTAAACGATCTGTGTTCCATCAGCCTCAATAACTTTGTATGCCCTACCCTGCCGGGGGGGGGAAAGTGAAAATGTTTTATTTAATAATATTATAATTATTTAATATGGTTTGATGATATCAAAAAAGGCTGTGTGTTTCCTTAGACTTTTTACTAGGCATATATCATGAGTGCACGCCTTGAACTTGCTCGTACTCGTCCTCATATAGAGGGGAGAAGGTTCGCCCCTGGCCATGGTTCGCTCGCATTTTCACAGAATGGAGATGCATCAAATCTGCAGCAAATCGTCAAGTGAGTACACACTTGTGGACGTCTCAGCTGGGCTCTCCGAAAGTAAATCTGTAGACCATTTCCGAACAGCTACAAGAGTTTCCGACGAGTGTAAAACACAAAGAAAACATTGTGCTGGTTACCCAACCATTTCTGCTAAAACCAATTTGTTTAAACTATCTTTTCTGTTTCGGAATGTCAGCTATTTGCGGCTGCATATCGCACTTCGATGGTCCATGCACCACTTGAGAGTGCCTTTCAGGGAATTGCTTTCGAGCGGAAGCCTGAAGCGGGTATATAAGAAGAACGTTGCCGCCTGGGCACGTTGCATTGCGTGGATGTACCTGAAAAATGCTGATGGGTAAGAACGTTCGGAATCTGCCAAGGAATATTCGCACTAAGCCCACTTGCCTTTCAGTAAATATCCTGTGGATCGGTCTTTGGATCGTTCCTCAGGCACTTGCCGCGGACTCATGTGCAGGACAATCGTTTGGATACAGATCGGCGGACCCAGCAGACCCCCACTCGTACTTCCTCTGTCTGGGCTTCCTGGGCCAGATAAGGAGCACCTGCCAAGACGGATTCCGGTTCAGTGTCCAAGACCAAAGCTGCGTGCAAGGAGGCCAGCCAAGTCCTGGCCACTCCTTAGCAGACAAGGACCCCACCATCCACCAAAACGTATTCATTGACAGGCCGATGATTTTCAATTTTTTCGGTAACCTGTGGGGCAGCCCCCAAAGGCCGAATCCCTCCCTTCCCCTGACGCAACCCCTCCAGACCACCACCGATCAGCACCAAGACTCGATACCCAGCGCAAGTTTCTCACTCTTAAGGGAAGTCATTTCTTCCCCCCAGGAGAACAAGCCAGACTCCAATGATGCGTTATCTACTCCAACGAATGAGGCATCGAGGTGTCGCTTTTTACCAAACGGTTCCTTCATAAGGGACTCCAAAAAGTGCGGAGTATTTTACGTGTGTGCCAATGGGATCGGTATTACTCGCTGCTGTCCAGAAGGTCTCCATTTCGACATCGAGAAGAGTTTTTGCAATATCCCAAGTATGGTCGACTGCTCTCCCGAAGAATTGACCACGACACCGTCACCACCTAAAACTTCGACAAAGACAATTAGGCCCAGCCCTGCAGAACCATCATCCACGGAACCATCAACAACCGAACCATCTCCGGAGAGCTCAACAGAGCAAAGTAGCTCCAGCTCCGAGGAACCCTCGTCGACGGAACCTTCTCCGGAGAGCTCAACAGAGCCGAATAGCTCCAGCACAGAGGAACCATCTTCCACGGAACCTTCTCCGGAGAGCTCAACAGCGCCAAATAGCTCCAGCTCAGAGGAACCATCTTCCACGGAACCTTCTCCGGAAAGCTCAACAGAGCCAAATAGCTCCAGCTCCGAAGAACCATCGTCCACGGAACCATCGTCCACGGAGCCTTCTCTGGAGAGCTCAACAGAGCCGAATAGCTCCAGCTCAGAGGAACCATCGTCCACGGAACCTTCTCCGGAGAGCTCAACCGAGCCGAATAGCTCCAGCTCCGAGGAACCATCGTTCACGGAACCTTCTCCGGAGAGCTCAACAGAGCCAAGTAATTCCAGCTCTGAAGAACCATCGTCCGCGGAACCCTCGTCCACAGAACCTTCTCCGGAAAGCTCAACAGAGCCAAATAGCTCCAGCTCAGAGGAGCCATCTTCGACGGAACCTTCTCCGGAGAGCTCAACAGAGCCGAATAGCTCCAGCACAGAAGAACTATCGTCCACGGAACCTTCCCCGGAGAGCTCAACCGAGCCGAATAACTCCAGCTCCGAGGAACCCTCGTCCACGGAACCTTCTCCGGAGAGCTCAACAGAGCCAAGTAGCTCCAGCTCCGAGGAACCCTCGTCCACGGAACCTTCTCCGGAGAGCTCAACAGAGCCAAGTAGCTCCAGCTCCGAGGAACCCTCGTCCACGGAACCTTCTCCGGTGAGCTCAACAGAGCCGAATAGCTCCAGCACAGAGGAACCATCTTCCACGGAACCTTCTCCGGAGAGCTCAACAGAGCCGAATAGCTCCAGCTCCGAGGAACCATCGTCCACGGAACCTTCTCCGGTGAGCTCAACAGAGCCGAATAGCTCCAGCACAGAGGAACCATCGTCCACAGAACCATCGTCCACGGAACCTTCTCCGGAGAGCTCAACAGAGCCAAGTAGCTCCAGCTCCGAGGAACCCTCGTCCACGGAACCTTCTCCGGAGAGCTCAACAGAGCCGAATAACTCCAGCTCAGAGGAACCATCTTCCACGGAACCTTCTCCGGAGAGCTCAACAGAGCCAAGTAGCTCCAGCTCCGAGGAACCCTCGTCCACGGAACCTTCTCCGGTGAGCTCAACAGAGCCGAATAGCTCCAGCACAGAGGAACCATCGTCCACAGAACCATCGTCCACGGAACCTTCTCCGGAGAGCTCAACAGAGCCGAATAACTCCAGCTCTGAAGAACCATCGTCCACGGAACCTTCTCCGCAGAGCTCAACAGAGCCAAGTAGCTCCAGCTCCGAGGAACCCTCGTCCACGGAACCTTCTCCGGTGAGCTCAACAGAGCCGAATAGCTCCAGCACAGAGGAACCATCGTCCACAGAACCCTCGTTCACGGAACCTTCTCCGGAGAGCTCAACAGAGCCGAATAACTCCAGCTCTGAAGAACCATCGTCCACGGAACCTTCTCCGGAAAGCTCAACAGAGCCAAGTAGCTCCAGCTCCGAGGAGCCATCTTCCACGGAACCTTCTCCGGAGAGCTCAACAGAGCCGAATAGCTCCAGCTCCGAGGAACCCTCGTCCACGGAACCTTCTCCGGTGAGCTCAACAGAGCCGAATAGCTCCAGCACAGAGGAACCATCGTCCACAGAACCATCGTCCACGGAACCTTCTCCGGAGAGCTCAACAGAGCCGAATAACTCCAGCTCCGAGGAACCATCGTCCACGGAACCTTCTCCGGAGAGCTCAACAGAGCCAAGTAGCTCCAGCTCCGAGGAGCCATCTTCCACGGAACCTTCTCCGGAGAGCTCAACAGAGCCGAATAGCTCCAGCTCCGAGGAACCCTCGTCCACGGAACCTTCTCCGGTGAGCTCAACAGAGCCGAATAGCTCCAGCACAGAGGAACCATCGTCCACAGAACCATCGTCCACGGAACCTTCTCCGGAGAGCTCAACAGAGCCGAATAACTCCAGCTCTGAAGAACCATCGTCCACGGAACCTTCTCCGCAGAGCTCAACAGAGCCGAGTAGCTCCAGCTCCGAGGAACCCTCGTCCACGGAACCTTCTCCGGTGAGCTCAACAGAGCCGAATAGCTCCAGCACAGAGGAACCATCGTCCACAGAACCATCGTCCACGGAACCTTCTCCGGAGAGCTCAACAGAGCCGAATAACTCCAGCTCCGAGGAACCATCGTCCACGGAACCTTCTCCGGTGAGCTCAACAGAGCCGAATAGCTCCAGCACAGAGGAACCATCGTCCACAGAACCCTCGTCCACGGAACCTTCTCAGGAGAGCTCAACAGAGCCGAATAACTCCAGCTCAGAGGAACCATCTTCCACGGAACCTTCTCCGGAGAGCTCAACCGAGCCAAATAGCTCCAGCTCAGAGGAACCATCGTCCACGGAACCTTCTCCTGAGAGCTCAACAGAGCCAAGTAGCTCCAGCTCCGAGGAACCATCTTCCACGGAACCTTCTGCAGAGAGCTCAACAGATCCGAATAGCTCCAGCTCCGAGGAACCCTCGTCCACGGAACCTTCTCCGGTGAGCACAACAGAGCCGAATAGCTCCAGCACAGAGGAACCATCGTCCACAGAACCATCGTCCACGGAACCTTCTCCGGAGAGCTCAACAGAGCCGAATAACTCCAGCTCTGAAGAACCATCGTCCACGGAACCTTCTCCGGAGAGCTCAACAGAGCCAAGTAGCTCCAGCTCCGAGGAACCCTCGTCCACGGAACCTTCTCCGGTGAGCTCAACGGAGCCGAATAACTCCAGCTCTGAAGAACCATCGTCCACGGAACCTTCTCCGGAAAGCTCAACAGAGCCAAATAGCTCCAGCTCAGAGGAACCATCTTCCACGGAACCTTCTCCGGAGAGCTCAACAGAGCCAAGTAGCTCCAGCTCCGAGGAACCCTCGTCCACGGAACCTTCTCCGGTGAGCTCAACAGAGCCGAATAGCTCCAGCACAGAGGAACCATCGTCCACAGAACCCTCGTCCACGGAACCTTCTCAGGAGAGCTCAACAGAGCCGAATAACTCCAGCTCAGAGGAACCATCTTCCACGGAACCTTCTCCGGAGAGCTCAACCGAGCCAAATAGCTCCAGCTCAGAGGAACCATCGTCCACGGAACCTTCTCCTGAGAGCTCAACAGAGCCAAGTAGCTCCAGCTCCGAGGAACCATCTTCCACGGAACCTTCTGCAGAGAGCTCAACAGATCCGAATAGCTCCAGCTCCGAGGAACCCTCGTCCACGGAACCTTCTCCGGTGAGCTCAACAGAGCCGAATAGCTCCAGCACAGAGGAACCATCGTCCACAGAACCATCGTCCACGGAACCTTCTCCGGAGAGCTCAACAGAGCCGAATAACTCCAGCTCTGAAGAACCATCGTCCACGGAACCTTCTCCGGAGAGCTCAACAGAGCCAAGTAGCTCCAGCTCCGAGGAACCCTCGTCCACGGAACCTTCTCCGGTGAGCTCAACGGAGCCGAATAACTCCAGCTCTGAAGAACCATCGTCCACGGAACCTTCTCCGGAGAGCTCAACAGAGCCGAATAACTCCAGCTCTGAAGAACCATCGTCCACGGAACCTTCTCCGGAGAGCTCAACAGAGCCAAGTAGCTCCAGCTCCGAGGAACCCTCGTCCACGGAACCTTCTCCGGAGAGCTCAACAGAGCCAAATAACTCCAGCTCTGCAGAAACAACATCATCAACCGAGAAATCAGCGGAAAACTCTGCCGTAATCGAAGCGGTTCCATCATTGCCCGTCCGTAGACCGATCAAACCAGTTTTGATGTCCAAACGTCCAGCTGTGTATGGTGGGAAGGACGAAACACAGAGTTCGGCGGGAAGTAAACAATTGCATCAAAATCGTGTACTAGGCACTTTGTCAGGGTCTTCTTCTCAGTTTCAAGAACGAACAGACTGCAGTTTCCTCCCCACTGGAGCCTTCCTGAGGGATCCCACGTCGTGCAACAAATTCTATGTGTGTGTAAATGGAATGGCCGTTCCCCGGCGCTGTCCTAGTATTCTCTACTTTGACATAAAGAAGAAGGTGTGCAATTTCCCCAGCCTCGTGGATTGCTCTCTGGTGTCCAAAGGTGCCCCGGTCTCCGTACTCAAGACACTTTCGCAGCACTCGGGTCTCATTGGGTCATCATCCAGTCAGGAAGTGGAACAGGAACCGATCCTTGACTGCAGTTCGCTTCCAAACGGTGAACTTGTCCGGGCTCTGAATTCATGCAGCAAATTCTATCTCTGCGCCAATGGTCGCGCCATATCCCGTCAATGTCCGAAGGGTCTGTATTTCGACATCACAAGGAAGATCTGCACCTTCCCCAGTCTCGTGGATTGCTCGATAGTCGAGTCGAGTCGAAAGCAAGTAAAACGGAAGCCTGCCCAAGGTCGGGAAGGAAGCGCATCACCAGTGAAACTGCATCGCAAATAGAGGAGAGCTGATCTTGCAGAGAAAGGATTAGTATTATTTGGTTTGCTCACAGTATTATTGTATTATAGGAACATGGTAATAGGGTATCAACATTGGGCTAGTAGGTATATAGTTATTCATACGTTTTCTGAGTGGTTACTGACTTACATACTTATAGTTTACATGCACACACACACGTCACACTCCGATCTAGGCAGTTACAGAGTATTTAAGTTTAATACCCATTCCGCACTATGATATATTCAACGATTAAAGAATCTACAACGCAGAGAGAGACAGAGCCAGTCTGCCTCTGAAAGTATTTATATTCTTAAGAAGAGAGTGTTCAAACTATTCTCTGAGCTGTCGCTGGACAGATCCGCCTTTAACGAAGTATTATTTCGTGAAAAGACTGCGCGACGATTTCGTCGTTCGTTCTCTTTCGTAGTGATCAGACGCGTTTTTGTTTTGCGCTCCGCATTTTTTCCTTTTGTTTTGAATAAACAGCCGGTGTTTTCCTAAATAAACTTTAATTAACTTCCTAACCAGCCAACAATCTGGAAACCTATTCCATTCCGCGAGTGCATGCCTTTTGATTTGTGTTAAAACATTATTTAACTTTTTATTTTTCGGCGTCGGTTTATCGTGTTTGTGTTGTTGCAGTGAGTGAGTACGCATTACATTGCATTGCAGTCCGCTCTCGTCTGGTAGCTTTTGTTGTGTTATCACTCTCTCCCTATCACCTAAACTTAAATGACTGTTCTTTCTCTCTCGCTCTCGTAACTTTCTGTTCAGTAGCTCTCTCTCTCTCTCTCATTAGCGGCTGCTGCAACTGTTCTCCTCTCCTCCTATTAGCGTTTGTCTGGCACACTGGTTTGATAGCCATTTGTTTGGAAATATTATTTGATTCTAATTTTGTTCAAATTTCTTATTATGGAGTTTTCTGTTGTATGTGCCAAAAAATCATGCAATAAGCAGATCACCCACGATCAGCCGATTATCCCCTGCTGGCTCTGCGACAGCGTAGTGCACGCAAAATGCGCTAGATTTTCTGGCCTTGTGAGTGATGCCATTTCAAAACGTAATGGTTTGCACTACAGTTGCGAGGCATGCCGTGCGGTGGAGAAAGACATGGTGGCTTTCATGAGGCAGACGCGGAAGGGCTTTAGGGAGCTGACCGTTGGCTTTAAAAAGCAATACGATCGGCTCCTAGCCATGGAGTCTCAATTTGGCAGTCTGCAACTGCTGAATGAGTCTCCGAGGCGTAAAAAGGTCACTCCGCGGGATCTGCAAGTGCCAACCGTCACTCAGCCGTGCGCCGCCGAAAAACTGACTCCGACCACTCCAAGTGTGCAGCAGTTGATCTCGTTTGCCACTCCAAGGGCAACGACAGCTGCTGGCGATGCAGATTCGGTAGCCGAATTCATCGCCTCGGAGAATGTGCAGCCAAAGACGTCTGCAGCGTCCGTGTCCGTGGTGTCCGCAAGTTCGCTAGTTGTCCCCTCCATCCCGATCCCACCAGTAAATAGACGTTCCGGACCTCCGGATATTGCCACCACAGGTACTAGGCCTGTGGTGCCCACTGGTGGTAGTCCCACCAAAACGACAAGTTTTCGTCTCACGGCTGGCCCCTGACCTCACATCTTTTAGTGCTAATTTTTCTCGAATTATAGTCTAATAGCTATCTTTCTTGCATGTTCGCGTTCGGTTCGACTACGCATCACGCGTCATGCGGCAGCGCCCCTCGGTCGGTTGGGCGGGAGGAGGGCTGCGTTTTGCCTGGGATCCGCGCGTAACAGCCTTATGCTGGTTTCACACGGGCCACTTGACGGTGCAGTAACTGCATCGCCTCTTGAAAGATGCAGTCATTGCATGTCAACGTCCAAGAAAAAAAAAAAAAGACTGCGCGACGATTAAAAGCCAAGGCTCTGTCCATTATAATTCAAGTCAAGCCGCCGTCAGCTCTATCTTTGTCCGTTCTCATGGCATGGCATGGCATGGCATGGCATGGCATGGCATGGCATGGCATGGCATGGCATGGCTTGGGCCAGACGCTAATTTCTTTCTGCGGCGGAAACGCAGAGAGGGCACAAAGTTATCCCATTTAAATTTAATTACGAGATAAACGCATGTTTCTGATGTTTCTGACGTAGGCGCTTAGACTCGAATGCGCCCGCAAGTAGTCCTTGGGTGGGTGCCTTCCTCGGTTGGTGGTTACCTTAAAGCCACCTCGCGCTCGGCTATAATTAAATTGTCCAACCGAAGGCCGGGCGTCCCTTGTGGGTGGCAGTGGCTGTGGCAGAAGCAGAAGCAAAGGCAGACGAGCACTGACAAGCACTGTCGTGTGGCGGCGACAAATTACAGGACATGGCTCCGCTTGAGCTCAAACTCATCGATAGCCTGTCCCCGTCTCCGTCCCCGTCCCCGTCTCCGTCCCCGTCCCCGTCCGTGTATGGCCCTGTATGGCCCTGTACGGCCGTAGGGTAAGCGGGCGGCGTGAAATCGATTTGATTTCAAGGCAATACCCAGACAACGAACGCACACAAGTCTCATGTTACGCTTGTCATTCGATAAGGGCTCCACTGGCTCCCACTGGTGGTCCCTTTGCCACTGCCATCCGCCGGACCGGGGACCCCCAGTTTAAAGAGGTTGTCTAAAAGGTGCTAAGTATAATCAAGACGCTGGGCCGTGCCTCATTTCTGTTGTTTCTGTTGCTAATTCATTGAGATACGATTACGCTTTGGGGCGCCAAATTTGAGTACAGTAAACTGCGCCTAAGGATAACAGAGGGAACTGAGAGAGCGAGTGGAGTGTGTGCGGAGAGAGAGAGAGAGAGAGAGAGAGAGCGGAAACGTGAGCGAACATAGGGGTTCCCTGCCCGGAATGTCGCTCTATTGGTGGTTGATTGTGGGTTGGTTGCATGGCCACGCTTTCTACCCCCGAAGGCACCGGCAAGGGCTTCAGTTCTTTTTAGCTCCGCTCCGGGTCGAGTCCGTTCCGATTTCGCATAGAATATCTCTGATTATCGTGTGCCCAAGGATCAGCCAAAGGGCCAAATATCGCCAACTGTGGCTGACGGTGTTGTCAATCGAAGTCGAGCGCCGCTTGTAGTGTACGAGCTCTAGAATTTACTCGGTTTTCGTGGGAAAGTGGCTTCAAGGAGACATGTTGCCTGCCACCTTCCACCCAGCATCCCCACCTGGAGCCCAGTAGAGCCGTCCCGCTCGCACACAGCTTGCAATCGATAACCTTAACAGAGGGCTGCCCACTCGACGGCTCCGCAGCGCAGCGAGTAGAATTGGCTAAATGTTAGCTCCGACGAGAGTCGAGACGCTGAAATAATCGCATTCGCACGACCGGCGAGTGCTGGCAGCGGATGTTTGCAGACCCTTTTTAGTCGTCGCGCCGTTCGTTTCGTTTGTTCCGCTCCGCTCCGTTTCGTTCCGTTCCGACCCGATCCGAACCGTGAATAAGTGAGGCAAAGTGTGAATAACTTGTGAGTTTTGAACACTTTGTGAGTATTCAAAAGTGCATGAGATCGGTGCACATTTTTTTGTTTTTGTGAACGAGCAATAAACAGAGTTGTTTCTGGTGGAAGAGCAGTAAACGGAGTTTTTTTTGTTGGTGAATGAGTAATAATAGGCGACTTTGATAGGCGGCTCCGCCACCCTGGCGCGCCGTTTGTGTGAGTACAAAACGTACACGGGGCTGCATCCGCTCGGGGCTGGGTGATTAGGGATTCGATCGAGTCCAGAGATAGCGGCAAGGGTGGCTAACAAGCCGCGACAGCCGCCCCTCTTTGGACGGCACACATAAAATATCAGTGCGGCAGGAACAACAACAGTGCGCATAATAAATACAGGCACGGTGTGTCGTAAAGTGAGGGGGAAAAGCAGCGAGTGAGAGGCATCGCATAGGCACGGCACAGCACCGTACAGCACAGAGTGGTGGCAGGAGCAGCAAGTGCGTCGGCGACTCGGCTGGGCTCGGGGGTTGCTGCTGTTCCTCGCTGAGGTCATTTGCAGTCATTTGTCGCGACGAGCACTGTGCCCGCCGTGTGCCAGGGGGTTGATTTCGTCCACACCGGCACTTCGTACGTGTGTGTGTGTGTGTGTGGGTCTGTGTGTGTCATGTGTCGTGTGCCACTGTAACGGTTAATCTCATTCATCAGAGCGAGCACTGAGAACCGTAGCCGGGAGCCTAGTCGGTCGTCAAGTTGCGTTTTACACATTTTTACGCCTGCGAGTACTACCAGCGAGTATCGCAGTGAGCTGCTCTCTCTTTGTCTCTCTCTCTCTCTCTCGCTCTGCTTCTCTCTCACCAGCGAGAGCATTAGTTGCGCTGTTAAGCGTGTCGTCTCGCTTGCACTTGCCCCCGCTAGGCGTAGTTGTCGATGCCGAAGGTCCTTCGCGTGTGTGTGTGTGTGGGTGTGTGCGCATTTGCAGGAGTACATACCATCGTGCGAGTGTGTAAAAGTAGTGTCACGCACAACACACACAAACACACAGACACACTTTTGTGTACGAGTGTGTGCCAGCACCAAAATGAATATGTGGCCTTCTCCGTAGTCGTAGCCGTAGTCGTAGTTGTAGCCGTAGCCAGGGTCAGGAAGTGTGGCAATGGAGTATTCCGTTTCGTTCTGCTTCCATCCATC
The DNA here is from genome assembly GCF_003369915.1 of Drosophila miranda. NCBI lineage: Eukaryota > Metazoa > Arthropoda > Insecta > Diptera > Drosophilidae > Drosophila > Drosophila miranda. Next base: position 966,968 of record NC_046674.1, on the reverse strand, counting down.
CTCCCTCCTCCCGCCCCTGCCCCTGCCCTGCCCCTGCCCTGCACCACATTTCAGTTTAGCATTTTCTAATTTACATATATATTTTCGACCCTACCGTACGAGTACTCGCAGATGCTTCAACGCACAGAGCAGAGCATCTCGACAGGTGATTTATTTTTGTCCGCACTCCATTAGCTCCCCGCTCCTCTATTGCCCGCCTCCCCCATCATCGTCACATGGGAGACCCGTGCAAATACGAGAAGTACATCTCTGCCACTGCCGCTGGACACGCCAATCGGTGGTGCTGGGGGGAGGGGGGTGGGGGGAGGCCGCACTGCCATGCGTATTAATCATTAGCATGACCTCGACCCTTTCGTGCGTCCAGCGCCAGAGCCCCAGCTCCCAGATCTCCCTTTTCGATAGAAAACACGACTTGACGGGTCTGACGCACAAATGAGGAAGCTGCCACAGCAGCAAAAACATAAAAATAAATAAATAAATTTGATTGGGATTGCGGTTGGTCCTGGAGCGGGGAGTTGGGGTATCGCCCCGCCTATTAATCTGCCACAGGGATTTGCCCAAAAGGCAAATCGACGACGGGGCTTTGATTTTTCGTATTTGCTCGCCGCCCTCCGATTGCTCCAGTCATCGTTGCGTCCGTCTTGGGACCGACTCAGCTGTCAGTCGTTGGGTTTTCGTGTCAACACTTGCACTTAAAGCCCCCCCCGCCCACATCCTCCATCCTCCATCCCTCATCCTTCATTCTCGATTTCCCATTCCGTCATCGCAATCCTATCCCATAGGAATCCCATGATTTGGCACTTTCCGGGGCTGCCTAAGGCAATAAGGATAGCAATTCTATGTGGGAATACTCGTAGTACAAGAACATTTCATATGAGGAATAGTCCAAAGACTGGGTCTTGTTTTCATTCGTCATCCTAAGAGATTTCCCAGAGGAATAGAGAAAATAGGAAAATATTAATCTCCCCATCTAGAGAAATAAAGTTTATTAATCATTATTACCAATTTGGCAGCCGTTCCCCCCCCGCCTCTTTACCGCCACATCAGCACACAAGAATGGAAAATGTATCTGAATCAATAAACCGACACCTCATCGAAGTAGGAGAACCGGAGTAAATGCAGCGGAAAATGGCTTAAAAATACAAACACCCGTAGTCCTCCGCCTCCGCCTCCGCCACCGCCTCCCCTCTTGTCTATCACCGAGAAATAACTCATTCGCCCAGGGAACACGAGGGAGCACTCACCTACCCAGACACCCAGACACCCAGCAATCCACCCACAAAACCACACACATATACTCGTATTCGTACTCCTGTCCCTGTCCCTGTCCCTGTCCTGGTCTGTCCTGTCCTGGCCGTGGGGCTTGGGGCTGTTGTGGCTGTTGGCAGCTCAGTTCCGTTCAGTACTCGGCAGACAAATGGACGTGCCCGGTGCAGACGTGAGTCAGACGCGAGTGCGGACACGGCAAGCATATGGGGAGCAGAGCAGAGCAGAGCAGGCAAATCCGAAAAAAAGGGAAAAATCCCTTCCCTCTTTTGCAGAGCTCGTAGTCTGCAGGCATAAAGTAATTTCTTTTGTTTTTAACGTCCTGCAGTTAATACATTTGCATTGTGCACGCAAAGGCACGCACACACCCGCCCCCCTTCCCCCACACACCCAGACACCCAGACACCCAGACACCCAGACATGTGGGTGCTTTCGGAATGCTCCCCCAGACAGAACAAAGAGCTTCCCGTGCCGCACACCTTGGCAGTCCTTGGAGTAGTCCCCGGTAATCCAAAGCGAGCGTTTCTCGAGCTTTTAACGCGGCAAACCAAAGAGTTCCTCCCTCTGCACCCTGTCCACCCTGTGGACAATCATTATCGTTCCATACGGGTACATAAATATTTATTGTGCACCCGTGTGCATATGTGTTTATGCCACAAATTCATCGTCCTGCCCGTTGGAGGCGATGGGGCGATGGGTTGGCTTCCAGATGGCTGACAGAGATATTGAGTTTGATTCATCAGCAAAACGAGTAGAGTAGAATCGATAATGTACCCGTGACGGTGGCCATTGGTAGCCTCTAAAGCATTATGAAAACCAACTGAAAGCCTTTCTAGTGCTGGGAGGGAGCTCTTTGTTCAACCATTTGTTGTATCAGACCGCCATCTGAGTGGAGTCGCATCCCAGGCAATGCGTGTCCCTGCTTTCATCACTAATGTGTCTCCACTGTCTCTGCTGTGTGCCCCTTTCGGACAATGCGATCGCGACAAAAGGCAAATCAAGCAGAACACAAATCCACACGAGTGTGGAGAGAGTGCGCCCCCCCCCAAGCGGTTCGGTGATGAAACCCCACAGGGCCATTAATTGTAAGTCGTCTAGTTTTTTGTCGCCACTTCGGACACACTATCGCTGGCCACCCCGCCATCCTGCCTCCTTTTGTGGCTGCAACTGCGACTGGTCTGTTCTTTTAGTTGTGTTTGTAATTTATGCGGCTTCCCCGGCCCCCTCCCCTGCCCACTCCATTCCGTTCCGTTCCGTTCCTCATTAGAGCTACGGAAGAAGGCGCATAACGAGAGCCGTATTTCAAGCCCCTGCCCATCCCCATTCCCGTCGAAAATTATCCTCCCAGATTCGAGTTGTGCAAATTGTGAAATTAGAGAGCAATCAAGGCGTAAAGTTTACTTGTTATTTCCTGGAAGAGCCACACCGAATGGGGGCGAGAAAATATATATTTTCTAATGTCCTTTCACGAGCCGGAAAAATCGGGTTGCCATGGCGGCGGTGGCGTCGACAATAACAACAACAGAAAACCAGAGAAGAGAAGAATAACAACCATGGAAATGCGGAAATGCACAACAGGCTTTGGGGATAGACATATGTACATACGAGTAAATACACATGTACATACATACATCTGTATGTGTGTGTGTCCTGAAGAGCAAATCGCATGTCAATGACCATCTTCTGGGAAAACGGTAAAATCTTTTGCCTGTTTGCCAAAGGCTTCCCCAGAATCTGTTTGTCGAGGGAGGGACTGCTTTTCATGTCCAGCACTTTGCGAGTTGTCGTTGTCGTTGGAAAGTCCCTTCGAAGATCAAGAACATCCTTCTGAGATGAGTCGAGAACAGGGCCTGCCCGCTCCTCCATCAATCCAGCTTATGGAAAGCCGTCATCCTTCGATGTCCCTACAAATTTATCTGGTGGTGGGTGCATTTGGAAAATCAAGGAAAATGTACCCAGAGATATCAATTCTTATGGAATACACGCCACTATATGTACATCCATATGTATGTAGGTCTCTGCGTCCCTATGTACATACTTCGTGGGGCTCGTGGGGAAGTGCCAGGCGCAGAGAATAAGTGGACTACAAAGAGGACAAAGTGAAAAGCTATAATCAGATTTAATTAAACACGAAATTGGAGCACTGCCTCTGCCTCTGCCTCTGCCTCTGCCTCTGCCTCTGGCTCCTTAGCTGGGAGGCACAGCGTATGTGTGGGAGACGGTGCCCGGGTCCGGTCCCCAGCTCGCACTTGGGTGCTTGATGCATGTGCTGTTGTATGTTGCATTATTATGTCGCAGGACATGGGGCGACTAGCGACTAGAGGGAACGCAGCTCCCCTTCTGATGGAGTTGGAGTGGAGCCAAGCCTGCGGCGGGCTGGCTGGCCGCTCGGACTCACACGTGGCTGCGCTTCACTGATAAACCGCACCACGGGTCGTATGCGTAATAATTCATTTTGTTTATTCCTCCCCTCCAGAGAACAGAGGGGGATCCCCCAAGAATATGGAACTCTGAGGATAGAGGAGGCTCCCTTGGAGGCTCCTTTCTCTTCTCCCACTATCCTTTTGCTATCCTTTACAAAATACATGACTCTAGCAGACCACAAACTGTCATCGCCCACTGTTTGCCAGCGGCAAGCTGCTCTCCCCCTCTCTTGGAACTCAATTTGGTCTAATTCGTCTTTTTGTTTGCAGAACGAAATTGGAACGAGGATAAAATCCGTTAATGTCCATCGCGCGAAATGAGGAGACAGCCGCTCCAGCGAGGAGGAGAAAATTCATAAATGAAAGCTCCTAATTGCCGAAGAATGACGGACTAAGGGGAACAAAAGCAGAGCAAACTTTTCGGCCACAAACATCAGCAGCGGCAGCGGCTGCGGCAGCGGCAGCGGAATCGGTGGAACCGCGAAAATTGTGCCACCGCAGAGGAAGCGCAGAGGATGCTGTTAATGCCCACATCGTGTGGGCCGGGGCCACCCGCGGGCCCCAATGGCGCGGGAGCTGATGGCGGCGGCCCAGCGGAGGTCGCCCGACGAAGGACGGCGGCACCGGCATCGGGCAGTCCCAAATGGCTGCTAATGCTGCTGATGCTCTTTGCCATTCTCGCCAGGATGCCGCACAGCCAGGTGGCGGCTGAGAAGAGCAAGCACTGTGAGTATCACCTAGAGATATATACCATACGATTCCCTCTACTGACTGGACAGCTGGTCCTCCAGCAAGACCACAGAGGAGCCCTCCAGCCCACATATGTATGCACATCCCCGTTTGCACATCGAATATTTGGCATTTTTACGTTTAATTTAAATCAAAAATCGACAAGCTGGGAATGTATGTGTGTGTGTGTGTGTCCCCTCCCCACCCCACCCCACCCACTTGGGTGCGCCCGTTGGGTCGATGTCGAAGAGTCATCTCGCACAATAAAATCTGTCAGCAGCTTAGTTTTATGTGTGGTTTCTTCTCTCGAGAGTTTTTCCGATTTTTCTTCGCTCGGCAATAAACATTTGTTTGGGGCAGAGGTGGGGGCGGGGGCGGAGGCGGAGGTGCATCAAAATGTTGCCAGCGGAAAAGATGAGAAGAAATGTAAATGGACGGACGGACTACAATACGCGTAAAAAACCGACACGTATGTGTCTGTGTGTGTGTGTGTGTGGCGTGTGGCATTGTGGCACATTGTGGGTAATTCATTCAGTTGCCGCAAATGGTTTATGTTGTAAATAAAGAACAAATAAATATAGTTTTACGATGCACTGTCCGTACGGGTCGGACGTGCATAGGCATATATTTGGGGCATATACGGGCCCTGAACGGGAGCAAAGGTCAGCCACCAAAGGGTATCAATTGGGGCCGGGGACTGGAGTTTTATTTGGGTTTAAGCTACCAACAAACAGCCAGCACAGATGGCCACAACAGGCAGGAAATTTGTGAAAATTAATCCAATTAGTTTTCGTACAGCAAAGACATGCCATGCCAATAATTCACTTTAAGGCTAATACGGCCCCGGCCCCCAGCCGCAGGCACACCTTTAGCCTGGTAAGTAATCCAGACGAGTACGAGTACGGGTTGGAGCCTAATGTCGGAAATAGTCCGATTATGAGCCGGCTGAGGGAGCAGAGAGTATCGTATGTGCCCAAGTGTATGGTTTCCTCTGCCTCTCCGAGGGGCGTGCACCAACTGCACCACTGTACAAGTAGCAGCCGCAATTGCCGGCCCATGAAATGGAAATTACTCAGGCGGCGCGCGTTGCATCCTCCCTGCGCGAAAGTTGTTGCCGCAAATTATTTCCGTATTCCAGCATTAAATCATAATTAAAATTTCAAGTAAAACAACTTACATGTCAGGCCGTCGGTGGGGGGTGTCGGCGGGGAGTGGGGCTGGCAAAAGTTTCCTTGTCGAGGGCGCAGAAAAAGTTCATTGCATACTTATTTGGGCTTGTTTCCGGTTGCCGCCGAAGCGTCTGCCGCCGCGTCGCCGCCTAATTGCAGCCTCCTCCACAAAAAGCACAGTCGGATGACGAATGTGGCTGCTGACGGGGATTGCGCCCCCCAATAAATGGATAATTTCAGAGGGATTGGTGGAACACCATCTGGAAACTGGAAACTGTAATGCCTGGAGTTCTTCCTTACTGATTCCGCAAACATTTATCCAAGAAATGCCTCCAAGAGTGCTCTCCAGCCTTCCAGAAGCATCGATCGACTGTTCGTGGGCCTGGTTTTGGTGTCTTTTTGCTCATTTCCGGCGACAAGAACGGACACGCTTAGTTGCACTCCCCGCTGTCGCTGTCGCTGTCGCTGCTCTGCTGATGCTGCTCTTTGCGTTGCGGTGTTTGCTGTGGCAACACACACACACAAACACACATAGATACAGACAAAGTCGGTAGCCAAAGGAGGCATCGCCTGTCCTCGGCAGACTTGTGGCCCACGTGGCGTGTACTTAATTTCTCATGCCCCATGCTCCATGCTTCATGCTCCATGCCGGGGCGCGTTTACTTTTTTACCGGCCACATACTTAGTACGTGTTTCCCCTTCCCCTTCCACTGCTGCTGCCCCTCCCCCATTGGCGTCGCCTGTGCCTGCGCCTCTGCCTCTGCCGGCGGCAGCATTGAAGAAGACTTTTCAACTCGTTCAACAAAATTGTGCACAAAAGTTTCATAATTAATTTCATGTTAAGTGGCAATGCAAAGGAAGGGCGGTGGCGGTGGCGGTTGAGGGGCGTGGCCTGCCTGCCTGCCACAGTGCTCTCCTACGTCCCCCCACCCCCCCGATTTACTCTGCTTCTCCACCCCTCGACGGCTGGTGCCTTTAATTTGAATTGTCATTTCCTCTGTCCTTTCTTCAACACTCTTCTGCCCGCCACAGAAGCACCGGTGTCGTCTGCCTGCCATCCGGTTGCCAGGCACAGCCACAGCCACTGCCACGCCCCCACCACCCCCACCCCCCCCCATCATGCCGCACGTTCAAGTTGATTAGCGTAACTTATAATGACTCGCACGAGCAGCGACTCTCGTGTGGGGCAAACTTGTTGGCTGTTGTTCTGTGGCTCCCATTCCGAGCTCCGTGTTGCCCAAACACTTGCAAACAGTTACTTACAAAAGTAAATACACCGAGATAGGGGGAGATGTGTGTGTGTGTGGGGTGTGGGGTGTGGGGCACATTTGCAAGTGGTTTTCATAATTACTTTGTGTGAGCACTTCATACGAATACGAATCCGACTACGAATACGAGTGCACTTCTCCAGGGATGGCCATCGATAGTTCATTCCTGCTGGTGCTCACTGTACACGGAGACTCCCCGCATTCGAATGCCTCAGATATTTATTTCGTTGAGCTGGAATTTTATTATAATGACAGCATTGCGTATGTTTTGATAAGGGATCCGATCCAATCCTGACAGCACGCACGCCCATCCCTCTCCCTCTCCCTCGCCCCTCGCCCCATGCCACTCCCCTCCCCTTCCCCCCTACCATCCCACCATTGTGTGATTCTTTTGCAATATTGCGAGCATTATACGTTTTTATAAAATATGTCACGTTGCCTGCCCCGCCCCCAACCTGTTCACCGATTCCCCTTTCCCGATGGCCGACTGCCAATAAATTTGTGAGAAAAACAAATGTCGACGTCGAAGAAGTGGCATAAAACTTTTGCTCTTTGTGTGGCATAAATATGAATGAATGGATTTGCTCCTGCAGTGGAAGGAACGAGCAAATGGGAGGGGGAGTGGAAGGGGCAGTGGGAATGGCAGTGGGACCAACTGGTCCACTGCGGCATGTACATCGAGAGACGAGACCAGAGCCAGCCAGGGTCCTGGGGGTTGGGTGCTGAAATTATGAAAAGGAGCCAAAGGCTTTCCAGGGGCAATAAATTTTAATTTTCTTAAAATCCATCCGCATACGAAATGAGATTCGTAACAAGCCGCAGCCGCATCCACACCATTTCTGGCTCTGTCTTTGGCTTTGGCTCTGTCTTTGGCTCAGTCTTTGGCTCTGTCTCTGGCTCTGTCTTTGGCTCTGTCTTTGGCTCTGTCTTTGGCTCCGTCTTTGGCTCTGTCTTTGGCTCTTTCTTTGGCTCTGTCCGGATCCGCACTTGAACGCTGATGTTCGATATATCTAGGCGCATATATGGACTCCGACAATGCTCGTTATTGATTCCACAGTACGTCCAATGATTGATTTTCCAGATCTATTTATGGAACGGTGAATCTGCTCAGTTCTGGGGATCTTTTGTTCTACTCGCAGCGCCGCCATAAATCCTGCCCGGGCGACCATGATTCAGCTGCTTAGCGATCCTTGGCTGGCGGGTCGGGTCACAGTCAAATGCGCAGATAAATGTTTATGGAAGATAAATTGCAGCGAGAGGACACAAATCGGGTGAAGCATAATAAATTCCATTTGTAGTGGGCTCCTATGCGGGGGGGGGGTTAGCAAATAGGGAGCCAAATCGACTATTGATGCGTTGGCATCTCGCGTGGCATGGTGGCATGGTGGCAGGGAGCTGCCACCGACATTGCTTGTTTGTTGGGTCCGAAGGAGGGGGGGTGGGGCGATCATTTATCAACATTTCGGGGCCTGCTGGAGGGAGGCGAGGGGGCAAGTAATCACTTGCCATTCCAAACCGCTTCATGCACACATAATACCACGAGTATTGTCGATTTTGTAGAGCTCGTGCCACTTTCGAGTCTCAGCAGATTGGGGAATCCCTGTTCCTGGGATCACAGATGACCCCCTCTGCGGGTAGGGACTTCTTACAGACCGGCCAGAGGGATAATTCAAGCTCAAAGGAACTCATCAGCGCCCAGGCGCTCCACCAATCACTAATCTCACTTGTTCTGGCCGCAGCAAGCCCTCGAAAGACACAGGGCTGCCCCAAATAATCCCGGCACGACTTTCCCTTATTTATTTTTGGGCAATCTGTGGACACAAGAAGCCCCGGACAAGACGACGAGGCGTAGTCCTGCAAGGAGCGGGCCACAAAAGGACATGCACCCTCCTCCCTCCACCCGCCCGCATTGTGCCTCCGGTTAAGCACACGAATCCCTTTTGTAATCAAATGCACAGAAAATTGTATTCCATTCAACGAAAATGCCGAGTCCCAAACCTCTTTCGTGTCCGCCGGATGGGGCTTTGTATCGCCGGCCCTGTGTGGCGCTGTGTGGCGCTGTGTGCTGGTGGGTGGGGTGCCGTGTGTGGGTGGTGTGGGTGCGTGATCCACTTAGGCGGTGCGGAGGGGACTCGCGCGCCCGCTAAACAAAGCCGTAGAATTATCTGCCGGGCCGAGTCCCCGGGACGGGCAGGGCCGTGCAGGACGGGGCGTTGGAGGCGTTGAAGGCGTTGGAGGCGGCTCCGGGCGGAGCTGAAAGAAAAATATTACCAGAAGAAGCTCGTAGACAATAGCCCGGCGAAATGCGAAATGCGAAATGCTCGTAAGTAAGCAACAATAATGAAAGAAAGAAAAGAAAAACAACAGCAACAATGGCGTAATAAACTAACGGCAAAGTCGATCCCAGCTCGGATCCCGAAACTATGCAAAAAGTTTTCTCTTTGTTTTTCGCGTCGCAGGAGCCAAAGAAGAGCCAGAGAAAAAATTCGCAAGACGACGAAGAAGAAGCGAAAGATTCGCCGCGGCTGCAAAAATGGAATTAATAATAAAAAAAAAAAATAAGAAGAATAATTTTCGAAAAATAGTTAAGCCCCTTTTATAGGCCGGAGCCGAAGCCCAGGCCAGATGGGGCGGCCCCTGGTGGTAGGGGCAGGGGGCAGGGGGCAGAAATTTAATTAACAATTTGCGAAAGGCAAATAAACAAAAGCGCGCCGGCAGGGCTTCCACACGACCATCAGTTATCCTGGCGGATTTCTGCCGACTCCGGCAGTGATCTGCTGCCCGGATTGAGTGTCCGGCTAGCCGGGCCGACAAGTTGAGAGCTATTTGACAAGTTCTTAGTGAAAAGTTGAGCCTGGCATAATTAAACTGGTCCTCTGCCCCCTGCCCCCCGCCCCCACTCGCCCTTTGGCCCCGATTGCCAATCGCAACTGCCAAAGTTTGTTCAATCATAAAATGGGAAAAGAGAAGGAACCCAGTTCAATCGGGTCGAAGGCAGCCCCATAGAGAGGGGCCGGCCGGACAAGTGTCCCAAGTCCGTCCTTTTCTCAGGGAATACATTCCCGGCAAAAGGACTTGCCAAACTTTTGACTATTCAAACATTATGACAGGCGAGGCGACAATTCGCTTGATTATTGCCCAGGAACGGAATGGAACGGAATGGAATGGAATGGAACGGAAGGAAGGACGACGCGTCGGCAAACTTCAATGAATCTTATCGTCTGGCTGGGCCATTTCGGCCCCCATATCTCCCTGGCTGACGCCTATTTCAAAGTTCTTTCATTAGTTTGGCTGGCACTTCATCTTCGTTGCACGCTCGAGTGACTCGGGCCCCTTGCCCCGCCTTGCCTCCCTGCCTCCTTGGGCAAACTGCTGCCGCTTCTCATGATTTCATGGGATCTACGCAATGCAATGTTTGTTTCCCCAGGAGCTGGCACCAGAAATAGCAGCTCTCGCTTATTTTCTTTATTGATTCACACCTCAACCTCCTCCACCTTGGAGTCCTCCAGCTGCTTGAACTGCACCAAGATGACCAGATACGTGGTGACGGCCGAGAAGATCTTGAAGAGCGTTGAGTTGTCGATGGCGAAGAAGCCGTAGGCCGTGAACTGCACCTCCTGCTTGATGCTTTTGGTGAGGAACTTGTCGATGATGTTCTGGAACTCCTTGCTCTTGCCGTAGACGCGGGCCAGGATCTGGGACGTGGTGTTGGCCGCCGAGGCCAGGCAGTCGCAGGAGCTGCAGATGACGGCCATGGTTACGGCCTCGGCCAGGACCCAGGCGCAGGACAGGCCCATGGTGTCGGCCAAGTCCGGGTGCTCGCTGGACGACCTGGCGGTCAGCGTGGAGAAGGCCAGGTAGCTCTGGTTCGTGACCGTGTAGAAGGCGAAGCCGAAGAAGAACAGCAGCCCCACGCCGGCCACGGAGTTCATGTTCTCCGTGATGTAGCGCAGCTTGCAGAACACCTCGATCAGGTTGCTCAGCTCGCGCCAGTTCTCGCGGTCGCTCCTCCGCCCGCCGGGGCCCTCCTGGCGCGTGAACTCGTCCAGCCGCCGGTTGAGGAACTCGATGCGCAGGGCCAGGCTCTTGAGGACGGTGCGCAGATAGACGGCGAACACGCCCGAGTAGAGCATCTGCAGGCTGTAGACCAGCATCAGGACGCACTGCCGCCTGGCCCCGATGCCGCTCAGGAAGTGGACGTAGTAGAAGGCCACCAGCACCACGCTCGTCGAGGTCGCGGCCACCAGGGCCCCCGGCAGGCGGCAGCTGTAGCTCTCCCTGAAGCCGTTCGCCTCCAGGTACTCGTCGATCCTGGCCACGTCCCGCAGGGTGCCCCAGTGCTTGGACCCGTTGTGCACGCTGGAGAGCACCATCATCGTGTAGCTGCAGATGCAGAAGAGCGTCTCGATGGTGCGATTGATCTCCTCGGTGTCGCCCAGGGAGCTGGCCACCAGCCTGTACTCCTGCGAGGCGAACAGCACGTCCTGGCACAGCAGCGCCGAGCTGACCAGCAGCAGGGCGGCCACCCCCCGGCCGTACCACCGGCCCCATCTGCCCAGCCGAAAGTTCTCCTCATTCTCGCCGCTGAAGAAGGGCAGCAGGCCGCACACCTGCGTGGGCAGGGCCATGGCCCTGATGTCGTCCAGGATTTTCATTCCGTCCGTCGTCTGTTGTTGGTCCTTCGAGCAGCAGACCCAGTATGGCGGACTCGAGCGGAGGTCGTAGGCCTGTAGGCCTGTAGGCCAGGTTCCTAGTTCATTAGCTGAAATTGACAGGCATTTAATAGACCTCTGGGTAATGGAAATGCTGTACATTGGGAATCGATCACCTGCCTGCACTATTGCTTTCACCATTGATTCCTCACCGAGTCCAGGGGCTCATCGGCGGGTCCCATCAGCTGCAGTTTCGGGTGGAAAGTGAAAATTCATTGGGTAATTGCTCATAATGCTCATAATCGTGGAGCTCGAAAGCGGCTCCCAATGCGTCCCGCAAATTGGCCAATTACTTTGACAAACCGTCGACGGTGGACGGTGACGGTTTGACGGACAGCCCCCGGGGACAGGCGTGGCCGTGCAGGGATTATGCTCATTATGCAAACCGCCGGGAAGTGCGGCGGCCACGCCACGGATGAGCGGCGCTGGATGGAAATGGCAATGGAAACGGAGGAAATCGCTGGTGCGAAAGGCATTTACTTCAATTATTTCATTAGGGCAGCCCTCCGCTCGCTGCGACGGAGGCAGCGGCAAAGCAAAAGCCCGGAGGCGTCATCTGGCCCAATCCGGGGCCGAGTCCACAAAAGATGCCATCGAATTTTGGTCGCGCTAATGGAGCGTGTGAGTCCGGCACCAGCTGTCGGCCGTCGGCCGTCGGCTGTCGGCTGTCGGCTGTCGGAGCCAGGCTCCAGCTTAGTCAACCGAGAGCGAGGGCCTGGGACATGGCGAGTGGAGCCGAGGAGCCGAGGAGCCGAGGAGCAGTGGGTGGTACGATGATGACATCACACGGACGCCCGGGGTCATTGGGGGCCAGCAAAATTCAATATTGGAGCACAGGAAATTCATTGTTTAACCTTTGTTGCTTAAATTGCTCAAATTCCTGCCATTAGTTTGACAAACGAGCCAGCGAAATTATTTTGTTGCAACCAACTTGCCCCGGCACATCCGGACGTGGCAGAGCCAGGGCCTGGACCCGGACCCGGACCTGGACCTGGACCTGGACCTGGGCTGCAGAAGGACTGAAGCGGGAGCAGATGATCGAAAACCGAGCAGATTTCCAGGCAAAGTTTTTGCCACAAAGCACCACATTCCCCCATGCCCCATGGCTCCGGGGCTTTTGGGGCACGCACCGAGCTGGCTCCTGCTGTGGTTTCGGTGCGTTCCGTTGTTGCTGCTGCCACTCCTTGTGGCATCTACGGTAGCAGCATCCTCGGATATGCCCGGCTTCGACTGAGCAACTGGGGCTCCACTGCTGCAGATTTATTTGCGGTTTTGCATAATCACTGAAAATTAGTTTAAAACATTTACATTAAATTTGCATTTCAATGTCGATGGTCGGGTCGGTTCGGGTCGGGCCGGGTCAGGTCAGGGTCTGGGTTCGGTGGAAGTCTGCGAAGGTCTGTCAATGGATGTCCGGGGAACCCTCTGTTCTTGGAGACTGTCCTCGGGCTGTAGTGCGTCTGAGAACATTAATGCGATTACCGATTCGTTAAAACTGAGGCACATTCGAGTTTTGAAGGCGCCGAAAGCGCAGATACTCAGACAGGACTTGTGTGCAACGTAGTCCTCCTGGACTCCTGGATTGAGGCCCCCGAAATCGTCAGAAATAAGCCATTAAGTTATCTTCGTGTTTGCTGGGAAGTCCCTTGGGAGGCCGACTGCAGAAGTCCTCTAACGCGAGCAGGAAACATTCCTCAGACGCATCCTTGCGCTGCATTTTAAACACACATTGAGGATGTTTGTCCTGCTCCGTGATTATACGTACCACGTACCCTGGGCGGGGCTCCTCCTTGCCTGGGCAGGGAGTAGTTCCAGCTTCCAAGGAGCTGTACTCAATATTTGTCTAGCCGAAGGAGAGACTCATCGAACATCTCAAAGGTGGTGCCGGGGAAATGCGGAAACATTCGCCAAAGATTCGTTTATTTGCGAATGTGGCTCTGGGCGCCACCTTCCATTCCATGCGTGTGGCGGGGCTCCGGGGAGTCCGGGGAGTCCCAGAGCCCCAGAGCCCCAGAGTGTGTGTGTGTTCGAGGGATGCGGACGGAATTAGACGAGCGTGTCAGCAGAGTAAACATCATTTTCCTCAAAGCAACCCAAAGCCGAGGCCGAAGTAAAGACATCAACCGTCCAGGGATGTGGGACGTGGGATGTGCGACAGGATGGGACTGCAGCTTGGGGTCTGGGGTGAACGCATTAAAGACCACCAAGCACATCCGGACAGAGCCCAGTGCCGTTCCCCCGGCCGGAAGCATTAAGCTGCGGAGCTCCTGCCGGGACTGGCTCCTGCGAGGGCCATTACCAGTGCGATTCCGGGTCCCGCGAGCTATGAGGAGGTTGCTCTGTGGGCCAGTGGTGTTTTCGTGTGGTTTGGCCGCACCATCGGAGGGTTGTCCAGGGCTCCAAGGTTCCTTCTGGTGTCTTCGGGCCAAAAAAAGACTGGGCGGGCATTATTAGTCGATTAATAACGCGGGCGGGCGGAGAGCGCGACTGGGAAATCCCACGAATTAATTATGCTAATTTTAATCCTTTCGCCAGTGCTTTAATGTGAACAAATGATATTCCGACCGAATAATCCCCCGCCCCGCCCCACCCCACCCTTAACCGAGCCGACAGATGAGGCTCCTGCCGGCCGGGGGCACCGGGGGGAGAAAGGGGACACATTTTGAGTAGCAATACCCGTAGATATTCCAGCATTCGACTGTCCGACGAGGTATCTGTCTTCCGTTTTGATGTGGGACACATTCGCCCATTAAGCCAGGCATTATCCCTAATTTCGGAAATGCCATTTTTCCCTGCTCTGTGGTTTTTTTTTGTGTGTACTGCCATCTGCCATCTGCCATCTGCCATCTGCCACACCCAGTGCTCGCCCCATCCCTCTCCCTCTCTCTCTCTCTATCTCTTCCTCGAGTGCATAAACAAAGTGGAGATAAAGACACTTCTGCACATTTGTGAGTCCCAGTGTCTGTGTGATGGAGATGAGGAGTAGGATGAGGAGGAGGAGTAGGAGTAGGAGGACCTGGAGCTGAACTTGAGGCATGTTGCAATTCCATCTGGCAGATCCGCGACTACCTTCCGCTCCACACACTCCCCCCCGGCGGCAAATGGAATTGTTTTCCCTTTGCTCCCCCGACATTTGTGACAGAAAAGCCTTAATTTATAGAAAATGTATCTGCCGTGGCTCCTGCTGGGGGTGTCGGGTATGTCACATGGGCTTCAACGCTCCGCGCGGCTTTCGTTTGTCTTTCGCTCCGCACAGACCCGACAGACCCGACAGACCCGACAGTCCCGACAGCCCGAGGCAGCTACGATTTGCTGTGCCTGTCCTCCAACCTCCGTCCTGCGTCCTGCGTCCTGCGTCCTCCTTCTGCTGTCTATCTCTCTGCTCGTCTTGGTCCCTGTGGGGATCAGGGAAGAGTTCGGTTCAGCGCAGCGCTGCTGCACGATAATCCCAGTACACACTCCTGCTACACATGGGTAAGCTGAGGCAGAGCAGCTCTAGGCCGCTCCTGGCCAGAAATGATTGAAGGATTCCATTCCATTCCATTCCTTTCCATTCTATGCCATTCCATACCCCGTTGGCTTGCCCGGGAGCCAATGATGCCCGGTACTTGTAGCGGAAATAGCATCCGAGCACTCTGCTCTGTATTTCCACTCCACAACGTAATTGATATTTTGCAAGTGTCTCCATCCATCTCATCCACTCTGCTGCCCACCTCTCCTCCTCCTCCTCCTCCGCCTCTCCTCTCCCTTCCCATATGTCTGTGGCAGACATTCTATATCTCGCTTTTCGCCAATCCATTCCCATTCCCACTGCTATTCCCATCCCATTACACACATGGGATGCAGATGCATCTGTGGCTGTCGGAAAGTACAGTTTGCACTCCAACACACGCCGTATGTGGCGATAACACAACTTTGGATATCGCCTATCGACAGCCTGTTACAATTAACAGTAAAAAATTGTTTATGGAGAGGGGATAATGGGGACAATTGGACTCTACAATAACTCCAATTCCGGAACTGTTTGCTTTTTACCTGAAAAACAATTAACTAAAACACTAGAAAAATCACAAAAAAAAAGAACTAAATACGAAAATTGAGGATTCTGCGGAATTACGAGAAAATGTAATTATCAAAAATAGAGTTATAGAAAATACATATGTATATATGCGGAAAATAGAAATATGTGTAATAAGAAAAATTGAAGAGAAAATAGAGAAAAACAGTATAAGGAGAAATGCAAGACAGAAGGACTCACCTGTTCCCATAATGCCATAGCGTTGAATATTATTTGCTGTTCCTTTCATTGTCTTGCTGTTGTTTTCACACACACACACACAAACACTTAAAATAAATATGAGTTATCACACACACACACACTGACACCTTAAGACCTCATGGAGTCTTTATTCGATTGATTTTAGTGCAATCACTGATCTGTTTCCAAGAAAAAAAAAAAAAAAAATTTTTTAAATAAAATTATTTCCCGTTTCATTTTGCACTGATCACTGATAATTTTTTTCAAAAAAAGCTAAAAAAAAAAATAAACCATTTTTTCACACACACAAAGAAATTATTTAAAATGAATTACCACCCACAAACACGCACAAGGTCTCGGGGTGCACAACAAATCGATATTTTCGTAAAAAAAGTCAATTATTCTGCGTTTTTTCACTTGAGTTGCATTTTGCCGCCGGCAAAACATGAAACGCGTGACTTAAATAACCGCTTTGAATGAGGGAGCGGGGGGGAAACTGAGAAGGCTGTGATAAGCGTGAATGTGTATGCAGATCAGAGCTTTGCTTAGAAGTCGGTCTTTGTTTCTCTCTCCCCGACTCACAGCAAAAGCGAGAGCAAAAGTTAGCGGCCGAATTAGCTCGAAGTCCATATGTATGTATGTATGTATTTGTACACAGGTGATCACAGTGAAATCAGTGCATTTCGGTACGGGCGCATTTCATTAAACTGGTGATTAAAGAAGAGACCGGGGGAAACTGATAAAGCTGTGAAGAGAGTGCAGCAGCGTGGGCGGCAAAAAGCTTCTTGCTCTCCCAGCAAAGAACGAGCGAAAGTTAGTGGCCGGTGAGAGCAGAGCGGTGCGGCAGAGCAGCGTAGGCGAGTCAAAGCTCGGCTTGCAGATCGGCCATCCCTCCCTATCACACAGCAAAGAACGAAATCGGATGTTTGTGGCCGAGCAAGAGCATGGCTGAGTAGATCACAGACAAATGATGTTACTCTCGTGTTCTTTCGCTGTTAGCTCGCTGCTAGACTTACAGCCCTGTTACAGTTTGCTCTGTCGCTGTTGGCTCGCCTCTAAATTAACATGCCTCTGTAAACGGTTGCATGGGTAGTATTGCGTAAGAGAAACGAAAGGCTTACGCATTTAATTTAAAACCAAATAATGCAATTACTGCATATAGAATTTTGTGTGCGAGTGGGAGGGGGTACAACGAATTTATCTAGTCTCCACTATCAGTATCTGGTCGCGTTACATCTGGTGGATAATCGAAAATGTTGCTTCAATTTAGTGGTATTTTCGGAAGCTGTTAGCGTTGTTGTGTTTCTTGCGAGTACTACTGTGGCCTTAGCAAGCTAACTGACCAGGCACTCCGTTGCCTTGTCCAAGTTCCAGTTCTCACTCGAGAGGACGCTGCGCGCATCATCCTCGGCGAAGCCCTTTTCGACGAGAAGCTGGATTTTTGAGTCGAACTCGGGAAAGGTGTGCGGACCGCCGGCGTAGGCATGGGTCCAGTGCTTGGCGGTACGCAGAAACAGATCGTGCTGGTTCCTGAACTGGTATGCCACCAAGGAGCTCCGTGGATCCGGCTGGGCAGCGGCCAACAAGGCCTGCAGAGACAGCATCGCCGTGCGCAGCGTCATCGCCGCTGCCCACTTGTCCTCGAGTATGTCCGGGCAAATGGTGCCAGTCACGAACGAGACGTTCGGGTGCCAAATGAGCGTCATAAAACGAACCTGCCACAAGATGCAGTTCATTTAAGCCATCTACCTGTGCTGCAGTGCCGCTTTGCGGAAACTCACCTTCGGTGGACTGTCCGGATACTCCTCGGGCACTTTTATTTCCAGTGTATACTTCCCCCCCTCGTATGGCGTGTTGGGGGGGCCGCTTATCTCGCCCCTCAGATCTGTCCAACTGCCGTTGACCCGTTCGATTTTTATGGGACACCGCTCGATCTCCTCGCTGTGTAGGAGTTCCTCCAGCTCACTCTTTATCCGTGAAACAGCTGT
This sequence comes from Drosophila miranda, assembly GCF_003369915.1. NCBI lineage: Eukaryota > Metazoa > Arthropoda > Insecta > Diptera > Drosophilidae > Drosophila > Drosophila miranda. The sequence continues at coordinate 949,155 of NC_046674.1, read as the reverse complement.
ACTCGCCATGATTTTTTTGTGGATCTGTTGTTGTTTTTTTATTTTGTTGTTTCAATACCTGCAATCGTTCCGAGCTGGCTCCCAACTCCTGGCTTGCCTTTTTGATATGAATTTCAACACACAAACGACAAAGCTAAATGTGATTATAAATTCTTTTTTCTCTTAATTCTAATATATAACAAGACGCATGGATGCCCAGTTGCACCCTAGAGCAAATAATGCAACCAACATGCGAAGTGGAGCAGAAGGAACCTACAGAACAGAAAATGTGCGTGTGAGCACGTCGCAATTTCGTGAATCTTAATCACAAGAGGTTTTAGGGTCTTGTTAAACATATTTCTGAGAGTCAAACGGTATATTTGGCTGCTCCTAGCACCTACAATGTGGTACCAAGAGCTCAAAGAGCTTTCAGCATTTTTCACTTCTGGAAGGCCCACTGAAAGTTACTCGGCAACTGGCTTGTGTCCAATTTTCGCAGGTAGCACAGGAGGCAAGAACCCCCCCACCGCCAAAGGCCCATTTCCTTGCCTTTCTCTGCTATTTACTTTGGCGGAGATCAAAGAGAAATGTGTAACTAAATTGCCAATTACATATAAAGCAGGAGAAACTGTCTCCCTCGCCATGAGCCCATAGGGCGGGGCGGGTCTGCACCTGACAGGGCAGGAGCTGAAACAAAGGGCTGGCGGCGGTCCCTGTCCCCATCCCCGTCCCCATCCCCATCCCCGTCCCCGTCAGACATTCACAATCCAATTGTGAATTCAATTTTGAAGTTGGCAACGCGGGGACAACAACATTTGCGACCGAAAATAAGGCATTTACCACGAGAAAGAAATAAAGAGAGAGAGGGAGAGAGAAAGAGATGTAGCCACACATGATTGGGGGCCTTCTTTCGGTAGTCCAAGTTTCCAAGGTCCCTTAGATAAGGTGAGGCACATTTCTACTACTACTACTACTACTTATGGTGGGAGCCCTGCTATCCTTGGAAGACCTCACCTCATATTACTACGTCTCTTCCATCTCCGCTCTCTCTGCCATTCTCCTGCGGAGTACGAGGAGTGTGTGCAAGGCGTAAAACGAATTTGTAGTAAATTCCTTCGCCGTTCCTTCTCTGCTCTCGCCTCCCTCTCACGTCGCCCTCCTCCAACCGCCCCGGCGTTGATGCGTCGTCATCTTGTGCGTTTTATTGGAGAGAAATTGAATTAGTGGCGGCGGCGGCGGTGGCGACGGCGGCAGCGGCGGGAACGGAAGCGGTTGCTAAGCAGGAAATTGCCTGAAATCAGGCGCACGTAAGCCCCACAGTGCTGTGCTGCCACACACCCCCCGCTGCCCACCCCCGGAGCTGGCTTCCATTAAAGGCCGGCCACGGACCGTAACTGGAGTCATCGTCCTGGCCCTGGCACGCGTTGGCTTTATTGCTGCCGGAACTGCCGGAGTCTGGCCGTGCCCGGCGGCTTCATTTGCATGCGCGCCGACGTCCAGCCATCAGTAGCTCCTGGAAATGGCCCTCGTTCCCTGTTAATGCATTTCGCACTTAAGCGCTATAGTTTTCGCCATCAAACTAATTAAAAGTTGCTTAAACAACGCGGAACTACTTTCCAGCAGATGGCTTCTCCGCGCACAGTTCTTGGCGCTGGCGCTGGCGCTGGTCATTAGCTGATTTTGATTGACCCTCAGCGCGAATCACCAAGAGTGCCGGAGCTGTCTCTATGGCTTCTGAAGGCTAAAAGTGGAAAATTAAAGTGCATTATATATTATTTAATTGGAATTGCCCATTAGCCAAGGAAAGAATGGAGTTAAACGATCTCTCTGCCATTTCAATGATCTATTTAGTCGAGTCCTTGTCCTCCTATGGGCATTAAGAGTCCAGATTAGGCATTAGCGTGTGTATGTATGTATGGTGATGCATATTTGATGAACTATTATGCACGTACATATGTACACCTTACAGTACACATAAGCGAGTACGGGTATGTACACAGTCAGTGAAGTGCAGTCGGGCGGCTTCTGGGCAGAAACGCAACTGGTGCGCACGGGAAACAAGCACGGGAGCAAGTAGCACGCGAAACGAAGCGTAAATGAATTTTTCATCCCTCCATTAAAACGTAAGTGCACATTTTCCGGCGCAGCGCACGAGACGCCCCGCCATTAAGGCAAAGGAAGTGGCCCGCAGAGCCCCAAGATGGCGGGCTCCGGAGATTGTGAGGGAGTCTGGGTCTGAGGCTTGTAGGCCACAGAAGCCCAACCCAACGCTTTTCCATATCCGATAGATACGTGCATATATGTGCATGTGTATGTGTAATAATCAATAACCGACTGCTGGTGGCTCTCTCCGTTCTGTTCCGCAGATTACATGCAGTCGCTGTGCAAGAATCACTTTCTGCAGCAGCTCTACCGTAAGATCGACGGAGCCGTTCTCTGGTCCCAGAACGAGCGCAATCTGGACTGCATCATCACGTTCCAGACGCACTCGGTGCTGCAGCGCTTCATGCTCCGCTTCGACATGCTCCAGCTGGACTGCAACGACCACCTGCTGGTCTACGACGGAGCCCATGCCGTCTCCACGCCCAAGGTAAGTCCCACCGTGCCATCTCTTGATCCTTTTCAGCATAATTGCTTTGGGGGCTACCTGAATCCCGGCCAACCACGTCTCTGTGTCTGTTCTTTGGGGGAGGATGGGAACGGCTACGTGTCACACATTTTTATTAGCAAAAACGCTAATTTGCATATGCAAATCGAAAAGGAAGCGGATCCCACCATCTAAGCCCATATTTGCATAGGTGGTGGGATCCTTTATTGCCTTTATTGATTTGCTCGGCAATAGCTTATCCCCCGTGGAGGGGGGAGGGGGAGGTCGAGGCGAACAATTAGATTGTGATACAAACTTGCCTGGTGCCACCGGGCAGGCGCTGCCCGATCCCAAATTAGACTTCTTTGAAGCCCCAAAAATGATCAGAACGTCCCGAATGTACCCATATATCGAAGACCGACTGTACACTGGTAATCACAGCGCATCCTGTGGATGGGGATGCCATCGATGGGAGTATGCAAATCGGTACACATGTGAGCTGCCTGCCGTCTGCCGTCTGCCGCCTGCCGCCTGCTGCCTGCTGCCATGTCAGGGAACAGTAATTGTGTATATCCAAGGGTGGAGTGGGCGTCTCTGTTTGCGCACAGTAGATTGAATTATTAGGAGCTGAACTGTAAAGCAGACAACTCAAATTGGAACCGAGCAAACGTACGTACATATGTTTTGAAGCAGGTGCCAGTACGCCCCAGTATGCCCCTTCGGGGAGTACTTAGTGTGCATCGAACCCTCGCCATGGGAGGCACTCGAGTATAAATATTTATTCTAATGCTTACACGTCGAAGCCATGGATCCATATACATTCACAGGGAATTAGCAAATCAAATTTCATTCGTTGCACAGATAGAAACATATCTGTATCCCCTGCGCTCCCGTTTCATGGCAGTTCTTATGCGATTTCTTGTTGCCGGGGCAGGCATTCCCCAAATCAATTAAAGGGATACCTCCCTGGGGGGAGTAACGTTCGGGGAATCGAGCGATTCCTGCATAGATACAAGATACGAGTACACACTGTACGTACGTACGTACGTACGTACGAGTATATCAGAAATTGCATCACATGCCGATAGTTAAGGCCAATCATTGCTTAGTTTGCCACAGCCGAAGGCCGTGGCGAGAGCGGGGGCGGGGCCGGGGCCGGGCCGGGGCCGGGCCGGGGGAGGGTGGTGTGGCAAAGCACCACAATTTGCTGGCCAACTGTGAGTTGCACTGCTGCAGCCACCCACCCACATGCACCCACATGCACCCACATGCACCCGGCCACAGCTACCGCATTATCCAGATCACGTTGATGCTTCTGACATTTTAGGTTCAATCCCTGTGGGGCTTCCGCTCTGCCAACACACACACACACACAGACACAGACAGTCACACACAAAGGCATAATTTTGTCGCTGCAACATTTGCAATGATGACAGCCAGTAAAGAGGGAGCGGAGGGAGGGGCGGGGGGGCTGCCGTTGCGGTTCCACGGCTCCACTGCGGCTGCAATGCGGCGAAGGCTGCAAGCTGCCAACTCCTCCTCCTGCCCCTCCTGCCCCTCCTTCTTCTCCTCCTTCTGCTGATGGCTCTCTGTGATTTTATCAGCAACAATTTCCATTTTTCATTCCCCCGCCCACACTGCATTATTTAATGCGGGGGTAGGGGGGGGGGGGGTCTATGTGTGTGTGTGTGCAGCGTGAGGCAAGTAGGAAAGTGGCCACAAATAGAGCGCGCATAAGCCAAATCCTTTATTTGCCAAAAGGAAGCAGAGCAGCGATGGCGCCACTAAAAAATATGCATAAAAATGTTCAGCTAGAAAATTAGAAATATGCAGCCAGGAGCCCCTCCCCTCCCCTCCCCACCCCTCCCAGAGGAAACCTTGAAATTTATGGAAACAGAAGAAATTCCGCTGCGGAACGCCGGAACGCTCTGGCTGTCATTTTTTGTCGCCTCTCTGGCACGACCTCATTTTAGAGCGGCGCCAGCACTGGGCCACTGCCAAAGCTCTATGTCACCTGCCACCTGCCACCTGCCACATGCCACATGCCCCGGCTCAGTCCCACTCCCACTCCCGGGCCGGGTGTACGAGGCATTCCGATTTGGGCTACCGGGGAGTCACATGAGGACCACATGAGTCACACTTTGAACTGAATCAAAAGCAGCAGCCAGAGTAGACAGCTTTCGGCTTTCGGATAGATCTGCATTACTGCAGCTCCACATCCGTAGTATGACGGACCTTCCAAGGTCTTTAAGCAAAGAAAACAAAGTCCATAAATTGTGGCATTGTTTGTGCCGGTTCAAAGACTCGAACCGCTGAAGTGAGTCGAAATTGCGGTCGAAACGGGCCCATAATGCTAGCCCTTGGAGAGAGTTATGTATGTATCTGACGGGGAGCCAGCAGCCAGCAGCCAGCGTCCTTAACGAGAACGTCAATATCGATGGCAACTGAATTAACTTTAATTATGAAAGCCGAGTACATATGACGGCAGGAAGAGATGGCAAGGACCACTGGGGCGATGGAGCGATGGGGCGATGGGGCCTGGGAGCAGGAAGTCAACTGTGATTTGAGGCGTTGCTCCCTTTGGCCAAACCAAATAACGAAAGCTCATCGTAAATAAGTTAGGAGGCGAAGAGCCATAAAAGCGAAAGTATCGTAAAACCGCCCAGCCGATTTCCAACGAGAGAACAGGGACAACACGGGACGAGTTCAACAGGCGTTGTCGCTCTTGATGGGTTTTTATGGGTTGGGCATGGGCATGGGCATGGGCATGGGCATGGGGGCCTGGAGCACACGGTCTTAAATCCAGACAAGGCCCGCATGCTCGTTCCACTTTACTGACAGAACCTGAACCATTCGAAGGACCCAAGTACAGAAGGACCGAAAGCATTGCACTCATTGATGAGCGCTATCAGGACGAGAGGAGCCTGACCACATAGAGGGAACTATGATTGCAGATACACATATGTATGTAGATATGGGGATGCTTGATAGTAGAATCTCTGACGAATCGATGCCAGAGAAACGTCTCGGCCTCTGGCTCTGGGTGGGGAACACCACCAAATCTCGCCCTCGCCTTTTCCCGGCTGCCATCGAAATCATTTCAATAAGCATCCAAGCGGGGATCCACGAGTGTGTATACACGTACGTATATTTGTCAAGTGAGTTGTTTTGCAGTGCCCGTCCCCCACTGGTATCTGAAGGATGCAAAAGTTAAGAAGCAGTCGACCTGCGGTATTTTCCACCTAAGCAGCTTTCGTAAGTTTCCCCCCACCCCGCACTGCCTGGGTGAATGGGCAGGATTTATGAATTGGACTGCCACTCGAGTCACTCCTCGCCGGAGCCGGCAAAGTGGCGAAAGTATGCAAATTTGCTGCTCGCCGGCCACAGCAAAGGCAGGCAGGACCGGTCCAGGACCGAAACCGAATACAATTTTGCGAACATGTAAATAGTTTTCGACAAAGGGAGTTGTCACTGCATCAGTGGGGGGGGGGAAGCCGCAAAAATCCAAAATTAAAACGTTCCAGCACACACACACACACACACACATGGCAGAGGGAGGCGGAGGGGGAGTGACACAAAGCGAGGCGGTCAGAGAGGGGCGGGGTGGGGCGGGGTGGCCGCAAAAAAAGCTGCGGAGAAAAGTTTACATTTTCGGGCTGCAACAAAATTAAAATATGGCACAAAGCGCGCCACGTCGAAGATGCAGGCTGCCACACCCCCGGACACAACGACACACGAACCAGAATCAGGACCAGAATCAGGACCAGGACCAGAACGTTGTGTCAAGAAAAGCAGCCACAGCAAAGCCTACAAACGTCTCCTGCGGTGGGTCGGGGGCGGCGGGCAGGCGGGGAGGCAGTTGATGAACCCTTGGTGGAACTTTCATGAGGCAAAAACCAACAACATTACAAATTTACACAGCAATGGAAAAGGGTGCGGTGCGGGTTCGGGTGAAAAAAGCAGACTACGTGACGCATACACGTGCCACAGGAGGTGGGGCTGGGGCTGGGGGAGCAGCCGTCATCATCATTTTGCACTCTGCGGCGTCGACGATGAGGATGACGACGACGACGACGACGACGACGACGATAACGTGACCAAACCAACAGACGACAGTGGGAAAAGTTGCACAATTTCCAAAAAAAAACATCAATATTTAACTTAAATATTAAGAAAGTATTTCTTCAGCACTTGATTGGCTGCACCAGGAGCATGATAATATTGGGATTACCCTTTGCAGATCGACATCTCGTGCCGGAACACAAAGAACACCGTCAACGCGCTGCTGACGCGCACGAATTTCGTGACCCTGAAGTACGTGACCGATGGCTGGGGCACAGATGCGAACGGCTTCAAGCTGGTGATAACGTCGGTCAAGGATCCCAGTAAGTACAGATGGTCCGCGCCTGTGGCAGTCGGCAGTACCGCTTCGATTCCATCCCACTTTCAGAGCACACCTGCAAGGACTTCACCTGCGCCACGCGCGAGTTCTGCATACATCCCGATCTGCTCTGCGACGGCGTCAATCACTGCGGCGACAACTCGGACGAATCGGTGCAGAACCTCTGCCAGAGTAAGTCGAGTCCACGATAAGTCCATTCCCTTCCGGACCTCCAGCACTTTTCATTCACTCTTTGCAGGCGAGGCGAGCAGCACCGTGTTCGGAATGGACATGACCTGGTTCGTCCTAATCGTTGTCGGCGTCCTGCTCGTCCTGAGTGCGCTCATCGTGGCCGTGGCCATCTGCGTGTGTCGGCGCCAGGACGAGAATGCCTCCAACCAGAACACCGCTCTCCAGCGTAAGACGAAGCAGCCAAAGGGCATCGAAATGCCAGCGGGCACTAATCCTGTCGAATCCAATCTATCCATCTTTGCAGTACACCACAATGCCGACACAAATGGGTCGTCGAAACATCTGCACTACCATGGCATTAGTGTCGGCGGTACGCTGACGAGGGAGCACACACAACTGCCAGCACAGTCGGGAAACTGGCATCACCCTGCGGGACCATCCGGGTACCACCGCATTCCACACAACTACTTGAAGATGGCCACCAAAGTCCGTCCCATTTGGTGCTTGGCAAATTCCGTCAATTAGGTCAAGATCTTTCACAAAACTCTGCCGGCCTCAGCCAGACGAACATTGCCGGCTCCGGCAATCACCAGAGCGCCAATGCCGCCAATGCCGGTGCTGCCCAGAAGGACGAATGGTTCGTCTAGGATCTGGCAACATCGTGGCACGAGGGCACTGTGAAGGAACGGAACCAATTTGACTTGAGCACAATAATCTGTACTTGAATAAGTAAAATTATGGATATTTGCAGAGCATTAAATGAAGTGAGTACAAAAGCTGATAGGGATCCGAGAATGATAATGATAGCTGAGCATTTCCCTTCCATTGCAGGACTGTACGACTATACTTAACAACAAAACAATGTGGACATCACCGCGCAGGGTGTATTATTAAGAGATCTCTATGCGTACCCAAGCAGAATCTCGAAAGCGTTGGGCAGGTGGTCGGAGTACACTCCGCCCACTCTGTCGGATAACCAATGCAACTGTACATAGTTTATAAATACGAAAATATCATTTAAAGGACTAATATTACAAGCTGGCTAAAAACAGAGACACAGAACAGAGAACACAGAACAGAGAACCCCCATATCCCTGAAACGTATAGGTCTAATAACTAGGGAGTCCTCGTCTTAATTTGTTGGCATTTATTTACTAGAATAATTGTACCATGCGAATGTACCATGTGCTCGTATCGTAAGAATAGACAACCATTACATTAGACTTCAATTATTGCTCTTTGATTATCGTCTTAGTTGGCATTGCGGGTTGCTGCGTTTGATGTATGTACAAAAGGACAAGAGTTCTTCAGTTTATCATCAGAGTCAGAGTCAGAGTCAGAGGTAGAGGTAGAGTCAACAATCGTAAGCATTTAAACCAAACCGTAAGAAGTATTAAAGATCAACGAAAACACTGTCATTGGAATACAACTTCCGCAAACCTGGTATTTAAGGTGTTTTTACAACAAAAATTAAACAGCAAAATGGACACAAGAAGGACTCAACAAAAACAAGGGATGTACATAGGTAGCCGACAATATACATACATACATCAATACTCGTAATTAACGAAAATGCATAAAGACATTGCAAAAACAGGAGGAGGATACTTCTTACTTGCTGTCCACCTGTCCACCTGTTCAACTTCATATCCCACTTCCATTTGTCCACATGAGAGCCAGAGACGACTCTGGAGACTTTCACGAATCATCCAAGAACCGAAAAAAACAAACCCAATGCTAACGGATATATTCTGAGACATTAAGGACAATACAGTGAAAACTTTTGCTTTTGATACAACTCAATTGAGAACGCAAGGGACATGGAGTGCATTTGTAACCTACAGAAGAGTGTCCGAATCGAATACAATTTTCTACAATCAACCAGAGAACCAGAGGAATTCTACACTAAATTAAACAAAATAAAACAAAACAAAACAAAAAGTACACAGAGAGTTGAACATTTTGCTACAAAATCGAATGATAACGATCATATACTTATACATATTGACGATGCAATGGAATGCAATGGAATGGAATGGAATAAAACTCGAGAAAAACCAAAACTAAAATGCTTCAAAATGATTGTAGTACTTCCCGCCGTTAATATTTTTTTAATATATCATACATACTACAAATACAAACGAAAAACCAAACAAAAACTAATACAAATACAAATACAAATCTAAATAATAATACTTATCCTAAGAGCCGTACGTAAGAGCCCCTTTCCGCTGCTAGAATTTGTCTTTCAAAATATGTACTTCCATAGGCCGGCCAGTTAGCAAGCCCCCGAGTCCTTTATGGTTCTTCAATCTAATTTTCTGAAAAAAAAAAACCACAACAACAAAACAACCAATCAAATTTGTTCGTTTGCTAATAGAGAAAATTCAACTAGAAATATCCGAAAGTAAATGCTATTCCAGCGAGTACCGTACCACTAATCGGAGGGGATACGGGAATAAATGCGATTTTGTCAAATTAAATTAGTTTTGTACTTAGCAGTAATGAAGGACCCTAAAGCTAAATTGAATACCTAGGCACCTAGGAATACTAGGAATAATACCTAGGCATAATTTCCGCTGAAGGTACCAGTTGATCAGTTATGTATCTTAACTCTCGTTTTGCCCGTGCGTCTTATATAAATCTATAATCGTAAATTATAGCAAAATGGTATTATGATAAATTGAATTTTTAAACAAAATTATAAGCAAATTGTATTAGGCGTCAAATTTTAGAAACGAATAAAACCGAAACGAACAAGGTACATGTTGAATATGTATGTGTATGAGCTAGGACTACTTTCATTTCATATACGGAAACAAGTAAATCTAATAATAACCTAATGAGACGATAATAAGCGATACAACATTATAACTGAATAACCACAAAGCTATTTTATGCAATACAGGAAATATTGAATACAATACTGAATACCGAATACCGAATACTGAATACTGAAAATTATGCGTCAAGTCAAGTAAAATGTTTAGGCAAACGATTGTAATTGTATTGTAATATCGTAACCGTAACCGTAACCGTAACAGTAATCGTAACCGTAATCGTAATCGTAATCGTAATCGTAATCGTAATCGTAATTGTAATCTTAATCGCATGCCTACTTCTCACTGGTGAAAATCGGCCTAGATCATATCGTTATCGTTCAGTACGGTGTCGGTGTCGTATATGAAGTGTAGTTAAAATATACATACAATACTATATGAAGCATACAAATATGTTAAATACAATTCAATCGGGTCGGACGGATTCAATGGCAGAATGGCAGTACCCACAGTACCCACAGATCCACAGATCCACCCAAACATTTTGTGTATATTTACATGATGGGCAAATAGAGGATAGACGAGGATAGAGGATAGAAGGATAGTGGTGCCCAGGGTGGTGGTGGTGAGAAGAGCTTTCGTTTCCCAATGTAAATGTTAAAATGTGTTAAAATTAAATTTTTTTACTGTCTACACTCTCTAACTCTCGAAAAGACTTTGCCGCAAATAGTCTTAACTTAAATTACTATACTATATGAATGTACACGTACACGTGTGTGTCTATGCACATTAGGCATTAGCGACAGTATATGTATTCCCTCAACAAATGAACCAAAAAAATTACCAAGCATTACACACAACCATCCACAAAGACGATACACACGAGTATTCATGTGTATCTATGATTCTACCAGTTTCCCCCACGCTTTTAAGTTCGATTGACAAGGATAATCAGTTGTACTAACTTGCTTGGATTCTCGAAGAGTATTATATAGAGTAATAACTAGGTTCACATGCAAAATCACTGGCCATACAGAATAGGCCTCGTAGTGCAAATGTTAGCCTGACATATGGATATGGATCGAGGCGACACTCCACTAGGGAGTTTTTAGTTTCGTTATCGCACGCATCACCAGAACGAATGATGGATGGTCCGCAATTATTTGAGTGTACGAGGGAGTATGCTATTAGTTGAAATAAATATGATACGAGTACTACGACTAGTACTAGTACAGCAACAACAGGTGCAAGAGAAGGTCATTGAGAGAACATGCAATAGTATTCCGAAACGAATGAATATCTTGAGAGGTCGCGTAAAGTAATGCTTAGCTTTGTGTTAAATTGCTGTTGAATATAAATGTACTTGTACAATGATAATAATTATGATATGATGGCATTAAACATACTGAAAACACACACAACAACAAGCAACAAGCAACCACACCCCAAACCAAACCGCAACAATACAATAACAGCAGAAGCAAAAGCAAATGAACCCAAATCCAAATGAAACTAATTATAATGAAATAAAGAATATAAAACGTTAAAATGAAACGAGTTTCTCTTCTCCATACATAAGCTATATCTTTGCATTTATAGATCTAAACGCAAATCCAGTCCAAAAGTCTTCGGCCCACTAAAGCTGGGCACAAATGGTATGGGTAGAGCTCTAGGCTTTATCAAATATTATATTATATTACCAAATTGTTGCCTGAGACCTCAAATAGCTGTTGCAATTGGGTTCAATAAAATAGTCTTTGGTTATATTTAACAGATTTGTTTCCACCTCCAAAGATCACAGACTTAAGGCTGGACCACACGGAGCTATCAGTAGAGATAGGAGAGCTGTTCCACGAAACTGGACTCAATCCAGATTTATTTTCTATTTCATTAAATAAACATATTCGGCTAACTCAGTCCAAGTGCTCGTATTCGGTGCTTCTTCTAGACGAGGCTTTTATTAGATGCTTCCTCGTCTCGGTCAGAGTACAAAATGAGTTGAATGCTTCGCATTTGGTGCTGCTTCTCCTGCAGCCGCCTGAGGTGGTTCTGTGCGAGTGTGTTGAGTGTGGCCACGACAAAGTAGGCGACCATGAGAACGGTACAGAGCTCAAAGGCGTGGCTCACGAGGCTTAGGCTGAGGCTGGTAAAGGACTCGTCGCCCTCCCCGTTTCTGTTGCTGGTTTTGTGCATGTGCTGCTTTGTGGACATCAAGAAGCCTTTGAAGAGCGTCTGCAGGCGGGGGCCAAGACCAGGCAGTCTCCCCAAGAAGTTGGCCAGGCCATTGACCAGATGGTCGCTGAATGACACAATGACGCATACCTGCAGAATGGTTGCCTTGATTAGGGCCTTGCCGATCATTGTGGCCACAAAAAACTTCCAGAAGGGAACCAGAAAGTGGCCGCATGTGATGCCAGCCAGGTCGAACAGGGGATTGGGCACGCTGGCACAGAGAAGGATGCCAAGGAATCCCAAACGCCGCACCATCAGCTCCATGCACTGTTTGGCACCGTCGAAAACATTTGAATGACCCCGAGGCCTGTGCCGCTTAGACTTCTGCAACTCCAGTGGCTCCTCCGTTTCCACACCTTCCAACTCATTGCTGGACAGGCGTGCACTCCTGGCCATAAAGTATGGTGGCAGCTCGCCTATGGCCGTGCCAATGCCCCAAAGCAAGGCCTCCGGTCGGACCTTTGCCAAAATGCTCCAGATATCTGGAACCTGCCGCACATACCCCTCTTCGGGGCAGACCTTTTGGTCTGGGTACGGCGGCTCCGGGAACTCCAGGGTCTGGCACTCGTAGGCCGCCAATGTGACTCCGGCAATATGTGGCCCCAGGTATAGCAGGAATGTGTGCAGTCCCGTGCCAAAGCCCACTGCCGAAAGGACGCCCAGCAGCATCCAGTACAAGGCGAATCTCAAGTTCTGCAGGCAGAGGCTCACGTAACTCTCATGTGGTCCCGGCAGGATGCAGACTATACCCAGAGCCAGCAGACTGCCCAGTAGCCATTTGTCCAGCAGCCAGTTAGCGAGGAAAAGCACCAATCCCCCGGCTTCTATGGTTCCATACTTCAAGGTCCGCCAGGGGCGGCGCCACAGAACTAAAGATGTTCGCTCCAGCCGCTCCTGCGCACGTTCGGTCGACAAGTCCCGCTCCTGCTCCTGCTCGGTGAGCAACATGCCCGAATCAGTGGAATCGTTTGAGGCGGTCGGATTCATTTCTACTCTCATACTCTTATTAGTGAAGCCAGTTGGGGATATACTTTGTGTTATTACTTCTATATCAAGGGGAGGTTGATGTGGTTAATGTTTTTTAAACAATCGATTCAAAAACTTCTGGAGCTTAAGGAGGCTGTATTCCGCTTCCCTCTTCAAAATTCAAGGCCTTCTTTGAGCAGAAAATTAGCTATTTCCTATACGGCAAAATTCCCGCTATCATAGGAGACTGCTATTTATATCCGCGGCATATAGCACCGCCGAAACGAAACAATAGGAGAATACAGCTTTGGAAATTTTGAATGCCTCGCCTTATACTATTTCGACACTTTCATGGATAGTGCTAGCTCTTTCTTTTCATTTTTTCTCTTCTTTCTTGCTCCTATTCATGCATGAGTAAGAAAGAGAAAGAACTTTTCTACCTTTTCTATGCTACGCATTTTTACCATTTTTACTAGCCTTAAAGATATTTTCCTTTTTTGCAGTCATGTTTAAGAATCTTTTTTGGATGAAATTGGCACACAGTGGGGTAGTAAGACGGTAAACAACGCACAATTTTGGTACAAAGAAAGACTTACTAATAAAGAGCCTTGGCAGAAGCCCACAAAAAATGAGATTTTCAACAGTTTATTCAATAAAACTTGCATGTATGTATGTATGTATGTATGTACACCTTGAAAGGATCAAGAAAGAATAACACACATTACTAAATGCACATATTTACAACGAACCTGTGTGTATGTAATACGATCGATAAAGTCTACACTGTTGCACAGAACAAATGCGCGTCTAATACAAGTTCACATTATTCATATTTTCGCTAGCTATATATTTGGTAAAATTAGGCTTAGTTTAGTTAAATAGTGTGTTCGCCGAAGGTCGCTGCTGCTTTAGCCACGGCCAGACGCTGGCAAGGCCAAGTAAATATGTATGTGGGATGGTAGGAAATTCGTCAAAAATGCAAATACTTGAATGAGCCCAACCAACGTCTGAAATTCCTTCTCGTTGTCACTTTTGTCGAAGGCGAAATGCGACCGGAGGATATGGCTGGCTATTGAATAGCCAGCAGCATGCAGACAGGCACTTAAGTGACCACTCAAATTGAACTATGAGCTTAGCTTAAAGGTAGGCCAGGTCCAGGCAGTTTTCTTAACCTAACTCTGCTACGGGGCAAAAGATCTTTTTGGTTTGAATGCTAGAATACATCTTGTACTTGGATTCCGTTCGACGTTCCACTTGCCGCCTCGCCTCAGTGTTTCTTGAGTTGTTCGTACGTTATAAAGAATATGATGTTCCAGGGCCCCATCCTAACCCACGTGGGTATGAAGCCCTTATAGAGGGCCAGCGGTCCCTCGTTTCGAATCGTCTGCACTGCACAGTCGAGGCTCCCACTGTACAGCTTTGGTGTGGCTGCCGCAGTGGCCAGGCCGTTTATCGTCATGCTGACGGGTCTCTGGTTCATCAGGCGAGTCTATAGCAAAGGATTATCTCTCATTCTGACAATATAGAATTTTATTTCACTCTACTCACCCGGATGACATCGATGGGAGTCGACGCAATGGCGCTTCCTAAGCTGGCAATGAAACTTGAGCTGTAACAAAAACAGAATTAGCTCCAGAACGTGAAAAAAAGCCGGGAGAGCACTTACATAAAATGATTCGCCACATGATCGCCAAAGGCGTTCATTAGCTGCAGCTTGCAAAAGTCATAGACCGGTAGCTCGACTGACGCAATGACTACGGCACGCTGAGCCGTTGGCCCAACACCGCGCCACAGCCCTCGCACGCCCTCGTACTTGTATATTTCGCTGAAGCAGCCAATTAGACCCTGGTGATGGGCTCTGCCATGCACCTGCATACGCACTTTCAGCACATCGGTGGGGTTGGCAATGGCCGATGAGATGGCGCCTGCCGCTGCCGCGCACAGTATGTTGCTCCAGACCCGCTCGCTGCCGTCTTCGTTCGTGAGGAGGCCGCGCTCGTTGGCCAGCTTCTTGAGGGTGTAGTAGGTGCCGAATTTGATGGTGCCGTAGGTGGCCTGACGCAGAACTGCCGGCCAAATGCTGCAATGAATACGATGATATCAGAAACAAAGTCTAAGGGGTTGCTGGCATATTATCGGACCGGGCAAAGTTTGCAGACCAGACCAAACGTTGTATTTTCGGCAAGCCATTGACGGTGCCGAGTCGTGACTGGCGTTATCAACCTACACAGATGTACGTATGTATGCGCTTGCATATGTTCGCGATCTACACACATTATTATGCTATTCACTAGGAGACAACTGAACATGTGACTGTCACGTTTCGCATGATAAGAACGCAATGCTTGTCTCATGTTGTGACATCGTGCTCGTAGATTCCTCGCCACGACAGGGCCGGTGATAGCCACTTACCCGGAATACAACGCTCGCAGCCCTTCTTCTTTGGAGATCTTGACAAATGCATCGGTCATGCCGCGGTACCGCAGCTGCGAGAACGTTTGATCAATTTTCTGACCTTGGACTTGGAGGCGCGTCTTTGTTGTGTCGATTGGAAAAGTGCCTGCAATGCAATACGAGTATAAATAAGCAAGACGTTTGTTTACAAAGATTCAGTACGGCGATAAGGGTCTGATTTCAAAGCTGATTCCAAAAACACCACCTTTCGTCACACTTGTTTTCGCCACGGGAGGCCCTCATCTTTTTGCATAATTACCAAATTCAGCAGTTATAGATGCAACGCCGCCATAAACAAAAGGCCGCCAGTCCTTGACTTCCGCCATGACCGCCACAGCACCTGTTGATGCTCAAAAACCGATCAGATTTCGCGTTGACCCTTCAACGACGCGACCAAATGCGATGGCACTCCTCCGTTGCAACTTCGTTGTTTACTTAGCGTCGTTTGCAGATTTACTTGCATGAAATTCGCATTAAATATTACACAAATCACGCAACCAAAGTGTCATGCTTTAATTTACATTCGGTCAATTTATTACATGGCAACTACACGGTAGCTACACACTTGCTACATAATGGGAGGAAAAAGAGGGTATAAACAACAGGCAAAGCGGCCCAGAAAATGCATCGGAGGCAAGGTAAAACCTCGCGCCTAATGTACCTTGCCGATTTTGTCTTCAAGGTATATTGTCCTCACGCCCGAGACGGGGTTCGTACGAATCCTGCAATTTGCTAGCTATTTTTGCCTGTTGTCCATACCCTTTTTATAGCCCATTCAAAATTACGACTCATTTTTTCGTTGCATTTTGAGCGGCTGACCTCAGAAATATACCGTCTCATTTTTAGAATATACCGTAAATATATCAATGAAAAACCGAACTTAGCAAACATAACCCCTCTATTTAAAAAGGATAACAGCTTCAATTAAACCGCGGAAAATTATACTCATAATAACATCCTATCCTTTACCTTTGCATTAAAAAAAGACCACGATATCGTTCGCGGAATGAAACCTGAGTGTGTATGGTATGAGTCTAATTTTTGGTACCGATTCATACCGGTTCAATACCCGATTCAAAGCGAGCGAAAAAGATTGCCATAACCGATTCAAAAAGAGCAAAGTGTCTCGAGCCGTGCCCTCTGGTGTTGAAAAGTGCCGGTTGTAGAAAATAGCCAGTACTGCTCGACCAGGGCTGCATTGCTTTTCCGTTGAAAATAAATGTAATTTAAATTTCAATTCATTTCCTGAAAGCCGATCCAAACGACAAAGTAACAAGGATCGTAACGATAATGGGAACAAACTTGAGTAATTTCATTCTGGCATGGATTGGCGTCTCGTTTCAACGCAATCTAATCTCCCTGTTCGGTTTTCTTCGAGGGAAAATGTACGAGTATATTCTCTAAGGGTATTTCAAGCTTCGACCCACGAAACGGACCGTTTCTCTTTATTTGTTTGTTTATTGAACAACAATTCAGGCAACATCAAAACAAACTGTTTAAAAGTCAACAAGAAAGTAGATCAAAACACTCCAAAGATTGGTAGCGAACCTCAAATGAATATTTAAACGCAAACCGATAACGAGTTGAGTCAAAAAAACGAAAAAAAAAAACAGCAATCTGGGAATTCCTATTCACCTACTCGTAAGCTTAGCCCTGGCCCCGTGGTCCATCTGTGGTGCTGGCAGGGGCAGTGCAGGTTCTCCAGCGGCGACCTTTGCTGGCATTTTGCTGTTTTGTTTTCGCCTGTCTCTCTGCTCTGCTCTGCTCTGTCCTGTTTTGTTTTGTTTTGTTGGCAAATTCGCATAATTAAAGATTGTTTTGTGGAAGTTAGCTTACTACGATTTGTCTGTGCTTAATTCACGTCACTCATTTCAAATTCAAGCGCAGACCGGATCGTGAAAGTCGGCGGCGTCACATCGGCGTCAGGCAGTCGCGTCGCGTCGCCGGTCTTGGACCAGTTCGAGCGTTGCCTTTTTGGGGAAAAAGACTTCAATGGGTTTAACCCCGAACATGGTGTGGCTCCGAGTCCGACTCGGACTCCGAGCATGGCTAAGACCCCAGAGAAACAAAGAATTTGGCAAATTAATTTAATCGCTGCATCCTATTGTCGATCCGATCTGATCCGAGCTAAAATGTAATTTAATCGCCTTACAGTTTATTTCACTTAATTTGGCATTCCCGCGCCGCCGGTTTTTTTCTTTGGTAAGTGATTTCTGGCAGTGGAGCGCTCCCGTTCTGTGCCGCGGCGTGGGCATTCTGGGTAAACTGGCTATTTGGTTTCAGCTATTTGCTACTGTGTTCGAAGTAAATTAGCAAATTCACTCAACCGCTCTTTGAAATATCTTGATTTTTACACATTTTGAAGGGGTACATCTCCCACTCTTGGCATCAACATGAATCGATGAAGATCTAAAGAGTTCGCTGCGGGATGCAGGTCGATTCCTTCCTGACTTTGAGGATCCTGCCACCTGCCAGATATTTACCGCAAAACAAAGCTGAATCTTAAACAGCCGAACGCGTGCCAGTCACAGTCTTGGCATAAATATCTGGATATTTCGAGTTAAGCACACAGATATATATGTATGTATCTGTGAATGTGGTATGTGGTCATAGCCGAAGTCTGCTTATGGATCGATCAGGGTGCCTTGTTTGTTAGTCACATGATTGGCATGCGGAAATTCCCCGAAAAAAGGCCGTTGCCATATTTGAACATATTTGTTCAAGGAAATATCTTGGAAGCCCTACGCCCATTTGCTTTCCCCCGAGGGCTTTCGTCTTTCAGCCAGAGAACACGTGCAAAACCTATTAATATTTACGAATAAATGGAATTTGAAATGCAAATACTCATTAAAATGATATTGAGAGTCGTTATTCGTCAGGTTTTCCAAAAATAGTCTCGCAAAGAGTCTCTTATTTATTCTCTATTGAACGGCGGATGATATGCAAAAGAAGATCCTTTGCTGCTGCTGTTTGCTGGAAAGAACAGTAAAAATCGCTGCCAATCGGTTCCCAAATTTGGCAAATTGATTCCCAAATCAATCAACAAGTAGCCGGTTCAGGTATTCCCCAGAACCGAGGGCGAGACGGAAAAGGGAAAGAAATTTCTTCAGTCCTAAGCTGAGACCTAATTAATTAAATTAAATCGAATTTGCATATCTAAAACCGATGCCTGTTTTGTTTACCGTTTGAGAGTAAAAACCCCAAGCCCGACCAAATCCGCATACGCGTAGAAGCTGATGCTAAGCGCGGGTCTGGCGCCAAAGAAATTACCAACTATCCATCAAGCGTTTTGGCCAGATCTGTTTACTGGCGTCCATCCGCTACATGTGCTAATCGTCGATGGGTGGGGGGAATGTTGTGGCGTTGAGTGGAGTGGCGTGAAGGTTTTATTACACTTGGCTGTCGCTACTGTCCAGACCGGTCTGCGCTCCCCATAGCCCCGAATCTACGAGTATTTCCCGGTCCAATCGCAGTCAAAAACGGAGTCGGAGTGGCTCTGGTAATTATGCAGGAATTTTTGATGCGACGACTGTCGCGTCTCCAAGTCGCCACAGTAAATTCTGCGAATCTGACAGATTTTATTGTATGACAAAACTAGTATCATTCAAATTCGTTTACAGCCGGTACGCACCCCCAAAAAACCAAACCATATGCAAAGAAGCCCAGGCCAGGCCAGGCAGAGACCGAGACCGAGACGGATATCTCGCTTCGAATATTTCTCACATCTTAAATACATTTTTCCAAGCTAAGAAAACGGGAAAACTAATTCTTTTAGCAAAAATGATTTCCTGCACAAGGCTATTATAATTCCTATATTCCCATATGACAGGAGCTCCCTGGTTTGTTCTCCACTTTGCTGGATACTGAAGCAGCTAGAGGATTTCTGATCTCTAGAGCGTCTGCATCCCTGAAACATTGAACCAATGAGCTGGATATGCTGTCCTAGTCCTTCATGAACTTTGACGCATACGAGGAGAGGTCTAGCTCAGTGACTATTCCTCAAGTCCTTAACTGAGTCAGATGAACACTAATGCCACTAGTTGGCAGAAGTCCCCCTTTTCTAGGAGCATGAGGCTGGGGCTGAGGAGATGCCTACAAAATGTATGTTTCGTACAAATACCATCTAACCCTTAGCTGGCAATCTAGTGCATGTTGTTCTTACATTTAATGCGAATATGTTTGTGCCCTCCCACCCCAGTGGCAGGTGGCAGAACCCTAGACATACATCCTCTTGGAGCCCCATATAAGCCCCATATGTGCCATGTGCAAGGTCCAGGAAAGTGAATGTCCAGCGCTGATCAGATCGATCGCTCATGCATAATGCATCGCACAGGAACAGCAATTAATCAGCAATTAATTTTTCATAAATTGATCGTTTATTGACTGAAGGCAGGAATTACATGCCCGCTACCGTATGGCCTGCTGGACCGCTGCTGCCCCGCTGCTGCCCCGCTGCTGCCCCGCTGCTGCCACGCTGCTGCCCCGCTGCTGCCCCGCTGCTGCCACGCTGCTCTGGCTCCGCTGCGACGGGAGATGGAGAAAAAAGACAATATTAATTGCTAATTATGCGCCGTGTCAAAACAACAAAACTAAGCCACATACATACATAATAAATTATCAATTTGTCTACGGCTTTAATCACAGACCACAACCAGAATATCAAGAGGTACTAGGCATGTCTTCTGGGGAGGCATACATACAGACAGGCAGGCCAGTGGGGATGGGTATGGGTATGGGTATGGGGATGGGTATGGGGATGGGGATGGCGATGGCACGTAGACCAAAAAACGGTCAATACTCGTAAAACTGAAAGCGAATAAACAATAAATCAGCCACAAATCGGTTGCTTCGAGTGGAATTTTTAGCATAGTTCGTTGCTTTCGACCTTAACGCGGTGTGGTGTGGTGTGGTGTGGTGCGAGCCCTGTGCCAAACAAACACGCTTCCACAGAACAGAGCAGAACAGAACGGAGTCGGAGTTGGAGTCGGAGAGCCCGGGCATAATTAATAAATTCCAGCGTGCGCCGCAGAGTGAGTCTCCAGTCCAGTCCAGCATTGAGCTTCGAGCATCCAGCATCCAGTATCCAGCAAACAAAACAACAAATTGACGTCACACACAGGGTCGGGCCCTGGCCCGTTGCCTGTCGACGGGCATTCGGCCTTCCCTGGGCAAGTGTGACATGGTAGGAACGGAAACGGGTTAAACGGGTACGGCAGCGTCCCCCTCCAAACATCCAAACAACAACAGCTCTGTCTCTGGCTCTGTCTCTGGCTCTGGCTCTCGCTCAGGGCCTTAATCAAAGGTGTTCGTTCTCTGCTGGCGAATAGCCAGCATCTGTCCATGTACTTATTACCGGCACTGTGCCCGACTCCTGGCAAGCAATAAAATCAAGATGGACTGGACCCAAACAACATTGTATGCCAGCGACTAGTTTTCATTAAGCGTTACGCCTCCTGGCGACCGGCGACATCTTGGCGTCAGCCAAATGGGGGGATAATGAGCATTGCAGGCCCCGCAGTTCAGGTTCGACGACCTTCTGGGATGGGATGGGATGGGATGGGATGGATGCACAGGCACATTCCCCAACACCTTCGATCTGTTGATCTGTTAACTTGTGATAATATCAGATCTATAATAAAATACAGATAATATGGAAAGATGGAGAACAAGAATGTGCTCAAAAGTCGCTTGTCAATGGTTTCTGTAACACCCTCCCACTCCCCCACATAACCTTGTAAAGCAGAGTAATATTACACAGATTCTTACAAAAAGGGTCTGTGGAAAGTTTCAGGGAAATAGGTATGGAAATAGAAGCTTGACTGATTTCAATTACTTATGAACACCACACCATGCCGTGCCGCCACGATTGTATCTTCTCGGTGAGGGTGTTACGATTGTTTCCGAAGCCGTAGAAATACTTAAGCGGCAGTGCATCCAAATTTGGCATGAGCTTTCAGAGGCATTTAGCACTGATTCGCTCGGCCAGCAGCGGATTCCAATGGAGCGATGAGTCGCTCAAGTGAGGCTCGTCTCTTGGATGGGATTGGTATGGTATGGAATGGGATGTGATTTGATTTGATGCCCATTTATGAATCCGTTGGGCACCGCGCGGGTGGGCGGTCTACCTGCCCCACTCGCATTCCCACGCCGCCTAGGCACAGGTACTGGCGTGGCACGGCCAGTGGCACGGCCAGTGGCACACCCAGGCTGAAATGGGAAAACCATTTGAAGGGGCCGTGGAGGGCGGGGGGGGGCCGGATAATTAATTACACGAGGCTGCAAAAAATAATGCAGAACAATGGCCCGATCCCAAGCCCGGGCGATGGTGCGGGGTAAAAGCATTTCGCCGGATGACGGGTGATAGCGCTCCAAATACTTAACCGCAGACGGGCAGAGGCCGAGAGATTTATGGCTTTCGTCCAACTCTGGAATATCCCAAAAAAAAGTCCAAGAGATCTGGCCAAAGACGATCGAAAAGAAAACATGTGCTTCGCGAGAGCCGCAGACGAAGCCCCACCGCTGGAGAGCACCAGACCGATCTCTCTCCCTCTCTCTGTCTCTCTCTGCGTCGGCCCATAAATATGAGTCGCTCTGGTCAGGTAGCCTCAGTTCGTGTCTGAATACCAGCCCGTGCACACAGCCTCTGAAAAAGCCTGAGATTTTTTTTTGCTCGCCAATCGCGTCAAGAATCGCCAGTGAACGCCATACGAGAGTGGAATCCAGTCGAATCCCAGTTGAAAACCAACAAACTCAAAGACCAGCCCAATTCCAAAATGCATTCGGAAAAAGTTTGTGCCGCCTTCGCGCTCCTCGCCTGCCTCGCCCTCGTCGAAGCGGCCGTCTACAGCCAGCCCGCCATCTTTCATCCTGGTTAGTATTTGTGAAGGAGTGGTTGGGGGTGGGTCCCTCAACAGTCTCTCGAGACGGTGGGAAAAGCCTTTGGCCATTTTAGATCAGTTTGTTTTCTAATCAAGTCTGTTTCGATCGTAAATTATGCAAAGTTTTTCTGAGACATGTGAAAAATTCCATTAGTTTTATGCTCAACCCGTTCGGATCGTTGTTTATGGATTTTTCTAATTAAGTTTTCAATCAATTCTTCCCCATAAACGACCTTTGCCAGCGTTGAGAAACAATAAAAAGCCAAACAAAAAACATTGATATCAGTTGTCAGGCGACTTTTCTGATTGATTTACGACACGGACGAGGCCTAACATTACCTCATTTGGAGGTTACAGTGTCCTCGAGGGTTCTATAGAAGACCCAATCCCAGTCGCAATCCCATTTCCATTCTCATTCTGAAGAACTACTTTCGGCAGCGTTAGACGAAACTTTGACGTCAGTTGTCAGATGGAATTTGACTGCTATTACGTTTTGTCGGACATGTGATTTATGGGAACTGATACAATCTGATATTTGGGTGCTTTCGCTGACGTCAACGTATGGGTATAAACAAAAGAAAACGATCGATCGTTTCAAACAACGCAAAAGGCGTTCAAAACACACAAACAAAAATGAAAACAAAAACAAAAAGTATAGATCAATCGAAATTTGTCATCTTTTTGGCCCCCTTTTCGACTGTGTAGCAGCTACAGATACAGATATATGTAGATAGACACGCAGATATGGATTTCGGATTGGGATTTGGGTTTTTCGCATTTGCCAAAAATTAGCATAAGAAATGTGCTGATGGTGGGGTATTATTCAGGAGATCGGCTCATTTGCATCGCTATGCGGATTTGAGTTAGAAAAATTATCGCCTATCCATCGCTGGGCATTCAGCCATCCAGTAAGCCAGTCAGTCAGCCAGTCGGATATGTATTTTCCTTTAGTCTCCCCCCGTCTGGCTGAGTTATTCATACCTGAAGGTCGTCGGACGTCTTTGGCCCGTACGGTCCGGGCCGGGCCGGGCCGGGCCGGGCCGGGGGGAAATTCTGGCATCTGGTTCATCCACGATTCACGATTTAAGATTCACGAGGAATTAGCGCCAGCCCAGTTCCCAGTTTAAAAATAGGCGATGAGTTCACGCGAGCCGCTCGGTTAATTGCACAATTGGGAGTGAGAAGGAGAAGGAGAAGGAGAAGGAGGAGGAGGAGGAGGAGGAGGAGAATGGTAAATTAATGGCATGGCGAGTGTCATTAATCAAACTTACCTTTCTATTCGGCAATTTGCGAGAGTATTTTTGAACCCAACAACTCAACAATTTCAGCCGCAGGCCATTCGTTATAAATAAAAGTACGAATACGAGTACGAGTACGCTCCATCGACGTCTGTCAGGTTGTATCAGGCAGGGGTCTGAGAGAGACTTAAAAATAAGTATGCCCCAATCACGAGTTGCCTGCGGCTCGTATTTCAGATGTATTTATAACCAGACCTGGGCCCCTTCAGATCCAAACTCGGGTCTACTTCGAGTCGCACTTCATTGTGCCAATTTTCTTGTCGAATGACTGTCAAGTTTGTGTCTTGAGTCTTTCGTTCGATCCGCTTGGGCAAGTCACGGAGCGACAGGCACAGACTCCTACACACTGTGGGACCAGCCAGCCAGACAGACCCTGCGGCCCATCTATGTATATTGCATATTCACTGATGGAGGGGGTGGGGGAGATTGCACACGCTCGAACAGTATTTAAATTTTTCCAGGCACACTGCACAGAGCACAGAGCACAGAGCGATTTATAGCCACTTCCTCATAAACCGTAACTGCGACGGGGGACAGACAGCGCATAAATATTGTAAAATACATCGACGGGGGAAACAAAGAAGAAGAAGAAGAAGAAGAAGACTTTAACCACTTCCGCTTTAACTTTTGCTAACCTTCCGCTCTCCATCTGCTCCTTTCTTGCAGCGCATCCCGGCAAGTGCTTCGACAAGTTCACCAGGCGAGCGATGCTGCCCGACAAGGAGTACAAGCCGAAGGGCATCTGCGCCAGCATGACGTGCAGCCTCGAGGCGCGGGAGATCAGTATCGAGACCTGTCCCTACGTCGAGGCCCCCGGCTGCGAGGAGCTGCCCGCAGACGTCAACTGGAGCTTCCCCAAGTGCTGTCCGCAGTTCAAGTGCGTCGACTTCAAGACCGGCAAGGAGTTTGTCGTCTCGCTGTAGATGCAGCATGTAGCATACAGCATACAGCATACAGCATACAGCATGCAGCATGCCACCTGCCACCTGCCACCTGCCACCTTCCACCTGCCCCATTCCCATCCCCCATCAGTCAGTTGAAACTGAAACGTGATTTTACATGAAATGTATTCGTAGATTCGTAGTCTCTGTGTGCCTGATTTTGAGTGAGAGCGAGCCCGAGTGAATGATTCATCTAACTTCTTAATTTATTTATTGTAATTTGTACATAACACCCAATCCAGTCCGCATAACCCCTTTGTCGGCATTGTCTTCATGTTTTCATGTGTGAACAGAATTGTAGTTTGTTTTGATTTATTCAAAAGTCCCTGTATGCGATATTTGCAAGTATGACTAACTTTAAACATAAATTGTTTAGTTCTTAGGGTTTTAATTAAAATAAAAACACGTACATATATGTACATATCTACACATGCACATATGCTTGCTCTTTGGGATCGCGTCGGATGGCATGCCATTGTCTGGATGGGGAGGCAGAGCAGCGTCATGTCCAAATATGAACATTTTTCTCCGCCGCTTACGAGTGTTTGCTCTGTCCACACGACTACTTCCACCCGTATTACGCGGACATCTGTTTTCGGACTTTGTCAACAAGAGCCGCCAGAGCGACAGCAACTGACTCATCTGCGGGGCATTCATGGCATTGGTAAACATGGCACAGTCCGCGCTTGAAACGCTCCAGAGGCGAGCACCAAATACGAGCAAAGGTTTATTGCTCGGGGAGTCCAACGGTTGCTGACTCTGCGCCTGATGCGACTGTTAAATTTTATTTTCATGTTTATAGTCCCAAGCGGAAATGCCTAATGCTATTGTACAGCCCGCTATCGCCCATTGAGAAATGAGATAGTTCTGGAAATCTCTTCAAAATACTAGTATCTTAGAGCCATTTAAATAAACTACTTGATCGATTTTTGAAATGCTTTAAGTTGGCGCGACATTTTATTAACATAAACATATGTAATTCACTTTCAAACAAATCAAGTTTGCCGCGCAGCTCTAGCGACTATACAGTCGAAAGTATCTATTGTTTGCTGCAGGGTTTCTCTCTTCGAACACGTTCGATCAAACCCAAAGTCGATAGCTTTATGCTTTACACTTTACTTCTCCATGATTGCCAGGAAAGTCAAATTTAGTATACATATTTGTTGGCGCACTTTCAAATTCTTTTTAATGTACCGAAAAATATGTTGAAATCGAGAACAATTCAATTTTAATTAAAATCGTATTGCTGAGACAGTATATTTCGGTAACGCCCCGGCCTCTCTCCAGCACCATGCTATACCTCATAATAATTTCTGATCAAGAGTTTTATTCCGAGCACAGGAACAGCAACCACTTTCAATTTGGCAATCAAAGCCGAGATTTTTCAGCAGATCAGCAGTAAGCTACTTTTTATTTGTTAATTCTTGAAAAATGTGTTGCATACTTTTGGGGCTGTCCAAAAAGCGGAATCGAGGAATGACAGGGCATCTTAGATGATTTCCGATCATAGAGAGAGATGGTAAAACAATGGGTATGAAAATAAACTCCACGAAAATAATGAAACTTTAAGAATTTAAGCGCAGTTCAGGTGAAAGACTTCGTAGTTTTTTTCTAAGTAATGAGGCCCTCATTATAAGGGAGGATAGGATGGATATACAAGGAACAATTAAAAGCAGTATTTTATTTTGCGGTTTAGTTCAAGGATTTCAACTGTTTGAGGAAAAGGGGTTAGGTGGGATAAGTTCGTTTTATATTGGTATATTGACGGTGTATTTTGAAAATAAGACAGTATATTTCTGAGTGTCAGACCGTATATTTGATCACCATGTCTAGCCTTCACCCCTGGCAAAATGTATACTTTTTATAGTATTTCCAGTATTTAAGTCGCGTTATGGACCGGCATCCTCTTGTTGAATGCACCAATGTAGAAATCGTGTAGAAATTCTATTTAGCGCCATGTCCAGTCCACTAATTCATGACCAGCATCGAATTCCTAATCGATTGGTATACAAATCTTATTTTTTTTCAAAAATGTCTGAAAAACGGCCTGTCAAGAGTGTATAACGGAGGTTTTTCACACTGGCGCTTCCATGGGGCCTATATGAAAAAAAAGGCCAAGCGTTCACATTTCCGCTACAGATGTTGCTCTTGGTAATTACATAAAATTGTAGTTACAATGTGGAAAAGTTACCATGTACCAAAATTAATTTAGTGGAAATTGTTGCTCCTTTTTTCAGTTTAAACCTTATTTTTTAAATAATCAAATAAAGATTAGTACTTAAAATAGGCCAGTCTTGTAGGAAAGTAATTTATCAATCGGATAAAGTTATGAGTTCAGAGCTGAATATTATTTGAATACAAATAATTCGTCAGTATATTTTTGTCATATTTTTAAACTGTGACGTATATTTGGAATATACCGTATATCGTATCGACAAAACCGCGGTCACACCGTTTTCTTCTTCTGGCCACCGAAACAACATCGCTGTTCGTCCATTTTGTAGATTCTCTTTTCTCTTTGCCACCGAAACAAAGCAGTTGTGTTGTGTTGTAAATGAAGCCGGCAGAGTGATTGGTTAACAATTTAATCTGTTGGCATCGGTGTCGCAATGAGTAAAATCATCAATTAAAACGGGAAAAGGTAGCTATTGGCAGCTTAAACTAATGATATTCGCTTATATTAAGATAATTATGCACAAAGTATCTCCAGAAATCAGAAATGTCTGTGCTTTGGTCGCAAATTAAGGCGTGCTAAATTAACAAACAAATGCTGCTTACTAGCATCGTTAGGCGACACGAATACACCAACTGTGGCCATGGTTTTCAAAGCAGTACAAAATTACCAAAAATATCTTACAATATTCGAGCATTTTTTCACGGTGACTGTACCTAACCTCAAATGTACTTTGGACCTTCTTGCAGCTTTGGTTATTGAGTTGAGTGAAAATTCAAAAGCCCCATCATGTATCTGTACAGTTTGACGCTGCAGAAGGGAACGGGCGTCACGCACGCCGTCCATGGCAACTTCTCTGGCGGCAAGCAGCAGGAGATACTCCTGTCACGTGGCAAGTCGCTGGAGCTGATGCGGCCCGACTCGAACACCGGCAAGGTGCATACGCTGCTCTCGACGGAGATCTTCGGTTGCATACGCGCTCTGATGGCCTTCCGTCTGACGGGCGGAACAAAAGGTTGGTAAAAGTAAGGAACAATTGTTGACTTAAACTCGTTAGATGTAACTGAAAGACGCACAAAACCCTATTGAGGCAACAACTCGTGTAGTTTGCCCCAGTAAGACCTTGTTAAACCCGTCTACGTGCGAGAGTAACCAAAAAAACTTGGCGTCGCATTTGCCATAACCCCAAACACATGGTATGGCGAACTGAAACTTCGAGTTACACCCGAAACCTAACCTCAAAATGGGGTCACCATTACAGCACTTCCGGTCCATTTCTAACTGGTCTTGCATCTCCTTCACTCTCATTAGATTATATCGTTGTGGGTTCTGATTCTGGCCGCATTGTCATTCTGGAGTACATGCCCGCCAAGAATGCATTGGAGAAAGTGCATCAGGAGACCTTTGGCAAGTCTGGCTGCCGTCGCATCGTGCCGGGCCAGTACTTTGCCATCGATCCCAAGGGTCGAGCCGTGATGATTGGCGCAGTGGAGAAGCAGAAGCTGGCCTACATCATGAATCGCGACACGCAGGCGCGCCTGACGATCTCATCTCCGCTTGAGGCGCACAAATCTAACACTTTGACCTATCACATGGTCGGTGTGGATGTTGGCTTTGACAATCCCATGTTTGCCTGCCTGGAGATCGACTACGAGGAGTCTGACTTGGATCCATCGGGTAAGCATCTTCCACTCTCTCTATCCCTCCTTCCCTATTAGCGCCTTAATTCTCAGGGTTTGTGGATTAACCCACCATCGACACCTGTCTGTACTTGGCGCCAGAGAAATTGTCGATCACTGAACCATTGGTGTTGCTGTAATTGCCTAGCCACACTTCACTGATTTGTGACCCACACTTGACCCTCATCTCCCGACAGAATATCGAACTAACAGATGTTTGATTTCCTTGCAGGCGACGCTGCACAGCGCACTCAGCAGACGCTCACATTTTACGAGCTGGACCTGGGCCTAAACCACGTGGTCCGCAAGTACTCGGAGCCTCTGGAGGAGCATGCCAATTTCTTGGTCTCTGTTCCTGGCGGCAATGATGGACCCTCTGGCGTGCTCATTTGCTCAGAGAACTATTTAACATACAAGAATCTCGGCGATCAGCACGATATACGTTGCCCGATCCCGCGTCGTCGCAACGACCTGGACGATCCCGAGCGTGGCATGATCTTCATTTGCTCGGCCACGCATCGCACCAAGAGCATGTACTTCTTTCTGCTGCAAACCGAGCAGGGGGACATCTTCAAAATCACCCTCGAGACCGACGATGATGTGGTGTCGGAGATCAAGCTCAAATATTTCGATACGGTGCCCCCAGCATCGGCCATGTGTGTGCTGAAAACGGGCTTCCTGTTCGTGGCCAGCGAATTCGGCAACCAGTAAGTGTGGAGTCTTGTGGCCTTTCTGGGGCTTCAGCTAATCGTTGCATTCTTTTTTTCTGCAGCTATCTCTACCAGATTGCTCATTTGGGCGATGATGATGATGAGCCAGAGTTCAGCTCGGCCATGCCCCTGGAGGAGGGCGAGACATTCTTCTTTGCGCCCCGCACCTTGAAGAATCTTGTACTGGTGGATGAGTTGCCTTCGTTTGCACCGATCATTACCTCCCAGGTGGCTGATCTGGCGAATGAGGACACGCCCCAGTTGTACGTTTTGTGTGGCCGCGGTCCGCGCTCGACATTGCGAGTGCTGCGCCACGGCCTGGAGGTCTCCGAGATGGCCGTCTCCGAATTGCCCGGTAATCCCAATGCCGTTTGGACAGTGAAGAAACGAGCTGATGGTGAGTTTCGTATTCTGATGCTTCTCTCTCTAAGATTAAGACTCTAGAACGTAAGAATGAAGGATCGTTTCTCTAACTCAACTGGTGCATTGATGATGATATAGAATACGACTAGCTTTACACACACGATTCCAAACAAGTCCCACAAGTTATCAACCACCAGTTCTCTCTTATTTCAGGCGCTTAAACACAGACGTCAGTCCGTCAACTGTTTTGTTGTGTGTGACTATCGAAAAAAGACAAAAAAGACCCGCTCTATAAAGCGAACACTTGTCGAGCTTATGTAAAATTATGTCTTGTCTTTTGTGAAACGATAGGTAAGGCAACATTTACACTGCAGCTCATAAGTCAACAGATACTACCTATACTACCCGAACTACTCCAACAAAACACTATTGTTAAATACCTTTAAGAACGTACCGTTGAACAGACGGACACGCACACACATTGAACATGATGCGATACTTATCAACCGTGTTTCAGCTGAATATCCATTGATTATAGCTTGATAAACTGATTATTCAATGCTGTCTGTCGTCTCCTAAGCTAGGAATACCTCGTCTAGAGCTCCAATCGATCCCCCCATACTGATGTCCCAAGTTTTGTCTTGTTTTTGCCCTACTTTTAGACGAATTCGACGCCTACATCATTGTGTCCTTCGTGAACGCCACGCTGGTGCTCAGCATTGGTGAGACCGTCGAGGAAGTCACGGACAGCGGGTTCTTGGGCACCACGCCCACTCTCTGTTGCGCCGCCCTTGGGGACGACGCCCTGGTGCAGGTCTATCCAGACGGCATCCGTCACATTCGCTCCGATAAGCGTGTCAACGAGTGGAAGGCCCCCGGCAAGAAGTCCATCACCAAATGTGCCGTCAATCAGCGGCAGGTGGTCATCACGTTGTCTGGACGGGAACTGGTCTACTTTGAAATGGATCCGGTAAGCATTCGATGGAGAGAGGATACTACTCTTACCATGCCCTGATGACAAGAACACGAAAAGAACAATCATGTTGAGACACTCTGTGTCCTGCAGTGCTGAGCTTTAGTTGCAAAATTCTTGGGCTTTTCGGATAATGTATGCACGAAACTAATGATATGTCTCCTCTATTTGCAGACTGGCGAGCTAAATGAGTACACAGAACGCTCCGAAATGCCGGCAGAGATCATGTGCATGGCCCTGGGTACAGTGCCCGATGGCGAGCAACGCTCATGGTTCTTGGCCGTCGGACTGGCGGATAACACTGTGCGCATCCTCTCGTTGGATCCGAACAACTGCCTGACTCCCTGCTCCATGCAGGCCCTGCCTTCGCCGGCCGAGTCGCTTTGCTTGGTGGAAATGGGACACACGGAGAGCACGACCAGTGCGGGAGCCATGGATGACGATGCACCACCACAGCGCAGTGGCAGCAACAAGGGCACAATCTATCTGAATATTGGCCTGAGCAACGGAGTGCTGCTTCGGACTGTACTCGATCCGGTCTCTGGCGATTTGGCAGATACGCGAACGCGTTACCTGGGCTCTCGTCCCGTGAAACTGTTCCGCATCAAGATGCAGGGCGCCGAGGCAGTACTGGCCATGTCGAGTCGCTCCTGGCTGTCGTATTACCATCAGAATCGATTCCATTTGACGCCGCTCTCCTATGAGACACTGGAATATGCCTCGGGCTTCTCCAGCGAGCAGTGCAGCGAGGGCATTGTGGCGATCTCAACGAACACCTTGCGCATCTTGGCCCTGGAGAAACTGGGAGCTGTCTTCAATCAAGTGGCGTTTCCCCTGCAGTTCACGCCGCGCACATTCGTCATTCATCCGGACACTGGGCGCATGCTGATCGCCGAGACGGACCACAATGCCTACACGGAGGATACGAAGAGTGCTCGCAAGGAACAGATGGCCGAGGAGATGCGCAGTGCTGCTGGCGACGAGGAACGCGAACTGGCCAGAGAGATGGCGAATGCCTTCATCAATGAAGTGCTGCCCGAAGATGTTTTCTCGGCCCCCAAGGCAGGGCTGGGTCTGTGGGCCTCACAGATCCGCTGCCTGGACGCCATGCACGGCCAGACGATGTTCAGTATGTCGCTGGCCCAGAACGAGGCCATCATGTCGATGGCCATGGTCAAGTTCTCGGTGGCAGCCGATGGTCGCTACTATCTGGCCGTTGGCATTGCCAGGGATCTTCAGTTGAATCCGAGAATATCCCAGGGCGGCTACCTGGACATCTACAAGATCGATCCCACGTGCTCCAGCCTGGAGTTCATGCATCGCACAGAGATCGATGAGATCCCTGGCGCACTGTGCGGCTTCCAGGGTCGTCTGCTGGCCGGATGTGGCCGAATGCTGCGCATCTATGATCTCGGAAAGAAGAAAATGCTCCGAAAGTGCGAGAACAAACACATTCCCTATCAGATCGTCAACATCCAGGCGATGGGTCATCGCGTCTACGTGTCGGATGTCCAGGAGTCTGTCTTCTTCCTGCGCTACCGTCGGGCGGAGAACCAGCTCATCATCTTTGCCGATGACACGCATCCCCGATGGGTGACGGCCACCACACTGCTGGACTACGACACCATTGCCATCGCTGACAAGTTTGGCAATTTGAGTATTCAGCGCCTACCCCATTCCGTGACTGACGACGTGGACGAGGACCCCACCGGCACCAAGTCGCTGTGGGATCGTGGACTGCTCTCAGGTGCCTCCCAAAAGTCGGAGAACATCTGCTCCTTCCACGTGGGCGAGATCATCATGTCGCTGCAGAAGGCCACCCTCATTCCTGGTGGGTCGGAGGCTCTCATCTATTCGACGCTCAACGGAACTGTTGGTGCCTTTGTGCCGTTCACCAGTCGCGAGGACTACGACTTCTTCCAGCACCTGGAGATGCACATGCGCAACGAGAATCCCCCGCTATGTGGTCGCGACCATCTCAGCTATCGCAGCTCCTACTATCCCGTGAAGAATGTGCTCGATGGCGACCTGTGCGAGCAGTACCTGTCCATTGAGGCGGCCAAGCAGAAGAGCATTGCCGGGGACATGTTCCGCACCCCGAATCAGATCTGCAAGAAGCTCGAGGACATACGCACGCGATATGCCTTCTAAGGTGAGTTTCCCAAATGATTTTGATTGATTTTTTGTTGCGTTTTTGTGATGAGATAGCAATTACCTTGGGACACCTATGAAATGCCTTGATTAGTGTAAATTTTAACAACTGAACCAAATATTTCTCATGCTTTCGATTCGATTTCGTATGAAATATTAATTTTATATTATTTGTTTTCCAGATGAATATGCAGCAGAAGTTGGGCAAGTCGTCGGCTGGAATGAATCCCTTGTGGAAAAGGTGCGTTTCTATTAATTTTAAGGATTTTTGGGGACTCTATTATTTCCAGGATGATTTACGATTTTACCTTGGGACACCTATGAAAGACCTGTGATTAGTGTAAAGTTATATTTAGCTGATGAAAACCAACAAAAGTTGGAATTACTGTACCATAGAATATCTTTATTTAACATTTGTCTTTATTTCATTGCAGTTTTTGGCCAGAAGACACCACTAATGCCGCGAATCCTTAATGATTTTAAGGTGAGAATTTGCTTTAATTGAACAAAAAACAGTCGTTCAATGATGATTTATTTACATATGTTAGACTAATGAAATAATTTGATTGTAAATTCACAACTGATGCAATAATCAATTATTTTATGAAGAATATCAAGTCCTGAAACAATTAATTAATGCTTGAACGTTGTTTGCATTTACAGATTCTTCTTACATATTCGATTAATTGGCGATTCATAAATATAAATCTAAATATTTCATACATTAGGTAAGTTGTTTAATTATGGACTTGAGCTGGAGCAAAACTAATTCTGGGACTCTCTTCTCTTGCAGTTTGTAATTCACAAAAAAATCCACAACCACTAAACGACTGCCTATTTATACTAGTATTTAATTTAGTGCAAATTCAATATTTTGCACAACACCAATTACCCACTTTAGCATAGAAATTAAATATTTTAAATAAAATACGCAAAATGAACAAAAGAATGTCAAACAATTTGTTGGGGTCTCGTCTCGCCGCCTCTCGTGCCGCCTCTGTCTTTGCGTCTGTGAAGTTTGATGTTGTTCGCGGCTCGGCTCGGCCTTATTATGGCTGGTGGGGCCCATTACCATGTGCCGGGCATTATCTTCTTGGCCTTGTTTGCTCTCCATTCCGCACTACGTGTGCCTGCGCCTGCAGATCGTCGTTCCCCGCTCAGCGGACGGCGAGTGGAATCCCGTTATGGCAACAAGCAGCAACAAGAAATGTCTGCTAAACGCCTCGTTCTGGGGCTGCAGTGCTTCTGTGACGCTTGTGGTATGTACGCAAAGCAAAATTGTTGTAATTTGTTATGTTTTGCAGCATAAGCACAGTAGTTATGCAAATTGTCGCTCGGCAGCAGAGCAGAGCAGAGCAGAGCAGCGAGTCAGAGCCCCTTGGTGGTCGATCGCTTGCCAAACAAGTGGCCATGCGATGCAATGGAATACCATTCCAGGGGAATCAGAGTCAGCCTCGTTCCCATCCTGCAACAGCCACTGCCACTGCCACAGCCACAGCCACAGCGACAGCCAGTGGCAGTTGCATCTGTGCTATGCCATCTGGTTAAACGATTTATTAACTTCATTTCTAGATCATTAGATCGCATAACACGGACATTCATCACTTGGCACTGGTTTTTTGTGCTCTTTCTTCTCAGTGAGGCTGCTGCTGGTGCGGCACGACACGCAAGCGCAATCTCTAGTCAGCATCTACGCATGCAATTCGCGCCACATGTTGCAGCCAACGATCTGCAGCGGCGATAAGGAC
Source organism: Drosophila miranda (assembly GCF_003369915.1). Classification (NCBI taxonomy): domain Eukaryota; kingdom Metazoa; phylum Arthropoda; class Insecta; order Diptera; family Drosophilidae; genus Drosophila; species Drosophila miranda. The sequence goes on along the minus strand of NC_046674.1, from coordinate 914,670 downwards.
AATCAACGCATGGCGCAAACACTTGGCACCAGGCCATAGTCACAGCCACAGCAACGGCCACAGCCCTGCAACAGCAACAGCAACAGCAACTCCAGCCACGCCCAGCGCCACGGAGCCATCCAGGGGGAGAGCAAAGGGGCAATTCTGGGGCAGATGAGTAGATGGTCAGCTGGCGATAAGACAATGGCCAAGACCCAGCAGCCAGCAGCCAGCCGCCAGCAGCCAGCTCTGGCCTTTTGTTGTGGGGCGTGTTTTCTGGGCCGCGCGCATTCGGTGCTCGTGTACTCGTATCATTGTTTGGGGCGATCGCAATCTGCCGGCCAGAGATCGTGGAATCAGAATCTTTAGTCTGTGGCCAGACAGACCCCTCGCCCTCGCCCTCGCCCTAGTCCTCGTCCTCGTCCTCGTCCTCGTAGATGCTTATCACATGGCGTCGCTCAAATGCCTTGCGTGATAAAATTTCGCATGAACTGCTCCACGACTACGATGGGATGTGGATGTGGATGTGGATGTGGATGGGGCCACATGGGTGTTAACGCTGCAACTTTTCAGCTGTCCACGATCTGCGTTTGCGTGTAAGAATTTTCTGCGAAATTTTGCTGAACACGCTGAGATTTTAATCAGATGTCTGGAAAAAGGGGACTGCAACTATGGTCGGGGATGGGATAGGATCTGTGACCGTGGCTGTCGCTGTGGCTGGTGGATAGTGTGTGCGGATTGCCAGGCCGACCGACACTTTCGCTGTGAATTAAATGCTCATTTTCGCTGAACGCCGAGGTGCTTTTCCAGTCACGTCTTTTCACAGTTAGCAACTTTATTAAAACTAACGGGCATGGTAAATAATTAAAACGCAGCTAAAGAAAGAGGGGGCACAAGCGGAATCGCAAATTGCTTACCATGTAATAAATAGAATCATCAGGCATCAGCTAGCCGCTGGGGGCAGCGGATGGGAGGGCCTCATCCACATACACATCATCATCATCATCATCATCACCACCAGAGGCAGCAGCAGGAGCAGCAGCAGCATTATTTTAATTCACTTAGCATCGCTGACGTTGGTTTTGGCCATGTCTTCGGCCTGGCTGGGGCTGCTCCTCCCTGCCCTCCACTCCACTCCACTCCACTCCACTGCCATCCGCATAGACAGAGATGTGAGCTTGAGCTTGAGCTTGAGCTTGAGCCGGTTGCTGGCAGTCCGACAAACCAATTATAAAGCGTAGATTTTGATGTGCACGTGTTGGGAGATGGAGATGGCAACGAGAGAGATAGAGATGGAGATAGAGAAAGCGATCTCTAACCCGAAGCGGGTATATCCAATTTGATCAGCGGCCAATTAGTGCGGCGTTGTATTGGCCACGATCTTCCAGAGCTCCAAAAGGGGGATGTGACATGAAAATTATCTTAGAGCTCAATGCGGAAATATAGAAATTGAATTCTGAATGATAATAGGATCTTTTTCGGGGTAAAAGTTCTTAAATCCCTTCTAAATGACAGAAGATTGGAAGAAAAAAAGGCATGTAGTGCTTGAAGAAGAAGAATTGCTTGAAGAAAAGCATCTCTTAAGCCGCCATCAATCGTTGATCCTTGATCTTTAATCTTTTGGTTAGAGCCTTCCACAGGTCGCATATGAGCGGTGAAACACTGCGTCTTTCAGTTAATCCCCCACTGGGGACCCAAGGAGAGAAGAGTGACACTCACATAAGCGGCAGAAGAGTCAAGTCCACAACTGTTGATTGCTGTCAGCAGTCTTTCCCCTCGATTCGTAGTCGTTGCTGCCACAGTTGTTGCCTGTTCTGGTTGCTGTTGTTGCCATTGCCATTGCCGTGGCCGGTGTTTGGGTCTGGGCTCTGGGCTCTGGGGTCTGACCCCATTCAATGTCATTAACTCGGTCCAAGGTCTGTTTGTGTGTTTTTTGGTTTTTGGCTGGCCCCAAAGACTCTGGCAATTTTCGCATAATTGGCTGAAAATTATGAAATGCTGCGAGGGCTCCCAGCACTGTCGCTGGTGACTACTCCCTCCCAGCTGGTGGCTGTGGTTGCATCTTCATTCGTTGTCTACTGAACTCATTTGAACTCTGTGCCTGTTACCTCCTCGCTCTCAAGTTGTCAGCACTCGGGTCCAAGTGGTTGCCCCGTTCCCTGAGGGCAAAACGATGTCTTCATGGCTCTCAAAATGGGTTTGGCCCGGCCTGGGTCTCGCTGCCTTCCTTTCACTCCGATCTGCAATCTCTCGGATCTGGGAATCTCGGACAAACCTCAACTGTAAACGTTTCAGTCACTTAGTCAGCAATCTGTTGCATCTAATTGTCTCTGCAACAAATTACTCAATTCCAGCCAGATGTGGCAAGAATATCAAGATCCGTCGGACACAGACGACCGGCTGGTCAACAGGTTTGACATAATTTTCACTTTAGTTTGTTTTTAAGAGCACAAATTTGCACGCAGCTGAAGGATGCGTCCACAAGCGGATGGATGGATGGATGGATGGATGGATGGATGGATGGATGGGAGACAACGATATCAACGGCAACGCCAGTCATGACCATGAGATAATGATAATGATCCCAATGACGTTGATAATGATAATGACGATCCAGCGATGACGATGCGTTGAGTAACTCAATCGAAGAATCTCAGCCGACGACTCCTTTCCGAACTCTTTCTCCCTGTGCATCCTTCTCTTTTTTTCGCAGTCAAACATGCACTTTTGTGGGCGTGGCACACTTCCGCAAGCAATTTGCTGCGATTCTTGGCTGGGGGCAGGGGGCAGGGGGCAGGGGGACTGGTGGGGTGGTCCTATAATGTAACATTTTAATGCTGAAACCGATGCTTAAAATCGAAGTCTCCAAGAAAAGAACTGAGGAAAACGTTGCGGCATCGTGGAGCAGATTTCAGTGAAATTCAAGTAAATTCTGGCAACAACTCGAACATTGGGTAATAAGATTGAAAAGAGATGAATTTTTGAGAATTTGGGAGATTATCTCTTGATAATAGAAGGAAGGAAGGAAGGTTTGAGAAGCGGTTGTTGTAAGTGGACCCTGAAAACTACGATCAGAATCAACGTGTGCTACCTTTGGCCTACATTTTGCATTGATCTTTATCTGCATGGCAATATTCTGTACCAAGATCGCATAATCTTTAAGCAAACTCTAGGTTTTGATCACTTTTCCTGCCCATCGATGCCATTGTACACCCATGAAAGGGGGGGACAATGATGTTTCGAGAGTGCTGTCGAGAGTGCAGTTGCCACAGTTGCAAGATAAATACCCAAGTTGATCAGTCGCACACCGAGCAGATCATCAGCACAGAACACGGAACAAGGCCCAGATGGGGGACTCCACAAACAGCAGACAGGAACGACAACGACAACGACAACGAGGAGTGGAGTGGAGTGGAGTGGAGGGAAGAGGCCTCTGCCAACGGGGAGACACGTCAACAATGAGGCATAAAAACGGGAGCAGCCGCATGCAACATAATTGAAAGCAATTTGTGGCTGACTGGGTGACTGTCTGACGACTGGTCCTGGGAGCTGGTAGCTGGTAGCTGGTAGCTGGGATCTGGATCTGGATCTGAATCTGGTTGTGGAGCAGCACCGGTGTCGGCATAAACATTGCCTTGATTGTCATTGGCCCCACACCCGTGTACCCGCTCACCCATCCATTCACTCATTCACTCATTCACTTGCCCAGCCAGTCAGTCAGGCAGTCAGGCAGTCAGTCAGTCAGTCACTCATTCAGTCAGTCGCTTACTCCATCAGTCACACACGTGTTGTTTGTCAATGCGCTGCTCCACATGGGGATCCTCCATCGCCATCCACTCCCATCCAATCCCATCCCACCGCTGCAGATGGCGGTGATGCTAAAGGGGTTCGGTGTTCGTGTTGCACGGCTCCTCTTCTGCCAGAGAGCGGAAGTCGCTTAGTTCCGGCAAATAGCAGCCTCCCCAGCCCATCCATCTCGATCTTCACCTGAAACAGATTGCCCCCATCCCAGAACTGAGGATTGGGGCTGCCACTGGTTACGCAACTGTGCCAATGGTAGCTTTGATTTGTATCTTTTCGACGTCTTCCCACCACACAGTAATTGCCAACAGCTGATCAGCATGTGCCACAAGTTGTGTGTTTCTAGTTTTTTCGGCTTTTCCTTTTGATTTAAATGCTTCATTTACTGGCTGCCCAATTCTGATTCATTCCTTTGCCAATTTCTAGGGCGAAGATTAAACGATCTACAGGCAGATCGTTTCTGGATCGAGGCCTCGGAAGAAGTACTTACGACCACGCTGAGAATGTTGAAGTTTCAGACCACAAAATGTCTTGTTTTATACAGATTCGTGTGTGCAATCTCCTTATTTAATTATTAGAGATATGCACATATCTACTCCTCTGGCAATTTGGCCACAATAAATGTATTGGCCTGGTAATCTTTGAACCATCAAATGCAAGGTTGTGGCCGTGACGACAATCCAGTCCCCTCCACTCCCTGGGCTGCTCTTGGCTCTGGGTGTTTCGCCATCGCACTTTGGGGTCATTTCGCTCCAGATAGGCTTCGTTGGGCAGCGCAGTGGAGCAGTCATCATCATCATCATCATCTGCTCGTAAATGGTGGGCAGGGGGGACACACATGCATGTGTGTGCGGCTTTGGCGATATTAAGCCACTTCCTACAGATCAGATGTTGTTTGTGTGGCCAAGTGCTGTGCTGATCTTGATCGTGCTGTTGTTGTTGTTGTTGTTGGTGTTGTTGTTGGTGTTGGTGTTGGTGTTTTTGCGAGACAATGAATGACTGAATGAATGAATGAACGGATGGATGGATGGCTGAATGTTGTTGGGAGTTGCACAGTTGGTTGATTGCCACTGGCTGGCTGGCTGCCATGTGTGTGTGTGTGTGTGTGTGTGTGTATAGGAATACTCGTACAATGTCTGCATATGCATGAGGCGGCTATGGCTTTGGCTTTGGGTATAAATTAATTTGCAGAACTGCCAGATAAATATCATGGAAGAGTGTTTCCTTAGTTAGTTGCTGTTTCGATTCGGTTTAGTGGGTTGTCATGACTTAGAGACCGAAAACGATCTTTAAAGCGGAACAGTTTCGATATCTCTTATATTCTATTCCCTATAGGTGTGTTCCCTTCTGTTTTTTCTGCCTCTAATCTCAGGTGTTACCTATGTACATATAATATAATTCCAGTCTGAGTTTGTCGTGCGCTTAACTTGAATTGTGTTGGGTTAGGTTCATCGATAAGTTGGGACAGGTTCGGATATCTAAAGGTCGCTTGGGTTGGATATAATCGCCATTGATTACCCAATGACGGGCTACAAGTTTATGTAAGGTTTGCTTCGTTTCCAGATGTGTTCTAAGCGTTCTACATGGATGAGCTTCGTTTTAGCATAGTATCGTTTTGAATGCCATCTCCAATTGCATTTTCGCATTCAGATACACACACACACACATGCACACATGTGTACACATAGTATTCGTATCTGAACGCACAAGGTAAACCAGCGTCTGGGGTCTGTGGGGGTCGCCTCTGGGGTTTCTCCAGGTGTGGACCAAACAGCTGTTGTTTGGCTGGCAAATCGCTCATACGCCTCGTTGTGCGGCCAAGCGTTGCACACACACACACACACACGGTGTTTGCTTAGGTGTGTGCCCCCTCACAGATACAGAATACAGACAGTTCCAATTCAAGTGCAGTACTCATCAATAAAGTGAAATTTGTTGTCAGCTCTGGCTGTTGCACAGGGCAATATGCCACACAGAAACATCATCATATAAACATCGTTTATATATACTCTATACATATTTATGTATATGTATGTACCGAGGAGAGTCGCACTCAATAGCAGCAGCAGACTGTGGCAGTGGCAGTGGCAGCCACACAGCAACCGGACGCACGTGTTCATTTTCATTTGGCGCAAGAGAACGCAAACGCAAACGCAAACGCGAGCCCAACAGCCGATAAACAGCCGCAACAACAACAACAACAACAACAACAACAACAACAGCAGCAGTAGCAGCAACAGCAACAGCAACAGCAGCTGTATGGACAGAATCTTTATAGAGGACAGCCGTACTACAAACGGAAGACGAACGGAACGACGACCGACGACCGACGACTGCGGAAATTATTCATTCAAACTGCTTGACTGCGTCTGCTGCTGCTGCTGTTGCTGCCACTGGTGCCACTGGTGCCACTGCCACTGCCGTTGTATACCCTTTGTATGGCAGAATGGTACGAGCATCTATCTTGGCAGTGCAAAAGAAATCAAACATTTCCGGTGGCTATACTCGTAGAGGGATTTCATTCCTCATTCGGCATCAATGGAATAGGTTTCTTCTGGTATTAAAGATATCAGGAATGGATGGAGTGGAACAATATTTTAGGCAGGGACTGGCACGATGGACAGGATAGTTTCTGCCACCTTTCGGGTTAAAGAATCCCCCTTTAATATCGAACAACATTTTGTGGAAAGAGTAAAGAAAATTTCTTTCATTGAAACGACCACTTTGAAAGCAACTTTTGATAAGAAAACCTTGAGGAATTGTACAGAAATTGTCCCATTTGTAGTGCAAATATCTACTGAATCCCCAAAAAATGTAGCTTCTCTTTCAGCAAGAGTAGCTCCATCTTCGGTGAATGCCACTGGGTTTCTGTTGCTGCCGTTTCCCTTGGTCTTTTTTCATATTCAATGCTGAAGAAATTTGAAATTCATACAAATTGCAAACGGCGTCACAGCAACAATGGATTCAATGGCATACGATGTACGATGTACGATGTACGATGGGGTTGGGGCTGGGGCTGGGGCTGGGGCTGGGGCTGGGGCTGGAGATGGGTTCGGGAGCCACCCATGCAGCTCCAGCATGTCCGGCAACGGCAACGGCAACGGCAACGGCAGCCAGCGACTGTCCGTCAAAAAATCACCGAACCGCAAAAGAGCAAAAACGCTACGCTTTTTTGTTGTTTTGTTGTTTTTGTTGTTAGTTTAGCCTCCTAATAATTATCTTTCGCTCTCTCCCTGACTGTTTTTTTTTGTTGTGTTTTTTGTTTAAAAATTGCATAACACAAAGGCCGAGATGAAAGCTTCGTGCTTTCAGAGGGAGACCTGGGGCTTTCTCTGCGTACCCCGGCCTTAGTGTTGTGTCCAATCCAATCCAATCCAATCCAATCCCATCCATCAGGCATTTGGGGAGCGCAGAGAGCGAGAGACCTCGACCACCAGAAAAAACAGAAAAAAACAGAAAAAAACAGAAAACAGAAACAAACGAAATCAACGTCAGCTCGTCTTTCACACAGGTGTGCGCAATCAATCAACATGAGATCACATTAAACCCCAGGGTAACAATGGCCACGATAATCACAGAGAGACCTCTTTTTTGGATGTGTTTTTCGGCTTTTTTTTTCGGGGTTTTGTTTTTGGAGCTACTCGCACCGCACTCGTACGCACCCGCAACGTCCGCAGAGTCCGGTCCACGCACACGAGCGTTGATGTCTCTGATGCCAGCTTTCGGCTGGTGGGGGCTATCGCTGTGGCTGCGGCTCATTAGAGCCCCTCTCGCATTCAATGACCAATTGTGGTCGTGTCTCCACACAGCTCGGGGGTGATCTCCGGGCCCCCATTCCCCATCGGCTCCCCCGAATAGACCGACTTGATTGCTGTAACATTCCACACTTAATTAGGGGGCCACCGAGCCGCGGCGCTTGAAAGAGTTGTACCGAAATACTCGACGAGTATTTTCCACGATCTTTTCGTTGTTCGTTGTTCGTTTCGCTGTTCACTTCTGAATGAAAAAAGTTTAACAACAAACAAAAAGGTAAAGAAAAAACCAATGCCAGATGGCGTCTATTTGTACAGTGTGTGAAGTACCCATAGGAAATGGTGCCATATTTCCTATATAAAAGTCCAACACACATATGGGAATGCCCTTCGAGTCCCATCATCACGATGAAGACTGGGAGATCAGGGGAACAAAGGGGATCTTCTAAAGCATGTGGGGGTCGAAAGCTCACCTTACAATTTCCAACATTCTACTCAAAATAATTTTGAACAGTTCCAAAACCGCTTTCAAAATTTTTACTCGGCATTTGCAGTGCCAAGAGGCAAATAAATGATTGGATTGTAAAGAGAATTGTATGAACTTACATATGATTATCGATGCGTGTCAGTAGAATGGACATACCTGGAAATATATAGAGCCACAGCTGAAGTTATTCCACAACTTTGCCATTTTTGTATATATAATTATTTAAACAATTTATGAAATATATTATTGTCAATACTTCCCACAGAAAGAACCCCCAATCTGTAGTCATACTAAAAATTACTTAATCCTCCCATAAATACCACAGGAGCCTCTGATATCTAAACCATCCATTGCGGCTTGTTCATGGCTTAGTTATTCAGTTGTGGTGGGGGCTCAAGCTCTTCTGGAAGCGGAACAAACCTGCCACCTTGGAAGAGGTAGTGGAGCAGATGATGCCGCGCCTTGATGTGGTATAAAACTTCAAATTTGGGTGGCTATATCTTCAGGTGTATCCACTCTATCGACACATATGTATGAAAAATCTTGTGAAAGGTCGTCTAGGGGTCCTTTAAATCCATTAGTTTTTGTTAATATACGCGCGGCAGATGCCGAGGGAAAATTAAGTATGAGGATGTGATTTACCTACAAACTTATTTGTGTCTCGTGCATAGGATTTCTCCTTTGTCTCTCTCTTTCATAATAAATTATGAAGATCAATCTTTTAAGATCTATAGAATATGGTTTCATATTTGAAAGAAAGTTTCCCCTAATATTGTGGGAAGAATACTTAATTCTTTTCCCTTTTTGGTCTTTTCCCAATTAACAGGCCCTCTGATTCTTAGCTGATTTCCATATGAATCCACTAGGCTTCTGCTGTCTCTTTTGTGTGCCACAGGGAGTGCCTCCACAAAGAGAACCGAAAAGAGTCAAGCCGCAAGTCAATATTTGTCGCAGCGTTGAACAATTTTAATTGGATATTTGTTGTACCCTTTTGGAAAAAGCCACAAGTCAACAGCGGGGCGACGACAAGTGCGTCTGGTCTGGCCTGGTCTGGTCTGGCCTGTCTGTCGGAAAGCTAAGCGAAATTAGCATATGAATATACTTTTGGTGGGCACTGTGTCTGTGTTTGTATGCGGTTTGGCTTATGGCTCTCGCTTTTGGCTTTTGGCTTATGGATCGGGTGTCTCCCCAGTCGGAGGCGGCGGCGGTGGCGGCAGTCATCAAAGGCGGACCACACCGAACCGAATCGAATGGGGCAAGCAGCAAGCAGCGAGCAGGCAAGGGGAGGGGCTACAGGCAACATGTGCACTTTAACGCACATGAAACCGATCCCAAATTGGAGGTCACGTAGTCGTCCACAGCATTGACTCCACGGCACTGTGCACTGGGCACAACGACTTCGTTTTTGGACCCTGGCGCATATAAATTACACAATGTGGCGGCCGGCCAAAGCAGGCAACAAACAGCCGCGCAACACCACCGTGCCACCGCCTGCCACAAGCGGCAACAACAAATCGAATTGCAGCGAACCGCAACCGCGGATGGATGGCTGTGGATGCAAGTGAAACCCTGTAAATGCAATGAAATGGTTTTTAACTTTTCGCCATTTTTCGACCCAAAAAAGAAGACGAAAATTAAAGATCGGAGCAGGGCAAGGGGGCAAGGGGGCAAGGGGGCATGGGGCAGGACAAGGCAGTCGGCATGCCAATAATATGCTTTTTGATGTTTCAACAAGGTCAGCCAATGGGGCCCATCTCCATCTCCACCTCCACGTCCACGTCCCTTGCTCCTCCCTCTGCCCCACCACTGAGCGATGAGCAAACAAAGGCCATAAACATAATGCCCCGCTTCACGCAATTTCCAAGGCACGAATCCGAATCCGAATCCGCATCTAAAGTTCGAAAGGTTTCGCTCTGGCAATCGAATCGAAATGTATTTGGCCCTCGGATTGGATTTGGGGCTCTGCTCTGCATCTTTCACTTTAACCTGCCGGGGTCCACGGGGTCCACGGGGTCCACGGGGTCTGGGCTGTGATTGCCCGTTCGGTTCGTTCGGGCCATCAGTGATTTGATTTGGCATGGCTCTGGCATTTGCATCGGTTACGAAGGGCCTCACTCGCAGCTTGATGGGAAGGGAAAACTTGAAAGATCTTTATAGGTGGAGTGAACGGAGGAAGACTCTTAAAGGTACAGACCACTGGATGGGCATTAGAATCTTGGAATTATGAAGAACAGAAGGAAAGGAAGTCCTATATCTTATCCCATAATTGTACTCCTTAATCGATATAAAAGAAGAAACGGTTAGGCCTCCTTTTTAAGGAGAATTGATCAAAGGCCCGTGGTCTGCTGGTCTGTTGTTTGTCTACGGAATAAGTATCAAAATGTATATGTTTTATTGACTGCGGATGCAGTTCATAAACAACTGTCCGTCCGCTGTCCATGATCCGTAGTCTATAGTCCGGAGTCCATGATCCGATTGCCCGTAGCCGCAATATGGTGCGCATCTGTTACATGTTAAGGCCCGCCAAGGCGGAATATCCCAGCAGAACAGAACCGAATCGACTCGACTCGACTCGAACATCAGATCTCAGCAGATCTCGAAAAGATATTTTCTACGAGAATATACGTGTGTACGTGTGTGTGTATGGGATGGCATTTGTATTTATGAAATCAAACATAAGGTACGCCAGTCGATCGGTTCCGTTCCCCCTTTTACCTACAGCCGCCTCCTCCTCCTCCTCCTGCTCCTCCTGCTCCTCCAACGCCTTCTGCTCTCTGTGCAGCTGCACATTTGGCACACATGACAGCGGCATGCCCCAAGTCAAAAGCGGGAAATTTTCGGAAATCATAGCAGCCACACACATGCTGCCCCACGAACAAAAAAAGGGGGGAGTTGGGCGAAGATCATCCTCCACACGCACGCCCAAAAACAGAAGCTGAAGCTGAAGCTGAAGCTGAAAAAAGGGAAGATTTTTATGCATTTCCAGTTAAATCGGAAGTGGAAGTGGCACCGGGAGAGAGAGACAGAGATCCGATCCGTGCCACGATTAACACGCTATTTCCGTCAGGGGCATCGGAGGCTGGGAGGCAGGGACTGGGAGGCAGGGACTGGGGCTGGTTCCCACATGTCATTCGCCCTCAGCTGTTCCTCCACGGATGGTTGGACGGGGACGGGGGCGGTGGCGGTGGCGGCTCCGACGAGCTGCTAATGATGCCAACGGGTTAAAAATCTGTGTTGTGATCTATTTCGAGTGTGTGTGCCACTCTCTTCTCGGTGTTGGTATGCCCTATCCCGAAGAGGGTGGATCTGTTTTGGCGGGGTACCTGGCAATCTCTACGATGAATAAGTGTGAAAAAGCTAAGGAACTAAAGAACTAGGAAACTATCTATTCCTCATTGACCAGATCTTACAAGATACATCATGATCTCTCCTTAGACCTAAGATCGTTTATGCCTCTTCGAAAAACCCGAGTGAGGGTACTCAGAATTCTATAGCTCCGCGATCATCTTTTCTTTATTGTCTCTCGATATTTTTGTGTGTGATATTTTGTCCAAGTGTTGCTCAATATTTTAGCTTTGTTTATGGGGAGTGCTCCCCGATATAAACCACGTGTCATATTTTACGATACACCATGGACTACGGAATGGGCCCGCTCTCGGGGACACTTTCGTCGGCGTTATGGGTTTTTAAATTTAAATTTAAATTTAAATTTAAATGTGAAAATATTTTGATTGTCTTTGCCTGTCGCCCGATAGGCGTTCAGAGCTGCTCAAACTGTCTCTGCTGTTAAATGATTCGAGATTATGGCCAATTTTCCAATTTTCTAGCAGTCAAATGCATTTTGACACAAAATTGACATTTAACAAACCGGCCGGCCGGCCGGCCATGCGGTGGCATGTTGCATGGGTTGCTGCCGCTGCCGCTGCCGCTGCCGCTGCAACAAAAGCAACTATAACAAGGTTCGACAAGTGCATAAAACACGCCCCAGACAAGTGCGTCGTCGATGGATATGGATGCCACAAGCAGCGACAGCGACAGCGACAACGACAACATCGGGGGGACACCAAAATGGTCAGACACTGGGCGAACAGTTGGCTTTTCGGCACCGATCCACTGCGATCCGCTCCGATCCGATCCGATCCGATCCGTTCGACCTGCCCCGGCCATATACAGCGGGCGCTGTCTCTGCCTCCCCATATGGCCATTCGACCGATATTTCAGCTATATATAATCGCCGTATTTTTTTTTTTTTTTTTTTTGCCGTTGTTGTTGCGTATTTGGCGAGCCATTTCAGCCCGCAGCTGGCACTGTCCCCTGTCCCCTGTCCCCTGTCCGCAGTGCGGGCTTTCGTATACCAATAATTCCTGCAGCTGGTGTTGGAGGCCTTACACCTTTCACAATCTGACATAACCTTTGTGTCTATATACACAAGTATTTTATGCACATATATGTCTTATTATGTCCAAGGCATACCAAGACGGTACTCCTTTATCGGAATACTAGGTTACTATCTGTGGCTGATGATAATATATTTAATTGACACACAAGAACATCCCATACTTTCGCCCACGTATTCTCACAGTATTCTCCCACAAATTTGAGCAGTTCCGATCTTGAATCTTTGGAAAGTACAAAATAGTGCTACAAAGTGAACCAAAAACTCATTGACTGGAGTATCGAACTTTGAAGATACTACACACTGGAATACTAGATTATATGGGACGACAATCCGGCACCTCAACTTAAGTAGACACACGTAAGTAGAGACCATTGAATTTAAGGACTTTAAGGATTTTAATGTTACAGTATATTCCTCTTGGATTAGCAGAACATACCATAGGATTTTCGTTCTCCTGTGATCCTGAAAGGGCTGCAATCGCCGGTGTCAAAGACCACATAGTTTTTTCCACATTTTGTGGTCCAGATTTATTCCCTTGCCACCATTGCCGAGCCACCACTCATTTCTGCAAATGAATTCTGGGCAGAATTCGATCCGTAAGCCGTAAGATTTACCAACACTTGCAGCGAGGAACTCTGAAGCTCTGGAGATCTGCATATACCAACAGATTTAGCTTAGAAATTCCTAAATCGAATAGATTAAACCAGACTCTTCCGTATCTGCGTCTTGTATGATTAATCCTGCTGTATCCTTCCCCTCCGCCCGCTGCCGCATCGTGCAATCTCAGTGAGCATTAAGCTGATTAATTGAAGTCATCATGGGATGTGGCAGGCAGGCAAGTGGAAGCTGCAGACGGCACCAGATTGCCACATAAATTCACTTAAGATTGCAACCAGCTTCGTTGTGGAGAGGCCTCTGCGACAACAGTGGCATCCACTGTGACTGTGACTCCTCCTTGTGGGGGCCGGGGCCCCACTTGAGTTCTAAGCCCGCTCCAAGTGGGAGCCCGAAGATCACGCGGGAGAGAGAGAGAGAGACAGAGAGAGTTCATGTGACAGGCCGTCTGGGGACGGGATGATTAAATGAACATTTAGTGGCTGCTAATGAATGTGGTGCAGTCAGGGGCATGCAGCAGGGCGCAGGGGCAGCGAATGTCACACGCGATGCTTGGGGTCGCGACCGACAATACGGAGGCGTCTTCGCAGCCAATCAAGAACTTGCAACTTCCACAGATCTCAGCAGTTTGGCTTTGGCCTCATCCGGAGTCTCATCTGCAGCCTCATCTGTGGTCCCATCTGGAGCCTCGGATGCAGCCTCCGATGCAGACAAACTGCAATTGAGTTGAGCATTGCCATTGCCCCTCCTTAAGTGCCGGCGCGTCATAATCCCACATGGTCTGGGTCTGGGTCTGGGCACTGCCACTGGCACTGGCACTGGCTCTCTCTCGATTCGCCTCGAGTATGAGTCGCAGTCTGCTGCTGTTCTCTGTGTGTGTGTCTGACTCGTTGACTCGTTGACTCGTCTGGAATGCAGATGTGTTTGGTGCATAGCTGCAGTTGCAGAGTCGGACAATCATTCGGCAGAGTACACTGCGAGAACAGCACAGGTTTCAGGTTTCAACAAAACGATGTGGTAGATATGTCTGAGATGAATCATTAAGAGTCTCCGGAGGGAAAGCCCCCCGATTTGTTCTCAGTGTTCAGCCCACTTGCTGTTTGGAAAAGTCTCATATCAACAACGCTTGGCATTCAGTCAAGGAGTCGTCATAGCAGCGCAGAACCCCATTCCCATTGCGATGCCCCCCAATCTCACTTCCCACTTGCCACTTCCTTTGCATGCAGCTGCGAATATTTACCAGATTGTACAAATATTACTTCTTCACTCGAAGACTAATTAAATTTGAATTTTTGTATTAAACGAGCTGCAGAAGGGGCAGCGGCAGTGGCAGCGGCAGGGGCACCGCCGAGTGGGAGGTTGCCCTCACAGAGAGGACCACTCGAGCCGCCTCCAAAAGCTGCTGCTGCTGCTGCTGCAGCTGCAGATGTGTTCGGGATACCCAACGAGACACTTGCAGAGGCGTTTCAGTTTGTAGACAACTTCGGACTGCCTGGCTCCCTGCATTGCGCTGCTGCCGCATGCCCCTTCCATGCATCCGACTCTGCCACTTGGCTGGTGGTCCAAGGCGTCTAAATTTATGGCTTAATTTGGCGCTCTCGCTAAATGCGTTTGTGTCAGGGGCTAGCAGGGGGTGCAGTGCTCGGCGGTGCAGTGCGGTGCAGTGCGGTGCAGTGCGGTGGGGCACGGGCCCCCTAGGTGGGCGTAGCTGTCAACATTTTTGACATTTTAAGTGTGTTGTTCTTCTGACTCGCCAAAACAGGCAAATATTTTCACAGCCAAAGGTCTCAGACAGGCAGAAAAAGGGGGAAGACTTTCAAATTAGCAAAAGTGTTTTATGGGGAAGGGAGTGGAGTGAGTCCTCATGAATCGGAATACTAAATCATGCGCCCAATATTGAGGAGGAAACCAAGAAATCGATTTCCGAGAGCTGGTAAACTACGAAGAAATGCAGTGCTTTGTGCTTTGCGATTCAGAGCAGCGTTCAGATACGAGTGCTGGCTCTCGGAGGACCATGATGGACCATCTTTGAAGGATGTGGTGCTCCCTTAGACCATTTTTCAGACGAGCAGGAAAAGAAAGGGGCTTTCCCCATCGATATCTTGACTTTCTTTCATCGTCAGAAGCTCTTTCAGCAGTGCCTCGAAATCGAATACTAGGGATCTCCTAAGACCTAACCACAAACAAACCTAGCCTCGCCATAAGTATTTTAGGAGCCATCCACCAATCAATGGGAATCTTTGTTCATCCCCGAAGATCAAACTATCCTAAATGCCTTTTATTATATTCACAGCACAGCACCTTACAATACGATACGACACGATACGATATATAGACTGTTCCCATTCATAAAAGGCGCTAGAGAAATCTCTCTCTCTCTCTCTCTCTCTCTCTCTCTCTGTCTGTCTGTCCTTCTTTCTATGTAGATGTGGGCTCGCAAGTGAAGTGCTCGCATATGTATGTAAACTATCTGTAGACACTGTAGACACAGAGCTTGTCTGTCGTCGGGCTGTATTTTCGCATATCGTTCGATTTGCATAGACTTTTAGAGGCAAAAGGTAGAGTTCATTCCCCGCTCGAGCTTGTGCTGTTTGTCTAGCCATCGATTTGGAAACCAAAAATTGTCCCCACAGACCCTCTCTGGAGGTATGCGGGGGCGTTTGGCCTGGTCTGGCCGGGCCTGGTCGGGTCTGATGGCCTGAACCTTTTCTAATTGTCATGCGCCAGAGCAGCTCCGGATGTCGACAACGTTGTCGATTGTTGTTGGATGTCGTTTTCGATGTCGATGTCGTTGTCGTTGTCGTTGTCATTGTCGTTGTAGTGCGTGCCTCCGATCTGTGTATCTTTTTTCAGTGTCAGAGACTGATTTGAATGCGCGTTTGGTTTGTGGAATGGCCGACCATTTTGGTAAGAGTCTTGTGTACTTGTGTTGTCCATTTGATTGCCGGCTACTTCTGCTGTCGCTGCTGGCCCATAAACAAATCGTACTGCAATTAAGAGCCCAAAAAAGAATCGACAACAGCTTTGAAAATAGAAATAAATAATTAGCGGCAGGCGGCAGGCAGCAGGCAGCAGGAAATTGGCCAGCCGTTTGGCCCCATTTATGGATGTGTCGCATAATTTGAGCTGGAATAAATCGGGGGAATACTCCGTACTGTGTGTGGGAGGGAGTGTGTATGACTGGGCTTTGGCTGGGGGGAGTGGGAGAGCTGTGTGTCGTGCTCAAAGGTGCAAAAATTATGATTTATTCGATGCTGAAATAAAGATAACACCCAGGCCCAAGGGGCAACATCGTGCCACTGCCGGCAGCAGACAGCAGCACAATGGATGTGACAAATCTGGTTGGCCACACGACACCTGCAACATTGCAACACCCGGGGCCCCCAAAAGAACAGCGACAGCCACAGAAAATGCGGAAACAAGGATCGGCCTGACGCGTGACATGAAATGAGATGCATCTCGAGTGGATTATGGGATCTGTGGGGGATATGTAAATGGAATCCGCAGAGATTCCACTCGTCTTACAGCCGCCGGCTATGGAGAGGTGACTCATGGATGGGGACTTGCTGTGGCACCATCTCTCAGGCAGCTCCCCTCTTAATCAATCCGTTTTCCATATCTAAGCCGTGTGTCCATGTGTCGCCGGTTTATCGGTACTTGTTCTCGATTGCAGTGACGCTAAGTAATTGATTAGTTGTTTGAACACTAAATAATTACATCAACAGCAGAGTTTATGCTTGAAACCCGATCTGAATTGATCGTTTCCATATGCAGGCCCGTTAGATATCATTGCCACAAGCATTATAGAAGCAGATATGCTAAGTATGACAGAGAGCCTGAGAGCACCACGAATTTCAATGAAATTTAAGGCATTTTCCTTCGATTCCCATTAATATGTATCTATATATATTACCAGCTTTCTTTTGCAATAAACTTTCCATCCATAATTGAGCACCTGACCGAACCGACCGAGCGTTCTTTTCGCTTCGCTTTAAAGAGTATACAAGAATTTCCATCAGCATAATTTTCCAGCCGCTTGCTACGTGACCTCATGCCCGAGAGCCGGCGGCAATTGAATCTTGGTAGCACTGCCACAGCCCCAGGCTCTGGGTCTGGCTGTGGCTCTTTGGCAAATTAGAGATGCTCCTTCAGAGCCATGGGCTTCCTCAGTTCTAGAAGCAATCTTCTTGATGCCATCGCCCATCGCCCCTTCACTTCATTTTGTTTGGCAATTTGTGGCACAATTTCCAAGGGACGTAACCCAATCAAGCAAATTGATTGCGCTGCTCTGTTCTATGTAGGAGGAGGACGAAGGAGGACGAAGGAGGACGAAGGAGGACTCTCCCATGACCGTTCAAATCAAACAAATGCGTCAATTAAATTTTTATAAACGAGTTGAAGCGACACACGACCTGGACGTGCGTCAATTAGGTGGCAGGCAGGCAGGCTGGCGGGCAGCCTTGGTGATGTCGTGGTGGTGGTGGTGGTGGTGGTGGTTGCTCCGTCGGCACACGCCCACAACCCCAATAGATAAGAGGAGGCATGAGGAAGGGGCAACGCAGCGACGCAGCCACGTGGCCTGGAACATTATGCACTGAGTCAACAGGGAACAAGCCCTGGGATCGGACCTCATTAGTCCCTGGAATACGCCTGGAATACGTACAGGTAAAAAGGGAGGGAATTCGGCTTGCAGCTGTCTCGAATTCCAAGAGCCACGTGTCAGAAATGCATGCCCCATGCCCCATGCCCCATGCCCCATGATCGTGCTGTGTGTCGGGCGAACAAATGTCGCCAAGCGCTGACCCAATTGCCGCGGGTCCGCGGTTCCGCGGTTCCGCGGGGTCATGATAATTTCAGGAGCTTTGGCTTTTGTGTATTTCGTGATCGTGAGCGGAGTTCAGCGGAGGCGAAGCCGTGTGGCATGGCATGGCCTGGCCTGGCGCTCCTTTTGACGTCTGCACGTGGTTCAGTCTGCGCCCGTCTCTGGGCTTGGGTCTGGGTCTGGGTCTGGGTCTGGGTCCGTCGCCTGCAGCTCCACCAGCTCCAAATGCAATTCCAAGACAATTTCCATCTCTTTTCGGTTTTCCATTTGCATAAAAATCAAAGTATAGAAATGCAATGTCTCTGGGCATGGATTTATGGCCCGGCCAAAAGTCTGAGAGGGGAAAAATCAATAGCAAAATGTCTACACATTTGGCATTTGGTGGGCCGCGTCGGGGCGGGGCGGGGCGGTGCGGGGGCGCCACATTTTGGGGGATGCACTGGCGCCGTCTCTGTTTCTCTGGCGATACGTCTCTACGGCTGTCTCCCTCGCTTTATGCAAATGAATTCAAAATGGCTGCCTTCATGCGCCGTGAGAGCGGCAGAGAAATGCAGTCCCAGAGAGAGAGAGAGCCAGCGGGAAAGTCTCCACGTTGCCAGGGCAACCCTGGGGGGGCTTTTCCTGCGCTAAGGGTGGTTCCTGGGAAAACTTTGGTATCGATTTGTCTGGACACCAGATGCAAAGGATTTCGTTGGCTCCTGGTTTCGATTGGGTCCCAAAAAACTTCACCCGAAACCTTTTGCCTCCGGAGTCGTGTGGGAATCGATGCCACAGGACACCAGATGCAACGGCCACCGTTGGCTGTGCTGGAAACTCCACTCCATTCGGGGGTTTCCCTGGGATTTTATTGGATCCACCGCACTGGGTGGGAGCATGCTCCCTTCGATGACTATCGATGCCACAGGACACCAGATGCAACGATTACCGTTGGCTAGCAAATATAACCCCTGGATTGGCCTTGTATCTCCAGTGTTCCACCTTACAATTCGGGCTAATTCCACTTGACAGGGAGTGGGACACGTGACCTTTACAAAAGCGCCACGAGGCCGCATTCTGTTCTGTTCTGTTCAGCTCATTAGGAGCGTCTGACAAGCGTTTCTCGTGTTCGCCGATACGATCTTTGCAACATCCCAAATCTCTGGGCCGTGCCCCCCCCCACCCCCTGGGTTGAGGATTTCGTTTGGTATGCGATCTGTTAAGCGGCAGGCGGCAGGCGGCAGGCAGCAACCCCTAAGATGTTTCCAGTTGATTGCACTGGTTCCGGATTTGGTTTAAAGTTGTGTACAAAGATTTGATGTTTTTGATTTCATTAAGAATGGTCTGAATGGTTGTACAGCTAGGGGATTGCCTCATAATTTGGCCTTTTTTTTGTGTCTCCCAACTTTCATAAGGAACTCCTTCGCCCCATGGAGAACTTCTGTGGGAAAGTTGCATTTCCATCTTGGGATACCTTCCCGGCTGGTCCCTTGTTCATTCGGTGACTTTCCTTTCCTCAGCCATGGGGCCGGGGCCGGGGCTGCAACATCTGTTCGTGGCACATCGCATATCCTCCGGAGCACGTAATCATGTTACGACACAAAACTGACATGACATTTTCAGCAAAAGCGATTAATATCGCACACGACTTGGACTCGGACTCGGACTGGGACTGCGACTGCGACTGGGACTGGTAGACTTGGACTTGCAGTTGCAGTTGCAGTTGCAAGTTGCTCGATGCCCGATGCCCGACGCCCGATGCCCTGATGCCAGTTGCAAGTTGGGAGTCAGGAGTCCAGACATGACTCGGATTTCGTATACTTTGGTGCATTGTTGTCGTGGCAGCCACCACCGCTGCTGCTGCTGCCGCTGGAGGCAGCTTGGGCAAGAGTCTTTTAAAATGACTTAATGGGGCACAGCTCATAAATTCACGAATTTGCATAAACCGATGCCTGTGTGACCCGAGTATTTGGGCAACATTTGACTGCCACAAAGCGACAGCGACAGAGACAGAGGGAAGAGCGCCTTCAGGCAGGCAGGAATGAGTCAGCCAGAAACCCGAATCCCCATTGTCGAGGCAGCTCCGAGACTCCATCTGGACTGGCAGCCTAATAAACACAATTAACTTCATCATTTTGAACTCAAATTATTTCATTTCAATGCGATAAAATCGCAAATCACGAAGCGAAAGCTGAGCAGACAATAGACCCAGAGCCAGAGACAGAGGCAGAGCCAGAGCCAGAGCCAGAGGACCCACGACCAGAGCCAGAGCCAGAGCCAGAGCCAGGACGGTGAAAATTAAGTCAAACTAAGGCTGCAAAACGTTTACCAATCGGAGAGCGATCGGGACATGGTCGGAGTCTCTGTCTGTCCAGGGTTTGGAGCAGCAGCTCCCGCCCGCGCCACTTTCAATTGGATTTGGCTGCTGCCGCTGCTGCTGCCGCTGCTGCCGCTGCAGCTGCAACTTAAGATTCGG
The DNA here is from genome assembly GCF_003369915.1 of Drosophila miranda. NCBI lineage: Eukaryota > Metazoa > Arthropoda > Insecta > Diptera > Drosophilidae > Drosophila > Drosophila miranda. Next base: position 894,363 of record NC_046674.1, on the reverse strand, counting down.
GAATGGCAATGGGAAATGGGGATTGGGGATTGGGGGATCGGGATCGACGGCCTCGGTCAGGTCTCTCTATCCCTCTGGGAGAAGGAGAATAATGTTGCATGTCGCGCCAATTGTGTACACGATTTGACTTGGCAGCCTGACAGTGCCTGCTGCCCACTCCTGCAGCTTGTGGGCTGGCTGGCTGGCTGGCTGGCTGGCTGGCTGGCTGGATCTCGGTTGAGTTGCTGTTGCTGTTACTGTTGCTGTTTGTGGCGGCTGTTGTTGCGGCTGTGTCAGCTAATCAGACGGCAAGTATCTCATCTTCGAGGACTACTAGCAACTGCCAAAACAACAGCAAAACAGGCAACACAGCAACTGCAACACAGACTGCAACAGCAACAGCAACAGCAACATGCACACGAAACAAAACTACCAAGTCATGTTGGCTGCCTGCAAATAAATCTCTTGGCTGCTGGTTGGTTCAATTGGGCCCCCGAACAGAAACCAAACCAAAATACAAACCAAAAAAAAAAAAAAAAAACATAAGAAAAAGGTGGACACAACACAATCAGAGCCAAAAAGCCAAGAGCCCCGCTCGGTCCGTTGCTGTGTTTCCTGGAAAGAGTTTCCTGCATTGGTAATATCTATGTTGCAGTTCCCTGTTGACTGTTGCCTGTTGCCTGTTGCCTGTTGCCTGTGGACTGTTCCCTGCTGCAGTTGCAATGTTGGGGCCGCTTTCAGCCTGATTTAGATCGCTAAATGTTGGCAGTTGACTTTATGAGGGTCAATCAGGCTAAACGCGGAATGGCACTCGAACGGCCATCGGAATGGCATCCGCAGCCGAGCCGAGCCGCAGGAATGTTATCTCTGCTCCGAAATGGAGCACCAATAAAGATTCCATTCGAGGGAGAGCTCTGATTACGCGGCCATAGACGTGATGTTCTCTGGGAAGCCATGGACAATCGCTGCGAATGAAGATATTTGACCTGCCTTCAGATACAGAGATTTCCATTTGCGATAGCTTCATTTGGTGGCCGGAGATTGTGGGGAATTTATGCAAACATTTCTCCTGGGGGCAGCATCCACCAGGGCTACAAAGTAAAAAGCGTTTAAGGATCTGTTTAAGGCTGTTTCCTACTGCTGTTTCTGGAATGATTTGGGAGTACAATTATGGACTGGGATCATTGATAAGTGGACTTTACACAGAAGTTCCTGCAACGAATTGATCTCAAGTGTTGATGTGGCATTCATATTCACAGATGCATCTATTCCACAAACTCCAGGCCCCCCTCCCTCTCTGTCTCTCTCTCTTACCTGGCCATATCCTCCTGTGCCGGCCACTGATTACACTAAACGACTGCCCGCGATAGCCGCTTTGCTTTTGGCATTCCTTGGACGCCAAACGCTTTCAAATGCCCATAAAAAACACACACACACACAGCAGTACGGGGGGGACACATCCATGGGGCAGGCAGGCAGCAGGCGGCAGGCGGCAGGCAACTGCTGCGCAGGCGCGCGTGTTTGGAAAGAGTTCAAGTCGCAGCTGGAGACTGCACTGCTTTTGGCGCATAACTGAGCTCTGGACAAGCGCTGGAGTCTGAGATTGAGCCTGAGCCGGGACCTGGACCTGGACCTGGATGTGGATGTGGATGTGGATGTGGATGTGGACTTGGGGCTTGTGGCTTGTGGCCGCCTGCCTGGCTGGAGTGGCCTGCAGCTTGGAGCATGGGGCTTGCTGTTGCTGTTGCTGTTGCTGTTGCTCTTGCTGTTGCTGTGCCTGTCGCCGCCGTGTTGAATAACAGGCAGCTGAGGTTTGTTGGACAAGGCTACAGGGGCATGTGGCAACTGCGGATGGGGGAACGGTGTGGTGGCGGTGGTGGTGGTGGTGGCACAAAGAAGGTGGTCGGGCCATAAAAAATTGGAAAATGTTGCGTTAATGCGACGTTTGTTCGAACACAATTTTCAAACAGATCGACGCCGGCAATTGTTTGGACAGCCCGAGTCCATGGGCCAGGACAGATGGACCCAAGACCGGGACAGCCAGAGGGACAGACCGTTTGGGGACAGACCGGCTTGACTATTTTGTAGACATTTTTCAGGGCGTTTGAGTCATTGCAACGGCGCAGATTTTGTTTGCACGTGTCTGCCGGAATGTCTCCACATTGGCTGGCTCTCTCTCTCTCTCTCTCTCTGTGTGTCTCTCGGAGTGCTTTTCACTGCGCAGCAATGGCGGACACTCCTTGGCCAGGCGCCACCCACTCGGGAGCTGCACTCGAAGGTGGGGCTCGGAACAGGATGCGACGGCAATCGATTTTCCCCGATGTGATAAGGTTTCACTGCGGCTGTCTGGGGCTCAAAGGGCTTCCGGTCTCGTCAGCGGAATCCTTTTTTCCCTGGCAAATCCACACGTGCACCGCATAACGGTGGAATCCAGGGGTAGCTGCTGGAACACGTGTCGCCCCATCCATCCATCCATCCATCCATCCATCCTGCCATCTATCGAGAGAGAGAAAGAGACGCGATTTCCATTCGAGAGCACGTCGTCGGAAGTCGGAAGTGCCCGCCGCACGGCAACGGCCTGCCACGAGGGTGGCTCTGCCTTCCCCCTCCCCCTCCTCCTACTCCTACTGCCTCTTCCGCCTTTCTGATGATGTCAGCAAATGCGGGCACAAAAAGGACAATCGATTGTTGTGACACTGGACAGGCATTGTGCTCGGTGAGCACATATTCCCATTCCCGTTCCCAGTCAAAGTTCCATTCTCTCCCAGCAATTTATCCAATTTCATGCACAGCTCTCCGCTGAGCGTTCAATTAAGGCTGCCCAGTGCCAGACCCACTCCCACTGCCAATCCCAAGCCCAAGCCCAATCCCATTCTCAGACTCTGGTTTCGACCCACTCCAAAAAGGGCCTTCGGTCCCACGGCGACGGCGACGGCGACGGCGACGGCGTCTCGCAGCGTGCACGTGCAGGGCAGGACATTTATTGGATTCTTGTCATGTTTTTATTTGTTTCTATATTTGCTCAGGATTCCAATTAAACGCCAATGCCGAATGCCAGTTCGAGAAGTGGATCGCCGCCAACGATCCGCGAAGCATCCCATGGTGTGGCAGCCAGCGGTGCGGCCTTCATTTGCGGCTGCTATTCTGGGGTATCACTACAGGGTGATACACGGAGTAAAGGAATAGAGTTAAAATTAATTTATTTCTATATGCACTAAAGATACCTGCAAATGAGACTCTTTTGTAGGACTTTACGGCTTCTTTTCGAATAGAGAGAAGACCTAGAAGAGAGCCCATTGAGAAGGAATTGTTGTAAGACCTACACTAAGGCAATGCTCATTTAACGAAAATACTTTTAGGGTTTCCTTCTCGTTTCAATTTCATTCCCAATAATTAAGGCCTAAGAAAAAGGCTTCCTTCTAATGGTCACCCTCTGTCCGATGCCCATCACAACCATTGAGTGGAATCTTCGTGTGTAAGGCCTCTCCCGAGGCACCCTGTGTCTTCAATTGAAGCTCTCCTTCACGTCAGCATTGAACGCCAATGGCGTAAAGAGCAATTGAATGACGTTGCCCTGGCCGTCCGTGCGTCCCTGCGTCCCTGCTGCCCAACCCCTCGAGTACACACCGCCTCCTGCCATGCCATTAAAAGCATTGGACGACGTCGCCGAGGCACACGCTGAGGATTAGACGTGTAATCAGCATAAAATGTAGCCAAAAGCCGTGCCCCGCCCCGCCCGAAAGCGTTGCAAAAAGTGGCAAAAATGAAATCCAATATTGTGTGCGAGTTGAAGAGGGCGGAAAACGAGGAGGAGTGAGAGAGCTGAGCAACGCAAAACCACATGCAATGGTAATGCCACCCAACAACAACTGCAGCGAGAGTCAAGTCAAGGCAGTGAGAGCGCAAGAACAGTAACAAAAGCACAGGCAGTGAGAGCGACAAATGCAATAGAAAGAGAGCTTGCATTCGGGTGACGACGAATGCGATACCCAGCAGAGTACGACTGTACGACGGTTGGGTTCGGTGATTCGGTTCTCTCTTCTTCTTCTCTGCTCTGCTTGTCGAACATCTCCTCAAAACCATTATACCCTCTGCAAGGGGCATATAATAAGAAGAACAATAAGAGCAAAGCCGAAGGCAAACAGCAACGCTGACGCTGACGCCGACGCTGACGCCGTTCGTACGCATGTCCTTATACAAATAAGAGACGGCCAAACGCCAGACCGTGAGAGAGGGACAGTGCGGGGAGGGAGGGCAGTGCTGGGACGGGGCAGAACGAGGCGGAGAACACGTGCAAAGCCGCGGGGGACTTGCACGACTTTGTCCGAAATGGAGTTCAAATTGGGACCGAGACTTGAGCTGGAACTCGAGACGGAGCCGACGCCGACGCCGATGCCCGACGCCGATGCCGATGCCGGGACATGGGAATATGGGAATGGGTGTGGGATTCGGATTGGGATGTGGGTACGCACCAAACGAAAATCTCCAAGCGCGTTGCCTGTCGCATTTAATAACTGTTTTTAATAAGTGTCCCTCGGGGCACCGTTGTGCGTGGTGCCCCCCCCCTCTGGCTGTCTCTGTCGTGCGTTCTCCCTCCCCCTATATCTGTCTCTTTCCCTCTAGGGTGCGTCATTTGCATGAGCTTCCCCCCCCCCGCGCGCTCCAAGTGGAGTCGCAAAAGTTTTACTCTAATTGCACGCCCCGTTGCTGCAAGTTTGAGTCACGAGGCTTCAGGTGCAAGTGGAAAGAGGAGGAGCAGCAGCAGCGGCAGTACCAGGGAGGAGCAGGAGGAGGAGTCGAATACCCAGGGACTCGTGCAGCATGCAACATGTTGGCCGCAATTTATTAGTGCTGCCATTATCGTTTTTCTTCAGATTTACCTCCAAGTAGTGCTCCGGACTGCGTGTCGTCCAGTGTGAAGCCCCCGCCCCCGCCCCCGCCCCCGAAGCAGTGGTACACGTACCCCCCTCGTACCGAGACACACTCTGAGTATTTATTACTATAATTTTCCATATGTTTTCCTTGTGCGTTCTGCTCGTTGCACTGCTTTTCGCTGTGCCTTTGTACACCCTGTAAAGGGGGTATGTTACTCGTGCAACAGGCGACTCTTCTTGCCGATCTGTGCTCCCCCTAGATACTGTCTTTAGAAGCAACAACTTCTCTGTTCCAAAGGATATTCCAATCAAATATCACAGATTTCATTCCTCAGAATAGGTCCCTGGAATTCCTGAATGGATCTGCAGGGTATCTCCCACGTCGCTGCCAATGCCAAGTCTTTCTTGCCTGCTTGTTTCTTTTTCTTTTTTTTTTTGGCAAATTGCGTCTGGAAATTGCGGTAATAATTTGCAGCTTACTAAATATGAAGATCAGCTCCGGTTCGGAGTCGGAGTTGAAGCCAAAGTTGGCTTTGGGACTGGAGCTGGAGCTGGTGCTGGTGCTGGAGTCCAAGTCCGAGCACGATCTGTGCGCCTCCCCCTTGCCGACCAACAAAAAAAAAAAACAAATTTATTAACTTGTGCAAAATTAGTCGCTTACAGTCGTTTAGACATTGCAATTTGGTTTTTATTGCTGTTTGGTTTTCGTGTACGAGCCGTGTACGAGTGGAGTATCTATGAGATACACTTTTGCACCGTCTCCGACTGCGACTGCGACTCCGACTTCGACTCCGGCATCCTTTCGGCCAGCTGCAGACTCCGCTCCACTGGTGCTGCTGCCTTTGACTGCGGCTTTTATGGGTTTTTATTAAGTTTTATGACCCTGAAATTGTTGCACTAATCAGCCGACAATTTATGAGGCATTTGTATTTGGCCAACGCGGCAAAGCAACCAAAATTTGTGGCCACATTCATAAAATCAGAGACCCAGCCGAGGGAGGGCAGCGCGGGCAGCGCGGAGAGACAGTCCCCGACATAGTCGTATAGTTAATGAAAATTAGTTGAAATATGCAAAGCATCCGCTGCCTCGGTGTGGCACGGCCACCTCTGATCAGTGGAAATGCTGGAGATCGTAAAAAGAGCCCGACTCGGAGTCACTTTAATGGTCACCATGGCATCTGTATGTATCCCGTTTGGGGGACTCTGGTTGTCTGGGTGTCTGGGTGGGCCCCTCGACGAAACACCTATGCTCGTAAATTGCAAGGGAATCGCCTTCGATGTCGCATCGGATCGTTATGGGTATTTATAGGACGGGAAAGGTTAAACTTGAGTGAATGTTGATTTGCCTCTTCTCTGGGCGATCTGTGTGACAGTTTTATGCCGAAGGGGGAAGCCCTGCCAGAGGTGGATCTACTCCGAGTAGAACTTAATCTTTCCTTTAGATCCTACACCTACTCCTTGGGCAAATGGAATCTCTCATTGATCGTTTTCCTGGTCTGATCTGCAGCTGCCTCATCGAGGCCCAGGCCCAACTGCAACTCAAATCAAAACCGCATTTAGTCATACATAAACTTTCGAATGTCAGCCATAAATCTGTCTAGGCAAAGACCATCCCCCTCCTCCCCACCGCCAGTCCATGGCCATTTCAAGAGTCGTCAGTCGTCAGTCGCCAGTCGTCAGGCATTGGCCATCTTCCATCCGTCTTGCTGACAAATAATTTACCATAAAATCAACGACAACTGCCAATTTTTCAGTAATTAGCCCCCACGAGCCCCCTCCTGGCACGGCCGCATCCTCCCCCTTTGAGAGCACTTGAGCGTAATTAATAATATATATACTCCTCCTCCATGTGCTCCGACGACTCCGACGACTCCTCCGACGACGATGTCTGGGGCGAGATCATTGTTAGGTTTGAGGGAAGGATGGATGGATGGATGGACGGATGGACGGATGGATGGATGGTAGGATGCTGCTCCCAGCATTTGCAGAAAATTAATTGTGCTCCAAGCAGATTAACACATGCGTGGCACGAAAACGTTGCAGTGGCAGTGCCCCGGGCAGGGAGGGGTGGGCGGGGATGGACAAATTCCTGCCACATGGAGCGGAGGATGATGCGTTTTGGGAATTTTCAGCGTTTTACAAATTTGAAAATTTCTTGCTGCATTTTTACGACTCCCCGCCTCTGGATGTCTGCATTTTTATGTCACAGTACCCATGCCCCATGCCCCATGCCACTGCTGATGTTGCATGTGGCACGCGCGTCGCATAATTAATTAAAAACGCATTTAAACGAAGCTTCACGACAGTCAATCGTTCGTGTACATTTGGCTGCAGACTATGGCAGCAGCATGCGGCCCCTGCCCCAGCCCCCTGCCCCTGCCACACTCGACTCCACCTCTCTGCCGCAAGTTTAATGCCTTTCCTAAGAAGCCTTTCGTCGCCGTGGCACTGCCATAAATATACGTATAAATAAAGAGAATGGAGAACTCTATTCTCGTTAGAAACTCTGTGTCTTGCGTCTCTCGTCTCTCGTCTTTCGTCTTTGTCTTTGTCGTCGGTGGCAGGCAACATGTGTCGCTTTTGGGGCTCGGGTGATTCAGAGTCTCGCGGCAGAGTTGACGAAATGTTGACAAGCCTCCGGGAGCCCACGCTGCCACACAATCGATGACCTCTCTTTGTGGCAGCCATCCGTTCACGGGAGATTTGCATACAGACATCATGACAACCTCTGACTCGAAATCTTTTGACCTTCTGCTGCGGCAGCATTCGGGCTTTGAGGTCACATTGGAAAGGTTGAAAGTTGCTGGGAATGAAACGCTTACGCTGCTGCAGTCATAATCTTGATGGGGGCCCAGAGGTTAGATCTTGAGTTGGAGAATGGGAATCTGGAGATCGGGAAATCTTCTTCCTTTGCGAACCTTTTATCAAACAATAGAATTGATTCAATAATAATCATAATTTTTTCAAGCTAAACATCCTCTATACCAATAAAAAACAAAAGAGAAAAGTTCCCTAGAATTCCAACAAAATCGAGTTTTTATTTATGAAATTTCGTATTTCGTATTTATTTTGGTTTATTTTTTTTATTTGCTCTTTTTGGATGTTTTGAAATTAAATAGCTCACTGAAAGCCACTTAACAGTTGATTTCAGTTGAATTTAATGCAACATTAGCGTTTTTTATGCCACTGCCACAGGCAGAGGCAGAGGCACAGACCCCCGGCCAAAATGTTTCGAGGTGATAGAAACTACATCCATGGGCAATCGATGGACCACCCGACAGTCGGTCGGACTTCTTGGCAGCCCGTGTGCCGCTGCCGCTGCCGCTGCTGATGCTGCTGCTGATGCTGTGCTGCGCCTCCATGTGGCAAGCGTTGCTGATGGGAAACAGCTGACCAGAATTTACCGAAAATATATTTTATTTATATGTCAGATAAATAAACCCGCGAGGAAAATAATGCCTCATGGCACTACCTCCTCTGATTGGCAGCCGCAGCTTCCAGTGCCGGGGCCGTTCTTGGGGCATGTCGGAGATAGAATGCAGACACACGGCGGCCAGGTGGGCCTGGTGTTGGGGGCGGGATTTTGGGTGTTCTTCTTGGTACTTGGCTCCATTCATGGACTGTTTTCCCATTAATAATTCCATTTCAAAGGAATATGGCATCAGAGAGTATATCTTTTGAAATTTTCAACAATTTAATGGAAATTGTAGCCAAGTTTTGGCTGGGAATTTACTAGGAAAAAGCATAGATCTGTTGAAGGGAATATAGGCCAAGGAGTTTATAGGAAAATATATGTGAAAGCGATCTTTGAATGTCAGTAACAACACCCCACTGATGATGCTCTAAACGAGAGATCTCTCGTGAGAGATCAAGTCATCCAAAGAGATGCCCCATTCGCACCTTGATTTAGTGGTGTGCTTTGGACATTAGGTATCCCCAATTAAACCACTTGATCTCTTGGTTAACCTGCTCATTACGTGATTAACACAGCCATCGGAGGATCTCGGACTGGGCGATCAAATTTATAACAGATCATTGGTGCACGGCACTGCCTGCAATCGCTTCGTTTAGGCCCACTTAGACCGCTGAGCGAGCGACCACTGGCCACTCATTCGACACACTCTCGACACCTCTCCAGGGGCACAAGCACGGGGCACGGGGCACGGGGCACGGCGCACGGGACATGGAGGAGCTGTGGGCAGGCGAACAGGGGGCTATAACGATCATTGTCATGGATGGTCATGGCACAGCGGGGCGGCAGCCATAGCTGTTAACTACTGTACTGAATGGGCGCATTTGCAACCGTTTGCACTCACTTTTTAGGCCGTAATAAATTCGCATAAATTTTTACACAGCTACCCCCCCCCCCCCCCCCCCCCTCCTCCCTGACCGAGGTGCCCCCCCCTCCGACTCACCCGTACTGTGCTCGGACTCGCATGGAATGGGCCAATAAGCGAGCGATTTGTGTGCCTAATGAAGGCGATTTGTTGCGGCACCAAGTGCCACTAAATTAGACATGAAAATTGATGGGATACCAAAGCAGAATCCAATCCAATCCAATCCCCTCCCATCCGATCCGATCCGATCCGATCCCTAGGATCGTTAACGATCCGCCACTGATACTCACCGGATTGTGGCATTTATTTGAAAAATCAGTGTGAAAATATTTTATTTTATATACTTCGATCAAGTGGCTGTCGGCTGGAGATTGTTTTGTGTCTGCTGATCGTCTGCAGATGGTTCTTCGCCCCCAGTTGATCCGTGGACCACTTCTGGTCAATATCAGACATTCCATCCATTCATCCGTCTGTCTGTCTGTCTGTCGGTCCATTGGCGTGCCTGTTATCACCCAATTCGATGGCAAGTGTTTGTTTCTTTTTTTATTTTCAGCTTACGCACTTTTCACACAAACATCCCGCAGACACAGACAGAGACAAGACTTTTCACAATTTCCTTTGCTGCTCGGTGCTTGGGGGGGCCACTGGAAAATGTCTACAGCTGGGCAAATGTAAAATGGAAACACCTGCAAATTGCAAAACATCAAGCGGGATTCGTCAGGGAGCTGGGGGCCGCCTCGTCTCAGACGACCACAATGCTGGCGGGGAATGCAATAAGTCAGGGCCACCCTCAGAGGGCAGGCCGCACAGCTGACAGGAAGCCAACCCCCGTGGCAGGGGCGGGGGCAGGGGCAGGGGCAGCTGGTAAGGCCAGCGCTCATGAATACATTTGAACTCGTTAACTCCGACACACCCCAACATTTTCGTTGGGGGTTGTTCCTGCGTATCCCAACCATCCATCCATCCATCCGTCGTCCTTTGGGCGCTTTGCACGTGCACAATTTCGAGTTCATGAAAAGGAATTTCGCTCTGGGGGGAGCTTCGGTCGTCATAGTCTGACATTTATTAGAATTCTTTCTCTCTGTCTCTCGCTGGGGGCCCTGGGCGTGGGCGTTGGGGGAGTACAATAAATTGTGCGTCGAAAGCTTTTAGCCAGGACGAAAGTACGGCCGGCTGCCATGGCGCACGGAAAGCAGGAAAGCAGGAAAGGCACTTTCGTTTCGGTTTGTTGATTCTAATACTCGGTTCACTGCCATTAAAGTTTTGGTTTGTTCGGGTGGGGGGGATACGATGGCTGTAGCCTGTGGCTGATACGTTAGCCTTAAAGCTATTTGCAGGGCATTGAAATCGGAGCCTGGAACATGCCACGCATTTTGACTTTTGCAGCTGCCAAATAAAAAGGGGGGCACTGTCAAGGAATTTATTTCATTTCAGGGCAGAGCAGTGCAGAACGCTTTAGAGTTGGCTAAAAGGTATGTGGGTCCAAAGGGCTTTGAAATTTGCAATAGATTAAAGGTGGAATAGAACAGCCCTTCCATGGATAAAAAGATAGAAGATTATGCTGGACAGAACCATAATCTATTCCCAATATTCCCTTTGCCCAGTCTCTGAATATTCCCATTGAAATATGACATTTGTTTCTGTGTTTATCCTCGTAATTTCTGGACAAACATAGAACCCTAAAACCCACTCAACCCTCCGCCAGCTGTTTGTGTACCAATTGCTTGTATTCCCTCGACTAATTACTGGGAAACATCAAATCAAGTAAAGCAAACACAAGGACAATTTCGTTTTAGTACAGGGTACAAATTAAAATTACATATTAACATTACGAATACGAATACGAATACGAATACCAACTGGAGCAAACAATCTTGGGCAAACAGAACAGAACGGGGGGGGGGGGGGGGGGCATACTCGTATTCGGGCATGTCCTTCATCAAAAAAGTCGACATTTGTTCGAGCACAAAGGCAAACACACAAGACAGACCGAGAGAGAGAGAGAGAGAGAGAGAGAGAGAGAGGGGGGACTGGGTGTGGGTCTGGCAGAGAGGATTAGGACCACCGATTGCGATTGCTGAGGACTTGTTATTCCATTTTAATTAAGTTAATTGCTCAGATTCCGTGTCATCGGGCCAGGCCAGAGGAGGGTTGAATCCGGGAATCGATGGCACCTCCTCGATTCGATTCGATTCGATACGATTCGATGCCACAACCCCGCGCAACAATGCCACCAAAAAATGTGCACAGACTTGCGTGCGAATTATTGGCAAATGTTCTGAAAGCCCAGCCAGAACAGAACTCACATTGAGAATACTTTTTGGCACATTTGTTTTACAATTTCCGCATTTCGGTGACTGGCATTTGTCTCTCTTCTCGTACTCTCCCCCCCAACCCCTCTCTCTGCAAATATTTGCCATTTGAATGGGAGGAAATCTGTGCGGATTGCCAGGCAACGCATCGGCTCAACGTGGTCTCCCATTTCCCACTTCCCCTTTGCCCACTCCCCGCGCCCCTAACTTGCCTTCTAAGTGGGCGCGACAGTTGGTCGATGGGCAGGCGGCAGCTGCATCCGAGTGGGTCCACTAATTGCACTATGCAAATGAATGAATTTCTCAATCTTTTCACCCAAAAACTGTCCATGTGTGTGTGTGTGTGTGTGTGTGTGTGTGTGTGGGCAAACAGATGGCTCTATTATCCATGCCATGCGGATATTACGGGTTTTTTTTTTTTTTTTTTTTTTTTTTTTTTTAATTTTATTTTATTAGAAATCAGCTTTACTTAAACTATGATCTAATATTAGTGATATTTACATTGGCTTACTACATATTATAAGAGTTTAATGATTAGGTTTATATATACATTTTAATGATGTGTTATTCAGCAAATTTTTCTATTTTTTATGTTCAATGGGTGGAGACGTTTGAGTCTGCGTGGGATTTGGGGGTGCAGTAATCCTCTAGCTGTTTCATTTGGATGGTTAATGAGCCTATCGTTGTATCGACTGCTATGATGGTTTATTTGATCTCCAATTTTTGGGATGAGGAGATCTCTTTCCAGCATTGTGGTCCGAACAAACCACGGGGCACCTGTCATCGCCCTTAGAGCCTTCGCTTGCATGACTCTGATTTTATTCAGATGCGTCTTCGCTGCACATCCCCAGACTTGAATGGCATATGGGATATTACGGGTAAATGGATTAACAGATCGTTGTCATTCGTGTGGCAAATGATTCGTGGCAAATATTTCACAAATAATTTCACAAGAATCTTGAAGATGGATTCAGAGAAATGTGTACACATATACATACATATGTATTTGAAGACCACAGATAATGCAGTCAGGAAAGTGTTGAGAAATCCCTTTCACGCTTACTTTGAACATCTCTATAGAGATTAATTCTTTGGGGTTCTTCATACGATGCTGATCATGGAGCTCTTATAATACCCACTATATCACACGATCACTTGGGAGTACGTGGGGCAAAGGACAGGGCACAGAGCAGAGGACAGAGGAAGGAACAGACCTTGAGGAGTAAGGGCTTTTCCTGCCTCTCCGCGGGCCCCTAATCGGCCTCCGAGACCGGTGTGGCCACCATTCTCCGCCTGGACAAAGCCCCAACGAAGGGACTCCCAAACGTCGTCTCGGTCTTCAGATTTGAGCTGCAGAATATCTAAGAAGATCCCTCATTGAGACACCCACCTCAAGGAGCAGCGTCATCTGCTTCACTACCTCTTCCAAGGTGGCAGTTTTTCCGGCTCCAGAAGAGCTTGAACCATTTTGATTGACTCTCGGAACCCAAATCATATGAAATCAACAAATGATTGTGAGCTATAATTGGTACCAAAAAGAGTATTTCTGCTATTTCCAATAACTGAATAACCAAGCCATGAACAAGCCGCAATGGATGGTTTAGATATCAGAGGCTTCTGCGGTATTTAATTATTTCGAAAGACTTTGGTATTATGGAAGGACTCAGGACTTATTAGTATGACAACAGATGGCGGGTTCTTTTTGTGGGATGTAATGGGGAAAAACTTCAACTGTGGCTCTATATATTTCCAGGTATTCCAGGTACTTCTCTTTACAGTCCAATCATTTATTGGCATATCGGCACTGCAAAGGCCGGGTAAAAGTTCTGAAAGTGCAAAGAGTCACCAAATGGCGGTTTTGGAATTTGTTTCAAATATTCTGCGGTTGCATTTTGAGTATGGGAATGTGGGTCGTACATGCGGCCAAATTGGTGGCTTTCGTTCTTCCCAAACTTTCTTTCCGATTCGGTAATACTTGCCAATATTCTGTAAAACAGAATCAAAATGGGAATCCCCTTTCGGAAAATCCTGCCAAATGCGTGGCCCATTCGACTAAAGTGCTAACGGAGATGGAGATGGAGATGCCGGGAAGGAATCAGATTTTATAACTTAATCAAGGCAGCCGTCGCTAATGGCACATGTGGGGTTTGCTCTTGGGTTTCGGTGTGTCATCAGACCGCCCCTTGTGGCTGCAGCTTGTGGCATCAACATTTGACCAACAAAAGCGCAAATGTAACAGTCTCTCTCTCTCTCTCTCTCTCTTTGGGGGTTGCTCTGGCACTTCCGTTTCCTTTCTGCCTGTGGGTGGGGGAGGCGGTGCCGGCGTCGAAAGTCAGACATAAATGCGTTACGGACTATAAATCTTGATTAGACGTGATTTCTGCTCTCCGAAACATAAAATTTAACAAGCAATGGGTGGGGGGGGACAAGAGGATGACAACAAAAGATGGGCACGTGTCTAAGAGATATCGAGATGGGATATTATCGCACTCGTAAGAGTAGGGGAAGGGAAGGACACGGCACTCCTTCTGGCTGGGCCTGGCTTTTAGGGAAATTTGTTTGGCAGAGATTTAATGGCGTCTACGGTTACATGACTCAAATTGCTGGCCATGTGGCAGGCAGCAGGCGGCAGGCGGCAGCCAGAAACAACTTTGGAAAATGAAAACATAAAAATGTCCGAATGCAGCGATTTTCTCATTATTTTGCACCGTTTTGTGGCAATTTCAATAAACAATAAATCCCTACCGTGCACAGCCCCCCCCCCCACTCCCCCCATCCAACCCAAAAAAAAAAGAAATACAAATACTTATGGGCAAACATTGTACATAAGACCCGAGATCTGAAGACAATTTATATCCATTTTCACGTGAATCGAACGGACAGCAAAGGCGCAGGCGCCTGCCAACAAGAGCGACAACAAGAGCCACAGCTGGCGGATCGGATTGGAGCGGATAGTGGAGCGTAGCGGATCGTAATGGCACGGAACGGATCTGAGAGAGAGACAGAGAGAGAGAGAGAGAGAGAGAGAGAGAGAGAAGGGGCCACAATGTCTACGGCTGCTGTTGCAACGGCTGCTGCTGCTGCTGCTGCTGCTGCTGCTGCTGCTGTCGTCGGGGCGTATGAGTGACGCGTTTGCAGATGGAGGCGCCTCGGGTCCCCGGCAGTACAAGAGCCTGTTGGCCAGCGAACATAATCGTAAACAAATAAAATTATTGCTGCCGATCATGCACACAAATTTATGCTAAGAAACACAAACACAGACAACAGACAAGAGACCACGGACACTGCCTGAATACTTAGGATCTCCACCTCTGGACGTCGCTTATTTTGCACTAATTTTGCAGGCAAAAAACAAAAAAACGGCAAAACCTCTTGGGATTGAGACCCAGACTTGGCAGCGAGGTGTTGCCCCAAGCTGTGTGTTTGTGTGTGTGTGTGTGTGTGTGTGTGTGAAATATGCAACAACAGCGTGAAAAGACATGAAGGCAGACCCTGCTTCTGCCTCCTGTCTCCTGCCACTGCGGGAAATGGTTTTTCGCGTGCGGCGCTGTGGCTGTGGCTGTGCCACATCTGGCTGCCGTGGACACAGCGGCAGCAAATGTTGCGAGAGCACATACTCGCACATAACACAGGTAGTCATTCAGTCAGCGCCAGGCAGTGATGAGGTGTTAGTTAATGCACCGTGGGGCAAGGTCTCTAGATGGTGAAAGCGAAGCCAATGGGGAATTTCTGAGTAACGGGAGTAATGGGGAGGGGATCCCAGTTGAACCCGTGGAACCCCTGGAACCCCTGGAACCCCTGGAATGGGGGAAAGTTCCCGAGGAATCCCGAAAATTCTTCGAATAGAATAGACGGCACAGAACATTCCAAGATCTATTGTTCTATGAGGCTTTACAGTAAAATATCTTTACAAAAAGAAGTACTTTACAGACGAAAGCCTTAATCCTTGCTTACACAAAATATTGAAGGAAATATTTCAAGTACCCTTTAGGACATGTTTGCTCCACTGTGCCCCGAAGCGCTCTAGTGTCACAATGGTTTAGAGTCACCCAAAGAGGTGGAAAGACAGAGAGAAAGAGATACTTGGGCACCGAAAAGATAGAGATGGCTAGAGACCGGAGGAGAGGTCTGGCTGGTTGCTCCACTACATATTTTCGCCACTCGGTTGCATGCTGCCCGATGATCATTATTATGTTTGCCAGCAACATGTTGCCACTGCGAGCGGTACGTTTTGGGTGTTTCAGCGGCTCCATGGCTCCATGGCTCCATGGCTCCTCCATTCGCCTGATGCGGCTCCATCGCTAATGAAGACTTGAGACATGACGCGCCGATAGAGATCTCGCGCGGCACGGCACGGCACACATGAGTGTCGGATCGGATGGGATCGTCCCGTCCAGTGGTCACTCCGCAGAGTCCGCAGAGTCCGCAGAGTCCGCTGTCTGGCTTGGGATCTTCGTGGCCAATCGCTTCTTTTGTGCTGTCATCGCGCAGCCTCATTGTTGGTATTTATGCGGGATATTAGATAAACGATAGAAAAATATACCCATCAGCCACTGCTTACTGGCGACTGGTGAGTGGCGACTGGTGTCGGCTGAGTAAGGGGCGGGGGGAATGGGCTGATAAACGCCCGAACGGGTACGGTGCCCCGTACTCCACACAATCCGAAGCCCAATCTCATCATCAGAACAGTTGTTGGTCTTCCCCTGTTGTTTATGGGGAATATTTCCCAAAGGGACTGCAGCCTTGCCTGCTCTAGTTCTATGCTCAAGGGTTGGCCATTCACTTCGCACCCTCTTCAGGATCAACGGGCATATCAATGGCTCAGAACCCCACCCCACCGCACCCAGCCGGCCAGGGGGAGTGCTGCTTACGTTGCAGGCACTTTGTTTGTGACTTGTTATTGTTGTTGCTGTTGGCTTTTAGCATAATTAAACGACACATGCCACAAAATGCACTTCCACGAGCACGGCAGCGCATTTCTCTTCGTCTGCGTTTTGAACAGCGTCATCATCATTCGACACGGTATCCATATGTTCTACTATTAGCAGAGAAAGTCCATCCAGAAATCGTCCTTCTCCACCTCCACCTCCAGCTCGTCCTGCGTCTCCTCGTCACTCACAAATTACTCCGTATGGCTGGAAATTTGTAACGAACATAAGGTTTCATTTTGACTGGTCCCCCAACCGCACACTCATTCATTCAAAGACTCGCATGAAACCACTCTCTGTATCTGTGTAATGCAAATGAGAGTCCAGCTGATGGATTAGTTATCCATTTTCCACGGCTTTTCGGAGTTGATTGATTGCCTTCCCTAAACAGGTGCCACATCCCTTCGAAGAACAGTAGTAGAATAGACTGCTACACATTTGCATCTCAGATAAAACAGATCTGCCTCGTTGCATTGAAGGATTAATGTCCCAACCAACCGCTCGCCCTCGCCCTCGCCCTCGCCCTCGCCCTCGCCTCGTATCGGGTATTACTTAACCAACGAAATTCTCGAATGAGAAATGTGCTTCGATGTTCTGGCCACAAGCCAGAAGGCCTTAGAAAACATTATTGCTAATTATTTCATTGCAAAAGTGCTACAACGTATGGCAACGCCTGCAAGGAATGGAAGCAAAGGGCGGGAGGGAAATCACCCAAGAAGAGGTCCACATTCTCAATGGTTTGAAGGCGAAAGTGGAATATATAAGGTATACTAGAGGGTTTTCATTCATTCCGAGGTGCTAAAGATTTCTTTTGGCATCTTATTTTAAATTTAATATAGATTTAATCATAGTTCATTCTTCATTCTTTGCTACAAGAAACGGAATAAATACCAGAAAATACTGGAATACCAAAGGCTATCAAGGTAGGACTACCACCGATCATATTTAACCAGGAAGTCCATAATTACACAGCGTTCTTATGGCAAGGGTCATCATTCTTCCCTCTTCTCTACAAGAAACTGAATAAATACTAGAAAATACTGGAAAACCAAAGGCTATCAAGGTAGGACTACCACTGATCATATTTAGCCAGGAAGTCCATAATTACATAGCGTTCTTATGGCAAGGGTCATCAATTTTCAATGAAATTAGAGACTCGTACCTCTCTCCGACCTCTCTAGTTGCAAGTTATCCATCTCCTCACAGCAATTCATCTAAAAATTTCACACATAACATGCCTAGAAGATGCATCCTTAACACCTTGCTAAACATTTTTGCGCAATTATTCGGTCATAGTCATAAAAATGTAAATTTGAAGAAGGCCTCTCCGCAGACGCCTCAGACTCTTTGGGGAAAATACTCGTGCCCCGAAGAAGAAAAGAAAAACAATTAAAATATTTGCAAGGCGTGTTACAACGCCGTTGATTTTTAATGATATTTTATTGTCTGTTTCGACGGCGAGACGAACACCAAGCCAAGATGATCGCGAATCCCCATGATGATGAGCGAGATGATGATGGGGTCTGTTGTTGGATGATGATTCTCGACTAAATAATTGAATGCAGCTGGCTGGCGGTTGTCGCATTAAATTTAGGTGTCGTGTCGTGTCGCCTGGCGTCTGCATCGCAATTGGAGGCTGAGGCTGAGCCAACGACCGCGACAAGTGAGGGACGGACGGACGTACAGCCAGGGAGTCTGATAAACTCACTAACTGACGCATTCACTTGCTGACTGACAGACAGACAGACAGACAGACAGACAGACTGACTGACTGACTGACTGACAGACAGAAAGGCTGAGGCAAGTCGCGACGATAATAAATGAAGCGATTGCAAGTGTAACAGAACAATGACAGCAACAATTGCAGTGTTTGGCATTTGCCAACAGCCTGCAACAGCAGCAGCAGCAACAGCGGCAGCGGCAGCACCGACTGCTTGCAACAACAAGCGCCAGACAAAGGTCTATTAATAATCATTTTTTGGTCCAATCTTTGCACAGTGGTTCCGCGATACGATACGATGCGTTTTTAATGGGTACTTGCACAGAAATGATAGGTTTTCCATGGTTATTCACTCAACAGAATGGTTCGGGGCGGTGTAGGATTCATATGATGATTCGTTTTCAAAGGATTCTGGATTCAAAACGATACGGTATGAGGCAGTTCTAGTCGGTATGAGTTTTAAATAGGAAATGATTTCGGTGGAGAGAGGAGCCCAAAGAATCCCTAAAAAAGGATTGATATTAATTGAATAATTGCTCAAAGGATACATTGTACATTGTGTTGGGTGCGACTCTTGAGATATTTCTCCATTACCCTCAAGGTAGGGCTTTGCCAGGCTCTGCCCCAACAAAAATGGGTATCTCCTCAAATTCAACGTAAAACCAATGCCCCTTGAGGCACAGTGACGTGCTGCCACCGAGCAGACAACCAGCGGGCGATGGGGATGACGGCAACGGATCTTGCAACTAACGATCGACAACTGCAGCGACGACTCCGACTCTGACTTTGACTCCAACTACAACTACAACTACAACTCCGAAAGCGAATTCGAATCCGACAACAGCCGGAGATATAGACACAGGGACAGACAGAGGCAGAGGCAGAGGCAGAGGCAGAGGCAGACATAGGCAGACAGGCCGGCGAATGCGTCGCGTTGGCTTTTCCAAAAATAAAAGCCAAACTAATGAGCCGGCAACATGCAATGCGGCAGCAGCAGAGCAGCAGAGCAGCAACAACTGAGACGCACGTGCAGCAAATAGCAGAAACCAAATCAAGAAAATTCAATCGTAGAAACAACCATTCAAAAGGCTGGCTTTTCCAGGGGCTAACCGAAGCTTGAGATACTCTGAAGGGAAACCGAGAAAAGATGGGAAGTACGAGAGATTAGATGACTTCGAATAAATAGATTTTAGATAGAACCTCCCCATCTCTTTCTTTGCCTGGCAAACACCTCGCTCAGATGGGGATACCCTCTGACAGGGTATCCTCAAATAATTGATGACTGCCTGGAATTGTTGCTGCCGCTGCCGCTGCCGCTGCTGATTGACAGCAAATGGCGACAAAAATCAGCATCTGATTGACAACTCAATTGCATGTGTGTGTGTGTGTGTGTGTGTGTGTGCCGAAAACTTAATTGATTTTCCTTCTTTTTTTGTTTTGGCCAGACGCATTTTCGTTTCATTTTCCCGATTTTCTGCCTCATCGGTTCGATGATTTATGGCCGCAAATGTTGCAAAGGAAAAACTTTCAACGTCCAAAATAGAAAAACATGCATCTTCAACTTAATTTTCGATTGGTATGCCACTCTCCGCCTTCCTGCCGCCCTCCCTCCAGATTTCGGGCTTAAAAACTCTCATTTGTCATCGCCAAAAGCAGCAGCAGTGGCAGTCGTGGCACATCCACGGTGGTGCAGGCGGAGGCGGAGGCGGAGGCGGAGGAGGCAAGAAGGGGACCCTGGATCGATCGTTGCAGGCGCGTGTCTATTTTGACTGTCAAAACTGTTTTGCGGCTGTTCCCGTTGACATTTTATTATGTTTCGACTGTTTGTCTCCATCCATCCATCCATCCATCCATCCAGCCAGCCATGCGGAGATTGGGGATTGGGGGCTGTGTGTTTTATGTGTTCCTAAGGATCTAGATTTTATACTTGGGTCTTAACGGCCAGACAAATCGTGGGCTCGTGCCCAATCGTTTGACCTCTAAACTGGTGGCGGGTGGAGATCATCAAGTGGGGTAGAACCTAGAGGATGAATGAGAGAAAACTCCACAAATGAGAGCTAGTTTAGAGCAGGGTTCAGGCGGTAAAAAGTATCTAGATAGTATTTTATGGGTACTCCTACGAGGAGCGAGGATCTCTTTCAAGGAGAAACAATCGTACAGGCAATACCCTAATGAAACCTCATCTAAACTCTTTGGAAAACCCCTCTTTTTAGGTCTTTTTAGCTCTTATCGAAGTTTAAACAAAAGTTAAAGTCTGTTGTGCCTTAAATAAATATGATTTTTATCAGTTTGCCCCTCCGCTCTGTTTGACTTTCCAATGGGCTCAAGGCACAAACAATGGAGAAGAGACAACAGCAACAGCAACAGCAACAACATCTTGCCAATAAATAAGCATAATCTCTGACAAAAGGGGCTCCACTCCCGCAAACGAGGAGGAACATCTTTAGCCATTGGATGGGAAAATGCTGCAAGACTTTCCCAAAGTGGCCACAGGTGGCACTCACTCACTAAATGAAATATAAGTGCATCGGGCGACACACACACACACACACACACACACACACAAAGGCAACAACAACAATCGGTTTGCATACACCTGCAACCACTCCTCCTCCTCCTCCTCCTCCTCCTCCTCGCAAACGGATCGGAACGGAACGGATCGAATCGGATCGAATCGGATCGGAGTGGAGCAGGTGTTGCCTCCAGTGGCCGGCCGGCTGGCTGGTTGCTGGCTGCATAATGAATGCATGACCCTCCCCCTGCCCCTGCCAGCCCCCTGGCACAAACACAGCCATCCCCCTGATCTTGGGTCTATTATGCACCCCACATATGCATAAACACTCGTATATTTCATTCATTCATCGACTCGCAAGTCCCGGACTCGGACTCGGACTCCAACTCGTACTCCCCACATAAGCCCCCTCACCCGTCGGTATTTCTCTGATCTTCTGTCGATTCGCAGTGGCATATTCAATCAGCGCCTGTTTGGAAAATGTAAACAGGTGCAATTTTCTTTGCAGCGTTTTCTAATTATTTTTCAGTCGAAGCTTTTATGTCTTTTTCTCTCTGGCCCGGGCCGGCCCGGCATTCGCCATTCGCCATTCCATTTCCCATACCATTTCCCATTCCATTCCCATTTGTTGCTATCTCCGTTCCGTTTGGCTCATAAATTTCATTACGTTTTTATTGCACAATTTTGCATGTTGTTTATAAACAAATGCATTCATTGCTGTTTGCCGCTAATGTGATTGCAGGGGCAGGCAGCCAGGAGGCCCCACCGAGAGCCACAGAGAGGGGAAACAAATGAAATTAGCAACAAATGCCATAAAATTATCCACGGAAATGCACCTGCAATGCATCAAAATGCAGTCATGTTAATAGTTATAGTAATAATAATAATAAACACGCCCAAGAGCGAAGAAATTCGGGTGTCCCGAAGCTTAAGATACACTTGGAAATGTCCCTCGTTTCAGCTAATATGCTCTATGGGGATCTAGAGGGTTAAAGGAGCGTATTCGAAAGAGTTTTCAACAATAAGTCCCCTAAAACCGATAGATCTTGGACAGATTTTGCCATCTTTGGGGTTCCAGCGAGTCCTACCTTCCAGTAAGGCAGTTCTTAGGCAAATATTCAGTAGGAAATCTTTAAAGTTGAGGCACTCTTGAGACACTTTAGTGGAGCGATAAACGAATGATATTTATTTCAGCTTTTTGTTGAGCTTACAACCGATATTGAACTAGATATTCCCACATTTTAATGGAGTTATCTTCCCAAATGCCGCCTCTACAGCGGATCTTTGGCAGCATTGAAAGAAATCTTTGCAGAGAAATCAGATCTGACGATCATCTGATGATAAATTGTTTGCCAAGGAGGAATCGTTTTACCCTCTTGCAGGGTATGGAAAACTCTTTTACTGCCAAAGACCGGCCCCAAAGGGGCACTCGATGAATGGTGTCACCCGTTAAATCAAGTATTTATCGAATTGCCAAAATTGTAGACAAATTTTATTTATGCATTTGTTCAGCTTGCGGTTTTGCTGAAAAAAAATACTTAGGGCTTTAGAGCCTGCTCACAGAATGATTTATGGGATCTTTTAATGGGTCTCTCTAAGTATTTCCATTAGATTAGTGACTAAGTATGTTGATGATCGCTCGTTTATTATGAAATGGGGTTTATTCAAGATGGGAAACAACACTATTAGAAGATGTGATAGATCTGAGCTGCTAGATTTCACTGTAGCTTCCATGGCAGAAGATCAAAGATGATTCAGATAGAAAATTCGATCAGAAATCCTATTATCCCCAAAGAGACTTTCCACTTGGTTTTTTTTTTTTGGAAATTCCTTTAAACTTTCAGCCGCAAAAAGTTGCACTGCCTGGCGATTTCCTGGACATGCAACAGCGGCAACAACAACAACAGCTGGAGACAAGGAGAGCAAACATTTTGCCACTTTAACGTTCGAATTAAGCGACAACATTAATTAACTTGCAGTTTAGCATAAATACATCATCGCTCAGTGTGTTGGCTGGCCGGAGGAGGGGGCAAGTGGCAAGTCTGTAGTTAGAGCTGCAGTGGCAAGCGGTTGCACGCGGCATACTGCATGCTGCATGGCTTGTGCATGTTGGCGAGTTGCATACTGCATTTCACCGGGGCAAGAAGAGAAAAAAAAGCACAACACGTAGCCGTAGCAGTAGCCGTAGCCGTAGCCGTGGCCGGACTAACGTATGAAAAGTGCTCCAGTTTAATGTGGTGCACGTTTTCGACAGGCAGGGGCAGGCACTGAGACACAGAGAGAGGCCTTGTACGAATACGAATACGAGTACGAGTTAGAGTACGAGTACGAGTCTATGTGGCAGCCACCTGTTGCATTCGGTCTGCTGCTGCCTGGCTGCCTGGCTGCCTCGCTGCCTCGCTGCCTTGCGGCTCTAGCTCTTGTTGCAGTTAGTCAGCCGCTGGGAAATACCAGTTGGCCTGGCTTGACTCCGTTTTGGCCTGGCCCGGCCTGGCTGCGGCTGCGGCTGTGGCTGCAACTCTGCCACGATGAGGTGTTGCACAGACGCCGTGGGCCGTCGTGGAGAGTCTGTTACAGTTACAGGAGAGTGCGGATGGATGGTTGTTGGCAGAGATGCAGATGCTGTGCCCCGCATGCAGATCGGCTTCAGATAAGGTGCTCCCCTCGCCCCCCGCCCCTCCCCGCTCGAACTCCCCCCCCCCCGGCTAATGGCCTTTCTTTTTGACGTCTAATTGCGGGGCGTTGTTGCGGCTTTTCCACTGGGCCCGGATCGGATCTCCTGCGCTTCGTCGCTTTTCTTTATGTTTGCTTTTGTTTTTCCTCTCTTTTCGGGCAATTTGTCTAAATGACACTAACTAATTGCCAGACTAACGCCCCATAAATGGCTGAGAGAGGCCGAGCGAGAGAGAGAAGAGGACAATGGCTGGAGAGACTTTCACCTGGAACGAAGCTCGAGCACGGGCTCGGGGCCGGTCTGGTCTGGTCTGATGGGAACCCCACCATCACTGGCTGGATGGATGGACAGTGGTTCAGTGGATCTGTGGATCTCCATTCATTTTGTGGCATTATGCGTGGCACACACGCTTGTGGGTGGAAACTTCTCCCATGACTGTCCTTCCATTAGAGCTTTCACTGTGGCCTGTGGCCTGTGGTCTTTCTGGTTGGTGTGGGTGTCCTCGCTTGTGTTTGCCATAAATTATCGCACGAAATATTTGTGCACACATTGTTTTATTTTATTATTAAACAATTTTACTTTGTTGTCGCGCAAAATGCTTGGAAATTTCAGTCGGCATTTTCCGAATTTCGGTTAATATCCCCTCACCCCTCCCCCCACCACCTCCCTCCATCACGAGTGTTCTCTGTGTTCTCTGATGTGGCGCGCAGCTGCTGTCGATGTGTCTTTCATTGGATGCGATGCCCGTGCGGTGGCAAGCTCGCTGCAAGCCATCGGCATTGCGACGATGGCAACGTATTCAAAAACTTTAAGTGTCAATTGTTGTGACAAGTCGAAAAAAAAGCGTGAAAATATTGCAAATGAATGCCGACGAGCCGACCAAACGGACGAGCGGACGAGCGGACGAGTTGGACAGACGAGGGCCACAGGTGCGTATGAGCAACATTGAGAAGGCGGCCAAACGAAACTAGTTGAACGGGCCAGGCCAACTGTGGCATCCACAGTTGTCATTGGCCGTTGGGGGAAGCCAAGACTGGCGGACGGGGTCCAAGCTGCAGCTCGCGGAAGGACTTGTATGGCTTTGGGAAATGATTAGAACTGGAATCCCATGAGTTGTCTTCTCCCCCCCAAAAAATGTCTCCCTGGAAACGGCCCGTCTCTCAACGGTTCAATGGTCCGTCCCCCTTAGCCTGTTTCCACTGTGCCCATGGGCCGGGGCTGGGGAGTGCTCGCCATAAATCTACCGGCCATTTAGTGTCCATCATTTCGTCCGGTTAGTCATCGGATCGCGGCCTGGTGGCAGGCAAATGAATTGCCGCCGGCCGCCGGCCATTTTGAGCCGCACAGCCACGCTGTAAATTTGTCAACTTTCGGTTGGGTTTTCAGAACGGAATGGTACGGAACGTATCGGATCGGATCGGATCTGAACGGAATGGATCGCAATGGATCGCAATGGATCGAGAGGTGCGCGCACCTGCACCTGCTGTGCTCATTTCACGAAGCTGCCGCTGCCGTTGCCGTTGCCATTAACAGCGGCGTCGGCCGCTAATGGGCGCCCAGTACCGCCCCACCAGCAGCAGCAGGCAGCAGCAGGCGGCAGCAGGCAGCAGCAACATGTGGTGCACAGCTGCAACACATCAGCAGCGGCGGTGGCAGTGGCAGCAGCAGTTGTCTGAGTTGCCACCCACTGCTGCGGGCGGTGCGGCAACTGTGTCATCAGCAGCCGCAGCAGCCGCAGCAGGGAGCAGGCGGAGGCACTGCAGAGCTTTTCCCTTCACCGGGCAGAGGAGGCCGGCCTGTCATTTCTTCTGTGGCTGCCGCCTCTTGCACCTGTTTCAATGCATTTCGCTTTTATTGATTGCGGGCCATGTAGCCGAATCTCTGCATCTGTATATCTCCGCCTCTCCGCCTCTCAGCCTTCCTTTGAGGATCTGCCCCGCTCCACCTCTTTGCATCTGCATCTGCATCTGCATTTGTATCTCTCTATCTGTGGTATCTTGCAACTCTTTCGCTGTTGCATTCGCATTTGCCGGTCATTGAGCCGCTGATTTGTGGCGTTTCTAAATTGTTTTTCATGTTTCGACGGCAGCTGCATATAATATGTGCATTTTATTGACAGCCCCAGTCCCGGCCCCGGCCCCTGCCCCAGCCCCAGCCCCAGTCCCAGTCCCAGCCCCAAACGCCACTCGAGTGCGTGGATTGTCTGGCAATTAATGAAGCCCAAAAAAAAAGAAACCACAACAAAAATGGACACCCAGCTAATGCCGTAGAGTGCACTGTAGGCGTCACACACTGTACGGAGTCACTCCTCCAATCGAGGGCGATGGGCTTGATGCGTCACCAACAGCCGTCGGCAGTAGCCGCAAACACAGAAGTAATCATTGCCCCACACACGGCCGCAACTGGTGCTTCGGAGTGATAAGAGCCCCAGTCTCCCCCGAGTCGACCCACAGATACTCGTTGAAGAGCTGCGAGCCAATAGTTGAGGATGGCCAAAACTGGTTCACGCTTTGATATTTTTGCAGCTCTTAAAATACTTAAAGATCTGGGTAAATCGATCTTAAAACTAAAACTAATTCGAACCTGTTTTCGGTTTACTGCCGCTGCACCTGATGAAGCTCTGTAAAATGGTTCTTCTGCATGGAAATCGGTATTCGATTATGATCTAACTTGATTTCGATTGAGTGCCACGTGTAGGCCACGTCATGGTCTCCTTTGATTGATGAAAGGTTCATCAAATCTCGTATTGTCGTATCGCCTATCAATTCCTATCATTTGGCAACCTTGCTGATCAGCTCCTTGGCTAATTCTATAATTTTTCTGTTTCGCCATCAAATAGATATCAAATATTATTCTAATATTGCCATCAATTTAGTTTTGCTATCGGTTTTAATTGTCTTTCGAATCCCTATACCCTTCCCCCCTATTCTCATATTCGACTCCTTCGTGCAGTGGACACTGGATACTGGGTACTGGGTACTCGATACTGGGGGATTAATTACACGCCATCGCCTCGAGGCTCCTCAAACACTCACTCCCGCCCATCGATAGTAATGCCCGTCGTCGGTGGGTGAGTGAGTGAGTGAGTACTGAGTGGGAATACACGAGTACACACGAGTACGAGGGGCGCACTCGCAGGCCCATGACTATAAATACTATAAATACTCGTACAATGCCGCAAAATTCAAGTGCAAAACAAATGGGGTATGGCCCCGGGCCTGGTGGCCCGTCCGTCCGTCCGTCCGTCTGTCCGTCCGTCCATCCGTCCGTCCGTCCGTCTGTCCGTCCGTCGCGACGGGTGCATGTCGTTGGCCGTCGCGTCGGTCGGTGTGGCTTTATCGGAGTGATGATGCGACGGAGTGTGTACCCGGGCGACGGCGGAAGCGTCGCTGATAGCTGATAGCGTCCGGGGTCCGGACCAAATGCCGAGTGCAAGAGGAGGCGCACAATGGGGCGTGACAGCCGCAGAGCCACCTGTTCCACCGTCGAGTGTTGTGCTGCTGCTCTGCCGCTCTGCCTGCCCCGCATTGCCAATGACGGGCGTCACAGCGATCGTTAGGCGTTCTTTTTGTTTGTGTTTAATTTGCTCAGGTGTTATGCACCTGATTTGTGCGCTATCGAGCGGCCAACGAGCAGATAGAGCCGATCCGATCCGATCCGATCCAAGCCGAGCCGAGCCGAACCGACCTTGCCCCCCCTAAAGGGGGAGGATGATATGATGGGACGAGTTGTGGACCAGGTAATTACTCAAATCGAGGCAGGCAGGGCTTTGTTGTTGTTTGCGCATCAATTGCCGTGAGGGGAGGGGCAGCAAGTGCGGGTGGTGCCGCTGCCGGTGCTGGGTGGGGCCCTGTACAAAATGGCCGACTATTTGCTTGTTAGACTGCTTGATGTTCATGGAAATGAAGCTCCGCAAGCGACGCTGCTTGACTCTGGATCGGAAGCAGGAGAGAGAGAGAGAGAGAGAGAGAGAAAAGAGACTGCTTGCTATCAAGAGGTTCAAGGAGAGCCACTGAAGGAAAACAGCTGAGGAGAGAGCCTGCTGGAACTGCTTGATCGGCAGCAGAAGACTCAGCTTTGGACTGCTTTCAAAGCAGGAGACAACAGAACAACTGCTTGGCCCCAGGACCTTTCCACTGCTTGTCCTTCAATGGAAAATACCCTAGCCCTAGAAAGCCCCCTAGCCAGCTTATGCTGGGTGTTCCCCCAAACCCCCCCACCATCTGTTTTCGGGCTTTGCCGCGGACTAATGATAATTGTTCACTGGTTTTGTTTAATCTCTTGCTAAGTACATTTGTACATGAGTCGCATGTTGCCTTCGAGTGCTCGGGGATTGATCAAATCAGGGTGAAAGTTCTCAAGTACTGCCATAAACAATACGAGTAATAACTCATTGGTTTATACACATATAGTACATGTATATATATCTCTTTTGTGGACTTTGCAGAACTCAATTGTTTGGCTACAATATGCTACAAGTTTGTATTTGATTCGTTTTATGGGCTTTCGGCTAATGAAAAATGTGCCAGAAATGGAGTGGATTTGTACTGAGGAAAGGTTTACTTCCTTGTACTTTTCCTTCAATTCTTGAAAAACACCAAACCCAAAGACAATCGACATGCCTTCCTCCCTGTCGTGGTAGACTTATGGATCCTAGGTCTGGGTCCCCGTTCCGCCCGCTCTGATTGGCCCCTGACGGACAGCCTTCGCCGTTGAATGACACGAAACCCAACTCGCAAAATGTTCAACAAGCCATACAATACAATACAATGTTATAGCCGTAGCCGTAGCCGTAGCCGTAATGGTTATTGTTATTATTGTTGTAACATTGTTGGATATTTGTTGGACATTTTCATTTCGAGCGTTCGTCGAACGTTCGTCGAATGGTCGGACAAAAAATTGTATAAATCTAAAACAAAGTCTCAAAGCTTTTGGCAAATGTTAATGCGTTGAACACGTCTTGGCCATTAGGCCAAGATAAGCCCCGGAGTAGATCGCAGGCGGCAGGCAAGACGAAGACGTAGCCCACATGACGTATGCGTTATGACAATGCCAGGCGGCGGCGGTGGCTCTCTCTCTCTCTCCCTCTCTCTCTCTCTTGACTAGGTCTCTGCTCTTGGCCAGTTTTTTCTTAGCGCACCCATTCAAATGAGCCGCACACCTGTTGTCTTCTGTTGTGTGTTGTGTGGCCATGGCAATAGGTTTCTATGCGCTTAAAAAAATATGCCCACATCTGTGTGTGTGTGTGTGTGTGTGCTCTATTGTTTCCCCTCTCGAGAGATATGAGAGAGATATTTTTTCTGTGTTTTTTTTTTATTTTTGCCAGCAGCTGACAGCATTTCGGCCTGGTCTGTGTCTGTGCCATGCCTCTGATGATGACATAAATTGGAACAAATGGCCTATGAACGGCACAAATTAAGGCAATGCAAACAGAAATTCAATTGAAAGACAAAGACCGAAGACCGAAGACCGAAGACCGAAGACCGAAGGCCGAAGGCCGAGGGGTGGCTCGGCCGGCCATAGCATTATTATTATTACACTTGCAGATCCATCGTGTTCCCAAAATATGGAAAAGGAGTACTTTGAAGACCAGATAAGCTAGACTTCCGAGTGCGGAGGCTACTCCTTTACTGTGTTTCAAACATCTGCTGAATATCAGTAATGCCCTCGGCTACCGCCAACATTTGTCGGCTCATCGCCACTGCCCCCCACCCCCCCCCGCGCCCAGTGGGTTGGGATGTTGTCATCTGCCTTATAAGTCGTGTTAAATTTATTCAAAACCTCTTGACTCCTTTGCTGACACATCGAATCAACCCCTCGATCCGAATGCGGTTGTGCCAGTTGGCCAAGGGTGTCTCTCTGTTTCGTTTCGGGTTCGAGTGCTTGAGTGAGTGCCACTGCCACAGCCACTGCCACAGCCACTGCCACATCCCTTTTTGGCGTGCGTGTGTTTGGCCCGGGCTGATGTTATTATTACGTTTGTTTGCACATTTGTCGACCCCTCTCGAATCGACGGACGTGCAACCTACAAATTACGGGGAGAGTTCATAAATTCACGCATTGCAGCAATTAGATTATGTGCCACGCCCATCACGCACCTGCCACTCAACACCTGTTTGGAAAGCACTCATCAAATTCGATCAACGATTATGGACTATGGATATTTCTTTAATTTCAAAGTCCGAAAATAAATCCCCGATAAACCAATAATTAGGATGGTAAAACACACTAAAACTGCGTGTGGCTGCTATTTTATTATAAAATCTACTATTATTTATTTATTACTCCTCGATTACTGTTATTTGCGATTTTTTAGTCAGTGCGAATCCACTGCAAATTATTATTTAATCAATATTATCAGCTGAAAAATAATCTGAAGCAACAGGAAATAAAAAAACATATGAAAACTAGAAAACAAAAAGAAATAATAAATATTTAATGATAATAATAAATATATGTATATTAATAAATAATAAATAAACAAAATATAAAATAAAATAAAATTTCATATTTTTTGGGATCTCATATGAAAATTGCCACTGCTTGATTGCACAATCGGTTGCACTGCTTGACCTTCATTGATTCCCCCACCGAAATGAAAGCAAAACCGAACTTATCTTCAATCCACAAATTAATAAAATTTTATGGCATTCATTTCGGGAAACAAATCATTTCCTACAACCAATTGATATCCCTAATCTAACATATATTCAAACAAGTCTCCCTCTCAGATCCGACAATCAATCCATTGATCCCAACCATCGATCCATCGAAGTATAGCCGTAAAATTAGCACGCTTCCGGTGCCCCCCCCCCCCCCCCCCCCCCCCCCATCGGGCCTTTGCACTGCGCAATCTCGAGCGAGCTCGAAAGCCCCATTCCGGATTGCCAGGAGAGGTAGGCCCATAAATTAATTAGAGTGACTATCGGGAAAAATAGTTTTCGATTAGTGCAAAACACCTGTAGACCAAAAAACCAAAAAAAAAAGACAAAAAAAGGCCAAATCCAAAAGCCAAAAACCGGACTCCCGATGTTGAGCCAGTTTGGCCAGACGACAAACGACAAGCGACAGAAAAAAGACAGAAAAGACTTATAGAAGAGGTATACAGGTACGTACAGGTGAGCAGATAAAAAACAGATTAGAAATTCAAATGATGACATGTCTGGGGTCTCATTCTGATAGTGGCATACGCTCACAGGCAGCCACCTATGGGGGACGGGGGACGGGGGACGGGGGGGAGGAGTGGTGCGGAGATTGAGGCGGACACATGCGTGGTGGCTATAATGTGAATGGATCGCAGATTGAGCTGGAGACACCTGTGAGCACTTATGGGGCCACTTTTATTGCCATAACCGAGCCAATCTCCCGGTGCAAAGTAATTTCAATTCCTCATGCTCGTACTCGTACTCGTACTTCCCTCTCCAGAGGAAGAGACCCGTGTGTGTGTGTGTGTGTAAACAATATTTATCAGTTTGCACTCGCATTTGGGGCTACTTTTAAAATAGACCACGACGACGACTCATACCTGGGAGTTCTGTTCTGGGTGCAAAGCCAAGTGCCGGGGCACTCAGAACACTCATTGTACTCGCACTCGCGCACAGTGCCTTGGCACCTGGGCTTATCAGACACGGCTACGCATTACGCCCACATGGCCCCGTGCTGGCGTGCTGGCGTGCGATAAGAGCGGCCGTTTGTTCCATTGCCAGATGGCCAGGGCGTCCCCAAACCTGGATCCGGGGGGGGGAGACCATCGCGTAGTAGTAGAGGCTTATCAGCTCTGCCTGCTGCTGTATGTTGTGACTAGCCAACCCCATTCCTTGGCCATTCCATGGTCCAACAGGTGGTTGCACCGACCAAAGGCGGGCTCCTCTCCGCCTCCGCCTCCGTGTGACTGTCCCAAGGTTCATTACGTAGGTTCTTCGTCTCTTATCTTCGGGCACACGTTCTTATTCGTTGCTTTTGCTTTTTCTCTTTAAGTGCGTTCACTGTAGTACAGTGGGCATGTGTGTGTGTGTGTGTGTGTGTGTTTGTTCGTTGTAATTAGGCTGATGAATTTATGGGTATACCCCCTACCCCCTGCCCCCTGCCCCCAGCCCCTTCCCCTGCCCTTCTCTAAAGGCCCTCTGATATGAGCCTCAAGCCCGTGTGCTTTTATTTTGTATTTAGTCGCGATTGCGCAAAAAACGATGAGCACCGTCTACAACAACAAATTAATTGGGTTTTGCACGGATTTTGGGTTCGAGGCGATGTCGCACGCCTTCCCCAATTGATAAAGTGACAATTTATAGTCCCTTTTAATTGATATCGTCCCGCCCGAGTACCCGTGAGTGCCCCCCCCCCCCCCCCATCGCCGCCATCGTCTGTTTACATGCACCCAACGGATCGGAATCCGTCGGAGTTATCAATGAGAAATGTGCACTTGAATTTCCGACAGCGAACAGCGTACGTCCCGTCCGATTTCGACTCTTAACACGATCTGTATATCATGTGTTCGGGATTTCGGTTTCGATTTCGGTTTCGGTTTCGTTTTCAATTTCAATCACCTTTTGAGGCCACTGCGATTGATCGATCCGGGGGTCGCCAGTTCAACTGAATAACCGGAGAATCTGTTAAGGTCTTGGCATATCTGTGGAAAAGACAGGAATACAAGGATTCTTAAGGTATTCAAAGAATACTAGCCATAGATCTTTAAAAGCCAGGAAACGGAACCCCTCTTTCAAAGATAAGATACTCCTGCAATAATTAAAGATTTATCAGGAAAAAACATTCCCAATAGCAAATATCTCGCTGAGTTATCGTCCATAGATTCACCCTATCATATTAGATCTCAGGCAGAGACTGAGTTCCTTATCGAATACTGACTTAATGGAAATCAATCACAAGAGTCACCTCTCTAGCCACAGACCTGATTTATCTTACGCTTTACACTCGGTCTTGGTCCACTGAAAGGTAGACTAATAATTGGCACATGCCACAGATTTGATCTGGAAATAATTCTTCAAGAACAGAGGAGAAGGAGAGGAAAGGTCTCCCCAGTGAAGCCCATTTGGGGATCCCCCACCCTCCTTTGGGGGCATATTTCCTCCCAAAGAATTCAATATAGGCGCCTCAACAGAACGACTCTGAATGGCGATAGTTGTGGCGATAAGTCGCGTAACGAATTTCGCATTTAAAAAGCAATTGCCGACTCCGGCAGCCTTTTATTTATATATAAATAATTAGCTGCGACTGCATAAAAGATAAAAGCCAAATTAGACGCTAATTTTGCAGGCAACAAAACAGGCAAAACCTCCACACACACACAAAAACGGCAAACCATTAAAATTTCAAGTGGAACTGAAGCCGCGCGAGAGACCAGAGGCAGATATTTCTGAACTGAAATTGAAACCGAAACTGTATCACTTCCCCCTCCCCTTATGGGGGGATGCGAGAGGGTTGGGGGCAAACATTTACGAAATGTTTCGCCTGCAAATTACTCAATTGAAATGCCAACGGAACTGACACGCAGCGACAAGAAATTGAAAATTAAATTTAAAATTGCGCAAAGGCAACAGAAAACCGAAAACCGAAAACCGAAAACCGAAAACAATTGAAAAGGTTACGGCTCGAAGACGGATTGGGGGCAGGAGGAGACTGGGGCTCGGATCGGAGCTGGGTACAAAGCCGCACAAAGTCATGGAGTAATTAGAAAACAAGAAAGAAAGGCTGGCTTTCAAGAGAGTCGAAGATGGGGATACCCTTACAGATCACTAAGGGCTATGGGATGTGGGGATCGCATTTGGGAACCCCTCAATCTCAGGGAAGCCACGACAGATCAGGCACACATCAGTACACTTTTAACGATCGTAAATGTGTTGGAAACAGCTGGGAAATACAATCTTTAATACGTATCACCCTCTGCAAAGGGTATTAAAATGCAAAGCGGCGGCGGCGGCGGCGGCATCAACGATGAACGATCAACGATGGAAGCTAATTGCTGGAAAAAAGTGGAGCTGATCTCGAAGCTGAACGAACGTCGAGCTGGAGCTCCAGCCAGAAAGAGAGCGGCGCCAGGCAGACACGAGAGTGGGCTGAAGTGGCAGCAACAGCAGCAACAACAGCACTTGCAACAGCAACAACATCCAGCGGCAGCAGCAGCAGCAGCAGCAGCAGCTGGCTAGCGATTGGCGCAGGTGCAGCTGCCTGGCGCTAAGCTCTCAAGCTTGGAGCCCCCAAAGCCGAAGCCGATGCCGAAGCCGAAGCCAGCCAGCCGATCGATGCCTGGAACTGAAGCTGAAGCTGAAGCTGATTTCTGAATCTGTAGCGTAGCTGACGTCGTCGACGGCACTGGCGCACAGGTGGCTCGAAGCGGGTGACGGGTGACTCAGAGACAGAGACAGAGACAGAGACAGAGACCGAGACCGAGGCCCAGACTGTTGCAAGCGCAAACAAGTCGCAGAGGCTTTGAAGATGGCAGATGGACCTAGAGGATACCCTGTGGAAGAGCACACTCTTCGCCGCAAGAGTAACGGACAGCCAGCAACGAAAACAGAGACCAAGGTCGAAGCCGCACATTGAAAATACACCAAAAATACACTAAGAATAATCTAGATGGAATCTTGAGCTATACAGATATGAATGGAACAACAATGGAACCCCTTAAGAACCCATAAAGGCTTCAGTGATTTGTTAAACGTTTGCCCCAAGTACTAGCCACAGATATACCCGTTCCACGGCTCGTTTAAGGGGTATCTTAGACATATAGCAATTATCGCAGTTGCTGGCAGGCGGCGGCTCCGAGTCAGACTTTCAGACACTGGCCTCTACCGCTCGCCAGCCTCCCCCGCGCTTCTTATTGTTTTGCTATTTGCTTTGCATTAGCCGACATTTAAGCACGGCTATCGATTTAATTTGAGCCCCAGCCCCAGCTCCAGTCCCAGCCCCAGCCCCAGCCCGAGCATCGCTCCCTCGATCCCCCAGTGGATGGCCGTCCGCCCGCACAGCGGGACAAAGACCAGGCCCAGAGCCAGACCCAAAGCCAGACCCAGAGCCAGACACAGGCTTAGGACCCCGCCACCATCATCGCGCTGTGGAGTCCGTGGTTTAGCAATTTGTTAACTGCACCTAGTGCCCGGGAGTGTGGAGCTCTCGTAAATCTTGCGCCCAGTCGGCAGGTTGACAGATTCGTTAAATTTTATAAGCCCCCCAACCCCCCCATTCCGACCGCTAAATGTCGCAGAGAATATTTCTTGGGAATACTCGTATTTCTTGCCGTATTGGCAATGGGCAATTTTTGAAGTTTTTATGAGCGCAACGGTCAAAGGTCAGAGCCCACAAATTAAGTGACAGCTCGCGCGACTTGGGGGCGTTTTAAAACGCGCCATCGCCCAACAGCGAATCGATCGGCTCCGAGACAGAACATTCACAAGATATTGGGGCCCACATGTTGAATGTTAATTGAAATTGTATTAGTTGATGGCTGAACAGAAGACAGGGATACGGGAAGAGGGTTATAGGCAGTTCGGAACGAAAGAAAACTATCACTTAACGCTGATGGAACGCCTTGAAGATTGCTATTACTTATAAATGATATATCCTCAGGCAGTGCCCGATCGTGAGTGTTTTCATGGGTAATTCATTTTATTTGTATGTAATTTCCACTTGAATATAATTATTCCCCACTGCGAAAATCGTATATGCTTGTAATTTCACGCTTTTTGATTTTTGCAACTCAATCAAAATAGAATTTCAAGGAACATCCACTCGAATGCTGCCTTGAAGGGGGTTTGAAGGGGGGGACTTAATAAGGAACCCATTAAAAATCCCCCAAAATTCCCCCAAAATGTTTGGATAGGCCTGACCCTAAACCGCTCCAAAGGCTGTGGATACGAGGATTCTTTGACTTTGACAAATCAGCTTAATTCGTATTTAAGATAAACTTTGAGACAATCAATTTTGGGGCTGGCTCCCACGCGAATCGGTGCTTTTGGAGAGCGTTTCCGCTGGCATTTTGCATTTTGCATTTTGCATTCGCAGCTGCCGCAAGACAAATTGGCTGCTCATCAGATCATAAATATTGCGGCAACAAGCCGAGGCTGTGGCTGTGGCTGCGGCTGTGGCTGTTGTTTCTGCTTTTGTTTTATTTGATTTGCCAGCGAGAGGAGAGGGTGGAGCGGGGGTGAGGCATGGGGCAACCTTCAAAAAAGCCAACGTGAACATGAACACGAACGTGCAGTGCAGTTTTCCGCAATGCGACGCCGACGGTAAATCAAGACACACAGCCCCCAATGGGATAGAGATGGAGATACACACAAGAGAGAAGGATGGAAGCATGCACACAGCTAGAGAGAGAGAGAGAGAGAGAGAGAGGGAGCAGCTAGACCCAATCAGGCGAAGATGCGAGAGCGAGAGGAAGAGCCAAGTCGAGCTTGAGGCGTGGGTTGCAAACGGCAGGCAGGCAGCAGGTGCGTTCCACAAAATGATTGAATGACTAACAGGCAGACGAATTGAGTGACTAACAGACGGACTGACAGACTGATAAACGGAGAGACTGTCAGAGAGACAGCCGGACGATTCGCATGACATTGCAATGCCGCATTGCCGACTTGCGAGCGACTTGCACAACAGACCCGACCCGATCCGACCCGCACGCGAAATTGGCTTTTAATTTTTTTGTTTTGCTAAGACAAAAACACCGTCCCATCCATTCGTTTGACAATAAAAATCAAAGGCAAAACTAATGTGCAAAATACTCGTATGTAAATGCTGCGGATAGATCTCCCAGCAAAACAAAACAATTAAGGCACGTGCCCAGTGCCCAGTGCCCAGTGCCCCCCCCCTCCCCCTGTGGACAAGCCCGACAGCTGACAAGTTTATCTTTTATCAGAGATTCGGAGCAGCCACCCCATCCCCGAGAGCGGAACACGATTCATCGCTCAAATGTCCACTGGGAAATCTGCGTTGTTCTTAACGTAGCTGAATAATTCATAAATGTCAGGTTGTCGGAACAGCCAAGAGAGGTGAGATTTCGGTGGCTGTTAGGGGTTGCAACACAGAGCAGGGCCCTGGACGGCCATATGCCGCAAGTGTTGCCACGAGGCGTATGCGTAATTCAAGACTCTTTCTGCGCTTCGCTCTCTTTTAATTGAGTTGCAGCAACATCTGCAGAGGCACAGGCACAGGCACAGGCACCAGCAACGGGCAGAAGCTGTGGCAGAGCGGCAGGAACCTTATTAGGTTACAATTTGGATGCAGCCAACGATGAACCGATTATGACAGATGGCCGCACGGACCCAAGAGCTGTGTCTCGTCTCAAGTGGCTGCTGCTGCGCTTTTTGGCATGTGGCACATGCCCCCGCACCCCCCCCGGGTCACCCCTTCGCCATGCTCCATCTCAGCCACATGTTATGATTGGTTCGTGGGTGTGTTGCCTGCTGACTCATGGGGATACGTGCTACTGTGCCGCAGCGGCAGCGGCAGCAGCAACGGCAGCGGCAACAAAAAGTTATTAAATTTTCATACATCCCCCCGCTCCCCCTCTCCCCCGCTCCTCGGGGACCATTCAACATAATGACTGGAATGCAAGGGGCGGTGGGGGGTGCGGGGGGTGAAAGGGTTATACACCCGTTCGATCCCCTAACACGTGTCGTACGTGGCCGCCATTAGCGTAAACATTTCGAATGTATTCTTGATTGTTTGCCAAATTGCCTTCGCGATGTAATGTGAATAAATTTCTGTTGATTTTTCCAAAACTTTTCCGACGGGGGTCAAAAGCTTAATAACTTTGCCAATTTTCCAGCAAAAACATGCCCTGGGGGGCTGGAGGGGGAGCGGGGTGGCTGAAGCCACCAACAACAAATCCAATTTGTTTCAACTTTGATGCCGCCCAAAAATTAATGGAGCAAAGGTGCGAGCGATGGACAATGGGAAATGTCTGTAAGAGCCAGATATGTACCGGCAAATAGCAAGGAAGCCTCTGCCGATCTCCCGTATCGAATGTAGCCTTTCGCTTATGGCACATTTGTACAGCCAATCCACTGGCGGAACGGACAGTGTCCCGGTGTATTGTCCCTCTAAAAACTATCACTCCACGCCACATTCTCCCCTCCTTTTGCTCACTAATTGCCGGGGGGAGGCCCATGGTGGATGACACACTGAATGGAGGAGCGTAGTCGGGTGCCAAACCAAACATTTGGCGGAGATGCGATCAAAGTGAACTGCGAACAGGGGCGGCTCCCATATGCTTTTGAGCAGGCGAACTGCAGTTAATAGCCCGGCCGTACAGAGTCCCAGTTTTCCAGCTGTGCGCCGGGGAGGCATCAACGTCAACGTCAACGCCAACATCATCATCATTGAGAGGCAGTGGCAGTGGCAGAGGCAGTGGCAGAGGCAGCAACCTACTTCTGTGTCTCAGCTGCAGCTGAAAACATCAATCAATGGTCGTCGTCGTCGTCGGGCTTTGAGACTGTGCGGCTGACGACGTCACATCTCCGATCTCCGATCTCTATTCCTCTAAAGCGCCACCTACCAGCCACCTATATGCCCCTCCTGCCCCCCCCTTTGTTTTCCATCAAATTTACGTTACGTTAAAGTCGAATACTGAACATCTGTGCAAACAGAGAGAGTGTATGCCCCAAAATGTGCCTCCCCAATGGGTTCGTTCGCGACCAGATGCCGGAATGCATGCGCTTTGGACTTCACCCACTTCTCTGCCCATCCACATCCACATCCCAGCCCCCGCCCCCGCCGCCTCCAGACGTATCCGCTTCGCAGCCATCGGATCCGTCTGTCCATTCCGTTCTGTTCCAATTTTCAGCAGCAGCTGCCCCATCCAGCCAGCCATCCAGCCAGCCATCCAGCCAGCCATCCATCCATCCGATCCGATCCAAACCGACGCTTTGTGATGTGGTGCGGCGTGCTAATGAAATCGAGCGCGTTTATTTGTTTATACGGCATTTGTCAGCAAACTTAGCATATGGACAGACAAAGACAGTACAGTAGAGCCTCTGATATGAGGCACGCTCGCGAGAAGTGCAGGAGCCACGATTTCCTAGAGGCTACAAAGAGACGTCTCTGTCGGATCTTTGAGTTTCGATTGAACTTTATTCGGAGTCCGGATGGAATGGAATGGCAGGATGCTAGAACCTTTTGAGAATAAAGAATAAGTTGAATTCCATTAAATAAGCTTTAGTCAAGGCATAAGATACTATATTTAAGCATACGTTCTAGGAGATTGGAGTGGACTACATTTAGGAATGGTTTCAAATTGAAAGATGGATCGAAAGATTCCACTTTGCACTTCCTGCCTCCAAGTTCCTTCGAGACCTCGACGTTTCCCTATAGCAGGCCTCCACCGTACTCAGTGCAGATATTTACTCGCGTATAAGTTCCAATTCTCGATGGTAATTGAAGCCCGTCGTGTGTCTAAATTGAGACAAAGTTGTCCAAATGTCCGGCATGGCCGCTGCCTGCGTTCAGTCCGTCAGTCAGAGTCGGTTCTGGCCACCGGCGTTGATCTTTGAGTGTCTGGGACTGTTCCGTCACTCAAATTAGCTTTATGTCGCCGATTGGCGATCGCCGAACGCCGATCGCCAGATCTGTATCTGTATCTGGCATCTGAGATCTCAGATCTGTGGGGCAATGCAAATTCTCTAATTGTTTATTAACAATTGGACGCCGGCGGGCCAATAGTTAAGCAATTAAAAGGCACAGACACCACACACACACACACATGGCCACAAAAGTAATTGTTTCTTTTACGATCTTTTTGTTGTTGTTGTTTGTCGGAGTTTGTGCTGCAATTTGTCTTTGCTTTGATTTTAGCCAACTTCTTGGCCGCCTGGCTTTGGCTTCGTCGATTGAGTTTTCGGTTTCGTATTAGCGCTGGGGATTATGTCATGCAATTAACAATGGCATATTGTTGTTGCCGCAGTGGCAGTGGCAGTGGTGGTGGCACGTTTTGGTCTCTCGCCGATTTTTGCTTGTGGCATGGAAAATGGCAGGCGACGACATCGTTGCGTGCACTTTGGTTGAACTTTTGTGCTGCTGCTGCGGCTGCTGCTACAATAATCAACGTTTTGTATTGTTGCTGCCGTTGCCTTTGCTGTTTTGTTGCATGTAATTAACCAACATTGACATGTCGTCTGGCGGCCATGCGTTGCGACAACAAATTGACGTAAGCGCGTGCGTCAGGAGGGTAGATACTATACATAGATCTACTATGATCTGGGCGTGACTTACGGCACATTTCGCTTGGCCCCTCGCCGTCGGCTTGTGTGTGGGCTGGGGGCTGGGGGCTGGGGGTTGGGGGCTGGGGGTTGGGGCTGGGGCTGTGGCTGGGGCTGGGCAGGCACGTACATTGGATGGATGGAGAGTGCACCTGGTTTCTCCCCCACATTGCTGGGTGGATACCTCATTCGTATGATTACTGGAACATTCTCGGGGCTGCTTCAACGAGTTAGAAGCCATTAGATTGGCGAACACCGCGTCAATCGTAAGTAGATTCTTGTGTAAATACATACTAGACATGCAATCAAGAAGTTGGGAGCGATGGGGAGACAGTGTTTCGACAGTGTTTGTTAACTAGAAAGCTTTCCCAACACTGTTGCCATGTGAAGCCTTTTCCAGCACTGTTTATTCAAGACTCTCACTCTTGTGGGATCTTTTTTTACAGGACTGTTTCTTTCAGGCTTTTCTATTCTGGAAGCCTTTTTGAGCACTGCTTCATTGAGTTCTCTATAGCGGATAAGCTTTCCCAACACTGTTGCCTTGTGAAGCCTTTTCCAGCACTGTTTATTCAAGACTCTCACACTTGTGGGATCTTTTTTTACAGGACTGTTTCTTTCAGGCTGTTCTATTCTGAAAGCCTTTTTGAGCACTGCTTCTATAGCTGAGCAGCTTTTCCAACACTGTTTTGCTAGGACTTTGAGATCTGGAAGCTGTTCCTTCGAGCACTCTATGGCTGTAATTCGTGTGAACTTAAAGCTTGAAATCTTTTCCAGCCCGAGTATCTTCTTTATTTACATATATTCCCCAAAAGCGAAACCGAAAACGAAAACGAAACCGCATAATGTAAATAAATGTTATAAATAATTATGCTAATTTGGGATAATAATTCAAGCCAAAAAGCACTCGTCGCCGTGCTCGTTTCGGGGAATGGAAACCCTAATTAAGAAAATTAATTGAAATATTCCGTAAATTGAATATTCCCCGCAAAAGTCCCGGCAATGATTTCTTCTTTCTTTCTTTTTTTTTGCCTTCAATGTTTAAGCAAATCATTTTGACTGTCGGATCGATGTAAATGTCGGTGTTTCATCTCCCGACTTTTCACACATTCCCCACCAGACCACCTTCACCTTCACAAACACTGGAGCGAAGTGGCATGCCACAAAGAGACGAAGAAGAAGAAGAAGAAGAAGAAGGAGGTGGTAGGTAGGTGGTGGCGGATGCAGGAGCAGCACTTCCACTTGAGATGCAACGCGCACGCCGCCTCACGCCTCACGCCTCACGCCTGACGCCGCACTCTGCCACACTGCCACACTGCACACCGCACTCTGCAATTAGTGTTAAAAGACACAAACATGCCGCAGACGCTGCTGCAGACGCCGCAAGCTGATGATGTTGGCCAGATACTCTCGTACTCGTAGAGAGAGATCCAGGAAGAGGCCACTAATTGGCCTAATTCTCACTTCTTTTTCGGCCCACGCAGCGGCAGCGTAGAGGATGGGGCATGTGGCATGTGGCATGTGGCAGGATGGTTAGGTTGTATAGGTTTCGAGGGTGCCTCATAAATAAACAACATAAACGTACAAGAAGCAGAACAAGCGGCAAACACGGGTGTCAGACAACCGACGACGACCGCCCAACCGCAAACTTCTCTTCCCCCTTACACCCCCTCTCCCCCCCCCCCGCGCTCCATATGCAGATGAGGATCGGTTCGAATGGGATCGGAACGGATCGGAACGGATCGGATCGAGCATCATGTTGTACGGGGAACGATCATCAGCGGGCGATGGGTCCATTCCGTTCCGGTACGTGTGAGCTGATATGTTGGGTGGTCTGTTCCAAATCAATTGCTGTTCCACTCCACACACAGCAGCAGACAGCATAACGTACACCCGACATCGACTCGGACGATGCGGAAGGAGAGCCTCCACCAACAAAATTCTGGGGGAGCCGTTGGAGGGGGATCCTCCGTGCGACTCCTCTGGTGGGTTGTGTTTATTTTGCATAAATGTTGCCCCAAATATTGCAGCTGTAAACACATAATGAACGCCGTTGGAGCTCCGAGAGACCCATCAATGATTATGCTGCTCCCCGATGCTGTCCAACGCCGGCGATCTCCACCATCGCTCCATCTGCCCCGAAATGCTTCGGCTGTGTAAATATTTGTTTAAAATTCTGCACGCCTACAGAGCAGAGTCCAAGCCCAAGCGAACCTCAAGACCCCGAGGGCCCTTTTCTCTCGATACTCTCCCCCTCCCCCTCTCTCTGTGTCTGCCAGAGGACCACCAAAGTTTGCTGGAACTTTTGGGGACGGGACTAGCTGCAGCTGCTCCTCGGAAAATATGCCAAGTGGCAGGCTGGGATAGTGGGTCAAGAGATGATGGCATGGACAGGGTTCTTTACTGCTGCCAGATATCTACCGCTTTCATACCACTGTGCCATCGATCGGGGAGACGGCGTCATCATCATCGATGCTCTGTAAACAAATCAGCCGCTGGACTGCAAACATTTTATTGGCAGTGTCTGCGCATTTGCTGTATCTGTATCTGTATCTGTATCTGTATCTTTAGGTTCGGCTCTTGCTGCTTCGTTTTTATTGACTTCACTCCAAACACTCGGCACTCCACAACGCCCACACCCCATCCCACATCCAACATCCAACATCCAACAGCCACAGACCCATCCCATTCCATCATCGATGGGGCGGGGAAAATATCTCTTTTTCAACACCTTCTTGTGGCCGCGCGCGCATCTGTTTGCCGTTTTCCGAATTGTTGTTTAGATTTGGCCTCAAACGACGACCGACCGACCGACCGACCGACCGACCGACCGACCGACCAGCTGGAAGAACTGTGTTCATAATTTCAATTGACTTTCAGCGGATAGATCGTAAAAATTATTTATGCAGATAGATGGCCATATGCTGATCCGCGCCGAAGCGGATATTGTTCGATTTCCCAGTGATTAATTGTTGCCTTCTGTCGATCCCATGATCTCTTTCTATATATCTCCCCCCAAAAGCCATATGGAT
This sequence comes from Drosophila miranda, assembly GCF_003369915.1. Taxonomy (NCBI): domain Eukaryota; kingdom Metazoa; phylum Arthropoda; class Insecta; order Diptera; family Drosophilidae; genus Drosophila; species Drosophila miranda. The sequence continues at coordinate 851,794 of NC_046674.1, read as the reverse complement.
ATGGCCAGAAGATACTCGCAGTCGCAGTCGCAGTCGCACTCGAACTGGGGCCACTTTTCCCCTCCCCCGTTGGAGTGTTGATGTTGTTGAATTTCTAAACAAACTTTCATCCCTCCACCCCTCCAGCCCCCCACACCGCCACTCGATACCAACCAAAGGGCATGTGGCAGCACTTTTTGACAGATTTCGGAAATGTTTACAATCAATCGGCCAAGTATTCGTGTGATATGAAACTAAACAACAGAGTCTATAAATTACACCATACAATGTGAATCTGTTAAAAGATTTCTAATGGCAGAAAGTACTTCAATAAATCTATATACGATGTACTATATATATTTGGCAAAATCTCCCCAAGAACCTCATAATAAAATCTTTAAACCCAATAAAGAACACTTGAAATACAACCAGTTCAACGCTCGGTTTATAATGCACAAGATTCATACATTCCAGGGTAAATTTCTGCTAAGGATCTCCGGAGCTGAGTGGTATATCCGTAACCGGGACATCGCCAAGGCGCGAAGAGCCACTCTTCAAGCGAAGAGCCAAATTTCTAAGCTCAGAAAACCACCCTCAGGCGAGGCGTCTTGGGAGCACCAGATCCCGTCGTAGAATACACCAGAATACGCCAGAATACACCTGGTCGACCTGCCCAACAGGATGATCTAAGAGCAGCTCTACCCTAGAAACCTGGACAGATAATTGAACCAAATAATATAACCCTCCAAATTCTTCAACCTTGATGACACGCATTTTTTATCGTAATTTTTCCTGTGACTGTTGTTAAAATTGCTCTAACAGTAACAGTGATAATCAAAAAAGTTTTATAATCAAAAATAAAAACCTAAAAAAAAAAAAAAACTTAATATTTGTAAATAATATTCAAAAATAACTCCAAATAAATTTTAATAAAACCCGATAAATCCCAAATAAAATCCCCAAACCAAAAAAATCCCCCAAAACTTTGCCAAAAAAAATCCTTCTGAAATATACCAAACCACAACTGAATTTCAAACCAAACCCGCTTTAGATCCTAAAATTTGGCTCCAAAAACCTCCAACCATAGCTCAGAATTATGAGAAAATCTTGAAAAAGAAAGAAAGTGAAGAAAAGGAGTGCGAAAAAATATAGTCTCAACCGACCTGCTCCAGGTGAGGCTCGAACTCACAACCCCGGCATTGCTCATACACACAGAATACTGATTATAAGTACCGTGCGCTAACCAATTGCGCCACTGGAGCTGTTGAAACGACCGTTGCCAAATGCCCAACAAGAGATCAGGCCACTGAGAATAGAACACTTCTCGCTCGCCCGGGACTAACTGTCCACCCCTCTCAAAAATGCTCCCTCTCTCTCTCGCTCTCTCTCTCGCTCTCTCTCTCGCTCTCTCTCTCGCTCTCTCTCTCGCTCTCTCTCTAGCTCACTCTGTCTCTCTGCCTACCCTCTTTCGGCTGCTCATCTTCGGCGCTCTCGTTCTATCTTCCCAAAGTTTAGCCCTTTCTCTGTCTCGCTTGCTCATCTTCTCAAAAGCGTTTCTCCTCTTTCTCTTTCTAATTCGTGTTTATTAGTGAGAAAGAGCGAATAACATTGAACATTTTTGTGAAACATACAACATTCATAGCCCACAAAAGATGCGAATATTTATTTGTAATTATATTCGCTTTAAATGTTTAATCACAAGTCGCTGCTCGCGAGAGAAACTGTAATGGAAAATGAAAACGAAAACGAAAACGAAAAAAAACCGAGGACTTGCACAATTATTAATATGTATTAGGGCATTGAAAAGTGAAATTGGTCGAGAGTTTTTACTTTCAATTGGCGAACAGCAGGGTCCGAGGTAGTGCCCAGTGCCCGTAAAACCCATTTAACAATGCAAATTATTGGATTTTCACTTTCGTTCGGACTAGAACAGGTGTGCTGATTACGAAGAAGACCGTGAAAATTACAGCCCCGTAACGGCGGCGGCGTTGGCCAGCCCCCCAAGCCCCCACCAATACCGCCATTGCCATAACAACGGACCCGACCCCCACACACAGCAACGGCGGCGGTTACAACAGTTCGATTTCAAATGAATTTCATTTGCAATTGCAAAATCCCCCCCAGAGGGAAAAAACAGACACTTAAGGTGGGTAAGGGGGAAGACCGAAGAAGGGAATACCCTAAAAGGGGCATAAGAGATACAATTGTATCTTGAAGAACTATAGAGTATGAAAGCACTTCTATGTTGAAGAGAACCGATTTATGTCAACTTGGTAGGGTGTCTGGGAAGTCCCCCATGAGGCATCCACCATCCAAGCCAGAGCCAGGAAATGCAAATTGCGCTAATTACTGTTGCAGTTTCTCTTGCACTTGTTGTTGTTGCTGCTGCCACTGACGCTGACGCTGCCACTGACGCTGCCACTGACGCTGATGTTGCCATAATCGCTTCTAACTAAATAAAATGCATGCAATAACAATAAAGTACAAAAGGCTAATCCGTTAGCAGCTACAGCAACACAATCTGTGGCCCGAAGCCATGACAAATGACCATTATACGACATTAATAATCATAATTCAAAAGGTGAAGAATAAAAAACAACAAAAAGCAACAAACAACGATTTTACAGTGGAAAAACTTGACGAAGCATGCAAAATTAAATCCCTTGTCATGTCATGTTGTAATTAAAAATTATGGAAAATAATATTCCCAGATGACAGCCGTCCGACGACGTCTTGCAGTCAATCAGTTAATAATACTACATATGTATATGTATGTGCATTTAGTATATGGACAATAAAACGATGAGAAATGGGTGACAAAAACAAATTAATAAAATTTAAATACGATGTGCCACATAAATACACATAGCACTTCCATTGTGCAGTCGTAGTACCGAGAATTGAATGAAATCGAATTAGAAGCCGGGCCGAACCGGACCGGACCCCGCGCGGAGGCAATCAAATCAGCGAAGCTCCGGCGCGGGGCACGTCGTACATATATCAGTTCCATGGAAGGAACAAACTGGAGCATAGAGTGTGAAACGTACAGTATGAGAGAAGTGGGGAAGGTTGCCTCCGGACACTGGCGCCAGGGGAGTGAAGCAACAACTGACAATAACAAAATAGGCACAAATTGCAGGCGTCATAATACCTATTAAATCGGGTAGAATAGAAGCTATGTATGGCGCGAATCGAGCCGAGCACTGATGAAATCAGATGGAATTGAATAATTAAAAAAAAAAAACACAAACAAACAACAAATAGTTGAAAAAAGTGTAATCTTAGTAAGTGTTTTAAATTTCAATTATGTATGTATTTTCTGATTCACTTCTCGAGAATTTCATTTTGCAACCAAACAAAAAATAAATTGTGTAGCGCGAGACATGCCAAATCTTGAAAACACTTTCACCGGGGAGATAATCGAATGTAGAAACAAAAGAGAAGTAAAAGCTGGGCATGCGATAAAGACCCCCCAATTCGGTAATTGAGATAAAAGCTAGACGGGAGGGAGCCACGATAAGCTGCGCTTTGGTTAATTCATTACTCCCGCATCCCACACACACACACACACACACACACACGCTTATACGCGCTCAGTCTTATACTCAGTCTCATATCGAGTGCATCCCTCTGCTGCCCGCCCAATCGCCAAAGACTTTGTGCTGCAGCAAAACAAAAAAAGTGCATTAAGATTACAGCTGTCTCGACTGGGCAGCGCTTATCAGCTGCAGCCGTCGCCTCTGATGCACTTGTAGCGCCACTTTCCGTTTCATTTGAGGCTGCAGATGGGAGGAGGAGAGCGTCCGAGGATGCACATATGGCAGAGTGGGTGCGTGGTCCAGGCACTGGCCGAGGCCCCGGACCGGACCGCACCGGATCGAAGACGATTGATTATTGACTCAGCTGCAATTGCTTTGTGAGCTCTCCGCAATGTTTGCACTGACTGTTGTTGCCCAGGGCCAGCCTCAGTCGCTTAATCATGGATCAGGCCCCAGCTCCGGGAAGGAGGAATATCACTGGTATTGCTGGTTCACCTTCTCACGCGTCAGCGGCTGGCACGCAAAATGCTTTGTTGCCAACACCAACAACGAAAGATGCTTCACAACGCAAACGAAGAGCAAGCGTACGAAAAAGTAAAACAAACCGTAAAAAAAACGCCTGCGCATCGCTCTCAACTTCTAAGCCTCTCTTCCCATCCCATCACAACACTGCTCATCTCTCTCCGACCAACGTTCTGCCTAACTACATACCTCCCTGTCTAACCAACGATCTCTAACCCACTCTCCCACTCTCTTCAGCTCAGACTCTCTCACTCTAACACTTTGCATGTTATTTGTTTCGTTTATTTGACTTTCTCATTAACTTTTGCTTACTTTGCAGCGTTCGTCTTTGGTATACCCTACCTTGTGAAACTAGTACTAGCTAAGTGAGGGGGTTTGATGAAGTAGGGCTACACCTGATGTACATTCATTGTGTGGCTGACCACCCAGAAAAGTTCCACTGTGCATATGGATTGATATCAACTAACAAGTCCCAAACCATATATTCTTTTTTGCTTACCTTGATCGCTTCTCTGCAAAGGGTATTCAGTAGTCGCCATCACACTGCTCTTCTCAAATTTCTTGAGCCTCTTTTCGCATGCTCATGTGCTTGCGTGTATGTGTGTGTGGCTGGTCTGTGTATTTTGTTTAACTGAAAGTTGCCGTCGCCGTAAGATTTGTATGCGCACCTGATCAAACTTCACGTTCACGTCATTTGCTTGCGTTGCGTTATGTGGTGGTGGAGAGTGGGAAGGGAGGGAGGGGGGAGTCGTTCGCAGCGTGGCAACGTAGCTTGGCCGTCTGTCGGTCAAGCCGGAGTCAAGTTTGTGGGAATTTTTTCACTCCTTTTTGGGTTGGTTTTCCTCTTATTTTTCTTTCACGCTGTTTTTCCATCACTTTATCCCGCTGTTTGCTACGTTTTTTGTTGATTATGTGATTTGGCAAGTTTACACTCATCTGTCTTTGGCTCTTAACTTATCTTGAGGCGCATTAAATCCTCTCTGTGTCTCTCTCTCTTTCTGAGCCTAGCATTTCTGTGGCACTCGCGGCTTTGGCAATTAAACTCGATTATCTAGAATTTATAACCGGCAACAGTTATAAATTAAAAAATTTAGTCAAATTAGCACAGCGTCGGTCACTACGCAACGACGACCACGACAGCGACGGCGACGGCCACTGCGTGCGGCGCATAAAAAAATATGCAAACGAAAGCGTCGGCTTCGACGACGACCACGACGTTGGCGGTTTGAGTGCATTGCAGGTGTTTGAACTCAAATGTCAGCCGAAAGTCCGTCGTCGCGAATAATTGGGCGACGCCAGTGCGGACGCCGCCGTCAGCAGAGCGGCAAACATAAACAAGAGAGGAGTGCTTTGGATAACGAAGTTTTTGATACACTTGCAGTTGCATATTTCGATGGAAGCTTTACGATATGCTGGTCTGAGATGAGTTGAGTGAAAGCATACAAATTTCGTTCGTTCTCTCGCTCTGGCGTTGACCCTTTGTTTTGTATGAGTATTGTTTTCTTCTCTGCTTCTCGAGAATGAGCTCAAAGTCATAGTACCCCTTGCAGGGGTATATAATAAGGCAATTGGAATCGATCGGTTGCGGCGCGTGCAAATGCGAAATGCGAAATGCAAAACAAACAACTGTCTCAATAATTAAATGCGTTCAGCAGTAAAAGTATGTCACCAACACACACACAGCCGGTGTGTGTGTGTGTGTGTGTGTGTGTGAGAGAGAGAGAAAGGGAGAGGTTAGGGTAGAGGTAGAGTCATACGATATTTCATGCATACGATATTCGCCTGGCGGGGGGCCTGATCGAAGTACGGCTCCAGGGCGTTGACATTTCGAGGGCGCAGCAATTGTCCAATGTTTGTCCAATTCGTCACCCCGATACCGCCCAGTTCCGTTCCACCATACCAGAGACCGCACACCAGATCATATCACTTCACGGTCCACTCCCCCGCCACCCCCCGTCCACCCCTTTTGGTGATTCCACCATGCACTGAAAGAAAATCAATGTTCTTTGAGATGCGAATATCGATTTTAAAAACTAAACCGAAATCCGGCCCTTTAAAATGTTTGCCGAGGATTATGGAGATTTCTTTCCGTGCAAATCGTGTCACGGGACCCCGTGGCGGGGGTGGGGGTGGGGGGGGTGGGGTCTCATGCAATTCAGTTTCGTCAACTTAATCAGAGACGGCGGCCCCAAATGGCGCATGTGCACAAGAGCCCGAACAACGAGCTGGTGACAAATCTGAGCTCGAGAAAGGAGTTGGAGTTGGAATCAGAGTCGGAGCTGGAGCTGTTGGAGCTGTTGGAGCTGTTGGAGCCGTGCCCATTGTCTCTCACATCTATGATGCATCTATGCATCTGCATGTGGGCGGACGCGGATTTGGCCAGGCCAGGCCAGGCCCGAACTGAACCGAGCCGAATGGAGCTCTCTCAACGGGTCAAAATACCTTGGCCAGAAGGGTGTGACAACGTTTGTGGTGACTGCCTGTCGCCTGGCTTCGATCTCTTTTGCTTTTGTTTGGGTTTCGGTGGTGTCTGTATGTGTGTGTGTGTGTGTGTGTGTGTGTTTGTTTGTGTTTGCGGCGCATGTGGGCTTAATTTATTTTGACTTTTGGCCATTTAACTCGAGATTTATCTGGCCTAAACTATGCGCAAACATTTTGGTGGAGCCCCGGCTCGCTGACGCGTGGATTAAATGTGCCAAATGACTGGAGCCGCAAGAGAGCCAGCTCCAGCCCCAGCCCCAGCCCCAGCCCCAGCGGATTTCTGTTAGCGGATTACTCAATGGGTGTGGTCCGATCCCGTCTATTTCTGTGGCTCCTTCCCCACCCCCACCCCAGTACAGCCCGATGTCCAATTGAGATGTCAGGAGTGAGTTTTCCCCGGTTTGATGAATGAGTAATCCCCATAAGATGATGGAAAGAAACCATATATGCATAGGATATGGGATAGGAATAGGGACAGGGGTTTCTTCTCTCTAATTGTATATGAATTATTATTTCCATTTGCGTTTAATGATCATCTTTCATACACAATCATTAATCATTTCGTATGAGATCTGCGTATGAGATCGAAAAGAGTTCTAAGGGTTCTACTGAACCGACTTCTTTAAGCCGATTATACTTCCTTTACTTCCCAATGGAAGCATCGGAATTGTGATTGTATTTTTAAGAAGGAAGTAGGAAATGGATTGTGAAATCTATTAAGAGATTTTCAACATTTCATTGAATATAGATCTGAAATAAAAGTCGAATTTATGTGTATAATCATGAACCTGTTTCCGATGGAATTTCGTCTTTTAATTGGTGTAAAGAATATACCTCTGAATGGTTCTTAGAGATGGATAGCACAAAACTCCTATAGACCTTTAGGAGTTACAATTTCTACAATAAACTATGATGGATTCATCAGTCCGCCTCCCAATAGCTCTATACTTTCTTTTGTATTTCTCAGCTGCCACAAGCACTCTATCCTCTCTTCCACAGGCACTTGTGAGAGTGCAATCGGTGTACTTGAGTTGCATTCTCACTGCTCGTCGCTGCCACAACCCAACATCTGCCACATCGAGTGGTGTCGCGTCTCGAGTGGCCGCGAGAGGTCTTCAAACTCTGCTGACAGTTTCGACATATAGCACATGGCCCAATCTGAACGGATCTCGATCTCCATCTCCATACGATGCTCGGATGTGTGTAATATCTCAATCAGCAACGGCAGCAACGGCAGCCAGTAGAGATTTCCTTCCCGAATCGTTCGAATATCGTTTCCCACATTAATTATGAGACAATTAAAAGATGCGGGGGAATTCCACTTGAATGGCTGTCAATGGACCGAGACAATAGGCGGGACTTGAAGAGTAGTAGACCTAAAACCGACCCGAAGGCACCCGCATGCCGTCCGTCCGTCCGTCCGTCCGTCCGTCCGTCCGTCCGTCCGTCCGTCCGTCCAGCGTATGACCTCCAGCGTGGACAAAATCTCAGATAAAAGAGTTTTGTTTGGGGGGGGCAAAAAGGTACAAAATGTTTGCAAACTCAGAGGCGCACAGAAATAGAGAGAGGAGATTTCGTGGAAATTACAACGGTACAACGACAAGAGGCCGACGAACATTTCGTATCTCTTTCTTTCTTTCTTTCTTTCAGGGTGTTACGCATTTCCTCTCAGGTGTGCCACAAACAAAAGCGCTGCGAAAGGTAGGTGCAGCCGCTGGTTGCTGAGGATACGGGAATCGGAATTGGAATCGGGATTAATGAGCGCTCGTTGCACACAGAGCAGCAGAGCAACAGAGCAGCAGAGCAGCAGAGCGGTTGCAAGCAAACAAAGTGCAACAAAGTGAGTGGGAAAATGGAAAGGCGCAACAAATAAGTCTCTCAGAGTCTCAGAGTCTCTGACTCTGTCTCTGTGGCAGGGTTTCGGGGGCAGAGACAGCGACAGCGACAGGGACAGGGACTGCCTCTGCCTCTTGGCTCTGAGGTCTCTCTGGCTAATGATGCCGCCGCTACGTGACGTTCGTTGCCAAGTGGCTGCCAAAGAATGGATTTCTGTTTCTTTCAGTCTCTTTTTTTTTTTTTTTGTGTTGGATTGTGGCATTCTTTGGGTCGTCGTCGTCGTCGCTGTGGCTGTGGCTGTGGCAACTGTAACTGCTGCAGACGCACCTCATTTTCCGGCTCAAAATCCAAACAAAGACATATATAAATAGCTGTTGCTACTGCTGTCTGTCTGTCTGTCTGCCTGATGCGATCTGCATTTGCTACCGTTGAAGCGACAACCCACGCAGTGGGGCACCCAACCACCAGTCATCATCATCGAAGCCAGAGTACTGTGGATCCGTCTACCCCGCTTTTAATTGAAGGCAAGGGCGACACAATAATTTTCACAATAAATCAAAGGCCTCTGCGATGATTTGTTTGCAATTTAAATGCAAATAACGACCACCCGGCAGTCTGTGGCTCTCAGCAGAAATTATAACTTAATTTTGGAAGAACCAGAGCCGATCCACAGCAATGAGAGATGAAAATGCCTCGGGGCCAGGCCGTGCGATGAATTGCGGCCCCAAAAAGTCACATGGAGTGGGGCTCTGGCTCTAACCACAAGACAAAGCCACACAAAGCGATCGAATGCGACCAAGGGGCATGATTTGTCTTCAAAATACTCACGAACCCCTTCAGCCTTAGCCCCAGACCCCGCCATCGCTGGGGAGCGAAGAAAAAACTCCAAAATTGAGATTCTCTTCGGTCGAATATCGACTTGGTTAGTGACCTGTAAATTCTGCCATTACTTATCTTGTTTTTCCAATAAACACACGGAATCAGTCGACTATAAAAACATAGTTCTATCGTTATTATATGCATATTTGTATAATATTTTTAGCCCCTTCATTTACATTTCATTTCATTAAAATGTCGTTTTACAACTTCTAAACATTAATGGAATTATTAGCAGCCATGTATTTGATTTACGAATTATTTGTTATTGATTTTGATTAACGATTTGCCATTAGGAAATCGTTAGACAGGATAGGCATTCGATACGAAGTTCGTAATGATGAAATCTAAATCTTAAACTATAGGAAAACTATTGAAAAATTGCTGATAACAAACGTAGGCCCCTACGATCCTGAGTACAATATATTTATGAAGAAAAGTCCAGGAAAAATCACTTATTCTATATGAATCTGTACCTGTATCTGTATCTGTACCTCATCTTGGACGACTAGCGTTAAGCTCTTGCCCCAAACAACGTTTCCAAGAAGCGCATCTCTTTGTCCAAAAACTCCGCTCGGTGCCCGACCAAAAGAAAAAACACAAAAAATGCCCCCAAGCCCAAAACCAATCCCCGAAATATTAATAAAAGTCGTCATCGTCAAAAGGAAGCGCAGTCGAGCCCCAACAAAAAACCCAAAGAAAACCAACAAAAAGAAGTTATGCCACGCCGGTGTTCAACAAATTTCAATCTCGGCTCAAAGGCAGGGCCCCAGTCCTCAGTCCTCAGTCCTCAGTCGTCGGTCCCGTCTCCAGGGGAAAGGCAAAAAGGGTGAGAAACCGAAGAAGGTTCGCTTTTTCGGTTGCACGTGCAGCATTGAAATGCGCCGCGCATTGGACCCAAAGGATCTTTGCCAAAAACAGAGAAACAAAACCAAAACCCAACCGAAAGAAGGAAAAAAGAGAAGATCCCTGGGTAAAGCAGAAAGACAAGCAGAAACCAAATGAATTGAAAGAATTCCTTGCCTTTGGACACAGAGTGAAACGAAACCCAGGGCAAAACCTTCGACGAATCGTCTCAGATCAAACGCTGAGATAGCCCTGCCCTGGAGACGGGCTCTGACCATTCGAGGACCCGTTTTGACCAAAATGTGCCTAAGAAATTCTTGGGCTTCGCTTTGGCCTTTGATTTCTGGCTCTGCTCCGGGACTCCACTCCTCCGACTCGATTCAAGGCCTCTGCCTTTTGTTTTCGTTTTTTTTGCAAAGACCTGGCCCTATATTACGATTTGAATTTCAGATTGAGTTTTAATAGCCGAAAGACAGCCAAAGTCGAAGAGAACCACACCTGCATTCTGTGTGTGTTGTGTTACTTTTGGCAGTTCTGTTGCAACATTTTGCAGCCGCAGGAGGATTGGGCCTTTCTAGATCTCTTTTTCGGATGGGATCTGCTGGGATCGGATCTGCCGGGATCTTGGGGTGTGAAATGCTGCTCATGCGGCCAAGAAATTCAATTTCACGCTTCTTTATTAATTGGCCAAGCTTTGGGCAATGCTTTTCAGTACTTTTTTTTATGTTTTCCTTTTGCGTTAATGAGATTTCTTTGCAGATTTGGTTTCGGGCCTCGTTTGAGAGCCTCTTTTGAGAGTCTGTGCCGCCGCCTCGGCGATGAAGCGTTAATTAGACAAGAGAGATGTTAGATAGGAGAAAACTTAAGGAAAATGCCCGCAAAGTTGATTGCGACGAGGCTTATTGAAGGAGCGATCATCACGCAATTAAGCGGTCCAAGGAGACGAACTAAGGATAACTAAGAGGGATAACTAAAGGATAGTTTGGGACTTAAGTAAGCCAGAAAACTTCCCGCCGGAAGTAGTGAGCCAAAAGAGAGATATTTCTTACCCGAAAATATCTGCAATCCGACAAACAGACCAATCTCAAAACTGTTGTATATATTCGAGAGATATTGTATATTTATGGGGTGTATGTTTCCCAAGGCTCTGCCCTTAAAAGATGTTCCATTTAAAACCCCTATGATTCTGCCACTTATCTTTAGGTTTTACAGCACTCCAGCTTTAGTATTTATAAGAAAATATCTATATTTTACCTCTTTCAATAGGGAAACAATGAAAAAAATATAACTAAATTTTAATAGTTAATGGATTCTACTGATGCTTATGAGAAATATCATCATCAACGAATTCCGCATCAAATCTTATCAAAATTTTGAAACATAGAGAACGGGAGTCGTCTTAGCCGTCAATAAGCAAAAATCAATAAGTGAATGCAAATATTTATGCAGCAATTGACGATGCACTGCGGGCGTTGTTTTTTTTCCTCTCTCTGGGTGTTGACAACAGAGTTGCCAAAATGCTACCCAAACTGTGGGATCGACGATGCCACTGCAGCGATCTGTGGCGGCGACGGCGGCGGCACCCAAAAGTCTGCTCTTTCCCTCCCCTCGGGGTGGCAGCGGCAGTGTTGGCGGCAAGAGGCAGAGGCTGTGGCAGCTACTGTGGCGACGCGTGAAAAATAATATTTATGGCAAACAAATTTTCATATATCGACAGCAAACGCCGCGGCGCCGCCACGCCAACGTAGATGCAACGTGTGGATGTGTGTGATACGGGCAGAGGCGTAGGCAGGATTATATCAGGGAGTGGACGATTCAAGACGGGATGTGGACTGCACCGAAGAGCCGAAGAAGATGTTCTTCCCTCCACCGCCCACGCCCCTGAATGGGTGTCTTTTATAGGATCGTATATGTTGATATTCGGGTACATGCAACTGCCATATAAAATAATTAGGCAGGGGTTAAAGGAGACGGTTGACGGGGCACGGGGCACGGGGGACGGTGGACGGGGAACGGGGGACGGGGGACTGAATGTCAACGTAAATTTTAAAGTCGTTGTTGGCCAAGTGCGTCCATCAATGGGCTGCCATAAGACTGGCTTTGGCGGCAACCTAAATCAAAGCTGGGGGCTCACTCCCCACTCCCCACTCCCCAGTCCCCAGTCCCCAGTCCGCTTTGGAGGAAGGCCTTCGACATAATCGTAAATTATATGCGAAGTCGGTTTGGTTCCTTCGTTTGCCATTTTTGGGCATCTTTGGGGCCTCTCGTACTCTACTCTCCGTGGCTCTCCGGACTCTCTGACATGCCATGACAAATGGCAAATGTGCGACGGAAGTTGGAGACCAAACTGAGACCAAAGCCGTCTTGGAGCTGGAGCTGGAGATGGAGATGGAGATGGAGTTGGCGGCAAAAACCTTTGAGTCGCTTTTCGGAATAGGAAGAGCTTTGTGGCATTTTCTGACAGGCTGGCTGGGTTTCATTGATTGCAAATTTAATTCGCGTTTCCCGTTGACAGATAAGAATCGAAACGAATATCGGACGGGATAAGAATCGAATGGAATCGGCACCCATGGGGGCTGGCCAGCCATTAACCCCCCGACCATATCGATCGCAAGGTTTCCTTTTTTTGTTGGTATCTTAAATAGAATTTGTATTTGCTGATCGCGAACGGAGATAAAACCGGAGACGGAGAGCGCGAAAATTTATTGAATTTAATAACGCGCCAAGTTTATCGCAAAAAAGTTTTTGTCAATTTAACAAATTGCAGCTACAAACAGCAACGAAAACCAGAGGACCACGACGGACCACGACGGACCACGACGGACCACGGCCAAGCCCCCTCGAACCAGAGAAAACCAGAAAAAAAAGAGCGAAAAGCGAAAAGCCAAAAGCCAGTTGGCCAGTTGGCCAGGCCGACAATGGAAATTGGAATTGAATTCCTAGACGGCTAATAATGTCTTTGTGCACAATTGACGGCCAAGTGGACAGGCGTGCAAATGAATGCCGCACGGCCGGACTGCCGCACGGCCGCACGGCCGGACTGCCGGACCCTGGCTCTGGCTTTGGCTTTGGCTCTGGAAAAAGAATTATGTTACGAGCTCCCCAGCAGCAGCAGTCGGCTGGGGAGGGAGTGGGGTCGCAGGAGCTTAGCTCTGGTCACTGGGGAGAGAAATCGCCAAGATCAATGAATCAATTAGCAAAACGAAATGAAATGAAAATGAATGAAGTAACCAGCAGTAGAGGCAGTAGAGGCAGTAGAGGCAGGAGCGGCCAGTGGGCCAGCCATGGCGTGGGATGGTATTTATCAACGTCGGCTTTGTGTAGTTTTTAATACCCTTCCAGAGGGTTGTATAGGCATTGTAAGGGGATCTGCAGAGCAGGGAGCAGCACATTTTGATTCCCAAGTAAGTCATGATCGGCACTGAATGATCTTATGATCTGTGAGTCGAAAGATCCCCAAGGATGTCTTCTTGCTGAAGCCCTAGACTTGATATACTCCAATCCTTCCTTAAAGCTCCATCGTGTAGGGTACTTATACATTCTGCAGCCAAAGGTTGATGGTATTTTTCGTTCTTTTTGGACAGCTGCTGCCTGGTGGTCGCTGGGGCAGTGGCTTGGCGTCAATCTGGCCAACAACTCTGGTGGCATTAGTCAGCGCCGCTGGCCAGCCCCAAAGGCCACAACAATTCAATTCGCGATAAGGAATTATGCATAATTCTATTCAATTTACAGTTTGACACTCCACTGGATCTGATGGAAGGGAGCTCGTCATCCGTCGAAGCATCGAGGCGCTGGATTGGGGACTGGGGACTGGGGACTGGGGACTGGGGACTGGCTGGCCCCTGGGGCTGCCTGGGACTTATGACCCACCGTCGGCTTCTGCGGCAGCGATTGGCTTTCGATCAAATGTCAGGAGCAACAACTGAAAATGCAACTGCAGCCGCACCTCGGCTTGGCCATTGTCATCGCCATTGTTTGCCCCAAAGGTGGAGCTGTAGCCGAAGCTGGAGCTGTCATTAGGCCAACATATGGCCAGGGTATGGGTATTGCAGCCGCCTTTTGCACCTTTTGGTCAACACTCCCCTCCCCCATGACCAAGCCGCAATGGGCGGGTGACGTGACGCAGCTGAAATCAATGCTGGATGGGGACCCCAGCCCCAGCCCCAGCCCCAGCCCCAACTCCCATTCGGACTCTGGCAGCTGCTGAGTGACTTCCGCCAGCTGATGTGGCCTCCCAGGTTCCACCAGTCCCCCAGTTCCACAATCCGACAATCCCACCATCTAGCTGGTCTTTCTATGCGCTTCCGATTTAACCACCTGACTCAAACCCCTTGCTTTGCTCTGGTGCACTGGAAAAAACTCGCACCTGATGCTGGGGAGGGATTTTGGAAAGTTGAAAAATAATCTTCTTTTTTTCGTGATTATTTATTTGGCAAAGGGATATTTATTCTTACGCATGGCCATAGAGCCCACCGAGGAGCTCTTCCGCATTACGCGCGATGCCCCGAAATACAGATTTGAAGAGCTACTCCGTCGATCCGTAGTACATACAAATGGATATCTCTAATCGAACTTTAAAGATCGGATCGCTATGGAAACATCGCATAACATTTGATATTAAATAATATATGGGAATTGTAAGGGGAACCCAAAACCTCCTCCTTAGCGCCTATCTCTTCCTCTCTCTTGTTTTTCTGTCAGTGTAGTCTGACTTCACCTGGCTACCACCTTCCCCTTACTTTTTACGCCGACTTTGACTTCGGCTTGGTTTCGATTTCCTAATTCGCATGGGGCATACTCTCGCCCAACCATGCCACCCCCCCCTCCCCACACCCCTCCCCCCAGCCAGCTGGCTGCTTCAATTACACAAAAGTCATGCGGTTCCCCATAGGAACCCACTCCCCTCTCCCCTCTCCCCGCTCCCCTCTCCCCTGCTCTGCTGTGAGACCCGGGAAACCCACGAAAGTTGCTGAGCCGTGTCCGCTTTTCTGCTGTTTTCTGCTGGCGTTGGTGTCTGACTTTGTTTTAGTTTTTGTTGCTCCGCTGCCGCTGCCGCTGCCGCTGCCACTGCCGTTTGCTTTTGCCTTTGCTATGCCTTTGCTTTGCTTTGCTTTGCCGGCTGTTTAGCGAAACAGGTGCGTTTTGCGTTTTGCAGGTGTTTCCCAAAAGCCACCACCACCATCGCCGCCGCCGCCACCGCCGCCGCTAAAAGCCATGGCAGCACCGCACCGCACCGCACCCCACACCTGCCCCCCGCCACTGCCGCTGCCCCGTTGTTGTTGCGGACTGTTTAGTAGTTACGCTTTACCGCTAGTTACACAAATTGCCATCAAGTATTGCAGCAGCGCCTGCCCCTGCCCCAGCCCCAGCCCCAGCCACAGCCCCTGCCCTGCACCTACCCCCCCTCTGTCAAGCAGCGGCGCCAGTTGCTCATGCGCATTGTATTTCGTGTGAAAATCACAATTAAATGCGATTTTTATGCGCACCCCTCGCCAAGAGCCGGCATTGCCAGAGTCGATTGTGGCTTAGCTTTCATTTTGGAGACTCTACCGTGGAGCTCACACTAAGGCACACTGAAAGAAAGAGCCCACATCATCTCTCAAGAGAAAGGGGACCTATATAGGACACCTATACGCTTCTATGCCCTGATTTTTGGTAGATTGATAGATAATGTGTACTTCAATAAATACAGCAAAACTCAGTTACATATCTCAGGAATTGAGAGCACTACGTCGTTATTTTCCGAAGGATATCCAAGGATATATGCGAACGATACTTGTCCATTTTCAGATCAAGCTTTATTTTGATCCTTCATTAATTGGCAACGATGATTTTTTACAGTGTGGAGACTGCATCTGTGAGGAATTGCACTTCGGGTCGGCGCTCGTATTCGGCTTCGGCTGGGCATTCGGCTGGGCTCAGCTGTCAGCTGCGTTGTTGGAAATGTCAGCTTGACAATTATTATGTCAAAATTTTCCGGCACGGCCATTGGAAGTCTCGCAACGGAGTTTGCCCGCGCAGCTGTTGACTGCTACACGAGTTTTTATGGTAATTCAAGTTTCACTGATTTCTCGTCTCTCCAGCGGCAGGCAGGCAGCCAGGCAGCCAGGCAGGCAGTCCGCACCCAAAAAGCAACAAAGTGCTTGAGTGAAAACCGAGCAGGGGGGCTGGCCGGGCCGTGGCGCAGCGCGGCGCGGTGGGGCGGGGCTCCAACGGAGAGTGCGGGACGGGACCAAGGTGCGCGCGCTAATTGCGCGTGGGGCCAGCCAGGCCTGGCCATTGGCTATGTCGAATCCGGGCGACTCTCCCCGATCTGGGAGCTCTGCAAACAATTAGCGCATTCCATTGTCGTGCCCCGAGTCCGAGTCCGAGTCGGAGTCGGAGATCGTTGGCCCCCAGAACGGGCGGTGAACGCAATATGTGTGTGTCCCCCATGGACCCCCATAGACAATGCATGGGAACACTCTAGTTTTTCTTTTCAATTTTTTGTTCGGTTTAATTTGAGATTTCGTTTTGTGTTACCGTATAAGCACCCTTGCCTCAAAAAGGGGTACTTTAGTTTTTCATTAAAAAGGGGAAAACATGGGGCATTACCACCCTTTAAAAAATAGTATTTTTTTTAAGATTTGAAATTTATATCTAGGACTTCTAGGACACTAGGAACTTTCTTCAATCAAAAAGCTTCTACACCATCTCTAAAATTCCTCTAAATCCTAAAGAATCCTTCAATGGCAATGTGATTTTTTTAAATATTTTCTTAGAAGGACCTTTCTTCCCCCCCCCCCCCCCCCCCCCCCCCTCCATTTTTGCAGAGCATCCAAGGCTGTGCCAAACCTCGGAAAAGCAGACCATAGCTATTTAGCTTTTCTGTTGCTGTAGCCAGGGGTCCAATCTGAATTGACATTTGAATGGGGCGACTGGCACCGAGCGACTCCGGGGCTGGCAACCCGAGACTAGTTGCAATTGCCAATTGGTCATTGCATTGTAGCGGCAATCATTAACGCTAATAGGCACACAGATATCTGTGGGTCTGGGGCTCTCTAGCTCTGGATCCAGAGAGAGAGAGAGAAAGATCCGAGTAGTGGGATGCAGCTGCGGGCAAAACCCAAAACCAAATCCACACCCGGAATAGATCGGTCGGTCGATCGGTCGAGCGGTCGAGCGGTCAACTGTCGCCCGAAAAACTCTGTTTCTCAACGGTAATTCGCACACGTGCAACTGGTGTGTAGCAACTGGCGGCCCTTAGGGCTACCTGCCTCTAACGATCCCACGCGATCTGCTCCGCTCCGCTCTGGTCCGCTTTGTCAGGCTGCGTGAGAAAACTCGTTCGTCTGGGCGAGTCTGCCCCAGGGGCATTATCATCCCCGGCATTGTGGCATTCGTTGCACTTGTTTGCATGGGAAATGGTTTTTCCCCAGAGTTTTCCCAGGTAGTTTCTGGAACAGAACAGAACAGAACAGAGCCCATCCCACCCTCCGAGAGACGCAGTGAAGAAAATTTCAACAATTTGTAATAATTTTTTCCATTTTGCAATTTATTAAGAGCTAAAAATTGTAGTTTTTCTTCATGTTTTTTGTGTTTTGTTTTTGTTTTGTTTTGTTTTTAATCATTCTTTTTTAAGATATATGTATATTTTTTCGCATTCGTTTGATCCAAGGTTTTCTCTCGCCTTTCAATCATGATAGAGCTTACCGAAAAATGAGAACAACAAAAAGTGTAATCAGAGTCTGAGTTCGTTTTCGTTTTCGGATCATAAATCATAATTCAAAATCGCATAATTATGCTAAAAAAAACACTTTGTACAAAGTATGCTACAGATCACAGAACATATATTTATATTTATATATATATATATTTATAGTATTTCTTTTTAGTATATATATATATATATGCGGTAATTATTATAATGCAATTATTCGTTAAGTCAATAAACAAAAAAAAAGGAGGAAAACGTTTGAAAATATGAGGTTTGCGTGTGTTTGAGTGAAAATTAGTGTTGGTCCGCCCAACGTTAACACTAAATCTGATATAAATTAATGAAATCTGAATGTGTGTGTGTCTGTGTGTGTGTTTCGTGTGTGTGTGTGTGTGTGTGGGCTGAGTGGGTTGTTGTTGTTGTTCTTGTTGAAGCTAATCAATAATAGGAAGAATTATATCATTCGTTTGATTTTAGTTTTAAAATTAATAGGAAAATCATTCATTGAAATTATAATTAAATTTTATGCCCCGTTTTGTTGGTTCCATTTTAATGCATTCATTTGCATTTCATTTATTTAGGTTTGCTTTCTCGATTTCATTTTATTTCGATTTAATATTATTTAGTTGTATTGCTGATCTCTGTGTTTGCTTTGCATTAGTAACATTTTCTTTTTTGTATTGTTTAAGCCAAAAGAAAAAAAAAAACTAAAATTAGGAAAACATAAAAAATTGTTCAATCAATTTTTAAGCAAGGGTTAAAGAGGGGAAAAAATTAAATTGTTTAAAGCTTTGCCAAGTTTTTTCTTTCTTTCTTCTTTCTCATCATCGTCCCGCTAATAGTTAGTGTTTAATTAATAATTATAATTATAATGCCCTAATGCTAGGTGTGTGGTTATATTCTTCCCTTACGTTCTTCCTTTCTATCTGCTATATGTGTGTGAAATGCCTGAGCCGCTCTGCCCCTCTCTCTCACACTCTTTTCCACTGCGTGAGAGAGCGGGAGCAGGACAGCTGTTGGAGAGTTTACATTTACGTTATTCTTAGATGCGTGCTTGGTTATATGTGGAGATCTCTTCACACGAAGGTTGCTGCGAGTGGCGTTGACTGTACTTGCACTGTGGCGCTAATTACACTCGGTATATCGGTACTGATTATGCATTTAGTTAATAATTGTTTATAGGTTCCATAGGTTCTTCTCCCTTTGGCTGCTGCTTAGTCAGCCTGCTGCTTACGACTGCCTGCTGTCTTTCTCCGCTTCGTTCGCTTGCTGCAATGACAGGGTGGAGATGGAGAGGGGAAGAAACACAAATTAGTTTTCCATTTACAATCATTTAAATATAATAATTTGTTATAATAGTAATATTTCCCAATCACACATTATTCATTGCCCCCTAATTCCACTAATCATTGATTTCCCCATTCCACTGATGTTTTTGTTCAACCCACTGTAGATCTGCCTGCTCTCTCGCTCTCTCTCTCTCTCTCTCTCTGTCTTATCATCAATTGATCTGTCGATGTGAGGGGCGGACAGACAGACAGGCGATGCCTAGGGGGTGGAGAGGAGGGAACTGAAGAGGCGCCAAGAACATCAAACGGAGCTGTCACACATGCTTGTTTGTGTCTCTCTATCCTCCTATCCTCCTTTCCTCCTTTACCGTTCTACTGTTCTCCTTGTTACTGTTGTTGGATTGACCGCAGCACTGGGTGAGTGAGGGCAAAGGCAGGATCACTCGACGGGGGGGGAGGGGGGGCACCACAATGTAGAAAGCGACGGACCGAATGGCGGCGTCTGGCGCACAGCTGCGCGGCGCGAAAACGTACAAAAAAAGAAACAGCAAGAACAACAACAACAACAACCACAGCAGCAGCCCACAGAGAGAGAACATTTTGAACACGTGCATTTCTTTTTACAGTTCTCTTGAGGCTCTGTCTGTACGTGTGTGTGTGTGTGTGTGTTGGTGTGTGCGTGTTTTCGAAAGAATTTTCGTAGTTGTTGTTGGTTTTGTTTGGATGGTGACACATCAAACGCTTTGTATGTGGGGCGTTTAGGTTGGGTCCCGCCGCCCCACCGTCCCTGTCGCAAGATGCAGATGTTTTTTCGCAAGAAATCAGCAGTCTTACGCACTCGATACTCAATGGGAGAAACGGAGTGAGAGAGAGAGAGAGAGGGAGCGACAGAGACCACCGCAAAGGCCGCCTTTGGAGAGATCTTGGAAATCATCATTTTCAATGGATAATTAATCAAAAGTTAACAACTTTTTGGGGCCACCCGAAAGGCAGCTTCGATCTGGCGAACATTTGTTAAAATTTCATTGAAAAAGTATTGGGTTTTTGGTTTTGGTTTTTGTTTTGTTTTTCTTTATCAAGCAAAAATCGTTGTATATTCAACCTGTTTCGTAGGTTTTTTAACAAATTTTTTGCCAGCATCATTAATAACAACAAAGCGAAGAAGAGAAACAAAGGCAGACGGCCAAAAAAGAGCGCTAATGAAGTAAGAAAAAGCAACAACAGTAATATCAAGGTGGAGACGAAGACAGAGACCGAGACAGAGACAGAGACAGATGATTCCCCCAATTTCAAATTCCGTTTTCAAGCTGGCCTGTGCGTATGTATGAGAGAGTACATATGCACACACACATACACACACGCACACATATATATGTATATATACATATATGCATGAGTATGTGAAATAAATTTAAGTATCTGCAGGTGTTCATTTAAAACACATCACACAAACAACAAACAGAGGAAAAAAGGCCGCGAGAAAGAAAAAAAATTAACAGCTACGTATAGGCAACACAAAAGAAAGAAACGGAGGATGGCGACACAACAACAGCCGCAGAAACACACTAAGAGAGAGAGCAAAAAAAAAACAAAAAAAAAACACTCGTGTGAAATGCCTACATGGGAAAAAACTCAATCATTCACACACAGACTATGAAAATATCCCAATTTTTGTAAGATTCCCCAGTTGCGTTGATGCAACATCGGTTTCTTTCAGTGCATGGAATTTGGATGAAGTTCCCGTCGCCTTGGAATTAACATTAAAGAAATGTCGCTCAGGCAAATGTAAATTTTTCGGCTTGTCCTTCCACGCACAAAAACAGAGACAGAGGCAGAGACAGACACGCATGACAATTGACAATTGACAATTTCCTGATGAATGAGGTCACTCAAACGAATCACTCAATTCTGCACTCGCCCCACACATGCCATACTATACATAAAACTCATTCTTACCGTTGCTAAACTGTTGGAGAGTTGCTGCTGCTGTTGTATCTGCTGCTGCTGCTGCTGACCCGGCGCCAGAAGCGTGTTGGGGCTCTGGCGATCGCTGAGCGGGAGACGGGCGGCGGGACTAGAGATTTTGGCCAGCTGCTGCTCGGCGGCCAGACGCTGGGAGAGCAGATCATCGGCATCGGCCTCCAAATCGGCCTCGTCGTCCTCCATGTGGTGCATCTCATCCTCGCTGTCATCTTCCATGTTTGCTGCGGCGGTCAGCGCAGCCGCCGCATCGAAGTTGTTCATCTCGGGATGCGTCTCCAGCTCCGTTTGGAGGTCGCAGATATAGTCGATCACGTGCTGGATGATCTCCAGCTTGGAGAGCTTGCGGTTCTTGGGCATGAATGGCACCAGATCCTTCAGCTTGGAGAGATACATCTTCATCTCGGCGTTCTCGCCGTCGCCGCGGTGAGGTGGGTGGCGCGCAATGCGTCCATTGGGGCTGATGCCCGGCATGCCGGAGGCACCTGTTTGGCAGACGGCCGTCAGGGACTTCATTTTGGAGATGATGGCTTTACGCTCCTTGAGTAGAATTTTGGCGGATTTTACACGGTCGTACCGGTTACGGGTTACGGGCGAGGTTGGATAAGTTGGGATTGAGATGCGTTTTTGGTTGTTTTGCGAGTTTTGTTGCGTGTTTTTTTGGTATTTTGCACGAACTTCACTTTTCTTTTCTTCGCACTTTTCGAACGGCCAACAGAAAAAAAACACTTTAATCCAGCGTGCCTAGTAGTGTATGACTTATCAAAATCAATTTGAGTTTTCAAAATCACAAGTCAATTTCGCTGCTCTTTTACTGTTTTCTGTGATTCTTTGCTTCACTTGAGCGGTGAAAATTTTTTGAACGAATGAACTTGCCGTGGGGCGGCAAGGCCTTTTCTATCAAAAACGCTCGCCATGCTGCTGGTCGGGCGAGCACATGTTGCTGGAAAAAATGTTGCTGGCATGCTAAGAAAAGGTATGGCACACGGGCGAAACGGCCCAAAAATATCCAGCGCATGCAACGTAAAATCCACCCCAAAACTTGACATGCCATGATTCTTTACAGGGCTTGTAAACAGTCAGAGCATATTGTTGAGTGAGGTGTGTTGCGTGGGTTCTAGAAATGTTGCTGAACATTTTTTGACTGTGGTCCATACCTTTGCATGTTCAGTCACTATGTCGAAAAAGAGAGAAAAAGAGAGGGGAGAGCTAAATTTTGCGTTTCAATATGAGCTTCGGCTGACTTCGGGAGACTTCGGGTCTACTTCGGGATTGTGAGAGAGAGAGAACTGTTTTTATTAGCCGTGGAGAGCTTAGGAGGGGTAATACTGTGAGAGATTATTGGATTCTATATAAATAAATGGTGGAAGATGATATTTAGTCTGGAGGAGAAGGAAGAGTGTAGATTCAAAGGGTTTGTAGAGTGATGTCGTGCGGAGAGTATTATAGTTTGGAGGTCTACAAAAGAAGTTCCTGCCGAGGTTTGCTGTGAGAAGGTTTTGTGGAACAGTGCAGATACCGTGAAATTCAGTTTATTCTACACTTAAGGGAGATATTGTTATTTATTTTAATATATAGTAATATGGTATAGTATATTCTGTGAAATTGAGATTCTTTAGAATAGACAAGGAAGAACAGTAATATCTCTAATAGCATCCATTCCACAAAAACCGTATTTACCCCAGCATCCACTCAAAAGTCAACATCCCATCCACAGCTCACAAGACAACATCTCATCCACAGCTCACAAGTCAACATCCCATCCACAGCTCACAAGTCAACATCCCATCCACAGCTTAAATGTTGTACCTCTCCACAGCTTAAAAGTTGTTTCCACAAAATCCACTGGCAGACCACCTCGTCTTCCACAAGAAAGATCCAGTTTCAGCTACTTCTTTTCAAGCTTCCCCTGCGTTTCAGCTTCCACTCACCACAGTCCACAAAAGTCTCAGCAATGTGGAACCCAGCTTCAATCCACGCTCTACACTACCTTCCACAAACTCTACACGGACAAAATCACTAAGTTCTCTCCCCTGTTTCCTTGCTTTTGATTGGTTTAAAATGTTTTGTTTATTTTCATTGGTTTAAAAGCGAAAAAATCGAGCATTTTTGAGCGAGAAAAAGTGGATGCGAGAGAGAAAACCAGGGCTGGATTGGTTGCTCTCTAGTTCGTCAAAATACGAACGCTCTCTCTCTCTCTCTCTCTCTCTCTCTCTCTCTCTCTCAGTTTTCGTGTGTTTCTTCTCTTTCTCTGTCATCTTGTTTGCTTTTCTCCTGTTTTTTTGTGAATGAGCATGAAAATGAATGAAAAGCGGTTTCTGTGGGCAAAGGTTTTCCAAAATCAACACGAAAACACTCTAGGGGAGTGTTTGGTAAAACGAGAGATTGATTAATTAGTTTATGAATATATCATTTATTTATTGCCAAATTGCATTTGCCAGGAAATGGCTTGTCTTTTGGAGAAGTTTATCTTAAAACAGATTAAATAAAACCTTTACTTTGTCGTATTCTTTATCAGCATCGCACACAGGGTCTCCCCACACACCGGCACCTCGGGAACTATTGTTTGTACTATCCAGAATATGAATTTTGGCAAGCAAAATAGTCGGTAGAGTGAAAGTACAGTACATGTACACATCTTAGATACACTCCAAAGAGTGGCCCTAGCCCGACTTTTGCGTTATCTTTCTCCGGGGGCTTATCTTAATTTTGGTTTATGATATCTTGAACACTCTCAAGTGCTTCAGTGTGTGCGACGGCGCCCTGCCCTGACTTTTCTCCCGCCGTCGTTGCGGGGTTTCTGGGCAAGAGATCACGATCGTATTACAACCAGACCATTGAGGAAATAGTGGAAATTTTCATTGAGGCGTTCGTTGTTTGTGAAAAATGACACGTCTCTGGGCTATCGTCTGGGTCTGGGACTGGCTTTGACTTTGCAGCATGTGTGGTGGGGTGGGGTGGGGATGGATCGGATTGGATTGGTTTGGGGAAACATGAATGAACTCTTAAGTTTCTGTTTATTAATGTGGTCTCTGTGGAAAGGATTTTACTTGCGGGTCCATTGGCGGATTTCCATGGAAGCGGGCCGGCTTCAGGAATGTCTTCGCGTAATTCTCAGGAATTTTGTGGGGACAAGGTGTTGCATGAAATACAACAGAAATCCATGTTCCGTAACCAAAATATAATTAAAAAATGCTGGCAAAAAACCACCACAGTTCAAATTTCCCAGAGAGCGCAGGGCGCGCAAAAAAAAAAACAAGAAAGAAATACCGATCATAATTTTATGACTTTTCTGAGATTATTTCCCTTGGATGGGTCTCGGTTCTTGGCAGGAGACTGGAACGGAGCTTACTTTACGACTCGTGAGTGTTTCGCCTGAATGACAAATGAGCAGCGACGACCAAGAAGAACCAGCAACAGGTTAAAGAGCCAGGAAAAAACCAGACAGAAGAGCCAGCTCTGAGCACCGAAGCTCTAGATACCCTAGCACATTGGTGTTGCATATGAAAGATGGAACAAAACTGATCGAAAACGTATAGCAAATACTGATGTAGATCCTTGTCTGATCCAGAAGCCATCTGGTAGTAGGTACTACCCTCTTGAAGGGTACGCAAAAAGGGAACAGTGGACAGGGGACAAGGTGAAGATTTGCAAGCCATAGAAACTTTGTTGAGAGGATGCAATGAGGTTGAGAATGGAGATGGTGATGGGAATGGCATGGGGATGGGGATGAGGATCACATGTCAATCAGCGCTGGAGACGGGTGGGGAGTAGCCCCGAGGTAGTCGAGAGATGGCGTTGCAGATATGCAGCCGCATGCCGCGCCGCGTGCATGGCATGCTGAAATCCAATACCCGTCACTCATCCCGCTCCTCGAACCCCCTCCCAATCGGAGGGGGCGGGGGGAGTGTACCCAATCCATTGCCGATCCATGCTGAAGACATATCTAGTTAGGCAGCCATTAAAGGGGTGCTCTGTGCCCTGTCAATCTCTCTCGCTGTCCCTCTCCTTGGAGCCGTCTCTGGCCTGCTGGTGACATTCCCATTAATGAATTCGCAACGGAATTCGGAACCGTTTGCCTTTCGCTAGTTTATTTTTAAACATATTTTGCATATGGCTACAGATGCAGAGAGAGAGAGAGATGATGATTGCAGATTGGATTGCCTCCATTCATCGGCCTTTACTGTAGCCGCATCCGGCCCCTGTCCATGTCCCTGGTTTTTTTGCTGTTGCTGTTTTTTCGTTCGTTCTGTATGGGACGTATGGTAACTGAATACTAATTCCATTGCGAAAAAAAACACATACGACTAAATTCATTGAGGCGTCGATGATCGCTGAGCTTTTGTTTATTTTCTGTCTCCTCTCTCTCTCTCTATCTCTCTCTCTCTCCCTCTAGCTAAAACAATAAACGGAATTGCGTGGGAATGGGAACTGAAACAGAAATGATTTTTTCCTCTGTTCGGCCAAGGGTTGTACGGCTTTTGGGGGACGGGACAAAAGCCAGCCGCCTCGCTCAGTGATCATCGAATTGGTATGCGTAATGTCAGCACTGGCCTCAGAACTGAAGCCACCCATGTGGCATATGTAATTGAAGGCTCTACGATGCATGTTTCGGTACAGTAGTACCACACAATGGAAACACGGCCTTTCGTCATAAATACGGCATAAGTGGATAAACACTGATATGGCTGAAAAGTGGATGAGGAATTGTCAATGAAATCAAATTATAATGAGATTATACGAGATTTCCTTATATTTGCGATACATTTTTAATGAATGGGATGGCTAGACACAGAGCTACAAGAGTTGGCAAACCCTAATTCCGTGACATTTCTTGATCAAATTAGTATAGGACATGTAAAAAGGATTTTTTCTTTCATTTAAGATCCATTTCGAAGAGATAGGATATCTATGAGCCGAGTTACGATAGGTTGGTAGGCGTTTTTTGTGGTATATCTCTTGGCTTAAGGTACAGAACTTCAAAGCACTAGATTAAGATCCATTTCGAAGGGTTAGGAGATCTATAGGCAGAGTTACGAGATCTATAGGCAGGCGTTTTTTGTACGGAACTTCAAAGAACCAGATTGGAAAAGGTTAAATAACATTAATCGTGACTCTATCTTAAGGATTCCCTATAAATAAATGTCCTTATATACCCATTCCACCAACATTTAACAGTAATTCATTACAAAACCGAAAAACCCATTCGATAATCATTTCTCTCATTATTCATTCGCCGCAATCAGACAACCCAGAAGATATTAATGGCTTGTCCGACTAAAGAGCAGTTAATGTCCCGAAATGTAAATGTCTATTAGTCAAGCACTGTGCCACAAAGGAGCGTTAAACAAATGCACCAAATGGAAGCCGAATAAAAGTCGAAACATTGAAACCGAGCCACTCACAGGATGAGAAGGAGGAGGAGAAAAAATAAACACACGATGCGGATCCAAGTCGAAACCGAAACCCGAATTCGAAGCCGCGAATGCGACTCTGACAAATGTCAAAGCGAGAGGAGAGGTGAGGCGACAGCAACAACAGCAGCAGCAGCAGCAGCAGCAGCGGTGGCATAGGCAGAAGGCAAATGAACTTCTGTCAAAATAACCCCAGCCCTGCTTTACAATACAGTGGGAACAAAAAAGGACACTCGGCGACAAAGGACTCGCACAAAGGATCGCTCGATGGCAGCCAGAATGCGGATTGAGTGCAGCCGGCGCAGGGCAGAGAGGAGAGAGCGGCGAGGGGAGTGTGTTTGTGCGCCAGCCAGGTGAACAGATCAGATGCGATTAGGGATTATTATGCTATTACGCAGGATACGATTAACAATGCGCGACTGTGGCTGTGGCAGAGAGGCAGAGCGGCCAGCGGCAAGCGGCTGCCGCAAAACACAAGGATAACAACTGCGCCGCACGCCGTCGACACACATATGGCTGCAGCAGAACAACATTCGGTTTCTGTTCCCGTTTCTTCTTCGATTTGGGAAATATGTTTATAGGCAAATGTCCTTTCACTCTTGCTTCCACACTCTCTAAAAGTCGTATGTACCGTATGTGTATTTTTGCTACCCTAATTGAGTGGAAAAACGTTGACAAGGGAGGGGACTCAGTCGAGCAGGGTGGTGGGGGGCAATGGCAATATGCATCTGCAGGACCGAACCTGAAGGACGAACTTCTGCCGGCTGCCGCTATTTGTATTGCATTTTACCGTTTGTCCACACCGGGCTTTTTTTACACACACCACACTCTCCCTCCCTTTCCCCTCACTGGAAATACCTTTGCCTGCTGTTTTTGGCTGCGACCGCTGCTGCGCTGCATATGGTATTCTGGTGCTGCTGCTGCTGCTGCTGGCGTGTTAATTGGGAACAGCTGATAAAGAGAGCGGCCCAGCGCGCTGGGAACTACAATTACTTCGTTTCGAATAAATATTAGATGGGAGAAACGGGAACAAATTGATGAGGAGATGATGAGCCTACATTGGCTACTTAGGCGTGCGGGTACAGCTGATCACTGAGAGCGGGTGGACGGCTTGATTAATTAGTGGGAGCGAGAGCTGGAACGATTGAAATGTTGAGAAAGCTTTTGAGTAGGGAAGAACAGAACTCAAAGCTTGAGTCAAATGTTAATGCCGAAAACCGAGTGGGAGAGAGAGGTGCGAATGGCACTTCGAATCGAACTTACAGCTAAAGGAGAGCTTCGAACTGAAATTATGGGCTGACCGAGAAAGAGAGAGAGAGAGAGTGGAAGCTAGACTTTAATGTTTAGCAACATTTTGAGGCCGCCTGCATTTCAATGGCAACGAAATGAGAGAGCGATCGGTCAAGAGTGACTTTTAAGCATTTATTGCTTTAGATTTAGAGTGAGATCTTTTGATTGCAGTTAAGAACCTTAAACTAAAGAAAATATTCCTTGTCAAAGGAAAAACAATCTCTGGCTAAAATGAGAAACTGCGAACAGTCTCTCTTGTGCTGGTGCACCATTTCTCTCATTAGCAAATAGACAACGGCGCCCGGACCCCGTCTAGACAGTGCTAATGGCCTTTACAGGGGACGGGACCCTTTGAGTGTTGCCAAAATGAGTCATTTGGTTGGTGCAACTTCATTAGGACAATGCCACAGACGCCTGACACTTGCCACAGGTAGCCGATGCACAAATATTATTGCCACAATCCGCTCCTCTGGTCACAACACAGTGTACCACCCTCCCCGTCTCTTTCTCCCTTTTTTCGCACAAAATCTCCGCAGGTGGCCTCCTTTTGGTCCCCGAGAGAGAGCGAGAGAGAGAGAGCGAGAGATCGCAACCCACGGACTCCGGATTCCAGTATGTTTTCGGTTTTTGTGTGTTTCGGCCTCGTCAATTTGTCGCCAGTTGCTAATTGCCGGCATTTTCCCCCGACCCGACGACTGCTGTTGCTGCGGCTGCTGTTGGCCCTGCCTGTCATATGTGTGGCATGATGGATGGACATGGACCCTGGACCAAATGGCTTCTTGAGCGGCTTAAGCCCGCAAATAAGGCAAGTGGCAAGATGACTCTTCCTTGGCTCTTCTGCTGATAAGCGCCTCTCAGGGTGTACAGTGTAGAGTGTAGAGTGGAGGATGCGGCTAAGCTGATGTCTTAACCATAAACCGATCGCTCCTGGCTTTTGTGAGGGCATACATACGGCTCTAAAATTTTTGAGCACCTTCTGCAGATAATATCCATTTCAAATGGATTCCCTTTGGTAGTTGAATGTTGTACAGGATATTCCTGTGAAAATATACAACAAATTCAAAATCTTACATGAGGAATGAGTCCAATTCTTTCAGTTTTGACATAAAAATGATCTTCAAAAGAAGGTTCTATAGGAGGGAAATCTTATTTGGCCTTGAAGTTTGTCTAATCTATTCGTATCTTTGATCTTCCATTTCATATATGAGCGAGTACTCTATATAAAAGTCGTAGAAATTACAGTACTTTCTCTACGATCAAAAAATGTCACATTTCATCTTTGAAAATTTCTAGGTTTCTTGTCCAAAGAATTTCCCATGGAACTCCCCAGCCCAGCCAAAGACTGTAGGGAAAATCTCAATCTAAAAATCCCTCGATGCCCACATAAATCTTTCCTCACTCGATGCGGGTTTTGGTTCGTGGGTTCTCGGGTACTGGCCTGGGGTACTGGGCCTGGGGTACGGGGTTAGGCGGGGTTCTCCTTCTCTCGTATCAGCTGAAAAACTTCAGATGGCGACTTTCTGTTGAGTTGAGATATGCCACAGCTGCTTGAGGCATTCCGCGCACATGTCCATGCCATTGGTGCCATACGTGACCGTGCCCGTGCCCGTGCCCGTGCCCGTTTCCGATCTCAATGAGATTTCTTCTCTCTGTTGTTGTTTCTGCTGTTGGGGTTCAAATGAGAGGAGAAGGCGGTGGTGGTGGTGGTGGTGGTGGTGGTGGTGGCCATGTGCTGCTCTTCATCATCATCGCGGCATCAGGCGGCTGCATGCCATAAAATGGACGGACGTCCGTCGAACTGGTTGCCTCTCTGGATGAAGCCAGAGCCGGCTGCATTGCATGTGTGCAACATTATCAGAGTGAGAGAGAGTAAGAGACGAGAGGAGAGGAGAGGAGAAGAGAGGGAAACAAAAGCGCACATATGGCCGCTTAAAAGGGGGTTGCGCGGGCAGGCAGAAACCGAAGCAAACGTCCTTGCCCCGAACAGCGAACAGCAAAGCAGCAGGAAGCGCGCCGCCGCGCACTCATAAAAACTTGAATGATCGACACGTGTGCAGAATTTCCGCGACCAGCAGCGGGAAATGGAAGCCAGAGCCAGAGACAGAGCTAGAGCTAGAGCAATCCCAAGTGCAATCCCCGAGGCAGCTGTTCCATTCCATGCTCTCTGGCCACCAAAAACGGTAGCAGCCGTGCAACTTTCTATGATGCCCCTTGCTGCAATCAAATCGGGAAAACGCACCAGCGATCGGAGGGGTAGCCGGGCATCAGAGTCAGATTCAGAGTCAGAGGCAGCTGCCAATGCCGATGGACAGACCAGACGCGCCTGACTTTCATTAGCATTTCTAACGGCCAACGCAGCTGCCAAAGACGGTGCCTGATCCACAGACATCTTTGTGGTCGGTCTCTGGCTGCACTTTGGATGCGACTGCGACTGCGACTGCAACTGCTACTGTAGCCGACGGCACCGCCGGCACCGCTGGACGCGAACTGGATCGATCCGATCCACAGACGACAACGTGATGCGGCCCGGGGACAAGGTGAAATCTGTCCCACAAGTACACTGAGAGAAAGGCAGAGAAGCAGAAGGGGAGATCATGGGGAAAGGCCTTGTTTCATATCTCAAAGGAAGGCTCGTACTTTTCAAACTGAAACTTCTACAGAATTTGCCCATTATTCGTAGATCTTCAGCTGTAACATTTGGGAATTTCTCTCAGTGTAGCCCGATGGTCTGCAGCTGTACGAGTATCCCCGTTGGCTGCATTTGCGTTGGAAATATTTTTAATTGCTATTGGAATTTTTCCATGTGCGCCTCCATGGACATCTCTCATTCGATGGCGGAGAGTCCGGTAGTCTGTCCGGCGTGTGGGTTGCCAAACTGTATCGCAGCAGTTGGTCTCATGGATGCGGCTGCGGCTGTGGCTGTGGCTGGGGCTGCCTCTTTAGATGGTGGCAGCTGCGTGACAATTGTCCAGGTTGGCCAATTCAATTAGGCCAAGACCAGGCGCAGTGGCAGTGGCAGTAGCAGTGGCAGTGGCAACAACTCTTGGCTGACCGTTTGACATAATAACTGGCCACATTAGCAGCAATTGGCATTGGTCAATTAGCTTTTTTCTCTACTCTCTTTAGCTCTCTCCCTGCTGCTGCTGCTGCTGCTGCTGCTGCTGCTGCATGCCTCCTGTTGCAACGCTTGTCGCGCTTTTCCTTATTTGCAACATTCATTGACACCTGCAATTGTTGCAGAAGCAGAAGCAGAAGCAGCCGCAACACCGGCACTGGCTGCTGTTGCTGTCGTGTTCATGTTGCTGATTGGCAATCAATTTGTTGTCAGTTTTTATGATTCGCAGTGCGTCAATGTCAACTAACTGTTTTTTCTCAGTCTTAGCTGGTAATTTATTATGTTGCTGCCACAAACTGCAACTGCCACAGCCAACAGCAATTAACACAGCAGCAACAGCAGCAGCAGCAACATTTTCAGTTTTCATGGCTGCAGCACGGTTTTAGTGGCATCCGCTTGGTGAACAATGCCAGACAAAATATGTGTGGGTGTTGCAGTTGCAGTTGCAGTTGCAACTACCACTCGTACTAGTGCTTCCACCTATGCTGCCGCTATGCCGCTGTCGATTGCCGGCGCGTGTTGCAGACATCTACAAGTTTTACCCAGCGCCAAGTGTAAGTCGATCGTCCGACTGTCGGCTCTATGGCCCAGACATATGGCCAAGATAAGCGGCATAATTATGCAAATTTGTTATAACAATCAGCAGCAGCAACAACAACAGCAACAGCAGCCACAAACGACGACAGCAACATTTTATGGCCAACGTTTTAATGCCGTCAACAGCAATTGCATTTGCCATTTATGGGGCGTTAGAATTTAAGTTATAACATAATCACTTGTGATAGTTTGTTATTTATTCGTTTCAAGCATTATTGTAGATATTGTACCAATAGTTTTCTCCTAGTTCGAGGCTATAATTTTGGAAAAGACCCCTTCATAAATTGAGAAGAATATAATAAAATTCCTACTTGTGAAAGTAATGTTCTAGGGCCCAAACAAAGCCTTCATAAATCGCTACTGGCCCTGGCACTG
The DNA here is from genome assembly GCF_003369915.1 of Drosophila miranda. Lineage (NCBI taxonomy): Eukaryota > Metazoa > Arthropoda > Insecta > Diptera > Drosophilidae > Drosophila > Drosophila miranda. Next base: position 819,959 of record NC_046674.1, on the reverse strand, counting down.
GCCTGGCCTGGCCTGGCCTGGCCATAATAAACATGAAACGAACCTCTGACTGCAAAATTTGAATACAAACATTGACAATTGACAGACTACGACGACCGGGGTGGAGGGACATTGGGCAGCTACAAATCAATTGCAACCAGACAGAATAGCTATCATTTGAGAGTGGAAACTTAAGATACCCTTTCAGAGCGAAAGAATTGATCCCCAGAGGGTTTGGTGGGACCATCTTAAGAAAAACAGGGGTGTTCTTACCAACGACTATTCGGATTGAGATACTACGTTCAGCAAAAAGAAGGTACTGCAGAAAGTTACAGAGAAATGGATCTCTGATCAGGAATTGTAATACTTTTTATAGGTCATGTGGCAGACATCTGGTTTAAATCGTAATACCCTTTTCAAGGGTACAACAATCCCATTGATATGGGATCGGAATTCATCGAGCTTTGGACATGGCTAGGAGCTGTTGCTGTAGCTGTTGCCGTTGCTGGAACGTTGCTGGAACCTTGCTGGAACTCTGGCTGTGACTACGCATGCATAAATGCCTTTATAATCATTTCGTTGAACAAAATTTAGACGTCACTTGGCTGTCAGTTGGGGCTGCTTGATCGCCTGACGAGTCGGACATGTGGAGGATGCAGAGACGATGGGATCGGGTCGGATGGGATTGTTGGAAGACAGCACAGCAAAGCACAGCACAGCACAGCACAGACATAAGGAGCAGGAGCAGAAGTCAGAGCACCAGATCATGTCCATATTTGCATTTTTGAAATGACACATGGAAATTTTTGTTGTTTTGCAGCAGCAGCAGCGGCAGTGGCAGAAAACGGCCAACAGATTGACAGCAGCTGCAACAGACTGACGACAACAGCCGCAGCAGCCGCAGCAGCAGCAGCAGCAGCAGCAGCAACAACAATGACAACGGCCTGGAATGGTAAGCGAAAGTCGTGCGCAAATCCGAGCAGGCGACAGCATATGGATATACTATATGCTATATGGCTATGGACCGCTTGTTGCCAGAGATAATTGCTGTCGCATATTTTCAACGTCCACTTGTTGTCGCCGTTCCAGCCACCACAGCATCAGCAGCAACAGCAGCAGCCAAAGGCAACCGGCTGCCAGCTTGGTAACATGTGTTGCACCGCTCTCGCCGCTGCCCATATTCGGCCAACATGTTGCAATCTCCATGGCCTGGCTACCCGGCTGTGCAAATATTTGGAAGTTCCTCCTGATAGCCGGCGATAGGAAATTACTTTACGAGCCATCGTCACATGGCAATTTTGTATGCATTCCGCTCCACTGTGCGGGCAAGTTCAATGTCTCTGCGAAATGAGAACAGAGAGAACAAAACACGAACGCGCGAGAACTGCGCCGAAAGCAAATGAGCGCAAAACAGACAAACAGACAAACTTGAAAAGTGTTCCAGCAGAGAATTCTCTCACTAAATGCGGCGTAGCACAGTATAAATTAGACTAGTCACTTACACTGCTAAATAGTATTTAGTTATTCAACTTAAGGTAACACATAAAACTCCACTAGACAAAGTAATACATCCACGAACAAAATCAACTTCATGGTACAGCAAACTCAAGAACAGAACAGAAAGCAAATCAGTGGAACACAAATAAACGGCAATTGGAAAGTGTTCCAGCTGATGGGAGAAAAAACGGAGATAGGTCGCTGCATGAATACCCTTCACACTGCTCACACAAATCACAACAAACCGCAATATGAACTATGGCCAATTACTCAGAGTGTTTATTAATATTAAGTCTTTTCTTTCTCTCACCAAAACATTCTCTTAACAAGCGCACCCACAATTCTGTAATACCTGAAACAAAAACACACACAAAGAAAAAAGACAAAAGCGCCCACATTGTCACGCACGCCGAGCATTTCAGTTTTTGCCTCGAGAGAGCGGCGTTTTCAGAGAGCGTAACAGACAAAAGTTGTTCTCTCTGCGCGCTGTTTGTTGCTGCAACCGGTCGATTTTTTACAGTTTGTTTTTAAAAACGCAGGAACATGGACATGCACAGGCTGATCGCTGAGGTTAGGCGGATGCCAGCCCTGTGGGACTCCTCGCATCCGGACCACGCCAACCGCCTGGAGACGCAGCGGCTGTGGAACAACGTGGCGGAGGTCTTGGGCTGTAACGGTGAGTGGCTGATTGGAACCGAGCCGGTTATATCATCGTTGCTTACGCTCTTTCCATGGAACAGTGGACCTGTGTCGTGCCAAATGGAAGAATCTACGCTGCAGCTATCGCCGGCACACCCGGCGGCAGAGCCTGTCCAAGCAGCAATCATCACCATCTCCGGTCCACCAGTGGTCCTATGCGGAGGAAATGGACTTCCTTGGCAATCTGCAGCGCACCGACAGCAGCAACAACGAGGAGGAGGACGGGGATGTGAAGGAGGAAGCGGGGTCCGACTCCGACATGTCGTTCAAGAGAGAGCCGCTGCCGGCGGACGAAATGGAGGCGGACAATGACGCACTGATGCAGGAATTCCAGAACATGGCCACCCCACAGGCCATGCGCCGGCTCTCGCAGAGCATTTCCCTGGCCAGTGCCGCCGCCGAGGAGCGGTCCATGCCGCAACAAGCCGCCCCTTCTCCGTGCAACAGCGCATTTGGACTGGGGCAGATGCAAATGCAGGGATTGGGACAAGGACTAGGACACGGGCTTGGACACGGACTTGGTCACGGACTTGGCCACGGACTTGGCTTGGGCATGGGAACTGCCATGGCAGCGGCGGCCGCCAGCAGTTGCCACTGTGCTAAGCGCGTGGACGAGCAGGTAGACTTTCTGGAGAGCCTGAAACGCGAGGAGCAACAGTTGATGCAGTCCACCAGCCAAGACCTGGCGCGCTGCAAGAATGTGCTGCATGTGGGTGACTCGGACTATAATTACCTGATCAGCTTTATGCCGCTGATGAAGCAAATGACGCCCATCCAGAACGTTTTCTTTCGGGCCAAGATGGGAGAACTCCTGCTGCAGACGATGCAGCAACAGCCCCCAGTGCACCTTCAACAGCAACAGCAGATGATGCTGCAACAGCAGCAACGCCAGCAGCAGCAACAACAAGAGGAACCACAGCCCTCGCAAATGTTATTGAACCAGCAGCAGATGGCCTTGGACCAGGCGGAATTGCAGTAACATTCGCGAGTGCAGCGAATAGTGGGAGAGGGAAACAGCAAGACAGCGAGTGAGAGAGAGAGATACAAAGAGAGCGCACCAGTTGAATGCGCCTGTCTGTTAGGTGCACTGTGGTTACAAAGTAGAGATTATGTTTGTATACATATGTTGTAGATGTCGAATTTAAGAATAAATACTCGTAAATGTATGGTATATTTCTAAATTTCATTGATTTCTTATCGCGTATTGAAAACTGACCTATACCTGACTACACTTTAAAGCTGATGGATTCCACTGTCGCATTATTTTATTGGCGTAAAGCACAGCAAATTGTGTCATAGCAGCCACCTTTTTATAGCCACCTTTTGAAAACAAAAATACATATGTGCGCTAAGAAACAGCGAAGGGGGGCATTTCTCATTTCTGAGCGATCACTGTACCACGAATTTGTACGGAAAATAAATATTAAATGAGAAAAGCAATTCTTTTGGCCCCATAGATCAATGCACTTGTGCCCTTTTCGCTGTGCTTCATCATCATGTGATGAGACGGAGAGAGAGAGAGAGAGAGAGAGAGAGATGGAGAGGAGAGAAAGAGAGTGACATTTGTGTGGGCGGCGTTTGAGTGGCTTTTGCTTTTGCCAGCTGCACAGAGCAAGGGCATGCATGCATCCGTGGAACGTAATCTTGCCGCCGCTGGCCGCTGGCCGCTTGCCTGCCCACACATGTCCGTCGTACGCCTTTAACTGTGGAACCGCATCAATAAATTACAGTAGAATGAACCCCATCCGATGGAGTCAACGGCGGTGGTCCTGCCGTTTTCCGTCTGTCTGTGTGTCTCCGTGTGTATGTGTGTGTGTTAAAAGCCAAGTCCAAACTTAACATGGCCATAAAAAAAGAACGCAGCAGCAACAACAAAACTGGAAAGGGGGTAAGTGAGAGGGGAATAGGTCGCTCGAGAAATCAACGCAGCTGCGGATGACGAATCGAAATTGACATTGAACTGAAGCTGGGAGTCGTAGTGGAGTAGAGAAGAGACGAAGAGGCGAGAAGTGGAGAAGTGGAGAAGTGGTGGCCAGGCCGCTCTTGGAAGTCATGTGTTTGAACTTGTTGCTGCCGCAGTTGGGGCAATGGCAGGGGCCTGCCTCATGAATTCTAGCAACAACAGCAACAGCTGTAAGGCGCTCCAAAAAAAGACAGAAAAAAAAACAAAGAAAAAGCAAACCAAAAATAACAAACCCAGAGTTTAAGGTGTGTTCTTGAGCTTGAACGACGGTCGATTCGAGCCCACAGTGGCAGCAGTTGCCGTTTCCAGTGATTGGAAACCGTCGAAGATTGGATTCGGAGAGAGAGAGGGCGGGAGAGCGCGGGCAATTAACGGCAACAGCACAGCAGCCAAAAGAACATTTGCCAATTCGAATGCAAATTGACATTTGTCACTCGAACGTGCCCATGGCCAATACATTCCACTGCTCCAATCCCAATCCCAGCCCCAGTCCCAATCCCCGTCCAGCTGCTGCTGCTGAACATTCCAATATTCTTGTAAATTTCCAACCGATTCATGGGCAGACTTTCAACTACAGTGGAACGTACTCTGATGGATTTTCGCACCTTTTGGCCAGCGTCTAATCGCCCCAGCCAGCCGGGCATGAACGTGTTAATGATGCCGGAGAGCCGCCGCAAGAAGTGCATTTACCTGTCCGCTTTTGTTCTTTCGCCGCTCCTCCCGGTCAAAATGCAAATTTCACTCTATTCAGCTCACGTCAAATATTTGTAGAGATTTTCCAAGTGCATTCTGGCACACAGGTGTTAGATCTCGCAGCCCATTGTTAATGCGTGTTGCTGTTGCCAGTCTATTGTTGCAGTTGCCGCATCCTCAAAACCGTTAAAATGTTGCGGAATTTCCAGAATTTCGCTTAATTCATCAGCCCAAAAGGGTTTCCAACTAAACTGCGGCGACGCTTCTTTTCTAACACCTTTTTGTTGTTGTTGTTTTGCCCAGGTTTTGCATATGGCCAACAGGTGCAAGCCGCATGCGGATGTTGCAGATGTTCAATGGTTGTGGCAGAGTGGCATAGGGGGAGGTATGGGAAATAAAAGGATTGAGCAACAATTTGGTTAGCAATTGATTATGGTCATGCCATGTGGATCTGGATTCCAGTTAAGGCCACAAGTACCTACTAAACGAAAACTTATGTATAACTGAAGATCGTTGGGGAATATTGAATGACGGAAGAGCCACATCAGGCCAGCCGTCTCGACTGTATGCTCCTTCGTTTTATAGCATTAAATGGGCTCATTATATCATATAGTTTCCACTTAGCAAACGATAAACTACCCAGTCATATATCTACCATACCGATTCGTTAAAGCTACCATTTCTTCGGCAGTTTCACGGCTCCAGTAGGTACGGTACGGTCTCCCGGCTTACACACATTCCAAAGGCCAAAAGAACCTTATGGTCTTGGACGCTTGTAACTCTATAATTTAGCCTCATCATTAATATGGCTTTTGTGCCTGACATGAGCAGAGTTGTTCGCCGTTCCCTTCGGGGGCCATGGACATACATACATAATAAATGCCTGTGACACCTCTTAAGAAGATTATGCACATAAGATTGCACATTATCCTCGGTCCCAAAGATGATCGTGAGGCCTACTCCTCCTCCTCCTGCTGCTCCTTCTTCTGATGATGGTGGAGCTGCCGTTGGAGTTGGCTCCTATTCATGGGCCATAATCTCGATCCGTTTTGGCCGCCACAAACCAATCAAAACATGCACTTAACATTTTGGCTGAACCTCAAAAACCTCCAGCCTCAGCAGATACATCGTTAACACCAACAAAGCATCTGCATAGATGCTGAGTCACTGGGTACGTAGTCCGAAAATCAGGTACACCCCCGTTCCGATCCTATCCGATCCGATCCGAGCCGAACCGACCGCCGGCAATCAAGCGGAGTCAGTGGGGCTTTTGTATTGCCATTGCCTTGGAGCAATCAATGCTGTATGACAGCTAGGTTAACAGCCACCTCCATGCCCCCGTACCCCATGCCCCATGCCCCATGCCCCTTGCCCCATACCCCATACCCCATGCCCCCACTCCAGCCTCCATCGATCCTACGCGCTTCCTCTTGATTTCGTTAAGTAAATCTCCAACATGGCTGTGGCAACCTTCACGTGCTCGCAGCCATCTGTCCGTCCCAGCGCAGAGGTTCGTTTCCATGGCCCGAGATCATGATCATGGCTTTAACTGGCTCTTGGCACAGTACGAGTGTACCCAGAGTACTATACTCGGATATTTTTAACTCTCCTCCTCTTCTGTGTCTGTGTCTGTGGCTGTGGCTTTGCCTTTGGACTTGGACGACTCTCGGGTTGCGTTGCGTTGCGTTGCGTTTATTGTTGTCTCGTTGAGATCTTCGCCTCGGTCTCTGGCTGCGGCGGCGGCGGCGGCGGCGGCGGTACCCAGCCAACCATCCGAGTCAGCCATCCAACCAGCCAGCCGTCTGCGTCTGTTTTCTTTTTAAACGCTTTTAAACACCTGAGAAACTTGCTTTTTAATGTGCGCACATGTGTGCGGCGTCGCACTGATGACGACGACGACGACGACTACTACTACGATGATGAAGATCGTTCCTTAGCTGGCTGGCCGACCCCCCCCCTTCCACACCCATCTCCAACTCCAACTTCATCTCGGATCTCCAACTGCCTCGTTTGTGCCATGATGATGAAGCAAATATAACAAATCTCAGAGTTATCAACCGGCAACCGAAGAGCAGCCGCCGCACAGCTGAGTAAATCAATTGAGGCTCACAATTCTAGGAATTCTTTAGCTCTCTCTTTCTATCTACATCTCTAGTTCTAGCTCTAGCTCTAGCTCTACCTCTACCTCTACCTCTCTCTGTGGCTTCTTCTATCTAGCAGTGTGCTGTGTGTGCCTGCCTGCCTGCCCCTTGAGGTGTTCCTTGGATGGTTGGATGCGTCGGCGTCGTGTCGTTAGGCGCGTTTAAATATGCAAAAAGAAGGCACTGCCGTTAACCCTTCAATGATGACCAGGCTAGTGACAAAAGTAGCAAGTCTTGTGAATTGCAAAATCGAGAGGAATAGAGTTAGAATTGGTATCTGTAGGGTGTTATACAGAATCACAGTTTAACGAGCGAACAGATCTTAGCAATGGCATTGATCAGAGGAAGTTAGAAAGGAACTTAGTCTCACGAGGGGAATCAAAATGTATATATTCATCTATGTGTAATATAATCCTTGATATAATCTGGAATCTACAATAAGTACTCCTTATTCAGGATTAAAAGACTAGCCCATCTATAAAGATCTGTATGTTCTGTTATACTATAAATACTTGAAACTTGGCAAGTAGAAATCTAGTTTAATTTTTATTGAGTCCGTTTTCTAGGTCATATTTCTTATACTGAAATTTAGAGTTCATTTACGCTCTAGTACATAATCTCTATCAATCTATGCAGAATCTAGAATAAGAGTCAGTTGGAGATTCCAAAAACCCTTAATATTTCTACCTCCCTAATGCTCTCAGTCGAATACCTATTTTCCTGTGGAAACTTGGGCCATGGGTTTACATCACTAGTATAAAATGTGATACACCACATCGCTAGACAAGGACGTTAATGGGTTAATGGGTGCACAAGTGTTGGTTGGCCCCCACGGGCAGTGTCGGACAAAGACGCGATCGAGATTTATACCTAAATGATTAACCATTTCTCCCCGCCGATCTTCGGTCCGTCTGTGTGGTGCCGGGGGTGCCTCTTGGTGTGAATTTGTAATGCGGCAGAGGCAGAGATCTGGGTTCGGTTTTCCTTGTGGTATGCACACTGCTCGAGGGGCACCGCCGCCGCTGCTTCCTTTCCTCCGTTGATGCGCGGCCTCTGCTGCTTCTGACCATTCTTTCGCTGGCGATTGACACCTGCATGCATTTCTTGTTTCTCAGGTGTGCACTGAGCTCTCCTCAGGTGTGCTTGTGTGTGTGTGTGTGTGTGTGTGTGTTTGTCTCTCTCCCTCGTTGTTTCTTTATTTCATTTCTTCATCTTTGTCTTCTTCTGCTTTTCATGAGCTGTGGTTGAGTCATCGGCCATTAAAAACATGATATTGTTGCTGTTTGCTGATGGGATTCCAGTTGTGGAAAAGGATTTCATTGCTCATCTTTGAGGTTCCACAGGGCCCAGTAGGCTCTTGCAGGTAGTTTGTTGTGATTGTCCCAAAAGGCATGACGTGTCTCGTTTTATGAGTAACCCTCGACCCTTTCCCACACCTTCGATGGCCTTCTCTTAATGCATTTTAATTAGACAAAGTGCATTCCACACAGTGTGTGTTGGGAATCGAGTCCAGTGGAGAGGGCTACCTACACCTACACCTAAAATAAAGAGAAAATCTCCAAAGTTTTGGCCAAGAAACAAGGTTACGGAGCACTGTTACCGTTACCGTTACTGCGCCTGTGTGCGCAGGTGTGCAAAAGCATTAAGATTCCACTCGAAGAAGAAAAGAGTCGAACAATTCCACAACAAAAGCTCAACCTCAAGCTCAAGCTCAAGCGCAAGCGCACATTAAAATGTCTGCCGCCGGCGCAATTCTTCAAACTCCCGCTCTCTCTGTGTCACTCTCTCTTGGGCTCTCTATAATCCCTCTCCCGTCTTTGGTGTAAGCTCTCTTTTCGGAGAGAAGAAGCCACAAATATTAAGTGACTGCCCAAAGTTCAAGCCCAGGCGCAGTGCCAGAGTGCAACGCTGGCATTAAAAAAACAAAATACTTATAAAAAGTTGTAAAAATATTTCGCACGACACTCAAATCACGACTGAAAAGGCTAACCAAACGCGAAAAAGGTATTTCCATACCCAGTCACTGATGGAACTCAAGGGTATGTCGGGTTCTTGCAGAGCTTAAATATCTCTCTCACAGCGTGGCTTAGCAGCAACGGGTGGAAGGGCATATCTCGCGCTCTTACTTTAATAGTCTGGTCATATTTCCTCTGATTGCATTGGGTTTTCCCCCATACATCAGGTATCCTTTAGTCGAAATCCTTCCCTAAAACCCCACATTCTTTTACTCGTTTCTTCTGTTGGGACTGGCAACGATTTCAGGCTTCAAGTTCAGTGAAGTTCAACGCGAAAAACGTGCGGGAGCAAAAGCTGCAAAAAGCAGCAGAATCCACACACAAAAAGAGTGGCTAGGGCAACCGAGATGCCGCCTGCACTGCACTGCCTTGCCGCCAATCATCATCATAACTGGGCAATCAAATTAGTTGTTGCTGTTCTCATTAATGGGATTTATCTGGACAGAAGAAGCCATCGCCGCGCTGGCAGCCTCCCAAGACCCATGGGATCAGGGGATCAGGGGATCTCTTGCAGGTGTTCGATTCGTCGGCTGCTTCCAGAAAGCTGCGTCATTGATTAGCTACAGAAATCAGACTAGACCTGGCCTGAGCCGGCCCCAAAGGAAAGCACAGCCCCAGGCACTGGCACTGGCACAGGCACAGGCGCAGGCGCAGTATATTGGAATTCAAGGCAGCAAAACCCGGCAACAGTAACAGTTTTTCTGGACATTTACTGGTTGGTTGCCTCGTTTGCAGCTGCCAAAAACATAAGTCACGATTTTCGCTTTTGTTAATTCATCAACGAACAATTTGCATTTTTTTCCAACTCATTTTTGTCGGTTATACCCTTTCTATCATTTGTGGCATTCGTGGCTGGCATGTGGCTTGGGATTATTTGTAGATTTGTAGATAGATGTAGATACTTATTATTATAGGTGCATATCTTTGAATCCTTCTTATGTTTGTTTGTTGGTTGGTCCCTAAGGTTTGTTTGACACATTTGGTTTTATCTTTGAGGTTGACTTGGTACTTTGTGTGTTCTTAGAATGTATAATGCAAAGAAAACAATTCAATGATAAAGTTGATTGCTTTAAGAGGAATGGAGTCTTGATAGAACGTCCCTGATATCTGCTCATATCCCAAACAGATATTTTCATAGGTATACCTTCTAATTTGAAACGATTTTACTTGAATTATAAATCCCCTGCCAACCCCAGGCTCACTCGCACTCACTCAAATCTTCTTAAATAACAGAAAGAAACTTCTGGTGCATTAGGTTTTGGTTTATAGAAAAGTATACTGTTGATATATGGCTGATGAAATCATTCAGTTCGAGATGATATACTTATAGGCCTGTGTATTTCAGGGAGTCCGAAGATCTGTCGGTCTATTGCCTGGTTTTTGTTCTTACAATTTTCAGGGTATTCCTACTTCCCCCATGTCAATCACTGATTTCATCGGCTTATATATCAGTTTCTGGTTTCATTTCTTTAACGATTTCTTTGGCTCGTTAATCTTTATTTCGTTTTCCCTCTTTCGGGACAACCCTTTGCAACACTGGCTCCCGCTCCCGCTGCCGCTGCCGCTGCCGCTGTTGCACGTTGCAACCGTTGCTCCCACTGACAACAAGTAAACTTTAATTAGCATTTTTACGCCAACAACAACAACTGCAATTATCCCAACTAGAGCGCGGTTGCGGGTGGATTACCCACCGCTTGCCACTGCCACTGCCACTGCAACTTGCAACTGCAACTGGAACAAGCAACTGGAAATGGAACTGCAACTGGCCGGGCTGGCAGCTGCAACAGAAGTGTGCAACTTAGTTTGGCTGCACTCTCTAGGCTCTAGTCTCTAGACTCTAGACTCCCAGTGCCGCCTCCCAGGGCCATTTCCTCCCATACCCATGGTGGAATTTCTGTCTTCTGTTTTTTATTCCCGCTCTTTCCTTGGCGAATTTCAATTAAACGGCCCGTCAAGCCCGATAAGCGACAGAGCTAGAGACAGGCAGGGAAGCAAGAGATCCCAGATCCCAGATCCCAGATCCCAGAGCCCAGAGACGAGCAATTGGCCATCCAATCCAATCCGAGATCCCCGCTCGGCATCCCCGGTCCGGTAGCGACTGTGACAGCAATGTGTTAACAATTTTCGCGCCACAGCTGCTGTTGCCCCTGCTGCAACAGTTGCAAGTCTTGGCTGCCTCCAAGTAGCCTAATTACGAGTCAAACTCTGACATAGATTGCACTCGGAGGCAGTCGAGACGCTTTTCAGTAGCCACCAAGTGGCAATGGCAATGGCAATGGCAGTGGCTTCTGCTTTTGCTTTTGCTTCTGCATCTAGCTCCGAAATATAATTTAAGCCTGGCCTTGGCTGTCTGTCAGAGCAGGAGCTTAACCCCCGAAAGCACATTTAAGCGAATATTTAATCTTTGAAAAACTTATATTGGGAATTATTTGGAATCTATGTATGTAGGTATGTTTGTTCCTTCTCTCCCTCTAGTTTGCTTTCTTTTCCAGTGTGGCTTAGCATTTGAGGGCAAGTGAGTGCACCGCCCTCCATATCTAACTCTCTTCCAGTAAGACTCTGAGATCTAGGCACTCATCGGGACGGACGGATAGACAGACCTGGCTATATCGACTCGGCTATTGATGCTGATCAAGAATATATGTACTTTATGGGGTCGGAGACGCTTCCTTCTGGGTGTTACACACACCATCCTCTATACACTTATACTCTTTTTGAGTTTCGGGTATTAAAAATGTTCGCTAACATATTCCCTCTCTACCACAATGGGATAAGTGCTCCTGGGCACTGGTGGCTGCTCCTCCTCCCCATCCTCCCCCTCCTCCACCTTCTCGATTGCTCTGCTCTGCCCTGCCATTAGTGCGGTTTCGTGTTTAATCCTCATCAGCATTTCGGCCACTGAAAGAACACCAAGAGCAGCAACCGAAAATGTTTAACACAAATCAAATTAAGCTCTTGTTACACTCCGAACAGCCCCCAAAGCCAGGTCTCATTCCCATTCCCATTCCCATTCCCATTCCCATTGGCAGCCTCGCGGATCATTAAAAGTTTCACCACATGATTCCCGTTAAAGTTGCACGTTGCACACGCAAACACGACCCTGCCTTGCCCGGCCGTGCCCTGCCCCCGCCCCGATGTAACCGATCTCAGCTGCTGGCAGTCCGTCCTCTGATCCTGCTGGGAAAGAAATCACTGCTTTTTGTGGCTTAAGAGATCTTGGGCTAAATGGTTGGATCTGGACTTGGGGGCCAAGCCGCGACATCGATGAACACTTCCCCGTTGGAGCCAACGCTGGCGAGAGAAGAGTTCACGATGCGGCAAAAGAGGTCGCCTGGATCCCGGTCGCGTAATTACACTTAAGTACCGCCAACAAGCGAACAAGCCAACAAGCCGACAGGCCAACAGGCGGTGCATCGTGGCGCGGCAAGCGGTAGGACTGGAAGACAACGAAACCGAATTCAAGCCACAAATTAAATGGCCAAAAGGCGCTTTCGTCCTGGCGCAAAGTGAATTGTAATTGCGATTGCACTCGGGAGATGGGGAGCAGGCGAGCAGGCGAGCAGTGGATGGGGATGGGGACTGGGACTGGGACTGGGACTGCGATTGGGAGCTGTATTTGGTGGCAGCTGTGAACGGAGCGAAACGGAACGGTATGGCAACACTCGAAGCGCGACTAAATGCGCAAAAATGTTGCAAAGACGGTAATTTACAATTGCATCCAGTTGCATGCCACCACAATCAACGCTGACGCGCCACTGCCTGGACTCTGGCTTTGTGGATACCCTACCCGGAGGGCAGAACACAGCACCTGATACTTTGTGTATCACAACGGCGGGGAGATGGAGAAATGGGGAGTCTCAGAATGAAGAACCAGGCTCAGTCCATAGAATGGTTGGGAATATCTTAATGGTCCATCAGAACTGAAATTTCAGAGCTATTAAGCGATTTTGGATGCCAATTCCAAGCCATATTTCAATGATAAGAGGGAGTTTTTAGAGAACTATAAGAACAAAAAGCTTTGTTTAACAGAAACAAGACCAGAATCAGAATCCAGAACATAGAAGTAGTTATATGTTTGTACCTCTAACGAAACCCCTGGCTTACGGGACCACTACAGATAGACAGATACTTTAAAGACTTTGTAGTCATTGTACGAGTATCTCCTGATTCCATGTAGGTCATCCACTATTCGTTGAAGCCCAGCCCTGACCGACTCTCATCCCTTTCTTCTTGGCCCAAAACAAACTGCCAAAAGCTACTGTGATTCCCAGTCTGGATGTGTGCCTCTGGTTCTGAGTCAGAGAGCTGGAGCTGGAGCTGGAGTTGGAGGCTTCGCTCCTGTGCATTGGCGAAATGGAAAAAGTGTTCTTGGACAGGAAATGTGCCCCTCCACAAAGGAGAAGGCAGCAACACCAACAAGAAAGAGGCGCGACAGAAGCCCAAGAAGAATGCAAACATGAAACACGATAATTGAGCGGCGTGGAAAAATTGCCAAAGACGCGAAATGGACAAATACGAATTACAGTATCCAAATCAGTGTCTTCCTGCCCAGCGGCATCAGTCTTGGGCACCAGCTTCCAGCAGCACCCATCTTCACCTCCAGAGATCTCCATCTTCCCTCTTCCCTCTTCCTTCTTCCTTCTGTCTTCTGCCTTCTGCCGTCTCCTGCTTCAGCTCCTGTTCTTTCTGGGGGCTGCCTCTTGCCGCTTGCTGCAATTTTATTTTGCGGCAGCTGCAAAATTCATTTGACAAAAGCGCCAAGTGAAACCAAAACAAAAGGGCAGCCAACGAAGATTGTGGCAAGAGCAAAACCAAAGCAATCTCCGCCTGTCTCCCCCCAGCCCTCCCCCCGCCTGGCTCCTTCGCTCGAAGGGGGAGAATTCAAATAACTTGGCGTTTAATTTATGGGAATGCGCGGTAGCTCCAACAGCAGCAGCAGCCGCAGCACCAGTCCCCAAAAAGACGCTCGAAGGAGGATGGAGGCTGCTGCGCATGCGCATCCGAGCGGCGATAAAAATATTTTGGCCCAAATTGAACTTTCCGATTGGCAGCGGCGGCTCTCTGGCTGAATTTTATTAATCATGTGCGTAATTTATTTGGTCAGACATTGGCAATTTCACCAAAAAATTAAAATGGAAACTTCCTTTCGGTCCATTCTGCTTCGGATATGCCCCTGGGGGCATCATCAGGCTGCGCATAATTTACATATTTTTACCACTCTTTGGGCGCGCTAAATTGTCACAGGTGAAACGCATGCCCCAGGAAGAGGCTCCTCCTGGGCACGCCCCAACATCTTTCTCCTCAGTGCCTGCGTCTGAGCCCCTTTCGAAATTGTTTCGGAGACTGGAGACTGGAGACTGGAGACCGGAGACCGGAGACTGTTAACTGCACTGTCACTCGACGAAGGTACGTGTAATTTGTCTGGACGCGTTTATCAACGGAACGGACAGACCAGAAACCCCGGATCCAAGAGCCCAGACCCCAGAGCCGACTCTGTCCAAAAGATAACTCCACAGCGCTATCAAATGCCGGACAAACAAACATTTGTCTCTGCCTGGACTGGACAGACAGCCATCGAATGGGAATGGTATTGCGATTGGGAATGGGAATTGGAATGGGAACGGTAGTTGGTGCCAGGAGAAGGTACTAGGACCACCGCCACAGGTCGGTGTCTTATCTTATCAGGTGCATTCCCAGTCCATTCCCCGTGATGATGACGGACCATTCCTCATGGGGCACTTGTTCCCAGGGTTCCTGCAAATAGCCAAGGAAAGTCGGAGGTAGACAGAGATGACTGTTAGCTAATTGTCTAGTTATCTAAACGAGGGCTGATCGGAGAGGTTTACATATTTCACATATATTTACTGCAAGATCTTTGGACTTTCGAGCCTGAAACGGTTCCTAGAAAATGGTCCTTAATATTCAATTGATTCCAGATAATACTTAGGTGCGTTATTAAATATTGTACTACCTATACAAGTATAGCACAAAAACTAGATTATATGCTAATAACAGACTTATGTTTTGAATAAGGGGCTGAATGTATTATTCTCATGTGACATTGCGCTTTATAACAAAGATTCCTTTGTTAATGTCCTCTTTAAAGAGCTATTATCACAGACTGGAAGATTCAACAATATAAATCTCGTTAAATTCTAAAACTATAGTTCTTTCTTTCTTTCTTGCAGACTTTCTTTAAAGATTCACTGATCGATTCAGCATTTCATATGAATAATTCTTTAAAATATAAAACTTTTTTCATGAAATTTGTAATAAATATAAAGAATGGTTCCTCAACTTCATCGAAACTCTTCAATCAGCCCCCGTGCGGCACTTGTCCTCTGTGCTCCTTGCACTCCCTGGACGTGTGTATCTTTGCGTGCGGCGTTGCGTTGTCCTGTTTGCTGTTGGTGTGAAACGCTATCGCAGGTACCGCCATGCCGGTCCCCAGAGGGACTATCTATCTATAGCCCATGTGGTGGTGCCTCCACTTGAATGCGAATGCGTTTGCACGTGTGCATCATCGTGTGGAAGGAAATCTCTGTTGACATTCCAGGAACCCTCTGACCTTTTTGATATTTCGCCGACACAAAACACATCTTCTCGGGCCTGGCTTTGGTTTCGCATTACCCATGTCCGTGTCTGTGTCCGTGTCCAGGTCCAAGATCACGTTCATCTCTTTCTCTTTCTCTTTCTCTTTGGGTTCCCTGGTTCCTTGAGTAAGTATTTTTGTTTGGCTTTAATAAGCGTTAAGTTGTCGGGATCAGAGAGAGAGACTGATTAGGGACAAATTGTATGCAGAAGGCGACTCAATTTTCCATCATGCCCCAAACGACAGGATGTGTTCTGCTCCTGTTGTGCTCTGGGCTGGCTGTGCAACAAGTGTTCAAATTAATGAGCCAAAGATTTGTTAATTTTCGTGGCTCATTTCATAAGGCGAAGGAAGGGAGAGAGGAAAGAGAGAGAGAGAGAGAAGGGCGTGGCATGCACGCATCACATTAATCGCCGGGTAGGGCAAACAAACCGCATAATGCCATCGCATCGCATCGCATCGCATCGGATCGGATCGGATAGAATAGGATCGCATCCCAAACTCCATTCCTCATCCTCATTCACATTCGTGCCCCGCGGGGGCAAGCGTAAGCCTTTGCCTGCGAGCATATTAATGAGTTTTGAGTTTAGATTGAGGAATTCCATGGAGACGATCCCTGTGGCAGGGGGGAAGGGGGATACACAGAGGTCGTGAACAAGTGCAGACATTTGTGATATGGAACTGGAGAACCCTGCCCCAGCCACTGCATGTGGTATGTGGTATTTGGTATGTCTTCTGTCTTCTGTCTTCTGTCTTCTGTCTCCTGTCGGATCGCTGGGGTCGTTGCCTGACTGCCTGACTGCCTGCCTGCCTGCCTGCATCTCTGACTCGACTCGAATCGAATGGATGGAGACGGAGGGTTACGTTACGTTACGTTTCAGGTTTATCGCTGGAGCCCTGAAGGGGGGCCCGATTATCTCTCTCGCCACCGATGAGGCATTTAATTATTCCAATTTCGGTGGCGTGGTGGCATGGCAGGCACTTGTCGATTGTTTGGTATGCGCCTCCTCGATTCGATTCAGTCGCCTTGGATTCCAAGGAATTCCATTTACATATAGCCCTTCCAAATCGGTGGGTTTTACGTAACCCATCGATTCGAGCAGTCGTCGCGCTTCAAGGAAATCGCTTTTCCCATTAAGTTCTATCAGTTTTCGAGTTCAAAGCAGTTCACTTTTTGATGCAATCGCTGCACTTATCACACACGTCTGGTCTGGTCTGGTCTGGTCTGGGGCTCGGTTCATAAATTCAGGACAAATATTTAGCTTCACATTAGGTCATCATCGTCTTATCACTACTAGGCCCTAGCCCCTAGCCCCTAGCCCCTAGCCCCTAGCCCCTAGCCCCTAGCCCCTTTCCCCTTCTTCGACGCGACTTCTGCCTCAAGTGCAACGCGTGAGTTCAGCAAACATGCACCCAAACCGAACCCGCACCCAGGCCCGAACGACATACAAGATGTTTGCTACAGGAAATGCTTTCCATGGAACGTCATACATATATTCAGTGCAGCGAAAGTCGTTGATAAGAAATGTAATTCATGGCAATACGAATGACGACTGCAGTGTCCAAGGAGCCGCACTGTGGAAGTGATAGGGGAGCAACATGGAGTACGACTTCGCTTCCTTCTGCCCAAGATATACCCACCTCTATCTGATTATTGGTACACATATTTGCCTGCTTTGGCCCACTGTGTGCACTCGAAATCGATTCAACAACAACCTCAACAAGTGGAATCATAAAAACACCACACACGCACCAGAGACTTAAGACTTGGTCTTGGTCTGGGTCTCTGGGGCTCACTGGGCCTCTCTGGGGTTTGGGGTCTGGGGTCTGGGGTCTGTGTTCTGAGGTCTGTGTGTTTGCTTTTCGGTCGGTCGGGCGAATTATGAAGTGTCATGTTTGTCATGACCAAATCCATGTCCATGGCAATATGAGCTATCGTGTTACAAGACTCTGGCACTGTCTGTCCTCATTCGACTTGTCTCTCTCTCTCTCTCTCTCTCTGTCTGTTTCTGTTTGTTTCTTTTTCCCAGACAGAACTTTCGAGTGAAAGAACGCAACGAAACGATCGAAATGAGCCACCGCTGAGAAGTCACGTCGCTGTTAAAATGGTGACCCCGACGTCTCTTTTTCTCTCTCTCTTTGGGGCCATGTACTGTGTCCATTATGTTTTATGTCTTGGCCTCTCGACGGTCTTTCTTTGCGACAGTTTTATGGTGCTGTTGCATTGATTTGGGTTCCATTTTAACACTTTACGAAATTTAATACAAACCGCATTCATATGTATAATGTAATTCGAGATTTACTGTATTAGTATTGAACCGAAGACCCAAACCGAATTTGAATGCTGTTGAGCCCACATAAAATACCAAGCGGTTTGCTTCGGCGTGTCCAATTTTCAGTGCGATTAACGATCAAAATGAGGGATATATACATGTATACCCCTCCCCTCCCCTTCGAAGCTTAATTGGATCGACAGAGCAGAGCGAGAGAGTGCGGATAATAGACTGGAAATTATATTTTTATTGAAATAAATTAAGTGCACGTGCGTCCATGTGGGTTGTCTGTCGGTCTGTCGGTCTGCCTGTCTGCTGGTCAATCAATTGGCCATAGAGTCTCGTCCGTGAGGATGATAAGACGACAATTGGTCTAAGTAGAGCCACAGTGGAGTCGGAGGCTGCTGGGAACGGAAATGTACGGCGGCCCCTATGGCAGTGCAAATGTTAATCTAATCAAAAAATGCTACCCGCCTCCCTCAAGCACGATAGATATATGTGGCAGAAAGTGGAAAATTCACTTTTCAATGGGAACAAATACAATAATAATCGAATCTAAACGATTTGTTGTATGTACTTTAGTAAGGCGCTAAAATCAACGTTTTCAAGCACTAAAAGATGATAAAATAAAGCCACAATAAATCATAATGGAGCTCAATTTCCATTTTCACATAATATATACCTCAAGTATCGCATTTTGCACTCTCAAAACATTATTACCGACCCACACAGATCACTCTCCGCGACACAGAGCACACACACCTTCCCCTTGGGGCAACGACAGAAATATACGACTGACATGAAATTTATTTAATAATATAAACAAAATGTGCACCAAATTGCGTATCAGAGCAGCCAGAGCACCCGAGAGCCGAACGAATGGGTCCAGTCAGCGGTCTGCCATGGGTCTCCCATGTTCCATGGAGCCACATGCATTTTGCCTAGTTGGACATTAACAGGTCGTAAACCTTTTGGCGCGACCAACACAAAAGACAGGCGCTGAAACCACTTCACACTCACCCCAGAGCACAGTCCCCAGTCCCCAGTCCCCAGTCCCCAGTCCCCAGTGCCCAGATCACAGACTCCAAATCCCTGGAAGCTGTGGAAACTGTGGGAGCTGCTGTACTGCTCCTTTGGTCCGTCCGAAATCTGAGCCTGGCTCACACAATGGCCATAACAATAACAAAACGTTGGCTCTGTCAAATAAGTCCCAAAATAGCAACGCAAATTTGACCAGAGACATAAATAAGTTTTATTGTTGGCTGGCCGCCGCCGCAGCCGCCGCCGTGTGCAGTTTGATACCCTATAGATAGAGGGTATGATGTCATTTGGAAGGAGATTTCGAATGCAGAGATGGGCATGGAGGGGACTTCTTCCATTGAGTATCCAAGCACAGATCATACTTCTGTATATTTCATTGCTTAACATTCGAACAATCCACCTTCTTCTGCTGCCGCTGCTCCCCAGAGAAAAACCTCCCAGAAGCAGCCCTGGAATGCCAAATGGTTTCTGTTTGTTTTTGGGAAATTTCAACAGCGAATCAATGGGTACTATGGAATCTTGGGTCGAATTCGGTGTAGCATCGATCCCAATAGGCATCGATCCCAATCTCCGAGGGTATTCCAAGCTTCGAGCCGAATGACCAGGGCTTTCTTTCTTGTTTCAGCCTTTTTTCTGTACGTTTTTTTGTTGCTTTTATGTGACTGGGTGCGGGTGGTGGCTGCAGCAGCTCCACATCGAACACATGGCCAAGGGGGCGCCACCAAAAACAGCAACGGCAGCACATCGGCGCGGTGCAGCAGCCAGGCAAGCGCTCGTTTCGAGTGGCTTGTGCTTGTGGCTTGCTTTATTATTATTAAATATTACGTACGTTTGTTGTCCGTACATTTGTTTATTGGCTCGCAGCGGCGATCGCGCCTATAAGCAATCGTCATAATTGAATTCCAGCAGCGGGCGTTACCACGTTTGGTTACCGCTAGACGGTATCGCTGGGTCTTGAGTCCCAGCCCCAGCCCCAGCCCCAACCCCAACCCAACCCAAAGCCGCCCCCCTATCCACCGCCTTAAGCCTCTTCCTCTGCGGTTGCGTGTTGTGGCTGCGGCGGCGCTGAGAATTTGATCGATTCGTTCGATTAGTTGGCGGAACATGCAATCGACACGCAGCATTCTCTTTCAATTGCCAGGCCCCGATAGATCGATCGTAGCGCTCTGGGTGCTGCTGATTCAATTTACTCCAGCCCCAGCCCCAGCCCCCAGCCCCCAGCCTGTTCGTTGGCCCGACACTCCAGCTCCAGCTGCTGCAATTGGGAAATTGTCTTATTCCAATAGGAGACAGCTCGCTTTGGGTCAAATGACAACTCGTAATGTTGGACAATTAATATCGATACATGGATCGCAAGGTGTGACCAGGTAAGGTCACATTTTGTGGCATGGATTACAGAAAGATGCAATGGAATGGGGGAAAGTCTCGCAATGTATCTGTGTTTAACACTACTTTCGAAATGATCGAAATAGGAATCGCGATATGCATGCCTTTCGATAGGCATTTGTGGCTGTGTGTGGGGGGGAGCACGGGCAAGGGGGCAAGAAAGCCCACATTCCAATTCCCATACAATGGAGGATCTTAAATTACAATCCCCCCATGGCAGCCCACAACCTCGGACTCTCGACCTTTCCAAAAGTAGCAACTGGAGCAACTGCAACCCATCATGCCGAATGACATGGATGTGCACCATGCACCATGCACCATGCAGCATGCACCATGCACCATGCACCATGCTGCATCCACCGCATTCGCATTGGGGGTCAGTGCCTCGTTTTACAAGACATTCAAAAGAAGATTTGAATATTTTAGGAGCCGCACGGCGACATTTCAATGGACAACACGAGGCAAGTGCTACGCAGCGAAGACGCAAGACCCAAGACCCCAGACGCAAGACGCAAGACGCAAGACGACGACGACAAATGGTAAGCCTCTAAGCCCGATCCCGGTCTTTTGGCCCGTGTGGGGGGCTCTGGGGGTCTGTTGTGGAGCGACCTGGTCTGCAGGTGGTCGTCGTACAACTCTATTTTTTATTTTGTCGCGTTCGCTGAAGTCTTTGCAGCGGTGGTCGCTCGTTTATTAGCCTGGTCTCCTGGTCTCCTGGTCTCCGTCTCCGACCAGTGGCCAGTGGCCACTGACATTCCCCCTCCACTGCCCCCTCCCCACTTCCCACTTTTGGCTTTTGTCGGCAGCGAGCGGCTTTCTATGGCATCGGAGAGCCGTGTGTGCATAGAATGCATCGCATACTCCCAGATACAGATAGCAAATGGCATTGTATCTGTATCGCGATCGTCTGCCTTGGACGCTCGCTGGAAGCTGGAAGCTGGAAGCTGGGGCAACAAGGAGGCAGCCAGGAGGCAGTCTGTGCATTTTATGCACCTTTTGGTATGTTCATTGTGAATTTATTGAAGTCGATTTTATCGCTCAAACAAATGTTGCATTTTACAAGTAGTTCAAGTGCTTGCCAACGTCCCGTCCCGACTAAAGACGGCGCTTATTAATGAGCTGAGCCCCGAGTTGCAGTTGGAGTTGCAGTTGCTGCAGTCGAATGCTGATGTTGGGAGCGTGCCTCAGATCTGGAACTGGCGCTTACTGCCAGCGGGGGGGCTTGCAACTTGGGGTGTGTGCCGCCGACGTCTCACAGTCGCGACTGTGGCCCAGACTGTGTGTGTGTGTGTGTGTGTGTCAGCCTGTGGCAAAAACATTCATTTTGTTTAACTAGTTTTGTTTTTAATATAATCATCAGACAGGCACAATATTTACGAAATTTTGAGAATTTGATGCGATTTCCACAGCTGCTACAGATTCCATCGATAGGGTATTACTGGGAACTGTTTTGTTGCCAAATCCCCAAGTTCCTGAGAGCGCCCTTCCTCTACCAATGATCAGCACCTGATTCCCACTAGGAACAATCGGGCACCACAAATATGATGGAAATCCAGGAAATTCATAGCCAGGAAATCAAACTACATCCAAAACCACCGAAAAAAAAGCCACCCATAGGAAGTAGTTTACAAATTAAAGCCACAACTGGTATTTATCTTTGGATCGTGATAAGGTCTGGGCTTTATATCCACAACTAGAGACACCCCCGACTTGGAAGCGACTCCCCGAGTCAAAGTCGGTTAATTCAGCTCGTTAGACTCCTCGTTAGACCTTTGCTTCCGCTCTCCAATTATGGCAATCAATCAATTTGTGAACATGGCTATTCGAATCGAAGGAAAATCAATAGCAATGCCCATTTCTGTACAAGAATCACGCAATGAGAATGCGGAGCACCTGCGCTTCCATTAAGGGCAATCAAAGTGTTTTAACACGAGACCAGACCACGGCTAAGAATCGCCACAGAATCGACACATCAATCACACGATATCGATTGGTGGTCAATAGGTCACTGGTCAGCGCATTTGATACGCGTCACTCATGAGTGTTTCAAATGTCAGCCGTGCGGCAGGGGGATGGGGGATGCGGGATGGGGGCTGGGGCGTGGGGCGTGGGGCGTGGGGCGTGGGGAGTGAAAAGCCACCGTTGGAGGCAGGCAAATTGCTGTCACAAGCGCCAAATTATGCACTCGCCCAGTGGCTTGGACTTAATCGAAGACAAACATCTAATTGACATAAAGCCGACATGGCAAACGACATCGACAGCGACTCTCGGCCTCCGTTTTGGAGCTAAGCTAATGATGACTCTGTTGCTGTTGCTGTTGCAGTTGCCTCGGAGGAGGCCTCGTTGTTGCCGCAACGACAACCACGACGACGACGACGACATCCCATATCTCACATCTTTTGCCGATATTTATGGCCTGGGTTCAAAAGTTCAAACGTTGCCAGCGTTTGGTAGCCGCCAAGAAAACACACACCATCCCAACCCATGGAAAGACTGAGTGTTGGCTTTGGCTTTGGCGATGTCTATTAATTAGAGAATTACGAGGTTGGGGGCATCCGAAACTAATAAGCTTCACGTACACAAGTGCGAACCTGTTGCCCAAGTCGTGGACTCCCCGAATGGAGTTTGGAGTGCGGAGCGCGGAGTCGAGTGAAAGGTGCCTAGAAGGTGCTTCGGGCCCTAGGGCATGTCAAAATGGACAGACAGACATCAAGGCAGAAGACAAACACCTGACAGACAGGCAACAGGCAACAGACAACCATCTGAAAGAGGTCATAAAGCAAACAATTTAAGGTGAAAGGTGCCTCGAATGGTGGAAGAGTCCGCAGCAGACGTGCAACATGGTGGCTCATGGTCGTGGGTCGAAGCTTTAGATACCCTCCCATACCGAATGCCATGCTGATCAAGAATATTATACACCTTCCGTGGTCGCAAGTACCTTCTCCGAGAGTATTCTGAAAGGAAGAAGAAATATGCCTGAAAATCCCATGGCTATAATTAATTTGCGGTCGTTGTTGCTTGCCACGCCGTCTGTTGCAGTCAAAATCAAAGAAAAAAGTCACTTATGACTGACACTTTGCATATGAGGCGGCAACATGCTGACCGGGGCCAGCATTCCCCATGCCCCATGCCCCATGCCCCATGCCACAGCACAGATGAAGACCACTACCTAGACATGCAGTGACTTATGATTTCCCAGACGAATCTCCGTTTTTGCCAGCCTCTCCAATGATTTACAGAAAAAGTTATGAGCATTTGATTTACGATCGAAGAGGCTACAGAGTTGGCCGGCCGTATGCCACAGGTTTGCTGCCTGCCCCATTGGGCGTGTGTTGCCGCTGATGGATTTGTCAAGTTTGTGGGTCAGGCGGAGAGTCTATGTTCGTAGACTTTTCCGCCAGCCGATGATTACTCAAAATCACAGCTCTGTGGCCTCCATGACAAAACCATGTCCGCATCGGAGTCTCCATCTCCGTCTCCATCTCCGTCTCCATCTCCGTCTCCATCTCCATCTCTGTCTGCGTCTGCGCAGTTTCGTGTGAACACAGGCGGTGGCAACTAATTGCGGCAGCCACAACGCTGACAAAAAGATGTGCAATTTTTGTAAGAAAATTCTCCCGCAGAAAACCAGTTGGTCGATGATGGCGCTGCTGATTGACTGCCAGATGACCCCTCGGAGTGGCGTGGCGTGGCGTGGCGTGGCGTCGTGTGGGCGATGGAGGCAGCTGGAAAGAGAAGCCATCCGTCCATCCGGAGATGACATGGAGGAATCACTCAGACGCGGAGGTCAACTAATCTTCAAATTTCATTATTGTGGGGAGCTCTATGATTGGGAATACTTCTGGTAAAAGCAATCGTTCGGGAATGACTACGGTTTCAAGTTACTTCTGGCAAAAGGTTACCCGAAGAGGAAGTGATTCTAATGAGTTAGGATGTATGTGTAGTCCCTCCTACGTTTTTTCTTAGGATACCAGAATTTTCATGGTCTCATATAGCTTTTAATAGGTTTTTTGGGTTCCCAAACATTTCGCCCATGATTGTTATGCGATTGTTTTCCAATGATTTGCTCGTGCTGTCCTATGACCAAAGAATTTGTGGCCTGCCTCCCAGGCAACACTCCACCTGACATGTAATAGAGTTTCTTGTGTATCTAGTTTTTGGCATGCGACCTGATGCTGTATGCTGACCGGGGGCCTCTCTCGAGAGTGGTAGTAAATCATTCGACAACGACAACAACTTGTCAACGAGCGGGGCAACGACAACGGCAACGGCAACGGCAACGGCAACGAGCCATTGACTCTTGGCCAGATTGAGAGGGGATCGCATGGAGGTGGAGTGGATCGAGAGGCGGCTGCTGCATTTTGCATTTGGACCAGTCATGGCTCATGTTGCATATAAATGGAGCTTAATGAGCTCGTGCCAAATAGAATTGTCAATTGCTGTGGCCATTGGGGCACACTGGCAACCCTCTCTCTCCCTGTCTTATGTTCGTGTTGCGTTCAAATTGCTGTTAGAATTCCACAATTCAACGGTTTTATGGCTGCGCTTTGATTCGATCACGAAACCCCATGCGAAAAAATATCTCAAATAAAAACCAAATATGGGAGAAACGCAACGCAACGTTTTCCTTGCAACGGGCGCGGCAGGTGCAAGATTTTTGTTGTTGTTTTTTTTTGGCTTTCCCACGCGCCTAGAGGAGCGTAGAAGGAGCAGAAGGAGGAGCAGCAGGAGCAGCGGTATCCCAGGGTCGCTCTATTGTTTCGGATGCAATCTGCCATCTTGGCAGTTGGTCCACACACTGCCAGCCTGCCACTAACAAGCTGTACGTACTCGTACTGTGGAAGCTGTGTGTTGTGGAACGTTCCGCATAGTAGTTCCACCTTTATTATTTTTAATTGGACTGATTTCCCGCTACAGATACATTTGTATCTGCGCGTGCGCGCCGCACCGTAGCTCTCCTCGTTGACATACTCGCAGCCGACTGTCCAGCTCATCCAATCATCCTAGGCCATCACCATCCATCGACATCCATTCCATTCGGATGTATGCCACTGCCACGACAACTGCCAGATCTTGACCAGGCGGCCGGCACAGCTGTGATTCCTGTGTATCGCTCGAAGGGTTGTCGTGGTTTTGGTAGGGTTGCTGTTGGCTCTGGCTGCTGCCTCACGACTCGACTCGGGACTTTTTCCCACGATTGCGTCACCATCAGCTGCACTTTTGCGCGCTGTTTTTGCTTCTCTGGATTGTTTTTTTTTTTTTTTGCGCCGCCTGGTGAGGCTCAAACGGCTGTGCGTCCTTGGGGTGGGCAGACACCAAGAGGCAGACAACCTCAATTAGGGGTTGTCATCGAAAATCTCGATTAGAAGTCGCTGACATACGGCGACATTGTGACGTCACATCAGCATTCCCTCAGCATTCGCCTCAGCATTCGCATTCAGATTCAGATTCAGCTTCAGCTTCGGATGCCCTGCCGGGTGTTGTGTGAACGCCTTCCCAGTCAGCGATCCTTTGTCCACCGCTTGACTTGCCCTTGCCACAAAGAGTGTCCCCTTTTATAGCCTGGGCAACGCCTCACGCTGTATGTTTTGCCCTGTGGGCTAAAAGTTGGATTATATGGGCATATTATTATTACATTGATTGTCTGCATCGACGACCAGAACCGTGCGAGTACCGTACCAGAGAGGAGTTTTTGTGTTGCCGCTTGGATGGGAAATGGTATGCAATGGATGCTTGGGAATCATCATTCAACATTCGTTTAACATTGTTCATTTGAGGGTGCTTAGAAATGGGATTATTACTAATAATCCTATGTACATGCTATGTATATGTATGAAAAATCATGGATTGTATCAGCTACAGAAAGTCATGTGGGAACCTTTCTTTGTCACTAATTCTTCAACTCGAAAAATCTCTAAATTAGCCTCTTAAGATTGAGTGCAATACCAATAGATTTCAAATTCTTGTAAACAGATTATTCATCGCCTGAGAAAAATCGATTAATTCATAGCTTTTTCGATTAACAGAAACGTCAGCCATCTGTCATTTTGAAGATCAGCCAAAACTGTCAACGCATCGCATCGATCTTTCTCTCTCTTTCTCTGTCTCTGTCTCTGTCTCTGCCTCTGCCTCTGTCTCTCTGTATGTTTTTCTTTGGCAAACTGTCAAACGGCAGCTTCTCGTCTCGTCTCGTCGAGCTGCTAATCAGCTGCTGCATCGAAAAGTGTGCCAGCCATTTAGACATTGTAGTCAGCTCAAGGATTTTGACAGCTAAGCTGACATGCAGAAAAATATGAAAAAATGCTGGATATTGTGGATTTCTTTCTATCCACAAGAGATGGAGGGCAGGGAGAACACATGTCGTGTGTCTGTCTCTGAGTTTTATGACTGTCGAGTCGAACAAGGTGAATATGCCAGAGTCGGAGCTAAAGCTAAAGCTCAAACTCAAACTCAAACTCAATCACAAAATGCAATGAAACAATCAATCAAAGCGCTGAAAAGAGGCTTGTCGGGCCAGAGCAGGGCAGGGCAGGGCAGGGCAGGGACTTTACCGAAAGGCACAAAATCAAATTACCGGCAATGATTAATCAATCAACACTGTACCATAGAAAGAGGCAGAGAGACAAACAGAGAGAGAGAGATAGAGAGAGAGAGAGGAGAGAATATCCAGACCATACGAGTATATCCAATTCCAATGAGCAGCCGATAGCCATAAAGCAACCGCATGGGCACGATCTTGCCAGTGGCCTCGTCCGACCTGCTCCACAATGATTGTGGGTGTGTGTCTGCATCCATGCATCCATCGCACATACATACATATGCACATGTGTGTGTGTGTGTTGGCCAAGTGGGTGCGTTCTCACAGCTGGATACCCGGCGTCCGAGTCGCTGTTGAACTGGCAGCAATCACGATCCAGGCACACACCTGCAAGTCTTTGGTCTCTGGTCTCTGGTCTCGGGGCTCTGCTGTGCCACTCCTCATGCGGCATATCCACATCCACATCCACATCCACGTGTGCGTTCTGCCTGCAGATGCAGACCAATGCGGCAATTGGCAATACAAAATCAATGCCTAGCCTCCAAATCTTTGGCCCGCGCGCACTCCGCTGCGTTCTCGTTGGCAGCAGCAGCTTCTTCCCTAAATGGCCTGCACTATGATCGTGCCAAAAATGGGTTTGCAACTGGAATTCGCTTTTAGCCAGCAACAGACGTACGACTGGAGGAGACCAGATACAGCTTTACCCCCAGCTCCAGCTCCAGCTCCAGCTCTAGCACCATTTGCAGCCTCCCTCCGGCTCAGCGCGGCTCGGCTCGGCTCGGCTCGGCTCCGCTCTCTACTCCCAGGTGCAGGTGGCGAGTGGCGATTGCACCAGGCCAGGCCGGGCCAAGACCTGGTCTAAGACGACGACCAGCTGGTGTGAACAGCTAGAAAGTTTTTCAGCCATCGCGCGATCGATCGCCTCGTCCTCCGATCGTGAGAATCAGTGCGGCGGCAGCGGCAGTGGCAGCGGCAGCGGCAGCGTGAAATTTATTTGTATGCTGGCCAAAACAAATGCCGCGTGATTTCAATTTATGGCCATCTAATGAAAATTTGACAAATAGCAAATGGGTAAGTAAGCTTTTCGTTTGGCCAATAGAACCGCATCCAATACATCATGATCGTTTGGCCAAAGGTGGAAAGGCACTTCCGTCAATTGATTGAAAAGCGGATTGAATGCATCCAGAGTAGATGTCTGAGCAGTCTGATCTCGAACAGTCACTCAAAGTCCACATCAAACGGCTGCCTGCTCTGCTCCGATTTATGGTAGTAGTTGGACTCGGAGTCAAAGTCGTGACCCGCGAGCATTGAACCCCTGGTGAACCGATCCTGTCTACTGTGGGCCACAAATGATTGGGTTTCGGCAAGACTTTGAAGCGGATCATGATCCATGATAGAATAACTTACTGCCTCGGCTCCACTCCGCTCTATGGTAGCGCGATGTGGCGATGTGGCGATGTGGCGATGTAGCGATGCAGCGATGGCCCAAAGGCAGCGCCACACATTTGAACGAAATGAATTGGAAGTCTGCCAGCACGAAGTGCAATTTCCAAACATGCAGCCAAAGTGTTATTACTGTGGGAGCTGTTCGGTCGTAATGAAGCCATTGCCATGGGCAGACCAGGCCGAAACACAGACCAGCAGGCCAGCAACATAACAGCAGTCGAATAGTCCAACAGTTGCCCATTGTCAATCATATTCGGAGTTGATTTTCCCACATTTTATGGCTGGCTGATCGCGTTTCTGGTCTGGGTCCGACCGACTCCTCATGGGAAAATCGCTGAAACGACGAGGGCTGCTCTGCTTCGCCTTGTTGCGCAACAATTATTCGGCTTTGGTTTTGACCCGACTCGACCAACAAACATCAACGCATCAGCAAACCCAAGGGGAATGGTAGGAAGGCCCGACAGCCCCCACTCCCACGCACACAACACCTTGATCTCAAGGCTGCGCTTCGTTGCACCGAAAATTCGGAACTTGTTAACGGGGTTGCAGTTGCAGCTACCCTTTTTCGTTTTTGTTGTTTCCTTTTTGTCACGGTCGTTATCTAGGCCAGAACGGAAGTGCGCTTCTTGAGATCGTCCCTTTTCGGCCTACCCAACATTTTCACACATTCTCGTCGCAGGTGTGGGCAGAAAAGTACGCGTCAGAGTCAAAAATTTAGTGCAATACGCTTAATAATATTTAAATTTTATGTCGTTGCTATATTGGAGCGGAAATTAAACTCTGTGGTGGGGTGGAAAGCGGTTTGATTCGCTTGATTTGTTTTCGATGAGGAAAATGGGTCTCACATAAGATTTAACGATAAGTTTGGTTCCCGGCTTTGGGCTTAAATAAATAGAAGTCAACAATAATTTTAATTTTTTTTCTCCAATTTAAATTTTGTGTTTTACTGATATCTACAGTCTAGCTACATGCCTCAGTGGCGACACCTGGCGATTTTTACATGAACAGCTGCTGCCTCTTGCCGCAAGATGCCGCCACTGCCATAACTGCCATGATAGTCCGCCCAACAGGAACTCCCATTTAAAATAGCTGAATTATGTTACTCAATTAAGTGATATAATACTGAAAAAAGGAATAACTATTGCTATCTTAATTATATATCATTATATATTATAGCCCCAACCACGCGGGAGAAAAAGCAGATCGCCTCTGGTGTGTCCATGAGCTCGTACACATGGATAAACTGCAAGATGTCGGCCACAATAGAGGAAAGGATCACTCCAAGAAGAAGATTGGGCGAAATTTAACGCCAATAGCTTTCTCAGATTAAGGACTTCGTCGTTATAGAACTCCCCCAGTTCTTTGGAAGGAGTGCGCGTCGTTTTCTGCATTATCCATGTGTCCTTGTCAAAGTGGTGTACGAGATTTTGGCCAATCTGTCCGCCGAATCCCTGTAAATGGTGACCATTTTGTCCCGTATGTGGACTACGTCCCACAGAACTGGGAAGTAGTTGGCCACATACTGCAGGGGTTGCAAATTGGCACCTGTCGTAACCTGCACACGTTCCGGGCTAAGCCGAAGATGAGAATTGAAAGTAACACGAAGGAGATTCATTCATTTTAAATATTTGAGCTTTATATTTTCCATATTCTTCTTCAATTCATTTCATTTGTTCAGTCAGCCACTGGTTCCATTCGTCCAGCATCTACTTCCTCAGCAGAACAGGAGCTGCGCTGTAGGCAGCCGTATAGGGAGATGCCACATACGGAGATGCCACATAGGGTGAAGCGACGTACGGAGATGCCACGTAGGGTGAAGCGACGTAAGGAGATGCCACGTATGGGGATGCCACATAGGGAGATGCTGCTGTCACGTAGGGGGCCGCAAAGTTGCCGTGATATTCCCGGCTGTAAACAGCAGCCGCTGGGGCAGCAGCCACCAGAGGAGCAGAGTAGGCCAAAGGAGCCACAATTCCGGGCTTGGCCGAGGCGCAGGCAATCAGAGCGACGAAGGCGAGGGCGAAAAACTTGAACATCTTGAATGGATTGTTGTACGGTCGAGTGTTTCAAACTGAACTGATGACAATAGCGGAATGAACGACGTGTTTTATAGCCACAAATCCCGCAGCAGGTCTGCCTGCAGGGCAACCTTCGACAGTTAGAAAAACCAAAGGCTGGTAGTTGGTATTAATTTTTGGCCTGCTTAATTAAAAGAGACGTCCCCACAGTACACGACGCTGGTGTCGCTTGTGCCGAACCACTACGGGACTACGTGACTGGCGTGGCCAAAGAGGGGCCTCAGAATTCGGCTGTTGGGCTGGCGCGAGACCTTGCAAGGCCGTTTGGCAGGCACTCAACCTCCACTGTGTGTGGGGCTATAGCTATATAAGCTACGGCCCACCGCCTGTTTGGGCATCAGTTGCATTTGTTCCATTCAACAAGTAAAACAATCTAAAATCCCAATCCTACCAAGATGTTCAAGTTCGTCGCCGCCGTTGTCCTCGCTCTGATTGCCTGCGTTGCCGCCAAGCCCGGAATCGTGGCTCCCCTGGCCTACTCCGCCCCCTACGTAGCTGCCTCTCCCTACGTGGCGGCGTCTCCATATGTGGCGTCTCCGTATGTGGCATCTCCCTACGTCGCCTCCCCATACACTGCCGCCTACGCTTCTCCGTACACCGCTGCCTACACCGCTGCTGCCTACGCCTCCCCCTACGCTGCCGCCTACACAGCCCCCTATGCCGCTGCTGCCGCATACACCGCCCCCCTGCTGCTGAAGAAGTAGAGAGCACACCGGAAGTGCCACCTGCCCACCTGTAACCTGAACGGAAGTCGAAGGACTCCCATCCTGCAATGAATCACTGAAATAAACTCGAATCAAACGAACAGTCAATATCTTTCTTGGGGAAATACTGATGTAAATACTTGCAAAGAAAAATTCTTTCAAAGGATATGTGATAGGATGCAGTCTCAGAACAGTTGATCTCTTAAAGAACTACGTTGTCGATACCAACGTTGTGTAGAGCAGAGAACTTGAATATCATATCATACCCAGTAGGAGACCAGACTATTATTGGATAAGCTTTTAAATGTCGCTACTTTTTTGAGTCCATTTCTGCTGAATTTTATATTAATATTTTCCAAAATATGCTTGTAATCGATCAAAGAGATGCTGTCAATCGTAAAGAAGAATGCCACGCCCACATAGGAAAAATTGAACTAAGGAACGCCCAAAAAGAGCATTAAAATACTTATATCTACAATATCCAAATATGTAGTGTACTACCACGTGTAGTTGCATAGTGACATCTGACTACAAATTCGACTTTGAACCTGGATCCGTGCCGATGAGCACGCCGTTCAATGGTGGTTTCTCAATTTCAAGTACTTGTAGTAGTAGATTTTTTATTTGAGCGCAAGACAATGGACAATTTGTCCATAGCACCAATCACAACTTTCGGATGAGATCGGTAGGAAAAGCTTTCACAGTCACAGAACACCTTACACACACACATAAATATATCAAAAAAACTTGATTATGTTTAAATTTTATATTTGGATATTGTTCATACTAAAATACTATGATCCCGACTAAAAAATGGTCGGTGGTGAAAAATAAGTAATAACTTATTCGCATACCCACTAAAAATAACAACAAAATTTCCACTTTCGATATTGAATGAAGCGCAATGGATAGCTTCTACAAACTACTTGTTTTTTGGGATCTACAGGATCTTTCAGAGAACTAATGTTTTGAGACTGCATCCTATTATCACATATCGTTTGAAAGAATTTTTCTTTGCAAGTATTTACATCAGTATTTCCCCAAGAAAGATATTGACTGTTCGTTTGATTCGAGTTTATTTCAGTGATTCATTGCAGGATGGGAGTCCTTCGACTTCCGTTCAGGTTACAGGTGGGCAGGTGGCACTTCCGGTGTGCTCTCTACTTCTTCAGCAGCAGGGGGGCGGTGTATGCGGCAGCAGCGGCATAGGGGGCTGTGTAGGCGGCAGCGTAGGGGGAGGCGTAGGCAGCAGCGGTGTAGGCAGCGGTGTACGGAGAAGCGTAGGCGGCAGTGTATGGGGAGGCGACGTAGGGAGATGCCACATACGGAGACGCCACATATGGAGACGCCGCCACGTAGGGAGAGGCAGCTACGTAGGGGGCGGAGTAGGCCAGGGGAGCCACGATTCCGGGCTTGGCGGCAACGCAGGCAATCAGAGCGAGGACAACGGCGGCGACGAACTTGAACATCTTGGTAGGATTGGGATTTTAGATTGTTTTACTTGTTGAATGGAACAAATGCAACTGATGCCCAAACAGGCGGTGGGCCGTAGCTTATATAGCTATAGCCCCACACACAGTGGAGGTTGAGTGCCTGCCAAACGGCCTTGCAAGGTCTCGCGCCAGCCCAACAGCCGAATTCTGAGGCCCCTCTTTGGCCACGCCAGTCACGTAGTCCCGTAGTGGTTCGGCACAAGCGACACCAGCGTCGTGTACTGTGGGGACGTCTCTTTTAATTAAGCAGGCCAAAAATTAATACCAACTACCAGCCTTTGGTTTTTCTAACTGTCGAAGGTTGCCCTGCAGGCAGACCTGCTGCGGGATTTGTGGCTATAAAACACGTCGTTCATTCCGCTATTGTCATCAGTTCAGTTTGAAACACTCGACCGTACAACAATCCATTCAAGATGTTCAAGTTTTTCGCCCTCGCCTTCGTCGCTCTGATTGCCTGCGCCTCGGCCAAGCCCGGAATTGTGGCTCCTTTGGCCTACTCTGCTCCTCTGGTGGCTGCTGCCCCAGCGGCTGCTGTTTACAGCCGGGAATATCACGGCAACTTTGCGGCCCCCTACGTGACAGCAGCATCTCCCTATGTGGCATCCCCATACGTGGCATCTCCTTACGTCGCTTCACCCTACGTGGCATCTCCGTACGTCGCTTCACCCTATGTGGCATCTCCGTATGTGGCATCTCCCTATACGGCTGCCTACAGCGCAGCTCCTGTTCTGCTGAGGAAGTAGATGCTGGACGAATGGAACCAGTGGCTGACTGAACAAATGAAATGAATTGAAGAAGAATATGGAAAATATAAAGCTCAAATATTAGAAATGAATGAATCTCGTTTTTTCTTACTATCGGGGTTTGGTTCAAGGTCTTCGGCTTGAACTTATCCAAAGGCTACAGAAAGTTCTCCTCCGACGACACAGTCTGGTAAGCAGAATGCTCCAGAATTTAAAAATTGTTCTTCCGTATTACATTTTATTCAGAGATTCTTTGAGAAAGAGAGTCTGTAAAATAAAATATACCTTGCATTTAAATCCTTCTCGCTCATTTACTTTCAAACCATTTCTTTTTGGCGCTCAAGTTTGGTCTGACTTGCTCTCATTTTTTTTAATTTGCTCTCTATTTTCATCGCAACAATGTCCTGCCACTGTTTTTTTGTTGACCTAAGATGGAACTTGAATAATTCGTCGGTATATTAATGGTATATTTTGAAAATGCGACGGTATGTGTTGGTATTTTTCTGAGGGTCGATAGGCTACATTTTCTCAGCTGGTTTTCTCAGCTGAAATCGATAAACGGTACAAAATCAGCTGATTTTGGTCCGATAAGAAAATTTTAAATTTCGTGAACTCTTTCTTCCTTTCTCTACACGCTGTTTCGCTGACTCACTGACACATTCATGTAGAGCACATACATGAACCATTTCTTTGCATTGGAAAAGAGACAGAAATAAGGAGATGCGCATCTACCGGCCCGGCCCAGAAGACCAAGGCTCAAATGTGTAGCAGATCGAGGATTTGGCTGCTCTCCTACTCCAACAGCATTAACGTGACCAAGTGATTCTCTCTATCTCCTTTTCATCCGCGGTATCGATAAACTGAATGGTTGCGTGTTCCGCCAAAATGTAAGCAAAGCATTTTTCGTAAATTTTATAAGAATTTAATGGTAATTATTAAAATTGTGCAAAAGAGTGCTTTAATTGAATCTGATTGCGCGAATCCACTGTGCATCGAAATGGATCGCGATAAAAGGCTGCCAGCTGAGATCATCAGCACAGGAGTTAGTACTAGAAGCCCAAATGGTATTAAATACGCAGCGCGGGAAATCAAACGATATTCGGAGAGTTAATGGCAAGAGAGAGCCGATCAAAATTGTTACTCCAACGCCACGCTATAAATAGAATGGAAAGCACCCACACAGCAACGCCACCGTGTGTGTGTGGCGAGAGCGATAGCCAAAGAGAAGATTCTCTCTCGCATAACACGCTCCCCAAACAGGTTTTGAGCAAGAGAGACGACTACAATTCGATTTCGACACACTTTTTTCCTGCTCCCGCAACAGTTTTTTGCGCCACTCCACACGATCCGGAGCTGTTTTGGTGTTTGGTGCCTGTTTGTGTGCCTAAAAACCTGCAGCAGATTTGTGGAAACTGAAATCCAGCGGTCCCGGGCCAGTAACCAAGTGCACAAGTATTTATCTTTAAAATTATTTTTCAATTAATATAGCTAAAAGAAGTGTTCTTTACAGATATTGATGTCAACGGACAGCAGCGGGAGAGTCGCAGCCTGCAAAAAGAGAGAGAGGAAGAGCGAGCGAGATTACACTCACTGCGCAAAAGAAACAACGTATCTGTATGTGTGAGCAGTATCTATAGAAATGTACTCTGACGTAAGTAGTCGGCCTGAGAGAGGTGAGAGAGCGACACCTTGAATCCGATACTTGATATTGATGTTTTGGCTGTTATAGCCCAGTAAACTGCCAATAAGAGCTACCAAGAGGGATATATCTAACCAAGAATCGTATGACCGAAATAAAAAATGTTAAACCTTCCGCTTATTGTTGGGGCGTCAGCGGTTGCAGAAGAAGAAATACAGGAGGAACAGTATAGAAACTATGTGAGTAGATTTTCAAAAACTCTCCCACTTTACCAGAGAGACGGAGTGGATAAATAAGGGTGTTTTTTGTACCCGTTAGAATCTTGGCTAGAACCCTGTTCCGCGCTGTATATTTTCACATCTGAAGCTCGATTAGAAAGTTTTCCTTTAGAGAGTTGTAAAAGGAAATAGATTCCCGGCGAATTTTCGACCAAGATAATTAAATCATGTATCGGTATATGCCTCTCAATTAATAGATTATATCCATTAGTATGCCCGAGCTAACCAGATTCCATTTATAGGATGACGGCAAACAGTTTGAAGACGGCGGTGGGCAACTGCGCATAAGAAACGTTTTGACTCTGGAGGAGCGAGTGGCGGCCATTCGACAGTACGACATCTTGCCTATGTACAGCAAGATAGCCAAGAACTTCA
The DNA here is from genome assembly GCF_003369915.1 of Drosophila miranda. Classification (NCBI taxonomy): domain Eukaryota; kingdom Metazoa; phylum Arthropoda; class Insecta; order Diptera; family Drosophilidae; genus Drosophila; species Drosophila miranda. The sequence continues at coordinate 784,386 of NC_046674.1, read as the reverse complement.
ACTGCAGCTGGGAGCAGATCAAAAGCATTGTGTCCAATCGGGAGGCTATCATGGAGTTCTACGAGGCCTCGCGCCGCCATAACGATCTGCCAAACGAGGAGTTGCGCAGGCGCAAGCTCAACTTCCTGGGCCACTGCCTGTACGAGTACATACAAAGAGCCCAGTACTATCTGCATGCCGACATTAATGAGGAGCTGATCCGCAACCAGGCCGTGGAGTTTCGGGATCTCATGCAGATCGAGGGCTTCAGGCCGAACAAACCGTGGATCAATCACTTTAAGGCTGCCTACAATATCACGCTCTCGAATCGACAAATCACTATGACGCGTAAGCCACCGCGCTCCTTGGACCTCAGCGATATCATGTCCTACTGCGGCCGGCACACGTCCATGTGCAGACATATGGTTAATAGTACAGAAGTACCAGCCCCAGCAGCTTCTCCAACTACGAGCAATGAAGCACATTTGGCTTCAGCACGCTCCCTGTACCGCACCAAGACCCTTGTGGCCGCCTCTAGTCAGAACCAGGCCACCCTGGTGGAGGTTCAGCAACGTCGCAAGCGAAAGATCAACTTTCTGGAGAAGGCTCTGTACGAGTACATCGAACGCTCACAGATTCATCAAAAAGGACGGCTCGATCTGGACAACCTGCGGACTGTGGCCATTAGTCTGCGCGACATACTGAAGATTGAGAATTTCTTTCCCGACAAGATGTGGTTCAACCACTTCAAAAGCCACTACAACTTTAGCTTCTCCCAAGGCGTCACCCTGACCCAGCGGAGAGTGCCCTTATCCCTGGACCTGCGTGACATCGTCAGCTACTGCGGCCGGAACGAGCATCGCTTTGCGGCGCAGGAGCGGTCCATTGTCCGTCTTCCGTTGTTGGATCCAAAGCCAAGTCCGGATGCCGACAAAGCGAAGGCAAATGAAAGTGGTGATGTTGATGAGCAGTCCATTGTCCATCTGCCGATGTTGGTTCCAAAGACGGATACGGACAAGGCGATAGCAAATCAAAGTTGTGATGTCGATGAAGATGAAGATGATGACTGCATCGCCATTGAGGTGCAACCTGAACTGATAGAAATCAACGACGATGAAGATGAACCCGAGAAAGCCACGCCCCCAGCAAAACAAAAGAGGTTACACACTTTGAACGAGGTTGCTCCACTGAAGATACAGAAAATTGAGTCCATCCACAGCTCTACAGGTGCTGAACTAGATGCTGCTCCTGGTCCAGGCCACTACTCGGAGACAAGCAACGAGGCAGAGGCACGACTGCCTCGTTGTGTGGAGAACTATCAGGATGCATTACGTCTACTCAAGCCCCTGGAGGACTTTGCTCTCATGGAGGAGAATTATCGCGCCATTGGCCTGCTTACCCAGCTGGAGCAGATCTTTAAGGCCAAAACCTGATCAGGCAATAGTTGGAAGTTCAGGAATCAGTGGAAAGAAATTTAAAAAAAAACCTGGCTAAAAATTTACCAAATATTGTTATATAGCTCGTATTGGGTATTAGTCTGAAGCTGAATATACGAATGTACATATTATGCTTATCGTAGAATCGAGGCGGACTCGAAAACTTAGTTCCATTTAGACATCTCATTGAAAAAATACTGTAATCCACTTTAAAAAATTACTTTAAAAATTGTAAAAACTTTAAAATGAATACTAATTGATTAACAGTTTTTGTAAATTAAACGAGCGGGAACGTTATGAGTCGCATGTGTCATGGCTCTACATACCCGGTACTCAGTATATGTATGTGTGAGCTTTTTTTTTACATATTTTTATTTTTCTCACACTAACACCAGCCGTTTTATCTCGCTCCTCTCCGCCAGAGCGCTCACACTGCACGAGGAAGAGTGTGTGTAAGGAGTTGCGTAGCCACTGTGTGTGTTCATGTGTTCCTTTTGGCTCTAATAATGATCCAGATTCAGCAATCTGCTAGATATGGTCATTATCAATGATTCTGCATATTCGGTTTTCTCGTATCTTCATTGTGATTACAACCGATTTTCGTCCTTTGGTGGGGCGGCAGGGCTCGTAACAAACTTTTGAAACTAACTTAATTCTGGGTAATATCACAGGAGTCTTCACACAAAATTTGGTTTGTCTAGCTCTTAACTAAACATCCAGAGGCGTAGTGGAAGGCGGCTATGGTGATATACAGCAACTGAAGATGGCGGGAGCCGAGAAAAAAATATAAATAAAACCCACCGGTATTATTTGGGTCGCTTTGCTTTGTTCCTCATTTCTTATCCATGCAACCACAATATGCGCCACAGCGAAACGTGGTAGGGCTCATTAGTAATTGTATATTATTGAATCTCTTCTACTTTGATGTGGATATGTCTGTATGATCATCAAAAAGTTTCAAAATAATTCTTTTCTTACTAAGAAAATCATGTATAATGGGCTTGTATGTATAGTAAAATTGGGTCCAATCGATAGAAAATGATTGGAGGAAGTTGCAAATGATGTACACTGTACATGATGTATGTATGTATAGCTTTCCATACATATCGTATATATGTCTGTACATCCATCATTTAACGTGAGAAACGTAATGCGGTTACTTTCGTTACAAAAAGTAAGAACTTTTTTCAGGTGATATGTCAGGATATGTAGTACCTGTCTGCCCCCTCAGCATGTGCATGAACGGCGGTGTTCTTCTCTTTGTTCAGGTTATATAATCGCCTGGCATTTCCCCATTCGCCAAAGTGAGAAGCAAAATCAGCGCTAAAACTTTATGTTCGTCCTCTAAAACTTTACGCGCCCTGGCCATTCGGAGATGGGAGGATGAGATGGAATGACCTGCAGGGTTTTTTGATGTGGGGGTGGTATGGCGTGGCGTGTCCTTTCGTGGCGTGTGGGTTAGGTGGTACGGAGGAGCGTAAAGTTGAACGTGCGTGGAAGAGAGCCCTGTAGGTGCTACATCAATTCTAGATGGGTAGAATTGCCGGAGGCAAGTGGCGTGGGGAGCAACGGATGCCAGCAGCGCAGCATCCCATCGAGGGACCTTGGGGAGGAGCAAACACACCCACACCCACATCTGCACTCATGGACACGCACACACACACACACACTTGGAGATAGAAGGAGCTACGATTACACAACGGGGCCATAGAGCGCTGGAAGTGCTGCACAGACGTAGACGTCGCCATCGCCATCTCCATCCGTCCTCGATTGCGGGAAAGTTTCCCATTACGCTTGCAACCCTCCGCAGCGGCGATGGAGCAGGATTTTCATTTCAAGGATTTCCGACCGACGTCAGACTGGACTGACTGACGGCTTGACTATACCTGCTACACGTAGAGTCGGTGCAGAAAACCTACGAGTGTAGGGATAGCTGCAGGAACAGGATTGGGGGATGGGAATGAAGAATACGAATAGGAAGGGAAGCGCGAAGCGGGAAGCGGGAAGGCGGACACTGGTATTGGTAGTGTGGGGTCCGATAAAGGTAGCGTAGCGCAGAAGAAGCAACATCAATGCAAGCACAGCAACAGCAAGAGCCGTACAACGACAAAGCTGAGAAGGCCCCGACACGACTCAGGTTACTGCCACACGACTGCGCCCCAAAACAAAATTGAAACCCCACCGCGTTAAGAGCTCTGACATAAAACCCTGTGAGCGAAATTGCTGTTGAGGGATATACGAGTAAGGGACAGAGACTATATGCCATCGCCATTACCTCTACCTCTTCCTCGGTAGATGTACACACTCGTACGCCAGCGAGGAGAATGTTTACCTGGAAGCCATTTACTGATGGGTACAGTTGCTGCAGATTTTGTCCGTTGATATACAACATCTTGGGACTGTAACTGTAACCGACTGGGAAATTAATATTTTACGATCAAAGAGGTGGAAACCACTGTACATTAATACAAATTATATTTGGAATCTTTAAAATAACTTTCAGCCAGAAGTTTCTGACTATCCTATACAATATTGTTATTCTTTATCAGAATCCAAGTAAAGTCTTCTATATATGTAAGTCAGAGACGGCCGAATCATTATCACAAAGGAGTCATTCGTGCTTCTCATAGCTGTAATGACATGGAATATAGATACACATAGAATATATTCGCGGAATGTCTCGGTATTATGTTACAAAATGGTATTGTAATGCTTGAGTGAAAGTAAAGTACCCAATAAAACTTGTGGATAAGACGGTGGTGGTTCACATTGTCTCAGGAATACCAGGAATCGATGGGGATTCCTGAAAGGTCTGACTACATCTGATAATGAGTCAGATGTTTACAGATCTCAGATACAGATTTCAAAGAATTTTTAATTTCATCGCTTAAGGAGTGACTTATAGGGGAACTTTCGAAAGGTTTCTCTTTACTCAATTCGTCAGCCAATAGTAAAGTTTGTTTTCCAGCACATTCTCTTAATACAATGCCGTATTCCAGTTGATTTATTTACTTTTGTATATAATATTGATTCTTGCAACTCATACAAAAGCTCACCCAAAGCGACCCTTTAATCATCAAGTATATGAGGATAGTCGTCCCATGCCATAATCGTTGCCATTGTATACCAAATATGAATGACTCTCCTCCACTCGCATAGAGCCAAGAGTGTAAGCCCGAACAGCCCCAGGGACAGACCCAGTCCCAGTCGGGGTGGGAGCGAGGTTATCGGGTCGAGAGACTATACGAATACCCGTTCATCTAGAGTACAGATATAGATACAGCGATGCCCATGCTCAGATTCAGATACAGATACATACTGAATGGGAAACGTGAGAAACGACCGATTGACAATGATGATGACGACGATGATGATGATGATGCTGATGGTGAGTGGCGGTTCGAAACAAGTCTCAGTCTCTGTCTGGGGCCTCTGCTATTGTTCGAGTATGCTATGTAGCCTCGAAATCGGTCCCAACATCGAACATCGGTACCGACCGACAGCTGCCTCTACTTTATAGCTAGCTGCTGGCTCTGCTGCTCGTACCTCTACTTATTTGGGTTGTCGGCCCTGCATAAGCCTCTTGGGTTTTGAGATGCCTCTCTGCTGCTGCTGCTGCTGTTGTTGTTGCCTGCTGCCTTTCCTGGCATTGCTTCAATTCCATTCCGTAGACATCGGCAGACGATGATGGCACTTGAGTGTCGCAGCTCCACCAGTTTGCCAGTTCTCAACGGGCTTAGACTCTAGAGGGGGGCCGCCAGGGGATTCTGCTGCTACTGCTTCTGCAGGTTCTGATGCTGATGCTGATGCCGATGCCGGTGCCAATGCTGGGAATGATGATGATGCTTTCAGCTTTCAGTCATGCGCCGCTCGACCGAACAACCCGCACAATGCCGCTCGTATCCGTACATCGTACATCGTACTTCGGCCGGCTCGTTTCGCTGGCACTGCTTCGATAGATGCTAATCTATCTTTATTGTGCAAAGATGTCGAGAGGATTCGTATACTCGCACACGAATGAGGGCACAAAGATGCTCTGACCCTCTTTCCCACCAAAATCCTGCAGACCATCCGTCAGTCCGTCATTCAGTTCATTCCCTCAATCGCTAAGTTGCTCCGACTCTTTTCGGGGCCTGGCTATAAATACAAATCGTCTTTGCCATCGGATTGGTAAGTATTGGATTTCATTTGGGTTCGATTTTGGTGTGAGCCCCAAATGGATGTTCATTTTAGGGAAGGAAGCAAAGCCTTCGAATCTTCTTAGGCGAAAGGTAAATCATTCGACTCGACTCTCTTTGTGTGTGTGTGTTTTTGCTCGTTGGCTAGAGATGCTAGAGATGGGTAGTTCAAGGAATTTCATCGCTCATAAGGTCTTCAACCTTATGGATATACTAAGCACAGTTGTAAAGGTTTATACATACGAAACCATTGCTTTAGTCTTCTGATAAATTTTCATCCTAATGAATATGTTTATTTAAGGTGTATATTGTGATCCCAAGTTGCAATACTGCACATAAATATGTACATATGTAAATAAAATTATCTTAATAGATCATGAGATACATGAATAATGAAAATACGTACACATGTACTTTTGCACTCTTTTCAGCTCCGAAGAGATCGGTTGTTTTGCATTATTTGCAGTTTCAGAACTGATTTCCCACCACCATAAAGGACTGGACTGGATATGCCTCTCCTCTCACGAATGCACGAAAACCACTCGTCGGCTCGGATGGCGTACAGCACGAGATATAAAACCCAGATATGGAAATGGCAATAAACTCGTAGCAGCATTGGGCATACATAGAAGGCAGGGGGTTTGGGATTACGAAGAGTCGCGGCGACGCGTACGCTGACGCAGACGCAGACGCTGACGTCGACTGCAGCTGCGACTGCAACTGCGACGGTAGCGTCGCTGCCAAGCGATGGCATGGCCAACGAGGGCACTGGCATCGAATCCGAGTATCGGGCACCGGCAATGCCACTGGAGAGGCAAAAGGCACAAAGGAAATTACTAGGAAAAACTCAGGTCCCTATGGTGCTTTCGGGTGCGACAGACGTCGCATAGATAGGCGCGCACATACACACACATACACCGTCCGACAGGCAGATATTCAGAGGAACCGACAGAAAGACAGAAAGACAAACAGACAGACGGACAGATAGATGGAGGGGCAGTGCTGCAGGCGGACATCATATATAGATTATAGCGCACACAATGAGAGAGCAAGATGTTGAGATACGAGATACGAGTCGAGATACCTTTAGCTTCACTCGAGGGACCAGGATTGGGTTTTGAATTGGAACTGGGATAGAACACCAGACCGGGGAAGAGAGCAGCATTAAGGGCAAGGCCCGGACATAATCAAAAAAGGTAATGGGAAATACTATCTCTGGGCGTGGGCCATGATTGCACATAGCACATACATACATACATACATACAAAGATGTCAGGCAGCAGCCGTGGGGGGAACTGCAGGATATACTCGTACAATATGTAGGCAAGGCGGCGGGGGGGCAAGGCGGCTAGGTTGCGAGGTTGCGATTTTCGGTTCAATATAATACAAAACCATAATAAATTCTATGGCTAAATCCCCGCATCTGGCTCTCCAGAAAAGGTCATAATAGATGAGCTTAGTCGGGCTCTGGCTCTGGCTTTGGCTTTGGCTCTGGCTCTGGCTCTGACTCTGTGCGAGTGTTCGGTTCGATGTGAGTAATCCCAGGTCCCATCCTAACTATGTATCTGTGTGAGCTTCTTCTATGCGAAAGTGCCTTTGTATGTGTGTGTGTCTACCCTCTTCGTCGCGTCGCAATCTGTCCGTTTCGGAGTCATGAAATGGCACAAGGAAAGGTCATTTTCTTCAATGCTCCTGGCATAGTCGATTTACTCAGCTCGTTTTCTAAAGGTTGCCAAGGGCTTAGCTCCCTCCAGTCTGCTCCTCGCCCTTGTCGGCCTTGCCGCCGGGGGGAACCCCTGTGCGACCTGACCGCAAAGCATTTCGAGAAAAGTTTCTGCGTTTGGCCATGCTGCTGCTGGTCAGTCAGCAGCAGTAGCCGATAGCTGCTGAACAGCATAATATAATAGAGTCGAGTCATCGTCAACCCGAGGAAATTCCAAGTCCCTCAGCACGTCCCACACCAGAGCCCCCAAAGACGCCCGACCCCACCCCCATCCTCCCCCTCACCACACAAGAGCTATACAACCTTCGCCATTAGCACCACCCCCACCGTTGAGATTGATGCTGTGGTTTTATACCTTTTCCAATACTTTTCCTTCTATATACACAGATAGTATATGTACACATATATATATTTATATATATATATATACATATATTTATATGAACACACATATATCTATGCTATGTGTGATTTTCCACCACCGAACCGAAACACAATCGAATTGAATCGAATCAAATGGAAGGGAAAGGCAAGGAATGGAATGGAACCGAAAAGAGACGAACCGAACCCAAGAGTGTTATCCATCCATCCGTCCATCCATCTATCTATCTATCTCTCTATCTATCTCTTCTCCAGCTTACCCTGAGTCTTGTATTAAAACTAATCCATCAAATTGCTTTTGGGGTAACCCACAACTACAACGATAATGGGCTGTTTGTTGTAGCTGCTGCTTCTGCTTCTGCCATCGTCGTCATCGTCATCGTCTTCGGCTACGAGTATTCTTGTTATTTCAACGAACCAGAACCCAATCCAATCCCACCAAACCCGGGCAGACCAGGCAGCAATACTTCAAGTTACAGACAGATATATGTATGTACATACAAAAAGTATCTCGATTCGATGTGATGTTATGTGTGTGTGTGTGTGTGCGTCTGTATTGGGAAAGATGTTAGCATAAAATGGATTTTTCTGTACACGATACTCTCGTATATAGCCCATCGAAGTTGGCATGGCTCTTCGTTAACGGATGTATGTATCAAATATAATGAATGTCCCAAGAGGCCCCAGAGACCGGACCAAATAAACACTGTATACCGCGAACAAAGCATCAGCATCAGGCATCAGCATCGGATGCGAACGACGACTCGCATATCATACATATATGGAGTAACCATATGAAACTTGTTTAGATTGGCGCGATACGATACCAAATGTATGTATGGTTACAAGCCATGCAGCTAGGATGGACCAAAACAATAGATTGTTGAGAGCTTACAGGGGAGTTTAAGCCCATAAGATCCTATTATAATACTCGTATTTTAACTCTGAACAATAGCTGCACAAATATTTAATTTAGGGACCTTTCATGATCAGCTATTATCTCCATTAACAGGGTTCACACTAATAATGATTATGGAGTCGAAAAAGTCAATAGTAATACCCAAAAATAGGTATCATTGCACCCGCATGTGTGTGTGTGTTTAGTCAGGTATCGAGTATATAGCGCATATATCTATCTCAAGCAAACAGATACCGAAATTCCAAGCGCATATCGTCAGACCCACAAACCAAACCCACTCACTCACCTTAAAAGTTCGATATTCGTCTATATATATGTATGTATATACAGATGCCGAAAAGGGGAGAGTGCGATAGACCCCATAACGGGCTCTACGTATACGTATGCCCGAAAAACCCATCAGAGAATTCTCTATATACACAGAGCCCCAGCCCCAGCACCAGCTCCATCACCATCACCAGCCCCTGAAGCGACCGCGAACGCCCCCAAGAAAAACCCCAAACGTAGGACGAGAGCTTCGGGTCTGGTTCGGTTCGGATCGGATCGGGTGTTCGTGCATCGCCGCGGGCTGACAGCCAGATTGTCAGAGGAGAAGAGGAGACACCACCCACCACCATCCCCGACTATCCAAAGATATGTCGCTCTGCTGAAGTCAGCGTTAGCGTCACCGTCGCAGTCACCGCGTATTTGTTTGGCACGTCTTACGCTGACGTTGAAGTCGACGTCGACGGCGCAGCGCGGTTCAAGAGGTGCTCTTGCGCCCGTCCTTGCGATGTCTGTTGCTGGCGCTGGCGATGGCGATGGCGTTGCTTCTGCTGGCTGCTTTCTGTTTGGGATTAAGTATTTCCTATAGATGGGAAAAACGAGTCGGTCGGGGTCGTTCGTCGAGTTGGTTGGGTTGGGTTGTTGCTTGTTGGTTGTCGTATTTTTCGTACACTTCACTCTGAACGTTCGTCCGAAGCGGTTCTCGCAGCGCGTGTTCTGTAACCGTTTCCATTTGAGTGCTCTGTGCTTGCCCGGGGTATTCGGTTACTTCGGTGGAGTACCATCAGCATATCGTATATCTTTAGGATAGCCAAGGAATACGTTCGTCTCTTCGTGTTGCACATTTCCGGATCCTAGTTCCGGTTTCTCTGGAAGTGTAAGTACATACTACTGTGCGGTGTTTGAGTAACGTGCTTCGGGTGTAAACAAACGGGGTCTTGAGATTCTGTCGCCGTCGCTGTCGCAGTCGCTGCTGCTGTTGCTGCCGCCACTGTTTGTTGTTGTTTGCAATTAAAAAAGCAGCATTTGCATGCCGCCAAAAGGGATCTGTCTGTGGCGTGCCTCTGTGGGAGTATCTGTGTGTGCTCGTGTGTGGGTGGGGGTGCATCTGTGACCAGAGGATCCACCGGCAGTGTCTCGCTTCTGTTTTTGTTTACGTCTAAGACTGCGCACCGGCAGCGAAGTCAACATCGGCAGCGTTTTGTTTGGGTTTCCGTTTCACTTTTTTTTTGTTTGTTTGATTTTCTCTGCTCGTTCTCTTCCCCCGGTCTATTGGGGGGTGTTTGTGTGTGTGTGTGATAAGGGGACATTGGCCCGCAGATTTGGCGCCAATTGAATAAACGTGCTGCTGCGGAAGTCCTTGAAATTGGCATCCACGCACTTTTCAAGGCCAAAGACCCATTCCCACTGGGTGTAAGTTGGTGGGCGGTTCCTGCAAAACAACATTCATGAACGAAACTAATGGGTTCGCTAATTGTAATGTGACTCTGACATCGTATATCTCAAAGCTACGATGTATTGAAGTAGTTAGTACCAACTTCTATTTAAAACGCTCCCAAAACAAACTATTAATAATCCAAATAAATGAAATTTCTGTTTCCCGATTACCTTCGCCAAAATATACAGCTTTTCCGCTCGAAACATAAGGGCAATAAGCTATCAAAGGTCAAGTAACCCCATCTCATGCCTGTCTGAAAGATATATGGTGTTTTTTTTTATTTCCCATGAGAATATTGTATGTTTCCCCTGAAAATCCAAGCGAATTCACACAAAAATCCATTTCTGCTGTTAAAGCAACCAAAATGGTCCAACCAAGGCCACCTTGAACCCAACCCGACTGCTTCAGATATAAGATAAATAAGTAAATGCCCAATCCCATGAGTATGCCCATACCCATACCCATACCATTAGCTATGAGGAAAAGGAAAACCAATCGCAAGATTACCTGAGACATCGTGAAACGAACGAAACCCAAAACTACAAAACTAAATCTCTTGCAGAGGGACAGAGTGTGGGGAAACGAACGGAAAACCAAGCGAACTGGAATTGGGTCTGAAATCGGAATACTTCTACTTCTACCCGAACAGAAAAACAGACAAAAGGCACTGCTGTGGTGGTAGGTATGCTATGTACGAGTATAACGAATTTAGAACGTAGAACAGAACTTCCTAGGCGAACGAACAATGGCAGTCAGTGCCTGGGAGATACAGATACAGAGATATGTACAAAAGATATGTAGCCAACAAAAAGAGCCCAAACTAAGGCCCAGACTATGGTTGAGGCTGGGTCTTGGTCTGGGTCTGGGTCCGGGGCATCATCGTGATTACGACTGATGATAATGACGCTGCAGGAAATTTCACGAAGACCCCAGAAGGAGAAGCAGCCGTAGCAGAAGGCTGCGATGCCAGGGAAACCATTAGTTGGATGGATGGCGGATGGAGGGTGGAAGAGAAAGAGAGCTCCCAAGGGCAGGCGGTGCGGTGAGGACGTTGGGAAGGAAAGACGAGGGACAACTCTCGAGGCGATTAAGATAAAGTGCCAATCGATATATGGGAAAGAAAGCGAGCTGGGCGAGAGGTGTACTTGTAGCTACAGCTTAGCCTCGGCCTCAGACACATCAGCATCCACATCCGAGCCGAACCGAGTATATAGCCATAGTAAGAGCCATACCCAAAGCCATAGCCATAGCCATAGTCAGAGCCATAGTAAGAGCCATGCCATAGCCAGGGCGACATAAAAGGAAATATAAAACCATTTATAAAGCAAGTCAGTCAGGGGAGATTTGAATTGGAATTGATGGTGTAGTGCACTCGACTATGTCTCTGTGTGTTTGTGTGTGTGTGTGTGTGTGCGTGTTTGTGTGTGTGCCTGACTATAAGTATACCATAGCAATGACTGATGGTGTGCGTATTTCCGCACGAAGAGCATAGACGAAGCGCAGTCGCGTTGTGTGTCAAGGTGCGAGTGTATCTTCAAGATGGTGAGTAGTGGAAGGGTTTGTACGTTTTGTCTTGCTCTTGGGTTTGGGTTTGGGTTTGCGTCTGCTGCTGCCAAGAAGTTTCCGGAGCAAAAACTTTGCCAAAGTTAAGTGAACAGCTGCCTGAGGTGGAAGCAGCAGAAGACTGCTTTCTGTGCGAGACAGAGACAGAAAAGATTGGATGGATAGAGAGGGCAACAGACAGTGAACCACCCCTAAGCCGGCTCACACAGCCAACTGAAAGATAAAACCCAATTCCGTAAATCGATGTCGACAAAAACAACATAAAACGAAGAGCCACAAAGCTGAGGGGGGAACAACCGAAACAGAAACAGAAACGACTTTAGCCTAATCATTCGAAATCTTGATTAGTTGGCCCGATTTTCGACGAACGAGAGAAACGCACATGCTGTTCGGATTAAGTCATCTCTCAGTAGTGCGATGCGATGCTTTGCTAATCCAAAGACCGGCTCTGACTCAGACAGGTGAGTCTCGGTTCTCGGCTCCCGCATCTCGTGTCTTGAATGGTTTCGGTCGGTCGAAACTTGTACATACCCGTACGTAGTCGTGACTCAGCAGAGATGTAGTATCTCGCCCTCTCTTAAACCCTGGGGGCGGACAGTCGAGAAGGGGGCGCGGCCAAGTCGTTCACTTTAGCCAGGCGTCTCTGTTACTTCTATCTCAATCTGTTTCTGTATCTGTATGTATCAGTAAATCTCTGTGGGTGTGAGTGTGTGGGTGTACTCCCCGATATAATAGAGCGTCTTTCGAGGTATGTCTGGTTCTGGTTCTGGTTTTTGGGGCGCTGCGAATGGAAATGTATTGATTTCTGGAGGCGTACGCATCGTTGACTGAGAATTTCTATAGGGAGGAATCTCTGCTTCTGTTTGGCTGTGCGTGGCGTGCTCTGGTGTGGTATCTGTATCTTTTAGGGGAATGGCGCTGTCGTATTCCTCTTATGTACATATGTATTCCATTATATCTCAAGTGTCTCTGTGTGTGCAGATGGAATGATATGCTTCAAAAGACCCTCGAAGTGGACATGTGTAGATAAATGTATATGTAAACATAAGTATATATCTCTATATACTTGTGTAGTTGGGGTTTGAATAGTTCGATGCGTCAGATGTGCTCGAGATCCGAGTCGGGTCGGAAGCTGGCTTGTTCATAGAATTCATTATAATTTTAAAAATTCTTCTATCCTTCCGGGTATTTATGATTCATACATACCCGCTTACATGGGATTTACAAAAAGCAAATTCAAATTCAAATAAAAAAAAACCTGTTGGCCCTTGGCGCCAAATTGTGCTAGTGTTACACAATGGTGTTTATCAACACTACCGCTCAGCTGTCAATGTAACGGGAAAACGAAATACGCGCCATTTGTGCTTATTTTGTGCGTATGGTCAAAAATTCAGTGACGTTCCGCTAACAAAGTTTTTCTCTTCTTTTTGCAGCTTTTGGTGGACATTGACGTTTAATTCTTTTCTTTTCATTCGGTGGCTTGGCGGCGCATTTAGCAACGCCAAGACAAAATTCATTAAAAATTCGGGGCATACAGAACAACGTTTCCGGAATGCCGACCATTCGGCGTTGCTGCATCATCGGCTGCATGTCCAATTCCCGGCAGCATCCGAGCATGCAGTTCTTCGCCTTTCCACGGCCGGAGAGTCCATTCCACAAGCTCTGGAAGGAGGCGTGCCATGCTTCGCTGCGTAGGATCATACCCTTCAAGAAGCCTGTGGTGTGCGCCCTTCATTTCGATCCCAGTGTCTTGGGTGGACGACGCCTACAATCGAACGCGCTGCCCACGCTGCGCCTGGAGGTGCCATCAAATATGGCCGCTGTGGAGCAGCAGGCGATGGTGGAGGAGATCGAGCGTAGTCGCAAGTGCGCCTACATCAATGCAGTCGTCTACGAGTGGCTGGTGCGAGCCAACATCAATCCACAACTGCGTGGAAGCATCACACATGGCATGATCAAGGATAAGGCTGAGACCGCCCGTCAGGTGATCGGCAGCACATCTTTTATTGCCGACAATCGCTGGCTGAACCGGTTCCGCGAGACACATCTGCAGGGCTTTGCCCAGAAACTGGCCAGCAATCAGCTGAAACCCATGGGCACTTCCCTCTGGATTCCCGATATTGTCCACGACCTTCAGCACCTGTTCCCCCCGGCCAGTGCTGAGCGTGTCGCTAAGCTGGAGGAAATGCCGGAGCACTACATGAACTACATGCAGCAGTATGGCGAGTACGAGGAGGACGAAGACAGCATGGACATCAAGGAGCAAAGCTATCAGGAGCAGCAGCAACAACAGCACTTCGCTCTCCAGCAGCAGCAACAGCATCTGCAGCAGCAGCATCAGATGAATCATCCATGGCCGCCGTTTCCGGGACACCCGTCACATCCCCCCATCCGGGCTTCACCAGTTTTAACGATTACTACTTCGAGCGCCACCAGCAACAGATGCAGCAACAGCTTCAGCAGCAGCAACAGCAAATGCATCAGCCGCAGTTCCCACCAATGACGGGTCCTGCGCCACAGCCCCAAAGGGAGCCATTCCAACCACAACTGCCACCGAATGTTGTGCCGAAGCGTGCTAGTCCGTTCCAGCCAGTTCAGTTAGCCAAGCACCCAAAGATTGAGTCGGCGACTGACATGGAAGTGCAGGAAATCAATTGCTCCACAATCTCTCGAGGGTCGCCATTGCCCTTGGCTGAGTCCACACAAGCCACGCAGGACCTCACCGAACAGACCGCCAATCTACGACTCCCCAGTCCAAAGGAGCAAAACAACAACAGCAGCGGAGGGCGCGACAGCGCCAGTAGCAAGGAGAATGCTCCTAAGACAAACGGTGGCCTCAGTGGAAAATCCACTCCAGCTAACTTCACCAAAGGCAACAATTCCCCGGCGCAGCCATCCACATCGGCGCCAGCTTCGCCCAAGAGGATCTCCAATAGCAGCAGCAGCTCTGGCACCAGCCAGACAAATGGTCACGCATCTCCAGAACCCGAGTCGAATGCCTTGGCCATTACGAACGAGCTGAAGGAACTCGACAGCTACACTGACGCTCTCGAATATCTGAAGCCACTGGAGGATTTTGTGCTCTTCAAAGAGAACTTTCGAGCCATTGGCCTGCTCTCCCAATTGGAGTTGGTGCTGCGCAAGGGCGACAAGGGCACCCTAGTCGAGGGCTAGAGGGATGCGACGAACGCTATTAAATGACAAACACAAAACACAAATGTGATGAACAGTGTACATACAAATGTATCTCGTAGATTACTGAAATATGTAGTATTATTTTTTTTTTTTTTTTGAACTACGTAATTTTACTACCAAGACTTAAAATAAATTAAACTAAACTAAACAAATCATTTAATTATTAATTATAAAAATAAGAATATAGAAATCTGCGTTTTATTGTGCCACAGCTGTCTTGCGTCTGCTGTGATCTGGCCACACAATACAAGATGGCTGACTAGTTTTTTTTTCTACTAAATCTTGCAAAAAAAAGGGGCAATAGTTTGCACCTAATCATCCAATGCTACCACCAATGGAACCACTATTAAGAGAGCCAGGAAGGATATCAAGTAAAAAAGGAAGCCTATACGGTAACCCTTTTTACGCGCAAGCAGTGAATCATAGGCAAACGCTGGAAGTGTTTGTGATCTAGACCGAGAACTTTGAGGCTATTACTTCAAATCATTACTTACGGTGCTGCAGAAGAGAAGCAAGACTGAAACAGCTTCATTAAAATATCAGAAGCAGGCCCAGGACATTCCATTAACATTACAGGATCAAACGTTAATGAAGACAACGACAGCGTGGAGTATGAATGTCGCCGCTCTCTAAGACTTGAAGTACCTAAGTATGAAAAAAAGAGTTCTAAAATATATATCCTACATATGTACATATATGCTAAAGAATAAAGCACTTATTTAAAAATTATTTATAACTTGTATTGTTGCAAGTTTTCCGTTAAATATGGCAAAGTTATTGTTTGAGATTGTTCAGGCCAGCCGTAAACAATTTCCGCGCACTGTGCCAACTCCGTGCGCCCCGGTCCCAACTCGCTCTCGCGCGCTCGGAGGGGCGCTCGGATCCACAATCCACGATCCACACGGCGCTCACGGCAGAAAAAGCACCATAAGGCATAGAGTTAAGCAGTTACGATTTCACCCCCGCGGCCGATTTACCGCGCGACCGTCCAACCAAATACACACACATAATTATATACATACATATATACCACGAAACATAACGGTTTTCATTTCTTATGACGGCTACATCAATTGCGTTGTGGGAGAGTTGAGCTTCGATCCGCCCCACTACAAACATTGGTCCTTCGAGCCGGATCTTCGCCTTCCCCATAAGGAGAAGCTCACCCCAGCCAGCATCGGCGGATCGCTCCAAGTTCAAGATAAGTACTCTTCGATTGTGCCTAACAACAGTGCAGTGATTTTGTGCGAGTTTTCCATCCCAGTCCGAGTTCCCGTGGCATATGTACATGTGGCTTCCTACTTCTCCAAAGGTTTAATTTGGTCCGAGCTAACTCCTGCGTTCAGCTTCCGATCCAGTGTAAATAATATTCTTACCTCTCCAGCTACCAGCTGAGCTTTCGTTGCTAACGTACATACATATGTACATACATACATGTATGTACACATCGCAGCGCAATCCAAGCGGCTGGCAACAAACATAAAGGCATATTCTTGCAATTATTTTTGTGGTTTATTCCGTGCATGCTAAACGTTCCATAGTTTGTCGGTTTTATAAGGAAATAAAATAACAAATCACTGCGCCTCCTTATTTAACTAATTATACTACCAACAAAATAACGATCCATACATACTGCACATACATATGTATTTATCTTACATATCTATACGTACGCATTTTAAATTAGCATATTCTTGCACATCTATATAATATATGTACATATTGTATATAAAACGGTTATCCACCGTTTTACCCGTTGTTTGACATCTCTTCAACCCAAGCCGCGGTACATAGCACTTACAGCCATACATACACACATACAAGCAGCAGCAGCGGTGCATTCTTTTCGTTTTTCTTTTCGCTTTCGCTTCTCCACCGTTTGCCTGCGTTGTAGTTGTTGGGAGAATATTTTTCGGTGCCGCGCTTGACCGTAACGGAACGCCAAGTGACGCGCTACCCTGCATTTCGAGAGTATATTGTTTTCAACCGTAGTTCAATCGTAGTATTTATATCTAGATATTCCGGCCACGGTGTACTATTTCCATAATTTAAATACTCGCAATAAATTCCACCAAAACCACATATCCACGGTTCGTAGTTCTGAACTTCCACGTCGCCATTTCCGCTCACCTACCTTTGCGACTCTACTACGCGTTATCGCAGATCCATCAGCAAACATGCCCACTGTTGAGAAGAAATCTCGCAAGAAGTTTAAGCGGGCGAGGTCCGACCACGTCCAGGGCTCACGCACCACATGCCTTCGAGGATTTGTTGCTCCCCTCGGGAGTCCCTCGCACGGCTCCTAGCACTATGGCCGCCCGTTCCGCACAGTCTAAGTTTGCCTTGGCTGCAAGCAGACTGACCCGCTTCGACCAGAAGCGCTCCAGATGCTAGCACACCAACCCGCTCGCTCTCCCAAGTCCATCGAGAACAACTCCGAAGCCTGTGGGCAAAGGTGGACGCGGAGTTCGCGGCCTGTTCGGTGACGATGGCGGAAGAGGATCCAGAGGGTGTAGCTTATGTCCAAGAGATGTACGATGACTGCTACGCGGTCTACGCGCAATGCCTGGCCGAACTGAACGATCAGCTCGAGCCCCCGACTGTCCCTCACACGCCGCAACTGGCCGTTCAAGTGCCGACTTCCGGCGGTTGCCGCCTCCCTCCATGTGACACTGAAGTTTTCAGTGGGGACTACCAGCAGTGGCCCACGTTCCGAGACCTGTTCACCGCCATCTACATAGAAAACCCAAGGTTGGCTCCAGTGGAAAAACTGTTCCACCTCAACAAAAAGACCAGCGGTGAAGCCCACGACATAGTAGTGGCACAGGCTCCACTTACGAACGAGGGTTTCGCGTCCGCATGGACGTGAGCGTTTCCAAAACAAGAGGCTGATACTCAAGGCCCAGCTGAAGATCCTTTTCAGTCTGCCCCAAATCCGTACCGAGTCAGCAGCAGCGCTAAAAGAGCTCCAGAGGGCCGTCCACAAGTGCCTCACGACACTCACCCATTCCGAGGTCTCCACAGACAGCGTTTTCTCTGACGGAGTTTTAGTGTACCTCATTTCCGCTAAGCTGCCAAAGACGACCTTAGAGCTTTGGGAGCAATCCGTGACGCACAAGTCCGAAATTCCCACCTGGCACGCCATGGACAAGTTCCTGGCGGAGCGGTACCTGTCTCTCGAAGTGACCGAGGACGACCATCCAGGCATGGAGACTCAGGCCCACTCCAGGGCGAGCATACGCACTGCAGACAATTCGAGAAGCAATCCATTTCGGTCTCAAGGAAGTCCTTATCCTAGGAGTGCCCACTCGTTCGAGACCACAGTGAATCAAACGAGGAGCACGTGTGATCTCTGCTCCAAAGAGTATCATCCAATCCGGTTATGCCCTTACTTCCTTCAAATGCCCGCTGGCGCTCGCTCCGACTACATTAAGCAAAAGCAGCTTTGTTTGAACTGCTTTGCAAGGGGCCACCAGATACGAGCATGCCAAAGCGCCCACAATTGCATAATTTGTGGAGACCGGCACCATACGCTTCTGCACCGTAGCAATCCAGCAAACTCCAGCGAGGCGATTTCCACAACGGCACAAAATTCCTCAGCGTGGCCCGAGCTACATCTACGAGTACCAAGCGTACAAAATCCAAGTTCGTCCGAAGCCCAGCCAAATGTTCAGTCATATTTCGCCTCCGGTACGAGTGCTGTCCTCCTAGGCACGGCCATCGTTAATATTTGCCACCTGGGAAAAACTTTCCACGCCCGCGCTCTGATCGACTCTGGCTCAGAGGCGACGTTCATTACAGAACGTCTTGTGGACATGATCAAATTGCCATTCCAACGTATCCAGGCACAGGTCTCCGGCCTAAATAATGCCGTATCCGCTCAGTCAAAGAAGCTCTGCAGTTTTTCCATCCGTTCTCCGACTAAGCCGGGCTTACAACTAAATGCCACAGCCTACGTTATTCCGGAATTGGCCGCGAATATTCCATCGCATCCGATCTCGCAAGGGTTCTTGAGAGAACTGCCGAACCTCTCATGGGCGGATCCGACCTTCTATGAGAGTTCACAAATAGATGTCCTGATTGGAGCGGATATCCTTCCGTCCATTCAGTTAAGTGGCTCACCGACCAACATCTGTGGCTCTCTGCTCGGGCAGGAGACCATTTTCGGCTGGGTACTCACAGGTCCAGTGCCTCAGGTGATGAATCAAATCTCATCGTTCTCGAGTCAAATTTCCAGACGACCTATCACACTGGTAGAAGACTCGGGGTCTTTTTACGTTGTTAGCTCACGGAACGTTGTTGGCTCACACGGCCAACTGAAAGATAAAACCCAATTCCGTAAATCGATGGTGACAAAAACAACATGAAACGAAGAGCCACAAAGCTGAGGAGGGGACAACCGAAACAGAAACAGAAACGACTTTAGCCTAATCATTCGAAATCTCGATTAGTTGGCCCGATTTTCGACGAACGAGAGAAACGGACATGCTGTTCGGATTAAGTCATCTCTCAGTAGTGCGATGCGATGCTTTGCTAATCCAAAGACCGGCTCTGACTCAGACAGGTGAGTCTCGGTTCTCGGCTCCCGCATCTCGTGTCTTGAATGGTTTCGGTCGGTCGAAACTTGTGCATACCCGTACGTAGTCGTGACTCAGCAGAGATGTAGTATCTCGCCCTCTCTTAAACCCTGGGGGCGGACAGTCGAGAAGGGGGCGCGGCCAAGTCGTTCACTTTAGCCAGGCGTCTTTGTTACTTCTATCTCAATCTGTTTCTGTATCTGTATGTATCAGTACCCTGTAGAACCAAAGGGGTCAATTGACCCCTCTCGAACTAGTTCTGCGCTGTTTACCGCGCAACTAGCTACGCAACTAGTTACGCGGGAAGCGAACGCGGACCAGGTCTTCGTCGACTACAATGTACTAGTTCTGCAACTAGTTACGCGGGAAGCGAACGCGGACCAGTCGAAAAAGAACCGAAAAACGAAGCTGCCTTCGGTTTGTTTTTGAAGGCGGCAAATAACCGCAATTCCGTGGAGTTACAGTGCCCACTCAGCTAGTTTTTACCGAGCCACGACATGCAATAAGCACCGAAATGGTAAGTTAATCGTGATATTTTACTGTAGTTGCGCTCGTGGAATGAAAGAGACAAGAATTTACACAAACAAAATGCATTTGTTTTCCTCGTTTGCTTTATGCGTTGATTTTGTTCACTTCTGTACAACATCTAATCGCTGGAAGAGTCTTTTGTGTAAACATTTATTAAAAAAGTGGAAAAGAATTAATAAATAAATCTAATTAATATAAACAGGTACGTGCAAATATATATTATATATTTCAAATAAAATGATGAGCAAAAGGCATTTGCGTAGACTCCGTAGGAGTGAAAGGGAAGCTAACATTGCAAAGTTAGCGTTGTGCAGGAAAGATAACAGATAACAGCAAGGAAATCGATTCTCCAGCCAGCTGGCGTTTTGAGCGGCTTAAACTTTATTTTGAGTGAGGAAATTGTTCTAGCCTATAACGTCGATGGGGTCCAAGGGAAGAAGGCCCTTAGGACCCACAAAGAATTTTTTGCAGCTTTGCTAGGTAAAATACCATTTACACTTCTAGAGATTTAAAAATTTTTCATATAAATTAAAACAAATATTAATTACAGAATGTATTTCGCCTGGCGATGAGCCCCCCGAAAACACTGTGCGGAAGGCAATGCAAAGGATGAAGAAAAGGGTTTTTAAGAAGAAGTGTCTTGCCAAAAACCAGGAGTAGGCTAAGCATCATAAAATTAAAAATTATTCGTTATAATGAAAGACATTGTGTTTTTATTTTTGTATTATTCCAGACTGCCAGATTGACTACTACCAATAGTCAGTTCGGAACTAGTTACTGGTAACTAGGTCAGAGCTAGCTACAGGTAATCGAAGGGTAGTCGAGTGGGGAACAAGTTGCTGGCTTTCTACTGGTAACTAGTTCGGAACTACCTCCTGAGCAACTAGCTACAGGTAATTGAAGGGTAGTCGAGTGGGGAACTAGTTGCTGGCTTTCTACTGGTAACTAGTTCGGAACTAGAACTAGAACTAGAACTAGAACCTCCTGAGCAACTAGCTACGGGTAATCGAAGGGTAATCGAGCGGGAACCAGGGGTGGTTCCGCGCTAGGACATGCATGTGTTAAATTCTCCGCTGAAACACATTGCGGGTAATCGATCTGGAACCAGGGAGGTGAGAATGGTAGCTAGTGCGGCACCAGTGCGGAACTAGTTGCCTGGTACTAGAGGGTAGGTCTCTGTGGGTGTGAGTGTGTGGGTGTACTCCCCGACATAATAGAGCGTCGTTCGAGGTATGTCTGGTTCTGGTTCTGGTTTTTAGGGCGCTGCGAATTGCGTTGACTGAGAATTTCTATAGGGAGGAATCTCTGCTTCTGTTTGGCTGTGCGTGGCGTGCTCTGGTGTGGTATCTGTATCTTTTAGGGGAATGGCGCTGTCGTATTCCTCTTATGTACATATGTATTCCATTATATCTCAAGTGTCTCTGTGTGTGCAGATGGAATGATATGCTTCAAAAGACCCTCGAAGTGGACATGTGTAGATAAATGTATATGTAAACATAAGTATATATCTCTATATACTTGTGTAGTTGGGGTTTGAATAGTTCGATGCGTCAGATGTGCTCGAGATCCGAGTCGGGTCGGAAGCTGGCTTGTTCATAGAATTCATTATAATTTTAAAAATTCTTCTATCCTTCTGGGTATTTATGATTCATACATACCCGCTTACATGGGATTTACAAAAAGCAAATTCAAATTCAAATTAAAAAAACCTGTTGGCCCTTGGCGCCAAATTGTGCTAGTGTTACACAATGGTGTTTATCAACACTACCGCTCAGCTGTCAATGTAACGGGAAAACGAAATATGCGCCATTTGTGCTTATTTTGTGCGTATGGTCAAAAATTCAGTGACGTTCCGCTAACAAAGTTTTTCTCTTCTTTTTGCAGCTTTTGGTGGACATTGACGTTTAATTCTTTTCTTTTCATTCGGTGGCTTGGCGGCGCATTTAGCAACGCCAAGACAAAATTCATTAAAAATTCGGGGCATACAGAACAACGTTTCCGGAATGCCGACCATTCGGCGTTGCTGCATCATCGGCTGCATGTCCAATTCCCGGCAGCATCCGAGCATGCAGTTCTTCGCCTTTCCACGGCCGGAGAGTCCATTCCACAAGCTCTGGAAGGAGGCGTGCCATGCTTCGCTGCGTAGGATCATACCCTTCAAGAAGCCTGTGGTGTGCGCCTTTCATTTCGATCCCAGTGTCTTGGGTGGACGACGCCTACAATCGAACGCGCTGCCCACGCTGCGCCTGGAGGTGCCATCAAATATGGCCGCTGTGGAGCAGCAGGCGATGGTGGAGGAAAACGAGCGTAGTCGCAAGTGCGCCTTCATCAATGCAGTCGTCTACGAGTGGCTGGTGCGAGCCAACATCAATCCACAACTGCGTGGAAGCATCACTCATGGCATGATCAAGGATAAGGCTGAGACCGCCCGTCAGGTGATCGGCAGCACATCTTTTATTGCCGACAATCGCTGGCTGAACCGATTCCGCGAGACACATCTGCAGGGCTTTGCCCAGAAACTGGCCAGCAATCAGCTGGAACCCATGGGCACTTCCCTCTGGATTCCCGATATTGTCCACGACCTTCAGCACCTGTTCCCCCCGGCCAGTGCTGAGCGTGTCGCTAAGCTGGAGGAAATGCCGGAGCACTACATGAACGAGGAGGACGAAGACAGCATGGACATCAAGGAGCAAAGCTATCAGGAGCAGCAGCAACATCAGCACTTCGCTCTCCAGCAGCAGCAACAGCATCTGCAGCAGCAGCATCAGATGAATCATCCATGGCCGCCGTTTCCGGGACACCCGTCACATCCCCCCCATCCGGGCTTCACCAGTTTTAACGATTACTACTTCGAGCGCCACCAGCAACAGATGCAGCAACAGCTTCAGCAGCAGCAACAGCAAATGCATCAGCCGCAGTTCCCACCAATGACGGGTCCTGCGCCACAGCCCCAAAGGGAGCCATTCCAACCACAACTGCCACCGAATGTTGTGCCGAAGCGTGCTAGTCCGTTCCAGCCAGTTCAGTTAGCCAAGCACCCAAAGATTGAGTCGGCGACTGACATGGAAGTGCAGGAAATCAATTGCTCCACAATCTCTCGAGGGTCGCCATTGCCCTTGGCTGAGTCCACACAAGCCACGCAGGACCTCACCGAACAGACCGCCAATCTACGACTCCCCAGTCCAAAGGAGCAAAACAACAACAGCAGCGGAGGGCGCGACAGCGCCAGTAGCAAGGAGAATGCTCCTAAGACAAACGGTGGCCTCAGTGGAAAATCCACTCCAGCTAACTTCACCAAAGGCAACAATTCCCCGGCGCAGCCATCCACATCGGCGCCAGCTTCGCCCAAGAGGATCTCCAATAGCAGCAGCAGCTCTGGCACCAGCCAGACAAATGGTCACGCATCTCCAGAACCCGAGTCGAATGCCTTGGCCATTACGAACGAGCTGAAGGAACTCGACAGCTACACTGACGCTCTCGAATATCTGAAGCCACTGGAGGATTTTGTGCTCTTCAAAGAGAACTTTCGAGCCATTGGCCTGCTCTCCCAATTGGAGTTGGTGCTGCGCAAGGGCGACAAGGGCACCCTAGTCGAGGGCTAGAGGGATGCGACGAACGCTATTAAATGACAAACACAAAACACAAATGTGATGAACAGTGTACATACAAATGTATCTCGTAGATTACTGAAATATGTAGTATTATTATTTTTTTTTTTTTTGAACTACGTAATTTTACTACCAAGACTTAAAATAAATTAAACTAAACTAAACAAATCATTTAATTATTAATTATAAAAATAAGAATATAGAAATCTGCGTTTTATTGTGCCACAGCTGTCTTGCGTCTGCTGTGATCTGGCCACACAATACAAGATGGCTGACTAGTTTTTTTTTCTACTAAATCTTGCAAAAAAAAGGGGCAATAGTTTGCACCTAATCATCCAATGCTACCACCAATGGAACCACTATTAAGAGAGCCAGGAAGGATATCAAGTAAAAAAGGAAGCCTATACGGTAACCCTTTTTACGCGCAAGCAGTGAATCATAGGCAAACGCTGGAAGAGTTTGTGATCTAGACCGAGAACTTTGAGGCTATTACTTCAAATCATTACTTACGGTGCTGCAGAAGAGAAGCAAGACTGAAACAGCTTCATTAAAATATCAGAAGCAGGCCCAGGACATTCCATTAACATTACAGGATCAAACGTTAATGAAGACAACGACAGCGTGGAGTATGAATGTCGCCGCTCTCTAAGACTTGAAGTACCTAAGTATGAAAAAAAGAGTTCTAAAATATATATCCTACATACATATATGCTAAAGAATAAAGCACTTATTTAAAAATTATTTATAACTTGTATTGTTGCAAGTTTTCCGTTAAATATGGCAAAGTTATTGTTTGAGATTATCAGCTTCCTGCGACGCGGTCACACTGCGCCAATGTTTACGTTTTTGTCTTCACTGGAAAAATTAGCCCATATTGTTGCTAAACGCATATTGTTCTCTCTTCGCGTGTAACATTAACAAGAAATGTCGCTGCTGGAACAGTACGAGCAGCAGTACGCAGCTCTGATTGCGGAGATAACAGCGCATATCGGACGATTGCAGCAACAGAGCAGCAGCAGTGAGTGGAGTGAAGTGGAAGATATATTTTTGCACATACACACGCAGTGGGCTGATAATCAATTTTCGTGTAATCCTGCAGGTGACCGTAATGAGCTGTGCAGTAAAATCGATGGCAGCCTGCCCGAGGCACAGGAGCTGCTGGAGCAGATGGGCCTGGAGGTAAGAGAGCTGAATCCAGCACAGAGAACAAGCTTCAACAGCAAGCTGCAGGTGGCGCAAGCCGAGCTGCGACGCCTCCAGGCGGAGTACAAGCAAACCAAGGATAAGCAGCGGTCGCAGCCAAACGCCTTCACAACCTTGGACTTGGGTGGGGCCGGGGACTTTTACGAGGATGTGTCCATTAACAATGACCAGCGACAACGCCTACTAGACAATTCCGAGCGGATTGAGCGCACTGGCAATCGACTGACCGAGGGATATCGCGTAGCCGTGGAGACAGAGGCTCTGGGCGCTCAAGTACTGAACGACCTGCACCATCAGCGCGAGACCTTGCAAGGTGCCCGGGCACGTCTGAGGGAAACAAACGCCGATCTCGGCCGTGCCTCCCGCACCTTGAACACCATGGTGCTGAGGGCTCTGAGAGAAAAGGTCGTTTTATATGGGGTTGGTGTGTGCTTCGTGGTAGCTGTGGGTGTCAGCCTATATCTCACCTTTGCCCCGAGTTCCTCGGCCGCCACCTCATAGTTAACCTAATAGAAACGAAACCAATTGATATGAATTTCTATTTGAGTGTAGCTTATCACTAATGACATATGTTGACGCATTCCTGTTTTGTGAATCGATTATTTATTATTTGTTTAGAATATTTTACGTTAATGAGTATTCAGTGTGTGAAGGAAACATCCCAATGGCTAATCCTAGTGGAACAAAGCTGCAAAGACTTACGCACTACATACGTGTAGCTTATATTTGGCATTACACGGCGCCTAGACACTAGATACTACTCTTATGCTATGACTCATGTTAAAAGTTTGGTGTTTCGTGTTAATTTTCGGGACGTATTTTGCATTAATTCGTAAAAAAAAAAAACATAACCACCTACAATTCGCATGGTTAATAAATAAAAAGTGAAAAAAAAAATTCATTTCTGCTCGCATTGAGTCTGGCTGTGGGATGTCTTTAGCCAAACTCAATGTTCCCCAACTGCTAGCAACTGCACGAGGAGGCCTCCTCGTTGACCGTCGGGTCACTAGCCGTGTCAATTTTAAAGCTCTTCTGCTCGAGAGCCTGCAGCTCCATTTTGGAGCGATTGGCATGCACCAGCTGTCGCGATATATCGCGAAACATTTCCTCAACACCCGCCCCAGTGCGACAGGATGTCTTGTAAGTGGCGCTGATTAGTGAATGACACTGCTCGCAAAAGGCTTCCACCTCCTCGTCACTGACTTCCGGCTCGCGGCCCTCCAAGTCGCTCTTGTTGCCGCAGATGAAAATCTTCGCGTTCTCCGCATACGTAACAATGTCCAGCAAGTGCTGCGAGAGCGAGTGAAAGGAGGCGGCATTGTCCAGGGCGAAGACAAGGATTGCACCCTCTGCAAATTTATAGTAAGAAGAGGTCACAGAAGCCACACGTTCCATGCCGCCAGTGTCCCACAGTTGGAGCTGCCATCAATCAAAAGATCAGTACATTAAGCTGGAATCACGCACACTACAGACACCACACACCTTAATCTGCTTGTCGCCCACATCGTACTCCCGATCAATGTGATCCAGTCCCAGTGTGGATTTGCGGTCCGTCTCCGTAACGAATGTGTTGTTGGTAAAGCGGCGAAATAGCGAACTCTTGCCGACGCCATAGTCGCCGCAGAGAATCACCTTTTGCTTGGGTATGCGCACAATTGCCATTATTATGCTAAAACTTCTGTTATTTGCTTATTAATTAAATTATTTCGCAGCGGCCAGACAGAAAAGAGGAAAACAACGAAGTCCAAACAGCTGTTGAGGGGTATCGGCGTTGCCAGACCCACAAAAGTTCAAATTCCGCAGAGGTGCCTACGATACCCGCTTAGGCGGGCGGTGGATAGATAAGAATTTCCCTTTAAATGTAGCCCCACGCCACGGCTGGGGCCAAAGTGTCCCATGAAGATGACGAGCCTGGTAGTGATATTTCTTGCGTGCTTCGCGGCCTTGGCACATGGTAAGTCGCGTCCATAAATCACCGCCTCGCTATCTATCACACAAACAATTGCAAACCGTAGGCAAGGCCGGATATGGCCCGGGGGAGCAGGATTGGGGTTTCGTCGACGTACGTCCAGGCGCCCACATGTTCTACTGGCTCTATTACACCACGGCCAATGTATCCAGCTACACGGAACGTCCCCTGGCCATTTGGCTGCAAGGCGGACCGGGTGCCTCATCCACGGGCTATGGCAACTTCGAGGAACTGGGACCCGTAGACCTGTACGGCGATTACCGCAACTGGACCTGGGTCAAAGACATGAACGTCATGTTCATCGACAATCCCGTGGGCAGTGGCTACAGTTATGTAGACGGTACGGCTTATCACACGGCCACCAACAGGGAGATTGCCCTGGATCTGGTGGAGCTGATGAAGGGATTCTATAAGCTCCATCCGGAATTCGAAGCGGTTCCCCTGCACATCTTTTGCGAGAGCTATGGCGGCAAGATGGCCCCCGAGTTCGCCCTGGAGTTGTACTATGCCAAGGAGCGGGGCGAGGTGAAGAGCAATTTGACGTCTGTTGCGTTGGGAGATCCGTGGACATCTCCAATCGACTCGGTTCTGGCTTGGGGACCCATGCTCAGGGAGATGGGAATCGTCGATCACGACGGCTATGATTCGATTACGGCTGCGGCAAACTTTACTGCCGAGCTGGTGGCAGAAGAGCGCTGGATCCAGGCCACTGCACAGTGGGGCAACACCCAGTGGGAGGTGATGAAGGCCTCCAAAGGTGTCGACTTCTACAATGTTTTAAAGGAGACCCTCGGCGACCGATTCCAGAGGCAGCTGGCCATGACGCCTGAAGGTGAGTGCCTCAATGTAGAACTACAGCCATGATTTAAAATGGATCTTCTCTCGTGCCAGAGCGACAGTACCGCACCATGGTCAAGTTCGACATTGACGAGGATCGCGACCAGCTGCTGGAGGATCTGATGCGCGGCCCTGTGGCCGAGACCCTGGGCATACCCTCGAATGTCAAATGGGGATCGCAGAGCAGCAGTACCTTCGACATACACCGAACAGACTTCATGAAACCCGTTATCCATATTGGTAAGGAACCGTCATGTGATTATAGCTAGTTTATCTCTATATCAATCTTCAATCTACAGTAAATGAGTTGCTGGAGAAGACTCCTCTAAAGGTGGGCGTGTTTTCTGGCGGCCTGGACCTAATCTGTGCCACGCCCGGCACCGTCAACTGGATAGCCAAGCTGGAATGGAGTCGAAAGAGCGAGTATCTAGCTGCCTCGCGCACTGCCATCAGCGTGGATCGCATTCTGGAGGGCTATCAGAAGACTGGCGGCAACTTCACCATGTTCTGGATCAACCGATCCGGTCACATGGCTCCCGCCGATAATCCAGCCGCCATGAGCCATGTCCTGCGGGAGTTCACAACCTTCGGCTAAAGCAGACCGAGCAGAACAGATACGTACCATACATTTGTTCATAAATAAAGTTCAACAAAGAAAAATGCTGTGTTAAACCCAATTTCGGTTCTGTCTAGATAATTATGATGTGCGCTTAAAGGCTTTTACAAATTTAGTGACAAAGATTTGCCAAAACTAAAAAATGTCATGGAGATAATTGCCAATAAGTCAGTAAGCGTCATTGCCATCGCCATCGCTTCTAAGGGCCATAAATAGTGATAGCCGGCCGCATGCCTCCCCCACTTCTAGATTACAAACTCTGTTCAAACAGATATGAGTGCCGTGCCGTCTGCGTGTTGTGTTGGCTACTTTCGTTGGTCGTGGCCTGGCCAGCGATCAGACAGTAGTCGAACTGCCAAGCGATCGGTTGGGCTTCAAAGGTACTTCAAACTTCGAGCTAAAGAGAAAACTAGTGCAGCTCAACCATGGCTCGTCTTCTTATCACCGCTGTCGCGCTTTGTCTGGCGCTCTTCAGCTGCGGCTCTGTCAACGGTGAGTGTCGCCCCCAATTGATTGGATTGGAGCCAGAAACACTTTGTATTCCGATCAGAAATACCGCATTAGGTGTTAATGAACGAGAAAGTTATCCAACCCAAAAAAACTCTTTTTTTTGTTGTGTATGATAGGAAGAGCAGAATTGACCACCTCAAGTTTGTGCGTTGCACAGATGAAGCGTCGAAGGAATAGAAATGTGAAATATGTATGAAGTATTCTTGGGATTCAATCATAATTAGCTTATCGTGAACGACGAGTGGATGCTTGAGGTTCCTTAATTGGGGCATGAAACGTTCTTGTGCCCGATTAGAGTCAAGTGTTCTAATGAACATGAGTGTTCTATCTTATAATTTTAGTTTTAATTTATATATTAAGATTATTGACTAGTCTTCAAGTATCCACCCCACCACCAAGTACCCAGGTTTTAGCATTAATGAAAGCCGTCTGTTCTTTCGTTAATACAAAATGTACCGTCTATAAAAGGTATTTACTCACTTCCAAAATATAGGGAATTATTGAAATATTGCTTAAAATTGATCGACTATAGACCGCACTAAAAAATCCCCTACCTCGATTCCCAGCCCGTCAAGGATATGGACCCGGAGAACAGGATTGGGGATTCATTGATGTGCGAACGGGTGCCCATATGTTCTACTGGCTCTACTACACCACGGCCAATGTATCCAACTACACGGAACGTCCCCTGGCTATTTGGCTGCAAGGCGGACCGGGTGCCTCGTCCACGGGCTATGGCAACTTCGAGGAGCTGGGACCACTGAAGCTTGACGGCAGCTACCGCGATTGGAACTGGGCCAAGGACATGAATGTGATGTTCATAGACAATCCCGTGGGTAGCGGCTTCAGCTACGTCGACAGCTCAGCGTACTATACGACGACGAACAAGCAGATCGCCCTGGATCTGGTGGAGCTGATGAAGGGCTTTTATGATAATCATCCGGAGTTCAAGGCGGTGCCTCTGCACATCTTCTGCGAGAGCTATGGCGGAAAGATGGCCCCAGAGTTCGCCCTGGAGTTGTACTATGCCATCCAGCGCGGTGAGATCGAGAGCAACTTGGTGTCGGTCGGATTAGGTGATCCGTGGACATCGCCAATCGATTCCGTCCTCTCCTGGGCTCCGTTCCTCCTTCAGCTGGGGATTGTTGACCAGGATGGCCATGACAAGATCGCGTCTTCTGCCTCATCGACCAAGAAATATGTAGACCGGGAGATGTGGACCCTGGCCACACTTCAGTGGAGCTCCACGCAGTCGGTGGTGCTTCGTGAGTCGAAGGGCGTCGACTTCTACAATGTGGAGACACCGACACTTGGCGATCAGTATGTTCTGAGGTCGTTGGCCATGAGTCAAGAGGGTAGGTTCATGAAACATGGTCAACGCAAAAGACTTTTTCAATCATTTCTTCTGGCAGAGCTCATGTACCGCACCTTGGTGCACTACGACATTGACGAGGATCGGGATAAGCTTCTTCAGGAGCTGATGCAGGGCCCCGTTACCAAGGCCCTCAACATCACCACCGGGGTCAAGTGGGGCGCACAGAGCAGCGCAACCTTCTCCGCTCTAATGGGTGATTTCATGAAGCCTGCCGTCCACATTGGTAAGTGATAACTCTTGTCTGTGCCCGGGTCCAGATCACTCTGATACAGCGGAGCCCTCCTGTTTTCAGTGGGTGAACTGCTGAGCAACACCACCGTCAGGGTGGGTGTGTTCTCCGGCGGCCTGGACCTGATCTGTGCCACCCCAGGCGCTATCAACTGGATTGCCGACATGGAGTGGACGGACAAGGCGGCCTACCTGGCTGCTCCCCGCGTAGGCATCACCGTGGACCGTGTCCTCGAGGGCTATGAGAAGACGGCCGGCAACTTCAGCATGTTCTGGGTGAACCGGGCCGGACACATGGTGCCCGCCGATAACCCGGCTGCCATGTCCTACGTTCTGCGTAAATTTACCAACTTTGGTTAGCCATTTAGTGAGCGTGTGTCAATAAAAACAACGATTATATCAGATGCAGGGCGTTTTTTGTTTGTCGTGAATTTTGCAATTCAATTTGAAAAATTTTTTTAAATAATCTATTAATTACCAAAAATGTTATTTATACCCGATACTCAAGAGCATAGCTGTATCTTAGATCCACGTGTAACATCCAGAAGGACACGTTTCCAACCCCATAAAGTATATGTATGTATGTATGTACATATTGTGGACCAGCATCAAAAGTTAGAGCAACCAAATTTGGTGTACAGAATTCTTAGCCGTTTAACTATACATACATATGTAGATATGCACCTTAAACGCCTAATAGTTGCACCTGTACAAATAAAATATAAGGCACAAGAAGACAATTTTGTTCGACTTTTGTTTTAAAACAAAACCA
Source organism: Drosophila miranda (assembly GCF_003369915.1). Classification (NCBI taxonomy): domain Eukaryota; kingdom Metazoa; phylum Arthropoda; class Insecta; order Diptera; family Drosophilidae; genus Drosophila; species Drosophila miranda. Next base: position 753,087 of record NC_046674.1, on the reverse strand, counting down.
TACAAAACTCGGTTTGGTTCGTTGAGTAAAATTATCAATTAAGTTCGATTTTGCGCTAGGCAGCGCTTATTGAATTTTCTGCGATCAGATGAACTAACAGTAAAGTTGTCGCATGCGCAGAAGCCACACTCACACTCGCTCGCACACACATACACGACGACCATCTCGCGCCGTAAGTGTAGTTTTCCAACCCTCTCTCCGCATAGCTGCTTTCTGGCTTTGCTTCGTTCTCTCTAGCCTCTCACACTCTTTGTATCAGTTACTGCACGCTTATCAGCAAAACACAGGCCGGCGCAGAACCAACGCGCTCTCACTCTCTCGACTGCGGCCGCCACGCTGCGCATTCGCCAGAGAACAGAGCAACGTACACCGCGGCCAAAGGCACAAAGCAGCTATTTTTATATTAACCGTTCTAGTCGACACAACACAACCAACACAGCGCGGTGCGTGCAGCTGAGCGTCGTTGAAAAACCATAGAATACTATAATCGACAGCGCACTGCACTTGGTTGGTGGCCAGACGAAAGGTTATTGAAAATTTCAGGTGAATTCGAGGCGGAAAATGAAATAAATCGGAAAGAAAAGTGTCGCTGGCGACGTTTTCAAGCAGTCAACGCGCATAATCGTAGCCACCATCCATCAAAGCACACACACACTCGCGCTACACTCACATACATAGCGCTTGGATGTGTCTGTGAGAGAGCAATAGAGGGTGAGTGGGCGCAGCAAAACAACTGTAAATTGTGTCTTGCCACATTCGCCAGAGGCGGAGCTAAAGCAGCAACAAAATGCGGATACGGGAAAAACGCAGAAAGGAAAGGGAGCAAAGGAACCAGGCGGCACAGGCACAGGCCTCCAGAAAGGATGACAAGAAGGACAAGGTGAGTCGATAATGATGCCCTGATTGCGGCCCTCAGTTCATGCGATTCGTTGTCCCCAGGTAATCGACGTGGATGCCGTCGTGAGGCCCAAAGGGCCGACGCTCAGTCCGAGGTCATTCACCCCGACGCCTATGCTATCTCCAGCCGAAAAGGTGGCCTTCGACAACCGCATCAAGCGCAAGAACGTCCTCGCTCTCAACGAGAAGGTGGCCGCCCTGCGGGAGTACGATCGTCTGCCGGTCTACAAGCACGTGGGCCGGCTGTTTAACTGCAGTCCGGACCAGATCAAGCGCATTGTGCAGCAGCGTCAGGAAATTATGAACGCTTGGGAGCAGCGGACGCGGCGCACCCAGGATGCACGCACGATGGAGACGAAGACGGTGAGAGTTTCGATGCTGGGCAAGGCTGTGTACGACTGGATTCGGCGCATGATGTACTACAAGGACTTTATCATATCCGACGGCCTCATTCAGAAGATGGCGCTGCAGTTCAAGAGCTCCATGGGGCTGGCACACTTCTTCCCCCACCAGGAGTGGTGCGACAAGTTCCGCAGTACCTACGGCATCGACAACAATGACACAAAGCTTCTGAAGATCGGCTACACCCAGAGTCACTCGGTCCAGATCAAGGACATTGTGAAGGACGTAAGGTCCGAGTGTATGCCCGAGGACAGCACCAACCAGCAGAACGAAGAGGAGGAGGAGCAGGACGACGGGGAAGTGAGCCTTCCCAGTACGTTCAGCAGTCATGCTGGCGAGGAGGACGATGAGGTCGATGTGGATGGCGGCGACATTAGTGAGCGAGAGGAGCAGGAGGAGGAGGAGGATGTGAAGCCATCGCTGAGCGAACTGAATCTGGCGCGTGCCGTCCACCCACTGCCTCAGTTGGTCAGGGTGCCTCTGCCACTCAACACCAATACACCGCCCGGAACGTCGCAGAAGGTGCTGCTGGCCACACCCATTCTCCCACCAGGTGCAAAGCCTCCCGGCGGTGGCGCACAACCAATGACCATGACCATTATACCGCTGGCTACATTGGCCCAGAGCATAACGAAGCGTCCGTCGCCGCAGCAGCCACAGCTGCCAGAGAAGGGTCCAGTAGTGCCTGCACCCATGCTCGAGATCAAGCAAGAAAAGGACATCAAAGCGGAGCCCAAAGACCCCGAGGAGGAGGAGACAGAAACAGATAAAGAGGTAGCAGAGGCTCTGGCACCATCAAAGGACCAACCTGATCCGGAGCCGGAACCGGAGCCCGAACCTGTTGTGCGCATCAAAGAGGAACCGCTTGGAGAAGATGAACTCGAAGACGATGCCAACGGAGGGCGATCCAGTGTAACGTCGCTGGCCGAGGTTCTGGCTGCCAATGTGGAGAACGAAATGGAGTACATTGAGCAAATGCGCCAGCGCAGGCTGAGCCCGGCACCGGAGGCGATTCCAACGCTGCCGCCGATGCCACCATTGACCATGGCACCGTCAGTCGCACGCCAAGGCATCAAGCGTCGTCTACCGCCGGACTACGACGACAACAACAACGGCGGACAATCCGCCAGCGGGACGAACGTCATCAGCTGCGCCGATGCACGAAAGTACCTGAAACTACTTGAGCAATTCGCTCTCCACAAGCGGAACTATCGTCTGATTGGCCTGATCACCAGAGCCGACGAGCTGATGCGGGAGGTGGACGACGCCTCATCGTAGGATAATTCAGGATCAGGGGAACCGTAATATGCTTCAGCCAAAGAGCAAGCCAGTCTTAAGATTAGTTCGTAGCCAGGCATCTCGAAGATGCACTCAATCACTAGCCGTAAGGTAGATCTAGTTTGTACTCGAACCAAATACACTAAACCAAAATCATTACATACCTTGCGTCATTGTCATAATCTCGATATGGAGTATTACCATATTACCTATATACATATACGTACATATATATATTTATATACATGCATATATAGATTCAAGCATGTGTACATACATATGTAATTGTGTACATGTGTATATTGCCACCTATTCATGGCCAGCACAAAAAGTCGGCTAAATATACGCGCCTTATGGACAGTGCGCAGGTCTGCCCTTAACTGCGGATGGATGGTGTTCCGGCCGGGCGGTCGTTCTCTCCCTCACGCTCTCACAAACCCAACACAGCCAAACATCTGTTTTGATTGCATCTGAGTATGTGTTCGTGTGAGAATGGTGGGCGCTGTCTGTGAGTGCGTGTCAAGAAATCATACGTATACATATGTACATATGTACATATTTATGCACAATTACGCTTGAGTAAAGTTGGTCATTTGCATATGGCATGTCAATCATTCAATCCACATCAATGTAGATGTTGTGTCTCCGTGATTGAATCTCTACCTAGTAATAGTGGCAACAAAATAATGGCAAAGCAATCGGAATGATTGCGAGATTCATCTGTGTGAATGATGTGCGCATGTCTGCCCTTAGCCAGACGTCTGGTCCAAACTGGCATCTGGCCAGGCGGCGCTCTCCGGCCCACAATTGCGCCCCGCAGGTGCTCCACAAACATTCATACATCCACGTGCATCAGTGTTGGGACATTGCAAGGGCCACAGGGTAGGCACACAGGGTGGCGCCTTGCCAAATATGTAAAGCTAACTAGCAAGGAAAATTCTTACAAATTGTGAAATTTCAGAATCAAATTGTGCTTATGCAGGCTATCTGTATTATTGCGCATTTTCAGCCGTGTTCACAAAACCTGAGGCTGTTCTCTATGCGCGGTCGTTGATTGATTGACTTAGCTCTGTATGTATTGCAACTATGTATGTATGTGTGTGAATGGCGCACAACCAACCCTCGCATACATGCACCACACAATCAACGCCGTCAGAAAACTAATCAATCATTCAATCGAACACTGGCACACACACACTGGTGCTGTTTTCGTCTACATCAGAGACTCAGTTCATGATTGGTGCTTGAATCGTGAGGTCGGTCCAGTTTCGTCCATCGAGGGTGTTTTCGTCGACTCATATTTAAAACGGATTTCAAGATTGTAACAACAACCAGAACACTCACACAAAAACGGAATTTAATTCCAGGGTATGAATACAAAAGTCGATGTGAATTCGTTTTTTTTTGTCCGTGTGCTTGGTGTTTTCCAGCACTACATTTTTGTTGTTGGTATTTTGATGATTTTCCAGAAAAAGAGTGGACATCCCAGTTAACAGCTGATGCCTGCTTGTATTTTTGATTAAAATTTAAAAAACAATGAATTCTCACCAGGACTATAAAGACTTACTCTTCTCGTAGCATTTTTCGTTTACTGTTTGATTTGTTCGTTCCAAGATGACAACGTCTTTGCCTGACCGCTTCAGCGCTGGCAAGCGTCAGTTTTGGCGCGAGTTCTTGGCCCTCTATCAAGGAATGCCACAGCTATGGGACGCTAACCATGTCGACTACCGAAATAAAGAACTGCGGAACAAGGCCTACGAGCTTCTGGAGACGAAGCTAAGAGAGATCCAGCCGAATGCAACGCGCACTGAAGTTGGGCGGCGCATCAACATCTTCCGGACGAACTACCGCCGCGAGCAGATGCGGATTCTGAAGCAAAAGGAACTGGGATTTCATTCGGATCTGTGCAAGCCCACGCTTTGGTTCTACGACTATATGGGATTCCTTCTGACCCAGGAGTCGTTTCAACAAGGCAGAACCAGAAAAGTTCGCGGAACGGCGACCACAAAACCAAAGACGATGTTTGAGTTTGGAAAAGATGTGAGTGAAAAATAAATAAGACGATAACTGCAGTTTTTTTTATAATGGATTGCTTCCTTTCAGGCCTCATCAGACCCATTGGATGCTGTGAGTGACTGGCCAACAAAGGAGACAATAGCCAGCTATCTACCAGATCAAGGTGTGCAACAATCAGAGGAGAGTTCGCTGCTGAGTCCGAAAATAGAGATCATCGAGCATGACGGGGAACCCATGGATACTGATAGGCTCACACGAGACGGCGATGTCAAACCGGAAATTTGTGGCTTTAACACATCCGACTATAAGGACCGCAACGTCTCCACGAACGTGGCGTTGACTGTGGGCAGAGGATCAAATGGTACAGACGCCCATCCAGCTTTAAGCGAGGCCTCGGAGGTGCTGGCCAAGTCTTGGGCGGTTCAGTATGAAGAGATGGCACCGACGCAAAGAATCTTGGCACGAAAAGCCATTGCCGATATTCTTTTTGAAGGCTGCATGGGCAACTTGCGAATAAACCGTGGCGAAACAAGCACAGTGGGAAACCATTTGTAGATCTAATAATTAAAAAATTAAATTAATAATCAAAAAACAATTTTACGAGTTGTCAATACTGTCGCTAAAATTTTTGAAACGAGAGTAGTTTTCGCGCCCTATACTTGGCGGCAGTGCTGCAAAGCGTAATATCGAGTTTCTCGATACGGCGAACATTAAAATAACGCCACGAGTGGGCATTTTAACCAAGTTGGCAGCTCATTCATTATTGTTCGCATTCCCATCAGGGTGACATTTTGTTCAAACCTTACTTTATAAAGAAACCAGTGAAATGAGGTCTTAAAATTAGGCAGTCTTGTAGGGAAATCGATTCGACAATCGGATAAAATTATGTATTCGCAGCTGAGAGTTCTTGTTAATTAGCATTATCCAAAGGAATATCAAAATCGAGGAATATGGATTCCAATCCCAATTAACCCATTGTATGCCAAGGGGTTTTTTTAATATTTCACCGAAAATAACAAAAATGTAATAATTTTACCGCAGTTCAGGTGAAAGATATTGTTTTTTTTAAGTTCAGAGGAAAGATGGCATGGATCTACAAGAAGAAGTCACACTCAGTAACATTTACAGCCATTTACCTCAAGTCGCTGAACTGCTTAAATAGAGGGGGGTTAAGTGGGTTAAGTTCGATTTCTAATCACATTGCTGTTGAGGCACCAAAAGTCGAAGAATTTGGATTCAGTAGTTGTATGGGATTAAATTAAGGACACAGCTGAGCGTCACTTAAAAGATAGTTTTGATTATGAGCATACGGGAGACGAAGAATATGCAGACCTTCAAGGGGATGAGCAAAACAACTTTGTAAGTAATATTCGACTATCATGTTAAATCTATACCATCCATATATGTACTTCCAGGAAGCATTTGTTTAGCTCTGGATTCGAACACTTCAAGATCAGCGAAGGGCCGAATGGGCACTTCTTGTCCAGAAAATGCCAGGAAAAGCTGAAGACAAAGTTACCCGCGTCGTCCTACGAGAACGTCATGGCGTGGGCAGGTGACTGGATATCGAGGCTAAATGGAGAGACTGAAGCTTCTTCGAAAGCAGAATCGAAACAGACTAACAGTGTAACTGAGCAACCAGCATCCGAATCAGTCGAAGCAGCCACAAACAAACCTTCGACTATCATCGTTGACCTCTGTAGCGACGAAGATGAAGATGAAGAGACTTGCGAAAGTCTGGATAGTTTACTCGACAGCGAATCCAGCCTGTCGAAATCTCCGATAATCATCCATGATGACGAGCTGGGCGATATAGATTTAAAAGACTATGCAGATCACGTGGATGGCAAGCTTGACTTAGAGACTCTTAAGAACAAAATTATTGCTAAGAGAGTAAGCCAGACTGCGATAAAGCAGTCTTCAAACACATCGATGGGTCGATCGAAGGCGAGAGCCATCCGATCGAAGCAGAAAGCTAAACAAGACAAGCTCAGCCCGGACAAGGCACAAGATGAGCCCACCACTCGAGTTCTTACTGATCAATCAAAACTGAAACCCAACGAAGACAGGATCACCATCACCCCTCACAAGGCACCAAAAGAAACCTCCCTAAGAATTCGCACTTACGAAAAAAAGAAAAAAGTCGAACAAGACCAGATCACCACTGGTAAGACACATGAAGAACCCAAAATAAGATTCCACATGGACAAATCGAATATCAGTATCAAAGACAAGATCAGTATTACCCCTCAAAAGACACAAGATAAGGCGACTATAAGAGACACCGTTGGCAAGGCCCAGGATGAACACAGCATTGAAGTCCGCTCTGACCATTCAAAACTGAAGTCCAGCGAACACAGCATCATCACCCCTCACAAGGCCCCAAATGAGACCACCATAAGAGTCACCTTTGACAAGGCACAGGAAAAACCCACCATCCTCACTGACCAATCAAAGCTGAAGCCCAGCGAAAACAGGATCACCATCGTCCCTCAGAAGGCACAAGTTAGGCCCACCATAAGAATACGCAGTGACCTATTACTAAATAGTAACATTCCGACACCATTTGAAAACACTCAATTAATTGATGGGCCTGTGAGCCTACCTGCCAAATCTCCAGGCTCCACAAGCTCATCCGGCAATCGGAAGCGAAAAGATTGCGATACAACGCCAGAGAATGGTCAGAGCTGTGCCAAAAGACCAAAAGCCCTTGAGTTACTTCGTACCCACCCAAGAGTGTATCTTCAATTGCCAGCAGTCCAGCTTCTCCTCGAACAGGTGGCACACTTCGCCGATGGCCAGGGGAATTCTCAGGCGTTGACGCTTATTAACCAGCTACTTCACAGCCTCCAGGTGGCCGAGCAAAAGATCTGGAATGCAGAGAATCTCCGTCACCAATAGCATGATCAACAAAAAGCGCGGACTGTTCTTTTGCCCAGTATCGCATCTTTAACGTTATTAGTTTCGTAGAAAATAAGAAATTTGTAGGCTTAAAAACACACGTCCACTTACATACATGGATATTTTCCTATATATAATATGATTTTTTTTTGAGGCTTTGTTACAACAAAAAGCGCGGTCTGTTCTTTTGCCCAGTATCGCATCTTTAACGTTATTAGTTTCGTAGAAAATAAGAAATTTGTAGGCTTAAAAACACACGTCCACTTACATACATGGATATTTTCCTATATATAATATGATTTTTTTTTGAGGCTTTGTTATATGTGTACGTTTATTCAACTTGTAGTATACGCTCGCCTATTATCTTTTTTGAGACATCATTTTGTGTATATTTCGCAATTAATTTGTATTCACATCAATTCAAATCAAATCATAGTAAGAAATTGCACACTGTTTCAGTCTCATATTAGTTATACAATTTTTTTTTTCCCTTCAACAGCCCAAAAACAGCAAAATTTGTACAGTCAAAATAAAAATACCGCCATACAAAATGAAAGAATGAATTCTTCTCAGACCCACAAACCCATCTTTTACGCATGACCTACCTGTGTGCAACGCACAAAAGGAAGCATCTCTCCCACTGCGTTTAGTTAACCCAAAGATTGGAATATTCTGGAATATTGTGTTTTGAAAATTCGTGATAATAATTGAACCCAACCTTGGAAATGACATTATTTATGACGCCGTAAAGAACTAGAATAGAAAAAATAAAAAAGGGCCATAACGTCCTTAAAAAAGGGCCTAAATTGATATTCGGCTAGTTTTTGCGCAGTTTTACCATGGCCGCGCACTGTATCATAGAAACACCGCTGGTTTCGAACACAATTTTAAATTTGGATTGCGCCATGCATACCCCCAGCGCCCAAATCCATTGAATCATATCATGGATGCCTATATCATTGTATGCTGAGATCGTCACCGCCCATCCGGTGATGCACTTAACGCGTTTGCAAATGATTTTCCCCAGCTGTTGCCACCACCAACATCACCACCACTGCCATTACCGCTGCACCTGTGGCCCAGTCCGACAGCCAGCCCCAGCCTGAGTTCCTGCCTATAGGTTTTACTGCATCTGGAGCCTGTTCTTTTCCCCTCCTAGTAGTATATATACTTGTAATTTTGCTAGTCTAAGAAACCGCATGGAAAAATTCAAATCACTGGGAGTTGGGGATTGGGGCTGTGGATGGGATGGGATAGGATGGGGATGGGGCTGGGGCTGAGCTGTTGTAGCACTTTGCACCTGTCGTCCGCCCTACGCATCTAAAAAATCAAGCGCAGCTTTAATTGATGCAACAACAACAACAGCAGCAGCAGCCGCAGCAGTCATCCAAGCGAGGGGGAGGGCGATGGTGAGGGCAGTGTGGGGTTGGGCGATGGGGCAGAATCGTGTTGGCTGGGAACTAGTCGCGGCAAAAATGTTGTAAGAAATGCGTGGATCGGGGGCCAGGCAGGTCGGAGTCCAGTCCAGTCGGAGCTGTGGCAGCTGCCGCTGACAGAGTCGGAGTCGCAGAGGAAAAGCGGCCCTTGGAGCAAATGTTGGCGGGCCGCGTCCTAAATGGGCATTGAAATTAAATGCAGCTGCTTTAATGATGCTGACGCTGACGCTGATGCTGTTGCAGTTGCAGTTGCACTTGCGCACATCCAAGGATGGGCTGCGGATGGGAATGGGGTCCAGGCCTAAGCAAATCTGAGAATATGCCACAAATGTTGCTCTGGTGGGCGTGGGGCTGGGCGTGGCACTGCCCTGGTGGCTCTCCTGCTCCCTCGTCGTGGTGGGCGCCAGCAATCTGCAACAGCAACAACAATCTGCAACACGGCGCCTTTTGCCTTTTTGGGAGGTTTAATGGGAGTTGCCGTTGCCTTTTTTGGTGCAACGAAATCAAGAAACAAAAATCTTTTTATCGCTCCCAGCTCTTTCTCTCCTCCACAGATGACGACAATGACGATGATGCGGTTGATGATGATGATGATGATGTTGATGTTGATATGGTTTGTTAGTTTCTCGGTTTCTCGGTTTCTCAGTTTTGTTAGTTTTTGTCTCTTTAAGTTGAAGGCAGCCCCGTTCACGGAACGAACGTTCCCGTAGTTCCATAAAACTAAATGCTGACCGAAAGGAGACCTCGCAAAAGCGAAAGACTGGCATTTTGGCCTAAACTGCTGCTCAAATGATGGCAATTTGGTCCGAGACTAGCCCTTGTGGCACGACGCACCCACAACTGGCCGGGATCATCGCCATCGCCATCGCCATCGATAAACGGCCTCCACAGCAGGGACTGAAGAGTGTCCTGGACATAGGTCAATCGGTTGTCTGTGGGCCCTCCTTGGACGACGAATTGATTGGGAAGTTAGTGGGAAATATTTGCAATTTATGCTGCGAATACCACTTGCAAAACCGTAACAAATATCCATAGAATAATCCATTAAAAAGCCTGTAGATGGAATATCTATGACAATCTCTTTTCCTTTCAACTAATTTTCTCATTTAATTGTTATTTAAAATCCAAGGAGGTGTCACATTTGCCTGTCTAATCTTCAGACTTGTCAATGGTTATGTGCTGACCTTACACAACACCATCTCTTCGGAGCTGCACTGCGCAATAAGTTCAATTAAATTTGAAAGAACATCATCGAAATTGTGTGTCGTTCCCATTATCATCATCCTGCATATTGCATATTGTGGGACCTTTTGTTGTGCCCAAATGTGAGCAAACAAGGCAACAATAACAAAATGTGTGTTCTCACACAAAAAGATATAGTAATCACGTACTCCGTGCACAGGCCTACGAGGCACGCGTCGGAAACCACCCCGGGAATCCGAATCAGAATCGTATGGAATCCAACGGATCGCAGGTGCCAGCCAGCACATTAGGGTGGGATCCGATCCGATCCGATCCGCGGACTTATCAGGGCCCAAGGCACACGGCTGTTGCTTCTCAGAGACGAGAGAATCACACGAGAACCACAACAGTTGCTCATGGGACTGGGGATGGAATCGGGTAATGAAACTGAGACCCTGTGAGGGTGGGAAAACCTACTCGTATCGTGAACTCGAAGGGGGGACTATTTGTTGGTCGTCGACTAATGGGCAGAGTGCTTTCAGTGGAAAGGGGCTTGCTTACGGGTGGAAATATTTTGTTTGCGAAATTCCCAAACGATTGGAGAGATTCAAATGAGAAGATGGATGGGCATGGCATTCTTATAAGGTGCTTTGAGAGGCATATTGTGGGAAACGGACCGAGAACTTTCAGTTTTCGACCGACCACTTCCCGAGCTTCTTTTGTTTGTTTCGAGTGGAGTGTGTGTGTGTGTGTGGAGTGTGGAAAGTGGTGCAGCAATTACATGATCAAAAATTCTCCTCGCACTTTACAAAATTACTGAAATGCTTTTCACACGGCCTTAATGTGTGGGACTGAGAACCTTCCGTCCCATCAGGGCCGAATTCGAGTCGAGGTTCAAGCTGTTCCTTGGCTGCCCTTCCTTCTACTCAAGCAGATGCTGAATCAGCGACAGTTACAGATACAGATACACACACAGCTACAGATATGAACAAATACAATATCCTGGCCGAATCTTAATGAATTGAGAGCCATTTGGGGACGCGCTGCTAAACGGGCATTACCTATTAAAATTAAACCATAAGCTCCATAAAAGCTGACAGTCCGAGAGCAGCTGAAAAAAGGGAATTTTGGCTTTCGGATCCCAGGCTAGAGATCACAAAATGAAGCGTTAATGATGGCCGAACAAAAAAGGATACGGCGCCTTTTGATTCTATACGTATTTCTCTGATCTTTTCACTCTTTTTTGTTGGCCCAAAACTTTTATGACCGAATGAATAAACAAAAAAAACAAAAATTAAAAAAAAAGCTGACCATTTCGGTTTCAGTTGGGTTTCGGGTTGGGTTTATGGTCGGCGACACCTTTTAAGCGCGCCAATCGAATCAATGTTTTAACACGGGAATACCATTTCCAAAACGAGCTCATTAAGGACTCCCGAATATATCTGCGAGGCTACTAAAAAATATATGAGACAAGCCGAAATTCTACGAATGCTGCAGCAGCTGCAATCGCCGCGAATTGGGCAATCGGAACGGGAACGGGAACGGGAACGGAGTGGGGGAAGGCGAACGGAGAGCGGAATTCATATTCATTTGATTTCACAATCCTGCGAAAGTGAAACCGTCAGGTGGCAGGTGATTTGGTGAGGCCTCTTTTTGTCGGCCAACAAGTTTTGGCAATTTGAAAAAATCTCTGCGCTAATTACTTGACTGGAATGGGACCCAGAACTGGGACGTGCAGCTGCTTGGAAATCGGGGATTGGAGCTGGGAACGGGAATGGCATTTGGACGGGGACTGGGACTGGGACTGGGACTGGCAGAGAGACAGCTCTGCTTTTTGCCTTGTTGCCTAATTGAACTCATCAATTCGGACTTAATGAAGTGGCAGCCAGAAGGCAGCAGCCTCCGAAGGCAGCCCAGAAAATGTCGCCTCGCATTTTCAACTCCAGCGACTTGCAGCGATGCAATTCATGAGGCATCTTGCGGCTTAAACCGTATATCTTTTGTTTGTCTCTGTTTTTAGTTTTTTGTTTTTTTTTTGGCCGATTGGCATGACCCGATAACGGGGAATAAAACACATTTGCAGTCGATTCCGCGAACGAGGAGGAGCTTCCTGTACAGCAGCTACTGCAGCCAATGGCTACTGTGGCAGGCATTTAATTAGCAGGTTAATTGCCCATGCAACTGACTCTCCCTCTTCCTCGCCCCCTCTCTGGCATGTGGCATTTGGCAACTTCATTAATAACATCGATAGCCGCAGCCGCAGCCGCAGCCGCAGCCGCAGCCGGATCCCGGCCAAATGCCGTTGGTCATAGAGACCCAAGGAGCCACTAGTCGTGGCTGTGGAGTCTCTATCGATACCCGCGGTGACAAATGATATGTTGACAACGGACGGACGGCAGTTGCAAAATTTTGACTCTGGCCTATCGCCAAAAGGAGAAGGAGAAGGAGGATGGGATGGGATGGGATGGGAGGAGATGAGATGAGACTCTGCCGCAGCTTCATTTGCGAAATCTTCCACTTATGATAGGTGCACGGGTCGATGATCAGCCGATGGACCACAACAATTACTCACTGATATCTGCACCCGTCGGGGGGACTTTAGAGGAGCTTTACAGCTCTTACCTTTACAGCCAGCCACACCGCTCACCATCGATCATCATTGAGTGGCCCTATCTGTGGACTTATTGTTGAGTGGGCTGCCAATCCCATGTGGAGATCCACGGAGGATCGCATGACTTGTATGTCTGATTCCCACACAAATCTGGTTGCTATAGCGCAGTATTTCCCCTTTACTCACCAAGTGGATGGAGAGATCGTACTCTTCTTCTCATCCAAAAGGAAGAGGAGTACTATTACCCCTAACTCTGGCATATGAGGAGGAGTACTCTTCTCCTCATCCACAGTATTACCCCTAACTGTTTCTGCTCCTCCATCTGAAGGGGAAGTCAGTTTCAGAGTAGGGTTTACCCCAGGCTAAACCCCTGCCAGTAAAACCCACCACCAGTTTTCTCCTACCCACAATATAGCAGGGGTTTTGAGGCATTTGTAACCCCTCAACCCCTGCGTGGAAACAAGTTCCACAGAGATTTTTCCCCGCTTTTACCCCTACATTGCCCCTCACGGCGCATGCGCAACCACTGCCCCAGCCTGAGCCGCGGCTCCAACTCAGAGATCCAGTGGAGACTTGGAGCGAGTGCTCTCTCTCTCGCGATCTTTGCTCTCCGACTGGCTCCTCGAACGACTCTCTGAGCTGCTTTCTGAGTTAGCCAAAGCCAGACCCAGACCCAGACCCAAAGCAAAACCCGAACGAGCCGCAAACGAATTGCATTGGTAATCATGCGGAAATGATCGCGCTGACCTTTCGGGGAGTCCACCGACTGCCGACTGCATTCTGTTCTGTCTGCATTCTGCGGTTGCAATCCGGCAAGAGTTATGACGACTGCTGGGCCGCCAGGAGGACGGACCCATCTCCGAAGCATCATCTCAGCATCGGATTCCATGCAAATCTCTGCAAATGCAGCAGCGACCTCTTGATCTGCATTGCTGCACTCAGTCAATACGATTATTATTGATTTGCCCAGCCTCTCGAAAGGCTCTCCAAGGTGAACCTGGAGAATCTGAATCTGAACCTGAACCCAAAGCAAAACCCGAATCCAAACCCGAACTCCAACTCCAACTCCAGCTCGAACCTGAACCTGAACCCTGTGGCGCGCAATTTGCGGCTACGTGCCAGAGATTTGTGGCCTGAAATCAGTTTGAACTGTCGGGGATCGGAGGAGCTGCACTTGGAGCCTTGGCTACGTGTCGGGTTCAGGCTCAGACCCCCTCCAGACTCCCTCCAGACAGCAACTGGAGCTCAATAACTGAGAAACAATCATCAGATCAGGGTAAAGTCAAGGCATTTCAACTACCCATACTCCGATTCGGGCATTTTCTTCGTAATTTTATTGATTGTGAAAGTAGTTTGAACTTTTTGAAAAAAAATATAAATTTTAAGGGGGTTTAGTGAATATTCAATCTTAATATATCCAAAGGAATATTAACCTTTACTTGATGATACAGAAAATAATAGATTTGAATACCTTAGCCAATCATACTATATTTCGTGTAAAATCATCACCGTTTTCCTTTAAATATCCCCCCATCAAAGCCAGGGAATGGACGTTCATTACGACCACAATTAGTCACTCACTTGGAGGCGGCTTAAGGCGGCGGCGATCATGGAGGGGATTACTTTATTTGGGATCTGCCCCGACCATGTTCGACTTCAGCTTTAGGTAAATGGCATTTTAATCAAAATTGTCGCCTTCGGGGCTGGTGCGCCTGCGCCTCCGCCTGCGCCTCCGCCTGCGCCTGCGCCTCCGCCTGCATTAATATTGTGCAGTATTACGAGGTATGGCTACAAATTGCTCGGACAACGGCGCTGATGGCCCTGGCAGCAAATTGAAGCTGCCTAAATGTTAAACAATTTACACTCCACTCCACTCATTCCCTGTCTCTGTCCCTGTCCCGGCTCTGGCCAGCGGACTCGGATCCGATCCGTCGTCGTGCATTAGTCAGAGATTGGACTCTTGGCAGCCGAAAAAAAACTTGTCTGCCGCTGCTCTTGGTCAAGTGGCTGAGCGTCTGGCTTGTTGGCTGACTGCCTGACTGCTTGGCTGACTGCCTGGCTGGGTCTTCTCTAGTCTAGTTAATTTAATTTCAACGTCACGTCGTCACAGTTGGCCGTCATCGCGGTCTCAGGTCTCAGGTCCCAGTCCCAGTCCCAGTCCAAGTCTGAGGCTCTCCATTGAGGCGACTGATTTAAATTTTCTGCCTCTGCCTTTGGTTTTTCTCTTGGTTTTGCTTTGGGTTTTGTGGTCAAACCTCTGATTTTACACGATTGCGCGTCTTGGAATCGCCTTTCGAGGTCATGGGAAAAACAGTTTCCATTCGTCTGTCCACTGGGCTTTTTATTTATATTCATTTTGCATGCGATTTCAAGTGGAAACGGGAACCAAAAGCAATTCAAATCAGCTCAAGAAACGCAACAGAGGTATTATTTATTTTGGTTTTTTTTTAAGCAAATATTGAGAAATAAAAGTTTGAAAAACGTTCCTCAAATACTTGGGAAACAAGAACCGACATTAACCAGACCATTTATCCAAATACATTAAAATAATCTCCTCACTAACTTTATTTAATATCCTTTGATTAGCTGCACCCTTGAGGCACCTGCAGGCACCCCTATATTATTAGCTTGCATCCAAACTTGACCCAATTTCCAGACCATCAAACCGATCCCCTGGTCAGGCTCTCTTTCCCTCAGTCTGTGGATCAGTGTGGCAGCGTTACGAGCGGCTCAGGCCCTGGTGGGCAATGCCAAACAATATCTGCTTAATGACTCAATTCCATTTAATTGAACATCGGGCCCGGGCAATTACACCAGACATTTAGTGGATTTAATGCGACCACTTGACCGACTCCAGTCGTTCATTCTCCGGCTCTCTTCTCTCGGCTGCCTTTGGCTTTCTGTCTGCCTTTCAGTCCGCCAGAGAGACAGAGACGTTTTCCACATAATTAAAAGGCCGGATTCTAATTGTGGAACCGCCCCGCCGACAAAATGTGTCAGAAGGCATTTGGTGGGGCATTCGTTTATGCAAATGCCACAACAACTCCCCAGCTGCAGTGCAGACTGCGCAGTGTTGCTGTGGTTGCCTTCAGCGGGGTGTGCGAATGACAAACGACTTGAACTTGCAACGCGGCGAAAAAAAGAGGAAAAATGGAAAATGAAATTCGCAAAATTTAATAAAGTTTGTCGGTCGCCATAAATTGCGTTAAATGTTTATAATTTACATGTGTGCAACATGCTGCGAGAAGTCAGGGACGGAGAAGCAGGCGGAGACGGCGTCGCGCTGCGTTCGAAGGTAAACTGCAGTGGAGTTTGTGTCTTGAGTCTTTCGTTTCGTTTCGTTTCGATTCGATTCGATTCGATTCGATTTGTCTGCATTTTCGGAGGCGCAGTGCGTGTGCATTTGCATTTGCATTCGCCTGCTGGTGGCAGAATTTTTTAATTGATATTTAATTGCCCGCACACACACACACACACACATACACATTTATGAACAAAATTATATTTATTCCGATATGCATAAAGTTTTTTATTATTGATTTTTAATGCCCGCAGCTGCAAATTGAACGCAAATGTAATTTGATTTTATTATTTTAGCAGCGAACACAAGTTTTTTTTTATTGAAAATTAAGAGCAGCTGGGCCCCAGATCTCGAGCTCAATCCCGATCTCGATCTCAAACAAAGGACAAGAAGGTGGCAAAGCTTCTGTGCAGGTGCCCCCAAAAGTGGCTGCGATAATCAAAAAAACAAACAAAAGATGGAACAGAACTACTCCGGACCTAACCATCTATTGTCCTTTTTGGAACAGCACAGCACAGAGCAGAACAGAACAGACCCTCGTCTAACACTCTTCAAAAGTTCAATTGAAGTTCTCACGTTCGCATTTCTTTGGCTAATTTGAATGCGGGGCTCTCTCGGGGCTCTCCCGGGGGTCGGATTGGGTACGATATTCCGATTCCGATGAAACAGGAAACGCATTCGAAGCGCTTTTGTTGGCTGTGGTGTGGGAATGTGGCCGGCGGCTCAGCGATTACCTTACCTGCCAAATGGCCAAAGCCGAAGCTCACAGCTCCTTCGGGACCGTCCCCTCTAATTGCGACTAACTGGGCCAAATTTGTCTTGTCTGGCGGCTGCGGGCGCTGGGGCTTGGACTGGGATTTGGATCTACAATTAAGCTAAATGGCAGGGCGATCGAAAGAGAGAGACCGAGTGATAGATGCAAAAGCATTCTCCAAAACTATGGCATAGGGCTTCCACAGGGTTAAGTGATAAAAGAAGAATCAAAGAATGAAATGGTTGAGTATCAGAGAAAAGTGGCCTGGTAGAGAGAAACACACCCATGATTATACCATAAGTCTTTCTTTTATTTGTTGTGTTATTGTTTACTCAGTAAAATTATAAAACTATCAGTTTTCTGAATAATTTTGCTCAACATTTTCAAAAATAAACGCAAAAAAATGCACCAAAACAGAAACAGCACCTCCATGTAATCACGCTGCCTCCGGCCCTCTCCGCTCCGCTCCGATTGCTATAGCTATTGCGATGGCTTTTGCCTTTTCCCAAGTTCAAATATCTTTCTTTGGTTATCTGGTGGTTGTGTACGTGGAGTAAATCTGCAGATTCGTAACTATCTGGCTGCCCGCGGCCTAAATGGCCAGCCACAACGAGAGCAGCGGCGGTGGAGTGCAGCGTGTGGAGTGCAACATTGAATGCAGCAAGCAAAGCCAAGGATTTTGTTGCGTCTGCAACTCCATGCAACTTTCGTGGCATGGCGTCTGCGGCCCACGGCCAAGATTTGGCGCCATTGAAATTGAACAACATGCAAAACACAACGAAAGGAGAAATAAAGATAAAAATACAACAACAAAAAATAAGGAGAATTCGAATTGGAGCTGCTGCAACGAGAACAGCAATGCCACAGACCACGCACCGCAGCTCCAGTCACAGCCACAGCCACAGCTACAGCTAAAGCCAGAGATACAGACTCTGCCTGAGAGGAAGAGACCCCAACCCAACCTCAGCCCCAAAGACATTTGTGTGGCACGATTGGGGTTTTGTTCAGCCAAAGACAACAGCATTGAATGCTTTATTTGGTAGTGAAAACGATTTGCCAGCTTGGTGCCAAGTTATGCGTCGCCCAAAGGAACTGAGGGAACATAAAACCTCCAGGCGCCCCTAGGCCGCCCAGCTGCCTGCCTGCCACACGGCCATGGCCATGGGCCGTGGAGTCTCGGGTTTCCGTCTATTGCCATGTGTCAGTCGCATCGATCGAATGGCAGAGCATTAACTATAATTTGGCCAAGAAAACGGTTCCCGAAAGCAGTTTACATGTTGCTGCATTGTCAATGGCAATGGCAATGGCAATGCCGATGCCAATGCGTTTGTCATCTCCCAGAGACACGGGACTGCAACCACTGCAACAGCAACAGCAACAGGAACAGCAATTGCAACAAGTCTTGTCAGCTTTTTGGACAAGTCAGGCAGCAGCAGCAGCAACAAGAGGGACACATTATCAAAAGGCGCCGCGTTTGCTTCCGCCATCATTAATAATCTGAATGACCATATGCTGATGCTGATGCTGATGCTGATGCTCCTTCTGCTCTGCTCTGCTCTTGCTCCTGCTCCCAATACCAATACCAATCCGAATCCCAGCACTGGAGACTGCTCTTGTTCTGATGTTTCCCGATCTTGTTGCTGTCATTTTGCTTGGACTTTTAATTTATTTATGGCCGCCGCACTGCCAACTGCATTGAAATGCCAACGTGCCGCCGCCAATCTGGACGAGGACCAGAGATCACAGAGGATATCCTTATCCAGCTCCAGCTACAGCTCCAGATCGAGATGCCATTGGCAGGAGTGTCCCCCCTAAATGGCAATTAAGCAAACAATTTATAGCGAAAATGTTCAATTTAATTAATGTTCGAATTGCACGCAGAAATTAGCAAACACATGTGCGAATGGAAAACTCTTCTCTTCGTAGGGACTGCAATGGAAATGGAAGTGGATTTGGATTTGGAATTGGAACTGGAAGCTTGTGCCTCTGGCCAGAATTGCCAGCAGGAGGAGCAGCAGGAGCAGCAGGAGGATAAACATGTGGAGGGAGTTACAGGCCATAAACACGCCAAAATTTCGACTCAAAGAGGAGGCTGACTCCCGATGGCTTGAAGGCTGGCTATGGCTATGGCTGTGGCTGTGGCTGTGGCTGTGGCTCTGGCCGGCCAACCAGCGCCAGCAATTTAAATAAAACTTTTGCTTAATTGCAACTGGGAGCTTGCAACTGCGAATCGGTTGCATGTTGATGCAACTTTACCTCTGCCTCTCCCTCTGCCTCTGGCAACCCCATTCCCTGAGTTCCTCCGTGTATTCCACAACTGCCGTTTGTGATCGTTAATTTAAATTGAACACATTTAGGACATGGACATGGGATGGTCGGTCGGGTTGGTCGGGCTGGTCGGGTTGCTCGGGTCGGTCGATGGGTGCTTTAATTGCCATCAAATCGCTGCCAGCCTCTGTCTTCCAGGTATCCACGTTACCCTCCTGATCCCTCCTGATCCCTCACCCCTTAAGCCGGGGCTAAACGATTTCGTTTACTGCAAGTGCCCATCATTTTGGGTCCGTCCGCTCCACGTGCTGAAAGTGATTTCGGACTGCTGCTCCTTTCACTCTCCTCCTGCTCCTCCTCCCGGAGACAGAGGGAGAGACAGAGACAGAGAGACTGACTCTCTGCCCGCCGGACATTATAGTCATGGCGAACCGGCAATTAAGCCTTCCATGCTCTACCCCTGCCCCAATCCCCAGTCCCCAATCCCTTGCCCGTGCCCCTTCTTCTTGGCCGGGAATCGGGGAGTGGAAGCTCAAGCTCAAGCCTTTTGCCTAATGACTTTTTAATTGGCTTCCAGGCCAAAAAGTTTGCGAAATTTGTCGATCGTTGATCTCCCCCAGAGGAGAGCCTTTCCCCCACTCATAGACCAACAACTACCTCGGACGATGGTAATTCGAGCTATCCGATTGAGCCATCAGCCAGCCAAATGATTCGGCCAAGTAATTTGAGCCGCTTGGATCTAAGCCTCGATTCGCACCCAGGACACATCAGAAGCCAGAGCTTGGAGATGGGACTGGGACTGGGACTGGGACTGGGACGGGAACTCCAGATGATGGCGTGTCAGCTGCAGCTATAATGTCTCAATCAGCCAGAGTCTGGTGCCAATAAAAAGCAGAACTTGGGAGCCAAACAGTAGCCAAAAATAAAAGATGCTCAAATTACAATCGGCACACTCTTAAAATTGCCTTACAACTTTTAAACAATGAAAAGAATCCATTTGGAAATATACTTTAGAAATATTCCCCGATTCGAAATTGAGTTTTTGATTTATCTTCAGGATTTCTCTAACCTTTCTCTAGACCATACAGAACTGTACATACATGTTCTTTGTTCTTCTCCCGATAATAATGGGAACAGAACAGAGCAGCCCTTCTCTCCGAGGGACGCTTCTTGCCCCTCTCAAAATATCATTTATATCTTCAAATCATCGGGAACTTACATCTTCATGCACCTAAGAGAGTACAAATGATGAGCATTTCTGTGGTCTTTCGGCTCAAAAATGATGTGCAGGCACGCAAGCACAGCAGAACCCCCGACAGAAAGGCAGAAAGGCAGAAAGACAGACAGACAGACAGACAGAGGTAGAAAATTCAATTAAGGAACTGTCCCTCGGTCGGCCTTTGACATAACTTAGATGGCGGTTGGTCTCGGGCTCCCACTCGTGATTTGGATGTGGGTTCAGACCAAGACCAAGACCAAGACCCAGACCCAGACCCTGGCCCCAGCAGGGTGTGGCGCCTGGCCAGGACATGGACATGGACATGGACATCGGCTGGCCATCGGCAATCGACAGCCAAGTCCAAGTCCAAGCCCAAGCGCAGCGGGTATTGTGCATTTTAATGCCTCTGTCGGTGGCAATATCGAAGCTGGGACTGGGACTGGAACTGGGAATGGGGATCGACGATCGGGACCGGGAACGGGAACGGGAACGGGGACCAGGCCTGTCTTTCTGTTGTTTATGTTGGTGTTATTTTCATTGCAAACAAATGATGAGGAACACGCAAACGCACTCAGACATGGGCTCCAATTCAACTCAACGACTGCTGGAGCAAGTTCAGTCCAGGTCCAGGGACCTGGGGCTGGGGCATGGGCTGGACTCTTTCAAATTGAAATCACAATGACTTGAGGACTTTTCAGGTCGCCAGTGAGTGGCAGCCACATAAATTTCATCGGAGAACGAAATTTGAACGAAACTTTTTGGATGATTTTTATGGTTACTTAAAGTGGAAACTGCAGAGGCCTTGGAATTGGGATAGCAAAGGAATTCGTGGTAGTCGTCTTTGAGGAAACTTTAAGAATAACATTTAAAAATTCCTTCTGCTCCTTCTGCTCCCAACCTTACCCAAGCCCCAAAATATCTGGATTTTCTAGAGCATCCTCGACAAATCGATTGCATCTCAATTTTTTTGTTCGTTTTTTGTTCCTCTTTCCTCATTTTTTTTTAATTTCATGCTGAGAATATTTTATACCAAAAGCTGCAGCCACAAAAAAAAATCCCCCAAAAAAGATATTTTATACATCTTTTGCAGTTTATTAAGGCTGATTGAAATTTATGCGGCAGCCGCTGGACGGCAATCTCTCTGGAGAAAAATGAGGAGAGAAAGATGGCAGATGGGAGAAATTCCATCAGAGTGCTAATGCGTGTTTGATGCGGCTCGCAGGTGTTGAAGCAACTGCATTTTTATGATAAGATAGCGCGCGAGCCGAGTCAGGCCAACCCGACCCGAAAATAAAGGCGAAACTTTAATGAGACGTCCGTGGCGGAGGACTTTGGGGCACACAGCAGGCCACTGGTAGCGGGATAGCGGGATAGCGGGGAAGCGGGGCATCCATCCTCCTGGGGTGCGACCATAAAGCTAACTGCCGCTGGAGTTATGGTAGATGTTGCATATGAAAAATGTTGCTTGTGCTGACGTTACAGCTGTAGGTTGAGGCTTACGTGGAAGATGGAGCTTAGATTCAAGAGGAAGATGGATCTGAAATAGGAGCTGAAATGAGTTAAGGTCGCAGCTAGAGTCAGAGCTAAAGTCAGAGCCTGTTTGATTGACAAAATCGTGACTTGGGCTACGCCCTGGCCACCACCCACGCACCGGCACAAGCACCGGCACCGGCACCGACGCCGACAACATTGTGTTTTGCTGCCCCGTTGTTGCCTCCACCTGGGCCGCAAATTGAGTTTGCTTGGCGGCCTTTGTTTACTTGGCGGCCAGACAAGTGCGTGGGCCTGCCCCAACCGCCAACCGCCAACCGCAGACCACAGCTGCCTCGAAAGGGACGCGACGCCAGTCCCAGCCTGTACCATTCCAGGCACAGTTCCTGGACCCGGGACCCGGGACCTGGGACCTGGGACCAGACCAAGCTCTCACTCTCTGGCGACATCTGCGCCAGCAATCTACGGCAATTTCTCTTAGACCCGCTCGACCCGCGACGACGAGTAGACGTGCCTTTATAAGGCAAACGAGCCGACAACTAGCCCCGACATCGGTGGGGATCGTGATCGTGTGGTACGACAGTGGTGCAGCTGCACTCACCAGCGATGGGCCACAGGAAATGTTGGATCGTGATTCGGTGGTATTCAAGAGCAACTGTAAGGAATTGATTGCAGGAGGAAAGTGGAAGGAAATTATAAGAACAACACTTGGAAGAAAACTTACTCAAACCTTGGCAAATTTGACCTTTATTTGTTGTAGATCATAGAAAAGTGCTGCTCAAGGGATTGAAGGTATTCCAATAAAATAATATTTTCCCTAAGAAACAGAAGCTTCTTTTCAAGATTTCCTCTCCCCCTCTCTCCTTACGATCTGGCACTGGTACTTTTTCCATTGCTGTTAGAAATCACGACTCCCATCTCTTCCATCTTCTATCCCCCACTCCTCCATCTTCCATCTCTAGTGCTTGCCCCCAGACGCAGCAAAATGTTCTGGTTAGGACTCATTTATGCCGTTGTCTGGGCAATCGTTGCGTGTGTCTTGGTCTGGCTGTTGGTCTGGCTGTTGGTCTGGCTCTGGCTTTGGCTCTGGATTGTGGATGGGAGTGGGAGTGGGAGTGGGAGCGGTGCCGCGTGGGCTAACTGCAGGTGTTCCCATAGACTGATGGGCGCCATTAGAAACTGATGTGGGCTGCTGGCGGCACGCCCATTCCAATGGGAAGGCGCCAGGAAAAGGCCAAATGAATGGCATGGCGCGTCACTCGAGAACTCGCCGTCGTCTCGGGACACGACACAAAAACATGTATTCGTATGCAAATTATCATCAGAGACGGCGACAATGGTGACACATAAAATGCAGTTAAAGGTTGGCCACTCCACTCCACTCCACTCCACTCAACCAGCAGCAGCGCCTCCATCCATGGTCCAATCCGGTCCAGATGCATGTCCAGTCCGGTGGCTTGTCCAACTGTCGTCGTTGTCGTCGTCGTCGTCGTCGTCGTCGTCGGCCGTTAGCCATGTCAAAGGGGAGAACAAGGCGCGTTCCGGCTGACAGACAATTACGCTAATGGGACACAAATGGCAAATTAATTAGCTGCGGGCCATGCTCCCGAAACACAGCCACGACTAGCCAGCAGTCCACTCTAGTCTCCAAATGGATGCTGGGAGGCAGCGAGAACTTGTCCGGAGATGTGCTCCCAGGTTTGGGCACATAAATTGACCAGGCGACAGCCTGGGACATCTCTAAAAAAAAAGACCTCTCGTTCGTACCGAGCTCCTTATAGAGTTTAACATACATACGAGTATACTCGTACGAGTACTCTGGTGTTCTAGTGTTCTGGTCAGGAAATCGCTTGCCCTTATATTTAATTGCTTGCAATTCAACCGATCGATGGCTGTAATCCGGGGACAGGTGTCTATCATACAAGTGCTTTGGATTTGCCTGCGAATTTATTGCGGTAGCGGTATCGGCAGCTAGGGAACCGCCTCACTGATTGCTAATCGGCCGCCGGCCGCCGGCCTCCGGCCTCCAGCTGCTGGCGCCGTGGCAGCCACAGCATGTAAATTCGTTGTATGCCCCAGAGCAAGGCAATAATAATAATGTCCATAATTATATACGAGTATATACGTACATATATATGGTGGCGAGCAAAGTCAATGAACAAGCGGCGACAACAATGCCAACAGCAGCAGCAGCAGCACCAGCAGCAACAGCAGCAACAGCAGCAACAAGTTACAGCAGCAACAATGCCAGAGACAAGAAACAGCCGCAACAATGGCCAAGTTCTTATCGCTTACAACTTGTTTCGATTTCATTGACCAACTATGGGCAGTGGGCAGCGACGGGTGACCGACGACCGAGCTGAATTTGGCCAAGAGGCGCATTGTTGCTGCCCAATTGTTTAATTGCCAGCGTATGCGGCGCCATAAATGCCTCACAATGGTAGGGGTGTAGGGGTAAGAACGAGCAGTCAGTCGATCCATAATTGCAGCTATTGACGAGGCGGGGATCTGCTTTGAATCCACATCATCCTACCATGGCCATGTCCATGTCGATGTTCAAGTCTGGCGGCTAATGATAGGGCCCCCTCTCGCTCGACTGCCTATAAAAGTGAAAAGAACATAAACTTGAAGCGCAGCTCGGCCGACATTTGGCGGCCAAAGGGAATTGGTGTGAAATTGGCCCCGGCCGGTAAAACCTTCCTGGAAGGCCCAGCACTACCGACACTCCCGACACTCCCGACACTCGAGCCGTGTAATTAGGCATGTTCCAAGCCCCTAAACCCCCGGAGGCTCGCTTTCCGGGGCATTTATCAGTGCAAACAAGCGCTAAACCACGGACTGGACTGGAAGCACAATCAGAATCAGAAGGAGATATGCCCTTTGGCCAGATCGCGGGCATCGGCTTTATGCCACAACTAATAAGGATAATTGCAACGCCGACTGGGCGTTAAGTGAGTCCCGCGACCAGCTCTAAATCCGACTTCGAGTCTGGCTTTGGCTTTGGCTTTGGCTTTGGCTATGGCTATGGCTTTAGCTTCAGCTCCAATTTCGATGCGGAAATTTGACAAATTGGCATCGTCGAGGCTGTTGTTGGGGCTGTCGTGTAAACGGTTGCAGGTGTTTTCGCTGGGCGTGGCCGGGACCCTCTTTCGGTCCGATTTGTATCGCTGTCCAATTAAGCCGTGCAACATGGGGCAAGCAAGCAGCAACATGTTGCCAGCCCGCGATATTGCTAACGAAGCACTGACAATGCATTCATTGCCGTCACTTTGACACTCCCGCAAAATCAGCAACAGCAACAGCAGCAACAGCAGCAACAGCAGCCACAGACAGCATTTGCAGAAAGAGAATTACGAAAAATTCATTACGATTTCGATTTAAGTTGAATAATTATTTATCTAGATAATGCTACTCATTCGGCTGGCTCGCTCTCCGTCTGGGTCCGTGGGTCCATGGTGTCCATGGTGTCCATGGTGTGATTCATATCAGTGCAATTGCAGGCGTGTCAGCGACAGTTGCAACGACAGCAACAGTTGCCGCTGCTTCGGCTGGTGCTGCTGCTGCTAGTGCTGCTAGCAGCAACAATCTCGGCCTGCAAATGGCAATGGCCGCAGACACTGACATAAAACAAATAGACTGTCAGTTTACGGAGCATTTGGTATGACTAAATGTGGCTGTGATTGTGCCTCCTGCCTGGGGCTCTTTGTTCGTTCCGATACTGTTTTATCGGGTGGGTGGGTGTATGTATGAGGATAATCGTAATTGCAGCAGTAGCAGGAGTATAATATATGGATATATGCTGTAATGACGATAAGAGGACACTTCCTTCTTGCTTACAGGCAACTCTTCCTCTTAGCAGGAAAGACTTTACTCCTACGTGTTGGTCCCATTTTATAAATATTGGATGGAAATAATCTGAGCACAATTCTGAACAATTATTGATCCATTTCAAATCCTCTGAAATGATAATTTGTCTAGCGGTTAGGAAATCCACAATTGGAGAAATTATCCCATGGTTAATTACCTGTAACATTTCTAAGCGATTCCATTCAACAGAAGCCAAGAACTAAACCAAAGCGAAGCGAAGCTGATCTAATGCCAAGATTAATGTCATACCCGGCGACAAAGGCGCTGGGAAGCTGTGGCATTAGCTGAACTCTGGAATGGGCCGCTACATGCATGTATCGGCCCACCGACGACTGCACCTGCACCTGTCAGCTGCAGGAGGATTGTGTACCGCCCTCCCCTCCGCTGGCCCCCTGGGCGTGGCCATACTTAGCATATTTCCCAGGTAAAGCGATGCAATTACAAGTCGACGGCTGCACACGACATGGCATATCGTCCAAATCCCATCAGATAGGGAGCCGACGTGGGGAGACCAGACTCAGACTCAGACGCAGACCGAGACCCAGACCCAGACCCCTACCCCTACCCCTACCCCTACCCCTACCCCTACCCCTACCCCTACCCCTACCCCTACCCCTACCCCTACCCCTACCCCTACCCCTACCCCAGAGAATAAATAATTAAAAATGCGTGAAAATGCTCCGAATGTTATCATTATCGGGACTGCAAAGGGAGCACAAATAAATCAAAGTCCCGACCGACCACTTGGCAGCTCAATTGAAAAGAGCACAAAAAGTTCGAGTATGTATGAATAAATAAAGGAAATCCATTGGCGGGCAACGGCAAATTTTAGCCAAGATTTATGTGGCCATAAAGGCGATTAGAGAGCCAAGCGAAACGTCAAAAGACAAAATGTGCTGCGGAAAAAAAGAGAAATAGTGAGAAACAGAGACGGAGAGACACAGAGACACAGAGACCAGGCATCCCATGTCCAAGTCCAGTTTGCACTTTACACGATTTTGTAATTTATTTCTGACGCTCCGATTGGCGGCGGCATTCTAATGGCAAGTGCCGGGCGACGCCGCCAACTCTGGCATAATTCACGGGGGAAGTTGCCGCCGATGTGGCATGTGGTTGTTTCTGTTGCTGCTGTTGCCTCTGCTGCTGCTGCTGCTGCTGCTGCGACTGCGGCTGCTGTTGCCGGGTCTGTTGCCACTGGCGGTGTTCACACTTCCAATTGCCAATTTGCATATTTTTGGCATACGTAATGCCAGGTAACAACAGCAACAACGCTGGCATAAATCAGAGCCGCGTTTAGGACTTATCGCCCGCCAGCATCTCCGACTGGCAATTCATCTCGCACTCAATTTCCATTCGTTTTGTATTTGCTTACGCGGCGCATAATTAATTCCATTTGGCGCATACGCCAGGTTGTACAAGCGATGGAGATGGCTGCGTGACACGAGGTAACATATGAATGTAGATTGACCTTTTAAGAACAGCTGGTAGTGCGAGCAGGAGAAATATATTCTCCCGCTGAACGCTGATCAGAAATGGGAAAACTGATGAGGCCTACTGTGTTTGGAGAACAGTGATTAGTACACTTCGCGATTCAAAGGCCAGGCTCCCTCCACGCTCCCATCGCTGCTGAACAGATCATTCTCGTCAGCGTCACCCTGGATGTCCTCGTAGTGAATCTTGACCTTAAAGAAGCTGTACATCCCCATAACGAACGAACTGATGCATCCGGAATAGATATAACGATATGAATCGATGATTCATGATGTACATATGTATATCTTGAATGATTTAAAGCATATCAATACGTGTGCGGCCTCACGCTGCCATCTCTGGTTTGACACTCAATCGTACATCGACTTATCTCTTGAAGCGATTTGCGGAACGCCCCATTTGAAATTGGTCTCGCCTCATGTGGGTGTCTGCGAACGGTAATCGAGCCAGGCAGGGCCTGGGAAGCCACAGACTCAACCACAGCCTCAGAGCTCAGAGCCGGCTCTATCTGCGACCCTGCCTCAAAGCCATACCATACGCAGTTCGACGAGTGTCGACCATTGATGCTGTTGATGTGTTTTGACTGGTGCGCTGATTTACGGCCAGCGCCTGCCGAGCGGCAATTTGTTTGCCCGCCAGACGGAGACGGAGACGCAGACGCAGGCGCAAACTCTGATGCAGCCGCAAACGCACAGAAAAGTGGCTTAGACGTGGCCAAGGCCAGGCCAGACCAGGTCGGACGGGGCCGGATAGCATAGGATCGGATAGGCCTGGCAAGGAGGCAAATTAACGCGCCAGTCGCCACATAACTTGCCGTACGCATAAAACATGTTAAGTAATCAATTGCTGGCCCAGCACGGAGGGAGGATCAACGACAGCAGCAGCAGCAGCAGCAGGAGCAGGAGCAACATACTCGTAGAACTGGGCAGTGGCCAAGTGTTCATGGCCAATGCCATTGCCAATGGCTGGAGGGGCAAACAATTGCCGCATTTTTAAGGGCCTCAAACACGTGCAACTTGTTGTCGTTGTCGCCGCTGCTGTTGCCGATGCTGCCCGTTCCCGTTCTCGTTCTCCCTCGCCTTTGCGCTGAGGCTGTGGCAACTTCAAAGTATCCTGCGGCATAATGCGCTTAATAAACCATGAATCACTGTCCAAGAGGAGGCTGTCAGAGAGGCCACAACCACGGCTGCCTCAGCTGCGTCTGCGTCTGCCACAACAACAGCAACGGCAACGGCAACAGCAACAGCAGAAACGACTGCTACAGACGGGGCAACATTGATTTTGTCACGACGCAAACACTTTAAAGGCAATTGCTGAAGTGCGCTGCGTCCACGTCCAGTAAATGATGTGCGCATGTGATAAAGGGCCCCGGCCGGCAAACGATCCCCAGCCAAGATCACCTCTGTCCAGAGGAGACGACGAGAAGAGACCCAAGTCAAGAGGGAACAGTCCCTTGTTTTGGCCGCTGTTGTCGCTGCTTGAGTGGCATAAAAAACGACTTGCACTTGGATGCTTGAGCATGCTCTCCTCTCCTCTTCACTCTTCCTTCCACTGCCACTTCCACTTCCACTCCCACTCCATCCTCCATTCTGTAGCGCTGTCTCTCTGGGCCTCCATGGGGCTATCAACATTCTCAGGTGCGCCTGCGCGGCCTTTGTTTCGGCCGTGGCCATTGGGCATTGGCAAGTTTTGTCAGCTCCTTACTCAGCCAGCCAAAAATCGTCTCTACACCTGCACGGAAAGAAAGCCAGCAGACACACGAGGACACTCTTTGAGACTCCACGAATCCCTTTGAATTCGAGAAAAGAATAGAAAATACCAAGTATTTATTTTTATTGGATTAGTTGGTATTGAAATTTCTCTCAGTGCTTTTATTGGCCAACCCTAAGCCCACCATTGAACTAGTTAAGTTGTTAGCTGGGCCTCAGGGAACGGGCCTGGGTTTGGGACTGGGCCTGGGCCTGGGTTTGGGTTTGGGCTTGAGATCGGGAACCGGAGTGTATCGCACAGCCAGCGGATTTTCAGTTGCAGTTGCAGTTTCTGTTCCAGGCAGGCATCATTAATCAGCCCGGGTTCATCAGCGGCAACATGGTTCATTAGCTTTGGTTAGTTGCGCCTCATGTTGCAGTTGAAGCTGCTGTTGCCTCTGCTGCCGTGCCCGTATGGCGGCCTCCTGTCGACGATTCTAATCATAAGGCACAGCACCAGGACCGGGATTGGGAATGGGAATGGGTCTGGGTCGGGGTCTCTGCCGCTGCCTCAACACCGCCGCCGCCGCTAGCCAAGTTAATTGGCTAGTAGTTTTGCATAGACACAGTCTCAACCTCTGTCTCTGCCTCTGCCCCAGCCTCTGCTTTGGCTTAAACCACAGCATCAGCTGCGGCTTTGGCGGCAAAATCTGAATCAGCGAGCAGCGTCGCGTCTGCTGCTGTCGTCGTTGTCTTATTTGGTAGCAACAAAGGCAGCAGCAGCAACAACTGCAACAACTGCAGGCATTATCAGCATCAGACCAGAGTCTCAGATCCCGCTGTTTGGGCTGTGTGCCTTATGCATACTCGGATTTGCATGTGGCAAGCGTTTTTGTCTCTCTCCTTTTCGGCGCAGGGCCGGAGCCAGACCCAGAGCCAAAGCCAGAGCCAGGCCTAGAGTCAGAGCCAACCAGAGCTGTGGCAGTGATCTTGTCGGAGCGAGTCACGTCCGATAATGTTGACAGTTTCCAGCAGCTTTGGCAGCTACTGTTGAATGCTACTACTCTTCACTCCTCTCCACATGCAAGTGGAGTCGAGGCGGCTGTAAGCGTGGGAAACGGCTAGGCCAGGCCGCATGCCGCATGCCGCATGCCGAATGCCGCATGCTGGCAACATGCGGCTTCCAGATACGTTTACACTCACCCATCAAAGGGAGACAAGACAGCTGCCACAGCCATCTCATCTTCAAACAAAGTATGTTAGATGGTTAAGTTGGCTCCTGAGAAGGGAGCCCCTTCGATCATACATAAGTTCTGTAGTGGAAGAAAAGCCGAAGCCGAAGCTGAAGCTTCCCCTGCCCCCCTCCGGTACTCGTTGACAAATCATGTTGGCAGCCAACAAGTCTATCAAAACCTGACAACATTTGCATCTGGCTGGAAAGCAATCCCGGTCCCCCATACAAACCCCGGGACAGACAACGGGAGCCCCATACCCATACCCATACCCCTACCCCACCTGAACATCTGCACTCAGCGGCTACTGTGTTCCGCGACGACAGGATGCATAAAATTTATGAAACAACGACGCCTTTGCGCACATAATTAAATCAGACAAAGCGCGGCCCATGTAAATCCAGTCCAGATCCATCCAGGGGAACAGGCCCGACCCGGTTCGGGCCCATCCCACAAAGACACTGGGCACATCACCGGATGCTGGCTGGGCGAAAAAGAAATGCAGCTTGACTATTTTTAATTACCGGGCAACATCTGCGGCTCCAGCTGCCTCCCAAAGAGGGGTTGCTTGGTTACCGGGCTGCCTTCCACTGTACGAGTAATTGTTATAGTCATGGGGCTGCAGTTGGGGCCTGGCCTGGCCTGGGATTGCGACCGGGTAGGCATGCGAATCAATTACATATTACAGCAGCGCCGTCGTCGTCGACGTCACCGCGATTAACTGCAGTGACTTTATAGAACTGTTCGCCACTAACACTAACCTGTTCGAACGTTGCCGCCGCCGCCGCCGCTTTCATTAAAGTGCAAATTATGACTTGCCAGTTCCGCCAGGTGTTGTGCCCGCCTGGCCTATTTGTCTTGAGTGGCTCTGCACGGACGCGATGCACGGGATGCGATGCTGCTGGATGGCCCCGCGGATAGAGGAGAGAGCAAACGGTGCTGGTGCTTTAGCTGGAGCTAGAGCTAGAGCGTTTAAGCCCCGCTGCCAAGTCGAGGCTATGCCCTTTCATGTATGAAGTTATCATCAGGAGTGGCATCCACAGCAGCTCCGTTCCATATTATTTACCGCTCTTGCAGCGCACTAATTGCCACCTGTGCGGATTTCGAGTTCTGTTGAGTAAATGGTTGGCTTTTCATTTGGGGGAAGGCCAAAACACGGTGGGAAATCTTCATCGCCCGCCTTCGAGGGCGTATCCAGGACTTCTCGAATTTGTTTCCATAAATTCCATAAATCGTTTCTCTTAAGCCGCGATGCCATCGTTTCCATAACAAATCAATACTAGAGCATTATATACCTCTCACTATCACTCAGCATGCACAATCATTCATTTTTTTCTGCATAGTGGATACCACATTCATAACATGTGACATAACATAACATGTATCTTATGTTCAATGCCGTGCAAGTTGCAGTAATCACTTCGTGCTGAAAGTATCAGTTGGATTAAAAGCAGATACAAAATATGGTTTGATTATTTGGTTCTTCAAATCGTTGCTTTAACTAACATATAAAAGGGGACATTGTCTCTCTTCTGATAATACTAGTACATTGGCACGATGTAAGAGTTAGTTTTTTTTTTTTTTTCAATAATGCTTTTCAATAATTCGAAACCCTTTTTGGCTACCTAAGTGGATTCTATAGGTCTTAGCTATATGTCTCTGAAACGTTCTGCATATGCTCCGAGCACTTATCCACATGTTTGGATTGAATAATTGAGAGAGATCGCGGTCTGTTTTGGCTGTCCTACCAAAACATTTGCCGCGCCTCACATCGTTCCCGCTCGTTTCGCATAATTTATCTGTTTCCATTTTACCTATTTATTCCGCTTCAACTGTCTCGCTCTCTTTCTCTTTCACTTCTCACTCTAACACCAGCTTGCTATCTCGCTCCCCTCCGCCAGGAGGCACACACGGCACGAGAAAGTGTGTGTGTGCGAGAGAGTGAGCGTATGGCTGTGAGATGGGTATACACTAGAATTTCATTTGCTCCTTCTGGCTATAATAATTATCCGATCTGATCCAGATTCGGCAATCTGCTAGATACTGTGATTTTCTATGATTCTGCGTTTTCGGTTTTTTACTATCTTTAAAATTGTGGATGGCACAAATTTTCGTCCTTTGTAGGGGCGGGCCGAATTTTGAAAAAATCATTTTTATTTAATTTACGTTGCATATTTAAAAATATTTCTTTTTAAACCCGATACTCAAAGAATAGAGGGCTATATTAGATTTTTGGTGACAGTGGATGGGTATTAAACACAGAATGTAGCATCTCCGACTCCATAAAGTCTATACATTCTTAATAAGCATCAATAGCCGCGTCGATATAGCCATGTCTTTCTGTCCGTCCGTCCGCTTGGTTTGACGCTTTAAATCCGCTATTTCTCATCCGATCTACTCGTGCCACGCCTCTTCGTATTGTAAAGTCGATGGCCACTTGTGGGAAAGTTACGCCCTCCCCATATATTGTAGTTTTCTTTCAAACAAACTTGTCATGTTCGAGATCTGTAAAACCTCCTCTTAGAAAGCCAATCTCTCAAAGATGTTCAAACGGAAGACTTTCATTAAATGTAATATCCTTTTAGCTCTACGGCCCTTCATGCATCAGTTTAAAAATTTCACATTTTATGACAAATGACGCAGTTAATCGTATCTGGAAGCTTCAACATATAGCTCTCAATCGCTATTAGCTGATGCTGGACACTTTCCTCGATGACTTTGTAGGCCATGTGCCATTCGCAGATGTTGTCGCGCTTCTTTTTGATGAGCCTGAATATAATAGATAGATTATAGGTACGGAAAAAGCCGAATGAGGGAGTAAGGGCCTACCTGCACAGGTGCTTCATTATGTCATAAATCCGACCCATCTGTTTGCTTTGGGCCAATTCGGACAGCTTGTTATTTATCATAAGGATGTCAGTTGGGTTGGGATACTGTTCATTGCTGACCCAATCGGCCAGCATGGATTTGTAGTTACTGCCTAGCAGATGGTTTTGAAGACCATTGAGCATCAGTGCCGCGGTTGTGGGCTTCACTGCGCGCATTAGTTCTAGGGGCCCATCTGTGTCTTTGGGTACTGGGAATGTCGAGCAATTGTTTTCTATCCGCGGCAGCGACGACGGCGGACACGGCATGGACGAGCGACGACCTCCTATTGGATTTTTACGCGTTCTGTCAGAATGCACCGAGCTCCTGGCTATGAGATGTTCGTCCATGTTTTCGAGCACCTCACGGCGAATATTCTCCGGCAGCTGGGCGAAAACCTCCATATCAATCGTTGTATTACCTAATCGATCGGAGACATTGACCGGTGGCTCAAGTGATTTATTAGCAGAATTCTTCCATCCTACTGTATCCCATACAGATGGCAAGTCTTGTGGTTTTTTAAACTCCAAATCATTCTCCTTCTCTTTGAATACAGTAGGCTCCGGCTGCTCATGTACTTCCACGGTGGGTTCACCTACGTATGGATAGAATATTATAATGCCTGCACTCCCAAGATGTACCATATACAAATTTGCATTACCCTTTCGCTTCTCTGACATTTTCTCAAACATCTGCAATAGAACATTATCCTTTTTCACTTCGGTGGCTTCTGAAAGCTTACTCAGATGTATGCCTATTCCACGTAGCTCATGCGGAGGCAGGCCAGACTCTTTCATCAGCCTGAGGACATGTGATGTGATCACATTAACGTCTTCAGTGGCATGGGTTAGTATAAATGATTTGTTGATGGTGTCACAAACACCATGGCCCATAAACTTGGACGCCTCGATGGGAGCCTCGGCGGCTCGCACCATGACCTTCAAGCCGATCGATTTGGCTTTTCGTTTGATATCAGTTAGACGCGTGGTCACTTCGGCGCTGAGTTGGCGCAAAAATGTCTCGCACTCGCTGGTATTAGTGAACCGAATACCATAGTTGACCTCAGCGGACACTGTCTTGCGTTTCTATTTAAGAAAGAATAATGCATCAGTATAAAGTCTGACTCAGTATTCGATTAAAAACCAACCTGTTCATAGACCAAAGGGCGTGTATCAATGCCACGACAGTTCTCGTACAATGTCAGAGCCAATTTTTTACCCAGCACCGATTCCAGCGTCTGTAACGATGTCCTCTGCACATCAGCACAGTTCCGCAGACCTGCCTGCTCGAGTTTGTGGCGGAGGCTGGAGCCCACGCCCGGCAGTGTTTCCAGAGCTGTTGGGGCCATGTAGCCCAACACATCGGTGCCTGGACCCAGTAAGTACTGTCCGTCCGGCTTGGCCCTCTTGGTTGCCATGCGAGCAAGCAATCTGAAATAGACTGACTCATTAAAATTAAATACTTAAGTCATATGAATTCACTTCTTACTGACTTGTTAGTGCCCACTCCCGCAGAGCAGGGACATCCCGTTTTGATGCGAACCTCATCTCTGAGATGAGCTACAAAGGACATCACATCCACTTGGAGATCCTCAACCAGATCAGTAAGGTCCACGAACATCTCGTCACAGCTCACGGCCTCGATGTTCAAGGTGTATTGGGCCACCGTATCGTACAAGGCAAAGGCCACCTCCTTGTATCCCTCAAAGTCATAGGGGATTGTCTTTAGTTCGGGGCAGAGCTTCAGGGCCTGGCCCACGAACATGCCATTGCGGATGCCTTTGGCACGAGCCTCGTAGCTGCAGGATGCGATCTCAGAGAGCGACATTTTCTTGTCGAAGCCAGAACGAACTTTGTCCGCACGGATATTGTCGTGCAGTTGATGCTCGAAGCGCTCGGCGAAGAGCTTCAGCTCAGCCTGGCGATCGGCTTGTGGATGAACTGGTACGTCGGTGGCTGCATTGCCTCCCTTTGAGTGTGTTACAGCAATTGGCAGGCCGCGCCACTCCGGATGAGATCTCAAACCGACGGACACAAAGAAACAATCCATGTCAATGTGCATGATATAGAGTACTGAGGCCGCGGACACATTCATGATCTGGTCGCAACTGAGGACGGATCTTAGTTCGTCCCGTTTGGGAAATGGCTTGCCGCCATTGGCCTGACGCAGTTCGCAGACATACTGCTTGAATCCCGCTCCGAGTGTGGCAATGTGATGCAGACGCGAGTTCTTGTAAAACTCGCTGAGAAAAGCTGGATCGACGGCAGTGCGGGCGCTGTTGTTGGATATCACAGACAGTTCTACAGCAGCTTTAGCTGCTGTCTCATTCTTGGGAGAGGTGGCAACAGCCTGCCGTAGGTTGTTCAGAATGTTGCTCAGGTCAGCCTCGACGGGCTCTACTAATGGCGGCTCGGCTGCAGTCTCAGACTTGGGCACTGCCATACTTTCATTGGTTCTACTCGTGTTTTTGCCTTTCCCGAAGTGAAGTCTCGGCTGAGTGGTTTTCTGATTAGTGTACAGCAGATATGGCTTGTAATCCAACACCCGCTTATTTTCCAAACAATCCACGATATATTGGGCGCTTATTATTTTGCTTGTGTTCATATTGCGCACCTTGACGTCAGGCAGATTGGACGCTATGATAAACTTCGTATGCGGCCTTTCGTAGTGGTGGTATATTCCGCCATGGACCATCATAATTTGCTTCAGCTCGTTGGCTGATGGATTCGTCAATCCATTCACGAAAATTGAAATGCCTTGAAATAAATTTGACTTGCGAAATGGATCGCTGGCGGCCGCAAATTGTTCTTCGAGTTTTGACTTCTTGGCCTCGAAGTACCCGCCCTGAAAATCGTTGCCACATAGTTAATAAGCCTTAATTTGGTTTACAGGACTCACCCACTCGCCAAATCCATTGTCCTCTTCGTCAGCCATAGCAAAACTTTCAGAAATCTTGAAAGCCGGCTCATAAATATTTGTTCACCTGATTTTAAGTAACATGACCGATTTACAGCACTGTTGCAAATTGGTCTGGCAACTCCGCCGATGTCGCAGTGCTGTGAAAGGCCAGATTGTTGCCATTTGCAAATTGTTTATAGTTGATACTGCGGAAAGTAATGTGGAAATACGGACAAAATCAGGGCAACCAGGGACCTGCAGGCGGCGGTGGAGGAGCACCAAACATGATGCCCATGGGCGGATTCATGCAAGGCGGAGGTGGCATGCAACACGGCAACATGCCTCAAATGCATATGACGCCGCAGCAGCAACAACAACAGCAGCAAATGAACATGATGGGAGGACCGGGCGGTATGCAAATGAACCCCAACGCCGTTGGTCCGACCGGGCTTATGCCAGGCATGTCTCCGCAGCACCAAATGCAGCAGCAGCAGCAGATGATGCAAGGCGTCCCCATGTCCATGCCTCCGCAACAGGCCATGCAACAGCAAATGATGGGCCCACAGCAAGGTTTAGGTATGGGCGGCAGCTCGGGTCCTCAACAACAGCAACAGCAGCAGGTACAACAACAACAGCAGCAATCAAATCTTCAGCAACAACAACAACAACACAATGTTGGAACAGGTGGAGCCCCCGGCGCTGGAGGTGTCGGCAACAATATGCTGGCCATTTCGCAGCCAAATCCACACAAAGAGATCAACATAGTGCAGCTATCACGGCTGGGCCAGGAGACAGTGCAGGACATTGCATCGCGCTTCCAGGAGGTGTTCTCAGCCCTAAAGAACATACAGCCCACCTCGCATCGAGACAATAACACGGAGAAGAAGGTGCAGGAATACTTCCGCACGATCCGTTTGCTCTTCAAGCGGGTGCGCATCATCTACGACAAGTGCAACGATGCCGTCATGGACTACATGAATGCCGAGAGTCTCATTCCATACAAGGACGAGCCGGAGCCAAGGATTGAGACTTCCCAGTGCGACGAATACCGCAAGGTACTGCAGGAGAATCACGAGTACATCGAGACTGTGAAACTGAAAAACCGACAGCTGCGCGAGATAATTGACAGAACCCGCATCATAATCTGGGAGATTAACACAATGCTGGCGATGCGCCGATCCTAGATTTTAGATATCCTAATTGTTTAATTCCATGCATTCTATTCTGAATAAAACTCAAATTCAGATGAAACCCGCCACAGATGTTTTCTGTGCAATTCATGACGTTTTTCAACACTTCCTCTAGCAGCAGAGAAGAAGAAGATTTTGTTGTGGGCGAGAGCGACTATTTTGTGCTGAAAATAATTACCTGTTAGCATTTAATTGCAATCAAATCAAACCGAAACAACAGCAATCATGGCGAAAATGGCATTTCAGCATCAGGCAGGCACTGCTATGGAGTGTTTGAGCGTAAGTTGTCCGTAGAATGAGATTATCAAATCACTCTTCCCGTATATGCGTATGTGTTTGTTGTGTATGTGCAGAGTTTGCGGTCGTGTGTATTGGTGAAATTAGGTCGCTGGAGAAAAAGCCAAACTTTCATATTTGATGAAGAGATTGTAATGTTATGCACTTCCCGTCTAGATTCCCATAACGCTGCACAAGGAGAAGGACTATGATCAGGAGGGGCGCGAGATACTCAAGTGCGGATTCAAAATCGGTGGCGGCATCGATCAGGACTATAAGAAGAGCCCACAGGGCTATACGGACTACGTGAGCTAGAAAACCAGGAAATGTACCTGTTCGAAAATATTCCAATTGTCTGTATTCACAGGGCATATACGTCACAGAGGTGCATGAGGGAAGTCCTGCGGCACGGGCAGGACTGCGCATCCACGACAAAATACTCCAGTGCAATGGCTACGACTTCACAATGGTCACACATAAAAAGGCCGTCAGCTACATTCGGAAAAACCCAATCCTTAACATGCTGGTGGCCCGCAAGGGCGTCACCTCCACATAAATGAAAACATGGAGCCGGGCCTCTAATGTAAGCAGCAGTATTTAAGCGGCATATAAACTATCTACTTCACTGCCACTCTGTGCTAAGGATCTCTACGCTCTTTGGAAACTATCCGAATACTTAGATATACACTAAATATATACTATCACCCTATCCACGTATGTATGTACATATGTATGTATACATACCCTATGCATATCGCACAAACATACATACATACTATGTATAGCCAACCGTAATTGTAGCAAGTAGTAATGCTTCTTGGTAAATTCAATTTCTTTGCCTTGCCTTGGTTTATGTAGCCGCATGCCTGGGTTGTTATGTGATTTGTGCTGCTCATCAGTTGCTGATCGAATTGCCAATATATCCCAGTGTAAAGAACACATCGCCAAATACCGAATACAAACAAACAGAAGCGTGAACATAAACATACTCGTAGACATGCCACCATCAGATTTGATATAAACAATTTTGTACTTTTATAAATGTGCGTAGCAACAGGCGCTATCGCTACCACAGCACCATTCCAAAAACTGAAACGAAACTCAAGCGCGAAACAAAGCAAATAACTAATGCAAAGTTGTTGAAACATACATACATAAATACATAGTACATACTTGTGATAAATGCCCGTTAACTGTGCAGAGATGTGTGTATACAAAATATACATACCATAACTTAAGTTTTACAATTGAGTTTTTTAATGTTAAATTGCATTTGAATAAATGTTTGCAAGGAATTGTCTAACTGATCGTCGATTATTTATGTAAATCTTGATGCTAGGAATCTTTGACCACCGCACTACACTTTGTCCTTGGGTTTGACCTTAATTATATGTTGGTGCCCTGTCAATGGGCAATTATCCGCCCCGGCTCTACTAATGATGCCAGCCAGCGCCAGCTATAAAAACCGAGTGGAAAATTAGTGGAATATTACACGACGACAGCGAGGAGCCTGCTTTAATTACAACGTACTTTGGATTTACATAACCAGACTACATACATACATCAGGTAGTATCGGGGCTACTTTTTAGACAAGCGGGTTTCACTTGAAATTTGGAAACGAAATATACAAAACTAGTTGCAAGGACATTTGCTACCTAAGTTAATACAATAAATCATGTTTTGGAATATGTATATATATGCGAGCGAGGGAGGAACTTGCACGGGTAGAACATAGGGAGAGGCACACGAACAGAGGCAAGATCAAACTAGAGTCCTGTCATTCCCATCGGAGCTATTTGTTGGCGTATCCATTCGGGTTTTGACTCTGCCAGCGCCACGTATCCTCGCACATCTTGTCGATGCCACGATATGCCTTCCACCCCAGCTTCTGCTCCGCCAGCGTGGCATCCGCATAGCATGTGGCCACATCACCCGATCGACGATCCACCAGGACGTAAGCAATTTTCTTGCCGGATGCCTTCTCGAAGCCATGCACCATGTCTAGCACGGAGTATCCTACGCCAGTGCCCAAATTGTATGCGAAGAATCCAGTCTCTGCAATGTTGCGCAGCTTGTCCAGGGCCTTCACATGACCCTCGGCCAGGTCCACAATGTGTATGTAGTCGCGCACTCCGGTGCCGTCCTTGGTGGGGAAGTCGCTGCCGTAGACATTCAGGCTGGCGCGTCGCCCCACGGCCACCTGGGCAATATAGGGCATCAGGTTATTGGGCTCGCCGTTGGGATCCTCGCCGATACGACCGCTGATGTGAGCGCCCACGGGATTGAAGTACCGCAAAGAGACTACGGCCCATCGCTGAAAAAGTAACAAAGTGAATAACGACTTAAGTCAAAGGAAGAAAAAGGTCATACCTTATCGGACTTGCACAGATCCTTAAGAATCTCCTCAGTAAAGTATTTGGTTTTTCCATAGGGCGATGTACAATTGCCCGTGGGGTGTTCTTCCGTCACGGGCAGGAACTTCGGCTCACCGTAGACAGTGGCACTGGAGCTGTACACGAACTTGAACACGTTGTTGTCGGCCATGGCTTCCAGCAGCACATTCGTCCCGGTCATGTTGTTGTGGTAGTACTGCAGAGGGATGCGGCAGGACTCGCCGACAGCCTTGAGTGCGGCAAAATGGCAAACCATGTCGATCTTGTGCTGCAATTCACCCAGAAGCAGAGAATATTTATTGGATTAGTCACACGAATCGATTTTTCCCAGGAACATGTTCAGGTATTTTTCCGATTCCCGATTCTCTTAGTTTTGGTGTTGGAGTGCAGCTTGGCAGTGTACGTGGTCTCATGTTTATGTCGTTGTCGATGTGGATGCCAGCACACCAAGTTATGTCTGTGAGTGACCTCGTAGAGCATGGCTACACGTCAGGGTCGCGCAGTTCGTCGGAAGCGCACACCACTTGAGCAAACAAAACAAGAAAAGGCGGCGGCTGACTACATTGCTGATAGCGCGCACTCGTTCGGCGGGGCTGGCGGGCCAGCGCAATAACAACTCAGATAAGAATGATTGAAAGCAACTGGTATCCAGTTGGCACTTGAAGCACCCACTGGCACAATGCCACGATGCCAATTGCTGACGTGCACTCACCTCCTGGAAAATAGCTCGCACTTGGTCCCGATCCGTGATATCAGCTCGATAGAAGTGCACTTTCTTGCCGGTAATCTCCTGTACGCGACTCAATGCCTCCGGCAGCTTGGCGCCGCTGCTGTACGCATTGCAGAGATTGTCCACGCAGATGACGTTGTAGCCAGCGTTGAGCATCTCCAGGACTGTGTGGGAGCCAATGTAGCCAGCTCCGCCGGTTACCAGGACAGTGGGTGGTGCCATTCTGGACGAGAAAAAGTGAAAATTAGGCCAACGCAAGCGAAATTCTTATTGACGTCACCAAAAGATTCTATACGCGCCATCCCAAGAACCAAGCGGCGTGCGAAAACAATGCTCCGCTGCCAATAACTGGGCTAACGGTGCTTGCCGACGTGTGTCTGTGTGTTGGCACTCACCTGTACCTGACAGGTAAATATCTTCCACTGCTGCTGCTGCCGATGTCAAAGTTAAGTAGCTGCTGATGCTGCTCCGCCTCCTCTGAGTGACCGCTGGCCTTGAATCACCGAGTGAATCGTAAGTTATGTTCACACACGCGTACGCACACGCGCACGCACTGCAGAAGATGCTGCTGTCTGCTGCTTATGGCCAAAAGATCGCTGACCGCTGTTTGTCCGAGAGAGCTTCTTCTTCTACTTTTGTGGTGTGTGTTAACCCGTTTCCTGCACTTGTCGTCTCGTCTCGTCGCTCCGCTCCGCTCGCTTTGCGTTCATTCATTCATATGCGTTTCACACTTGCCGATTTGGTACGTCTGTTTTGCTGGGCGGCTGTCGAGTGAATGATTTCAGATGTTTCGCGAGTAGACGAGTATTTAGCTTGTTCTCTCAGTTCTGCCCAGCGTAGCGTTGGAACTCCTCTTATCAGCCTCAATGTCGTCTGATTACCAATGTCAACTCGGCCGTACGTCAGAGCTGCAAGCTGTTTCTATGGACATGCATTTAGGGCGTTGTGGGTGCATCGTTTTCGGGCTATTAGTGACCTTTTCAACCATTGACAATCATTTATGCAACATTTAAGCGCCCAAATCCCGGCAGCAATAATAGGGGGCAGCAGCTGTTCGTCCGTCCGACAACAATATAGCGTCTCGTATATGGATAAGAAATCGAACTTAGCCCACTTAACCCCCCTCTATTTAAACAGTTCAACGACTTGAGGTAAATGGCTGCAAATATTACTGATTGTGACTTCTTCTTGTAGATCCATGCCATATTTCCCCTGAACTTAAAAAAAAACACGATATCTTTCACCTGAACTGCGCTAAAATTATTATATTTTCATTATTTTCGGTGGAATATTAAAAAAAACGCCTTGGCATACAATGGGTTAATTGGGATTGGAAACCATATTCCTCGATTTTGATATTCCGTTGGATAATGCTAATTAACTAGAAATCTCAGCTCTGCACACATAATTTTATCCAATTAATGAACCTATTTCCTACTTGATTGGTTTATTTTAAATACTGTCATTTATTGGATTTTGTCTAAAAAAAAGGGTTTAGCGAAAAAGGTCGAACATAAAAACCTTTTAGAGTATTAGTTTCTATTGCTCAATTTTAATATTCCGTTCAATAATGCTGGCTAACTAAAACCTTCAGCCCTGCCCACATAGTTTTATCCTATTGATGAATACATTTTAACTACTACAAGGTAACTACTTTTTAGTATTCCCATTTATTGTATTTTTAATAAAACAAGGCTTAAACAAAAAAGTTTAACAAAAAAACAGTCGCAGTGTTGTCACGTCAATGTTGCTGGTATTTGAAGACTTGTGGCTTGTCAACCGGAGTATGGCCATTGTATACCCTATTTCGTTTATTTTATATGAAGATACCTTGACAAATTTATCATCTAAATCCAAACCATCGTCATCGAATAGGGAGGATTTAGGTTTTTGTTCTGGTGGCTTTGGCTTGGACGAAAACCAGCTTAGACAGTCATCTTCCAGATCATCATCAAAGAGAAACTTTGGCAACGGTTTCGCAGGCTTTTTTGGAAAATTTTGACTCGGCTTGGCACTCAAAGACGACGGCCCGGCATTAAAGATGGGCCTAGACAGATCATTGGTCGCATCATTGAGCGGAGTCTGCGTTGGGATGGGACTCAATGGTGGACTGTCATCAACGAGATTAACAGTTTTGGGCTTGGGCTGACTTGATACATCTCATTGATCTGCTTGGTCGATATGCAAAGCTGTGGAGTAGTAGAAGGTGTAGTAGGATATTGTTAGTTTAAGAATTTGGGCAGATATCGTGTCTTTCCACTCACCTTGTTGATGTGACACTGAAAGTCTCCTGGCCGATTGCAGCAGTCGGCAACCATCGCAGACCAGAGCCTTCTCGCTGCCCTCGCAGTCCTTTCGTCACAGTGGCAGGAGACGGATATACAGTCGTTGCTTATGTCACTATTATCGCCACTTAAAATTATCCGGACACACGCCGTAGTAGCATCAGATGCTTGGGGCACGAGCAGACGTCGTGAGTACTGCGTGTCACACCCCGCTGGCTATGCAGATGTGGAAACAACAAGCACTTCGCTTGGATGCCGGTGAACTGCGACAGAAGCTGCAGCTTCGCGGAACGACGATCTCCGTTGACAGTGATCCGCTCCGCTCCGGTCTTATCGTCGTCCAGCCAGTACACAAATCCGGCCAAGGCGCCAATGTTGATCACCTGCGAGATGTGCATGGAAACAAGGGTTTTCCTGTGGAGAGGGAACAGGGGATTACACATGTGTCCAGAGGATACTCATATTCATTGCTTACTTGTTCTTTCCATTGATGTCTATTACATCGATTCGCTTGCCATGGCATAGTAGATCATATCGGACTGTTGGTCCAGGGCCAGCGCC
The DNA here is from genome assembly GCF_003369915.1 of Drosophila miranda. NCBI lineage: Eukaryota > Metazoa > Arthropoda > Insecta > Diptera > Drosophilidae > Drosophila > Drosophila miranda. Next base: position 709,854 of record NC_046674.1, on the reverse strand, counting down.
GCGACTCCTTTCAGATTGTAGGCCAGCTCCACACACTCACTGCCATCGAGCTCGATTGATGGGCTGAGGGCTGTCGACATCTGTCCAGAAGAGCAGACGCCTTCATGGCATACGCGGCAATGTTGCGAGGCTTCTGCCAATTCGCCCATGAAGCTAAAAGAGGAAACGTTTTATAATAGAAGAGAGAGCTTCACCGGATATTCTTGCCGGACACCGGCACCGGAAATTTCGGCAAATTCTAATATAAAGATTACTTTGTTTTGTTCCGCAATTGGTGGTGGCAGTTTGTCAATATCGATAATATATCGAGAGTTTCAGAACGAAAATTCATTGTCTATCGATAGCCTATCGGGGGTCTTGACTTGGCTAATTCGCATCAGAGACACCAACCCAAAGATGGCCAACGGAATTTCAAAATTGACTGAAGATCGGTTAGTGGGTCAGCTTTTTGGCTCTGGGGCTGGAGGCAATTGTAGGCTGCCATTTCCACTTGTCGCATTGAGAAATCTTTTCCATGCGTGCGTGTTTGTTCGTTGTTGTTGTTGTATTTGTTGTGGCTGTTGGTTGTTGCTTGTTTTGCCGGTGACCCAAATTCCTTTCAAATCTTTAGTGATAAGCGGAAGTGCATGTACTAAATACGAAAAATTAGAAACGTTTGTGCGTATGAATGAGTGCGTGTGCGAGTGCGAGTGGAAAAGGAAGAGCTATGTGTCGCTGCGACGTAATTAGAGCTTTTTATGTTTCATTTACAACCTAATTGAGAATGTATTTGCGCAGCAACCATAGCACAGCCACAACTACAGCCATATCGACTCTCTCAATGAAATGCTCCTGCCTCTGAATCTGAATGAAATAAATATATGAAATGTATGAATGGACGCTGCTTCTTTCCGAGATACAGACTGAGCCCGAGTCGCTGGCGGAGGCGGAGGAGGAGTCGGAGGCATACGAGCAGGGCAGGCCAAATATACTACAGATCCATACATATACTCGTATGTATACATATGTATATACACTTACACTCGCCACATACAAAATCAAAATACATACACATAACCGGAAATGAGTTAGTTGAACTTTTTTTATGTGTGCGACAATAATTTGCACTGTCACAGAAAGACAGAAAAGTCTCTCAACGACGTCTCTGTGGCCGTCGTTGTCGTCGGACGTGGACGTGTCCGCTTGTCATGGCTACAGTTATGTATGTACATATGTATATGTAGACTCCGTTCTATATACGAGCATACACATTTATGCATGTATGCTCACATCCAAGTACATATGACATTATGGAGTGAACATTAAGGCATCGGGCATTATCAGTTTAACGAGAGAATCGGTGGAGGGGAATGGGAGATCTACACACATATAAGCTATGGCAATCGGGTATGGTATAGAATGAATTCTATTCTTTTTATATGGTCTTCAGGTCCTTCCGATCGCTGGGAGGATATATGCAAGGACAGCTATTAGATGTTATTCCAAGCAATGAAATGCTTTTTAAAACTTATTGAGGAAAGGGAGTTGGTTCCGTTCGAAGAAAAATTGAATGAAAATTTTCTGTTATCCATCTTAATAAAACCAATTTTCCACATAATTTTTTTCGCTTGATAATCATCTCCGTTCTGTTCTATTCTGTTCATCTAATTTCGGCTGGCTCTGGCTCTGGCTCTGTGGGAAGAGGCAACCCCAATATGGACCCGGACTCGGGCACAGAGACCCGTACCGGGGACCCCTAGATACGGCAGACGCGATAATGTCTAAGGCACTTCAATTTGATTTCCATGTGGAGTGGGGATCGACTGGGGAGGACTGGTGAAAGTGCTGCACTTTTCACATGGCCCTGATCCGACTACGACTCTGGCTCTGGCTCTGGCTCTGGCTCTGACTTCGACTCTGCGGAGTGGGCCACCATAAATGTTTATCACAAATTAAGCAATTTACATTTTGTGGACATTTTCGCTTGGCAGAACCCGCATCCCATAGCCTGATCGCCTCCGGCCCCTGGGACCCTCTCCCTCTCGCGTGTCCAAAGCGGAATGTTTTTCTATTTTTCAATTTCTAAATTGAAGATATGGAAAAATGAATTTCATAACGCACATGCAGCACAACACACATATGTACATATGTACATATGTACATATGTACATATGTATGTATAATTAGCCAATTATCTAAAACGGTTCTATGCTCGATCCAACGCTGAAGTAAGATAGATAAATTATACACCCATGAATGCCTGAACATATCGCTGTGAAGTGGGGAGTACTAGTACTCCACTCCGAGGCAAAGAGTCAAAGTATGAATATGAATATGGGTCTGGGTATGGGTATTTTGAGCATGAGTAAGTGGAGTACAGCCGGCGCTTCCAGCAAGAGTTTCTCACCAACAGGAGACAGACCAACAGAGTAGAGATCGGGCAGTGGCAAGCGACAAGCGACAAGCGACAAAGACAAGCGACAACGATGACGACCACGAGACTGGCTGGCTTGGCCGAAGCTCTGAGCAAGCTCTCGACTTTCCAGTCCGTCCGCCGTACAGTGATCTCATTTCGTTTGGGCAAAAACTACCACAAAAGCTTAGACAAAGACCCAAGGAGGGAGTGGTGCCGTGCTGTGGTGTGGTCTGTTGGAGCGGTGGGGGGGGGGGGGGGGGGGGGGGGGGGATCTCGATCTTGGCCTGGCAACAGAGGCAGGCAGAATGATGAACACGTGTGCTGCTGCTTCTTCGTCGGACAGGAGTAGGTCAGAGGGGTGTGGCTGCGGCTGTAGCAGGCAGGGGCCAACCACCCTGAACGGAGAATGGAATCGGGATCTACATCGGGATCTTGGCACCCCATTTTCACACACATTTTACGAGCTATTGATGGCGGTGGAAATGTGCTTATGAATATGAATAGGAATAGATATTGCCCTGCCCTGCCCTGCCCTGCCCGGCTCTGCCCGGCTCTGCTCGCTCTACTTCCTACCTGAACTGAGCTGAATCCTCTTTAATGGCAACTTAATAAGACTTCTTCAGAACAGGGTTAATGCGACAAAAGCGCATTCATACCATAGAAAATTTAATTAGTTGTCTGTGTTTGTTGCCTGCCCTCGGGCCTCGGGCATCGGGCCTCGGGCATCGGGCCTCGGGCCTCGGGCATCGGGGCTTGTTTATTGTTGCGAATGTAAACGAAAGGCAAGCCGTTCCCTGCCACACATGCACGAGGAGGGTTGTTGTTGCATACCGAATATAATAGGACAAAGGACGAGGACTGACTGGATACGATACATCTGCATACATACTCTTGTTCTCATTCTTATTGTCTGAAGGGCGAAGAGAAACATGAACGAACATGATGCGAAATACACACACTTCAAGTATTGCTGTTCATCTGATCTGTAATTTATGCTTTCCTCGTTGTTGTTGTTGTTGTTGTTTTTCGTTAAAGTTTCAGTTTTATCGGGGGAAAAGCAGTCGGAAAAAGTCCAAGATAATCACATCAAGAAAGCTGTTCTTCAGAACTATTTATACGTTATAATATACATATGTATAATCTTATTGCTTTCAAAGAAACGTAGTTCTTAAAAAAATACATAGATTGAGTATTTTTCATTGGATTGTCCTTGTCAAACATACCAAAATCCTAGAATCGTTGGAAAACTACTTAATCAAATAGCCTTAACACCTACAGATTTGCTTTTCGTCTAATGTTTAATGGTTATTCCCAAGCTACATATTTCTTCCATTTGGGATTGGTCTTAAAAACCTCTCATACTTTTCTCCCCCAGGTGCCGGGAACCTTTCCCAAACCAAACCATAACAAATCACTGATGCCATCTATGTAGGATATTGTAACCTCTACAAACTGCATTTAAAAAAAAAAAAACCAGCTCTATAGGTAGATGTATAAAATGTATAAACAACGCCAAAAACTATGAGAGAAATGCATTTCTCAAGGCAATTTCCTCTGTGTTTCCGGAACAGTGCCAGGATCTGACTGAGCGAACGCGTTTCCTTTTCAGTGATATAATCGTCGTGGGAATTTCAAATGCCGCTGCCACATACAAAAACGTGGCCAACTGAAGGCCAACTCCACCCAGCCCGAGCCCGAGCCCCAAGCCACACCACACTGCAGCACCTGGCTGTGATTGGAGCTGGGTCTGAAACTGGGTCTGAAACTGGGGCTGGGGCTGGGACTGGGGCTGGGACTGGGACTATCCGTACAATGGAAAGTGCAGCGCCTCCGGAGATATTGTTGATTGTGTTTCTCTATTGCAGCAATTGTTGCTGGAGCTGGAGCTGGAGCTGGAGCTGGAGCTGGAGCTGGTGGCTGGTGGCTGGTGGCTGTGGCTGTGGCTCTTTTCTCTGGCTCCACAGATGTACATATGGACATACCTACACATGTATGTGTGTATATGCGCCCGTGTGCGAGCATCTGTGTGCTGTTTCTTTGGTGGAGTGCGTGAGTCTGCTGCTGAGCTGCATGGAGTTGAGGCCAAAGCTTTATGGCACCGGCCCCGGCCCCGGCCCCGGCCACTGCCACCAGCCGCATACCGATGCGTATCCGGGATTGTGAAATGTTTTCATTTCAAGAGACGAAGACGAAGACGGAGACACATTTACCGCCGCCGTCTATCGTCTGCAAGCTGTCTGTGGCTGCCTCTCTTTCCTCTTTCCTCTTTCCCCTTTCCCCTTTCACTTGGCAACTCGCCGCTGCCGCCCTGCCTTCCGATACGTGCCGCATTTTAAACAACACTCTACTCCACTCCACTGGCATCAATGCGATTCAGTACTCGCTCGCAAAAGGAATCGAGGAATGCGATGAGCTAAGCCCGGCTGAAGTTTCTCCCGGCCCGGCTATTTCTGTATCTTGGCCATTTACAACATTTGGCCGATTCTATTTATACGCATTTTATGTCCGCTATTGTGCTCCGAATGGAATAGTTTCGCTTTATTCATTGTTAATTAACAATCAACAGATTTCTGTACATTTAAATATACGAACTAACTTGAACATTTTGCTTAAAATCAACTACCATTAAATACTCTTATTGGGTAGATTTACATACATACATATGTATATCTATTACATTTGGATAGCAATAATATGCGTAATAGGGCAAACCTTAAGGAGATGATAGAGGCCACATTGTTTCGACCCATAGCAAGAAATCTTTCAAAATGTAATAGTTTTTGTTTTCTAGCATATTTTATTTCATTATTGAACTTCAGGCCTCAGTGGGTCCATCAACTGGAGTAAACCTGAGACTCCAAGACCCCGAGCCAATAAAGCATTTAAATTTAGTTACAAAATGCATTCTTTCGTCATTCAGAAATGTTTTTCGTTGGCTTTGGAGTGGGTCGTCGCTCGTCGCTCGTCGCTCGTCGCTCCAGTTGGCAGTTGGAAAAATTCTTGGAACACGCAACAGCTGCAGCTGCCACGGGCCAGTGGCAGTGGCATTTAGAAAGTCACCCCAAATCCAAGCACCAAATTCCAAATACATAATACCGATCCCCATTCTCATTCTCATTCCCATTCCCATTCCCATTCCAAATCGAAATCCAAATCCCACCGACAGTCAGTCACATCACAGTGTCTACATAAGTGTATATACGTACATATGTACATATGTATGCAAGTATTTGTGTATGTATTTATGTATGGTACGAGTGTGCATACATACATATGTACATATATGCTGATTAGCACCTTGGCGCGAGCTCTGCTCTCCAATGGCATGTGCTATGTGCAGGCCATTACTTATGTAAGTGTTTCTGTGACTCCCTATGTTCGTATGTTGGAAAGTAATCAATTTGTAAATATGTTTATCACGACTTTTTCGGGCGCATAGCTTTCCTCTTGTGCTCCACTTTGTATGAGGACGGGGCCGGCGCAGGCCGTTTCATGAATGAAAATGTGAGCAATAGCAGCTCCAGGGAGCTTCGGGGAGCTCCAGGGGAGCTCCAGGGGCCATTGCCACATGCCCGTTGACACCCGTTCAGCGGTGTTTCTGAAGTCGGTTGCATATCGCTTATCTTGCCGGTGATCTCTTATCATTCGTTTACGACTGGAAAGGGCTTTTGTAATGGACAAACAGAGCAGATAAATACCAACATCAAGTTGTTTGGCATGCCTGGAATGTTGTTTGCTTTACACAAGCGACCCCTACCCCTACCCCCGACACCGACAGCAGCTCCATCTACGACTCCAGTTCCAGTTCCAACTCCGATTCACCTTGGTATGTATGTATGTATGTATATGTATGTATGACAGAAAAAACGAAAAGAAATGAAAGAGAGAGATTGCGCATGCGCAACCAACCTCTGCCTCTATCTATAAGCTTACTCTCTCCCTGACTGGCTGGCTCTCCCTCGCTCTCGCTGCAGCAGAGAATGGCGGTGGCATTCCAAGCTTGCTTTACTCACCTTCAACTCCAACTCCATCTCCATCTCCACCTCCGACTCGTCTTGGGGCCCCACTGTCGTCGGCAATAGTTCAAAGCTTTGTTACACGATATCGTTATTGCGTTGTGTAGGCACACAAAAAAAACGAAAAAAACAACCATTGGAATGTGGAATGTGGTATTCATTGACAAAATCAGCTTTCAAAATGATCTCACTTGTATAAAAAACAGTCAAACCAAATCGAAAACCGGTTTCGTAGTCAAATCATATATTGGTGGAGTAGTCCCAAACATTTTTCGTTCGTTTTCCGTTTTTCCCCCATCGGGGTCTCTATATAATATGCTATACACATACATACATAGATATGTACATATTTCACAGTTTTCAAGCACGTGCCTGGGCTCTCTGGTTCACATTTAATAACTATAATTACCATGTATGTCAAGTCGACCGAAATTATATGCCGCCAGTTAACACTTTAAACGAGAAACAAAAACCGAGAAAACAGACTAGGCACAAATTGAAAGATATGCTCGTGCAAGAGTGAGGGGAGAAAAAGGCTGAATAAAAATACCTTTCGTAGCCTAAATATTTTCACACGCGCGCCGCCGTCAACTAAAACCGAGCAGAGAAACAGAAGAGAGGGAGAGGGAGAAGAAGAATGATCTTACAGAAATAGCACACAATTAGTGGCGCTGAGACTAAAGGAACTGTAAATATCTCAGACTTAAGACAGCTGCAGACATGGAGGGCTAAGGGTGATGCAAGCATAGGGCAGGGTGAGGATTGTGATGAGGTGTGGGTAGGAGCACGAGTTTATCAAATGTACGTACATATACATATAGGAATGGGAGAAGGAGTAGGAAGAGAACACACATCTTCAGGCACACTGCTTACCTTAACAGCTTTAAAAATAGTCACCATCGCTGCGCAGGCGCGCCCCAGCGTACTCTCTCTCTTTCTCTCTTTGCAACTGTATAAGTGTGGAATGCCTTGCGCCAACAGCAACAACACAATCTCCATTTAACAATCATTATTTAGACATCGTTCCAGCTGTTCGACCGCACCGCACCGCACCGTGCCGTGCGAAGGGAGCCCTGGCGCTGCTCCCGCGATGATCACGAGTGGAATGGAAGGGGAACGGGAATGGGGAAGCTGTGTGGGAAAGTATGCGCCTCTGCTGCCGTCTTCTCTTCTCTGCTGGCTTCGCTGTGAAATAAACAAGAGCAACGGGCCTGGCGATGCCTGGCCACTGCTCTGCCGCAGCATTAAATTGGGTCAACATTTTTTCATTCACTCTTTTTTGTTGTTATATTTCGACATACATATTTTGTGTGTTTAAGTTTTTTAGGTATTTTTTCTCTCTGTTGTTCCTTCTCCTGCTTCTGGCTATGTCTTTCTCTGAGTGTGTGTGTGTATTTGTGCCTCCAATTTTTTATTAACACAAACTTTCTATTGAGCGGCCACCATACAGCGCCGACGACGGACGACGGACGACAGAGGAATAGTTTTTGTGTTGTTACTCTTTTTTTTCACCAGCCACACACGAACTTCAGCAGACCGTAGAATTAACCGTTAGTTTTTTATAGCACATTTTTATGGAATGGAATCGTCGTCTGCGGGGCAAGGCCTGCGGAACTTGATAATACAAATATCATTTTTAATTGACATCTATGATGTGGAATAAAACAAAAAATAGACAAAAACGGTCAGCAACTTTTTGTTTCCCCCTTTCATGTATGCAAATTCCCCCTCCCTCAGAAACGACACGAAACTGAAGTCAAAGAGGAGATCGCATCGTCGCTGCCGCATCGACGGCTTATAACTGTCTGGCGGCGTGCGTGCGTGAGTCCACGGACGATAGACTCCAAGTTTCAGCGTTGCTGTCCTTTTCGCTGACATTACTCTTTACTGCACGAAGAGGGTGAAGGCAAGCTGGAAAACAAACGGGATCGCTGTGCAACTGTATGTGTGCGCGCTGTCGGCGTACAAGCAAGTACACCAGTCCAAAGAGTTTGTACTCTCCTTTGATATGTTATACTATTTTCATTCTGATTCCAATGGGTAACTCTTAAATATCTACAAACGATATTCATAGCTTTGAAAAAAAACAAAAAATTTATCAGAGTACTACCTCTACTCTTTTTCCCTTCGAGTGTATATGCTGCACTCCCCTTTACACTTCTTTTCTTGGTCTTTGCTCGCCTGTTGCTTCGCCTTCCTCCTTCAAGCATGCTTGCCTTGCACTGCAAAACGGTTCTTCCACTGGTTTTTTCTTCTTCCCTCTCTGTTCTTTTTCTTGATTTTGCTGCTCTGGTTTTTTTTTTTTGTTGTTGCGGCGGCTGTCTGGCAGCCGCATTCTATGCTGGTGGTTGACTCTTGTTTTTGCCTCGCGTCTCTGTTTTATGCTGAGTGATGCAACTTTTTCAAGAGAGGCGCGCTCAATTTATGTGTGATATGACCGTACTGCGTTCCCATTTCCATGAAGGTTAGGATTTTAATTCGGATCGAAACAATTCGGATCCACCAAAAGAGCAGCAAAACTGGAATGCCGCTCAACCCACGCTCTCTCAGATTGAGCAAGAGATCGTTCATATGACTCACTCTTGAAAAATTTCAATTTGAATTTCTAAATAGACGCCACACACACTGACACACAGGCAGAGACAGAGAAGCGCAGCATCCAATTTCAGCCAATAAATATTTTACTTCGCTGTGGCCTCGCTCCCAGCCGAAGATGGAGACGATTCCAAGTCGATCTTGTAACATCCTCTGCTTGTGCTTCTCTGTATCTCTCGCAGTGTGTGAATGTTTCTGTACATACAAGAATACGTACATATGTATGTGTATGATGGCAAATTCCAAAGAGCTTACCCATGTGGCCTAACCCTGGCTTAGAGGTTAGAATCAGCAGCAGCAGGGGCAGCGGCTCCTGGGATGTCAATGGAACCAACGACGACACAAAGTCTTTGGCTGAAAACCAGTTTTTGAGAAATTTTTCTTGCTGCTTTTTGCAAACGTGAGTTCTATTTGGCTTAATTCTTCGCACAGGAACGGAACTGCATTCCAGACTACACACTCATACAAAAAAAAAAAAAAAAAAAAAAGCACACACACACATACGAGTACAGCTACAGGGACACGAGTCGAGTTTAACTTTAATTTTTCCACGATGCCGCCGCCGCAGCAGACTTTCCTCTTTGCCTGGCTCTCCGCTTCGCTTTGCTCCTCCTTAACATTTCGTTATTTGAACTTTCTGGAATGCGGTCGCACAAGTTTCGGTGTGGCGTAGCCAGCCCCGCTGTCTGTCTGTCTGGGGCCGCGGTGTCCAAGGGGAGCCAGTCTCAAAGCTTCGAGGGACTCCATTGTTCTTCTTCTACCGTATACTTTGTTGCATTTTAATATTTACTTTTCACACTATCTCTCTATTTTATTTGTTTAATATTTTTAACATCCGTTCGAGAGTAGTTTCTTTTTTCTTTGCTGCAGGCTGCTCCGAAGCGTACAACGCGGAGCGAACACGACCATCGCGCTGCAGCTAAATTTACTGAATGAAAATTTGTCTTTTCTTTTACGCGATCTTTCGTTGCCTGGCTGCTTGCGTCTTTGGCAGCGACTAAGGCAGAGCAGCGACAGCGGCTGCGGCAGAGGCAGCGGCTAGGGCAGAGGCAGCGCAGCGGCAGCGCCTGCGCAGTTCGAAAAAGTTGTACGTCGGGTGTTAGTGTTCGTGTATGTGTGTGTGTGTGTGCTGTATCTGCATCTGTGGCTGTGTGTCGTATCGGTGTGCTAGAAAGTTTTTTTTATACTAAAACGAACCAAACTATGTACTCGTTGCTGCTCCATTCCATGATGTTTGACTCGCATGCATAAGAAACTTACAAAACGGCATTCCACAAACAAACTGACACTGGCCCCTGCCCCAGCCCCAGCCCATGCCGCAGACCGCCACCCCTCTCTTCATCTACATCTTTTTTACCGATCCAAGCCGGCAAGAAAAGTATCTGTATCTGTATCTGTAGCTGCTGTATCTCGGTGCTGTGAGCTACTTTTTCTGCGTGGAAGAGGATTTGATTGTCTACTACTATTCTACTAATATTCCGTTCTTCTGCTATTTTGCCATATACCAATCCTCATTTTTCCTATATGTACATACATATGTATGTACTTCTGCGCCCACTTCTTACAATTCTTCTCATTCATCTCATTCTCCTGCTCATTCATACTATTCGCCTGCTCCTTCTACCCTGCCTTCTTCCAAATTTTTTGTATTTTTTATGTTGTAATCTACGAACAATAAAATGTTTTTTGTGGCTTTCGTAAGTGTCTTTTTTGGAATGTGTTTGCGTGTGCGTGTGCGTGTAGCTGGTGGCGTTCTTTTTCGTAAACACACACACACACACACACGAACACACATCGAACTCTACAAAAATTCGTCATTGAACGGTAAAAAAAACAAATTCCAACGTGTTTGACTTTGTCTCTCGTCCCATCTCTGTCCCTCCAGCTGCCTAGTCACTCGCTCTATCCCGCTCTAGTGTGTGGATTTTTTCAATTACAAGTTTGTAAATGGAATTTCTGAACTTTATGTGAACGAGGTCATTTACAGCGAAAACACACACAAAAAAGCAAAAACATAGCATTGTCGTAGTGGAGGGGTGTGTGGTAGGTAAGAGGGGATGGTGACGGGAAGGGGAGGGGGGGGGGGGGTTAGCGGCCTAGGTTGGATAGGGAATTTTTGTTATATTCGTCATGAACTTATTTATAGGAAATTCCATAGGCCTTACATGTTATTTATATGGATGAGGATCGCTGGTGGTTGGGGGGCGGGTAGTGTGAGGAATAGGAGTGGCATGTCGTATGACATGCATATCAAATGCCACATGGGACAGACCCCAAAGCTAGCTGGAGATGGAATTGGAATTGGAACTGGAACTGGAATTAGCTGGCGGCGATCGTGGGCATAGAAAATGTCATATAAGTTTTATTACAGCTACCTGGAAATCGTCTAAATTAGTTTGGAATTGATGGAATTCCCTTCAAATTTCTACAAAATCCAATAGAAGTGCTGTCGAGTGTGCGATAGAAATGAATTGGCTAGGAGCTCCCCCCAAAGAAGTATGATATGAGGGGGATTCCTGGAAGTTAAGCATTCGATTTTGTTTCGAACAAGAGGCAGTGTCTGTGAGCTATCACTGAAGCCTGCGTCATCGATTTTACACCGTTTTTTTTGATTGGCAATCGATTCCTTGAATTCAGCAGGCAGGCGCCAGGTGTAATTATGATCGCTTATAATCAATCCAATCAATCCATTGACAAGATCTCGCCTCATCGCACCACCAGGGTCCCCCCAACCACCTACCCGAAGGTCTGCGATCCCAGTGGACGATCGTCTGAATGATAAGGCTTGCGGGGCGGCTACTTGACGCAAGAATTTCTGGAATTCCGAAAGTTTACACACAACACACACACCTGTCCCGCATCGAGGGACGCACAGGGGGCAAAGAGGTGGAGGAGAGGCCCAGGGCCTAGACAAAGCACGCGCTCAATCTACGGCTTATCAAAATGCCCACGATAGGCCCATTTAAGGGCCAAACTATAAACGACATGTGATGCCACCGTCGTACCTCTGTACATGGGTCCGTCTTTGTGGTACGGCCGGGTGGATGGGGGGAGGTACATACATATGTGTGGTGGTGGCGGCGGCGGCGGCGGCGGCGGCGGCGGCGGTACATGAAATGTTCAATTTTTGAATCACATGCTTAACACTTACCCAGCGCGAGAAAGAGAGTGGGGGCCAGAGCCAGAGCCAGAGCCAGGGCAGCCAGCGGCAAGCGGCAAGCGGCAAGCGACAAGCGGAAATTGTAATTTCGGTTTCTTACTGAAAGAAAAAATAGAAAAACAGAAAGAAAATCAACAACAGAAAGATTTCCTAATCAAAAGTATTTGGACTTTCGACTGTTTGTACTATTTACAACATCAACAGCAACGTCAAGACCAAATAAATAATTAATACACCTTATCAGCGAACGAGCGGGAGAGCTAGTCCACTCGAAGCCACCTATGACGTGGAGGCACCGGTATGCCGTTACATGGTAAACGTACGGTATCGCAAACGCAAGAACGTAAGAGCCCAGAACCGGGCCTCGAGAATTCCCCAACCCACCTCTACCATCACTCGAAAGGTAATTACTTTTGGCGCTGCACATTGGAGCCAGACAGTGGATATTATGGCGAAAATTCGAAAAATCAAGACTTATCCCCGATTACGCTCACCCGTGACGTGATTATTTGATGGGTACATACATATTTATTCTTATATTTATTATATCTATTTTTATTTAAAGAAAAACACATTAAAAATGCATCTACTTAAATTTCTCCTATTTTTCTGAAAATATGAAAATAAAATAATGATTTTGTTTTCTTGAAAAATATCGCCTGTCTGGCCCAATGTGCGCTGTCTCAGTCGAAAGCTGGCCCGAACCTAATGATAATACCTGCAATCTAATAAGGAGCACGTGATGCGCATACAACTGACCGACTAATCATTAAGAAACCAAAACCCCCAAGTGAAATGAAATGGAATGGGAGTGGAAATCGGTGGCAGTTGTAGCTCTAGCTCTGGCTCTGGCTCTAGACCCCTGGCTAGACAAATTGCACATAATTTCTAGTCGAGTTAGCGCGGTCAGCCGGCAAAAAGTGCACCGAACCTGCCCAAAAGAACGGGACAGAGTGATCGCACTACTGAAAGAGAGAGACAGGGATACAGAGGGAGAGCCGCATACATATGCACGTACCCGGGGGCCTACCACTTAGGTTAGTTAGACCCCGTTGACGACGTCGACTGCAAATGCAACTGCAACAGCGGCTGCGGCTGCGGCTGCGGCATCGGCATCGGCATCGGCATCGGGAGGATCCCAGCCATTTCATGAAAAATTATGTCGTGTACAATTTTATGCATGAGAGACTTATACAGCAGAAAAAAAAACTGGGCAGAAAAAAAAATTAACAGTGTCTCGTCAGTTGCAGTTGCAGTTGTTGAGCGGTGGCCGGTGTACGGTGCATGGTGCTGCAACGCCGCCAGGTTAGATAAGCCATTGACGCCGCCGCCATGCCGGCACCGTTGCAATGGGCACACGCACACTCGACAGCCATCTAGAAGACGGCGGCGAAATGCCAGCCACTGCAACTGCAACTCCAACTGAAACTTCAGTGCACCGCACAGTGGGGCGAAACGGGCCACAGAAAGCTGAAGAACTCTCTCACTAACTGCCTTGGAGATCTTTGAGGGGTTGCGACTACCAACGATTCAATTTCGGCGCTTATTGCCTGAAACTCATCCCAAAAGCAGCTGTACACACATATATAAAGAGGTATCATAGATCGGGGTCACCACTCTTATCCCACAGTGCCACAGTAAGGCTGGCAACGCTGCCTGCCGCCTGCATTAGCATACAAGTGTTGGATAGCGTCAATTGAAAAAGAGCAACAATTGGCCCGCTAACGAACCGCCCGACGGACACAGACTCTCGACGCTGATGAGGAGGAATAAAGGGAGGAGTTGGTGGAAGAAAGCGCATTCAAGCGTCTTCCGCATCTTCCCTGGCTGCCACCGCCAACGCCACCGCCACCCCACTCTAACCCGACCCACATACCAGTTGGATCCATGGATCCATGGGTCTGTGTCTATTACCGAGCGCCGACAGCTTCAAAGGCGCCGGGGTGCTGCCGCTGCCACTGCCACTACTGCTTCTCTGAAGATGTGGCGGGCGGACGTTTGTGCCGCATCCTGAGCCCACACATACTCGTAGGAGAAACCAAGAGGCTGCCATAATTATAGCACATTCCACATGCCACAACAGCAACAGCAACAAAACTGGCTGCAATCGGATGTGGCCAAGTAGGAGTCGCCGGAGTAACCCGGTTGTCCAACGTAGGCAGTGCCCCCAAATGTGGGCGTCGCCTCTGCCATCAACACGGGCACCCCGTCCCCATCCCCATCACCATTCCCCCCTACACTCACCATTTGCACCCCTCCCCCCGCCCACTGTCATCGCATGATTTGCTTCCCGTTTCCATGTCCGGATCTGATGTATTAATGACATTTGCCCCAGTTTCGCCCTGTTCCCCCACTCTAAAATGCAATGTGGGGGCGACTGCGCCGTCGACGTCACTTGGAGCACTGCGGCGACGACGACGACGACGACGCCAACAAGCATCTGCTCATTCATATTCATAAATTTAACGTCTTTTTGCGTAAGCCTCGTGCAACGGAAGTTGTGCACTCTCTCTCCCTCTCCGTCGCCCTCTTACACTCTTCCTCTTTCCGTCTCCCACTCTCCCGCCCTTCGTCATTCTGAATCCCACTCTCCCAAGCCCAATATGCCCTAGTCCAAGGTATATTTATATATAAGGTGAGGCAGTCCCGATCATTGGGCTGTTTCTGCATGCACTGCAACAAAATATGCACCTCACCTTGTGCTAACACCCTTTGCCGCTGCCCTCTCCTTACTCTTGCACGCCCTTTGCAATGCAGCCAGACAATGTGCCGCTCTATTTTTGATGCATTCTCAGGCAGAGGCGCAGGCAACGGCAGCAGACAACGAGTGCGAGAAAGAGTCCGAAGGGAATAAGAATGAAACAGAGCCAGCGGAAAGCAAGCAACAGGCTGAGAGGAAGAGCGAAAGCCAGACAGGGAAAGAGCGCCGGAGAGAGAGAGAGAGAGAGAGAGCTAAAGTTCAAAGCACTATTGAACTCAACAACGAGCACAGTACCAAAACACTTTCGCCATAAATAGCGCAAAGTGTAAGGGAGACAGGAGAGAGCAGAAGACCAAAGGGAGACAGTGGCAGGGAGGACAGGGAGGCAGAGACAGAGGCATGCGTTTTATCAACGGAAGCCAAAGTCTAGAGCAGCGGAGTACGAGCAAGGAGAGTCTAGGCGTGCGGGGGGTGGGTAGAGAGTGAAAACAAAAGTGACTAATGCACCAAGTGCGGAGCATTTCCGGTTACTTCCTGTGCGTGCGGTGGGCCCTACAAATGAGGAAGTCCGCGGCTGCATTTGGAGAGTGGCAGAGGAATCAGACATATACAAAGCAACAAACAAGAAAGAAACAATAAAAGAAAAGGAAGGAAGGAAGACCAAGAAGAAGCAAACCCAGACCTCAAAGAAGACCCAAAGCCCTTACGCTATAAATATAAATCCCCCCCACCCCCCACCACCCAAAACCAAACAAATATGTATACGGCGTGGCCGGAAATAATGTGAACATATCCGAAACCAAAAACTCAACGTAAATGTATATGTAGATGTGCGTGTGCGTGCCAGTGTGGGTTTCATTCATTCATTCATAAAATACATCCAGTATATAGTACCCCATAGACCCATACACATAAAAGAAGCAGTGTAGGGAGGATCGGGATCAGATCGGATCGTATCTCTCGTGTTATGTTCTGGCGATTGCGACAGTTTCAGTCCCGTCCCGTCCCGTCCCGTCCCCCCATCCACCATCCTGAAGCTTAACGTATTGAATGGCTCTGACCCCATAACAAACAACGACAAACGATAGAGATACGTTGGATCCGTTCGGAACTTATCAGTTATAGTGCTGTCGGTGCTGCTGTTGTCGCTGTTGCTGTTGCTGTTGCTGTTGGACTATGCGTGCTGAATGAAATTTCATTGAAATTTAGAACAAATCTATAAAATGCAACGAGGCAAGCAACCGTTCGGGTAAATGGAAGTGAAACCACAGTGCGGTGTCTGTAGGGATGGGGCTACCCACAGCTGTGGGGTAATAGGTGGAGTGGAGGCAGAACTGTGGAGGAAGAGCAGAAGCAGAAGCAGCAGCAGCAGCAGCAGCAGCAGCAGCAGCCACGGCAACGGCAGCAAAAACGCATTTGAGGCATAACTGTGGTTGTTGTTGTTTTTGGAGCGCTGACACGAGACGGACGAACCAGGCGGAGGTGGAAGCGCAGTCGGTGACGGTGCCAGAGGTGGAGGTGGAGGTGGAGGCGGTTATTGCTGCTGCTGCTGCTGCATGATATTTATGAATGAATGAAAGTCTGTATATGTACATATGTGTGGAGTGCCCCGCTCTTTAGTGTGTGTGCGTGTCGTCGCAATCGCAATACGTGCCTGTGTGTGTGTGTGTAGCATTTAATGAATGAAATCCGAGGCAACGACAAAAACATAATACACACACATGCCGACAACACATGCAGGCATGCACCCACACACACATGGTCATACTACTATATACATACATACATATATATGTATATAGTCATAACGGAAGTAAACTAAACAGCAACAGCAACAACAAGAACGAGAAAGACAACAACAAGCACAAACAAGCACAAGCACGTTCATTCAAGTCGAACTACAACGAGTGTCTAAATAAGTCGCATGAATGCCCGCTTGATTTTCATCCACGGATTATATAGGATTTGATATACGAGTACTAGTACGACTACGAGTACGTGTAGCAGCAGATACATAGAAAGGGGGGAGGGGGAATCCAATACACAAAGAGATAGTGGAATACTTGAATGGGTCTTATTTGTGTGGATTGTCCTGCAGTAGCCACTCGTCGTACTCTATCCTTTCAAGGGTTTGCACTACAGTGAGAGCAAAAGCTGTGAAGCTGGTAAAGATTCTTTGGAAATTTCTCAATACTTCCATAGAAAGACCCCTCGAATATCAGTTGAACTGGTTTTCTATATTAAGAGTTATCCATTTAGAAAAATACAACTGATTTTCTCAGCTCACAGGAATTTAACCAGAATATGAACAACTTGTGTTGATATTTATACATCCATTTCCACACGTTTTCAGAACTGTGGCGCTTTGATTGTTCCAGGAATGGGAAATTCTCAGATTGAGTCACAGCAAACAGAACGGCCTATGACCAGCTGTATATATGGAAATTTATCTGGAATATACGATGATACGACATACGGTACATATAAGGTCATGTGGCTTAGTCACTGGGACTCTTGATGTCGCTTTCTGGTGAAACTCAATGAGTGCATCTGAAGAGCAACGATCAACGACCTCCCTCCGGTCGATGCTAGACCCAGAATGGATTCGTAATACCTACTTTCAGATTAGTTACATATATGGTATTCGCTGGGCACTTATTTATGGACACAAATATGGAAACGCCGCAAAAATAACCCATCCGTAGTTCTATCCGAAAGGGTCGTTAAAAATGTGGAAATTTGCCTTTTAGAAACTTACAAGGGAAATGCCAACCATGACGCACGGACTTGGTAAATATCTATGAGTATTCGCCTAGATATTGGGGGTATAGTAGGGCCTGACTTTTACGAGTTGTGCACGGGAGATGCGGCGTCAGCGATAAAATTACAAAACAACAACAACTGCCCCCAAAGGGAAAGTGGCGAGAAAAGTGAACAACAACAGACCAAATGACGCACAAAATTTTACAAGGTTGTCTGTCTGTCTGCTGCGGCAGTGTAACCCGTGCACGGCACAGGGGCAGGAGAGGCCATTCTGTACGTCATCGAGTGCTGAATGAAGCTGAATGAAAACGAAATTGGCTCGGGCGCCGCTTACGTCAGAGCCAACAAGGAAAAGTAAACGATTTCCAGCAGATTTCCCTCCCATTCTGTTCTTGTTGGTTCCTTCTGATCTTGTTAATAATCGTATTTGTACGTATCTCTGCCCGTATTTAGATTGCGATTATTTATGCTGTTCGATGACGTTGAGGCATGCCTGGAGGCAGCAGAGCAATGCGTAAAAGATTGTAAAAGATTTTGGCCATCACTTTAATTGCGCCAACAGAGCGCCTAATTATGGCAGACACTGCGGCAGATAGGAGGAATCGCTAGAGAGACACAGCCAAAGATCGCGGCTAGAGATTTATAAATAAATTGTTGTCTTTACGAAAATAACTAAACGGATCATTATCGTCGGACATGTGCGACTGAGTCTGGTCA
The DNA here is from genome assembly GCF_003369915.1 of Drosophila miranda. Classification (NCBI taxonomy): domain Eukaryota; kingdom Metazoa; phylum Arthropoda; class Insecta; order Diptera; family Drosophilidae; genus Drosophila; species Drosophila miranda. Next base: position 691,507 of record NC_046674.1, on the reverse strand, counting down.
ATTAAAAGCCATCAAATGTCATAAAGCATCTCACATAACAACAGGGTGGGGTGTCTTTAGTGAAGAAACCATGATTAAGGGTACAGTTTGAGGATCTTCATTGATCTTTGAAAGACTTACAACTTGAAGGACCAATTACAATATCTCCAGACAGTTCGATTCGTTCTAAAAGTTAGTTTATATCCTGTTCCCATGTGGCTAATTCAAGGACTATAAGCATCAGGAATATATATCCCCAAAATATGATTGCAAGCGATAGGATTAGTATTAAATCTATCCATCAGACATGAATATGGAGCACGTGTTTAGGTCTTTAGCATAATTTTACACTAAGTCAAAATTATTTTAATTCTTAGCTCGTGTTTTTTTAATCTCCAGCAAGAGATCTTTTGTTCGTGAATTTGGGTTATACGATTTCGATCGGATTCGGACAAACGGATGATAAATGCGTAACATTCAAACTGGTTCAATTTGGTGGATACTTTGATGTTGTTGTTGTTGTTGTTGTTGCCTTGCCACGGGCTGTGCCAATCTTAATTGCGCATTTAAATATAATAGAAAGACAGAAACTACAAAACTACGAAAACTACAATAAAATCAACAACAACAAACCAGACCCACACACACACACACACACACACACACACACACGCACTCAGATGCCTTTATGGAGTCCGTCGGGGAGGGGAAATTCCAGCATATTGCAAACTTGAGGCGCCTGCCTACCCAGCTAGGCAGCCAAACCAAACCCTCCGCGAAATAAAGCCCAAACTATTCTCTCGTGTCGGTCCGGTGCGGTGCCGTGGCGTGCCCATCTGTGCGGTGCGGGTATCTGTCGGCGGCTCTGTATTGAAGCTGCGCATATTGCGCCTTTGTTATTTATTATTGTGTGCTTGTACTCTACCGTGTAGCTGTGGAGGGAGGGAATGGAAGGCGTAAACGAGAATGAAAACTCTTTTTGCGCACTAGTTTTTCCCGCGCTCGCTGTGTAACTACAAATGTACCTCGCGGAGGGATGGCAGCCCTAATCGTAATCGGTTTCAAATTACGAAAAAATCCTAGCCACCAAACGAAAAAAAAGCCTTGATTAATTATCGAAATTAATATCATTCATCAAATAACAGTAAATGCGGCTGGGAGACGCAACAGTCTGGCAACGCCGCAGAGCAGAGCAAGGGCTAACGGCGCCTAGCTTTGAGAGAGTATATGTGTACGTACGCGACTGTGTGTGTGTGTGTGTGTGTGTGTGTGTGTGTGTATGTGTGTGTGTGTGTGTGTGGGAGAGAGAAAAAGCGGCAACAACAACTTGTTGCGCGTGTGGGTGAGCTTGTATGAGTGAGAGCAAGTCAAACAGAGAGAGAGAGCGAGAGAGTGCCACCAAAGATCTGTGTGTGTGTGTGAGAGAGAGCCCCGTCTGGCCTTGTCTGGGCTCCCTCCCTCTGCGACCCTCTCTCTTTCACATTCTCTTGTCATGACCATCGTTCGCCAATGTCTGCTTGGCGTATACTTGATATTTTTTGGTGCGCAAAAAGGTCCCCAAAGCAATAGCTTTAAAGGACGTATGGCTGCTACTGTTGCTGCCGCCTCTTTCGCAGCTGTCGATACTGCTCTCTGCCCCTCTGTCTCTGTTGCTATCTGTCTCTCATTCTTTTGTTTCGTTTTGTTCCGTTTTTTTTCCTCGTGTAGGACTCTCGGTCCCTTGGGCATAACTGCACTCGAACAGCTGTTTTCTGTTGTGCTGGCGAACGAACAGCTGTTTGGTGGCTTGCATTTACATACACATACACACGATACTGATGCAGCCGAACAACAGTTAGTTTGTAACAAGTCAAAGCTCGTTGAAAGTTATAATAAAATAAAATTTAAGCAAATTGCATTCAATACTTACAAAAAACAAAGCCATTAGACGATTATATAAGCACACATGCCGACGGGCCCTGACTGTGCCTCAGTGTGTGCTGTGTGTTGAGTGTTGGTGAATGTCGGTGAGTGTTGCTGAGTGCTGTTTGGGTGTGCGTGTGTGCCAGTTTAGTTAAATGCTGAGCACACGCACTGAATAATACTACAACAACGACTACAACATTAGCAGGGGCTGATAGGCAAGTTTGCCTTTTGCTCGTTGTTGTAATTGTTGTTGAAGTTGTTGTAGTTTACTTTGTTAGCCTCTGCTCTCTTTTTACCCGCTCTGCCTCCGACACTCGTCTCTCTCTCTCGCAGCAACATTTGTGTCGTATCTAAAACATTTGCGCTTTAAATAAATATACAGAGAGGTACGAGTATTATACAAAAAAAAAAAAAAAAATACAAACCTACCAAGAAAACCAGTCGACAACAACAGCAACAATAAGAAGAACAACGAACAAATTAGTTCAATGCACGCCGCCAAAGTGGAGAGGGCTTATCAGTAGACCAACAACGGCTTTTCCCACCTTTCTATCTGCCTTTGTTTGGACTCCAGAACAGTTTCTTTTTTTTATTTATCTTTTGCAATTATGCCTCTTGATTGGCTGAAACTTTATAGAGATCATTTATCCATCAGGCATGGACATCGAGACATCAGACAATAGCAACTCCTTTAAATCAGTTTTGATCAGTATGATCATTCTTCGTCTATCAATTTATGACAGCTTTCTCAAAGTGATGGCTCAATCGATAGCTTTACATCAATTTCAGGATGATGATCTTTCATCGATAGCACGCTGTGATCATTCATTCATTCATTAGTTTCTCTGGGATCTTGCATCAGTTTCTTGATGATACATCAATCTGCTGCTATTCAAGATCACAACAACTACTTCATCATTATCTTTCTCTACATCATCATCATCATTATCATGATTGTCACTGGTACAAAGTTCATTTGTTGTTCTTGTAGTCCAGTTTTTGTTGTTGTTGCTGTTGTTCTTATACTACACATACAAACAAATGAAATAAAATTTTTGATTGTATAAGTTCACCGTTTCTTTGTGCGCCATTTTTTTTTCCTTCCTCTAAATACCTATACATATGCACATGTCTGTGCATGCCTTAAACGTTTCGGGTTCTTTATTTGAAATTTATTTAGTTTTTTTTTTTTTTGCTTGTTGCTGTTGTACGAGTATTTACTTTTCCGCTTCTAATTTTAATTATTCAGTTGCTGCGAGGCTCAAAAGTCGCCCAGCGTCAAAGTTTGTTTTTTTAATTCTTCTTTTTTTTAGTTGTTGTTGTTGCTCCTATTTTTGTTGCTGTTGCTGTTGCTGTTATTGCTGCGTGGTTCCCTACATTTTTCTAAATTTTTTTGTTTGTTAAATACGTCGTTTAAGTTTTTCTTTCCCCAACTGCGTCGCAAAATTAGCGTGTAATTTTTCTCTTTTTTGTTTGTCACTTTGGTTGCAAGTTTTTTTTTTTTTTTTGGCTGATACTACGATGGCGGGTGGGAGTGAGGGTGGTCCGGTGCAACTAATTAATAATTATTTACACGCACACACACCACACACTCAGACGGGGACAGCAGCACCACAAAAAAAACACACAGACAGTGGGACTAGGAAAAAAAAATGCTCTCAATTGAAATTCACTTCACTTTGATGTCTGGGGCCCTTCTGAGCGCCATGCCGTCCATGCCGCCTCGGAGGAGCGCACTAAAAGTGAGATGACGAAACAGTGTGGCCAGAGTCCGTCCAGAGTCAAGCGCCCCAGAGTCGGGTCCAAGTACTGTTGCTCCCGCTCCCGCTCCCGCTGCTGCCGCTGCTGCTGCTGCTGCTGGTTCACCGCCTCCTCCTTCTGGTGGCGTACGCTGTCGGTGACGTACTGAAACAAATGCCTCACAAAAGTTTAGTTTGCGGCGGACGACGAGAATGAAGCACAACAGCAGCAGCACACGAATACACCAACACACAACACACAACACACAAGAGCAACAAGTATGAATGAATGTGCTGCGATGCTGCTGTTGTTGCTGCTGCTGCTGCTGCTGCTGCTGCTGGCTCTCTGTCGTCGCCGCCACTACACCGCTGCTGCTGCCGACACTGTGAGTGTGAGTTTGCATGTAATGGTTAACGCCATCCCATCGTGGAATACACCGAAGAGCAATAACAACAACAGCACGAATCGTAAGCAGTAGGCGAGCGAGAATGTGGGAGCGAGAGGGAGTGGGAAGGCAGCAGAAAGGGAAGGAGTCTACGGCAGACAGTAGTCGAAGGATGATGGAAGAGAGGGAGCAGGGACAAAATCTACGGAAACAACAGCAATGGTAGTAGTAATAGTAGTGTAGTAGTAGTAGAAAAAGAAGAAGAAGGAGTAACCATTAGCAGAATGTGAAAAATCTAAAAATTTTATATGTACATTCTGTGTCTGCCTTTGTTGCTCCCGCTCCCGCTCCCTCCGCCAGTGTGGTGTCGACGCTCGTGGCACTGCACATTGGGCCAGACGGCCGATATTTTGGCAGAATTTCGAAAAATTTGATAGAAACAAACTCTCATTTGAATGCTGCATTTCCACAAAGAATACCCTGGCTAGAAAAAACGCATAGTAGATTTTTGATTTTACTGCAGGACTGAAATTTTCATGTCTCTAACATCATCGGCTGTCTGGCCCATTGTGCACTGTTCCGAAAACAATAGCAAACAAACTCACACACACACACACGAGCACGAACTGGTCTCTCTCTCTCCCTCACACCATCACTCGCTCCCTCTCTCTCTGTCGCATTCGGACAAGCGAAGAGCTTAGGCTGCAACGCGTATGTATGAGTGGGTGAGCAGGGCGACTGTCTACTAAGCACAGCGAGAAATTTCATGAACGAAAACGATCGAAAGCAAAATGGCGGATTTGGCGAGCGCCAAACTAACGGGTTTTTGCTAGGTTTTTGGAAATGAGGTGAATTTTAGGATAAAATCTAGAGATTAATAGTAATTTTGGAGGGTAGCACGATAATTACGGAATAGTACTAGATGTGGGAGATAATGATGGTGATGCTGATATGCTTAGAAATAGGGGCTAACGCTAGGAAAAGCTGAACCTTGGAAAATGGAAACTAATTTTGCATTGGTTTTATAATAATTACAGAGAATTTGTGCATGGCTATGATGCTGAAACTGATCTGAAACTGTTTACGAATATCATAGTGACTTGGAAATTCTAATTCATTTGCTTGCAACTGACTTAGTAGAGTAGAACTGAAGTTCAATCGCATGGGAATTTAAACAGATCTATAATTATATCAGGTAGCTCTAAAATATTCCAAGAAAATCTATGTTTGGGCTTTAACAAACTGGTTCTGGCGAGTCTAGGAGTATTACAATAACTTGATTTTAGATAACTGAAAGTGTTTTAATATAATTTCAATTGTGTAAAGCTCTTCGATAACTTTGAATGGCAAAACTTTCAACTATTTGCTTACATTTTGCATTATTTGTTAAAACAAGGAAGAAATCTATCGTCTATACACGATTCCTTCCAGAAAAAACTTCCAAACTTGGTTGCAGTAGGCATCACATTAACAACCGACAAGAAACTTCAAATTGAGGTTTAAGTCTTGAGGGATTTTGGATTAAATTGATGAGTATTATGCATATAATCTATAGGAAATATAATAATAATAAATGAGTAGTTGAGTGACTCTACCATAAATATTTATCGTTCCAGTTTCGTCTGACAAAGTTTGATGTCAAAATCAGTTACATCGGAGTGATCGATATGAAATAAAGTTATTTCTGTTTCTCTGGACAAGCCCGACTTACGGCCGAAGCTCGCCCAGCGGTAATACATATATTTTGTGCACAGTGTAAAGACCGACACACACGCATACGATCAAAAGCAGCCCAAAAAATAACAACAAAAAATCTGAAAAAAAAGAGGAAGAAGCACAAATTCCTGTGGCAGGGGCGAGTATGGGGCAAGGTAAGAGGGGACTAGTATACACATACAAAGAAAGGAGAATGAGGAATGGTGAATGGTTGAATGTGAAAGGGGCAAGGGGAGGGGAATGGGGTATGGGGTATGGGGAGCTAGTTACGCATACAGGGAAACGCACAGCCGAAACAGAACGACCAGAACCAGTCAGTGTGCCATATGAAATATGTAACATCCAAGCCCATATCACAACCGACGATGGCTCACCGACACAGAGATACAGATACGGATACTAGAAGTGTGTGTGTGTGTGTGTGTGTATGAGAGGGCTCTCATGTGGTGTGAATGCCTGTGTGTGTGTGTGTGTGTGTGTGTGTGTGTGTGCTGAGTGGCATGGGGGCAAAATTTTCTCCGAGTAGGCATGAAATTGAAAATGAATTTCAAATCAAACCAAAAAGTACTTGCAATTAAAATAAATGTTAATTAATTTTTCAATTGACAAATTTGATCAGACCTAAGGAAATGTATCAGAAAATATCCATATTGAATGGAAAAATCACAAGTCATGGATGTGGAGCGGGGAGGAAAGAAAAGAAAGCAGTTCTATAAGAACCCGTTACTTTTAGGGGTTTCCGAGGGAATCCCATTCTACTTCTTTCGATCCAATTATGAATTTGATCCTAAATGTTTCGAGTTAATTAAACGCTTTAATAATAGTCCACGTGCTATTGCTGACGTAAGGGTCGGTCGACAACGACAACGACAACGACAACGGCCGCGACAGCGACAGCAGCGACAACGAAGCTGCCGACGACGCATAGGGGCGTGCACAACATCCCAATACCAATCCACATGCCCCCGCACACAGATACAATATGGTTTTTAGTGGTATTTAACTTATTTTTTCGGAGCATTTCTCACACACCACACAAATACACGCTCGGAAAGCAGCCCAAGACTCTCTGACAAATATTTTGCGAAATTTCTTCTCAATTTTTAAGAAATTTTATAACTAAATCGGTATAAACCCCATATTTTTACCACAGATATACATGTATATGTCCAAATCGATCCCATAAAGATTTTCCTAAAGCACATCCTGCGGAAGGAATTCTCCTGCTTTCGATCTACGTTCCTTTCGAATTCTTTGAAAATTTAACTTTTGGAGAGCGCATCACGTGGTCAGCTCTCCACAAGGCCTCACGTTACCCCCTCCCCCACAAACCCCTCCACGCCACGCCAAAAACCCCACTCTCCCACACACACACACAAACACACTCGACAGAGAGAGAGAGAGAGAGAGAGAGAGAGAGCACCCGAAATTAGCAATAATCGGCAGCCGAAAGCAAAAATTAACAACAAATAAAACAACAGCGGAAAAAAAGCGCAAAGGCAAATACAAAATGGCCGCCAGGTGTAGAAATTCATTGACGTGTTCCATTCCAGCCATCTTTTCGCCCACTCCACTGCCCTGAAATCGCATCTTTCGAATCGAATCCAAAACCATTCATAATCATCCATCGTTCATAGACATGGCGCCATGCTGGTGATAGTAAACGCATACAAAATGGCGTCTGTGTAAGCTTCTAGAGCCGATGGTTTCCATTTTCATATTTCCAAGAGTTTCCCCCTAATTTTTCCAAGCGACACTTGAGCTCTTTGAAACTTGAATCAATTGGATAGCCATCATAGTAATGATGGTCTTTTTAATTCAATAATTTATATAGATATATCGAATAAATTATACATATGTATGTATATGTATTCCTCTAAAAACCATCAATTGGGTGGCACTTTATATTCTTAGAGTTTAACGAATTAGTTTATTCTTATTGTCGGAAATTGTTCGAAAAGACAATCAGGAATCCCTTCGAAGGGCTCTCTCTCATCATCGGTGAGCTCTAAAGGAAGTAGATTAAGCAGATTCCTTCTTCCAAATGATTTCTATTACACATATTTCTCATTTAATTAACGAAAAATCAAATAATGTGTAATTTCCTGAATGAATGAACCCTGAAAAGGATCTGAAAGGTTTCTTATATAAATCTTTAAGGCACCACCATTTTTCGTTCGTCTTAAATGGAAACTTAAGAAAATCAATTTAGGAAAATGCATGATCTTGTTACCATTTCCCCATGGAGCAATCAATCAAAACTCTTTGGATAGAACTCTTATAGAATGTAGATACATCTCTCGACATTCAATATTTTATATCATCAATCAGATTATTTCTGGTCTGGCAGAGGTACAGGTTTTTTTTTCTAAAAATGTGCCAAATTCGAGTCATATTCATAACCATGAAACAATCATAATTAGTAAAAATCTGTTGTGGCAACGAGCACAAATTAAATTGGATTGCAAGTGTCGAAAGAGTGAGGCATAGTTGGCCGCATAGTTACATCGATTAGGCATTTAATCAATTTTGACCTCAATTATTGGCATTCTGCATGCAACTGCTGCGGCTGCCCCCCCCCCCCCTATCATGTGCAACACACTGCATTTGCATCCGAAAGATACAAACATCAAACATCAACCATGGACCGACCAGCGACCGGCAACCGGCAACCGGCGACAACCTCCATTAAAATGCCCCACTAACTGCATTCCAAGAATTTATAAGTCAAAGATCGAATGTGCTCCGCTCAAACGATAGTGTCCCTGCCCTGCCCCTGCCCCGGCCACTTGCATCATCATCATCATCATCAGCCAGATGCATTGTGTCTATAGTTGAGGCTGAAGCAGAGGCTGGGACTACGAATGGGACTGGGACTGGCACTGGGACTGGGGCTGGGGCTGGAGCTGTGTGTCCAGGGCCACCGCCAGCGATCAACAGCAGACAACAAAGACTCAAATTGAATAAATAAAGCGCAAGATTTATGCATACAAAATTAATAAATTGAAATATATGTACAATAAGTATTAGGCGCCAACAATAAGTCGTTCCAAAGGGGAGGCGATTGCAAGTGCATCGAGCATTTAATTTTTATGCGCCCTCTGCCCAACTTTGGTTCTGGTTCTGTGGTTGTGGGACTTTGACTCCGACTCCGACTACGACTACGGCTATGGAGTGCAGTGCTTGAGTTTATCAGTGGCCTAGGGCCCAAACCAACAAAGGGGGGAGATTAACACAAACACAGATACACACCCCGGGCCGATGCAGATGCAGAGATACACACGGAGAAACCAAAGAATTACAGTGCGAGAAACCAGATATGAATTATGTGCGATAAGAGCAAAGTGCATTGGTGTCAAAATGGAAAAAAACACAAGAATGGAATGGAATGGAGTGGAGTGGACGCAGCCATCGATGCAGCAACGAACTCCACATACTCTCGATGATCTATGGTACTAGTATGGCAGGTGACGAGAGATTTACGATGGCTTGAAGGGAGCCACAACTGCAGATAACCCGGGAATAAAGGCATCCCCTAGTGGATGAGCATTGGGATCTGGAGACTGTCTGGGATCCCAAGGAATATGTTGACCTTTGTAGGCCTTTGCAGTTTCTGAGATTATGCCACACGATTCTAGAAGGTGCGATTGCCCTTGGAGTCCGACGTGATACCATTTGAACCATTCAAAATTTAATGTAGTCCCAAGAAACGCTAAAAAGTAGGAAGCTTCTTTTATCTGCGAAGGATAGAAGGTTCTGTAGAAAATATGCATAAGCCATAATAAAGTTTCACCATTAGTTCGAGAGGTGTTCCTAAAGGATTCATTAATTTCATTCTTATTATTACAGATCCCAAGGATATGCCGATGTACCATTTTGAACGTTAGGGTATTCCAAATAAGAATGGAGAGCGTGTCTGTGTGGGGAAAAGGTATCTGTATCTGTGTGTTGTGTTGTGGCTTTTGGAGTGGCGGAGTGATGAAATGTGCAGTGCCAGACCAACAGCAGCAGCAGCAGAGACACCAGCAGAAGCAGCAGCAGCAGCAACCGCAGCAGAGGCAAGTTTTATGAATGAATGAATGCAACTGCAACGGCGACGGCGACGGCGACGGACGGGGCCTGGGATCTGCTTCCGAGCTGCAGAGCTGCAGAGTGGCTTGTGAATGGCAATGGTCGACAGTCGGCGGCAGAGATCGAACTATTGTAATTACTACGAGATTATGCAAAATGCATATGCAATTAGTTGCAACTCTCTGTGCCCCAGCCGCAGACTGCACCTCCCCCCCGCAGTGCCACAGCCTCCCCCGTCAGAGGCACAGCCAGACGCCCTCCTTCCTCCCGCTCTGTGTCGCTGCATCTGCATCTGTCTGAGTCATGGGGCAACTGGTTTGACTTGACTTGCGGCCTGAGAACAAGTACAAGTCTGAGTGCGAGTGCGAGTGTGAGTACGAGTGCGAGTCTGAGTGCAACTATGAGTACTTGCTGCAGATATGAACTCATTCGATTGGAATGTCCATGTCGCCCCGATGATGACGAACTCTCCATAGTGTCTGAGGATTGTGCAATTGCCCCAACCTGTTTGCCACTTGGATATACATACATACTCGTACGTATCTTTCAGATGCGATTGCAGAGTGCAAACGAGCATCTTGTAAATTTGCAGATTGCAGATTGAAAAGATGTATCTTCTAGATTTCAATTGAAAAGAAGTCTTCTAGAAGTAGATTGAGAAGGAAAAAGGAATCATTTCGATGTTTAAAATGCAGTGCAAATTGAAAATAGCTTCCTTTAAGATGAAGATGGAGGATGAATAATAGTATCTTTCAGATGCACATGAACTCCTCGTATCTTTCAGATGCAGATGGAACCCCTGGACCACTTCTGGAACCTCAATCAAACTCAAATTTGATGGTCCCATGGTCGGTCTTCCCCTCGTTTGTCCGACATAAACATGAACATTCCATTCCATTCGATTCCATTCAATTCCTTTTGTCCGAGAGTGAGGAGGCAGGGAAATCGAGATCAATGCCGGTCAATAATGAAACGACCGAGACACCGAATGCCATCAATATGGAAAAGAATAAAATTTCTGTCCTATCAGTCCCCATCCTCGCCACTCACGGGAGGGGGAGAGGGAGAGGGAGAACTGATAATAATGTCGCCTGCGAGAAATTCCTTTAGCGGCATTTAAGGCCACTTAATTATGCCCCCATCCCCCTTCCCACCACCCATAAGAAAATAAAAAGAACCCAATCCGAAATTCCAGGAATTTCGTTCGACTTTGACTCTTGTTAAATATCCAAACTGCTGTATTTGTACAAGTCGTCAGTCAGTCCTCGCACCGCACCGCACCGCACCGCACCACACCTTCTTCGTCGCCGTCCCCCCTGCCACTGCATCTGTGGCAACTGCATCATCCACTCCTCGTTGCTGTAGTTTTTTATGGCCCTGGCCTATGATGGGGATGGGATGGGCTCTACCAATTGCCAATTCCCGAGCGGAAGGGAGACGAGACTCCTCGCCGGACATCATAATCCCATGCCCAGAGAGATTGCAGTCGAGATCCAAGCTTCTTCCAGCGTTCGATGAACCAATTAGATCAAACAACTTGCACCAAAGCAGCAGCAATACACACAGTTTCACACAGATACCCACACACAGACAGCGAGATACTGGGTGCAACAATACAACAACAAGGGAGATGAAAGGAGGTTCGCTTCAGGGATCGAAGCTTTAGATACTCTTGCAGATCATTAACTCGTATGTACAGATCGTATGCAGATCGCATATGAAATCGTTTGTTCAAAGATTTTTCGATCTGATCCTATCTTCTAAAAGTACCGTCTCGTTAAGGCCGATCAGGTACATAAGCTTATGTGCCTATATACTGTATATACATGTACCAAAGATCTGTTACAAATCGTATATACCCACTGCAAAGGGTATACAAACAAAGAGGAAGGAGAAGAATTCTTTACGTACCTCGCTCCGGTGCACGGTGGACGGTCATCAAGTCAGCTCGTTCAACATTCAAGAGGCATCGATGATAATATTCATTCATTTGATCAAACCGCCGACGATGTTGTCGACGACCAAGACGACTTTCATTATGCCCTCTTCTCCTCTGTATCCACCTCAGCCTCCTTCTCTTACTCCTCCCCCTGCTGTTGCTGATGCTCTTGCTTCTTCTTGGCCCTGGCTCTAAAGCCATTGGGCCAGGCCTGGGCGGCCGCCCAAAACTAAATTCAGCACTGAGGCTGAGGGGAAATAAGAAAACATATTGCCAAAGTAGCAGCTACAGCAAAACCAGCAAGTCCAATATCAACAGCAACATAAGAAGAATCTCAACAGCAGCAGGATGGGTCTCAGAGTCTCAGAGTCTCAGAGAAGCTTCAATTGGATGCATGGAAATATATAGATTGACTTCAAGACATATCTGATGCGCCAAACGGAGCCTTTATTCGCTACATATGTATGTCTGCATGCTATCTTTTCTTCTTTGGTCCTTGAACCTCCCAAAACTGATTTATCAGATGATATCTACTCCGAAGATCCAGAGCTAGATCCTTTATTTTTCTTAACTAGTGAAATTGAACACCAAAATGGATGAATAAAATATTATTAAAGCTATTAAAAAAGATATTCCCAGAATAGAAAGATACTTAGGCAGAAAGAAAGCATCCTGTGACAGGAAGATTATACCAGATTCTGCAATGATTCCTAGTCTCCATTTCCTATCGATTTGGGAGATTCCAGTGTCGTATCCTTCCTTTGGGTTACATCCCACAACCCCCCTTTCGCACCATTGATCCACCAAAAACATTCACTATTTCCTATATAGATTTTCTCTCAGTGCACACAATCGACACATTCACTTACAGGTCTCTCAAAATCGATGAGAAAAAGGAATATGTTGAACGGGTGGCGGTGGCGGCAGCGGCGGCGGCGTTCGGTTGTAGCACGGCTCAAAACTGCTGTCCGCTTGTCCGCCCATGCCACAGCACACACAGCACACACACACACACACACACACATGGACACATTGAGAGAGTGCATATGTATGCAGACGAAGCAAAGACCTCTTTTTAATGTATTGCAATTCCAAGAATTTAGGAAGAGGAACGTGAGAAACTTTGTTTTTGTTATTTTCTTTTCTTTGCATTTCATTTCAAGATACGATGCCGATCTCCGTGTCTCGCCCCCGTCTCTTTCTCCCCCCGTCTCTCCATTTCTCTATCACTCTCTCTCTCTCTCTCTCGCTCTTTCTGTCTGTTTACCTCGCCAGAGTCCAGGTTTTTCGGAGGCGTCGGCAGCCGGCAGGCAGGGCCTGGAATGAGGTTATGCGGAGTGGTTCGGTTTGGTTCGGAGCGAAGCCCGAAAGTCAACGACGCGCCGTCTTCTCTTGGATTGCTCCTACATCAGGTTTTTGGCCACGGACGAGACGAGGACCGAGGAACGTCTTGGCCTCAGACTCTGCTTCTGACGCTGCCGCAGTCGCTGCCGTTGCCGTTGCCGTTGCAGTTGCAGTTGCAGCATGCCCCAGACCCAGACATTCATATTGTATACACTTAAAATTCTTTGTGGAATTTCGGTGCAGACGTCTCTCGCGGGTGGTGCACTGCACTCACTGGGTGGGGGTGGTGCGGTGGTGCTCTTGAGCCTGGAGAGTGGGCCAGGCGCATGTGTGCCTGTGTCGGTGTTTGTATCTGTATCCGAGGCGAGTGCGAATGCAGACTTGGCTAATAAAGCCGGCGACAAGAGAAAGCCAAATTCCAAGAGAACAACATTGTAGCACTTGGGTGGTGCAGCAGGCAAATAGCAACAGCAACCAGGTGGGGGGAAGCGGAGCCGAGGCATAAGCAGAAGCAGAAGCAGAGGATCTCCTCCATTGGGCCTCGCATTTAGTTATTCTGTTTGCTTGCCAATCGCTGCCACTGCCACTGCCACTGCCGCTGCTCCTTTTACCCCACCTTCGGCTGGACCTGGACCTGGACCTGGACCTGGACCTGGACTCCATTCCATGCCCATGCCCATGCCCATGCCCATGCCCCCTTGCAACCCGTGACTTTTGCATTTGCTGCGATTTGTGTGTGCGTGTGCGGGGCACATTTCTTTTTGGGATGCCGCTGCTCGCCGCCGTAGATGTGAATCGGATCGGAGCGGGGACCATGTGGATGGGGATGTGGTTGCGACTGTGGATGCCTCTGGAATGTGCATAATTTTTGTTGTTTTTGTTTGTTTGTGGTTCCTGCTGGATGGGAGATACCCATTGATAGTCGAAGGAAAGGATGAACATGAACACGAACCTGACCTAGGGGACAGAAGAAATGCGAGAAGGATATGTGTTCCATATTTTTGGACCCCATTTCAAATGTAGCTTAACTGATGTATTCTATATGATTATATTCTGAAGATGATCAGCTTTGATCAGATGGTCTGTTAAGCCCCATCTTCCCATCGTCCTACTTCCTGAAGGTCCTCGGAAAACGCAATTAATTCTCTTAGAGAATCCTTTTCACCATACAAACCATTTCTTTATTCCTTTCTTGTATATATAATTAAACCTGCGCATTCTTATAGCAGAATGTAGGAATGTATCCTTTCAATGCATCAATCCAATAAATTTATGATATTTTATATATGTATCATAGGATACGCCTATAATTTACCAAAGATCTGCAGGGACTCCCAGCTAACATGCTTTATCTGCCTTCACCTGAGGCACCTTCATACACAGCTATAGGGTAGCCCCTGGCCCATTCTTTGCAGGCTCCCCAGGAGCATTCTTGGGTCTTTCGTTTTGTTTTCTTTGAGCTTTTTCTTTTCATTCCATTTTTGTTGTTGTTGTTTTTGTTGTTGCTGGTTTGTTTTCTTTCTACCTTTTACTGTGTGGCAGCAGCGACAAAATAGCAGAATCCTGTTGCCTGATCGTTAACAAGATGCCAAGACAACGGGCGGCGGGCAGGAGGCTGAAGGCGGAAGGCGGCAGGCGGGGGGCAGATGGAGATTGGTGGACGAATCTGGAAGGAATCTGTGGGAGCTTCGAAAATGTTGGCGGCAGCCAAATTAAATAGGCGCAAGCGCTTTGAGTTAGCCACGAGTTTGAGTTTGAGTTGGAGTTTTCTGAATCCAGAATGGGATTTCCAGCAGTAGTGGCCTGTGGCTGTTGTTGTTGTTGTTGTTGTTGTTGTTCCTTGGTTGTTGCCCGAGAGTTGTTTGCGAGTTGATTGTCCTCTCACCTCAAGTTTTTGGCCTGGGCTGCCTGCCGCTTGGAATGCTGCCTCACGGGTAGAGAGAGAGAAAATCTTCTCACCTCAACGAAGATGATGATGATGATGAGGATGATGATGATAATGCTACGGTACGGTGTGGTGTGGAGTGGCAGGAAGAGGAAGACCAGGATTGAGCGGGTTCGTTCTTGTTTTTCTTTTGAATTCGGTTCTTGTGTGTGTTGTTCTTATTTTGTTTTTTTTTTTTGGCGGTGTCTGTAGACGAGATCTCTGTGGTGTGTGTGTCTGCTGTTCATTATGATTATTCTGTTGGACTGTGCAAAAATCCGCACATAATCCGGCAGAACCAGTAGAACAACAACAAGTAAGGCAAGGACTTGGACCCGTGGACGCAGGCGCAGACGCAGACGCGGACGCGGACGCGGACGCTGATCGGCTCATTTAGAATGGGAAAGGCGCAAAAATCCCTTTCCTCACTTACATACCATACCTCCTGCGCCTCGCCACGCCATTCTCATTCCCCTTTTGTCTGTCTGCCTTCTTTTCTTTCTTTTTTTTTTGGGTTTCTGCCTTTTGTCCTGCTCAACGCATTCGAATTTTCCCAGAAATGTTAATTATAATACACACAAACCTACATAATTACTCGCCTTGCCTCGTGGTGTACGTATAGTTCCCATCTCCCTCCCATATCCTGTTTATAGGGAACCACACTCTCTGGACCCTGGGCCCTGGATCGGTGATCGGTGATCCCTCGTCTGTCGTCTCATCCATTCCATTCCCGTTTTCGCACTGCGTTTGTTAATGCGCCAAATAAATTTGCATGCTATGCACAATTCCTTCTGTTGTTCTTCATTAATGCCTCTCCTCTGGTTTATTTATTGCGAATATTTTTCTGCAATTTTTCCCTTTTTTTTCTCTCATTTTTGGAGGGGTTTCGGCAGAGATATGAGGGGATGGGGGGATGATGTCGGTCTGTTTCTGGTTTGGTTATTGAAAAAGGGTTTCTGGATATTTGTGCGTGTGAATATTAATGGAGTGACAAGAATAAGTGCCCTGTTTACTTAGAAAAAGTTTCAATGAAACCTCTACAAATTACATAGGTCTATCGTACGTGAGGACTGATGGCCGATCTTTATGATCTTTAAGCTTTTTATGGACTAGATCAGAGGCTATCCTTAGATGTATCCTTTAAATGTATATTTCACTTTGAGAAATAGTACGGGAGGTTCCTTAAATACTCGTAGATGTCCATGGAATTCCTTGCGGTTCCTGTTAAAGCACCCTTTTATGGGTAATAATAAGTACAGAGGTCGATCATTTACTTAAGATTTTATTAAAATAAAAAGGATTTTGATCTGTTATACTATGGATTATGGATTATTTGGATCTTGTCGGGTTTTCACTGTTTATTGCCCCCAAATTTTCGTTTGAACTAAAGCAAAAATAGTCCATAGTGTTTGAAAATAATTTGAAATTTTGGTAAATTTAACTAAAATAAATTAAATATTTTTACCAATATTTGTAATTAAGTGCAATATTAATTAGTTTAAATATGAATGTTCTGAAATTAAATTAATTTCAGGAAAATGAAAACCACACAAAATGTTGTAAATAAGTAACAAATATTTACGAAATTTTTGAAAATGGACGTACTCTACATAATTACATAATTAAAAAAAAAAAACAATAAATGAAGAATTTTCGATGAATCGACATACAATTTTCTAATCAATATTCCAAATAAAAAATTTCATTTTCAATAATTAATTGCTTAATTGAGTCGAAAATTGGGAGAACGACAGTCGGAAAAACAAAAACGACTGCAAGGCAAAGGCAATAAAAGTTTAAACAATTTGTTACAACGCAGTTTTTAGGTTTCTTCTATAAAAATTTATAAAATCGCCGCCATTATGTTTTTTTTTTGCCTCCCCTTCTGGCTCACTCGCTCTTCCCTGCGCGCCGGCGACAAGCTCCGCTCTCGCTCAACGGGCGAGAGCGAAACCCTCCCACTTTCCGAGTGTGTGTGCGACCCAAAAAAAAAAAACAAAACCGAGCGCCAGCTAGCGGCGGAAGGGAGCGGAGCGCGAGGCAAGAATGTCAAAAGCTAACAAAAAGCCTAACGATGTCTCTCACTCTTACAAAAGTACACACACACTTAGATAAAGGCACAAACACACACACACACACGAAATATGCCAATTGATCGCTCACTCACTCGGTCGCTCGCACACTCTTGCGCCAATTTATCACCTACTCACTGACACACGATGCCGCTGCCGCTGCTGCTGCCCTCACCATCGCCGTCGCCGTCGCCGTCGCCTCCGATGCCCAGCTGCTGCCAATGCTCTCTTTCAGCACATGCTTACCCGCGCATATACGTGTCCGTATACGTATGTATACCAATGCAAATACTAATCGCTGCGAAGAGACAAAAACAACAAGCGGCGATGGAGGGGGCCGAAGCTTTTGATACCCTTGGCAGATCTACAGTTCCTTTGGCAGCAAAATTGAGCAAAGTTTCAGGCAACGACCTTCTTTGATTCACAAACATCTCATCGGAATCAAAGCACTCGTGCAAAGGGTATACTATATAGTCATGAAAACAAGAGAAAGAGCCAAGGCAGTGACGCCGACGCCGACGCCGACGTCGACGATCATGTATTGCGCAGATACGTGAGCGTGAGATTCGAATTTTGTTGGTGGAGTATGTGGTTGGAGGGGGAGGGTGGCTTGAGGGGGAAGGCAGGCAGATCGAAGAGCAAGAAGCAAGCTATAGAGGAAGACTGTTGGCGAGGGAGTTGGGGGCCAATGAGGGGGGCCACCTAACGCCACCCTTGCCAGAAAAGCGATAATGACGAGGCAGCGACTGTAGTGGAGAGGGGGAGCGACAGCGTGAAGGGAGCTCAGAGCAGAGAGCGACAGAGAGAGAGAGAGAGAGAGAGAGAGAGAGAGAGCGGGTTGGAAACCAGTTGTGGTGGCACGTCGCAATACCACATTCCGAACGAAAGAGGTTAGACCTCCGCGTCATTTCATTCACAATTTTCCAACGTTGTTCTTTTTGTTGTATCTGCAGCAGTGGCAGTGGCAGTGGCAGAGGCACCGTCAGCGGCAGAGAGGCAGCGACAGCGTGTGTGGGGGCTCTCGTCTGCACATTTTGGAGTTGGCGCTTGGCATGCGACACACTGAGAGAGAGAGAGAGGGGGGGGGGGGGGGGCCAAAGAGAGTGGGACCTGGCGCTTGTCCTTCTTCCTTCTGGAAAGTAGACGTTTCATTTCCTTCAGCTTCCAGCCTTATGGCGCAGCTTCCAGCTTTAGCCAACACTTCCAGCCTCTCTTTTAACCGGGCTAAGCGGCAGGCCGATCAATCGCTGCCATGTACCGTTTATCATTCTTAGCGCGCATTCCAATTCATTCCATTTCGATGTTGCCACAAAAAGATAAGAAAGGTGCTGCCCCCTCCCCGCCTCGCCCCTCACACATTCCAGCACTCTCCATGGCCTCTTCGATAAGGCCAATCCTTGACAGAGTTCTCGTTCTCCTCTGCTTGGGTTTTTAGTGCGGCATTTCAAATATTTATAACCTGTTTGCCTTAATTTCTTACTCAAATGGCCAGCGAATTACAATAAATTCCTTAACCAGGCTTGTAATCGCGTTATCATCATTATTTACAATTATAACAGCACACACATACAAAGACAGAGAGCGGGACAGAGATAGAGATAGACAGTCACTCACGCACCTACATGAATTGAAATGGAATGGAAGTGGAAGAAGAGACAAGGACAGAGAGCACACACATACACACCAGACACTGAGAGAAATGTAACTACATATGTTGCTGAACCATTTTGAGGTCTAGGCTTAGCCTACGGGAAAGCTAGGGACATGGGGATGTAGAAGAGCCAATCATTCATAAACATGAGCTGGACATCACTCCATCACTTTGGAAGACGATTGGCGAAGCTGGGATGCTAGTCTTCTATATTCAGTTCAGGATTCAGACATTCCCTGCAGTTGGTTTTCTGTCAGTGTCTTGGGCATAGGTGGTGATATGCATGCGTATCTCTTAGATACTTTTGCTGTTTGTGGCTGCCTGCCCCATGACATACCGTACCGTTTGAAAGCTGCCAGTGAGAGGCGCAAGGGCCAGGGCCAGGGACAGGGACAGGGGCAGTGGCAGTGGCAGACACAGAGGAGAACGAACGTGTGTGTACATACCTTCACATACCTCAATGTTACCTAATTAAAGTTTACATCAAGTTGAAGTAGTGGCTGTCGCTGTCGCTGTCGCAGTTGCCGCCAGTTAAAACGCGGCAGAAGCAGAACCAGCAGCAGCAAGCAACATCTATGGATACTCGTACAAAACAGCATGATTCATTGGAATGCCAAGAATTTTTATATGTTTCTATCTACATTCATGCTGCCTGTTGCTGTGGCTGTTGCCTTTTACAATTTCAATATGTGTGTGCGATGAATGATTTTGTAACACAACAGATACAACAGCAGCAGAAGCAGCAATAACAACAGCAACAGCAACAGCAACAGATACAACACCATTCCAGCAGCAACACCAATGGAAACACCCTAAAAAACATCAAGGCAAACACTGTGCATATGGAATGCAGTAATGGGCCAACCATAACAAAACAACCTACGAGTATGGGTCGTAAAGAGAAGCGGAGCCAAGGGGAAGGCAGTGGCAGTGGCAGTGGCAGTGGCAGTGGCAGCGTCAGTGTGGCAGAGACCAGGGACCAGAGACCAGAGGCCCTAGCCGGACACAACAGAGAGACGAGACAGACAGTTAGTCAAATAGACAAGCAGGCAGACAGACAAACAATCCAATAGATAGACAAATAAGCTTGGCACTATTCGTATCTCTCAGATACCCCCATACCCATACGCATACCCATGCCCCTACCCATACCATGCCACACACATATCAAGCAAATTATAAACGAACCTAATGAAACAAAAAACGAAAACGTAATAGATGTGGGGTGGGCACGGGGACAGGGGTGGGGTGGGGTGGGGTGGGGGAATCTATCTTCCAATCGAGCGGCACTCTCTAAGCAGATCAGATTAGGGATCCATCAATGGACCAGAAACTATTAGGCGGATAAGATTCGTGGTGTGGAAATGATCCCCCAGATGCAGATCGTGGAGCAGCGTTTCATTGGATATACATACATATGTACATATGTATGTATGTATGTATGTATGTATTTGTTACCAAAAAACTTCATTGGAGATTGTGCTCCATAAATTTGATGTCTCGTTTTAAAAGAAAGTTTTTGAAGAAGTCTATGGATATCGGTATCCGATTTATGAAAGAGTTAAATAAGTGTGGGATAGCGAATGGATCTTATTATGGAATAGATGGGTATTAAATGATTGGAGCTTAACTGTTGGGATTCAAAGTATCTATCCTTTCGAATCAAAATAGATTAAAGATCTACATATATGGAGATTTAGAATAGAGTACGTCAAATAAGTTAGCTAAGGCTAAAAAACCGTCTAGTAGTTTCCAGAACCATATATGTACGTATACTGTAAGTGCTAGAAGAGCACTTCTCAGTTAATGAACATGGTATTTCCCAAATTCCATAATGAAACCAATATTTCCTTCATTTCCCAGACCCATTTCCATCCTTTCCCAGGCTCAAGGATGGCTGGCCCGAATCAGTCGCCCAACAAATTAGTTCCAAAGGATAAGAAAATATTATGACGATCATGAATGGCATTTACAGCCTCGTCGATTCCCAAATCCCTGACGCTTCTTGTGAGAAACACGAAAATATCTCACGCTGCACAGGCACATAAACAGACACACACACAGAGAGAGAGAGAGAGAGAGGGAACCCTGGAGAGTATCGATAAAAATTGATTGCATATTTACAGTAATCCCGAAAAGGTCTCTGGGCCAATTCCGAGAAGCATCTTTGATGCCGCACCGAAGCCGAAGCCGAAGTCGGACCGGACCGGACCCAAGTCCGAAGAGTCCCAAGATATCATCCAGGTCGGACAGTTTCAGATCAATGTGTCGTCAGTGTACTTGTTTGCAATCAACACATCACTTCCCACACTTGAGAGGACGAGCCCAGGGACTGATCGGTTCGGATCGGATCGGATCGGATCGGATCGGGTAGGACACACTGTCATCGGAGGGCGGCGGCAAGCGATGAGATCCTTTGATATATGTACATATATCGGCACACCCACACTACACACAGGGCATACAGGGCACACAGGGCACACAGGGC
Organism: Drosophila miranda; assembly: GCF_003369915.1. Classification (NCBI taxonomy): domain Eukaryota; kingdom Metazoa; phylum Arthropoda; class Insecta; order Diptera; family Drosophilidae; genus Drosophila; species Drosophila miranda. Next base: position 670,293 of record NC_046674.1, on the reverse strand, counting down.
ACACAGGGATAGACATTCATAACCATAACTCCCCTAATCACTTCACATTTGTATTCATTCTGTAATCTTTGGCACAGCACCAGCCACAAGCACAGGAAGTTATTGTCAGCGAAAATGATTACATGCTGACAAAACCAGAAGTGTCCGTGGTGGTCCCTGGTCGGCTGTCTGGTCTGTGCCGCAGCTTCTTGGAAAACAGCCGATGGCGGGCCGAAAAGAAAACAGAACAGAACAACAAAAATTCAATGCAAGTGACCAACTATGTATGTATGTAGGTTCTCGGGAAGCCTGTCGGAGTCCGATCCTATTTCGAATGGCTCATTTCAATGACTTCCACGAATTTTGCAAGCTATCGATGCCGCACCCACACCCGCACCCGCACCCGCACCCGCACCCGCAACCTATGGGATGCAATGGACTGCCGGACATTGCCTGGCACCACTTGGGTGTCACACGCAGCGATCACAGCGGGCTGGCCAGACTTCTACTTCTACTCCGACACAATCTCAATCCGAGCCCAGATAGATCCGTAGTCGCCCAGAAATATGCCCAATTTGTTTTTTGTCTCATCTCCCACACACCACCACTCACCCACCCTGTCCCTGCCCATAGATACAACACTCGTATCGTATGCACTATTTGAATTCCGCCGCCTACAATGCAATCTTATTATTATCCCCGGACACTTGACAGCAGTTTCGATCTGGTCGGGTCTGGGATTGGGATTGGGATTGGGATGGGATGTCGTCGATCGTCGATTGTCTGTCTGGCGAGTGTCTATCTTTATCTATCTGGCTCTTTGTGTGTGGGTTGTTGCCCGGGTTGCCTTGTGTGTGGGAATGGGATTGCGGGGAGTTCCCACTATTCGAAAGTTCGAGTTATAATTGGAAAATTAGTGTAACCAAAGAAGATTCGAAGACCGTGAAGTTTGGATTCACATAAATAAGAAAATTTGAAGTTATAGCACAGAAGACTTGACCTTATTTGCTGCTTTGTTATTCTATGTGTATCCAAAGGATTTCTTCCTGAACGTTCTTTCTAAACAAATCTAGAGAATCGCCCAACATCCGATGCCATCCAAACCCATCCCGTATGCACAGTCTGTACTGTTTCAGGCAGATGCTAGATTCTCAATGAGTTCTCGGAGGTGTGATGAGGTAAATTTCCAATAATCTCCAATCAAGAGTCTTGCCACACCCCTCCCACCAACCAGCCGGCTGTAAATTGGTTTCGCACCCACAGCCAGCGCCAGGCTTGGAGGCCGAGGGCCCAGGGGCCCAGGGCCAGGCCTGGAAGCGTCGCCAGGTCCAACTTTGTTGTCCAACTCTTTCTCACATTCTCGACTTGGCTTGGCTCGGCTCAGGGTCTGGGGTCTCTCGTCTCCTTCTATCTCCAAACCTCCCTCCCCCCCCCCCCCCCATGTTTGCTCAGCTTTTGAAGTTGCAGCGACAACATCATCACCATCAACAGCACCACTACCGGCGTCCGTTGTCCATTTGTCCGGTGGAGCATTGTGCATTGTTGTTATGTTAAGTGCGGCTCAAAGCCATGGATGGACCCTGGTCTGAGGTCTGAGGTCTGGGGCTGAGGCTGAGTCTGTGTTTGAGTCTCTGTTTGAGGCTGTGTTTGAGTCTGGGTCTGGGGTCTGCATTTGAATATGAAAAACCGCCGTCGTTGTTGCTGCTGTCGTCGCTCATCGCCGTGTGGAATGTCTGGAATGCAGTTGGTCCGTCCGTCCGTTCGTCCGTTCGTCTGCCCTTCTGTCCCCACCCTTCATGCCCTTTGTTATCAGCTGCGTCGCCCTCATGTGTCTAGGTCTATGCCGATGCCGATGCCGCTGTCGATGCAGTGTTTTGGCCCTGCATTAGGGAGTGCCAGTCGCGGGTCCCAGAGTGTGGCCAATCTGCAGCATCTGCATACAATGAGGCAGACAAAGGCATTGCTAATTTTTGCCAAATACGGCTGCAATACCACTGCAACCATCATCAGCTGCCGCTGCCACTGTCGCTGTCCCTGCCACTGTGCCACACTCAGCCCCCTTGCAACAGGCCAAGATCCAATCCAAGAGCCAGCCCAGTCCAAGTCCAACGGTCATTTTCATGCAAGAACGCGGAAGAATGACTCAAGAACTGTGCAATAATTCGAAAATAAATGCATAGGAAAGCAAAAAAAGGTAAGAATGGTTGAGGATCGAATGAAACGATACCCTATTTGGTAGGTAAATATAATGCTAAAAAAGTGTATAAAATGCATCTAAAGAACAGCTGGAGAAATTTCATCGTATGATATAGAATATGATATAGCTATGATATAGAAAGTTATGATAGCCACACACAAATGTTGGTAGATTGGAAAACCAGGAACACTGAACAGCTTCACCCATAAGCAAATATACCCCTGATGAAGCGAGGGCATGGACATCGCTTAACGTTTGCATCTCTGCACATGCAATGCCAACTTAAACGGATGTGGTGGATATATACGTTCGAGTACGAGTATATTTCTGTTGCCATATCGTTGTTTCATTGGTCTAGACCTGTTCTACCACTCTGGAAGGTTGTCTGCCACCGGCGCTGGTGCTGGTGCTGGTGTTGCTGCTTTTGCTGCTGTTGCTGCTGTTGCCAGGAGCCACCGCCACTGCCGCCGCCACCTTGGACCAGCTGAGGCAGAGAGACGACTATCAATCAAAACATCAACAGCAGCATATCAGAGGCGGAGGCATATTCATGGCAGGGGATGGCACAGGGGGGGACTCTGCCTTTGCCTTTTCCACTGCCCCTGCCCCTACCCCTGCCCCTGCCCCTGCCATGATGTATCCACAGACGGGACGCACACACACACTCGGACAACACACATCTGTGATCTAACTGTCTGTGACAAATTTTATTTCTGTAGCGGATCTGTCTGTGTTCCTCCCTCCTCCTCCCCAACGCGGTGCGGTCCACGCATTCGGCATCCCTCCACCCCACAAAAATCTAATGTCACTTCGCAGCATATTTAAAAGCACATAAAGATGTTTTAGACGAAAATAAAAATCGAAACTTCTCTGTCGCTGTCGCTGTCGCTGTCTCTGTCTCTGTCTCTGTTTGCGTCTGTCTACGTCTCTGTCGCTGACCGACGCGACATCTCTTCTCTTCTTCTGGGTTTCCTTCAGACCAAAACATGCTCGAAAATAGCCCAGAGACAGAGACTGGCCAGACGACGACAGCGACAGCAACAGCGACGCATCCCATAGATATGCTGTGTCGCAATGGTGGCGCTACGACACCCAGGGCTGCACACGCGAACGCCTTGATCCTTGCACACATTTCCGTTGCCTACTTGCAGGCGTTGGCAGTGGCCTGCGACACGAACATGCCAGCCATTCCATTCGACTTCCAGGACCGCCGGTTTCCTGCAGCCCTGTGACGCAGTGAGCTCTGGCCAGTCTGGCCAGTCTGGCCATCTCTCTTGCACCAACACTCACACACCAATTAAACACTGTCTGGCCGTCTCTTTTGCACTAACACTCGCACAATTAATTAGAGAAGCGTCAAAACGCTCTCTCGTTTCTTTCTTTGAGTAACGGACAGACCTGAAGCACCACAAGGCTTGATCCAAATCAAATTAAATCAAAATCAAATCATTAAATACCCTTGAAGATCCATCATTGCTATGGCAGCTATTTCGCAGAGTTTTGAAGGATGGTTCGCAGACCATTCCTTTGATATGGGAATCCGATCCGATGTTGAGTTATACATATGTACATATGTATGTATGTTGTATTTCCACCGATAGTGACTATAACTACTATATATCCCATGGCGATCCAATCTTGACGCTTTCAGGCAGATATTTGTTCCATAATATGTGATCTTTTGCCAAAATCATAATACCCTCAACAACAAAGAGTACACAAACGTATGCGATTGAGTTGAGAGGAAAGAGAGTACGACAGAGAGAGGCTGAGGAGGTGGAGGTGGGCGATAGTGTAGCGCCTCGTACCCTACCGCACTGCGACGGGACATGGCTTGGTGCTGGGTGCTGGGTGCTCGGTGGGCCAGAGCCAGAGCAGTCGTATTTATATATACAAGAATACAACACACACTAATGTATGTACATAACAGATCATTCCTAAATTCAAATTCGGATTCACTTGCCACAAAATTAGAAATTTAAAGCAACGCAACGCAACAACAGCAAAAGCAACAGCAACAATACAAAATAGCAACATTTTTTCAGCATCTAAAAGTAGCGAAAAAACCCAAGGAAAAAGCAAAGGCAAAAACAAAACGAAAAGAAAAGAAAGCAAAAGAAATGAAAAGCAGAGACCAAGCAGAGCAGCGGAGAATCAAAGGAGAATCCTACAAAGCAAACAAATGTTCGGCCTCTCTCCAACCCCCCATCCCCCATCCCCCATCCCCCATCGCCATCCCTCTTTCCGTCTCTAGCGAAAAAAGTTTTATTTAAAGTTCTACAGGGGGCGCTTTGTCCATACTCCCCCCTGCCACAAAATGCAACCACCCCCCCCCCACACACACACACAGCCCCCGTGGTGCTTTCTTTTTCGTCTGGGAATGCCTAATGCCCGACGCTGCTTGGCCCCAGGAATGCAACGAAGTTTGTGGCACACACAAACACAGACACCAAAACAGACACAGACAGAGACAGAGACAAACATTCTGCTGTGGCGCATATGCATTCCATACCCATCCATTCCCATATAGGGCGGAAGAACCATACCATACCATACCCATGTATTGTATGCCCATGTATGCCCCCCCCCCCCCCCCCCCCCCCCCCCCAAGCATTACAACTCAATCATCGTTCGAAAATAGCAAATCTCTCTTAAGATTTTCCATCCATTTCCGTTATTTTTGGAAACCATTGAGGAACAGCAGCAGCAGCAGAAGCAACAGCAGCAAGAAGAGTGCGAGGGCGGGGGTGGATGTGGATGTGGATCTTCGATCCCCAACGATGCCAGAGATCTGAATGATTTAGGAACAGACAAGAGGTGAAAATCAAGCTGGAATTTTCTATTTAAAGCATACCGGAACTCAAATATATCTCCCCTCCAACACTTCCCATTGGGGTTCCTCCTCCATAAAACATTCTTCTTTAGTGTTGTAACCTACTTTTCTATCCATGAATAAGCTACACAAATCTGAAGGAATGGGAAATGATCAAACACTCGGGAGTCTCAATAAAGTTTGGCGTCTTTAAAAGGGTTTTCTAATTGAATTAAAAGCATGTTATAATATATTCTCTTCAGTGGATATGTGCAATATATTGATCTTGACTTGAAGAGAGTGTGAGATGGCCATGTAACCCAAATACATTGCTCTTAATAAACCTTACGTCCTTAGTTAATCAACTTGATCAAGGGTGATGGTGACGTACGATTGCTAGCCCTGACCTGATTCCATGGATCCTCTGATCAACTGGGAACTTTGTAGATCGAATTTGTACTTGCATGAACCGCTTAAGGAACAGATAAGTAGATAATACTATGGATTAAACCTCCCTTTATTACATTATATCTACAACCTATTCCCTTCTTCTTCTAACGTACCTTTCTCGTACAAAACATATTTACTGGATGTACACGAGCAGTGCGGCTATACGCGTCGCGCGTCATGCGGCAGCGCCCCTCGGTAACAGCTTGGAGTCGCATTTGTGGCCACTTGATGGTGCATTGCATGGTCATAAGAAAACTATCCGCCAAAGGGTGCTCAACAATCTGAAAGTTCAGATTTCGGATTGATCTAACAGGATCTCTAACGAGATTGAGATGTATTTCCAATTAGGAATACAAAAGATGTAAGCTAATCAATGATAGAAGCCTTGGTGAATAATACTGGAAGCTAAAGCCAAACTTTGTTAGGCATTCCAATAAGGTATCATATTTCGCAGCGAATCTCAGTTCAGTTCTCATCAGAGTCAAATGAGATTGAGGGAGGTGGGATGGCAGGGGTTGGTTGGTTGTTTCCCCGTTGATCTTTACCGATTTGGCTGCCGATCAGAATCACGCTGTTTCGGGGCTGGCTACACACGTAATTGGGTGTCCTGCTAAAAAAGTCATAATCACCTGTCCATCCCATATCATCCCAAACCCGTACAGACACCTTGGGAACGGACACACGAAATTCGAAAAGCCGTAAAGCGATTTTTATGCACCAATGACATCGACAGCGTCTCTGCCGAGTGCATCGGATCGGTCTGAAGGCAGAGAAACAGACAGATAGAGAGAGAGAGAGCAGACAGCAGAGAGAAAAAACAGAACTGAAAAACCAAAGACAAATTCCTGCGTTTTTCCAGGAATTCACTCAATAAACTCAAACAAAACCCAAACATTTAACAAACGAGCAGAGCCGCAGCCACAACCACAGCCACAGCCTCAGCCTCAGCCACAGGCAGAGCCACGAAGAAGACGAAGAACGACGACAACGAAGACGAAGATGCTGACCTGACCAAGACGGAAGATGGAGATGGAGTTGGAGTTGGATATGGAGGCGAAGCTGAAGATGGGGCACAAATTGAATGGAAAGGGATGGGGGGGAGTAATAAGAGGAGGAGACGACGATGCGAAGCGCTGAGCAAAACACAAAATAAACCAAAAAGCAGGCAAGGAATTTCAAACAAGAACCCCATAAAGTTGTTGCTCTTGTTGCACTCTCTGAAGATGGAATGGAGCTGTGAATGTGAAGTGGAAGTGGTCATGCCCCAGAGTGGCAGAATGCAGGCAGGAGGCGAGAGGCAGAAGGCAAGCAGGCGGAGAAATGCGCTTTTTTTTAAGTTCAATTCAGGGTTGGACACCACCTACTAGGCGAGCAGATTGAAGATCCCAAGATTTCCCCATTTAGAAACCTATTCGGATATTTCTAAGCCGCCTCTGCGCCGCTCATACTTGGCATACATACATATTTGGTATATATTTGAAAGCCAATGATACTTCAAACTCCCATTTCCAGATCCCCCAAAACTCCATTAAAACTCTGAAATACTTAGTTCTCCACTGGCAGTAGCCTCGATCACTGGTTCTGGTGTCATTTGGCAGGGTACTCGCATTATCAGCAGCGCCAAAAGGAGACACCGAGGCCACAGGTAGAGTAGCGACTGGGATGGAGATGGAGCTGGAGCTGGAGATGGAGATGGAGGAGTGGGCGAGCAGTCGGGAATGGGAGATGGGAGACGACAGCGGTGGCTGTCTGGCTGCATTCCAAGTCACACAGAAACCAAACAGAACCGAACGGGATGCTTTGGAGGACAGGGCAGCAGAAGAAGGAAAAGTAGAAGTAGAAGCAGCCAAACCTAATCCGACTCCAAATGGGCTGCGATGCGATGTGTCGTGCCACAAACCAGCATCAGCAGGCAGCAGCTCCTCCGTTGGCGCTGGCGCTGCTGCTGCTGCTGCTGCTGCTGCTGCTGCTGGTGGTGGTGGTGGTGGTGGTGCGGTACTTTTGCTGCGACTGCCCCTGCCGCTTCGGTCGACTCCTCTAAAAACTCCTCTAAAAATTATTTATTAACATGGTAGAAATTCGCAAACAGGTTAAAACGACCAATCAAAGCAACAACAACAACAACAGCAGCAGCAGCCGCCGCAGCAGCAGCAACAACAACAAAAGCGGCGGCGGCAGCCAAAGACCCAAAGTGCAGATAATATTAAAAGGCAGTCAGGCAGTGAGGCGGCAGCCAGCCCCAAGTTGCATGGACTGTGCGGAGGCCGAGAGAAACTGCGGCGGAGGAGGGGTGGGTGGAGGCGATGGCGGGGAGCTTGGGCCCCGACTGCCAGACACATTTCGAAAAGGGCCAACACGAAATTCCATGGGAGTCGTTGACTCGCTTTTGGCTGGTTACTTTTCTTGGGAAAGTTTTTGTTGAAAGTTGGATACGGGACGGGACTGTTGGACAGTAACTGAATTTTGCCTGCCTGCCTGCCTGCCTGCCTGCCTGCCTGGTCGATAAGGTGGCGGTGGCGGTGGCGGTGGCGCTGTGCAGAGCACACAAGAACATAAACCAGGTAGGTGGCAAGTGATTAGTAATTAATGGATAAGGTCGGTCCTACTTACATATGCATCAGTGCACATAAACACAGCGGAGACGGTGGACACTGGAGTGTCCTTCAAGATGACTTGCCCAGAAACCCAAATACTTCGTCAGATATTCTTACACGATAGGATCGTTGATTCGAAGGAATTCCCGTTCACGTTCCACTCCCACTACATCCTGCACTTTGAAAAGTGGCAGAAAAATGACACCCTCTCTTTCATTTGTCCTGAAGTCCCAAAAGTTACAATCAGCTCGGAATTATTGTATGCATGTATTTAATGGCATTATCAATTTCTGAGAGTGGAATTTTTTAGAAATTGCTTTTCCTGGTAGCGACAGGTATTCCATATAAATAAAATTCACCATTCCCGACTGCCCAAAGTCAGCCAAAATGACCAGCAAAAAAAAATTAACGAGGGGGAACGTTGTGAGTTGCTGCGGACACCGCAACTCTACAGTTATACCCGATACTAAGTCAGTATGGCTCTCATCCGGCAGACGCCGCTAATATTAAACGACACGACAAAGAGTGCGTGCGAGAGAGACAGAAAATCAGTCTGAGCGTGACGTCGGGCGCTGCGTAGCCACTGCAAATTGATTTGTTCCTATTGGCTATAAAAATGATCTGATCTGATCCAGATTCAGCAATCTGATAGATATGGTCATTATCTATGATTCTGCGTTTTTAGTTTTCTCGAATGTGCAATATTGTGGATGCAACAGATTTTCGTCCTTTGTGTGGGCGGAAGGGGGTGGGGTGAAATTTTGAGATACACGTTTTATAGTAAGATCTAACAGGAGTGCGGATACCAAATTTGGTTACTCTAGCCTTAATAGTCTCTGAGATTTTTGAATATCCCCAGATTTTCGTCCTTTGCGGGGGCGGAAGGGGGTGTGGCGAAATTTTGAAACAAACTCGCCTCGGTCCGATATATTAGGCGTGTGGATACCAAATTTGGTTGCTCTAGTTTTTGTAGTCTCTGAGATCTAGGCGCTAATGTTTTACTCTAAGCAAAGCCGCCTATGCTACGTGTGTGTTAGAGAGAGACAGGGCGAGAAAAAATGAAATTGTTTTCTTGATGCTGGCTATAATAATAATACGATCCAATTCAGATTCCGCAGTCTTAAAGATATGGTCATTCTCTACAATTCTACGTTTTTGGTTTTCTCATATCTTTAAAATTGTGGATGCCACAGATTTTCGTCCTTTGTGGGGGCGGAAGTGGGCGGGGCGAAGTTTTGAAATATTTTTGTAGCAGTGACATATCACAGAAGTCTGCGTCCAAAACATCGTTGCTCTAGCTCTTATAGTCTTTGAGCACTAGACGCTGAAGGGGACGGACAGACGGACGGACGGACAGACGGACAGACAGACAGGGCTCAATCGACTCGGCTATTGATGCTGATCAAGAATATATATACTTTATGGGGTCGGAAACGATTCCTTCTGGACGTTACACACATCCACTTTTACCACAAATCTAATATACCCCAATACTCATTTTGAGTATCGGGTATAAAAACAAAACCCCTAACCGCAACCTCGAGACAACGAGTCGAACTTGACAACCGGAATGTGCGAGGAATTTCTGGACCCGACCCTCGCCCTTCCATAGAAACCCGAACATAAGCAGACTTTGTGGCCAAGAAGCAAATTGGTGATTTATTTATAGCGACATCGAATCGAATTGGCAAATGCCAATGCAGACGGGGTGCAGCCAATTCTTAGGATAGTGTCGGAATCCCTTTTCGGAAGAGATAAGATTAAAAGGTAGGGCTGGCGCCAAGGGACTGTCTTCTCGGACAACCATTTGAAATAATATCCATTGGAGTCATCACAAATATATTCCGCTAATCGGCTCAAGCTTACCATTTAAATCAAACTGCCCGCCATGTTTCGATTTCAATAACGATTAGATTTCCATAGAAATCGAATAATAGCGCCCTCTTTCAGAAAAAAAAGACAACTGACTTAGTAAAATTAAAGCTCTACAGATGGCGCTGTTGGGCTTGCACCATTGCGTAAAATTCAATTATTGCGTTTTTCCGTTAAATAACGTAATGACTAGTTTAATGAACGTAATGCTACAAGGAATATAAAAGCCGCTTAAATAAATTATATTTATGATAATTGCTTCGATTGCACTTTTTTTTGCATCCTATTCTCCATTCAAGTATTCATTACCATCAATGAACTCACGCCGGGCACTATATAAATTTACACGTAAGAACAGCAGCCAACGACTAATATTGATAGGCAAATTACGAGTGTGTACTATCTATTATAATGATGTTTGCACAGCGAGTAATCAGTGCAGATTGCCAGTCAATAATAATATGACACCAACGACACCCAAGATAAGCACATCATCCCTGTGGGGCCACGAAATGAACGAACCCCACTGCCATTAATCCGCGCACATAAACACATGCTCGCTGCGAACACAGGGGCATTATTTCAAACGTTTCGCAGCTGCTTTGCTGCTACTAGCCAAGCTGATAAGAGCCACTCCGACAACTGGAAGCGGGCGGCGGAACGGATCGTATCGGATCGGCTTTCAGTCATTGAAAGTGTATATACAAAACAATAACAGCCAGCAACTCACGTAGTGCGCAGGCAGTTTTCATTCGCGAACAAACGTCCAACAGACCAAGAGCGTCCAAAAGCCAAGTCGATATTCAGTTGAGGACAGTCCACAGACCGGAGATGCGCAGCTTAAACCGCTTTCGTCTCATCACCTTCGACGTGACTAACACGTTGTTGCAGTTTCGCACTAGTCCGGGCAAGCAGTATGGCGAGATCGGAGCTCTGTTTGGAGCGCGCTGTGATAACAACGAGCTGGCCAAGAACTTCAAGGCCAACTGGTGGGTTTTCCTCCTCCTGTCTGAGGGAACATCCTCCTAAGTAATGGAAAATCCTTCTTTTCAGGTACAAAATGAATCGGGATTATCCAAACTTTGGTCGGGACACAAAGCCACCGCTGGAGTGGCAGCAGTGGTGGCGTCAGCTGATAGCAGGTGCGTGTGTGTCTGTGTCGAGTGCTCGGCTCTGTGATAAACAGAAAAACCTTGTTCCAAAGTGCAAACTCTCGATGGTCGCACTCTACTAATACATGATTATAATACATTAGGTACCTTCTCGGAGAGTGGAGCTGCCATCCCAACGGAGAAGCTGACCAACTTCTCAAACCATCTGCTGGAGCTGTACAAGACATCCATTTGCTGGCAGCCCTGCAATGGCAGCGTTGAGCTACTGCAGCATCTGCGCAAGGAGCTGAAGCCGAACAAATGCAAGCTGGGGGTCATAGCAAACTTTGATCCCCGTCTGCCGGCCCTACTGCAGAACACCAAGCTGGACCAGTACTTGGACTTTGCGCTCACCTCGTACGAGGCGCAGGCAGAGAAGCCGGACCCATTGATATTCCAGCGGGCTATGGAGGAGTCGGGCCTAAAGAACCTGAAACCGGAGGAGTGTCTGCATGTGGGCGATGGTCCCACCACAGACTATCTGGCCGCCAAAGAGCTGGGTTGGCATGCAGCGCTGGTACACGAGAAGAGCTACTCGTACTTGATGAAGAAGTACGGCGAAGATATCGACCGGGACCACGTCTTTCCCAGCCTGTACGACTTTCACAAAAAGATCTCAGATGGTGCTGTGGTCTGGTGACTACAGTCATTGTATTTCTTATGCCAAGCCTATTTCAACGTTTCTTCCTTTTGCTGCTCTTCGACTGGGGGAGGGACCTGGGCCATGAACAAATCGCCATAGGGATTGTGCGGCTTTTGGCTCTCGCGATCGTACTTGGGGCCGATGGCCCACAGCGACTCCAGATCATACTCCTCCCTGGCCCTTGGTGAAAATATATGCAATGCAATGTTGCCTGAAAATTATACTCAAATCGTTAACTTGGGGATAGCTTGGGAATATTCGGGATTCAGAGACTGACCCAAATCCATGGCCATCCAGTCGCGACTCTTGTCGCCCTCGATGCGGGGCAGAATGTCACCTTTGGTGCGCTTGATCTTGAACATGCGACGCACAAACTCCGCCGTGGATATCATGTGTCGGTAGCTGCGTCCACTGCACACCACCAGATGATCCACATACTTGAGATCCTCGGGTACGTAGCATACGAAAATATCGTCCACATTCTCCTTGCGCAGCAGTTCCACCAAGTCCTCGATATCAAACACTCCACGAATGCCCCCTGTGAGAGGAAATTTTTGTTTAATTTGGATTATTTATGAATGCAACAACTTACTCTTCAGGTTCAAGCCATAGTACTGATCTAGAGCTGCGTCCGACTCATCTGGCTGATGTTGTTCCTGGTGGCGTACCTCTTCCACATCGAAAATCTCGGGGGCCTCATCATCGCGGAAAACTTTGTATTTGTTCTGCACGCCGCCGACCAGATTCTGGAAGGGATTCCCTTGCGACTTCTTGGTTATCGATGGCTCCGTTGGTGGCGTCGAGAACTCGTGGTGGAAACACCTCAAAACGGGGACGCTGAGGCGTTTATCATGAATTAAACGAAATACGCGAGAGATCAACATATTTTAATTATTAAATAACACGCGTTAGTGGTGGGCGATGTGATTTATCGGTCAAATATACTGTCTGACCCATCGAAATATACCGAAACATACCATCTCTTTTTGAAACTATACCGTAAATGATGCTTTATTATTATAATAATATTATTAAATAAACATAAATAAATATAAGTGAGTATAAATTATGTGCGTGACAACTTTGCGAGAATAAAAAATTATATTACATGTATTTATTATAGGTAAAATATAGTCTAAAGAGTAAAAATATAATTTAACTGATACGTTTCTAGATTCAACACGTTATATTTTGCTAGTACACTTTTATCTGGTGGCAAAATCGTCCTGAAATACGATAAGGAAAAAAAAAAAATCCCCAGAGAGGATTGTAGCTCTTGAATACTCAAGAGTACTTGAGTAGCTCTTAGAAAAGTAGTTGAATGTTTCTGTTACGTTGGCTTCGTTGCCCTGGCATATCGTATCAAGATTGAGACAGTTTTGTTAAAACACTATATCCTTTTAAATTGTTTTATCGGTATTGAATCAGCTGAGAAAATCAGCTGAGAATTTTTTGTTTTATCGAACTAATGCAAAATGTAGCAGGTCACACTGGTTGTAAAACGTCCACACTGCTCGGAATTTGTAACTGTGAGTGAAATACATTTCGAGGGCTTTTTGCACTTTATATAAACTGATCTAGATGCACGGGGTAAAAACAAAAAAATTTGATTTAAAATAAGCTAAATGACGATTAATAAAAGAAAATTAAAGCGAGAAGTAGAGTAGTGCTCTCTCCTGCGACGAAAACATGAGTCTTAATTTTGAATGGGCTATAAAAAGGGGTATGGAAGACAGGCAAAAACATCCAAAGCAAATTGCAAGTTCGTACGAACCCTCACCTAGCGTTTGAGCACAACATACCTTGTAGACCAAATCGGCAAGGTAAATTAAGCGAGAGGGGTGGATTTTACCTTTCATGCGTTGCATTTTTGGGCCGAGTTGCCCGTTGTCCACACCCTCTTTTTCCTTCCGTTATGTAGCATGTAGCAAATGTGTAGTAATTATTTATAAAAATTTAGCGTGCGTAAAATTCAAGCGTGACACGGTCGGTCACAACGCCGCCTGACTCCAAATTATAAGTTAAATTTGCGACAAAACGAAGGAAACAAAACAGTGCACAATGAGTGAGCAGAAAACAAGTGGGTCGCCGTCTCCAACGACCACAAAGGATAACGCGGCCGCCAGGCAGAAAATCGAAACGGAATATAACAATAAAAAGACTGGATCGGGCTGGCATCGCTTCTACAAGGTAAAAACAACAACAACACCAATGACGGGCTACTGCTGTTGCTGTTGCTGTTGCAGTGAGAAGGGAGAATAATTGCACCACTTTCAAGAACAGTGGAGAAAAAGCAATGGTTTGGCGACTCCAGGAAGGAGGATGCACGTAGCAGCAGCGACAGCCTGGCAGGAGTCACAAACGTGTACACAAAAATTTGTATTGTATTCCTTTTCGATTCGATTTCCACGAAAATGTGATGAGTGCGCAAAAGGCTTCTGCAGATGCCTCCACCACCAACACACATGCATATCTAAATGGGAGAATGTGTGTGTGTGTAGGCACGCCGCCTCTGGCCCCACTGTTGTCATGTGAGCGTGAATGTGTGTGTGCCAGTGTGGTTGTGTTGGTGGCTGTTGCTCCGTCTTTGGTTATAAGTGGTCCCCAGCCTGGCTCAAACAGCATTTGACCAAAAAAAAAAAACAGAATAAAGTGTACAAACAGATTCTCACACACATGCATAGACCTATGCACGTTCATATACAGCTACAGCTACAGTGACAGCTTTGCTCACCTGCTGCACTCTGCTTTGAATTTGGCTCCAGCTCAAACAACAGTACTTGCGGGGTGTGCGTGTGTGTGTTTTAGAGAGTGTGTGTTTGCATTTTTATGCTGTTTCTGGTGTTTCTCTCTTTTTGAGAGATGCTGTTCCCAGCGCTCCCCCATTCTTTACACTTCTGCTTCCCCCCTTTTGAAACTTTTATGATTAGCCGAATTCCCGTCTCTTTTTATTTTCTTTTTCTAATTATTATTGATAGGCCTCTGCCCCCTAGTATATTGGGTTTTGGTTCCGCGAATTTTGGGGCCCATAACTGAAAGGCGGGTTTTTCCAGGAAACAATTTTTGCATTTTGCTTTGTTTTGATTGCTGGACGTTTGTTGATATAGAAGTTAAGTGATGGGGAGGAAGGGAGGGAGGATACTTTGACAAGCTTATTTTTATCGCAACGCATGAATTGTGCGAGGACTGTTAGGGGGAGGGGGGGTTAGACTAGCTTTTTTCCACTTGGGAACTATTCCAATACACACACACACACAACCATATGTATGGACACTCTATCCAGTTACACACACACTCGCACGCATCTCTCGCCAAGGGGCACAAAGGGCATGCGTCTGGTTTTGAGTCTTTCTTTGGGTTTCTTCTTGTTGCTGTGGCTGTTCCTGCTCCTCACTGCTCTTTCTTCTGGTTCATTGCTGGCAGTTTCTGCTTTATAGCCAGTTCCGGCGAAATGTGTCTTCAGCTGCTGCCGCTGCTTGGAAGAGCTCTGCCATGGCCAGGCAGGCACTCACTTGAATTGGGATTTCACGGAATTCAGCTTCGCAGTTAGGAAGAGGATGCCTCTATCTGTGTGCATGCGTTTCTGTTAGCTTGTGTGTGTGTGTGTGTGTGTATCTTCCTTTATGGCCTCGCAATGGCATCCTTTTGTGCCCAGCGGAGGATAATCTAATTTTCCAACTAACTGAAAGGAGTCGTCCCTGCACCACAACACGACAACAAACAACACAAATTATGTGTCGCAAAACAAATTGTTTTTCGGTGGAACATCGCATCCCCGTGGATGATATTTCTATTGAAATCTTCCATAAAATACAAAAACAAAAAAATGACGCATTCAAGTTTTTGTTATGCTTTTTGCGCACTTGGCGTATAATCATTTCCATTGAACGCACTCCACTCCCGTTATGCTTCCCGCTCTCTCTCTCTATCCCTATCCCTCTCTCTCTGTCTTTGTGGAATGGATCCGCATCCAGTCTATCATCTTACACCTTGCCAGCCGCATTCACTCATCCATCCATTCCCTCCTTCCACCGTTCCATCCATCCTTCCATTATGACAACCGCCGTGAAGTGTGACGTTGTGCCGAGGAGGGGGGGCGCTGGTGGTCGGGGGCGTGTTGCAATTATGCTCTGCATGCATGCAACGCTTTTTGTTTTGTTTTGTTTTGCTTGGCTTTTCTTTCGAGAAATACAATTCTTTGCACGCTTTGAAAATTCAAGACAGACCCCATCTACTCCTCTCCCCTCCCTCTCTGGTATTTCTCAATTCTCCTTCTCATGTGTTTGTTTGCCTGTGTGTTTATAGCTTTAAACGGTAGAAGGGTCACCTGGATAATCAAGAAGCATAAAATAACTGTTGCTGCTTCGGCCACAAGTTGGTTAGGAAAGAACCAGTAGATCTCTAATAGATCTATTAAGTACGAAATATTGAATAATGGAGCAGTACGTGATTTCGAATGGGTGTACCCGTGTATAGGATATAGCAGAGATTCCTCAGATTCTTAGCTAGTCTCTCAGTTGAAAAGGTATCACAGTCGTAGCTCGATTCACTGTGTGGAAAATGCATTCATTTTTAAAGACAATATGAAAACAAAACTTTCATAATATAGCTATTTTGAATGAGATATAATTGTCATGGGAATGAACAGTCCAGTTCTACCATAAGCTTCCATCAACCAAAGCCCAGCTTCGAGTTATTTTTTCTGCGTTCGATATCATGATCTTTGCATTTCCGAGACTTTTTCTCACATATTCTCACGTGATATGTGATCATCATAACCATACTCGTACATCTCTCTTTTTATAACAAGAGGTACAAAATAATATGAATAATTTGCAAATGATGTTGTACACTTTTGTCCTTTCCCCAAGGGATTATCAATTATTGTGATAATCGGAAATCCCTCTTGGGCATTTTTTTGTGCCTGTAATAAACATTTCACTTGAATGTTCTGCTTATCGGACATTGCTCCGCTGATTGCGTAAGAGGGTCCAAAATGTATTTCATAAGAGGAAAAGTACATGCAATCAATGGATCCCAGGGCTCTCTCGGCTGATTCACACACACACACACACACTACCCCACACAATGAAAAATGGACAATTAACAACTGCTTTTTGGCGAGCTGTAATCATCGAGAACGTCACTCAGCGAAGTTACTCATACCCAAAGCGCAGCATATTTGATGGAGTATGTGCCGTCTGATTACGAGCAGCTGGGTATGGTATCTGGGATGGCAACCAACCACACACCCATCAGCATATGCTCCACTCGTACATGCCATAAGCGGGGCTTGAGATGCACTTGTCACCGTGTGGATTGGCGCCATTGACCCTGTTTGCTGTTCTATTTGACGGTGCTGCTGAATGGTTCGATTCGTTTACAGCTGTGCCATCAATTGTATATTCAGAAACACACATTCGGTTGATAGAGCCGGCCCCAAGCAGCCAAAGCGGCCAAAGATAATGCCATTAACGACAGAACAGGCAGGGCAGCAGTCATCGTTGCCTGGCTAATTAGTCATGGCCGGTTTGTCAGCTGGGTGGGTGCCTCTGCCCCTGTCTCTGCCTCTGCCTCCGTGCCGTGCCGTGCCTCTATCTATTTATCTGGTAGATGGGTGATGGTGCTATTGGTGATGGGTTAGGCCCACCGCTTAAAGAGAAATGCGACCAACTTTATATATGTATGCATGTATGTGGGATGAGTCAGTGGCCGGGGGCAGCCCTCCACACATGATAAAAGATATTGGATTTCTGTTGAATTACAAGAAAAATCCATGCGCTTTGAAACACTATATGTGGAATATTGTGGTATATTTGAAATAAGCTCAAAGAATGTGATGAGTTGAGTATACATATATAGTAATTTGAATATCACTTCACATGATTTTAATTAACTTATATTTTTTCCCCCCATTTGGTGCTGTCCATTCCTTCAACTATCCGTTATATGCCAGAGTCTGCTGTGGTCAATTTCTATCTCCTTTATTATTGTTATTGTTTCCGGCAAAAGCACACGTATTAGCACATATATTCTAATCGGTCCAATTTGAATTTTTTCTAGGAAATCTCTGAGAAATGTGATCGCGGGGCAAAAGAGCAACAGTTTAGTACGCTGGAATCGGAGCGGTCACAGAACCGAGGCCTGAATCGATATAGGGATGTGAATCCCTATGATCACTCGCGGATTGTTCTAAAGCGCGGCAGTGTGGACTACATCAATGCCAATCTGGTAAAGGTAAGTGCAGTCATTTGCCTACTTTTCAATCAGAGGTCTAAGAACTATTTCTACATCCATTCGTTTAGCTTGAGCGTGCCGATCGCCAGTACATACTGACCCAGGGACCCTTGGAAGATACCGTGGGGCACTTCTGGCTGATGGTCTGGGAGCAAAAGTCCAGCGCCATTCTCATGCTCAATAAGCTTATGGAGAAGAAGCAGATCAAATGCCACCTGTACTGGCCGAATCAGCTCGGACCAGAGAAGGCCCTCAAGCTGCCCAACGTTCAGCTCACCGTGGAGCTTGTGCGCTGCGAGACGTATCAGAACTTTGTACGGCGGTGGTTCAAGTGAGTGGCTAAGTGGCTGGCCCCTAAAGGAGGAAAAACTAATTTGATAAAAACCTTCCCCGCCCTCCACAGATTAACCGATCTCGAAACGCAGAAGAGCCGCGAGGTGATGCAGTTCCACTACATCACATGGCCAGATTTTGGCATTCCCAGTTCGCCAGATGCATTCCTGAAATTCTTGCAGCAAGTACGTGACTCTGGCTGCCTCAGCAACGACGTCGGTCCGGCCGTGGTGCACTGCAGTGCCGGCATTGGTCGCTCGGGCACTTTCTGCCTGGTTGACTGTTGTCTCGTGCTCGTGGACAAGCACGGGGAGTGCAATGTGTCGCAGGTTCTGTGCGAGCTGCGCAGCTACCGCATGGGACTGATACAGACATCCGACCAGCTGGACTTTTCCTATCAGGCCATCATCGAGGGCATCAAGAAACTGAACGATCCCGTATGTATGCGCTCGCAGCGGCCGGCGTGCGGGAGCTGGACTTGGTGCTGGATGCTGGCTGGGCGCCAGTCCGCTGCCAAGCGCCGCCGTTTACAGTGGAGATTCTTCTCTGTGCTTAGGCGTTAGACTAATCCGAAATTCTCCCTCTTTTCTCGCTTTTGCAGAGCTTTCTCGACGCTAAGGAACCAATCATTGGAAATGAGACAGATACACATGCACAGGATGAGCTGCCGCCACCGCTGCCGCCTCGGACACATTCGCTGAATTTGCCGCTGGCCCCCAACGCGGGCGGAGTTCTCTCGCTGAACATGCGAGCCGCCCAATCCAATGGCGAGGAGGTGGCTGCCGAAAACATTGGCGACAAGCCCTCAGTGCTGAGCAGCAAGGATGCTCTGAACAATTTTATCAATCAGCACGAGATCATCAACGCTGAGGTGGCCGACAGTCTGCGTCCCTTGCCGCCGTTGCCGTCTAGACCTTTAAGGTCGTTGCAGGAGTCGGATAGCGATGAGGACTACGACCTAGATGAGGAAGACGATGACGATGATGATGACGAAGAGGACGACGATGTTGACGAGGAGTACGAGACCATTAATGAGCTCGATGTGGAGCCCATCAATGGAAATGTATCGACGACGACACCCCAAGCCGATGATGTGAATGCCAACAGCGAGAAGCCAGCAGCACCTGCCGAACAGCACAAGGCCAATGGTATTGACACAGCGGGCCAGACTCCAGCGAGGTAATACAAATGATGATGGAAACCCCTCTGGGATTCTGTCCTAACCTTTTCGTTTTATTTTCAGTCCTGAGAACGAGCTAAAGCGACGAAAACGCACCGAACAGCAGGCCCATCTGCAGAAGCAAATCAACAACATGAAAAGGAAGCTGCGGGAGAGCGAGGACAACCAGAAGGCGTCAAAAAAAGGAAGGTCATTACTCACATATATTGCGGCTGGTGTTGTGGTGGGCGTGATCTGCGCATACGCATACACGAAGCTAGGTTAAGTGCCCACCCCCCATCCCCAGTCCCACCTACCCACTAAGTAGATGTAGACCTAGCCATTGAGTAGGCATTAGTAGCAATAGCAGTATGACGCCCGTTGCCGCGGGACACCGATCCTCGGCAGCTCGCCACGAGTGTCACGAACGTCACGCGTCGGGTCGCATTGTGAGTCTCTCATCGAGCCTCGGGCTAACATCTAATGTCAGCACGGATCGGATCGGATTTGATCGCCTCGCAACGCAATCATCCCGACGATTGGGTTGAATGAACGATACGATACACATAATGCATATATATTAGGGAATTTTTTTACGAGTATATGAAATACAAAACAAACGAAGAAAGAAGCAAAAGCAAAAGTAAAAACTAAGCGAAAATCGGGTAGAAATCACGTAACAAGTAGATTTTGCGCAATAGACTGACATTTTAGATCAAATTTTTTTTTTTCATTTTAATAATGGAAATATTTAAATAACAAAACCCCGAAGAGAACCCCGGAAACACAGACTTCCTGCACATATTATAGTTTTCGACAACCCGCACATACCCCTACACCAACACCAACACCAACACCCAAATCCAAATCCGAAATCCACCCAAATCACATCCTTCGCTCGCTATGCAATACAAATTGATTCAATTTACGAGTCCTATATCTATTATACTTACGACCCACGATCCAGACAGACACACACGCCCCCGCGCTTCACTTGTTTTTGTACAGCAATTTCTTATCGCATACGACTTACATATGTATGTAAAATTATTTATGAAGATTTACGTGAAGATCAAACACTTGTTGTAGTAGTACCATGGCAAACAAACGAAATGCAGCAATGTGCCAAAAAAGGAAAGCAAAAAAAGAAAACGAACATAAGAACAATGTGAAAAGCCCCTTCATGACTTTAAATTATACTTTGCTCCGGATCCCTTCCTTTCCCACATTTTAATTGTTGTTTTTAACGATTTATCATACAATGCACCCTACAAAAACGAAAGCAAGAAAGAACGAACGAAGAAATGCAGCGCCATTGAAGCAATAATAAAAAGTAATGCAAAATAGCACAAAAAGCTACGAGTAAAACACTATGATTATGATATATCTATATACATATATATACGATACGTCTAGGTTTTGCTATAGCAAAATCATTTATATATTTTTTTTGTATTCTACTATAAACGAAACGAAAAATTATAAGGAATCAGAATCAGAATGAGAACCGGGAGAAACTATACAATGGTTTTCCCCCCATAGATTAAGTGTGTATGTCCCGTAGAACTAGAACCGCAGAATAGAAAGAGAACGAATGCGTGCAAGAATACCTACCATAAGAGTTATTTTTTATATATGTGTAATCCACAATTTATCGAAGAATTCAACTAACCAGATGCTGCAGAGAAACTACATTAAACAGAGACGGACATAAAACAAACGATAGAAAGTGCAATGACACGCAATGGCTGAATAAAAAGTGGAATGGAATCGGATGATCAGTGGAGCGAAGTTGAGAGAGAGGGATAACTTTTATAAACTTAAACTAATAAACGAAAAATACATATTTATATAAAGTATATTTAACGAGTAACAACATGAACAATACCTATAGTAATGCCTAGTTAACTGAACAATTGGTTAAGTACACACACAAACATACGAAATCCCCCCACTCCCACAACACAACACACCACACACACACCACACACACACCACACCACACAACGAACCACACACGCAATACAACAATATAATGCCTATATGAGAGATGAACGTACAGAGAGAAGTGAGAGAAAGTATTCAAATAAAGCTATATATGTATAAGACACCAAGAATTGAGCCTCTTCTATGCTATGCCGAGTACTTTTTTATTTATTTATTACGATTCATAACTCCTCGTTTTCATCTGTTTGATTTCAGACGCGATAACAACAGAAACAGAAGTCACAAAATGTGCAAGAAAACGTAACTGCCCTTCTCATGCACAGACCATCAAGACCAGCACCAACACAAAGAAACAAAATTAACATATCACTTGGCATAATATAATTGTAGATTTTATTGCAGAAATAAACAAAATTATAAATTCTAGATTCGTAAATTATTTTAAGCGCAACGGCTTTTGCCGATAGTTCCACACATCGATTGGTCTTGTCTGCAAGTGCGACCACTAACCATAACATATATCGATGTGTTGAGTTGAATGTATATTTCATAAATGTCACCAATCTATTAAATTTCATTGTTTAATGTATAGTAAAGAACGTAGGGTATAAAAACATCCATACGCAGGTTTTTGAATTTTTGTTTATTCCACTGGATCGCATTCATATCCTTGTAACTCATTCACTTTCAAACAATTCCACCTTGGCGCGCAGTTCCAGCGATTATCTAGTCAATAGTATCGATAGCATTGTCCCGTAACATTGGAACGGAATGAAGAAAGGATATTTTATAGTTGAGGAATTGTTTGTTATCCAAGGCTAGCTTTTAAAGCGATCTCAACAAAAATGTTCCGTTTTTTAGTTTTCTTACAGAGACCAAGAGCCCATGGGCAGAGAACGATTAGCCCATTGTCGACCAGCGAGTATTAAAACAAAATCAACGAAAATTATGAATATTTAAGAATTCTAGCGCAGCTCCGGTGAAAAATATCGTGGTCTTTTTTTAAGTGAAGATAAAGTATCGGATGGATCTAGAAGAATAATTATTTGTATTGTCTGTTTAACTGAAGATGTTCTCCTGTTTTAATAATGGGGGCTTAAGTGGCCTAACAATCCAGTAATAGTATCCTGTATGGGTTAGTGGTGCGATCTGACCATCGATTTACTGAACTGTCAGAAACCGATTAGTACTCGATACTTCAATACATCAAAAAGTACTTGGTTCTGCACTTTTGTTTTTGTTCAGCAAATTTCGTATAAATTCTCAACTTTGGGCCAGGTGTAGCGGGCAATTTGTCTCACAATCTCATTTTAGAACAATGCCTGCTGTCGAGGAAGCGAAAATAATCAAATTTCTATCCAAGGTATGTCACGCATATGAGTCATTGTCGAGGGGCATCTCCCCACTTTGTGACTCTCGGGAAACTTTTTTTATTATTATTATTATATAAAGCTAATAAATAGTTAAAACTAGGTATTAACAGGGTATGGGGCTATAGCTGCTGAGGCCTTAAGCTCACTATAGTATTATTATACGTTTGAGGATGTATGTACTTATATACATATGTACAGGGTTGGTTCTATACGTTATTATATGTTGTGGAGGAATTATTATCTAAAATACTAATTGTGTATATGTATATGTACAGGGATGATTGTTTATGAGGTTATATGTAGTGAATGATTTTAGATTGGTCTAGATAGTTGAGGATTATTTTTGCGTTTTTGGTGTTAGGGTTGGAGATGTATTGCATGGGGTCGGTGTTATGGAATATTGAGGATCTTTGAAGAGAGAGGGCGGGGCATGTGTATAGTATGTGTCTTATGTCTATGGTTGGGTTGTGGCACAGTGGGCATGCGTTGGAGGATGTTTTATCCATGTAGTGGGCATTGGTGAATCTTGTGTGCCCTAGTCTCAATCTATTTAGGATGACTTGGTGTCTTCTGTTAAGGTTGTTTAGGTTTTTGGGGGGAGGATGAGTGGAAGATAGGTTGATAACTTGTTGGTACCAGGGGGAAGTCTTAGTGAGGAGGTCTGTTTGTTTAGTTATGAGGATTTTCTTAAGATATAGTGAGATGTCGTTAGAATTATGATTGGGGGTATATATGAGGGGTAGTTTGGAGGTAGTTTTGGCTGCGGTGTCAGCAATTTTGTTCCCTTTTATGCCAATGTGGCTAGGTATCCATATAATTGTTATTTTTGGGAAAAGTTTGGTGACGAGGTTACGGATTGTGGTGGGGTAGTACGAGGAATTGTTGGGATTGGTAATTGCGGATATAGAGGAGAGTGATTCAGTGCAGATAGCGTATCTTCCGCGTTTGTTGCGGCTTAGTAGAATGGCTTCGTGGATAGCTATGATTTTGCTGGAAAGGACTGAGGAGTACTGTGGAAGTAGTCCGGATTTTATGGTTGATGTCTCATTGCAGATGCTATAGCTGGTAATGCCTGCTGCTTTGGACCCGTCTGTGTATAGGAAGGTGTGTTGGTGGAGGTTGGATTTGATGGAGTGGAAGAGTTGGTGGAAGACTATTGGGGGGGGTGGTGTTTTTATCGTGTTTGGATAGGGTGATGTTGGTTGCTTTAAGGATGGTTGTCATGTTGAATTTATTGGTGTTGGAGGTTTTAATCGGGGAGAACGGTATGAGGTTATTCTGGGATATTTGTTTGGCTCTGTCAATCGTGCTAAGCAGTCTGTGTTTTTTTTTTTTTTTGTTTTTTGGGAGTGAGTTTAGGGGGGTGTCTTTAGCGTGGATGAGGTTTTTAAATATTTTGCCAGTTAGAAAATCTCGCTTGTTTTCCAAGGTGTGAAGGTTGGCTTCGGATAGAAGGTTGTTAGTGGGTGTGGTGCGGAATGCACCCAGGGCGGCTCTTGTTGCTGCGTTAATCGTAGATTTCAGGCGGTTAAGCTGGCTTTTTGGTGCGTAACCGTATATGGGGAGGCAGAAGTCGACTTTGGATATGATTAGAGATTTGATAATTTGTACAAGTGATGAGGTGTGGCAGTTGTATTTTAAGGACGAGAGGTGTTTGATAATGCCCAGTGGCTTGGCAAGGTCTATTTTGAGTTTATTGATATGTGAGTTCCAGTTGTATCTAGAGTTAAGTGTGAGGCCTAGTAGTCTGAGTGAGTTGTTTTGGTTGATGGATGTGTTGCCAGTAATGAATTTAGGTTTGCAGTTATGTTTGCGACATATGTGTAGAAGTTGGCTTTTATCTTTGGATAGGTCTGCACCTGACTGAGTGCACCAGCTGCTTATTTGGTTGAGGATTGTTTGGATGTCGGTTGTGGGGCTTTTCCTTTTGCTGTGTTGGATGATAAGGAGGAAGTCGTCGGCGTATGCACTGAATTTGATCTGCTTGTGAGAGGATAAGATTTCGGAGAGGGGGTTGTACGCTATAAGAAAAAGGATAACTGAGATGGGGGAGCCTTGGGGTATGCCGTTGGGGAGAGGGACGGTGTTCGAGAGGTTCGAGCCACTTTTCACCAGGATTTTCCTCTTTGACATGAAGTTTATGACGTATTGTAATATTCGTGGACCTACTTTCCATTTTTTTAGTTGTTGGATGATGGAGTGGATTCCTATTTTGTCGAAAGCTTTGGTGAAGTCAAGGGATATTAAGGTGAGATGTTTTTTTAGGGCGATGGCTCTGGTAGCTAGGTGGTCTACGTAGAGTAGACTATCTATTACCGATTTGCCTCTTTTAAAACCTAGTTGGCTGTTGTGAATTAATTTGTTGTTTAAAACAAACCACCACAACCTTTTTGCCACTATCTTATCGAGTGTTTTGGCTAGGCATGAATTAAGTGATATGGGTCTGTAGGATTTTATGTCTGTTATATCGATGTGTTGAGTTGAATGTATATTTCATAAATGTCACCAATCTATTAAATTTCATTGTTTAATGTATAGTAAAGAACGTAGGGTATAAAAACATCCATACGCAGGTTTTTGAATTTTTGTTTATTCCACTGGATCGCACTCATATCCTTGTCACTCATTCACTTTCAAACAATTCCACCTTGGCGCGCAGTTCCAGCGATTATCTAGTCAATAGTATCGATAGCATTGTCCCGTAAAATTGGAACGGAATGAAGAAAGGATATTTTATAGTTGAGGAATTGTTTGTTATCCAAGGCTAGCTTTTAAAGCGATCTCAACAAAAATGTTCCGTTTTTTAGTTTTCTTACAGAGACCAAGAGCCCATGGGCAGAGAACGATTAGCCCATTGTCGACCAGCGAGTATTAAAACAAAATCAACGAAAATTATGAATATTTAAGAATTCTAGCGCAGCTCCGGTGAAAAATATCGTGGTCTTTTTTTAAGTGAAGATAAAGTATCGGATGGATCTAGAAGAATAATTATTTGTATTGTCTGTTTAACTGAAGATGTTCTCCTGTTTTAATAATGGGGGCTTAAGTGGCCTAACAATCCAGTAATAGTATCCTGTATGGGTTAGTGGTGCGATCTGACCATCGATTTACTGAACTGTCAGAAACCGATTAGTACTCGATACTTCAATACATCAAAAAGTACTTGGTTCTGCACTTTTGTTTTTGTTCAGCAAATTTCGTATAAATTCTCAACTTTGGGCCAGGTGTAGCGGGCAATTTGTCTCACAATCTCATTTTAGAATAATGCCTGCTGTCGAGGAAGCGAAAATAATCAAATTTCTATCCAAGGTATGTCACGCATATGAGTCATTGGCGAGGGGCATCTCCCCACTTTGTGACTCTCGGGAAACTTGTTTGTCTAATTTCGCATGCAACGCAATTAACGACGTGTGTCCTTTTTTTTACTTGCAGTATAAATATGTCGACGCCACTAAGAAAGATGTGATAGATGTTGTCACAACGTACCGAAGTCTGACCTACGACCTGCAAAAGTTTGGTAAGTCTATACCGCCTGATAGCAGCATCCAATTAACAATTTTCCCCGTCTACCCTTCGCCAGTGTTCAATGATGGAAGCTATAAAGATCTGTTCACCCTGCAGGGCACCATACCGGTTGTCTACAAAAGTAATTTTTGCACTTAGTCCAATTCGATGGTCTGATTATGATGGAAATTATATGTGTATATTCAATAGATAACACGTACTACATTCCCATATGTATATGGCTGATGGACACTCATCCGCAGAACGCGCCTATGTGCTTTGTGAAGCCCACACCTAGCATGCAGATAATGGTGTCCATGTATGTGGATCACAATGGAAAAGTATATCTGCCGTACTTGCACGACTGGCAGCCGAACTCTTCGGATCTGCTATCCCTCATACAGGTCATGATTGTGACATTCGGCGACCATCCGCCAGTGTACTCGAAGCCCAAGCAACAACAATTGGCTATGCCATACCCACCAAATGGTGAGTGGGTGTTCAAGTTATACCGAAAATCTCTCATCTAATTGGATTCCGTTCTGCCATCTAGCTTACATGCAACAATCGGGAGGTGCTGGGGCCAGCAACTCCTTTCTGCCTTATCCTACAGCCAGTGGTGCGAGCGGTGGCAACTTTCCGCCCTATCCGACAGGTGCTAATTTCGGACCCTATCCACCAGGCGGATCGGGGGGCAATGCCGCCGGCTATCCGCCCTACATAAATTTCCCACAACAGCCTGGCAGTTACCCACCTGCTGGGGGCTACGTAAGAATCTTATTTGAAATGGAAAATGCATTTCAGTTGCAATGATTGTGTGACTTTTTTAGAACCCATCGGCGATTCCCAGCTCGACGGGCACCATTACCGAGGAGCACATCAAGGCTTCACTCATTAGCGCTGTCGAGGATAAGCTTCGCCGTCGCATACAGGAGAAGGTAAATCAGTATCAGGCCGAAATCGAAACGCTGAATCGCACCAAACAGGAATTGGTCGAGGGCAGCACGAAGATTGATTCCATCATATCGCGCCTCGAGCGCGAGAAGGTGGACCTGCTGAAGAACATTAACGTATTACGCGACAAGGAACAGGAGTTGGAGAAGAGTCTGGAGACGCTCGAGAAGGCAGAAGCCATTGATCCGGACGAGGCCGTGACCACAACGGCACCACTTTACAGACAGTGAGTCCAATCCAGTTGCATTCCAAGATATCCGTGTTTATAATTTGTTTGTGCTCTATTTCAGATTACTCAATGCCTATGCCGACGAGGCTGCCACAGAGGATGCCATTTATTATCTGGGCGAGGGTTTGCGCGGCGGGGTCATCGATCTGGAGACCTTCCTCAAGCACGTCCGCACACTCTCGCGCAAACAGTTCATCTTGCGAGCCACAATGCAAAAGTGTAGACAAAAGGCTGGACTCGCCGGCTAGTTTCCGGATACGACGTCAATAATAGCTTCTCTTTTTTTCAATAAGCTGCAGTTATTATAATTTTCGATTGATTGCAACTCTGGGGTGCATCAATACACATGATTGATATGTTAACATAATATATTCGATATTGTTTCAAGCGCAAATTAAATCTTTGAAATTACAATAAAAGGCCACACGTACGTTCACGCCCACGACAGGTCTTCTAGTTTATTTCTATAATGGAATGGTTATTGCCTTATTTTCATACGTAAATACCGACGGTGAGTAGAAGGAACACAATGCCAAAGCCGAGAAATATCGAGGCACACAGGCTAATCAGCAGTTCCTTAATCAGAGTCTTTTCCTTGGTGGTCTTCCGGGATACGACAAAGATGAAGAACCAGGCCGTGAAGAATGTTCCGATGGTGAGAAGCACGGTCGCGAGGTGGGGGAATACCGCTGGATTGATGGGCGAAACGTAGCGCTTCATGTTTTCAAACGAGACGGTATTCATGCTGCAATAATCAAAATGTGCTTTAGTTTGTCAGCCAACCCTAACTCTCTGGTTACATCAATTTACTTTGTTATTTAAATATTTATTAGTTAAAATCGACGCAAATCGTACGTGGCCGGCAGCTAGTGTTGTATTCAGTGTGACCGTGGACCTATCGATAAAATATACGGCAAATTTTATACAATCCAATAAAAAGGTGTCCTTAAAATTTGAAAATCTTTTAGAAAGCTAATTCATCAATCGGGTACAACTATGTTTTTAGGGCTGAGGGTCCAAGTTAGCTAGTAATATTAAAACGAATATAAAAATCGAGGAACATCGAGGAGTACAATATGATTTCCGATCATGGACAGAGAACGATAAACCAACAAACTTCACGAGTATTATGAAAATTGAAGAATTCAGGTGAAAGGATTATTTTGCGCGATTTAACTCAGGCTGGTCACCTGTTTGAGGATGGTTAACTGGGTTAAACTGTTAATTGGTTTTTTTCATTGGTATATTTTAAAAATAAGACGATATATTTCGGTATATTTTTAAGGGTCGGGCGGTATATTTTATCGGTACATCCGATACAATCACAAACGTGCTCTTCTCTCTTCTTATTATCAATGCGCAAGAATTGTAAAAAACAGAAAAAGAAAACAAAGACGCACGATGAGCGATGTATGTATCAATCTGTTGGAAAATAACATCGTTAATACATATTCCCTACAACCCATTGTAGCTTGAGGACATGGACAGCGAGCGATTGAATGAGCTGGAGTCCATTCTCTACGCATCCATCCATTACAGCGATCATGGATCTGGCGAAACTGGTGCTTGTGAAATCTCACCTTCTGTGGCCGATCAGCAGCGAGCCGTCGATGCCCAATACATGCCACCCCCGCCACAACAGCAGCAGAAACAGCCTCAGGCCCAGCGCATTGTCAGCGACAAACGTGTAATCAACAATGCAGTCGCCAAGCCACGCTACTGGGCGGAGGAAAAGGAGGGTGCAGGCAGCATAGAAACTCAAAATGTATCCACAGGTTAGTAACTACTGAATGTTTTTCATCAAGATGGCCATAGAAATAGAGTCCAGTCCGGTTCGAAAATATATCCCCCAACTTTGGATTGCCTTCGAAATTCCGCTTACGAATTCTCTGCTTTCGGCCATGAAGTATCTGCGTTCGTTGCTGGCTCTGGGGAGCACAACTCTGCGTATCCTCTTTGAGTGGTTGGGCCTGTTGAACCCCGTCACCCTGGTACTGGCCACGCTCAATCTGCTCTGCTTAGTAGTGTGGCTGGACTACCATTTCCGGCAATATGGCTGCGATCTACTCTTCTGGCAGAAGGAGCTGAGCCAGTTCCCCCACGAGTACATTCTCACGGGCATCTTGATGACGGCCGCGACCTATGTGCTGGTCTCTGTCGTGGATGTCGTTGTCTTTACGGCCCTGCTGCGTCGTAACTTGCGCGAGTTCAACAAGCCGCTCCTCCACTACGAGGAACGCTACCGACGATTCGTGTTGATACGCCTGGTGCGGCAGCTGGAGCACGCCCTTGTGATGCAGACACTCTCGGCCAATGCGAGCCATGTGGCGGTCAAGAACATGTGCGAGGCACAAAGGATGATCAAAGAGGCGATCAACATGTTTCGCACCTCGGTCAAGGTCCTACTGTGGCCGAACAGATCCGATCTGCATGAGGATCCGTTCATCCTCTACCACATAAACGAGGGCCAGCTGGAAGAGCTCAATGCACACGGCTATTGTTTGGGCGATGTGGATTCACTGGATCTGGGCAATCAGTATTTGAAATATTTGCTTAACCCTTTTTGGTATTAAGATTCTTGTTACTCTGACAATAAATTAAAAGTGGGTTTATTTTGATTTTGACTCATTCTAAGTGAACGTCACTTGTATATTTCAAGCTACTGATGTCACCTCGTCATCAACGCCTAAGGAGGCAGACAAGCCAAGTGGTCAGCATCCATCACTACCAAACAAAAAGGAAACATTAAACTCCCCAAAAACCCCCCAGCAGAAGCAACAAAATCAGCAAAGGGACAAGGCGAAGGAACGGAAGGAAAAGGAGAATCCTTCACCAAAGCCACAGCCAAGAGTAGAACAGAGGAATAACAAGTGGAAGAGCTCTCCAAAGCCACAATTTAAAGCAGAACAGAAGCCACAATCAGCACAGAAGCCCCAACCAGCACAGAAACCAAAAAGTCAACCCCTGCCACAACACGCCGATGATGAACCCGAGCGCTTTGACCAGAAACTACTAGTTGCCATACCTTCGCACTGGACGCCCAAAAAGCCAAAGGGAAAACAGCAGGTTAAAGCCGAACCCGGACCCTTCACCAAGGCCAATCGCAAGCTGGTGCAAATGGAACGCCTCGCAGCCAAAAAGCAAAAGTCCAAACAGGCGCTGGCCAACAAGAAACAGCGCAAGCCATCAGAACCCGTGGAATTTGTGGATTTGGGCGAAACTTCCAATGATGATGATGATGATGATGTGATACTCGTGCCACTGCCACCTGTACCGGTGATCGATCTGGACACCAGCGACACGGAGCAGAACAGTCCAGCGGATCAATATCACGAAGAGAATGCCATGGACGCTGCCGATGTGGAAATGAGTATCTCCTGCATTACCCAGCCGGAGGCAGGAGCAGCCCCTTTAACGCCCCCACTGCACTCGCCGTGCAATTCGGTCTTGTCCAGTGATGATTTCATTGTCCAGAAGGACACGAGTCGCCTGCTGGAGGACAGGGCGCGAGCCACAGACGAGGATCTCCTGGTGCTGACGGAGAATGCCATCAGAGAGGCTGCCGGCCAGCAGGATGTGGATATGGATCAGCAGGAGCCAGAGGTTGAAGTAGACGTAAACGTAGATGCACCTGTAGGAGCTGAACAAGCGGCCGAAACCTCCTCCGAGTACGAGTTTGTGCCGCCCTCGCGGCTGGAGGAAATCAAGTTGAATTATCGCGTCGATGATCACCAACAGTTCCGGGCCCTGGATGTCTACGAAAGCGAATCAGATCTCACCGAGAGCGGCATCTACTCCAAGGCCAAGGCAAAGGCCACGCCCACTATCATACGCAGCGTGGAGTCGCCCTCGGACAGCTCCGATATCGAGGAGGTTGTGGAGCCGAACGTGAACAAGATGAAGCGCCTGCGCAAGCGTCGCTCGTCAAGCACAAACCAAAGCCAGTCCGAGCCCAACAACGACGATGACGAGGACGACACCGACAGCGAGGATGGCGTGCAGCCCACAGGAGTGCCGGGCCTTGCCCGTGGCATGGCAGTGGAGCGTTGCAAGCGCAAGATTCGCCGCATCAGCGCTCGCCGTAACTCAGAGGATATTCAAAGGGGAGCGGCATATCCACGGATTGCAAATCTTAAGGCAATACACGAGTCTAGCTCCAATTCCGGTTCGGAGGATGATCTGCCCAGTGCTCGGGCCATTGCAGAGCGTCTTCTGCAGCAGGAGCAAGGAAAGGAGAGGGGACAGCGACAACAAGAGGTACAAAAGCTCCGCGAAGCACAAGCCGATGATCGGCTGGAAATTCTTTCAATTGGCACCAACGCAGACTCCGAAAATGAGGCAGAGTTCAACAATGCCATCTCCGATCGCCTATTGGCGATCTTCGAGCGCATTGATGCCGACCCCACAAGCAAGTCCCCTGAAGCGGAAGTTTCCGCTGACATTGGTCTTTCGGAGGACGAGGAGCCTTTCCAATATGCAGCAGACACTACAATGCCAACGGAGGACTATCTTCCAGAGGAGGAGGAGCAGATTGAAGCAGAGCCATCGATCAAAGTGGAACACAATCTCGCAAAGCTGACAGACGAGCCTCCGCTTACGGGAGGGCAACTTGTTGGCTGGAATGAGGAGATGTGCTGCTTCTACAACGACAGCTGGCACGGCGAGAACTTCAATGTCCAGAAAATCCAAAGATCCATGAATGGTAAGCATTTGGTGAGGACACAAACACTAAAGAACAGTCAGACCTCATATTTCTTTCATTAAAGCGCGCCGGCAGTGGAGAATCGTTATCGAGGACCGATATCCGGTCGTTCGTCCTCGCTCACGCGCCAAATGCACCAACTGCGCCGAGATGGGTCACATGAGATCCAAGTGCCCGCGTCCACGCAAGCCGCTCGTCTGTCACATGTGCGGCCAGGCGGGGCATGCCGAACCACGCTGCCCCAATGCCATCTGTTTGGGTGTAAGACACGGAAATCACTTGTGAGCTAAGATCACAAATTCAATCGAGTTTCCTTGCTTTCTTTACAGTGCGGCGCCAAACAGGCCACCTATGTGCAGCAGTGCAACAAGTGCTCATTCCACAGTCGACTCATCTGCCAGCTGTGCAGGATGCGGGGCCATAGTGTGGACCTTTGCCCGGACAAGTGGCGTCGCTATCATTCAACGGTAAGCGGAGAAACCCAACTAAACGATCCCTCGATTAAAGCATTCCTTCTCTTCCATTAGATCCGCTCGAATGTGGCACTGCAGAGCAATGTCCAGTGGAACTCGAAGCAGTGCAGCTTTTGCGCCGGACGGGGCCATCTCTTCGAGAACTGCCGCCAGCGCATTGGCGATTTTCGCAGCCAAACGTATGTCTCTCATATTGTGTCGCATCAGAAGAGCTACAAGGATCGCAACGGAAATCTAGGCTATTTGGGGGACCTCCCGGCGTTCTTTGCCGGCAATACCCCCTTTAGCTTTGTGTGGAGCGATCCGAACATCCCCAAGAACAGCTACTATGCCAGATTCCTCACTCGGACAAACCTTGTCCAGCCACCGAGCACAAGCCGAAAGGCCACACCCCTTACCCCCCTGGAAGTGATCCCTTCTAAAGCTTATACCCACGATTATGTGCCGAATGCCCAGGCAAAGGCTGCTCGTGGGCAAGTCGTAGCCGCAGAGGAAACAGCAGTCAAAAAGAACACGCCTGTAGCAGATAAGATAACAGCGCCAGCCCCTGAATCAGAGCCGGCCCCAGAACCAGAGCAGGCCCCAGAAACAGAGCAGGCCCCAGAAACGGAGCAGGCCCCAGAACCAGAGGAGGCCCCAGAACCAGAGGAGGTCCTAGAACCAGATAAGGCCCCGGAACCAGAGGTCGCAGAATCAGAGGAAGCTCCAGAACCGGAGCAGATTAATGAAGTCAAGGAGACCATCCACGAAGAGTCACCAGTCGCGATACAGCGTGAGGAGATCTCCACCAGTTTCGAGGTGCAGCCAGAGGAACCTGTCAAACTGATTGCCAGCACCAGCAGACCATCTGTGGGCGTCCATGAGCTAGACTCGGACTCGAATTACAGCTTCTCCGAGCACTTTGAGATGCCCACGTCGACGACAAGCGAGGAGACGAACATACCAATAGAGGAAACTCGCAAGAATAGCCGTCCCATGGGTCCCATGCCCGATGTTATACCCTTGTCCAGCGGGAATGACGATGATTTCCACATCTCCTCCAACAGCCAAGGCATCTCGATGTGCGTCAACAGCAGGCAGATGGAGAGGATGGATGACGGTGCGGACGCTGAGATGCCTGATGTATCCTGCGAGGGAAAGATCATCATGGCCCGCGACCTGTCCGAGTACTTGTTCAGTCCGGAGGGATGGAAGTTTCTTGTCGAGACGTCTAAGCAATGCCAAGTGACTGTGCGCATGGACTTGAAGGATTATGGCTATGTCCTGGTGATCTACGGACGGCCGATGCATCAGGAAGAGCTGCAACTAAAACTGCTGCAGCGTCATCAGGATGTCAAGCGCAAGAGTGCCGAGTTCCAGAGCCAAAAGCCACCGAAACGCGTTGATGTCCTAATCCGCTTCCTAAGGGACGGCATTAACAGCCTCAACAGTAAACTGGGCAATGCCAAGGCCCTCTATAGGACCATCAAGCAGCGGGAGAGCTTAAACACTAAGAATGGTTTCAAAATGGCGGAGAAGAAGCGGCGCCTGCTTAACATGATCCTCGTGGGGCAAGCAGGTCTACAGAACGGCGACATGCACTTGGATAAACTGCTGGTGCTTTTGCAGAACCTAATTAGCGATTTCTCGCCCGATGACAATGCCTCGCCGGCGATGCGCACCGAAATTGAAGACAACTGGCGCATGATTTTCACCGCCTATCCCCATCCCAAGTATGATGAACTTCTGGAGGACTATGAAAGCTTAGATCTGAAGAATCGCCTGCCTTCGCTGAACATAGATCCAGCTCTCTTGGGACTGCCGCCGCTTCAAATGGGAAGGGGCCAGCCGACGCCTCAGCCAACCAACAAGCGGGACGTATTCCACACCCCGCCGCCACCAACCTGGCAGCACATGGCACCGCCACCGCCGCCCAAGCAGAACGCGAAGGAACAGCGTCCAGGCGGAGCAGGACAACCCCAAAGGCAGCAACGCCCAGCCGCAGGACAGCCCCAACAGCAACAGCGTCCTGGAAACGGGCAACCCCAACAGCAACAGCGTTCAGGAATGGGACAGCCCCAACAGAAACAACGACAAGGAGCAGGAAAACCCCAACAGCAGCAACGTCCAGGAGCAGGACAACAGCAGCAACGTCCAGGAGGGGCAGGACAGCCCCAAAAGCAACAACGTACTGCAGCAGCAGGACATTCGCAACAGCAGCAACGTCCAGGAGCTGGACAACAACAGCAGCAGCAACGTCCAGGAGCAGGACAACTACCACAGCACCAGCAGCAGCAGCGTCCAGGAGGTGGAACACCACAACAGCAGCAGCGTCCAGGAGCGGGACAACAGCAGCAGCGTCCAGGAGCGGGACAACAGCAGCAGCAGCAACCGAAACGTGGCCAGTCCATACAGATGCCCTTCAACAATCCCCAGCAACGAGCTCGGGCCGATCTTCACCTCCGCAGCGGCGCCAATCCAGACCATCAGTTCGCGCGACTCCTGGGCGAAGTGAAACCGAATGCGCGTGGCTTGGATGCCAACAAGCAGTCGGTTTTCTGGTCGCGCGAGTCGATGCGGTACATCGACGATCTGTTCAAGATAACATATCGGCCGGATATGCGGGTGCGACTGAATCGTGTGCTCCAACGAGCCCAGCATGGCGAACTGTCGCACAACGACTACCGCGCTGTGATCGATCTGCACTTGCTACTGTCGAATCAATGAGTGCTACTCAATGGGGGTATCTCTTATAAGGGGAATGGGAATGACGATGATTCAAATTGTTTAACAAAATCCACCAATTTAAAGAATGGATATCTGAAAGATATTACCAAGAGCAGAATAACCGAATGAATGAATAAATAACTGACTAATTTCACTCGTACTCGTTTCTCTGTGCCATAACTCTCTATTTAATTGATTCACTGATCAATAACATAATAAGTCCAATGTGGATCTACAAATCATAAGGTAAATTCATTCTTCGGCTTTGCCTCTATCCTAAATTGGTTGTTATAGTTTCCATAAGCAATTGTATTACACGTTCAGGTGGGTCGGGCGCTCGATGATTGTTCTATGCCGCTGAGGTCTGCTGCGTCTGTTCCTGCGTTGTCGTGGACTGGGCCGAGGAAGCCTCTCCGGACTTCTCAGTGACACCCAGCCAGGGGCAGCGTTTTTGGAGCTCCATGCGGTATCTGGGATGACTGATGGCATACACAAACGGATCTATGCAGGCCACCAGCTTGCAGGTACAGGCCGGAATCATTGTGGCTCCTGGCGTCAGTAGACTCTTGTCGCCAAAGGCTCCGATTAGGGACATCACACCATAGGGGGTCCAGGACACGAAGAACAGAAAGCAAATGGTGATGGCCGCCTTGGCAATTCGTATCTCGGCCGTCTCCTTGCTCTTATCCACGTTGGAGCGCAGCGATTCCACGTTCATTTTCTTGGCCTGTTCTCGCAAGGCCTTCTCGTGGTTGAAGACGTGTCCCACTATCTGGCTGTAATAGTACAGGATCATCAGCGTAGGGCAGACGAAACTAAAGAAAAAGATGGTGCCCACAAAGAGGCGGGTGTCAAAGTTATCCGAGAGATAGTCGAACGAGCAGGATGTGAGATATCCCTCTGAAACGAAAGAAAGGTAAAACGAAATTTAATTTGCGCGCCCAACAGCAACTTACAGAAAAGAGTGAGAGATCTTATGTGCCTAGGAAAGTGCGCTGCCGCTCACCTACACGTGTGTAATAGAGATCTGCACTGTAGCTGTAAGAATTTGTGTTCCATTTTGCCTGCTGTCTACTATTATCTACTGCAAGATATGATAATGTGTGCGAGCCGACCGCTGTTTTAAAGTAACAATCACACTTATAATATTGCAATTTTCAAAATTAGACGCCGATAAGTTTCGTAAAAATACCGATATTAGCCCAAATATATCAATATATACTAACATCGCTGCAACTGGACCGCCTACGGTATATTGTATACTTTTCGGTATATTTTGATGTCAAAATTGAGATTAAAGTATATTAATGGTATTTCGCTATATCATGGTATATTTAATCCATTCTTTTCATAGTATTTTCCTGTATTCTGTGTAGAAATGCCATTTAGACCCCCCAGGCCACATCGAATTCCTGATCGTTTTCCATCAAAATCTCAATTTTTTGAAAAATTTTGCAAAAAAGTCATGTCGAAAAGTAGATAACGGAGGTTTTTCACACCGGCGTTGCATTGGGCCCATATGAAAGAAAACGGCCAAGCTTATCAACACACGCACATATTTCTCCCTTAGGTGTCGCTTTTTATAATTAAGTACAAATGTATTTTATATGTTTCGAATTTGTAGTTAGCGTGTAGTTACTATGTAAAAACACTTTCTGTGGAAATTGTAGTTGATCTTTTTGTTTAAACCTTAAGCAATAAAGATGAAAACTTAAATTTAACAAGTCTTGTATGAAATTAGATGGCATGGATCTACAAGAAGAATTTAGAATCAGTAACATTTGGCGCCATTTACCTCAAGTCGTTGAACTGTTTAAATAGAGGAGGGTTAAGTTGGCTAAGTTCGATTTCTTATCCATATACGAGACGCTATATTGCTGTTGAGGAACCAAAATTGAGGCAAAAAAAATCAAAGTCAAGTATTTAAAATAAGCCAGTCAAGTAGAAAATTGATTCATTAATCGGATTAAATTATGTGGGCAGGGCTTAGAGAACTATTTAGCTGGTAATATTCGACGGAATATCAAAAACGAGGAATGTGTATAATAGAACTTGAATTCGTTAGTATATTTACGATATATTTTTATAATCAGAAGGTATATTTTGGTATATTTCTGAGGGTCGGACGGTATATTTTATCGATAAGTCCCCGACGCGGACTTAGCAAAATAGGTAAAAAAAAAACAGAATGGAATTCTTGCCGTTCAGTTTTCTAACTGAATAAATAATATGCAAACGCAAAAACCCAGTTGATATATACATAAATAGTGCCTAAAAGGACTAAAATTCCTTTCGAGCAAGTGCGAGTGCAATAAAGAAAAAGGTGAGGCGGGTAGGTGGAACGCAAATAGTGAAAATAAAAAAAAATTCATCTCGCTGCTGTGTGTAAATGCAAATGATATGATATTTTCATGCAACAACAAAAAGAACAACAAAAAACCAGCACAAACACAACAGTAGCAGCAGCAGCAGTAGCAACAGCAAAAGCAACAAAAGTGAACTTGTATTCAATGGACGTGTGCGCGAGAGGCGAATAAAAGAAAATTAGATAAAAAAGCCAAATGAAATTAGCGCACGCCTGAAATTCGAGTTTGGCGCAAGGTGAACCAAAAGGCGAAAAGCAATCAAAACAGTTTCCATTTGCTCTCGGTGTGCGTGCCGTTTTTCCTGCGAAAGAAAAACCACCTGCATTGATTTATAGTTAAAGAAAAAAAGAGACGTATCCGAACGGGATGGGTCAGTGCATTGCTGCCATAAAGGCTGACTGATAAAAAAAACCCCAGCCACTCACACACACACACACACACGCACGCCAACACCAGCGCACCCGCACCAATACAGTGGCAGCCTGCTATGTAAGTTTACATTTACAATTATGTATTTTGTACTTGTTTATGCTGCAGTGAAGTTTAATGATATTGCCGTTGATATTGCTCTTGCTCTTACTGTTAATGTTGTTAATGGCGGCTTAAGCATTTCGCTCTGCTCTGCAACTTACGTTTTCTATTTTTTTTTTTATATTTTATTTTGCAACTCATTGAAAAAGAAGCACAGCACACAACAGTTAATTATATTCATGGCTGTGGCTTTTGTGGCAGTAATTACCATTTTACCCCCAGAGTTGAGGCTCTGCCCTGGAGACTTTGAGGAGAGTCTTCATATGGATATATTTCATACGGTACATGGCGTAAACGAACTGTTAATTATGTGTGTGTTCGTTCGCGATTCAGTGCGCGTCTCTATGTGTGTGCGAGTGTCGTCTGTGCTTATGCTGGCTTGGGCGCTTCCACCACACCGCTGCTCCCCCCTCCTGCAACCATTCTATTCATTTCCATTTGATGCATTACGTTACGCGCTTTTCATTGCGTGTCGTAAGGCATATGCATCGTTTATGCGGGACCACATTTATGAAATGCGTTTTATAGTGACAATTTGCACTGTAATTTCCGCCTGTTGTTAATTTTCACATCTCCCAGATCCAAGTCCGACGGTTGCTCTAAAATGATAGTCGTTTGGTTTTGCATTGGCT
Source organism: Drosophila miranda (assembly GCF_003369915.1). Taxonomy (NCBI): domain Eukaryota; kingdom Metazoa; phylum Arthropoda; class Insecta; order Diptera; family Drosophilidae; genus Drosophila; species Drosophila miranda. Next base: position 631,449 of record NC_046674.1, on the reverse strand, counting down.
GTTTCTGTTTCTGTTCTGTTTAACTTCAAGCAATTTCATCAAGCTAAATCGTTTATCTATTCTAATCGTAATTTAGTCATCGTATAAACGTAGAAAAAGCTCATGCCACAATATCCATACACATTCATGTGGGTGACCATTGTTATGGACGACGCCACACCCATACCATTCTCCCTCGCTCTTTCGTACCCGCCCACAATCGGTGGGTTTTGGGTCGTCGTCCCTTATGGCCGTTCATCAGCGTCAGGGCTCCCTGATAAGACCCTACACACATGCGAGTATTTTGCGTCGTTCCACACGTGCCACTGTACCACCGTGCCGTTCCGCCCAGAAGTATTTATTTGGGCCTTCGACGTGACGCTGACCTCGGCTGCGGCTGCGGCTTCGACTTTAACTTCGTTCGATACGTTTCCAGTTAAATAATTGCTTAAATGCAATTCCTATGGCTCGCATTTTATCTGTTCTTTTTGGTAATGCCAACAAATTGGGGAATCCGCGGCAAGGTGAAGGTCAAGGCATGATTAATTGTTTACTCTGGGCCGTGGAGGTTCCTCCAAGTTGAACTACTCGCAAAATCGAAGTGCGACACATTACTCATTCAATTCGATTTAATTTATTTTGCAGTGACGCAGCGGCAGCGGAAGGAGACGGAGAGCACAAAACGCACAAAAAATTGTTCCCGGACGAACCGGAACGGACTGGCACTTCGCACAGGACTCCACGTCCACGAAAGAGAGAGATTTAGAAAAAACTATAGAGATATTCGTTTCGCGGAGAGAAAAATTCCAATGTCAAATAAAATCAACCCGAAACGCCGTGAACCGACAGCAGCCGCAGCAGCAGCAGGAGCACCCACGGCAGTGGCCACCAACACGAGCAGCTCGACCGGTTCCAGTGCCGGCAACACCTCCTCGGCCAACACATCCTCATCGTCCAGCTCCTCGCTGTCTTCCGCCGGTGGCGGTGATGCGGGCATGTCCGCCGACCTAACATCGCTATTCGAATGCCCCGTTTGCTTTGACTATGTGCTGCCCCCGATCCTGCAATGCTCAAGCGGGCACTTGGTGTGCGTCTCGTGCCGCTCCAAGCTCACCTGCTGCCCCACATGCCGCGGTCCGCTGGCCAATATCCGTAACCTGGCCATGGAGAAGGTTGCCTCGAACGTAAAGTTCCCGTGCAAGCATTCGGGCTACGGGTGCACTGCCTCGCTTGTGTACACAGAGAAGACCGAACACGAGGAGACCTGCGAGTGTCGGCCCTACCTGTGCCCTTGCCCGGGGGCCTCCTGCAAATGGCAGGGACCGCTCGACCTAGTCATGCAGCACCTGATGATGTCCCACAAGAGCATCACAACGCTGCAGGGCGAAGACATTGTGTTTCTGGCCACCGACATTAATCTGCCCGGCGCTGTCGATTGGGTGATGATGCAGTCCTGCTTCGGCCACCACTTCATGCTCGTCCTCGAGAAGCAGGAGAAGTACGACGGACACCAGCAGTTCTTCGCTATAGTCCAGCTGATCGGCTCGCGCAAGGAGGCCGAGAACTTTGTGTACCGCCTCGAGCTGAACGGAAACCGCCGCCGCCTCACCTGGGAGGCAATGCCGCGTTCCATACACGAGGGCGTTGCCTCCGCCATACACAATTCGGATTGCCTGGTGTTCGACACATCGATTGCGCAGCTCTTCGCCGACAATGGGAATCTGGGCATCAATGTGACCATCTCTCTGGTCTAGGCAGCCGCGACTCGCCTCGCGTCCGTGAATCGCCCAATTAAATTTTTTTTTTTATTTCTGTTTATTTACATATTTGTCGTATATATATAAAATACCATATAGTTTAGCCCTTTGTTCGCATCATACGTCTAATTCGTAGATTCTTCAAAGTTTGAATTGTAGAAAGAAACGAAAGAAAGAGGAAAAGAAGGAAGCAAGGGTGGATAGTAGAGAGATAAGCGGCGGCAAAAGCAGCATTAGAATCGTTTTAAAAACGATTCTTCGTTCTATATGCACACCCTCATAATACACCACACCCCATACATACAAATATATTTGCATATAAATCTATATAGATATTTTTTTTGAACGTAAGATTCGAAGTGGAAGGCAGAAAGAAGCCCAGCAAAAGGCAGAAAGTAGTGCTCCTCCCACTCGATCGGTACTAGCTCTAGGATTAAATTGTTCATATATTCCACACATACACACACACACACACACACACACACACACACAACACACACAAACTATTTGAATGTTTTCAGAGTTCGATCATTTGGTTTTAATTTGTCGTGGTGTTATTTCTGCTTTTAGTTTAATTTTAGTTGATAAGCCGTCTCCGTCTGCGTCTGCAGCGGGCCACACCTGGAGCGGAGCTGCCTACGCGTGCCGATTGTGCCCACCAGATCCAAAAACCGCAACCACAACCACACCACCACCTACCTAACTACTATATCTACTACCACTGTAATCCACTCAACACACAACACAGAACAGAACACACAACAAACACTCTGCAAAGTCTAGTTTAGTTAATGTAAATTATTTTATACATACAATAATTGTAAATGGTAATAATTTAATCAGTTTAAACAAAATTAACCACAGCAAAGAAATCGCATAGATGATAATAACTCGAAAGTTGTTTGAGATATACACTCCCCGACACTTGAATACGACACACTAAAATATACACTTCTTCAGGCACCAATATTTCCGGCACAAGCCAAAGTGTCGCATTTTTTAAAGAACGGAATTTGAGTTATTTCAATTCAATTGTTTTCTTTAATCTACTTTAATGAATATTGCAATTTTTTTTTTGAATTTATGGTAAATTGAATAGAGATTTTATGAGAATTCAAATTCACCGTTTTCTTTGGCTTGTGCCGGAAATATTGGTGCCTGAAGTGTACATTTTTAGTGTGTCGTATTCAAATGTCGGGGAGTGTATAGAGAGAGAGAGAGAGAGAGTCGAACAGTTTTTTTTTTGTCAATGCCAAATCCCCACTAACTAATCAAAGGAAATGTAACATATTGTTTGCAATGCTAAAAGACAGTCCCTACCCTACCTCCCCTCCCCACAATTACAATCCCTAACATTTCTGCCAGATCCCACAGAGATAGAAGTACCACCCCTAGTTTAGACGATCTTCCCCTGGTCCGGCTCACATTTTGTTTCAATTTCTGTCTGGCCCAAAATGGCAGATGGATGGAGAATGTAATGTGGAATGAATTATAAGGCATCTGCACCATATTTAGCTTTTAATGCGCCGATTTTACCGCGCCCCCTACCCCCTACCCCACACTACCATACGAGATCACATACACAACAGAACTACAGAAAAGTGAAATAAACGTGATTAGTAAAAAGTATTAACGATCTTTGATTTAATTAATTTAAAGAGTCTTTAAAGGAAAACACAAGCCAACTAAATCTATTATAATTTGGAAGCGTTGGAGGCACGGGCCAGGATTTATTCAGCCGTCTGCTGGTGCAAGCTATAGAGTCTAACATCGGCTACAGGGATTACCATGTAGACTTCAAAATAATGCTGGTTTTCTCGATGGAGGAAATACATAGATGAAACACTTCTTAAAGGTGCACTTCTTAGCGACGGTGGCCAAAAATGCGGCAATGATGTCCGAATTCTTCCAAAATCGATTTTTTTTGGTGCAGCAACCACTTGCCACCGGTACTACTCAAAAATGTTCCTGACGATCGAATTTTGTCACCATCAAAGTAGGTTTTTCTTCCTTTTCTGAGTCTGAACCAAGTAGTCCTTTCCTTTCCCGTTTAAATTCAATCCCAAGTCATATATGGTATTATAGTCATTCGTAAAGTTATAGTCAGTCGGGCTAAAGCGTTTTATTCAGTCCTAAATTCTCCTACAAACACATACAAAAAAAAAAAATAGAATCAGTAAAAATTTTCAGTTTTCAACAGAATTATTTTAGTTTTAGCAAAAATTTAATGTTCCATCGTTATTCAGAAATTAAATACCGAAACGCCTTGTCTTTACTTCAAGACTTTTATTTGGCTTTCGAGGAGATGCTGCCACGTCGTCAATCAGCCCCGGACTTGCAAGCTGCGCAGGCATCCTCGGGCCATAATCGTGGTGCAAGTGCAGGTGAAGCAGCCCCAAACCCAGCGCCAGGGCCAGGACACCTTGAACTTGTCCCCAAGCCGGGCTCTGTGGCTCTCATGCAGGTGAACAGGCCACCGAATCCGGCCGCCGGGGAGAATCAGGAACAGCCCCAGGAGGGGGCCCTCGTAAGGATGGAGAGGACCGTGGATGGGGCCCTTGGCGACTACTTTTTGTCGCTGCTGGAGTGCCCCGTGTGCTTCGGGTATATAATGCCACCGATCATGCAGTGCACGAGGGGGCACGTGATCTGCTCATCGTGCCGCCACAAGCTGACCCTGTGCCCCGTGTGCCGCGTGCCGATGAGCAACATCCGTAACCTGGCCATGGAGAACGTGGCCTCAAAGCTGATCTTCCCCTGCAAGCACTCGTACTTCGGCTGCAAGCACCGTATGGCCTATTCGGAGAAGAAGCTGCACGAGGATGACTGCGAGTTCCGACCCTTCTTCTGCCCCTATCCGGACGACAAGTGCGTGTGGCAGGGGCCGCTCAAGGACGTCTTCAATCATCTGACTGCCACGCACGACAATGTCATCACGATGGAGGGTCACGACATCATCTTCCTGGCCACTAACGTGAATCTGGAGGGGGCCCTCGACTGGACGATGGTGCAGTCCTGCCACGGCCGGCACTTCCTGCTCTCGCTGGAGAAGATCCATCTGGGCGAGGGCTGTCAGCAGTACTTTGCCGCCTGCCGCATGATCGGCACCATGCGCGATGCCGCCGAATTCAATTACAGCATCTCGCTGGACGCCAACAATCGCACCCTTCGCTGGCAGTCCAAGCCCAGGTCCGTTCGCGAGAGCTTCGTGACGTTCACCAATGCCGACTTTCTGGTGCTCAACAAGACAACGGTGGAGCTGTTTTCCGAGGAAGGCAACTTGGCTCTGAATGTGGTCATCACGCCGACTGAAGCCGAAGAGAACTAGGCGACAGTGGAGCACGGACCCCGCACCCCGCATCCCGCACCCCTTCCTCTTCTTCTTCCTCTACTCTACCTTTGCGTTTGTGGCGTATACAAAATAGAAGGCGCATTCGTATAGTCAGACGTATTTACATAAAAACTATTTCAGAGTGGCCGTTTTCCTATGGGCACTTACAGGGGTAGGTAAGGAAATGAGACCTGCGACCGGAGACCGCAGAGAGACACTCACCTGGCACAAATCGATCCCAGAACTGTGTCAGGGGGAGTACAACCCACGGCGTACAGTACAGCCAAATGATGATGTTCATGATCACGGCCTTGGTGAAGGTCATGTTGCGGTTCATGGGCTTGGTGATCACATTGTAGCGATCATAGCCAATGGCCGCATTGGTCATCCCGGCACCGATGCCCGAGTAGGAGCCAATGGAGGCAAAGATCTGGCACCATGTGTTGCCCAAGGCAAACCCGCGATGGAAGCTGTTGTAGATGAAGATGGGCGCCTTCAGGCACATGATCAGGTCGAAGACGGCCAGATTGAGGACGAACATGTTCGAGGGTGTGCGCAGGGATTTCGATGTACTGAATATCCATATGACCATCCCATTGCCCAGGGTCGAGGCGAAGAAGAGAAAGATGTAGAAGACGCCCAGCATGTAGTGCATGGATGCGGGCGGCTCCAGCTGCGTCAGCCAGTGCTCCGGTATGTACTGTATCTGATCCGGCGGCACGTTCCACCCGAGGAACTGCAACTCATCGCTGCCCGAGGACATGCGAGCCTCCGGCCGTAATGGAGGCTCACTGGCGTTGCACAGGGCATCCATGACCGATACACTTTACGGAGGAGATACCGTGGACGGGGCCGCCCACTGGGTTGAACTGTTGGCACACCTTCAGTGGGGGTCTTTTATATGTTAACCCCGCCGCTAGATAAATTTAATTAGGCTTTGCGGTTGCGTGTCAATAAATACGATTTTCCGTCAAGTCTGCAGTAAAATATTTCAGCGAGAATTTCATTTGAATCACGGCCAAAGCGGATAGAGGCTGAAAATGCTGTTAAGACATAAAATGTCATGGCATTGACACTTAAAATGGGGAAAAAGACCAATTGATTATCTAATAGCCATTCTAAATGCATAAATTAACTTGTTCTTCTTTCATTTGTTTATTTTCTTCTTTTTTGAGTTCAAATTAAACACGTTCGCGCAAATCAGTGCTATGCAGTCCAATAAAGATAGTGTTGAAAATTCCTGCAATTTGTTTACGTTTCGCGCTGAATGGCCAGGATAAAGAAGAAAAGCAATTCCTCGTAAAATGAAAAAATAACAAAACAAAATAAACGCGACGAGCTATGGACGAAGTGGACAAGATAATCATGCACCAGCTGCATCAGGTGGACGCCGGCATAGAGCCCACGGACGAGCTGGCCAGTTTCACGCCGGAACTGGTGGTGCGAGCCGTCTCCAGCTGTTTGACGGAAATCCGCCCAGAGTTGGAGGTACCCCGGTCCCTGCCGGGCGGCGCGATGGCTCAGCGGTTCAGCGTGGCTTCTGGCCTGGCCGAGAGGTGCAAGGAGAGCGGATACCACGGCGACATCGGCTACCAGACATTCCTCTACCCCAATCCCATCGAGCTGCGGCGCCTGCTGATGTTCCTGATCGAGCAGTTGCCACGGGAGCGCCAGGCGGCCGATGACCTGGCCGGCAAGTCGCATCCGCTGAGTGGCAGGGAAATGCTACAGCGCCAGATACGCAAGAAGCTGACGGCCCAGCTGAAGGCCATGTGGGTGCCGCAGTTCTGTCGGGCGGTGGGCAACAGGAAATCGCATGGATGCAGCAGCTTGTGCATTGATTTTCGGCCAAAGTTGAATCTGAATGTGCCATCGGCCAATCTGGAGGATCGCACCAAGGAGGTGCAGCAGTACTTTGACCAGCAGGCCCCCAATCTCTTCCAGCAGACAGCGTCCAGCTCCTACGATCTCATTGCATCGGTGCTGCACAAGAACGATCTGGAGCGCTGGGGCCAAGGGTTGACAGACTCAGGGATGTTGTTGCTGGCCAGCGAAGATCCAGTCATTCCAATAGTTCTGGCCACAGAGAAGCCATCAGCGACTGCCGCAGAGATGACGCCCCTCGAGGAGCTGACTGACGAGGTCCAGAAGCTGCGCACACAATGCGAGACACTGCTGGGAGAGCGAAAGGCCTTCACCGCCAGGATAGGAGCACTGAAGCAGCGGGAAAGCGAATCCACGAAGGAACTGGCGGACATTCAACCCCTGCTGAAGCTGCACGAACGCACCTGCCTGGTGCTGGCCGATCCCGAGCAAAATGTGACCAAACTGGAGGCCCTGCTGCAGGCCACCGAAGCCAAGCGTCGCACATTGACCCAGCAGTGGCAGGATTATCGTCGGCCCCTGCTGGAAGCCTTGGAGACGCTGAAGACGGCCAAGGAGGCACAACACGTCCAGAGTATTCGCAGCGGGATTGAGCAGCTGGAGCAGGAGCTCAAAGAGAAGACCCAACAGCACAACGATCTAAATACGGCTTTACGCACTGCCACCCAGTCGCTGGCTCCGCGCAAGGAGTATACGCGTCGCATCCACGAGTTCATCGGCAACATTCGCAAGCAGCGGGCGGACATCTTCAAGGTGCTCGACGACACGCGGCAGCTTCAGAAGCAGCTTAATGTGGTGGGCGCCCAACTGCAGCGCCAGTTCAACTACACCGATGACCTGCTCTTCCAGAGCGCCAAGCACGATCTACATGCAAAGAAGGCGTACAAGCTGCTGGCCCAGCTCCATGCCAACTGCAGCGAACTGGTCGAGTGCGTGGCCCTAACTGGGAATGTGACCAAACAAATCCGTGAGCTTGAGGTGCAAATCGATGGGGAGAAACTGAAGAATGTCCTCACCAGCCTGCAGCAGATCACGGGCGACATCCAGAAGTTCGAGCAGAGCATACAGGAGCTGCAGTCACAGATAAGCACAATGGAGAATGGTGTGGCAAAGGCCTAGACCTAGAGTCCTGGTGCCCTCTATTTTACCTATGTATTAGTGCCAATTGTAATAAATCAAAGCAGTCGCGCCTAGCGTTGATTTTAATAACCAAAGGTGCATACATTTGTATTTAACTTATTAATAACTAAAGCCCTTATGAATTTTAATTCTAATTTTGAATATCCCGCAAGAAAACAGCTGTTTCCGTTCTCCTGAAATTTCTCAGCGGGAAAGTTTTAAAAGCTTCCTGGCATGGTATTGTGGGAAAAGGGAATTGACGAAATGCTTGTTATCCAAGCTCCAATAAATGTATTGAACTTTTGTAAGTATGCAAAAATAGTCTCTAAATTTTAAAGTTTATGTATCGGATCGATATACATATATGTATGTATATGCAGGAATCTATTTAAATGCATGAATACGCCAAAAACATGCCAAGCTGAGAAAATGTAGTCATTATTCAAAGCAGCTTGGAAAACGGAATTTTAACATGAATTAACGAAAATAGGGTATACAAATGACAACACCCAACATATGTTGTTGATGTGCAGAAAATGTGTAGGATGGTGGATGGATCTACAAGAAGTATTATTTTTTTCGCAGTTTAACTCGAAATTTTTAAATAGTGGGGGGTCGTTTTGTTTTTCATCGGTATATTTTAAAAATGGGGCGGTATATTTCAGTATATTTTTTTAAGGTCAGACGCTCATAATTCAACGTAAAAATGAGTCGCTATTTTGAATGGGCTATAAAAAGGGAATGGACAAGAGGCAAAAACGGCCAAAGCAAATCGCAATTTCGAACGAACCTCACCTAGCGTGTGAGGACAATATACCTTGAAGACTTAATCGGCAAGGTACATTTGGCAAATGGGGTAGATTTTACCTTGCGTGCGTTGCATTTTCTGGGCCGTGTTGCCTGTTGCCCACACCCACTTCTTCGTTCCACTATGTAGCAAATGTGTAGTTACCATGTAGTTCCGTGCGTAATTTCAGTGTAGACACTGAAGCGCGAAGTCGTTCACTAGCTTTGAATTCATTTTTGGACCTCTGAAGCGCGCGTCGTCGGCTGGGGTCTCTCCGTGCTTTCGTTTCTTTTTTGTGTTGTGTGTTGATTTACTTTCGTTGGTTTTTAATTTAAAGTAAGCGCCTGCCCAAGCGGTACTCGGGGCTCTGGCTCTGCTCGACTCAAGACTCAAGTGGAGGTCGTGTGTCGTGAGCCTCCGGCCAGTTTCTAGTGTCTCCAGTGCTTAGGGTTTTCCTGAAAACTACTAAAATTACACGAAAAACCAACAATTGCTAGCCTAGCCTAGCCCTGCCTGCTGCCTGGCACACATCAAAATAAAACACTTGAGAGTGGCATTGCTGGGGTGCTTGCTTGCGCTGTTGGTTGTTGGTGCTTCGTGGTGGTGCTGCTCTGTTGTCCATGCCCATGTCCCGTGTGCCTGGCCTGTGCCGCTCCAGAACTTGTTTCGTGGCCGGCCTAGAGTTTGGTTTTTTTGAGTTCTTGCATGCGCGCCGATAACACGTTTAACCGGTGTGCGTGTGTGCCGCCACTTGCATGTGTGTGTGCGTGTGTGTGTCTGTGCTTAATGCATGTGTGTGTGTCTCCTTCAACAAACTGTTGCTGCTGCTGCTGCCACTACTGATGACGTCGACGAAGGCCCTTCTGCGGCATGCTGCTGCAGGCCATAATTATTATGCTGCTGCCCTCCCAATTGAATTCCAATTAGAATTGCGATCTGTGAAGGTCGTCGTGCCGCAACACACACACACACACACACGTACACCACACACAAGAGAGTTCCACAAAATTAATTGGCGGCATTTAGCCGGCCGGCTTGGGATTCGGCGGCTCCGCTTCGTTGCCTCTTTGGAGTCAGTCCGGGGGGGGGGGGGTCAATCAACGTTGGAGAGCAACAGCAGTAGCAGCAGCAGGGGCAGAGGGAGAGGGAGAAGCAGCAGCAGCAGCAGAGCAAGAAGAACAAAATTGTTTGTCTGTCGTTCCGGTTGTCGTAATATTTGCCTATTTTGGGTCCCGGCTCTCACCTTTCGTGACGTTTGCTGCTAAAAATAGCCAGTGAACACATTCCTTAACATATGATTCCGTTTCGTACTTTTGAACAATTTAAAAAATTGTAACGGTAATGGTAGCAGAGCAGGGGCAACACCTACACCACATACGCTCTCATGGCCCACACACCAATACCAATGCAAAGCACTTTACCGGCAATTAATAAAAAACAAAAGCAACAAAAAGTGGGAGAAAGACAAAAGCAGACCTCGGTGCACCGAAGCTTGTGAATACCCTTGCTAAATTGGTTTCTCTCTTTGAGTTATAGGGATATAGCTGTCCGATTTTAGTACGGTTCGAGAGGCGGATCTAGGATTTGCAATTTGCAATAGCTCCAAGAGCAGACCAGGGGGTACAGAAACCTCTAGTAAACCTCTCCAGGAGAGACTCCTTAAGAACAAAGCTCTCTATGGCAGCTAGGTAGAGGCTTCCCGTATACTTTATTGGATCGAAACATTTACTATTCCTTATCATAGCACCTCCACCCCCCCCAACCCCCCTGCAAGGGTATTTGCAAAAGTCAAGTAAAGTATTAATCGAAAAACGTTCCACTCTAACGACATATTTCAATGGCTACGCAATAATTTGTTTATAGAAAGCAAAAACAAAAACAAGAAAAGAGTAACCAGAAATGGGAAAATATTCGCCAACTGATAAACATTTTTTTTCTTCTTTTTTTATGTGTTGTTATAAAAATAATATGTTCCGTTCCGCAGCACCGCAAAAGGCGATAAACAATAATCTAGGCCAAAAAGAAAGTGAAAAGTGAAAAGTGTGTAACCAATAGCAATACGAAAGAAGTTTGTAATTAGAAAAAACCACAAACAGAAGGAGGAAAATTGTTAAATATGACACCATCGCCGACCAAGGAGCTCGTGAGTGCCACACCGACAATTTCCCGACGTCCGCGGGAGGAATTCGCCGAGAAGGTGGGGTCACACATACATATACTATACTAAGCATTCAAGGGATATATATATATATATATAGTACAACCCGTCTAGAACTTCCTGTGTGTCTGTGTTTCCATTAATTGACCCCAAATTCTTGGCATATATGCCTTTCAAAAGCATATAAACATTTGCTGGTCTCCTCCTCTGCTCCGCTCTGTTCGGACTTTATAGATTTGTTCATTTACTTTTTAAACCGTTGCCCGTTTGTTTTTGTGTTTGTTTGTTTGTTTTGTGCAATGCACAGTACAATAAAATATATGTACTCGATCCGTACACACAACACACATCAATGTGCCGTCCAAATAAATATAGCTGTCATCGCTCTTTTTTTCCTTCGACTTCTGTCGCCCTCTCCCAACCTCTCACCTGCTGCTAGGCCTGCCTCCTCCTCACCTGGGTGTTCGTTCTACATACATTATGATTTCCGTTACTGCATCACCTCATCCATTCTTGGCCCTGCCCTGCCTTTCCCGCCACTCATTTCCGTCTAGAGTCTGGACTGTGCTTTGATTTTGGTTCAGTCCATCGCTTTTCTTAGCTCTGACTAATCGAATTCTGCTGGCTGCTGGCCATGGCCTACACGTAAGTTACCCCACTGATAAGATATCATTTGGCAAGAGCCATAATCGCTGTTGTTCTATGAGTTCTTTGAGTTCTATCAGTTCTTGAGTCTAAAGAGTTTATAAATGAAATACAAAGAGGGTATAATTTGCGGAATTCATTAATGAAAATATAACCCAATATAACCCAGTGCATCTCCTTGCTCCCACCACAAGCCACCGAAAAGTGCCAAAAACGAAATACATGTCGTGTGCAGAACGATGCTCGGCTCAAGTCTCGCCGATAAAGGTTTAGTTTATATTTTATTTTAAATTTTGAAGTAGATTCATTTGAAATGCAAGCTGTAATTCCGCTAAGAATTTCCACATATGTATTCCCCATTGAAATTCCAGTCATTATCTTCTGATTTGCATTCTCATTTCACGCTGACGTCACTTGAAGACACTTGAAATGCAAATAATTAAAAGAAACACTTGCAACAATAACAAAAGACAAACAAATTTTTGTTTAAATTCAAAGCCAGTGCCTTAATGAGAGGTCAATGTAGTACGCCCCTAGTACCCCCTACCCCCATCCACAGTACCCTGTGAGGAATCTCAGCAATCGAGAGATCTGTAAACTGGTATCAGAACTGTTGGAATGGCGAGCGAGAAAATGATATATACACGGCCTAATAGATGTTGAACGGTTACAGCTACGGATTCAAATGCAAATTAGTTGAAATATTTTAGTTATTTATAGCCAAGATCTGGATCCAGACAAAAGCTGTCACCAGACAACGCCCCAGGAATGTGATACAGAGAGAGAGAGAGAGATGTCAAGCGTGGCTTCGAGGCACCGAAAACCGAAACAAATTAAGAGACAACTCCACTCACAGCAATCAGTGGGGCTTTGGCTTTTTTCTTTCTTTCCTTCTTTTTTTTTTGTCAATTGATTGATTCGCCACAGTCGGCAGCAAGTTTGCTTGTAGATCAATCAATTGGTTGCACATGCCGAGGTGTACCTGTGCGGGAGTTGTGGTACGAACATAATACATATATCGTATATACATATATACTTATGTCTGGGGCTGTCAACGATTGTCAGTCAAGCGTCTAATGCAAGCGAGTTTAATGGCATTGACCATGAGGCTAATACGAAGCGGAGGAATAAAGTTTTGATACCCTTGCCAGGAGAGGGTACTACTAGGTTCAAGAAAAACATGTCCAAACTTTATAGAGGAAATGTTTTTATAACCTCCATAATTTACTCAACAGAACCCCATACGTCCTGACTAGTTTGGTTCATAATATCATTTATATATCATTTATATCTTGTTCCTTTTTTCCCTTTTATGTCCAGCATTGAAGGCCAATATCGTGGGTTTGGTTGCTTTTTGTGGCGTGCTAACAGCTAATTTTGAAGATTCTGCATATGCTGTTTGCACATTAACAAAAAGAAAAAAAAAACAGAGAAAATAGCTGCAAAGGGTCGAATTTTAGATACCCTAACCAGTTTGCAGTTTGATTCCTTTGACAAGAGAAAAGACTTCCTCTGTGGGAGAGCTGTACTTTCACCGATTCCTATGATCATTTCTATGCTACCTCCTTCCGTGTGTTCCGATGGATTCGTGTCCCTTTTCAAGTGTTTCCTATGGCTGGCACCGTCTATTAGACCCTTTCCCCAAAAAGGGTATTCCAAGTGAAAAAGAACGAAAATGAGAACAAAAATTGCCGCGCCACATAAAACGACATGCCGTGCGAAATCTGATGCAATCGATGAGATCATCCCACAGCAGAGCAGCCCGCCCCTCCACCAAAAGCAACAAGAATCTCGGAAGACCAAACCCGAAGCTCACACGAGCGTACTACAAGTCGTCCATAATTATACAAATAATAAGCCAAAGCCAACGCCAAAGCCACTGTCGAAGCCCAAGAGCCAAGAGCCAAGAGCCAACATAATCGTTTCATTACCTTGAGGAAAAGTCTCCCTGCCCTGATCGTTCGATTCTAGAAATGAGACATCATCCATCTTTTCGAATTTCCAGCCATCCAGTTCTGAGTCATTTCTTGGCAGCCTCTTCTTGGTGCATCATCATCATGGCCGTGTCGCCAGCTTTGCTGCATTTGGACTTTCCATTTCTCAAAGTACACTTGAAGAAAAGCCCGGCCCAACGTTTTAAATTAATTAATACATTTTTTGCGTGTTGTTTAAGTGCCTCCGCGAAGGTGGCAAAATTATAATTATAATGGATTTTTGCTTTTGATATTAATCTTTATGGCCCGTCCGTTTGGTTGATTTGTTTTCTGTGTCTGTGCCTTTGGCTTCCTGCTTTTTGGTTGCTGTTGAATTAAAACTAGAACTGAGTCACCGAGTCGTTATTCCAGCCCCAAAGAGCATCTTTAAGCGGCTTCTTTTTGTTGAATACTCATACTCTTTCAGAGGGTATTAAACAGCAAACAGGGAAGTGTTTGTAGGCCTGTCCCAACTTTCTCTTCTCAAAATTGGGATAGCAAAGTGCATCTACAACTTCGACGAACTGCTGTAAGTCGTTCATCCTTTTACATTCTGCTGCAGCTTTTTTTGACACTGTGCAACCCGAGGCTGCAGCCAACAGTCCCCCCTTTGTGGCTTTTCAAACGCCATGCCATACCATTCCGTATACTATATGCCACAAGCAGATGGAGAGATGTGTGTGGTGTGTTGTGTGTGTATATAGGTAGGTGGCTGCTGCGGCTATGTATTTCCATTTGGAGAGGCTTATTTGCGTTTTAAACGCCTTGCACTTGCCACGAGGCTAAGTACGGCCGGCCGCTAACTGGTTGGCGACAATCGGCCATCCGTCGACTGGTTACTGGCCGACAGATACCTGACATCTCTCTGACAACTTTGTCAACTGTTTAATTGCATTATTAGTTTTCATTGCTACAGCCATTTGCTGGTAAATTGCTTCAGATGATGAAAGGAACCCCCCCACCCGACCCAGACTCACTTGGAATTTCGGTTAACGATAATTCTTCAGGGGCCGGGTCTCCACTATATCCACTGAGGGAAAGAAACCAATTGGCTCCCACTAGAAACGAGTTTGATGAATGGAAAGATGCCTCGAAAGATGACAGGGACAAAAGAGAAATTTTGTTATTCTATCCAAGACAAGATTATGTAGAATGAAGATGCTATCACCGTTAAATGTGAGAATAATAACTGTATCTCTGCTGTGGACTTTCCTAAAAGTTTTGATCGTTGATTTTCTTAAGAAATATGACAGATGGCGATGTCGAGTGGTCACGTCTTCACGTCTTCTGTAAATCCTTAGACTACCTACAGATGTACATACATATCTTCTTTGAGTCTTTTTGGTGCAGATTGTACATCTGGGTTCTGGGTTTATGGAGATCTTTCAGTGGTTACGATATGGTTATGGAAAAATAATAATAATAATTCTAAAAGAAAAGATTCCTTTGAATTCTTTCACTTAAAAGTTCGATTTTTCCTTCTTTGCTCATTTTGAAATAAAATTTTACCCTAATTTTGTTGTAATTCAAATATTTTTGATGGTAGAACCGTTGTTTTTTCCAGTGTCCCTTCATTTGGTGTTCATTTCGGGTCTTTTGGTGCGATTGTTGCGTGTGGTGTGCCTTTTGTTACATATTTCCCAATGGGCGTGTTAGTTAGATACATAGATACGGCGAGTGGACCACGACCGTGGCCGACCACGGATATCATCTTGCACACCTTTCCAAAAAGCCAAAGAGTAGCGGGTGGGCCAGGGCAGGGCAGGGCAGGGCCAGGTGGTAGCGAGCCCTGTCATATCACATGGCAGTGTTTGCGCAATGGAATGCCGGCACGCTATCGTTATAGAGAGGGTGTTTTGGGGGTGGTCTCATCATCGTCCACCTCCTCATTCTCCTTCTACCTCTGTCCTCTGCCCTCCGCCCTCTGCCCTCCTCCTTCTGCTTTTGCTCCTTTTCCATTTCTCCCGTTCTTTGTCATTTTTGGGCCCCCCGGAGGCGTGTCATACATTTATTCCTGTTATTATTAAATTAATTGATTTTGACTTTAATACGTTTATTTTGGAACAGCTGGCGAAATGCTATTAAAGCAAAAGTTTACGCTCGGATCGTTTTGCCTATTATTAGACGCGTTTTTTTTTTGTTCAACAGCAAAATTCTCCATTCGAAACATAAATTTGTTTGCTTTAACTACGAGCGTTTTATTCATACTTTTTTCTGTGTGATCTTTCAGCTTTTATTTTATTTTTTGTTGCTGTCTTTTTGGGACGACTTTGAACCCGCGTAACCTCAATTTGTATCCAAATGTATTTAGCATATATTCGGTGGTTGTTGTTTAGCCTTAATTTTGGCCAATCATTTACGCCAGTCGAACATTTCACACCCAGCGAAAAGCCAGTTTTGGAGGTGGTTCAACGGGTAAGCCAACGGTAAGCTCTGCTTCTTGTAAGCTTTCTGACGTCACAGCGGCGCCAGTGCAAGCTGCAGAAGAGAGTAAAGAGAGGAAGCTTGAGCCAGTGCAGGGTCCGAAGAGCGCAAGCAGAGAGCAAGCCTTGAGGAGATTCCTTAATTAAGAGATCACAGAAACAAGAGTTCTGCTTGAAGACTCTGTATTTCTGCAGAATGCAGAAACTATGTATTTCTCGTGTGATTGCTAGAGATTATATTTCTGCAATTAATAATGCAGACAAAATCCAGCTTCCATCTCTCTTCCCCACCTCCCGCTCTCTTGTCGGCGTTTAGCATTTGGCACTAGGCGGCGGGCAAGCCCCTCTGCTGCCTCTCCTTCTCTCCTTCCATGCAGCCGCCCATATGGGCTTTTGGCCTTTCTCCCAAAAATTGCAAATAAAACAGTCATGAGGGCAGTCCCCTTCGCACCATTCCACCCCGCGGGCAGAGAGTTTTCTGTTTTTGCAAAAACCCCGCGTCATGCGTGCCTCCCATGGCACCTATTTATGTGCCAACATATGTACGGCTGTACATATGTTTTGTTTGCTTGCAGTTGGGGTCAAAATAGCATAGCCATCTAGCTGAAGACTACACCCAGTTTGTGGTGTGGCTTATTGTTTCTGGGCTATAATTGTGGCCGCTGCTGTGTTGGCTCTCAAGCCCCATTTATGTTTTGTTTGTGTGAATATCATGGGGTATCGCATGTAAGTACGAATATTGGATGGACCATGTATTCCTCTCCTCTCCTCCTACTCCCTCCTCCCTCCGCCCTCCTCCCTCCTTCCTCCTCTCTTCTTCCGGTGGTCTATTTCTCTTCCCCTTCATCTGTTGGATGGCTGCTGCTGCTGTTTGGGGTTCGCGGTCGATCTGTGCATTGCCTGCCTGCCGCCGGCAACCGGTCACGTTTACTGTTGTTGCTCTCTCTCACACACACACACACTCGCTTAAATGGTAGGCCAGCACAGCACCACACCAGCTGTGTGTGTGTGTGTGTGTGTGTGCTCTTTATAACTGTAAAAACATGCTCGCCCACTTCCTTTCGAGCCGACCGGAGCGGCGCGCACACGTTGGAACGCATTGTCCAGGCGTCGTTTTGTTTGATACCCCTCGCTATCCCCCCCGCCCTTCCCCCTCCCCCTGCCCCTCTCTTTCTATCCCGCCAACTTCTTTTCTCTTTCCCCCCACTCTTCAGCCATCTCGGGCTCCCCCTCTTAACCAATTTCCTTCACACATCTCCATCACCCCCTCCATCATCCCCATTAGAGTGCGTTTGAGTGTTTGTGTTAATTATACCCTAACCGAGAGAACTATGGCTTTAGCGGGAAGGTTAGACAAAACCCAGATGAATCAGATCACACCAGATCACGTAATAGATATGCCAGTAGACATAAAGTACCCCCCGTGAAGGAGACAGATCTGTTAGGGTATCGAAATCCGTGTCTCCATCGGGTGGAATTTCTTTCACCGTTCCGTTTGTTAATTGTGGCAAATGTGCACAACTTAAAGACTCCCCGAAACGGCATTCGCGGTGTAAAATATCCAATTCCCATATCTGATATATGTACGACTTAAACAATTTTTCAATTTCAACACCCACCCATAATTTTGGCTTATTTTGTGGCTTTTACTTTGCCAATGTTTGTTGCTGTTGCTGTTGCTGTTGCTGTTGTCGTTGGCATTGGGGCGCCCCCCCCCCCCCCCCCTCCCCCACAGTGCCCCAGCAAACAGCTGTCATTGTGTGCGCCCCGCCCCGTCTGTCTGGTATCTGCGTATGCGTGCTTGTGCATGACTTAATAGCGGATAAATGTTATATGGTGGGTCATATAAACACATTCATACTCGCATGTACACACATTCATAGAGTACGAGTATGTTTATTTGATACTTTGCACACAATGCACTAGCCATTGGCCATTGGCCATTGGCCATTGGCCATCCAAGCACCAAACCGCCCGACCTTCATTCATAATTGGATGTCATTCAAATATTGCTACCCTTGGTGGATGGGATAGGAACCCCCAAAGAACTGTCGATAGTCGATGTTGCATCATAGCTGAAGTATTTCGCTTGGGCTGGGCTTCCAGCCATTGTGCATGTACTTTAGGGTTCAATCAAGTTCGACCATCTAGCAAATAATATTCCCCAAAAATAACACGTAAGAAGCAATCCAAATATTTCTCTTTTTTATGGCTTTTATGGAAAATTTGCAGGCCAATAAATAGAGAAGAATAGTATATCATGAAACTTCATGAAACTAAACCATAGATTTATCGTACCTCTCCACTACTTTATGTTGTGCAGATGTTTGGCCTGCAAATGATTTATTCGGCACTCGATCCATAAGGGAATTGTTTGAATATTTGAAATTTATTATTACTGAGGAACCTGCCTCAACCAACACTAAACATTAAACTATATGTACATATATACGATTCCTTTGAAGTGGAGCAAAGAGAAGAGAAGACTTTGTGCAGAACACTAAATATATTGTATACCGGGCGAACCATATCCGTCGAATGATTAATTCATGGTCTTTCTCGGTCTGCGGGCCTATGCAACGGGTTGTATGAGTAATATTTGATACGAATCGTGTATTCATGGAGATTCCGCTTCGTTTCATCGCAAAAATAAACACATAACTGCTCCAATTTGTTAGTTATACATATTTTATTAATCTTTTCACAATAAACATTTGGGCGCAGCAATATTTCTCTGGGCGCAGCCACACGACTGTGTGTGGCATGCGGCATGTGGTAAGCTCTTCTCCCTTCCCTTTTGGCGCCCGCCTGCAGATGCGGTTGGGGCAAAAGTGTTTCTGCTGCCTCATGCTTCTGCGAATGGCGTGAACTTTCCTCCTTTCCAGCTCTCCTCCCTTGCCTTTTTGCCCCACACTGGGATGATTTTCTTTCGTTCTTTCTCGCCCTCCCGCTGTGATTTCAGATTGCCCCACCAGCAGGTCCACAGACCAGAATGGTATGTATTTTCCAGCCAAAAGCATTTGGCTCCCGGGAATCTGATTATTTCTTTATACTCAAGTATTTAACACTTCAAATAAACACTTTTGGTATTCCATTTGTGAGAAATATTCACCTGCAAATTGAGGATATGCTAAACAGTTTTAGTTCTTTGATAATTCATTTTTATTGTTAATTAATAAATTATGGATTTAAGCAATCATAATGGCCATAAAAACTGTGGCAAAGACTGAGACACCCCCCGGCGTATACCTTATATTCCGCTGCAACATTAAGTATACGCGGAAGTGTTTACATTTGTGAAGATGGAGCATTGCATTTTGGTTTGTTATGCAGTTTGATGCAAGAATAACAAAAAGGGAGATGCGATATGCAAATACAAAAAGACAGGAGTAGATCTTTTAACGAAAATATTTATTTTATCGATGCTGGAATACATAAACAATGTAAGGAACTGTTTTTCAAAACATTGTTAGCTTTTTCAAGCAGACACAAGCTTTAGAAAAACATTGTTTGCCAAAAATGTGCAGATCTATTGCAAAATAAACCATTGTTGAAGGATTTTAGGAAAGCTCAAACTTGAAATATGTATGCTCCAGGCTTAATGGCAGCCAATCGTGGTAATGTCATGAGTCTTCATTAAGAGCATCTGATTTCTTTTTGGTCACCAACTATTTCGAGCTTTAAGATTTTGAGATAACTGATCCCGAAATTGATCCTCCATCTATAAAAAAAAAAAGATTCTTTCGATTATAGAAGGACAGATGATCTTCGGGCAAAAAAAACGATCAATAAAATGTAAAACTATTTTGCTACATTTACGTTTCTACCTACATCCCAACTACATGACTCAGTGGCGGCACCTACATGGCAATTCTACATGCACTTTACATGAATTTTACACAAAATATACACCGGTTAACGATCACATGATAGAGAGAGAGAGAGAGAGAGCGAAAATAGAAAAGAGCGAAAAGAGCATTGTTTGTCGTGTGTGCTCGGTGCTCGGTGCTGGTGTGTGTGTGTGTGTGTTACAGTCGCGGCCTCTGCCATTGGAAAAGCAGAAAACTTAAATTCAAATTAAAGAAGGATTAAAAAAGTGATTTTCCCAACTGATTTATGGCCCAACTGGGATGCGGGGACAGGACTGCAGATGCTAGTGTGCAATGTGTGGCTCTCCGTTTTGAGTGCATGTTTAAGCCTGTTTGGACCCGTACAGACAGACAGTCATATCCCAATAGAGTGCTTAAAATATGCATGTTTAAGCCCTGTTCGCGCGGTACAGTCATCTCCATTAAGTGCTTAAAATATGCATGCTTTAATTGGAGAGGCGACACTTGAATTTGACAGATGCTTCGGACACACAGATACAATCTAATGACTGGCATAAAGCGCTGCTGACAAAGCGGAGGTGGCGGAATCGGAAGCGAAACAAATCAAAATTGCCACCAAATTATCGAGCAAAAAAAAACCCACATCACCCAACGCACACGAAACTCAATCCCCAATCACTCATTAGACCAACACAAAGAGGCGTCTGTCTGGTGGTCGATTTAGTTGATAGAATGCTCGTGAGCCCCCCACCGTGTGGGGCACTTCGAACAAAGCATCGCATTGCCCGGCAAACACCTGAATTCTGGTGCCCGATTGGACACCCGGTAGCCGCGTAGCACAGGGCATATAAGGCACCTGTCTGTAACTTGCAACAGGAAGAGGAATACCCCAATTCGAGTATTCCTTATAAGCAATGTTTGATTGATACTTGAATGCAAATGGCATCTACCCGCAATGAAAGACTTCCTTAAGCAAAGAAGTCCATATAAGTGGAAATAAATTTATTTGGATGGGTGTTGAGGATTATAAGAAGCAAGAACTTCCTACCTTCATATAAAGAAAGATCTAACATCGCCATTAGCTATCGTTAAAAGTGAAAAGATGACTCTTTGCCTCCCTCCCAGGGCTGGGTATCGAATTATCGAATCACTCCTATTACCACCCGCAAGTTCTATTCAATATTTGACTATTGTTTCTGGCTGTAAGCGCTAATGCGTTAAATGAGACACTTGATGTCCGCGATAGGTCTCGATAGCTAATTAGAGCGATTTGTGGTTTGGCATGAATTACGAAAGAAGCGTTTGCCTTGCCACAACTCTTAACTTAAATTTACATAATATCTATCTACACATGTGTATGCGTGTACAGGTGTGTGGAGCACCCACGCAGTCAGCCATAATCTCTCAGAGCCCGGTTCAAGCGTATGGAACACGATGATGAGGCTCGACGCCAAATTGGTCAAAACACAACTAAACGAAACGAACAAACAAAGAGACAGGGAGAGAGAGAGATAGAGAGAGAGACACAGAGAGAGAGAGAGAGAGAGCGATCTACCGCTCTTTCAGAGTATGACAGAAATTCTAGTGATCCGCATAACAACTGAAGTTTTGGCGCTCACTTGCTCGACGGCAGTCGAAAGCGTCGGTTCGGTTTTTCATTGCTGCTCCGCGATCGGCCAGACATTCCCCCCCGCCCCGTCGTCAAGCAGGGGTTAAGCTTGATCCAAAGGTTAATTTGGCGAGAGAGATCAGAGACAAAGATCAGGGATCAGGATCAGTCAGCTATGTCGTTTTTCCGCAACATACGCTCCTCGCTGTCGTCATCGTCACGGGCCAAGAGTTCCTCCTCTCGCGACACGACGCCAGTGCGCCAGTCCGGCTCCCGTCCGGCCAGTGTTGTCAGCGTGGGCAGGGCCTCCTCCAGTCGTCGCGACTCCACGACCAGCTCCACACTGCAGCGCGGGGACACCTTCATACTGCCCGGATCCGACGAGGAGGCCAACACGCACTCGAACAGCTCCACCCTGGAGAAGAAGTCGAAGAAATCGAAGGTCTTCGGAAAGTTCAGCACCTTCACGAAGCGAAAAAAGACGCCCGCCAGTGCGCCCGCGGAGGAGGAGGTGGCCAGCTATGAGCATCATCCGAGCGACACGGCCACCAACACGTACTACAAGTGGCGCAGCGACGGCGGGGACCGGCTGCAGGACTACGACGCGCAGTCGGATCCGTTCAACTTCCTGTACGAACAGCACTCCAACCTGAGGAACCTGCAGTCTGGCTCAGCCGGGGACTCATCCGTGCATCGGCAGGCCAGCATCGGGTCCAACTCCAGCGGCAGCTTCGACTCCTCCACGTACCGCAAGAGCAAGACGCCCACGCATCTGCGCGAGCAGCTGGAGCAGCTGAAGACCCACTCCAACGACGATCTGCTCGAGGACCAGCAGCGGGAGGAGGACGAGCGGGAGAAGTACAAGACGGTGACGTTGAACAGCTTCAGGAAATCGTTCCGCGAGCGCCTGCTCCAGCAGCAGAAGGAGGCGCCGCACAATCCCGCCTGGTTCGTGGAGGTGCCGCCGCCGCCCACCCCAGATCCCCTCAAGACGTGCGGCAGCCGCTGGGAGTCCAAGGAGAACCGTCCGGACTTCCTTGTCTTCGAGAACGACAACTACCGGCCGCAGTCGCGCTCCCCGCTCCGGGACCGCCCCTCTCGCTCTGCCACCCGATCGCCAGTGAAACGGAACGAGACCTTCCGCGTGGTGCAGCCCTCCCTGCGGTACATGTCGCCATCGCCATCGCCATCGCCTGCTCCCTCCATACGGATCGAGATCAAGAACTCCATTTCGCCCCATTCCCCGGGAAGGTTCGTGCCCGTGGGCGTGGCCAAGCCCATGCCCACAACGGAGTACTATGCGCAGAGGCTTCTGGCCAGCAATCCGAGCAGGCTGGGGCCTCCATCGACTGCGAGAACCGCCAGTCCCAATGCCTCTCAGCGGTGGTACCGCCCGCAGAGCTCTCCCACACGAATGCAGCCCACGAGGATGAGTGTGGACCCCCAGCAGAACTCTCGGCTGAGCGTGAATCAGCAGCAGTCCTCGCGGATGAGCGTGGGCCATCAGCAGCCCTCGCAGCAGAGGGGTGGCAGGACCCTGGTGCACATCGGCAGTGACCAGAGCAGGTCCCTGTCCTCCGCCAATCCAATGCCCGCTCGAGGCAGGGCCCCCACGAGGGTGCAGCTGTACGGCAGCAAGCCCCAGAGCCGACAGCAGCAGCAGCAGCAGCAGCCATCATCGACGTACTTTGGAGGCCACTACAATGCACCTGCCACCCCCACCAACACCACCAACACCACCAACACCACCCACACCAGCAGCAGCGCGAACATTGCCCCACTGAAGCAGCGGGGATCCTCCAGCGGCTTGGGTGGGGCAACGGTCTACGGCGGGGGCGTTCCCACCGTTTATTTGGGGCGTCGCGAACAGCCAATGACACGTGCCGCCCCCGTGCCCACACGACGCAATCGATCGCCCATCAAAATGCCCTGGCGATAGAGAGAGACAGAGAGAGAGAGAGAGAGGGGGAGAGCTCGCGAAGTTCTTTCCGAAGAAAGACACCCAAGAGTGAGACGAGGTCTTGCGTCATGAGCGGGCACTGGACTTCGATCGTTAATGATTTATTATGTATCCATCGAATACAACCCCTCAGTCTCGTATCTATCGGATGTGTGTTGTGAATTTCGCTGCGTACAATTATTTTTTAAGTAAAGATCAATAATACGTAAATAAATATACGAAAATTTGTCTACTCAATTGAACATTTTTGTTATGTGGCCCCAAGGTGGGGATATTTTTTTTTGTTTTTTTGTGGAACCAGCGAACCCCGAAAAATACCGTTAAAAATAAAAATACAAGTACAATATGTGCCGTAGTGTTGTTGGTATAATTGTCAGCAAAAGAAAGCTTTGTGTGTGCTCTAAAAAAAAAAAAATGAGTTTTAATGCCTGCCACAGATACATACATACGTACATGGTTATTGCCTGTCTGTCGGACTGTCTTTCTGTATGACTAACTGTGCATGAAAATGAGCCGAACGTTACGTGACAGGGGCATTAAATATGGTCATCCCGAGTGAGGGGGATTTCTAGTTAGAAAGCAGCTGATGGGGTTCTGGCCGTATTTGGTTTTGAAAAATAATATATATGTATATATAAAGTTGTGGAATAAATTGTGGCAAATGATGATGTCAACAGCTAAATACAATAGTTGTTGTCATTGGAGATGATGCACGAGAGTAAAAGGAGCCTTTCTATGCGCTTCTCAAAGAGTTAAGCTCTGGCGCCACCTGTCGTGGATCTTTGCAGAGACTTCTTGCTTTTTCTCTCTTTCTGTGTCCTAATTAGTAGATCACTTCACTTTCTAAACTGGCCCCAGCCACAACCAGGCCAAGACTGTCGCCTGTGTTCGGGGCGAATCTTGAGAGACTTCTTTAGTCACTCCACTGCCAGCCACTAAACTTGGTCGGTGCAACTGTAGTAGCCACTAAGTAGTCTCTCCATACTCTACGCACGATCTTGAACCACATTCAGCAGCCATTAGCTGGATCTTAAGTAGAGTGTGAAAAATACTCGCAAGTTTTCTGCAATGTGAGCTAATACGCGCCGCCGTAACCTTGCCCATACGGCTGGCTGGCTGGCTGGCTGGCTGGCTGGCTGGGAGGGGGGAGGGGTCGATCTTTGCGTGGGGGTCTAAAAAAACAGGTTAACTTTTGAATCATCATCGGGCATCGGGCATCAGGCTTAATCGTGATCATTAGGCAGTGTAGTGCCCCCTGCCCTGCCCTGCCTTGCCCTGCCCTGAAACTCCACTCTTGGGCCTGGCTCTCTGTGAATTTCTCGTTAATTTGTGTCGGTACTTTGTGCCCGTTTGTGTGTAGTTTTTTGGGGGATTTCTGTTTTGCAATAAACAAACACTTACTGTTCTGTGTCGCGGATTGCTTTGGCTTTGCTTCGGCTTGGGCTCTGGGTACACACTCGCACAAATGTTTATACAAGTTCCAGTCTGGTCTGAGGTTGATGTTGATATACACAACGCATAGATAGATTCATTTCCAAGTAAACCAAAGACCGGTTTTCTGCGTTTGACAACGACGACGACCTACGGATTTCTATACCCTGTAAGACGTGGGGTATATTTTTTTTGGAAACTATTTCAAAGCACATCTAATGTATTATTTACATCCATAATTGTGTGCATGCTTCAAAATCGTTCAAACTGTGATCTATAGATCAACAAACTATCATGAGAACCCGGTAAAATTAAGAATATTTCTAGGTATATTTCTAATACTTCAATTATCATAGAAAACCCATCTCGATATCCCTATAAAAATCCCATTCTGGCAGCATTTTGTGTTTCAGTCGGATTGGATTCGTGATGCTATGATCCTATGCGAATATTATTCGAGTTATTCCACATTAATCAATGAAATATAATTCAAGAAAAGTGTCTATATAAAGTCATTCCTTTTCTGAATGTAAGACTTTAAAGGATGATAGTAATTCCTTAAGAGATTCTTTCGAGATTGGATAAAGAAAATTCCATCTGTAAATCGTCTTTTAACCCATAAACACTTTAAAGGGTATTTGTCATTTGTTCCGCTGGATTTTCGAGTGCAGACAGTCGGGTGGCACATAGCGTCATAGCCTAGGAAAATGTACGAGCTGTTGCCAAAGCGAACTTTGGCTCCAATTTATTTGGAGACTCTGATATTTTGCTAAAAAGCATTCTGTTTGGCTGTGCCAGAATTTGTAGCAGTGGGTGAACCCGTCGTATGAGTGGGCAGAAGGTGCTACACTTACAAGATATAAAGATACCAGATACAATACAAGAGCCCAGTGCCACAAAAGGCAATTGCAGCATAATGCTGCTGCTGCTGCTGCTGCTGGCTCATGTTTATTTATTCAGAGATTATTCAAAGATTATTCAGATTAAAAACGAAATTGGTTTACAGTCGATAAAAAGGCAGCTGCAGTGACATCATGGGACTTTGTTTCGAGAGTTCGAAGGAGGAGAGAGACTTCGAGAGACTTCAAGATGAGAATCTCCCCTTTCTCCTGTCCGCCCCACACAAAGATCGAGTCCTGTGTGTGTGTGTGTGAAAGTTTGTAACCAGTTGGACCCATTATAGATTTATTGACACTCTCATTTGTTTAATTGGGAGGACATTAATCTCCGCACTCGGGACGGGGGCAGAGGGGGCCCCGCCTAAGTGGAAATCAAACATTTGCCCAACTGCGGGGCCGAAGCTTGCAACTTAATGCCAACAATATCCTGGCCATGTCCCTACTGTCCACCATGGCACTTGGTGGTAGGGGGGGGGGGGGGGGACCATTATCTCTATGCCATTTTGGCCGCCTATGAACTGGGTCAGCATCGATTTTTGGAGCAGCGACGTGTCACAATTATCCTACCCTCCCAAAACAGGAAAAAAAAGGTCAAAGAAATGCAGTAAAAGGGTCGCACAGGATATCCTGAATATTAATGCCTCAACTGAAAACCGCCGGCTCTCGTTTTTGGCAACAGGAAAACAGTTTCTACTGCAGTCTTCCTGGCCACAAACAGAAAGACAAAGAGAAATGGAAGCATGCCAAGTGCAATCTCTCTGTGTGTGTGTGTGTTTGTTCTTCTGGTTTGTTTGTTGGGGTGTATTTTTGGAACAAGTGCAACATCCACAGAAGCAGCAGCAGCAGCAGCAGCAGCTACTGCAAGTGCAACTGCAACATCTAGAGCAGCCAGAAAGCTTAACTTTTGGCATGTCGAAGCGTTTGCCGCTTGTTTGGCTCGCCAAATGCAATTTGCATCCCCCAACACAAGGCTCCCCCGAAACACTTTAGATATATGTATATATGTATCTTTATCCATAGTTTTATTTGCGAAATTGTTTGGCGCAGTGGCCCGCAAATGAGCATAGGGCACAATCGTAAATCTCTTGTCTTGTTTTCGGTTTTGCGAGCAAATTTAAAGCGTAGACTTGGAGGGAGTTCAGGAGGGAGTAGGGAATACTCCTCTGGAGAGACTCTTAGGCCATACCCATCTCATTCTACGCCGATTTCTTTCCTGTTGTTTCGTTTTAATAACTATTTCCATTTGTACCTTTCAGGGTGCCATTATCCGCGAGGTTGAGGATGGAGTGCGCTGTGAACAATGCAAATCAAATTGTCCTGGCTTTGCAGCACACGATTGGAGGTAAGCAATTTTCAGGAATTTAATAGTATTTAAATTAAATATACGTAAATAAACTTAGAAACTTAACAATAATTAGTAAATTTATTCGATTTTAAAGCATTATCCAATTTGTTTCATTCAAAATTCATTCTAAACTTTCAAATATGTACATATAAATCAAATACCACTTGAGTAGCATAATATTCCACGACCGCACTGTAAAGCTTTCTTGCAAAAGCTTTTTTGCCGAATGGTTCACACAGCTGCTGCCAGATGGCGCTACATAAATGAAAAGAAACGACTGTAAGATATTCCCTTTGAAATGTAGTTTAATAAAGAAATAAGAGAGTTTTAAGAGCTAAGACGTTCGAAAAGAAAGTGGAATCGTCTTCTATAAATCCCCCTCTTTCGTTTGAAGCGCCCAAGCCAACATTAATTGCCCCAAATCTGTAGAAAGATTAAGATTTTGTATTTTATACCCAAATACTGTGAATAGTGTGTGGGATCAGAAATTCGTTTTCGCTGCGATCGATAGATAAATGTTGAGTCAGCAATGCCAAAAACAGATTGAACCTCTTTTTAAACAGCAAGGGGGGGGGGGGGGGGGAAGCAGCAGCGGCCACAACAATTTTGTGGCCCATAAAAGCGGTAGAGAAATGAACGGAAAACCGCAAGTCAGGGGACCAAAATGATGGGACACGAGGCACTATCATCTACAATGGATCTGGAGAGCGATCTGCCTTCCCCCAGGGTCAAATCGTTGACAACGTTGCAACGTTTGCTGCACACAGAAAATTGTAATGGAAATTTTTCTGGCCGCATCGCCAATTTATTGCCCGGCCGTCATTAATTATCTTCATTATTTATTCATTGTTATGCTTGCACTTGAACTGCCTTGCATTGCGTTGCTTTTCGTTTTAGTAGCTACAATTATGCAATTTTCCAAACGATTATGTGATGCATTCCACCCCATATATCCCCCCGCAAATGGGGGGCAATTGCAATTCGGGAAATTGGCCAAACACTTAGCGATTGTGGCCACAAAAACCATTTCGAATTACGCCATTAATCTGTGAACTGAATCGAATGTCCGACTGTCTGTTGTCTGGCTGTCGGGTGTCCGTTTGTCCATACGGCTGTCAGTCCGCCTGTCCGCTTCTACGTCCGTCTGTCTTCTCCTTTGTCTAACTGTGGTTTTTTTTGTGTGTGCTTTCTGTCTGATGCTGGCCGCATGCCAATTTCATTTGATGATTTACGGGGCGTATGCGTATTCTGATTCTGTGATACGCTGCTAAAAAATGGCATTGCAGATCTGTTGAGAAGATTCGAGGTAAAAGTATCAGAAAAGAAAAGAACAAATAATCGAGAATCGAAACCGAAGATTAAAGACTATCGGCATCGATATTGTTAGATAAATTATATATATATATTAGATTTATATTTTTTGTAATAAACCTAAATTTTTAACTTGAATAGGGTATTTTTATCTTCGTTCTGCCCAGAATTAGTTTTTTACACTTGTTTTTTTTTGTGGATTTTAATTTGTAATGTGTGTAGTTCGTGTTTTTGCATTTCTACGTGTCATTCGCTATAAATTACCAAAAGTTCTAGTTTTTCCTGTGGGTCTTTTTCTTTTTTTTTTTTCTGTATTTTTATGTGCGACTTTTATGGCCAAATGTGTTGGGTTGTAAATTAAATTATTTTTTATTTCTTAATCCCAGAAAGGCATAAATACTTCTCTAGTGACCCAAAGATATTAAGAAATATTTAAGAAATTGTGGTCATAGTTTTGTGTGAAAAAATATTTCATTCAGGTGATGAAAACATAGATCAAAAGCCATCAGTAGAGGAATATTTATTATATAGAGGTGGACACTGAAAGAAATGGTTAAGAAATTATGAAAGAAAATTTAAAGGGTATATAAAACTATCGATCTTTTTTGATTGATCTTTTTGCGATTGCTATTGTTTTGATTGGGGAATTGAAGGTAATGCTAGTGCCTTATCGTTTGCCCCTCTATGGAAACAAGCACCGATAGGGCTTCCATCCAACCACCCAATACCCTCCCCCGTGCCGGTTTCATCGGAGGTGCATCGTCAATTGGGGATCAATTAAGCTAAATGACCTTGACTTGTTTTTCTATATTTAACCAAAGAAATCATTTGATTTCTTAGATCTCTCCAGATTGGGATTCGAATTGAGTTGATGAAACGATTGCAGTGGAAGATTGTGACTGCGATTGCGATGGCTTCAGTGGGAAATGTTGCAACAGCAGCGTGGTTCAAGTGTTGGGTTCAACTCAAGTTCAAAGCGTGCGCTCTCTCTCACTCTCTTTCTCTGAGTCTCTTTCCCTCTCCCCCTGTCTCATGTTTTTTAGGGCTTGAGCAATGAACGCTACCGAGGCTGACATTGACTGACTGACGAAATGACTGACTGCATGAGTGACTGACAGTGTGCCCTGAGCCGGCTCGTGTTTGGTCTGATGTCTGCTTCTACAAGTGTTCATGTTCGTGTGTGTCTGTGTGTGTGTGTGTGTGTGTGCGTTCATTGACGATCTCTCTAACAGCCGCGTGCTTCGCGCGATTTATTTGTGGTTGTTGCGGCTGTTGTTGTTTTTTGCGTTTCGAGACGCGCTCAAAATTGCATTGTTTAACTGTTAAAACAGTTGTTACTCAGTTGTCCACGCGATCGGAGCGAAGCGAATGAATATTCCAGCCTTAAAATACATTTTAAACCGAAAGCAAACACGGTGAAACATCAGCAAAGCGTACAAGAAGAAGAAGAATAGGAGGAAAGGAGAGCACGCAATGTGTAAGCAGTACACCTTATCGCGTACACTCACTCTCCAACTTAACTCTCTCTCCGACCCGACTCTCTTTGTGTTTACCTAAACGTCAATCGCTTATCAGTATCGACATCTTCGTGTCTGTTCGTAAACGCAATACAGTGAGTGATCAAATATTAGGTCAGCTGGCAGTCGAAGCAGAAATAAAACGCATAAACAGTGAAGGACCGCGATATTGGTGATACACCAGCGTCCTGCTGCCGCGACAGGCCTAGCTTCGAACTACAGTGTGGTGCAAAATATTAGAGCAGCTTGCATACCAAAGAAAAGCCGTACCGCTTCATACATATGTATGTATATGTATTCGTGCCACGCACTGCTGAAAGACACCTGAGCGGCTGTCAAACTGCTGCCTGCCCGTGACTGTTTGCCCCCGCCACCGCCACCGCCATCCCATTGTTGCGTGTTCAGCGCTTCTCTTTCGTCTTCGCGCTGCAAGAAGTTTGCTCATCCAACATGCTGTTGAAGGTGCAGTCATGTGACGTCTTCCAAGTGCAGCCCGTGCTGGTAAAGAAACAACCAAAGTTTCCCACCCGCGAGCGCCACATGGCCATACGGCGAAAAAAGTCCACGGCCACGGTCACGTCCACGGCGAAACCAGCAACAACAACAGCAACAGCAGGCGGAGAACAACGGTAAGCATGGGAGCAGGAGAGGGGTCATCTATAGGTATTTATGAGTTATTGAGGTGGTAATTATCGGTGCTAATGGATTGCCCCGCGGCGTCTGCTCGCAAAGTATTTTAATTGGGCATCAATCTTTCCACACTCTATTTCGTACAAGAGAGAGTGCCAGAGGGAGAGAGCGGCAGCGGCAGAACTTTTGAATAAATTCTACTTTGATTTTAGCATTTCTATCGTCGCTTCTCTTCAGCTCTCTCTTGCTATTCCTTGTTTTCTTTTGTGGCCCCACTTTTTGCTGCTGTTTTGCATAATTTCACACTTGAAGATATCACATTTTTATGATTGGCCCCCCAAACGGATCCAAAACCCCTCAAAAAATGATGGGATCGTTTTGGAACAAATCGAACTTAGAAGTATCCCTATGGTAGGTCCTATAGATGGTGTATTTACGTGTAAATAATCATAAATCTCTATACTTCAAATACAATTCCTGATGAGTAACCTTGAAATTGAAATTCCTTCGCTCAAACCAAGAAACTTTTACCAGAAATAATGCTTTTCTGCCCACAAATTATCGAATAATGTTGAACATTTACAGGCCAAAGAACTAATGGGTTATACAACATATACCAGATCTTCCAAACACATAAATACCCCACATGACTAGGGAAACAGATTTTTGACAACAGAGAAATCCACAAAATTCTCCCCCGTCAAACCGAACCGAACCGAAGATAGTGACGAATGATCATTGTACTTTTGGGCCATAACAAACACAAACGGATCGCTGGGAACGGGCCAGAACAGATGCAAATTATTTGTGTGTTTACTTAATGTGACGCCTCACGTTAACGTGAATTTCCACGAATCACAGAGCAAAAGTCAAAGCAAAGACAGATACTATACGGTAAACAATATAAATAAATAGATTTTCCATTAAAAAAGTAAAACAACATTTGTAGCTACCTTTTGGAGGGAGAGCAACCTAGCAATGCTAGATACAGTGTCGGACATGCGATGTGGAAAGAGATGGCCTTAAACATCGGACGGAGAAACAGAAACAGAGACAGAGTTAAAGCCAGAGGCACAGACAATTGCACCTGCGACCAGGTGACAAGCGAACGACAACCGACAAGCGCCAAATGTATCCAAGCAGATAAAGATACAGATACAGCTACAGATACAGAGAGATACAAGCTACAATATCTGTAATGTAATGCAATGTAATGTTATTTTTCCTTTTTCCTTTTGGCTGTTTTCTACATGCCTGCCTGCCTGTTCGTGTAATTAAAAGCAACACACGAGTGGCCCCCTACACCGTCGAATGGGTGGTGGATGGTGGGTTGTTAAACAAATAAACAGATTCCCTGTTGCCCCACAGGTGTGTTTACACCCTCCGAGCGGAGAGCTACTCTCCCTCTCCCCCTCTCTCCTTTTCTCTATGTGTACGAGTATATATACTCGATGTTATAGCTGAT
The DNA here is from genome assembly GCF_003369915.1 of Drosophila miranda. Lineage (NCBI taxonomy): Eukaryota > Metazoa > Arthropoda > Insecta > Diptera > Drosophilidae > Drosophila > Drosophila miranda. Next base: position 599,396 of record NC_046674.1, on the reverse strand, counting down.
ATACGGGCTTGATTATGACCAAATGCATCTGCAAGTGCAGTTAATATTTCCATTCTGGATAGATTTTCGTGGCAGGAAGATTGTAATTAAAAGAAGATACTCTTGCAATCATTGGAATCCCTGGATCCTCTTTGATATATCTAGCTAGAATCGATCAAATACCTTTCCCTCCGACTGTGGTTTTGTTCTTTTATAGGACTTTTATGAATTCGTAGAGGAATAGGGGAACTTTTATGGCTCGAAATTCGATTGGTTAATCACTGGTTAAGAAGACCTCTGCCAGAAGATCACGTGCTGCAGTGGAACGATATTTGCATAGATGAAGATACACTATCGGCAGATACATTTATTTACCTTGCAAGTACAAAAAACATATCCAACTTGTTCCGGCACTTGGTTGGCTCCCGTATCCATTAATCAACTGCCTCGCCAAAGTCACGTTTTGCATTTCGTAATCGTATACGTATACTTGTGCGTGTGTGTGTGTGTGTGTGTACGGAGACATTTTAATGTGGCTGCTTATCAAACTGAAAGACAGTGCGGCGACATGGCCACACCACAGACCACAGAACTGCACGACTACTACCTGGATGTGGTAGTGGAGGAGGTAGTGGAGGAGCAGCTGGAGGAGCCTCTAATTAAGTGGATTCCAGCACCAACGTGGAATGGTCATCAATCTTCCACCAGATAGAGATACAAACAAACACAAATATACAAACATACGAGTATACGAGTATATGTGTGTGTGTGTGTGTGTGTGTAGATACAGATGCGCCCACTCTGGGGATCGCACATTAGTTGCCTTTGATTTTATTGTACAATTTCAGCTAATTAATCATTAATGTTTACGATTAAGCGAAAAGCAAAGCAAGCAAAGAAATCTTCATAAATTACATTAGCCATCAGCCAGCCAGCCTCTCCTTTCGCCCTCCCCCAGCAATGAATCTCCCTGTGGCAGGGGCAGGCAGGGGGGTCAAACAGTCGGGCTATGACTGGGCCATGAGTCTGTTGACTCTTTTCGTGCTCGTGGGCCATGAATGAAAACACTTGGCCACACCAATCAAACACCGCCTGTACCCAGCCTCTGGCTTACCGCCCACTCAATGGCCGTCCGTCGGCCCGTCGGCCCGTCCGCCCGTCCGCTCTCTCTGTGTATTTTTAGTGCAAATACACAAATTTGGCCAAGTGCTGCCTAACTGAATAGAAACTAAACGGATTGGAACGGAACGGAACGGAACGGAACGGAAGGAGCTGAGAGACTGAGGTGCAGATCCATCCAATGGCATCATAATATTATTAAAACAGTAGCGTACTGCTGTGTAATTATGGTAGGAGGGGAATAGCCAGATAGTTTATAGAAGAATATGGCAGAGCATATTGGATTTTTGAAATTTTGTTTGGGTCCCTCCAAAAGTAATCTTTCTAGACCAATATTTTGCAGGATATTTCCCAATCCCAAAAATTCTTTTGAGCCCCCCTCTCGAATCCTTTTGACCATGTCTCTGACCTTTTTACGGCCCATTTGCTTCGTCTTTATGGATTTTGTCCAGCTTACCATGTCTACCCACTGCCCCTTCCCCCCTCCACCCCCTGTTGACAACAGTTGGCCTTTTAGCTAGTTGCGTTTTGCGCTTGTAAATAATTGCAATTTGGAATTTGTTTCATGTCTGCTGCTCGCGCGACTCTTTGGGGCTGTCTGTGGCGCAATCAAAATCAAGAAGTGTGGCAAAATGGTCGCCAGACGTTTTTGATAAATGGCTGGAGCAGTTGGTCCCCCAGGGAGGGTGGCGGTGGGGGTGTGACCTTGACCGTCTTTTCAAAGTAAAGGAAATTTATCATATGCTCGGCGCTGGGCTTACAGTTTGAGTAATATGCAAAGGGATGCGATGGTCATTAATCTAACGGAAGTACTGCTCTCTTTGGCTGCTCTCTTCGCTTCACCCTGCACTCCGCCCTTACGCTCTGGATTTCAAAGGTGAGGCATGGCAATGCTGAATGTTCCCACAAGAGAGACGATCCTTCACCACGCTACACCTTGGCATCACTGATCCCCTCTTGGCTGCCTCTCTTCGCTTATCCCCCCTCCCACGGCCACTGCCACTGCCAGCCGCTTCGGCAGCCAAGCGCACTACCTGTTGACTCATTAGCCATGTCCGACTCAGCCGTCGGAGTTGCACTCACTCTCTCTCACGCGTCGTGTGCCGCGTTAATGAAGAGCGTCATAAAGAACTCCTCGCGGTGCAATGCATTGCTAATAAGCGGTTCTTGTGGGTACGCTTCGGGTCCCCCCCAACCCCCCCAACCACGCCAAGCAACCACCAACATACGACCACTGTGGATGCAGTGACGCTGACAGAGCAACTGCCGTGTCATTATCGCTCACCTTTTGCTCTCCCCAAAACACCACCTCTCGCACCCACACGACAGATTGGCTGCTGACGCGCTTTCTTTCCGCCGAGGGTCGGGGGACGAGAGAGCGAGCTTCGTGTTTGTTATACCCGATGCTCAAAGAGAAGAGAGGGGTATATTAGTTTTGTGGTGGATGTGGCGATCAGAAGGAAGCGTTTCCGAGCCCATGATGGATGAGCGCCTAGATCTCAGAGACCCTGTTAAAAGTGTCTTTAAGAATTTAGCTCTGCCCTCTCCCTCTTCTACCAAATCAGAAGCTCACATATGTATGCACTGAGTGCCGGGAAACAATGTAGAACCGCAGCTCTTGCCGCCCTTGTCGCGGCTCACGACGTTCGCGCTCGTTTTATGCTACGCTTCGGCAAATCGAGACAACGAACCCGAATCCGAATCCGAATCCGACCTCCGAGACCCAACGAAACAGAAGCAGAAGCAGAAGCAGAGACGCCGACGCAGCAGTATTCACAGTTAGAATTCACTTGTACAACGGTGCGGTTGTGGTTGTTGTTGCCCAGCGCGTTTTCCGCGCGTTTCGGCCGCGTTTTTCCTCCGTTTTTCGTACATTTAATTCATTATTTTCTCTGTTTTGTTCGTGTGTGTGTTTGTAAATTGTGGAATAAATTGTAAATAAATTTAATTAAATTTAATTGCATATTTTTTGTTTTTTGTTTTGTTTTTTGTTTTTGTTTTTTTTTTGTATTGCTGTGGCTCGTAATCTGGCCATTGACTCGCTCCTGACGTCTGTTGCGCGCGTATTTTGCTCAATTTTCCAAGTGTTTAACATTTATTTGTTTTATAAACAAAAATCAAGCAAATGCCAGGAGATTGTTTATGCTCCCGCATTGCGGTTTCATATCATATTATTTACTCGGAAAATGTCAATTTTTGGGAATATTTTCAGTGGATCAAAGATCTGGATAATCAGAAAAAAAATATGCCAACATTTTAGAGAATATCTTAAAAGAGATTTCATGGTCTTTTGGGGTTTCTTCTGTATAGAGGACAGAGGATTTGATGCAAAGTGAAAGTATTATCCGCTTTGTTCTAGTTTTCGAACTGGAACTATTCTACATTTCTACAAAAAAAATCTTGTGAAATTTCTCATGTTTTCCTTTGGGAATACCTTTGGATAGCGGATAAAAACCTAGTTCAGAGTTTTCCTTCTAGAAGTTCTCCTTTCCTCCCAATAAATTTCATGGATATGTAACTTATTTTTTTGGATAGCCATCAGAAAGCCAACGAAATACGTAATTTTCTGCAATATTTAAAAGTGTAAAAAAAATTACAGTAAAATTCCATATTTCCTCCATCTTCTGGTTAGATTTTGATTCTCCGGTTTTCCCTGCCCTTCAGGGGGAAACAAGTGAAATGAGTCAGTGGGATTTAATTAGACGACAGCCCCCCCCTTCCATATCTGCCATCCTTTCCTCTGCCCCCACACATTGACATCCATCCATTTATTTCTTTGTCGCTTCACGGCCCATCGCACTGTTCTTTTCTCCTCCCTTCCCTTCCCTTCCCTTCTCTTCTCTTCTCTTTTTTATTTTTTTTCCTCCCTATTTTGTAACACATTGTGACCAGATTTCGCAGAATTGTAACCCCCCTTCCGTCAGAAAGTCATTTGCGGAATATTCGCCCATAGAGATGAGCGATCCCCAATCCAATCCGATCCAAGCCGATCCGAGTATTCGTGGGTTCTATTACAATCGTGGGAAGATGTGATCTACAATTCTGTGGAATATTCTCTTTGATGATGAGGTTTTTGTGGGTCAGGCCTGTCACTCGTTATGAAGCAAGTGGGGGACTGTTTACTCTAGATAGATGGATGGATGGATGGTTGGATGGACGCGTGAGAGACAACAATAATAAAGTGAGGATCACTCCGACAAACCTCACACTCATAATACCTACTTACAAAGTATGTTATGAACACTTAACTCTAATCAAAACAGTTTTGTGCTTGCACACATTTCAAGTAAATAAAATATCAAGGTAATGAGGTGTTTGCTCTACGATGGAACCCGCAGATGGCGATAGAAAAAGGAAATAAGGTTATCAATACGCTGTTACTGTTCTGGTATCGCAGTGTTATCTTTTGCGGCGCTAAAGTCTTGAAAACCCTTAAGAAAAACCTCCTGGAAATGCAAACAATCTGTGGGGAATTGTGGGGTTCTTTTAGTTAAACATCAAAATAGCCATAGATCTGCGATTACACTGATCTTTGATGAACTTTCTCTCTCTGATTCGCTCTGGGAAGCCATCTATGTATGTATCTATCCCCTCTAGAAACTTTAATCCTTAAGATCAGAGAACAGAGGCACTTTGTAATAGAGAGCTGTCGTTCTCTGGTATTCCGCAAGCGATGCACAAATAAGTGAGGTTATCTTTTGAAAGAAGTTTTCACTCTGCAAAGTTTGACTTTGATAAGTTCTGGGTCTTGTAGTTATTTCCTATAAGGTCTTTACTTGCAAAATTTGGAATAAGAAAAGTTTCAAGCATTATAGTTTGTTCTACCAAAGGTTTTTGCTTATTTATAAAAGCTGTGATTTACCCGTGAATTGGTGGCGCATCTCTAGAGGGGGAGGCAGGTGGAGGTGGGTAGAACCCCTACTTAGGGGCAAGGTTGTAATAATTCACTATGCAATTTGTAGCTAAAGAATATTCTATCTGGCTGTGTCGTAAATATCCACTAAGCAGCAGCAGAAGCAGGAGGTGGGGGCTGGGGGGTGGTGCCACAACGCAGCGGCAGTGACATATCTTCCGTATGTTAATTATCGCCAGGTGGGAGAATGATAGTTGGTTCGAGAGGGGCAAAAGGGTAACCAGAGGAAGCGCCAGAGGGCGGTCACTGCGGTGATTCAATTAGCGGCTCTTCCCATATTTCCACTATATGTCCACATATATGTATGCGAGTGCTCGTATTACGAATCGTACGACTATAAATGTAGGCCAATCTCTGCCAACAGCACAGTAGAAGTGCATTGTTCTGTCACTCTGTTACTATGTTTTTCTTTTTCTTTGCCCCTCTTCTATATAATCGCATTAAAAGTCATTTAATCGAAAGCGAAAAAGGGCACACACCACACACCATGCCACACACAATACACTTTGTGGCTCTCCCTGTCTGTTGCACGCACACACACACCTTCAACCGCTTTCGATGGGGCGGGAGATGCCCCATAATTGAGATTTGTTGCACTTGCTTCTCGACGCTGGCTTTTATTTTTATTGTTTATGGGGTTTACGGCAAAAGCAACGGCAACAGCAACAGCGGCAACATGTAAGTGCAATTATGGTGGAAAATTGGATTTCCTTGCCACTGGGAAAGCTCTCTCGACCCGCCTCTGTATGGCTTGCAACATCCGAGATTCGTCCCGTATCTGGTTTCAGAGGGTTTCGGTTTTCGGTTTTCGGGCTTTTTTGGATGGCAAACAAATTGTTGGTCAAACAATGCTGATTGCTCTCCGCTCTCCGCTCTCTCTCTCTCTTTCTCTTGCGTTGAGAGAGTTTTTGGGTGCTTAACCTTTTGCCAGATCAACAGGAGGGCCAGAGGGGCAGGGTGGGTAGGAGTTGCCCCTTAAAACTTTTCCAATTGCTGCTGTCGCCCCGATTTTGTTCAAAGTGACTTTTGGGGTCTTATCAATTGTAATTGTTGGGTTGGGTTGGGTTGGGTTACCTATGGTGCCCCTCGTCTTTCTCTATCCCTCCTTTCCCGCCCTTCTGTTGTATCTCCAATCCATGGAAAACGCTCCGGGGCCCAACAAGAAAAGTTGTCGTCGAGCTTTGTCTAGCTCTGACAGAGAGAGAGAGAGAGAGAGACAGAGACAGAGACAGAGACAGAGAGTGTGTGTGTGTGTTTTTCTGTATGAAAACAGTGCTTTGCAAAAGTATAAGCCACATAATTACAGTATAAACAAAGTTTTAACAAGCATACAAGTCGAATTGGGTATCTGCCAACAAACAGAAATGTGCTCTACTCGAAAGATACTAAAATACCTGACTAATATTTGAAATATGTTTTCCTTACTCTCTCTCTCTCTCTCTAATACTTAAACGATAGATTTCGAACTGTGAACACCACAGAAGTAAAGCAATAGTTTGTAGATATGGATAGACATCCAAGAAGTTGAGGAACCTACGATTATACCTCTTCATCCCAGGGCTTAAGAGTTCTTTGAGATCTTTCCTTCTTTCTTTGGGAAAACTCTCGCCCAATTAAATATGCCCTCAGGACTCTAGGACCTCCTCTGATTGCTTCATTGAATCTCAAAGCTGTGTAGATGCGTCCCTATGCACATGAAACGGACTGTGTGGCGGGTAAAATTTACTTTTGGCTTTTAATTACATTTTATCTGGCGAAACTTTCAGAGCCCCCACCGAAACTTGTTTTATTTGCTTTCATACGCAATTCAATGTTGATTGTGCCACATGCCACCCCCCATGCCCCAACCCTGCGATATCAGTTATTATTATATTACGAATATGATTCTTTTTTTGTTTTTTGTTTTGTTTTCGATTTCAATTAAATAAAAATCTACGACAGATGGTCTGTGTCCCTCTGCCTCCCACTCTCTCTCTCTCTCTCTCTCTCTCTCTCTCTCTCTCTCTCTCTCTCTCTCTCTCTATTTCTCTCTCTGATTATGGCTGAAACTCTCTCTTGTTGTCTCTTGTCGCTTGTGACTCTAATCTGAAATGGAATACGTTTTAATGGCATTTTAATTGTTTATTCAGCGATAACATTGCGCATTGCTCCTCTCAACCGAATGTACAAATAAACACTCAGCAGTCTGTGTGTCTCTGTCTCTGTCTCTGGAGAATGGCGAAAGAAGATATCTCCCATCCAAAGTAGGGACTGAGGTATAGAGATAAAGCCAGAGAGCGCACCGGTGATAAAGATAGAGACACAGCCAAAGATATAGATACAATTGGAGAGGGGGAGTCGGAGTTTGCCCCGCCTTGGTGGTGCATTGTCAAAGCAGCTGCTGCTACGAGCACTCTGCAAGACCTTGAAAAAAGATACAAATATACATAGATACAATATACAATATATGTGTGTGTGTGTGCGAGGAAGAAACACGACGACACACAGTCGACTCCTGCGGTTGCGGAAATTCATTTGAAAATTCGAAATATAAATTTAGATTTTCGGTATTTTGAGGGATCTACGATCTGTCAAATGCCAGCAATTGGAATAAATGACATTTTCAAGCGGAATCGGAGAATTATGTGGGATCTGTGGGAACGCTATCTATTCGTTGATCGATTTGTTTCAATTAAAATTGATTTTGTGTTGAAAATTCATTTTAATTTCATGATTTATTTTCGTTTCCATTGGTGATCTATGCGATCTTTTGTGGTGATTGAAAAGTCGTGGAATTTCATTTGATTTTCGATTTTTCAAGATTTTCCAAGACCTGTAAGACTATAATAATTGTGGGAGCACTTGAGAATATAATAATTAACTATTGGAAGAGCCAACAAGCTATCCATATTCATGGGTTCTGTGGAAATTACTGCGTTTGTTTTTCCAATAGTTTATGAATCTAAGGAAAGCACTTATCGAAACCCCTTTAAAGATTATTCTGAACAACGTTTGGTATTTTGGAATAATACTCATAGAAGACGTATTCCGCTCTACCAATTCTGTCCCCCTAAAAAAGGCAAACAAAACTGGAAGTTGGATCTTGATAGAGTTCTTTGTTTGTTTGTTTATTTGTCTCCAGTGTGTACCCTACGCAAGCATATAAATATGTATATCATGAATCACCTGTCTACACATTAAATAATATCATTTGCATCACCCCACACCCCACAGCCCTCCGCCAGCGAAAAACCTGTTGCGCATTTTCCGCATCTAAAGTCGTGAGCAATTAGCAAGCATTTCCTCATCAGGAGAGTGCATGCATGTCTCTCTCCCCCACTCTCTCTCTGTGAAGACCATAAAAGGCCATCATCTATCTGGCATTCTGTTCCATTTACCCTCTATAGAGAGGCATTACCATTACCCATCCCTCTGCTGCGTTTGATATTTCGTATCTTTATTTTTGTAAACCTCCTCCTCCGCCTATCGGCTTATCTAATTTTCAAAGTTAACGCAGTTTCAATGATTGGGCAAATGGAATTTTGGCTGGAATTTCTGTTTCTGTTTGGGTTTTTGTTTTCTTGTTCTGTCGCTTTCGATGACATCATGCACTGGCGGCCAATCCTAACGTGGAGGAGGTGGAGTAGAAGGTGGACGGCAGGAGGAGGTAGAGCGGGGGAACCTTTCATTAATCTTATCAAAAAGATGCTTTTGCTACCTTTTTATTTTATTATATTTCGCTTTCGTTTGTGGGGGAGACCTTTGGCAAGACCTTTTTTCGTTTGGCCGTCAGTATGAGATCATACGTGACCAGGGAGGGACTGCTACGACTACTACTCCACTCCTCAGTTACTTCTTTTAACCAGTGGAGTGCTTCTTTGCAGAATCCACCTCTGAAGAAACCTCTTCTACAGAATATGCCTCTTTTTTCGAGGTCAGGTCTCTCTGGAATCCTACTCTACAGAACCACACTCCAAAGAATCATCTATAGAATTCTTAATCCTCATCATGCCAATCCATTCCTTTTGATTTCCTCTGAATACCAGAGAGGAACTACATCCATGACTCTTTCTGCCCTGCAGAATCCAAGGTCCAGAGAGGAGCTCTTGTAGGACTCTTCCCCTGAGGGATCCAGGGCACTCCACCAATACCCTTCCTACTCTGGCATGGCACTCCTTCTACTTTCCTCAAAAATACCATCTAGCACGAGAACCCGTCAAATGTTTATCCACAAATTCTCTCTCTTTGGGTGTGGGCGTGTTTTATGATGCTGATTATTTTGGTTGGATCCACATATAATTGAAAAATAAGTAAACAGGTCGTTAGAGAAATCTGCAGATACAGATACAGCTACAGCTACAGAGGGCATAGAATTCTTGGTAAAACCTCTGCTAAATCTATTGCTAATCTGCCAGTCTCGTAGTAAACAAAAGAACACGAGGAACGAGAGTAACAATAAGAACAACAAGAACAAGAAGAAGGCCAAAGGTCAAATTAACACTTTAATCAAAATGTCAATGAGCAAATAACGCAACAAACGACCGCCCCGAGACGTGCCCCGAGCAAAAGGTGATTCTGATGCCAAAACTAAACGAAAGTTTTCTCTCTTTTTGTTGTTTTTGGGGGACTGACTGCCGCGGCAGAGGTGCGTGCCAGAGGCCGTGCATAGCGGGGTTCGGCAATCGACCAAAGAACCACAGCAGCACCGCAATTTTTGATGAGTCAAATCATAAAAACCAAACAAAAAAACTGAATAAAAACCAATTTTAAATAAAATAATAAGACGTTTAAAGAGCGCCGCCAGTGTCAAGAGTACAGTTACGGCTACGGTTACGGTTACGGTTACGGTTACCAAGTGCAGTTACAAGTGAAAAATGGTGAAAATGCTCGACCTGGACCGTCACGCAGAGTGCCCACTGTGGGCGGCATTGGCCTCATCGGATGTCCCATGGACGGGCATGGACTATGCCTGCCTCAACGTGCTCAGTATTTACTGCAAGGTGTTTGATAGGAAAGAAATCTACGATCTCATTGTGAGGTAAGCAGTTGCCCAAAGCTCCACATAGAGGGCGAGAGAGCTTTTCCTTTCTGGGCGCAAGCTTTAAGCAGTGCCACGAAACATGCGGGTTTTTCGAAAGGAAATACGGATATTTGGGGGATCTTTAAGCATTTAAATTTGATTATTTGATGGAATATATGTGTATCCAATCCATCAACTATTTTTATAAATTTTATTTATTTAAAAACTGTCCATAAAGTAGTAAAGCTTGTACTTTTGCCTATGGACTTATAGTAACTACAAACTGAAAATATTTAATTTTAATTTTTATTTTTACATTTTTATTAAAGTTGTTTGTAGAGCAAGTCTGGTAGCTGTAGCTCCCATAGATCCCCAGCTACAGGTGTCCCCCAGCGATCCCTTAGCTGCCGTTTCTAATGTTTTCCACGTGCTCTTTTGCTTCCAGGAAAACCTGCCAATCGTGCAAGTGTCCTCGCGAGGCGCATGCCATTTACCAGCAACAGACGACCAATGTCCACGAGAGATTGGGCTTTAAGCTCGTCTCCCCGGCGGACTCCGGCGTGGAGGCACGGGATCTGGGCTACACATGGGTGCCCCCAGGGGTGCGGGCCTCGTCGCGGATCAATCGATACTTCGAGCAGCTGCCAGAGGAGGCAGTGCCGCGGCTGGGCAGCGAGGGGGCGTGCAGCAGGGAGCGACAGATCGCGTATCAGCTGCCCAAGCAGGATCTTTCGCTGGAGCACTGCAAGCATCTGGAGGTGCAGCATGAGGCTTCGTTCGAGGACTTTGTGACGGCACGGAATGAGATAGCGCTGGATATAGGTGAGTCCTAAGTGCCTTCTCCTCCTCCTCCTCCTCCTCCTTTGCGGTGACTCAGCCAATCCTCTCTGCGCTGTAGCCTACATCAAGGATGCCCCCTACGATGAGCATTGTGCGCACTGTGATAACGAGATTGCGGCCGGGGAGCTGGTCGTGGCGGCACCCAAGTTCGTGGAGAGCGTCATGTGGCATCCCAAGTGCTTCAGCTGCAGCACCTGCAACTCGCTGCTGGTGGACCTCACCTACTGCGTCCACGATGACAAAATCTACTGCGAGCGACATTATGCGGAAATGCTGAAGCCCCGCTGTGCTGGCTGTGATGAGGTGAGTCCTTCCTTCCATCATTCTCAATCCGCCACATTGATCCCCAATTGAAAATTATTGTGTGGCATACTTTGGGGCATGCCACAAAGATTGTATCTGCGCGCTAGTGTGTGTGTGTGGGGAGCCTTTGGTTTTATCGCTTGCCACACGCAGTTCACATTTATTGCAAAGGTGCGGCTATCGCCCTACCATCCATCCATCCATCCATCCATCCATCTATCCACTCCCCTGAAACAATCCCCTGGATGCCCTTCCAAAAGGTTATGGCATTTTCATTGAACTTCACTTTGGGGGCGCCAGACGATAGACGATAGACGCTAGACCCTAGACGGAGTGCTCCCCAATGCAGCTCCAGCGATGGATGGTGGTGGCCACAAAGAAAGCGATGGCCGACAGTTCATTGGCAGCACTGTTGCTGTTGCGTCGCGTGGAGCGGAGCGGAAGTTCTTTTTGTGGGTAAGGCGGAAATTGCAGACGAAAATCTAGCAAAGACTTGTTTTTTATTGCTCTCCGATTCGGTGGATGTTACGATTGAAGTGCCATCAAGTGGTAGCAAAGCTGCAAATCAATCAAAAGCATTTGATGGGTAACTTCAGAAGTCTCAATCGAAACCTTGGTTGAACATCAGTGGGATTGTGTTTAAACTTTAAAGGGATAAATGTTTCACAATAATATGGAATATTTTATCAGAGAAGTTTGTCCCATACTAATCTGTTCCTTGTGGTTCCCCCCTCATTGATTGCCACTTTTAGTGTTTCCTGATTGGAACTTGTGCTGTAATAAGTGGAAGCTATTTAATATTTAACAGAGATTGAGTCCATTGAACATCTTGGGTTTAGAAATCTTTAAAATTTCAAAGAAAAAAACGAGCGGGAACCAAAATAAATGAAGTCTTAAACATTTGTGAAGCGTTTTGTGCCTTTTAAATTTACGATTTAGATAGATAGATAAATAAATGGTTAGAAAGAAAGAAAGAGAAAAAATATATAAATGTATATATTCTATAATGTCCATTCCTGTATTAAAGTCTCTGCCAAGTTTAATTCGATATAAAATATTCGAGTTTTCCCGCCATAATTAGGCCATCAATCCCCCAAGCATTTTCCATGCAGAGGTGTACAAATTCGCGCAATAAATTTTCCAATTATTTTTCGATTATCATATTCCTCCTCGGAATGGTTTGAATGGTTTAAAAACAGCACACGGAAGAACTAATTTGATGAGTGCATACATATGTATGTACGTATATTTTTATGAGATTATTCTGTGAAAAATTCCCCATATGCCGCTAATCAATTCGTTTGATATTCGTTTTCCCTCGACAAAAGAAAAACTTTCACTTTCAGAGCGAGAAAAAAAACACCAAAAATAAATAAATAAATCTACAAAACAAACAGCCAGGCCCAGACCCATATAGAATGGATGCGAATAGTCGATGTATGCTTCTAGATACATTCATTTATGTATTTTTGGCACATTTAGCGAATGAAAAAAACCTATTTTTGAAAATAAACAAAAGGCACGCACACATAAAAATAGTCGATATGCCAAAATGTGGGACAAGTGCACAATTATGCACAAATTAAATATAATTACGGGGGGGCTATTGTTGATGATGATGATGCTGCAGCAGCATTCCACATAGAAGCATTGAAGAGAGAGGGAGAGGAGAGTGCCAAACACAGACCCAGAGAGAGGAGAGGGTGTGTCAATGTTAGTGTCAGTGCCAAAAGATACAATTTATGACATTCATTTTTTGGGTTGTCGTTGCTGCAGTCCGACCCTGGCCCCAGTCCACAGCCCCCAGTCCCCAGTCCCCAATCCTCAGGCATTGGCCATGCCAAAGAGAGACAGATTTTCAAAGCATAAGTACAGTAAGTGGCATGAATGTACATGCACACGTATCTCTGTATGGCCATAAAGCAGGAGGTGCTGGGGAGGAGGGTGGGAAGCTTGATCTATGAGAATATATGAGAAGAAGCTCCGAAGAAGAGCAGAATTTTATATACTTTCGTTGCTCAAGATCTCTTTCAAGAAGAAATTATATCTAATTGATCTATGAGAATATATGAGAAGAAGCTCCGAAGAAGAGCAGAATTTTATATACTTTCGTTGCTCAAGATCTCTTTCAAGAAGAAATTATATCTAATTGCAGATTAGGTAGATTGAATCGATTGAAACGAGCTTCTCATTGACTGTTATTGAGAGTAGAGAGATCAGATCAGAACACAAGAAGTTATAGCATCCACAAGTTTGAAGATATAGCTATACAATTTTGTATATTTAAGTATTTTATTCTTATCTACCAATCCATTAAGTTTTATTATAATCGGATAATATTGATTCTAATTTGTATAGGGATAATCTGTTGACTCTCATTGTCAGATTGTGGCAGGATATATCGAACTCCCAAACTTCTTCTTTCCCTCTGCATATACACACATGTCGCTCACTGTATGCTTGAATAGAAAATTGCGAGCAAAGCAAATACGGGGCAAAATTGGTGTGTGTTTTTTTTTTGTATTGTTTTTAATGTGGAAAAGACAGAAACACAAACAGAAACATAAATAGACCCCGAAAACTGATTAGAAAATTCGCTTTTTGCCGTTGGCCGATTGCCGATTGCCGATTGCCGATGGCAATTGCTTTGGCATTTGACACAGCGCCAGGGCCAGAGCTAGAACCAGCGACCGAGACCGAGTCGCAGAGTCGCAGAGTCGCAGAGTCCGAGAGGCAGTGCATCCATCGGTGGCCATCGCCTGCCAAAAGCTTATTTGCCAGCTAGCCGCTGCCTGTCTTTTGTCACTCTCTCACTCTTTGGCTCGTGCGCTCTTTCTCTCTTTCTCTCTGCCTTTGGCCGCCGTCAATTAGCGCCATTTGGTGGCAATTGCTTTTTGGCCAATTGTGCCTTGCTGCTGCGCTCTTTGTGATTCATTCGATGCTCTCTTTCTCTTTGGGGGGGCCCTTGGCCGGCTGCCGCTGCTGGGGCATTAATCAGTTGCAAGACGATCGATTAACGGAAAACAAGAGCCAGGCCATATGCAACCATATGTGGCTGCCCCGCGCTGGTAGTCGCCGACCCAATCTCCAAAAAAGTCTCATCCTGCTCGCAACGGATCGACTCGAATCTTTTGATAGAATTCGTCTTTTTTTTCCAATAATTTGTGGATCTTTTGCATCTGAATTCGCCAAGAGGAAAAAGTGAAATACATATTTTTTTTTGGCGAATTACCTAATCAGTTGGCCATTAACGTGAGTGCCGTGCCCCGCGAGTGGTGAGTGTTCTGCCGAGTGTCTGTCGAGTGTTCCGAGTGCGTGGTGAATATTTTATATAATACGCGCCACAACCAGCGGCGGCGGAGGCAAGAGTCCGGGCCTTGCATTGCTATTCTGTTCGTCAGGGGATACGGATTTCAGATACTGATTCCGATACCGATACCAGTACCGATTCCGATTCTTACGCAAGAGAATAATGCCATCGGATGAGGCGCTAACCGGCATCGGGGAGCTGATCTTCTCGCTGCTGATCGGCTACCTGGGGGCCCTGGAGTGTGCGTTTGTGGTGCGGCATCTGTACCACTGCACCTTCCAGCATCCCGCCTACACGGCCACAGATGCGGCAGCGGACAAGGAGGAGCTGCCGCGCCTGCGCGAGCGTCTGGAGAAGGACATAGCCGAGGCGGCAGAGCGGGAGGCGCGCTCCGGCACCAAGGCCATGCAGGATGGTATCCTCTACGACAACAAGGGCCACCGCGTGGATCCCGCGGGCGAGAAGAGAGAGGCGCTGGCCGCGGAACTGGAGCGCCAGAAGCGCATTGAGGAGGAGACGCGACGACAGCTGGCGGAGGCCGAGGCCCGCCTGGCGGAGGATCGGAGGAGGGCCAAGGAGGAGGACGAGAAGATGATCGAGCAGCAGAGAGAGGAGCGCAAGCAGCGCGAACAGAATGAGAGAAAGCTGATCGAGGCCGAGAAACAAAGAGAGGCAGAGCAGCGACAGCGCGAAGAGCAGGAACAAAAGCTGCGCGAAGAGCAGGAAAGAAAGCTTCAGGCGGCCGAAGAGCAACGAGAGCGCCTAGAGAACGAACGGAAGCTGATCGAAGCCGAAAGAGAGCGCGAGGCCAACGAGAGAAGGATCCAAGAAGCCGAAGAGCAGCAGGAACGCGAAGAGAACGAAAAAAGGCTGATTGAAGCCGAGCAGAGGCGCCTGGAAGCCGAACGCCAGCGAGAGCTGGCCGAAGCTGAAACGCAAGAGAACGAGCGTCGTCTGTTCGAAGCTGAAGTGCGGCAAGAGCGTAACGAAGAGGATCAGGAACTAAGGGATGCGGAGATCGTGGAACGCCTGTTGGCGGCAGAGCGGGCACGAAAGATGAGCGCCACAGAGAGCGAGCTGGAGGAGGAGGCGCTGGAAGAGGAGTCGCGTCGCCTGCTCTCCGGCCGAGTGGATCCGGAGAGCAAACAGAAGATGATCGAGGAGAATGCGCGACTCTTCCTGGAGGCCGAGGAGGAGATGGTGATGCTGCAGCAGCGCCAGCTCCGGGCAGCCCACAGCCGGGATGAGGACTCCGCATACGCCGGAGCAGTGCCAGTGGTGGAGGAGCACTGCGTGAAGAAGATACTGCCGCCCAGATTCCGAGAGGCGGAACGGTACGAGGAGCCCATGATGGTGCAGAAAGTGAAGACGCAGTACGGACAGCAGTCGCAGGGCCTCGCGTTCCCGGGCGCATCCGACGAGGGCTCCTCCGTGGAGCCCAATTCCAGCCAGCAGTCGTCCTTCAGCACCCAGCCATCGGAGGATTTGCTCCGCACGGAGGAAGAGCGTCCAGAGCCCGAGGGCGAGGACCACACGCCAGATGTCCAGTACACGGAGGACTATCTGCGCTCCCTGGACGGCATCAAGAGCCGTCCGCTGGTGCGCGAGGATGGATCCGGCAGGAGGCGGGCCTTCAAGAAGCGCCGCTCCAGCGGCAGCTCCAATTCGTCGCGTGACTCCCGCGCCTCCCGAGACGAGGAGCTGAAGATGTTCACCTCGCTGGAGGAGGAGGAGCTGCGCCACGGCGACCACGACGACTACAATCCCATCAAGTACACGAGCGAACCCACGCTGCGGGTCAAGTCGCACCACAGGCGGCACAAACGAAGTCCGGCAAAGGACATGATGCCACCGTCGGAGGCCGAGGCGGGTGTCGTCTCCCTGGAGATGCTCGGCGAGGAGAGCACCAATCCGTGGGGGGAAGGGATGCCCGAGCACTACAAGGACACGGAGTTCTGGAAGCACGAGAAGACTCTCTCCATCGACGAGGAAGAGATCGATATGGATCTGTCGAAGAACGAGACCAAATCCTCATCTTTCGAGGATGCCACGGAGGCGGAGAATGAGGAGGCGGCCACCTCCCTGCTGCAACAGCAACAAAAACGCTCCAAGGAGCAGCCGGTAAGTGGCAACAGCGTATCTGTGGCAGATCTCTCTCTCACGTAATGAAACGAATCTTCTTTGTGGCAGGACCACGAACAGGATACCAAGGACAACTCCAAAGCGGCGGAGACCAGCGCCAGCAGCGACAACAAATCCAATGTAAGTGCGTAGGTCAGAGGGCAGACCAACAGAGGTCCCAAAAACCAATCCCCAGCCCAAACCGAAACCCCCGCCTGCTTTCTGCCCTGCTCTCCGCTTTAACTGCTTTTTCCCCTCTTTGCTTTTCATATCCGCTACGCTTTTGCCCATGCTTCCACTCCCACTTCCGCTTCCGCTTTCTACCCATCCCCTGAAGCTGCAAACCTCCCCCGCAACGGAGGAGCAGTCCAAAGGCGGTGGGGGATCACCCGGCCTCCGACGCAGCCCGCGTATCGACGAAATGGATCTCTACGAAGAGCGCTGGTCGGCCAGTCGCCCGGATCAGGATCGGCCGCATCCGCAGACACCCAGCATCAATGTCCAACAGCCGGACACGGCACCCTGGCGCGATCAGTACGGACTAATGATGGAGGGCCTCAGCGACTTTTACGATTTCCAGGCCTCCGTGAATCCCTCGCGATCGCGTTCCAGCTCCCGCAATCCCTCGCCACAGCCCAAGAATGTGGCCAATCGCATGGATGTGGACTTGGAGAAGTCATTGGAGGTGTACGACGACACCCAGAATGGTGTGGCGTCGGGAGAATTGAATTGCGAGCTTGTGCTGCAGCTCCTGGAGACCACTATGAACGGGAACGAGGCCCCAGAGACACCATCAGGCGAGCAGCTGATGGTGCAGAATGTGGCAGATGATGCGGGCAATGGAAGCCTCCCAGTGGCAATGGTGTATGCACCAGTACCAGCACCAGCCGAGGGACCTCCCACAGAGAACTCTCTCCATGAGGAGAGAGCATCCTCTGATGCAAGGAGACATTCACGCTCCCGCTCCCCACTCCCGACCAGCGAGAATCTCGAGCGGAGCATCAGCCAGCGAAGGCAGCGTCTGATCAAGCACAACGACGAGATCATGGAACGATTGTCCAACTCCAGCGGCAGCGACAATAGCAGTGGTGGTCGCAACAGCCCCATGGAAACGGAGGCCAATGGAAATGTAACGCCGCCCCTGCCCCAACCCGTAATCGAAATCAAAGACATGGCCCTGGACGAGCCCATAGAGGAGGAGGCGCAGCCGACGCTGGAGGAGAGGCGTCTGTTTGTGGAGACTCTCAGAGCGGAGCGCAATTCGCGCTCCCGATCACGATCCCGTTCACGTTCGCCCCTGCCCACGGCGGATAATATAGCCAAGAGCCTGGAGACACGTCGCCAGAAGCGCATCCAGCACAATGACGAGATCTTCGAGAAGCTGCATGAACAGGAACACTTTCCCGAATCGACCCTACCCATACCCTGTGTGTCCATCGAGATTGAAGCGCCTCCTGAGGAGCCCCAGGCCGAGGGAGAAGCCGTCGAGGAGGACACCCCCGAGAGCATGGCCCGACTCTTCGAGCAGCTGCGTCTGAACCGCGTGCGTTCCCACTCCCGTTCACGCTCACGTTCCCGCTCCCCTCTGCCGAGTGCCACCAATCTGGAGCACAGCTTGGAGAGGCGTCGGGAGAAGCTGATTGCCCAGAATGACATGTTCTTCGAGCAGCTCCAGGAGCGGGCCAAGACCCCAGAACCAGAGCCCCGCGTGACAGTGGAATATGTCTATGAGTTTGTCCAGGAGCCAGATCATCCTTCGGATAGCAGGGACATGCGTTCGCTTTCACCCTCACGTTCCCGTTCCAAGACACCGCCGGGGCAGGAGCAGGACTTCCATCGGATGCTCAATCTGGAGGGATCCGATCAGCGGACACTCCGCAAGAACAGCGAGGAGGTGGAGAGTGTCCTGGCGACGAGCGCCAAGCAGCGGGCACTGGATCTGGAGGCGCTGCAGCAGCTCCAGAATGCCAGCGAGGAGATTGAGCTGCGGGTCCTCAGTCCCACGGGATCCGAACGCCAGAGAGTGGAGGAGATGACCAGAGAGGCGCCAGATGTGGAGCGAACCGTCTCGGAGGTGGCCAGGGATCTCCAAGACGAGCTGGTGGCTAGTGGCTTCAAGCGATCCACCTACGTGGGAGAGTCCCTGGAGGCTCCAATGGCGGATAGGGCGGCACAGCGAGAGCTGCAGGCAGCCATCCTGGAATCCCTCACGGAGAATCGTCTGGGGGCCAAGCCCAAGACCTTTGCGGAGGAGCTGAAGGACACGCAGCGCATGAAGGACGAGTCGCTGGCCAGCGGCTTCAAGCGCTCCACCTACGTGGGCGAAATGTCGCAGGATATGTCCGCCACACAGCTGGACGACCTGCGCCATCGCACGGCGGAATTTCAGCGCTCCCGCAGCCAGAGCCGATCCCCGTTGAGGGGCAAGGAGGTGGCCATGTTGAGGGACATTGACGAGGAGGCGGCCAAGCGGGAGCTGCAGGATCAGCTGCTGGACAGGCTGGCGGCCTCCAGCGTGAATTTTGAGAACTTTTCGCGGCACCTAAATGCCGATTTCCTGGACAGCGAACGGCGCGCCTCTGATTCGGCGATCCTCAAGCAGAGCGATCCCTACGGCGATCATCTGGATCCGGAGGAGTACCATCACTTCCGGCGCTACTCGCTGGCCCAGGAGCAGCCCGTGGAGGAGTATCCCAGCGATGAGTATGTGTACATCTCTCAGATTGAGGTGCGCACGATGACGGGCACCAGAACGTGGCTGAAGGAAGACTATTACCCGCTGGAACCGGAGGAATATGAGTCCTCGAAGGAGAATGTCGTGGATCAGGATAGCTGGGCCCGAGCTGTACTCGCCGCAGAAGCAGAGGCAGCCGCCTTCGATGCTACCAATGCCATCTACAGCTATGACATTGCCGACGAGGATCAGCAGCAGGATCTCGAGCAAGACCTGGATGTGGAGCGGAGCAGCTCTAACGACAGCGACGACGAGCGCCAGACGGTGGTGGAGATCGACGACGAGGACGAGTTCGAGTACGAGTTCGACGAAGGCATCTCGGACAACAACGAGCGCACACAGCCCACGGACGAGTCCCATCACGACACCTCCGAGTGCGAAGAGGCCGAACGGAACGCGGATCGCTATGCGAACCGTGGGGCCCAGGACTGGGAGGAGGTGGACGATGTGGAGGACTTCCTAGACTATGGCCTAGACGATGGCGCTGTGGGCGGGGCTACGCCCTACTCCGACCCCGACTCCTTCATCGAGCAGATCTACAACGATGCCATCAAGAACCGAAAGCAGTCGGGCATCCTGCGGGAGTACGAGACGATGGTCCAGGAGCAGCTGCCCTCGGACCAGAGCGGACCGGAGTCCTCGGACAAGGAAAAGTCCGGTTCGGAGAGCGAGCGATACGCCCTGTGGGCCAAGACACGGGAGCTGGAGAGGTCCCGACACACCGATGTGGACATTGCCCTGGGCCTGGGTCTGGTGGAGAGCGAGCGGAGAGACACGGAAATGCGATACTTGGGGGATGCCCAAGTGGCCGCCAGACAGTCCACGCGACTGCGCACACGGTATGGCTACAATCCGCAGCTGCAGGCGGGCATGGAGGTGGAGGATGACATCGAGGTGGATCTGAACTACAAACCGAAGAGGGAGTACAATTGGAGGAAGAATTTCCGATTGGAGGATGATGGAAACGATGATGGCAATGGAGGAGAAATGAGGGGGAGAACTGAAGAAGAACAGCAGGAAGAAAGGGATCGTTTTGAGGAGGAGCAGGACCTGGATCAGGAACTGGAGCAGGAGCTGGTGCAGGAACTGGAGCTGGATGTAGAGGATCACAATCAGTATGAGGATCAGGAGCCATACACCAATGATGATCCCCTCCAGGAGGCGGAACAAACCAATGGGGAGATGGTGGACCTGCGTCGCCTGAGCCTTGGCGGCGAGAGCATCACCCTCTTCAGTCGCAGTCCCATGCGGGAGATCCTCACCGATGTACCTGAAGAGAGTAGCCTCCAAGCAGAGGGAGAAGCTGAAGTCCCCAACGAGGAAATCCTACCCCACGAGGAACCTGCCCCCAGCGAGAAGCCCAAGAAGAAAAAGAGCAAGAAGAAGGTGCGCAAGGGCTCCAAAACGGAGGAGGAGCTGCGCGATGACAACGACTCGGACACACAGATGTACGGCAGCCGACGGCAGGAGGAGCAGCAGCAGGAAGCAGCAGCAGGAGCAGCAGAACCACCAACACCCAAGCGGAAGTCCCGCTCTCGACGCAGCTCCAAGAGCAGTCTCACCAACGAGGAGGGAGGAGGCGGAGGAGGCCTCTTCTCGCCCAGAAGCAGCCTGGCCTTTGTAGGCGAATCGTTGGAGGGCATTGCAGAGTTCGAGGCAAAGGAACACAGGGGAGACGAGGAGGAGCAGCCAAAAAAGAAGACCAAAAAGCGGAGGAAGGCCAAGGAGAGCAAAGAGGAGATGGTGCCACCGCAAGCCCCAGAGATCGATCAGATGGAGGAAGCCTTGGTTGCGGCGCTGGCGGAGATTGCCCCCGTGTCGGTGTCCTCCAATCTGACGCCCGAATCCACGCAGCAGAATCTGCTATCCACCGTCAGTGCGGGTCAGAGTGTGTGCGTGACCCCGGCCTCGTCCATCGAGGAAGCATCCCCCTCCTCCTCCTCCTTGACCGCTGCAGCGCCGTCTGCCGCCGTGGTGCCCGCCCGCTCCGTTGTGGACACCTTTGACATACTGAAAGATGCCAACTTTTATCCGCTTTTCTAGCCATCGCCATCGCCATCGCCCTCGCTTTTGGTTTGATGAATCTTCTAGAGGCGCTGCTCTCTTGCGCCGTCACTCATTTGATTTCGTTTGTTTTTATCTATTTCTTATAGACATGTTCATAGCCAAGAATACGAGCCCACGTCCAAGCCATAGATCCATAGATCCTCCCAGCATCCAGCATCCAGCATCCAGCATCCGCATCCTCTGACTGAAGGGTAAACGCCCGCCCGACCCATGGGATCGGAGATCCCATACTATATATTGTATGAGCTGTGTATTATACTAACGACCCTAAACCCCTCCCAAAAAAAAAGAGAGGACTCTACAACTAGTCATCATAAATAGATGCTAGTGTACTTAACGATCTATTTTTTTTTTTTGTGCTGTCTTTTTAATTGCTGAGAAATAAATGCCAAATGAATAAAATAAAAGCATTTCGTGTTCTTCCTATAAATAGTAGCCCCCCATCAACCGTCAACCGTCAACCATCAACCATCAACCATCGGCAACCATTCCCCAAACGAGTTGCATCTGTGGCTTGTGCCAATTCCCAAAATGCCCGAGCATTGAGATCATTCAGGAGGGTCCCCTGAGGACTGTTGTCGTCCATCCATGGGACAACAACAAGTGCACTGACATTCACAGAACCAGAGCGAGAATCGTCTCAGAATTGCCCATATATCTGTATATCTGTATATCTGTACATATGTATCTGTATACTTGGTATTTGTGGCCCACTTTGCATTTTTGGCCGCTTTCCGCCTGCCCCTTTCC
This sequence comes from Drosophila miranda, assembly GCF_003369915.1. Classification (NCBI taxonomy): domain Eukaryota; kingdom Metazoa; phylum Arthropoda; class Insecta; order Diptera; family Drosophilidae; genus Drosophila; species Drosophila miranda. The sequence goes on along the minus strand of NC_046674.1, from coordinate 577,261 downwards.
CGCGAATGATGTCATCGTTTGACATACCATTCCGTGCGCCCAATGAAATTGGGGAGGAGCACACATAAATCCCCAAAATGCAAATTGTTGGCCATATACTTAGATTTACTCGACTTTTAATGGTCACGTCAGGGGGAAGCATCATAAACCAAACAGAGAGACGTCTTAACGTGTCTTAACATGTTGGTGAGGGGAAATATATGTATGTATGTAGATTTAAGTGATTCATACGGAGGTTGCTTGGATGGAAAGCTCGAGACTAGGTTAGGTTGTGGCGGCTGCCGGGCTCGCTCGGAACCCGTCACACTTAGCCCGGTTTCGGCCCGTTGTGATACCGCATAGGATCATTCCTTCCTGCGTTGTGAGACTTCCTCGAGACTAAGTAGAATTTGATTGGCCTTAAAACGTATATCGGAAAACGTGTTGAAGGTAAAAAAATATCAGACGTGATTCCAGGATTAGTTGGAGATATTTTGGAATTAGTGCATTAATTAACGAATTTCTTGAACTATTTATACAGATTGTACGTGGGATGGAAAAACTAGTCCTAGTCTCTACTTCTTTTAGAAATATATGAATATCATTTTAAGGAATTTTCGAACTATTTTCGACAGAAAAAAAGGGAATATTTTAAAGGAATTTTTGGACGATTTGAAGGGTAGCTGGAACCCAAAAATAAACAAGGAATATGCCAAAAGGGACAAAGGGCAAAAGGAATGCTAACCCTTAACACACTCATGGGGCAGCAAAATCCTTAAGTTTGGGGCACAAGAAGGGGTCTCCCCCCCCAAAGTAGGCCACAGCGAACAGGCTCTTTCGTGTGCCCAAAAGTATGCTAATCCCACAAATGCATTTCCAGTTTTTTTTGTGTGTCCCCAAACCACAAAGCGAAAATGCCAATTTCATTCATTGCGATAATTTTTTCCCAGAGGAAGATGTCAACTCAAAGAACACTTTTATGAGGTATATCCCATGCATTTCTCATTGTATGAAACGCTGAAATGTCGCTGTCAAGTTCTGTGTGTCGCGTCCTTAGTCATATTAAGCAAAAGTCAGCCAAAAGAGGAGCTCCCCCCCAACCCCTTTTTTTTTGGGGGAGAAGATAACAAATTATTTTGGCGACTGTCAATCCGCGGCTCGGCAGGGGCTGAGGAGGTGGAAATTGTCTTTTTGAAAATATTTATGACAGGCCGAACAGGAAAGTGTGTCACTCGTGTGATTTGTTTATGCCGCTCACTTTGTCTTTGTTCTACTCGTACGCTTTTCCACACTTTTCCACACTCGTTCTGCCGCTCCTGCTCCAACAACTGGGGATTTATTTCTGTAAAACTCATTGCGTAATGCATCGAAAGTGTACAAAACAAATGGATCCGTACCCGACCCAAAACACTGCCAAAAATTCTGCCAAAAAGTCTTATTCAATAGTTTTGTGGCTCTGTCTTTGACATGAATTCATTTTTCATACGGAGGCACACTTAAAAGCCTGCGGTTCTATCTATTTATCTATCCATCTATCTATATATACCAAGCATGTTCCTTCATATTTTTCATCGGTGTATTATACATACATATATAGAGAATACAATTTTCCGAAAAATCTTCACTTGAAATTCTGTTCTGAATGGATATCTTTTTCTGTTCTTGTGTCAGTTAAATGAAACACCTTTGTTTCACCCCGCTGCAAGGCACTCGCGAACAATATATATTTTTGCAATTTATCTTTGGGATGCATGTATTTTTGGAATTTCTCAATAAATTGGCAAAAAGCAAGCATGTTTTCATTTGATTTTTCTAGAACCAATTTAAAAACAAATTAAAAATTAAAAATGTGCCAAATTTTCATCGAATTGTTGTTGTTGTGGGTCTGGATCGTAGACAAACTTAAACTTGAACTTATAGACCCCTTACCTCCCACCCCACCCCCACCCTCCGGCATAAGCAGCGTCTTGGGCAAGATTTCCTCCAATAAAAAATATAAAAATACGCTGGAAAATACACACATGAGTCTACGGCATATACCCCATACATACGTCTGTCTGTCTGTACATACATATATGAATTTATGACCCAATTAACGCCTTAACGCCCGCATGAAAAATGCCAAAATAATCGTAATGAACAGAGGAGCAGTCGAGAGCGGTCGGGGGGCAATGGAGCAGAAGAGGGAGTGGCGGGAGCAGGCAGGCAATCATCATCAACGGAGGAGGAGGAGGAGCACCGCATCACCAGTCACACACAAAAAAAAAAATAAAAAACACGCAACAAAACTTTTATCAAAAGATTCGCAAACTGCAATTTTATTTATAACTGAAAAGATTGCAATACACACACACAGCCTCCCGCACACGCCGCCTCCCGCTTTTGGGGGACTGTGGGGCAATGTCTGTGGCGGCGAAAATAGCAGCCACTAATATACTACACATGCAATGCATTATTTTATGATCCGAGTATAGTATATACTATGTATACATATGAGTACATGCTTCATAGGAGCGTATAGGAAAATTCCGAAAAAGGGGGAGATCTGCCTGGGAAATGGCCGAACTTCGGCTGACAATTTATTATCCCAGAGAACCTACTGAATTCAATGGAGGGGCCTTTTTTGGAAGCTCCTTAAACTTAATTGTTAGAACATCTTAAATATTTCTCCCGAATCTTTGAGCGGACTATGAAATTCAGAGACTGGAATCTGTGCCCAAGCTTTTCTTAGATATCTCTCCTAGATATTCTCTCAAGGACTTTCGCGAACCTTTTCTTATTATTGATTGCTCTCTGCCGTCGTAGGGCTCCTTGTATTAAGCCTTCAATAAACCATTTAAAATCCCACACCCCAAGGCACGTCTCATCTTTCTTGGCGATCTTCAACCATCAATGTCCTACCTTAATGGATTGTCCATTATGGAACCCAACCATTCCCCCCTCTACCATCTGTCATTTCTACGTCAGTGGCCACGTCTTTATTTTCGCATAAAGCCCATAAATTCCCATCGCAGCAGTGAATCAGTTTACATCCAACAATTTTGATATTTCAACAAACTGTAAAATATGCATTCACCGACATATACTATATACTATATGTACATATATATTTTATGTACCTTTTCGTTGCGGCTAATTTGCCAGAATATTTTGTGTTTCGTTGATTTTGTTTATTATTCAGATGATTTGGGCTGGTTTTCTTCTTTATTCTAGTTGTAGTTCTAGATCTATTCGTTGCGGATAGGATAGAGAACGACCTAGAATGGGTCTGGTCGGAGGGGGGTAGACGGAGACCTTGTTAATTGCTTTCTACCACTGAACTGTCACATTGGCATTTTCTTGGCCTTTTGGCCGAACGCCTGCCAGTCCCATTCCCTCACCTTGGTGACCCTCACCTGCCCTCAGGTGTCGCGTCCATTTCTCTGTTGGAAATGGAAATTTGTTGTGAGTAAACATTGGTTATTAATTGGGTGAGAATTGATTTATTGGGGCGTGTGCCACTGTAAATAATACCTGAATAAAGTCAAAGAACATCTTCTATAAAGCCCCTTTTAGATCCGACTAGAAACTAGAACTCAATTTACACAAAAAAGGTTACACAACACATACTATATGTTGCTCTCAAAAATATTGGTATACAAACTATTATGCAAGTACATTTTGTATTTTGAAAATAACCCATCAATTCATATTTATTTTGATAATTTTGCCCTTGAATTTCAAAGTCTCTGTCTTGCATTTCCAACCAATTATTTGTACAACTATTTCTCACCTCCAATCCGCAAAAAAAAACACACACCTGTTGTTGGCCCATTTCAGTAAACATTTTCGCCCAGTTTTTGGCATTTCAATGATGTCTGTATGCTGTAATAGTCGGACATACATATGTACATACGTATAGAGTGGGGAAAATCAGAAGAATGCCAAAATCCATTGCCATATATTAATATAATTACGATAATGTACCCACGCAAATGCTGAAAGGCTGAAGATCAATTAAAACATCTATATGGCCCACGCCAGAGGCCGAAAATACCGCACGGGTGCGATAAGTGCAGGCCCAGAGTCAGATATTTGTACACCATCTAGTAGATCGCCAGATCCATGGGATCAGAGGAGGAGAACCAGAAACAGAACCCATACCAATTTATGCTCCATTGGGGATGGATGGACGGATCGTGTGTGTGGGGGATCGTGTCGTGTGTAGTGCAGTGTGGAGAGGGCAGGGCTGCCCCTCCCCCTTTCTCTCCATCTCTCTTCGTGTCTGCATGTGTGTCTGTGTGTCTTTATGCTCGTGTGTGTGTCTGTGAGTGCTACTTGTGTGTCGTGTGCACAAAGCGCCAGGCAGAAAGAAAATGGAACTAAAAACACCAAACGAAATTTATTTTTTTCGTAAGAAAAATTGAAAATTGTTATACCCATTAATAGGGGTATATTGTATGGTGGATAATGTGTGTAACAGGAATAACAAATCGGGTGGTTTCCGAACCCATAAAAGTGTTTATTCCTGATGTTTCGAAGGTCAAGGTTCATCCACGTTCCCTCCAAGAAAACCTGAGGAACGCCTGATAAAAGGTATCTGGAATGCCTGGCTACTTCATGGTTTCCCACTCTGCGCGTTGGCGGATAGAAGGGGAGGCAGGTGTGCCACCCTCTACGCCCACCTTCTGGCACCTGAACCGTGATTCCTCTTTAGAGAGGAACGGGCGTGAAATATGGCCAACAAATTGGCCAAAAATTGAAGAAAGCATTACCTCAGAAATTGCATATTACATGCATATTCAATAGTGCCGTTAATTATTGGCAATATCCACATTGTCTGCCGCCAGGGGCCATCCATCAACCCATCCACCCAGCACCCCAATCCTCTCCCGATGATCAGCCATGCGTTCGTCCGTTCGTTCGTTCTCTCGCCACTTGGAGAGAGAAAGAGAGAGAGGGAGAGAGACGTGACGCGTGCTCTCTCTCTCTCTCGTTTGCGTGCTGCTGCTCTCCGAGATTTTATTTTTACACATGGCTGCTGCGAAACTAGATACAAAGCGAGCAGAGGCAGAGCCAGAGCCAGAGGCTGAGGCAGCGGCAGCGGCAGCGGCAGCGGCCAATATTCAGACCAGACCGTTTCGAAAACATTTTCGGAAACCGCTGCGGCAGTTGAGATCGGGATCTCGGCGGCAAAGTTCAAACGTTCTTGGACTCCGAACAGAAGCCACAAAATCGAAGCGAAACGAAACGAAACGCGTTTGCTCCTGCACAGAGGCACGCACAGACACGTTCAAACACGCACGCACACACTGCACACACACACCAATACAGAAGCAGATAATAATTATAGAAAGTTTAGTCGGTCATTGGAGTGAGCGAGAGGGCTAGGCGCGATGGCGGACGTGGAAATTATGCAAACCGTGCAAACGGAAGTGAAAACGAAAACGAAAAAGGTCAAGAAGTCAACGTCGTCGAAACGTCGCGAATCGGAGATCCAAATCAGCGAAGTGGAGGTGGATGCCTCCATTGAGGAAAGGGGGTAGGTGACGTGTTTTGTGAGCAGTTCGTAACCGACAGCGCATTCCGAAATATCTGAATCCGTATCCGAAACTGAAACCGAAACCGAAACAGTCTCCCTGTTTCGGTTTCCTTCTTTTTCCGGACATTTTCCATCCATTCATATATCTGTTCTGTTTTTTGTTGTTTGTTTTTTTTTTTTGTTTTTGTTCTTCCGATGGATATGTCTGAAATCATCCCCAACAAACAATGCAAAAACCATTCCAAATCAATATTACTCGTACATTTCCAAAATTAAACTCAAATTCCAAAAAGAAAAGAAAAGCAAAAACTATCCAAAAGTACTCTCGCATATCGAACTTTTACAAAACGACACACGTTACTACTCTACTTTCCTCGGCAAGACCGTTTACTAAAAGGTATCCACAAAATGTCTATCTGTTTCCAAAATACACATATATGTATGTATGTACCCACACCGAACCAATACCACAAAACAGAACCACACACAAGTGCCACAAAGAATACACACACCAAAAGTTACACTGCACAACACAATAAACACTACAATTGGAATACTCCCCCTACCATAGTCCCTTCTGTCCTTCTGTGATTCCTCCTTGTGCCCTGTAAATGCTGTACCAAGTGATCCGATCCCCATGTACTCTATATATCTCCCGATCTCTGTCTCTGTCTTCGCTTGCAGTTAATTTTCAGTGGCGAGTACACAAAAGCCATGGACAAGGACTGGCATTCGGGCCACTTCTGCTGCTGGCAGTGCGACGAGAGCCTCACCGGACAGCGGTACGTGATCCGGGACGACCATCCGTACTGCATCAAGTGCTACGAGAATGTGTTTGCCAATACGTGCGAGGAGTGCAACAAGATCATTGGCATCGATTCGAAGGTGAGTTTTTCTCGAATAAAAACCATATGTGGGTGGACCCTGTACAGGCGCACACAAAAACAATAAACAGTAAATACCTTTTGGTGCACACCATTCCCCTCAGGCCCCACCCAGAGAAAAAAGCCATGAAATTTTAATATTTATTTAATATTTCTTTAAAATATTGAAGTCTTTTCCCCTGCACTTTAACATTAATATGCAAAATACTTGATCTAAATATATTTCATTTTTAAAGTAAATATATATTTCCCAACCATTTAATATGATATACTACTTATTTTAAAGTGTTTTTTGGCTTACAAATTTATTTGAATTCCATTTAACTTAAATATGGCCTGTTTTGGGTTTTTTTCTCTCAATTTGTAATAAACAAAAACCTGAAAATAATCAATAAATGTTTGAAAATAGTCCAGAAAACATACACATCAAAATGCAAAGGCACCCCACACCGGAATTGATTTTTAATGTCGAAAAATTCGTTAGCCTGGGTCTTTAATGTGAGTTTTAATAAATGGAGGTAGAGATAGTAGGAAGGACTTCATTAGGCAAAAGGGAAAGGAAAAGGAAAAGAAGTATATAGAACTCGTAAAGACTTGCTGCTTCAAAGGGCATGTTCGGGAGAAGTTTCTAGTCTATTTCCACTGAAAAATCCTCCATTAATACTCCTCGATTTGTTCTCTCTTCCCAACAGGATCTGTCCTACAAAGACAAGCACTGGCATGAGGCCTGTTTCTTGTGCTTCAAGTGCCATCTCTCGCTGGTGGACAAGCAGTTTGGGGCCAAGGCCGATAAGATTTACTGCGGAAATTGCTACGATTCCCAGTTTGCCTCCCGCTGCGATGGCTGCGGCGAAGTGTTCCGTGCAGGTAAGAAAGACCCATACCCCAAACCCCTACTTGCCGTGTGGCATACTTCCGGGCGCCAACAACATATTCTGCCTCGGCTGGGGGCAAGGGGCAGGGGGCAGGGGGCAGGGGGCAGTACTAGAGCCGTACCGCTACGGGATGTGATCGGTTAGAAGAAACTGGTTCAGAACAGGTGGACATCTCCATGCTCGCTCTGTTCCTGTCATATCTCAGGCATTTGATCAATTTATAATGCCCCAATGCATGGGGAAATTAATGGCATTTGCCTGCCAATTTGTTGACCATGCTACGCGTGTCTGTCTGCGGCCGGCCAGTACAGTGAAGGCTCGCATGAGTGAACAGCAAAGTCCATGTACATGTCAATGGGTTCTCTCTGGTGAGTGTGCACTGTATGTGTGTAGCCAACGAACCTGTCACACTCGAGTGCGTTCGCTTGAGTGCAACGGGAGACACTGCTCTGCCTGTGGAGGGGGGGGGGGGGGGGGGGGGGGGGGGGGGATGCTTACGTAAGCGCGTCTCTGATGTCTCCACTGTGGAGTCGGGGACGGGACTCTCTTTCGAGTGCCGTCTGTTGAATACAAGTTCATTGTCACGCCGGCTTCTGCCGCTGGCTGTGGCTCTCAGCCCACGCCAGACCCTGAAAACACACCCGTTTATCTGTACTCTTTCCCCTTTATCCCACTCTCTCTCTCTTTCTCTCTCCCTCTCTCTGGTGGCAAGGTGTTTTGTGCTCTGGTTTCAATTGTAGCGCAAATAAATATGACAGAAAGACAAATACAGAATGCGAGGGGAAACTGTTGTGAGTGTCAGTGAATGATAAATTTATGGCTGATAAATGCCGCAGATCTCTCGGCTTCGAACACGTACAGAAACAGCAACAGAAACAGCAACACCCATACTGCTTCGGCTACTCCATGCCATACCGATGCGACCCCTCGCCGGCACCTTCCAAATTTGGCTAAAACTGGCCAGGGGGCCGTGACACTTTCGCGTTAACACAAGGTTGCACCGTACCACGCGTTGCCAATGAACGTGTAGAACAAGCGGCAATAACTGACAATAACAGCCGCAAATACAAGTAATATTGAAATATGTTGATTTTTGCACTGCACATGCAAAATATTATACGATATTTCAATGTCAGGCAGCCCACACACACACACACACACACACACACACACACACCCCAGACATCCCAGAGATCACCGATCACGGATCACCGATCACCGAGAGGGATGTGACAGACGCAGAAAGATATACGACCACATTGGAGACTCTGGTTCGGTTTTGTTTGTCAAAGGTGGATCTCTGTGATTGACAGACAGTGACCATTTTCAGGCATCAGCTAATTGTCATCTTAGCACATCTCAAATGCTGATTAAATACTCGTATTAGCTGATTACTTGTTTATGGCCAGAACTTGGAATATTAGCTAACAAGTCGCCCGCCCTCTCTGCTGCCCATTGAGTGTTGTTTCAACCATGAAGATCCCCCATCGAGATTCCCCTTTGAGTACTTCTAGTCCATAGAACCATGACTCATCTCCAAAATAAAATCGCACAAATAATTACAAATCTCTCCAAAGTCTCCAAAGGTGGTGGGAATCAGCGGGAATAATTAAATATATATCTGTGCAAATATCTGGCACTCACTGAATGGAACTTTCATTTCTTCATACTGTATATTGGATTTATAATTGAGGGAATGATGGATTTTATATAGATTTTTCGACGGTTTGGGGGAAGAGTTCTTGTAGATTGAGAAGAGGAAAAAGGGAAGCTTCTTCCATTCGCTACCGCCATCTTCTTAGAAGAATTCTTTCCCAAGATCCAATATAGCACAACTTCGCTCCAAAAACTTCTGTTGGCCAATTACTCTATAAGTTCCCTAATGAATGTCGCTGTTGTAGCCACTCAATTGATTGATTCATGATGAGGGGGGAAGGGGGGAATCCCACGTATATACTGGGTCCCAGCCATTTCCGTGGATCGAGCGAATTAATCAAAAGCGAAACAAAATGAAATTGACTTGGCATCAACGCCTTCGGGTCGCAGAATTCATTAGAAACTGCAATCATTTCCTATTAGAAGGCAGCCAAAATGCCACTGGGCGTTGCAAGTACGTACTACAGGGGGTCTAACCCCAGTCCCAGTTTTAGTTGACAGATGCGCCATGGGCCATGGGCCATGGGCCATGGGCCCTGGGGGGATGTGTGCACACTTGACTATCTGGAAATCTGCATAAACAAAACAAACTACTGCTTCTGCTGCTGCCATAACATCTCTGGAGGATGGAGGATGGAGGATGGTGAGCGGTGAGCGTCATTCTGTTCATAATTGCCTTTGGAACACTCGCAGCAGGCGGAGATCGAAGATTGAAGTCGCTCTAAATGGCACCTGGACTGCCTTGCCTAAACGGGCAGCGGCAGGGAAAACAAGATGATCTCTTGTCGGAGGCGGCGGCGGCGGCGACGGCGGCGACGGCGGCGGCATGCAACAGGCACGAACCGCAGCCATTTCCACTCACTTCTGCTCAAATGCCATTCCATTCAACTCAACTCAAAAGCAACTCGATTTCGGTTGAGTGGATTCGTTGCTATTCGCTGAGTGCCGGCTAACGAATGCTCCGCAGAACGAGTGAGTGAACTCCACTCCGTTGTCTGTGGCTGTGGCTGTGGCTGTTGCTGTTTCGGTTTGGGCCTTCGGGTTTCAGTCTCAAAGCGGCTTTCAAAGCGCGTGGAATGTGCCGCGGCTGTGTGCTACAGAATACGAATATAGTGTTTGGGGCAACGTGTTGCATGCAATCGCGTAGCGAGCTTTATTGATTACTGCATAAACTTTGTGGATCATTGCGATACAATAAAGAACTGAACAAAAGTATTTCCGCACTTAGTTTTCCATAATCGAGAGAGACGGAACCCAGAAGCCGCCAGCTCTCGATTATAAACATTTTTTTTTGTGTTTAAAGAAAATCCACTTGTAAACAGCAACGAAAATGAAAAGTGTACTCGCAGAGACAGAGGCAGAGATAGAGACAGAGATCTCTCCTTTGGGCAGCCCACATTGCGTATACTCAACGCGCACACGTCCTGGGCGTATACGTAATATGGAGATGGAGGACAACCCACACACAGATTACACAATCCCCAGCTGCAGGTTGCAGCTGCAGGCAGCTCCGCCTCTGCTTTGACTCGGATTTCCCCCCTTCAAAGAAAAAATCAAATTTCATAAATAATCCAAGAAAGAAAGAAAACCGGAAACAGATTTGAAGTCGTTTTGGGATGCATTTAATGTCAAGCGATGGCCAAATCGACGTGTTCCACATTCGTAAGCGAACACCCAGGCCAAATGGAAGACATGTAAAAGAGAGAACCCGTCCCCGTACCCGTACCCGTCCCCGTCCCCGTCCCCGTCTCCGCCGAAACACAGACATGAATATGCCGCACGCAAAGTGGAATTTCTTTCGATTATTGCTGCTGTTGTCATTGCAATTGAATATCAATTCGAAATTCGAAACGAAATCGAACTGGAAAAACGCTTGAGAAACTTTCAATTGATTCCGTAATTGTTTCTCTGGCGATTAAAGGGAACCCATTCCGTAGTCCCCCCGCAAGGCATCGTTCCCCTGCCACTTAATTAGCCAGGCAATTGGTGGGGCTCAGAGCTACTCCGAGCAGTCCCAGCTTTGGGCTAATTAAAGATCCTATCGGGGATATACTTGTACATTCGATCCACTCAAAGCCAAAGCCAAAAGCCAAAGCTGAATGTCATTCGTTGTCTTATCAAAACAAAGCCACAAAAAACAAGCCATTTCAATTTCTCTTTTCACGGAATCCCACAAAAACTAATAAATCTGGAGACCCAGCCAGAGCCAGCATTTGACTGTCTGCCCTGCGGGTCAAAGTCAAAGTCAAAATCAAAGATCTCCCTGACAGAGAGTGAAAATCAAACAGAAAGAAAACTTTGTCAGCGCTAAATGAAAACCCTCCTCGTACGGCATGCTCGTACAATATTTTCGCTGATCCGAATGGCCTCTGTCTGGATTGCAATTAAAAATGCAGACCATGCACACAGCCTAAGGGATTTTGGATCTCGGATTGTGGTTTTCTGTTTCTGTTTTCGGTTTTCGGTTTTTCTGTGTTGACAAATGCAAAACCAAATCCACTTTCATTTTTAAAGCTTTGACACTCTCTGAATGCGGGGCTGGAGTTTGAGCAAATGACATCAATCACAGCGCTCGCACGCACACAGATGCAGTCATCGACCTGTCAATATATCATTATCTCAATGTCTATCCACTTGACCTCAGCAGCGGCAAAGGCAGTGGCAGCAGCGGCGGCGGCGGCGTTTGTTGTAGGCGTCCGTCTATGGTCTACGGTCGCGGTCCCTTGTCAGTGGTCAGTGGGCGACGTCTTTGGGTATTGAGCGCCTGACAACCCATCACAATTAGTTATAATTATGTTGGACATTCGCGGCTATAAATAAGCGATGTTTATGCCAGCCCACCATTTAACCGCAAAAGCCATACGAACGCGATAGTAATCGAACACGGATGGGACCGATCTTCGGCTGTTGCGACAAGATCGAGAGCAGTTCATCGATTCATTGATATTTCTATCCCCATAGATTTCTCCCTCCGTTCAAGCCGTTCAATGTTCGTCTTACATCATCCAATAATCATTTGTGAGGTTTCTCTGCAATCTGCAATCTGCAATCTCTCTTTGCTTAGACTTTGGGATTACTCCAACATTCTTTGAACCGAACCACATACAAACGTACAGATATAGATACATACATATCTCTCCTCCGCATTTCTCAAATACAATTGTGTGGGTTTCTCGTTAAGATATTCTATCCGTACAATTCTGTGCTTCCTGTGCGCCTTCGCACAGCTTCAGCTTTCGGACAATTTCCTGCTCATGAGATATTTAGAAGCAATTTGATTCGTGTTTTTTGCTGAGTATTTCTATTACAAAAAAAGTTAATTATTTAATGATTTATGATCAGCAGGCAGCTGTTTTTGCTGTTGCTGTTGTTTTCATTTCCATTATAGCCAATTTGGTTTTTGGTTTTGGGTCTTTGGATTTTATTTATAAGCATTCGCTAAGTTTAATGAAACTTGTTGTTCGGCAAATGATGTCATAGAGGACGGCAGCACGTCAGCACGTCAGCACGGCAACGCCTTGATGAGAGATGGATGGTGGATGGTCTCTCGACTTGGCGTCGCCAAATTTGTATTCCATCTAAATCTAGAGCCAGATCCAAATCCAGATCCAGATCCAAAGATAAGGCCTACTGCTGCTGCTCTGTTGGTCTTCTTTTTGGTCAAATGGGCTGTGGAGTGGGGGCCAAGTCTTTTGACCCACATCGCGGCGAAGCGATCTATTAACTGGCAGTTTTCGTGACTTATTAAGAAAGTACTTTCGGAGAAGGAGGAGGAGGAGGAAGAGGAGGAGGAGGCTTTAGGAAGAATAGAGAGAGAGAGAATCGAAGCCACATCTGGGGTACACTTTTCATTCGTGTTGCGCTGCTGTTTTATCATCGACTAATCCGCCGGGGGCTGGTATCCTCTGAGTAGCATTCGATCATGACCGACGTGGAAGTTCTCAGCTCGAGAATGAAGTCTCGATTGCATCTGCAGTCAAAGACCATTGGTGCGGAGCGCATCAAGAAGGCCAAGGACAACAACGAGGACATTGCCGTGCTGAGCATGTTCCTACCGAATGCCTCCGCCGTTGAGGAGAATCGCAATTTCTATTGCCAGCTGGGCGACTACTGCCGGCAGGGCGATCCGCGTGCCACCAAAGCAGGTAACCCCAAACCCCAAACCCCAAACCCCCACCCCGATCCCCTCAAAAAGAGTGGAGTCATAAATTACTCGTATGTTAATCAGCGCCGGAATGATACATCATAATTTATCATTATTATTGCCCAAAAACTATTCAAATTGGAAGCAGAAGAAAGGAACCGCCCACAGGCCACAGTGCCAATGGAGCCAATAGACCCAATAGCGTCATCTTTATGGATGATGTGGCTGTGACTGATGACTAATCAATGGACCTTTTACGGAACATCTCTGAAACAAGCTAGACACGAAATCTGTCTAGATATTTGATATGACAAAATGTAGGGGCCATAAATTAAGGTGTACAAAGTGGGCCATGAATTTATGCGATTGAAGGTGGACGAACCCCAGGGCCTCAAAGAAATTAAAGAGCCATTTTCCGCCAGCATAATTTCCACTCAATTACCCGCTCTGCGGCCTACATTTCCCACAGTTTCCACAAAAGGGAAAAACTATCTTGAACTCTTTTATTTTGTTGTTGCCATTGTGTCTGCTTATTTTTGGCAACAGACATTTCGAACACGCAATAAATAAAGTCAGCGGAACATTAAACAGAGGCCCAAAAAAAAAAACAAAAAAAAACCAACACAAATGTCTTCTCTGGAGTGGAGTGCTTTTGTCTAGAGACTAGCCGAATATTTGCGTAATTTCTGCATTAATTGTTTATGAAAATGTCGAAGTCTTCAAGAGACAGAGAGGGAGAGACAGAGAGAGAGAGAGTAGGGGCGTGACAGGCACCCCCGCCATTCTCTGGGAGAATGTTGCATGTCTGGCAAACATAATGGGGGAAAAGTTTTTGTTTTTTTTACATTGAATATCCGATTGTCTGCCATCCACCGATTGAGTGTGCCCTGCCCCACTCTGAGGGCGGCCTGAATATGTCGGGGCTATGTCGATGGCTGGAAATTGAGGTTTTCCCCTTGATTAAATCGCACCAAAGAGCTGGGTTAGTGGGTTGACGTTGACACAGTGCAAAGTTCAAGGTCTCCCAGCAGAGCCGGAAATTGATTGGGAAATAGATTGATTTCACCCTCTAACAAACTCCACCTTCTCTTCCTTAATGCAGGTACCAAGAAAATGGAGTACAAAACCCGTCAGTGGCACGAGAACTGCTTCTGCTGCTGCGTCTGTAAGACGGCCATCGGCACCAAGTCCTTCATACCGCGGGAGCAGGAGATCTACTGCGCCGGCTGCTACGAGGAGAAGTTTGCCACGCGCTGCATCAAGTGCAACAAGGTAGGGGCATCAAGAGTCTATACTTGAGATATCCTGTAGTAATGTATCGCTCTCTCAACGCTTAGGTGATCACCTCTGGCGGGGTTACCTACAAGAACGAGCCCTGGCATCGGGAGTGCTTCACTTGCACCCATTGCAACATCACGCTGGCCGGCCAGCGATTCACCAGTCGCGACGAGAAGCCCTACTGTGCCGAGTGCTTTGGCGAGCTGTTTGCCAAGCGCTGCACGGCCTGCGTGAAGCCCATAACAGGTGAGCGGATGAGCAGCGTTTGGATCCGTTGGAGTTTGTAACATTTTCATGGTTTATCCCCAAGGCATTGGCGGCACGCGCTTCATCTCGTTTGAGGATCGCCACTGGCACCACGACTGCTTCGTGTGTGCCAGCTGCAAGGCCAGTCTGGTGGGACGCGGCTTCATCACCGACGGACCCGACATCCTCTGCCCCGACTGTGCCAAGCAGAAGTTGATGTAAGGATCGGATCAGATCGGAGCAGATCGGAGCAGATCGGTGGCGCAACAAGCGGATATTAGCCATAAACCCATCAACGAAATTATGGATCAAATCATGAGGAAAACCAGATAGAGGGGAGGAGGATATATATATATATACGTGTATTAAAACGGTATACAAGAGAAGATATTGCCTTAAAACTTACATTAGAAATGATGAGAAATTAGAGAGAAAGAAGCAGAAAGTGAAACATGAGTCCTACAGCAAATCAAAAGCAAATCAAATTAAATTTTGTAAAATTTCAAATCGATAGATAGTCCTTGCTTTATCTGCACCATCAGAGATTGTATAGATATTTTTTATTTACAATTGCATTTCAAGGCAAAATCAGAATTCACACAAAAACCACAAAACACAAAAAAAAAAAAAAAAAAAACAAACGAAAAAGCACACACACAAAAAAAAGGAAGGAGAAGAAACCAATATGAAATACTGGTACACCATTTGTAACTACATATTGTTGCCCGCATTGAAAAATGTATGTTTATTTATTTATTTTAAGTTTTAACCAAGCGACAGACAGAGGGATTGAGTAGAGAAGGGTACGGAAATGGAGAGGAGTGGAGAGGAGAGGAGAGGAAAGTGTCCTACTCGCAGGTTGCACAGTCTTAAACAGTTCTATTGTATTAAAAACCACACAATTTGTATGTTTGATGTGAATTGTTTTGTTAATTAAACAGCAACAAAAACCACACACACGCACGCACACAGACACATGTCCTAGCAATTTAATTGTTTAGTTTTATACATTTTTTTTTTTTTTAATCAGTTTTTGGCTTGCTTTGGGTAGCGACTCCGCTACTCGAAGCCCTAATTACACACACACACACACACACACAAATAATAATGATAATTGCGACACAACATTATATCAATGTCCTTAACTACTTAATGAAATTCAATCTAAATAAATTAATAAATTATCATCCATATTGTTTCAATGAAATATCAATATCAACCGATAAAACACGCTAATGCTCCTGCTATCCTGCTATCATAGAGGGGGCGAGAGTGGTGGTGGTGCCCTTCTACTGCTAACCCACATTGGGAGAGAGAGATCCATGAGAGAGCACCATAGGCAGGATCTGTGCTGAGTCAGTGGTCGCCACGAAAGTCCTCTACGATGAGCCCCGACCATCAATGAACAATAGGCAGGGGCCTGCTTTTGGTACAGCCACAGCCGTGGGATCATTGGAACTGTGATGATGGATCTTGCCAGCCAGCCGGCCAGAGTGTTGGGTTTCATTTCGGTGGTGTCCTGGTGTCCTATCCACCTATCCTTAATGACCTGAATTTGCAAGTTGATCTGAAGCACACGATCCGCATTCTGGAACCGAGGAATCGATGCATAGTGGACACAGCTGTCGGCTGAAACCGGTACACCTTTGTCGTAACGAATGGTCTTTTTTCTGATGCTTATAACTTCTGAACGAAAAAAGATATCTTCATGAAAGAAACTTCACTTCTACGGAAAGTATTTCAAACTTTAGTCGGCACGAGTACATATTTTTGCATATTTTTCTCAAAGTTTTCATCTTCGAAAGCATATCTATACATTTATACATTCAAATTATCCAAAGCGCTCTTTTGGGCCCAGATGCCGGAAGATCGGAAATCGCAAGGTCCGGCAGCATTGTTGCTCATACTTAACTTTGTGTGGCATACTTCTTTGGATGTTTCATGTAGAATGTAGTAGTTTCTGGAGAAACATGTACAAAGCTCCGAATAATGTGTTTTCAAAAAAAATACTTTAAGTCTCCCTGCATCGCTCTCTTCTAATGACCGTAACTTTTGTATGGAATATTTTATTTTTTAAGCCGACGTCTTAAAATTATCGTAGAATATGGCTTCCAAATAAAGGGGACAATTTTTGAAAAATTTCAGGATGGCGTTACCCTTTTAAGGATTCCTTACTTCCTTTAAGGTACTTAAATTGCCTGTGCTACATTTCTTGATATTGTAAACTATTCAAAACCCTTTTAAAGAGCAGCTAAATTTTCTAGGGAATATAACACTTTCACTGCACGCAGCGATCGAGTATTGAATATTGGCGAAATGCCTGGCTTTTTGGGGCCAGCCGGAGAATAATATAACAGAAAATTGACAAATAAATGCAAATCAGTAACTCAAACATCGCAAACGACTCAAAGCCAAAGCCAAAGCGCAGCGAGAGAGCGGGGCACGGCACGTCTCACGTTGCTGGCCTGGCCAAGTGCCAGCCGCTTAAACGGGCCGCGCAAAGGTAAATACAAACAGCGTTCAATTACACTCAGGGCTCAGCAAAAGAGGCACAAAAAATGTTAAATTGATAAAAAAGAAGCGCAGCAGTTGGAATAAGTTCGTTGGCCAGTTCGAAGCCGAAATTAGTGCAACGACAGGCGACTGCCAGAGCGGGTCTCCACATCACAACCTTACCACTTCAGAGATGATGCAGCTGATTTACATGGCCATGGGCTGGGTGCTCCTCTCCTCCGCCCTGCAGGCGGCCATTCTGCCGCTAACTCTCATCGAAAAGGGCAGTGGGGACGATAAGCCCTTTCCCTTGGATACGGAAAAGTTTGGCTATCTGGAGCTCAAGCCAAATGGTTCCCTGATACTGAGACGGGGCCCAAGCCAGAGCGGCAGCAATCGGCAGAACCTACTTCTGCTGCGTGGAGTTCTGCAGGCCATCAAACAAGACAGCCACCACTCCCATGGCGGGACCGAGCTCAACATCCGGATCTACGGCGACGGAGTGGAGCATAAGTTCCCCCCTCTGCTGGAGAACATCATCCAGCGCATCCAGACCTACTTCTCCGTCTATCGCTACACGGACACCAGTCAACCGGTGCGCAGAGACGAGGCTCCCACCAAGGAAGCCATAGATGGGGATCTGGGTGTCACCACCGTGCGGACTGGCGACGAGGATGATCTGATAGCCATTGGGGAGCAGGATGCCTACATTACAGTGGGCGAGGGCGCAGATTAGACCAAATCAGGGAGAGCCTCTTCGGAATACACTATTTATTTCATATTTATGTCCCTAGCTCTAAGCCAATAAAATGCCGTTCCCCAAGACTGCGGTCCCAGCCCTGATTTGCCTACGATTGGGCACGTTCCGTTAGTGCTTTGTATGCAGTGCTGCGGATCGGGCTTCCCCGTGTAATATGTGCAATATTTCTATGCTGCCGGGGAATTTGGCGAACTGCGCAAGAAGCAACCGTTGAGGGTCATTGTCATTGCACAATCTGTAAAGTTTTGAACTGAATTCAATTGAATTATTCAAGCCATGGCAGCTCCCTAAACTATTCACAGATGGGGCTGTAGTTGGGGAAGAAGATCCAGTAATCTTAGCTGTAATCTTTTCCTTAAGTTCCACAAGCTCCATCTATCTTATGGCCCCACCCATCTCTCTCTTTGTCCACCTTCTTTTACATTTTACATTCACTTTTTTATTGTTCTGTTTTACTTTTTCAATGTTATGGTTAATGAATATGTAATGATGATGATGATGAATACGAACTTTTCGTGATGATAATTAAGAATGAATGTCTCCTTCCCGTTTCGCTGCTGTTAATTAATGGCTGGAAAATGGAAAACTATGTGCGATGCGATGCGATCCGATGCGTGTTCGGTGTGTTAGTAATTAAATGTACGGATGTGGGTGCGTTGTGTGGTGTGCGGTGTGCGGTGTGTGGATGGTTGATGGTTGATGGTTGATGGTGGGAAAACCCCCTGCCCAGGCTTGTCCAAGCCGAGCATGCGATGAGAATCAGTCGAAGAACCAAAGCTGCCCATAGGAGGAGTAAGATTCAGAGATGCGTCTTGTGTCTTGCGTCTGGGTTCTGGGTCGGCCGTCTAGGCCTGTGGCACAATGGGATTGGCAATGGCAATGCTATCGGCGGGCTCTGACTGTAGGATCGGCTGCTGCTGGATAGGCTGCTGGATTGACTCGGCGGGAATGGCCTTGATCAGCGGTTCCTCTGGCAGTGCCTTGACCGCTGCGAGGAAGAAATTGTCTTCAGTTTTTGTGAAAAGAAAGGCACATCTCTATACTCACGTTCTTCCTTGAGCTGCTCCTTGGAGATTTCAGCGCTCTGCAGCTCCTGCTTGATGGCGTTGCTCTCCAGCAGGCGTCCAGCGAATTCGGCCTTTGTCACCTGGGGCTCAGCGATGATTGGCTGTGGCTGTGGCTGTGCCAGTGGCTCCAGTGGCTGCTCCTTCAGCAGAGGCAGCACCGGCAATGTCTCCTTCTTCAGCTCTGGCTCTGCCTTGAGCTCAGGCACTGCTTTGAGTTCTGGCTCTGATTTAAGAAGAGGGACCGCCTTAACTTCCAGCTCTTTCTTGAATTCCGGCTCTGCTTTAACTTCACGCTCGGCCTTAAGTTCCGGTTCTGCCTTAACTTGCGGCTCTCCCTCGAGTGCGGGCTCTGCAGTCAGTGCCAGCTTCAGGCCGGGCTCGGCTTCCGGTTCGGGCTGGATGCTGCGTGCCCGGATGGAGGAAATGGGCCAGGAATAGACGGGACCGTGGACCACATCGACCACAGGATGTGTGTGGTACACCTGGGGCAGACTATAGAAGTGACGGGCCTCGGCGGCAATCAGGGGCTGGGTGTTGGCTGGCGTCTCAATCAGTTCCTCCTTCTTGGAGCCCCCGGGGAAGAGGGCTGGGAAGAAGCCTGCTCCGGCGGAGGCGGCGGCTGCTGCAGCCTCTCCGATCTGTCCGGAGACGATCTCTACGCCCTGCGACACCTGCTGCTGGATCTGATTCGAAGTCTCCTGCACGCCCTCAAACTGCTTGCCCTCCAGGCCACCGGCGCGTCCCGATCCCACAGCGTCCAGCACTGGCACCACCGAGGCGGCTGCTCCGGCCGGCACATACACAATGGTCTCCTCGTGATGGGGGGTGGCCACACGGGCCAGCGGGGACAGTCCGTGGACGTAGCGCAGAGTCGGCTCCAGGTGCACCTGGGCCTGCGGGGTCACGATCACAATGTGCTGGGCCGTCGGCTCGTAGGGCTTGGCCTGGCCGCCCATCGCTGCCAGGGCCAGGCAGAACAGTGCAAGGAGGAACATTCTGCAATTCTGCAAAGGGGAACGGAACGGAAGGGGGGCTGAGCATTGGTTGGATCTAAGTTCTGCACTCCTCCTCCTCCTCCTCCTCCTCCTCCTCCAATCAACTCCTCCAACTGCTGCAAACTGGTCTAGCCACTGGTCTATTTTTAGATGCAACTAAAGCCACTCCTCCTCCTACTCCACCTCCTTCTCCCACTCCCAGTCCGATCCACCAAAGTCCATTCTAAATTTAAAGCTATTTTCGCATGTGTGTGCTTGTGTGTGTAATTGCATGTTGCATGTTGCCTCGTCCGACAGGATGCACCACGGAGTCCGTACATGGATCGAGTGACTATTAACCGGTTTGCAATTGATTGGCCTGCTCGGGATCGGATCGGATCGAATTGGTGGAAGGGGAAGTGAAGGGAAGGGAAGGGATCTGGATCTGCCTGCCGATCCTACACTTCTAGTGTAGATACAAGCTAATGACCAGAAGCAGCTTTATGGCTTAAATCTGTACTTGATGGTCGAGCCTCTGCCTCAACCCCCCACTGTCCTCAAAGAGCGCCCCCAAAGAGAGTTCTTTGTGCAGGCCAAGTGCTGGGCAAGTTCGTTGCCTAAGTCTTTCGTTTGGAGTGGAGTTTGTGGGAAGAAAATACTGCCCGACTGTAACTTTTAGCATAAAACGCATTCGATTCTCATATACCTTTATTCTTCTATAAATTTCTCATATTATTCCCTTTTCTTTTTCATATTTTCTGTACAATTGAACAATTGAATCAAATCTAGCCATAATAGAAAGAAAATCAAAATTCTTAGTAGATTTTGTGCTTTCGCTCTAGGGGAATGTAACACGTTGTGACTACCTTTCAAATCCGTAGCCTAATAGCAATTCGTAGAAAATAATTCCCAACAATGGTTGGATACACTTTTGCACCCGCTGAAATCATTCTTCAAAGCACTTTTTCCACCCCTCTGAAACGAGTGGTTTTTTTTGGGCAAATGCCAAATGATCCTGTATTGCATGACAAAAATTCTTCGTGATGGCCAACTGTTCATGCCATGTTGAATGAATCTTCGTCCCGTTAATGCTCAAAGATGCCTCTACCTTTTGGTATGTCATATGACAACATTGCAATAGCCAATGCCGCACATTCTTTTTTTTTCGTTACAACAACCGTTTTTGGACGATCCTCACGAGATTCGTTCTGCAGCGACAGACAGACACTTCTGAATTCGTCTTAATAGTTTTTCGCAGTGACAATGCATGGTGATTTATAAAAAAAAGTCGAACTAAGTCGATCGAAGCATTTTTGTCTGGAAAATCCACATTGAAAGTGTGTTCATGTGGTAGTTTCACATTTTTTCAAAGATATATTATTCGTATATCGTTAAATGATATAAAAAGCGCCCGTAGAAAAAAAAAATCCTAGCCATGATTTGGCCAACAAATTACAAACTTTAAAAGGCTTCCCTCGTAGAATGTTAATTGTGATACTTCTTATGTATTAAAACACACAAAAAGGCTCTAAGTAAAGAACATGGAAGGTCTTTTGCCGTTTTTGACCACTATATACTCATAATAAAACTAAATACACTTTTCTCTATAAAGTTGTATACCTTCATCGGTATTGATGGAATTTTTCCGAAGATTCTAGTCACTTTTTTAATTTCTCTTTTTACCAAATAGGTAGGTATATAAAAACGGAGTAACTTTTCACATAATTAAAAAAAATATATATCACAAATTAATAGCTCAATCCCAACTGTCTTTGGTAGCAGCTTAACCAAGCACTTCTCTGCGACCCCATAAAACCGTCTTAAGTGCTCAGAAAACAAAAACAAAAAAACGAAAAAAAAGCCAACTCGTATATCAGAACTATGCCTAGAAATAACTTTCTCGAAGCATGAATGTGAATAGGATAACCCCAATCGGGTTGGATGGCAGAACTTACCTTTCAGTCGGCGTTTGATGGCCTTTCACTACTTTCCCGAATCTAGGCAGGTAATGCGAGAGACACAGAGCACTTTAATGGACACACAATACGCGATCCACTGGCGGAGATACTTCTAGAGGTATGTACTTCTGCTGCGAGCTGGCACAATGATTGCAATGATTGCTGGTTGCTGGTTGCGGTAGGGCTGGGCAGTCTTCGGGTTCAGTCTTCAGTCTTAGCACGGCGACCACTTCAAGGAAACTGGTGG
The DNA here is from genome assembly GCF_003369915.1 of Drosophila miranda. Classification (NCBI taxonomy): domain Eukaryota; kingdom Metazoa; phylum Arthropoda; class Insecta; order Diptera; family Drosophilidae; genus Drosophila; species Drosophila miranda. The sequence continues at coordinate 555,179 of NC_046674.1, read as the reverse complement.
CCAATGCTGCCTGGCCATGGCCTTTTATAATGAGCGCAGCAACGGCCATGGCCAGAGGCCCCACGGACTGACCTAGCCCAAGAACAAAGAACCTGAACCTGAACCTAACCAGAAGAGCTGGAAATCTGCAGCTTCCCGCAGGAAAACAGGCGGCGAGGGAGGGGTATGAGAGGCGGAATGGCGGCAGTTGATGGCCAAAAGGAGCCAAAGCCAAAGCTGGCTAAGCAACAATAATACTCGTAATAGCAGCAGCGACTGGTAGAAGGGGAGACCTGCCTCTATATCTACTGGTACTTGTACTCGTACTTCCACTTCTTTTTCTGGTTTCAGGTTCTCTGCTGGTTCTGCAGATGGCAGATGGTCAACGTAGATGTGGTTCGTCTCGGTCCTTCTCCTTCTCTGCCTCAGTCTCTGCCTCAGTCTCTGTCTCAGGCGGAGTGTCTCGGGCAAGTTCTGAAGCTCTGAAGTTTGTTAAACCTGCCGCGTAATAGAAGTCAAGCATGGCCAGGGGATGGCGATGGCGATCGCATTGAAGCCGCATTGACAGGCCCAGCCCAAGAGATGGCCAACTGGGGACTGGGGACTGGGGACTGGGGTCTGGAGACTGGAAACTGGTTCAGGTGCAAATTGAATGCGTTCCTCTCGGACTGGCTGCATCTCTTCTGGGATCTTCATCTTCCCCTACCATTTAGATAATTTATTTTCATGTTGCCTGCATTGGCGGAAAAGATTAATCAAGATTTGCACATGCTTGCATTCAGTGCGGCTCAGATTTTCTTTTCGCTGCAGCGCGCTGGGTGGAAGTCAATTTATTCTCGCTATAAACTATAATCACTTCCCGCAGCAATTAGATGCGTATTCCTTGTCTCTGTCGCTGTCGCTGTCCCTCCAGGTGATCTCGGGTGTATCTCAGATCGGCTTTTGATCGCCTATTAGGATGGGATGCTATTCCCCATGGGGATAGAAGAATATACAATTTCTACACATACATCCATATATTTGTTTATATTTATAGACTACTGGACTAATGGATGACGAGTATTCAGGCGGGTTGGTACTATTCACGGGGCCCTTAATTTGCTTTATTTTCAGTTTATTGTGCAGAAAGTCAAGACATAAGATTTAGCGGACGGGCAAGATGACGTATGACTGTCTATACTCAGATGCTGGTCCCTCCATGATATCCCAAAGGAATATTGCCCTTGCCATGATCCCTTTTTAGGCAGGAGAGAGCCACAGGGGCTTCGAATGGGAGATCAGAAGTTGGTACTAAAGCAAAAATTATAAAAGTATTTATTAATTAAACATAATAAAAGTGATCAAAATGTGCAAACATAAATTACAAACATTTAAGCCCACAAACGAGTATTCGGCAAAATATATTTAATTCCAAATTAGAAAAAAATTTTTTAAAACATTGGAAAATATGGGACAATGTTATTCGAGTTTAAGTTACTCTCTACATAGCACCAACTCGTGTTTTCATTTGGCGCAGCTAACGTTAGCTCTCTTGACCGTGCCACTTTTTACAGACGATACTGTCATGGCTCCTGTAATTCCTATTTCAAGTAATTAACACGATAATCAAACAAATGCAGAAGGAATAATAATATGTAAAATACATACAAATATGTATATTATGCAAATAAATGCTAAATTAAAATCGTTGATAAAACTATACTGGGACCCACCGTCGTTTACTGGATGGTTGCTGCATGGTGTGGGTATGTTTTATGATATGGGTGGGAATAGTTAGTGGTAAAGTTAGGCGACCAAAACTTTGTTCTTTGCGCTTTTAGATTATCGATGCATTCTTCTAATATAAACTCCTTCGCACCGACTCTTAATTTAACCCTAGACCACTCTGTTCTCCTGATCTCGCACAGCCACTCCTTCTTCTCTGCTCCAAAAGTCGATGGTAAGCGTTGCTTCCTCTCGCTTACTCCTCCGAACGGAGGAGTCTGTCTTCTTTGGCTCATCTTCTTCTCTCCCTAGCTTTTTCTCTCTCGCTCTGGCCAACGTGTCGCTATACGACTCCACTATCGCTGATCCCTCATGCTCATGTTCTGGCACTTCTCAGTGCCTTGTTTTTGCACTTTTGGGCTGTCATGGAAATGGAGCCACAGGAAACAATTCGCGCTTCAACTGGTTATAAGTTTATACCTTGAATTTTCCATTGAGTGCTAAAATGGATTTACAAAAAACTTTAGCGGAGCCAAAAGGAAGATGGATACGCTCCGAGCTATCATGAGGGCCCTGTCGGATCAGCCGAATGTCTTCCAAGTGTCATTTCCAGGTCCATCTCCTCCCCTCCTTTCCACTCATGCAACTTTAAGTATATTTAGTTTCCAAAATTCCATTCCAAATCCCCAACTTAACAATGCAAATTATGCTAATTAAATATAGATATTTTATTGGCAATTCGGAAGCTGGCACACAAAATGTTGTACAACGTATACTAGAAATCCCATGCGAAAGACGATGACGAAGGAGTGACCTCCTCTATTCGTAGTGCAGACGACGCTTGGGGGCCATGCGAATGATGGGTTTGGACGCGCCATGGCCCATGGCTGCCAATACCTGGGCCTGGGCCTGGGCCTGAGCCTGACGGGCGGCGTAATCCTCGGCAATGGCTGTGCGCCATTTGTCCACCAGCGAGTCGGCGCCGGAGATGCGAACCGGAACAAGCGGCGTCTCCCGGGTCAGGGGGAAACGGGCGACGGTCAGAGGCCCATCATTGTAGTCGTAGTCATCACTGGCCTTTTCGGCGGCAGAGTTGGGAGTTTTGATCACCAGCTGGTTGCGGGTCGGCAGGGAGATGCTGAAGGCAGCAGCCTCTTCGGGTGAGACGCCAGCAATGGCAGTGGCCTTGGGGGAAGCCACAGCCAGGCCATTCCGACCGGAGAGTGCCACGGCATTGGGCTTGGAGGAGGCCACACCACCCTCGCCGGCAATGGATAGACCTAGAAGGAGTCAACGTTCAGGATTCTTTCTTTTCGCTTCAGGTTACTCTTTCAGGACCACATACCCACTGGCTTGGCCTCGGCCACGGCTGCATCCTTCTTGGGGGCCATTACGGACACACTGTCGTTGACATCCTCGTAGGGATCCTCGCTGTTGGGCGGCAGGAAATCGTCGGGCGAGAACTGCTGCTCCGTGACCTCGTCCAGCTTCTGTTCATCGATCTTTTGGTCTGCTGGATTGTTGCCGGCCTCCAGGCCAAAGTTGGATGGCTGCTTCTGTGGGATGGCAAACAGCTCCGGCTGCAGGAGCACACTGAAGTCCTTGATCTGGCCCGTCTGCTGCAGGAGAGCCAGGCTCTGGGCGGCCTGTCCTAGTTCCAGGAGACTGCTGGCATAGATCTGATTGTCCTCTGCGCTGAAGGATCCCTTCCGCTTGGCCATCTCCTGAATGGCCACTAGACGGGCGGCTGCCAGCTGGATTCTGTTAAAGTCACTGGCACTGGCCGAGATCGAGCTGCTGGAGGAGCTTGAGCCGCTGCCATCGGCGGTGGCCGTGATGCTGGCCGCCGAGATGGTGATGGTGTCATCCGCTTCGCGGGGAACAGCCCTCAGTTGTGGCTGCGGCTGCTGGCGCTGCAGGATGTAGCTCCCGAGACTGCCATCCCGCTGGGGACGCAGCTGCAGGAGTTGGCCCCGCAGGCCGCCGTAGTAGGGATGCTCCTCGTAGATCCGGCGAGCGTCTCCCGATCTGTGTCTGCTTTTGGGGGGTTATATAGTCGGTTATAGAGAGTGTGTGTGTGTGTTTGTGTGTGTGTGTGCTGTATAGTGGGGAGAGGGAAATGGAGGGATGCCTGGGAGCTGTGCGTTGGAGGGAGAAAGCGTGAGATAGACAGAAGCGTTGGATATACAGTATCTACACAAGATTAGCGGACTACTCGATGGCCAGTGGCCAGTGACCAAAGCGGAAGCTGTACAGTTTAGGGTTTACTTTATTTACAGACTAGGGAAATGACACAATTTTCGGGCCTCTGTTCTTAACATAGGAACACATAACCAAACACACAGACATCGTAATCATGGGTAGCATCATCCGGATCTTCTTCGGTCCTTTCCGCCTCAGTTGAACAGATCCAGCTCCAAGTCCGCCGTCGCATGTGCCTTGCCCCCCACACCGGCTATGGCCACCGAATCCGGATTGAAGTACACGTTGGTGGGCACGCCCTTCTTCAGATACGCCTTCGAGATGGGAGTGGAAATGGCCGTGCCGCCGTTGCCCACCACAGCCCTGGAGTGGGGTTCAAGGATCAGAGCCGCCTGCTTGCGTCCCTGTATGGCCTGGGCCTGGAGCGGCTGGTAGGGCAGGAAGTAGTTCCCGAACTGAATCTGCGGAATGTTGCCCGAACTGGTGCTGGTCTTCCCCGTGGCCTCCACCTTGACGGGCACTCGCTTGCCGCTTGCCGATGCCTTCCGCAGTTTCGCTGGTCCCGAGGCGATCTTCCGCAGCTGCTGCCTGGCAGAGGTGGCAGTGGAGATGACATGCTTGCCGGGAATGGCCAGAATCTCCTCGATCACGTAGTTGGGATTGATTTTGCTCACCGCTGAGCGGAGCCCCGAATCACTCTTCAGATCGCCATTGGATTGTGTCTCGGCTTGTGGCTGTGGCAGTGCTTGCAGCTTTTCTGGTTTTTCGATCTCTTCGGCTGAGCTTTCGGGCCTGATCGTGGTGGTTGTAGTGGTTGTTGCATCGGCTGTGGCAGGTGCTGCAGGTGTGGTGGGTTGCAGCACGTATGCCAGTGGCAGGCTGTACGCCGCGTAATAGGGGGCGTTGTAGATAAAAGCAGGCTGGAAGGCCCCATAGGGCGTCAGCTGATTATCCTTCTCGATCAGCTTCGCGGACTGTTGTCCCAGTAGGGCAATGCCGGGGTTGGGGTTGCCAAGCGGTTGACTGCGCGGCGGCCAGGCTTCGAAGGACGACGTGCGCCAATACCCGTACGCACTTTGAGGATTAGGATATTGTAGGGATAGGCAAGTGGGGGAGAGAGAGGCAGCAGCCGGTTAGTAATTAAATATTTACAGCGACAATTTCGAGGGTTAGTAGGTGAGAGGGTCATGCAGGGGTATGGGGATTAGCAGTGCGGATATATGTATATGCTACTATATAGTACGGGGAAGGGGGGTTTGGGGCGATATGTGTACACGATGAAAGCAAAGCACAAACATTTACGAAATACAAACATTTATTAAAATACTAGCGAGTACCAACTAAAATGAAACCTAACTAAAACGCAAACTAAAGCAAAAGTTAAGCCTCAGACTCAAACATCATCTCCTGCTCCTGCTCCTCCTCCGCGTCCGCCTCCGCCACCTCCTCCTCCGTCGTACCCGTGGGCGGGGCATAGTACACCGTCGGCCCGGTGGCCACCACCTTGCCCTCGCGCGGAAAACTCCTCGTCTGCAGGTCGGTGCGTGCCAGAGCGTCCTGCAGGTCCACGTTCGCAGGTATGGAAATCACCTTGGCGCCCGGACCGGCTATCGTCAGGCTGCGCGGATGCGTCAGGGCATAGCCACCGGGGCCCACAATGGCCGTTCCGCCGCTTCCGGCTGTGGCCACGCCTCCTGGACCAGCAATCGCGATGCCGCCCTTGCGCACCTTCAGCCGCTGGATAATAATGCCGCCCTCGCGCAGCGCCTGCTTCTGGGTGGTCTGCTGGGCGGTGGCCACATGGCCGATGGTGTGCATCAGACCCCCGGGGCGGGTCTTGTGCGCGAAGAGGTGCTTCTCGGAGGACGCGCTGCTGTCCTGCTCCGCCGCCGTGTTCTCCTGATCCTCGGTATTTCCATTTAAATCGCCATCCCCATCGCCGCCGCCCTCCTTCTCGTCATCCCACTTGTAGTCCTGGGAATCGCTGGACACCTGATGCTTCTGCGGGATGCTGCCCATGATGACGGGCTGGGCGCCGGACAGAGCTCCGGTCTGACGGAAGGGCATCTTGAATATATTCTGGAAGGCATTCTTGATGGCCGACGACGTCTGGTTCTGCATATCGGAGAGATTCATGCCGGGCATGCGGAAGGGATTCAGACGATTGCGATTGGGCAGGAGTCCGCCGGAAGGAGGCAGCGTCGAGAGATGGACGGGTGCTGAAGTCGTGGAAATGGTGGGCAAGAGCTGTTCCGCCTCCTTTCCGCTCATGGATCCGCTTCCGCGTACTGGTTTTACCGTAGAGCTCGGTCGCTTGCGACTCCCAGAGTTCAGGTTATTCGAATCGGGTGCCACAGTCGTCTGCATCTTGTGCGGCTTGTGCGAAGGCTTCTCGCGGGAGTCCAGACGGAAGTCCTTGAATCCCTGTGGAGCAGCAGGGACTTTGGTGGTTGTGATACTCGTCGAATTGCCCCTCTTCGGTGTGCCATCCTCGTTCAGAGCCAGCTCTCTGGGCAGGAAGAACAGATGGTACTTGGGAGTGGTCTTTCCCTGCTTCCTGCCCGACTTGGCCTTGCCATAGAAGCTGTCCACGTCGCCGATGATCTTGTAGCCCTTGACGCGGTATTCCTGGGCGGCATGCTCCCGCAAGTACTGCTCCTTGTTGAGTTTGTACAGGTGCACGGGGATGACAAAGTGGGCCGGCAGCTGCTGGGCCTCCTGTTCCGTTAAGGGCTTCGGTAGTTCCACCTGGTTGGGTCGGAAATACAGCTGCGACTTTTTCTCCTCGCTGGCCGGGGCGGGAGTTCCCTTGCGCAGCCTTGGAGGCAGATTGTAGCTGGATCCTGCCACGTTCCGGGTCAGCTTTACCGCGCGGATCGAGGGCTCGAGCAGGGTCTGGCCGTGGCTGCCGGCGAAGTGGTGCTGCTGGGCGTGGAATGGCTGGTAGGCGGGCTTGGGGAACAGATACTGGCTGGAGTCGAGTATGGGCGGCAGCTTCTTTTGTTCCGGCTGCTTCTTCACGTAGCCAAAGGCTTCGTTCACGCGAGCGATCTGCTCGAGGATGCGCTTGGCCTCGTCCGCCTTCTCGACGGTCGGAGGTGCCACATTGGGATCAAACTCCTCGGGAAATTTGATCAGCCTCTGCTTCTGGATTCTGCAAACGAAAGTTAGGTATTTTGTTGGTGGTCTCTCATGGCATTTGGCTTTCGTTTCTAATCTCTAATCTCTAATGCATGGTATGGAGGGGGTGGTGGTGTTGGTGGGGTTTCTGGGATGGCAAGGCAATGATTTAGGTTAGCGATTATGATATCTGTTTAGTCACAATTCTGCAGGCCTCGGGTTTAGTTTAGTCACAAATTCTACGATCTGAGCGAGAGAGCATCAACTTCTACTTGGGATGAGCATTATTAGCACACAGCTGACCCGGTCACAGGCCCAGGCAGAGAGGCAGGCACGGCATATTTTGGTGTTAATAGGGTCTTAGTCTTAGTCTTAGGAATCGGGGCTACTACTTACTCGACGGCTGCGCCACTGGCATCCAGTGTGGTCTGGCTGGCGGCCAAGGAGGCCAGCAGAAGCGTTGACAGCTGCAAGATAGATGCGTGTATGTGTTAGCCAAGTGGTTATGATAATGCGAGTGGGTTCTTTTTTGCCAAGTTCTGTTTCGTTCTGTTCTATTCCAATGGAGGACTCAATCTTGGGTCTTTGGGTATTCCGATGTCGTAATGGCCACAAGAATGCGGTCAAGTGTCTCGCGAAAGTCTTTCGTTCTCCGCTCTCAGCTCCGTTCTCTCCCTCTCTCTCAGCTGTCACAGGGCATTTGCATAATTTCTTTCAGGTTGCGGCTCAAGCCGGACCGAAAAGTGAGAGCCGCAGAAGCAGCCGCAGTCCCATCTGAGGATTGAAGTACTCGTACTTTTCAGCTTTTCCCCCTCAACACGATTGTCAAGAGCCTCACGCTCAGCAAATATTTGCCTCCCGCTTCGCACACACCACACACTCTCTGCGAGCATAGAACTCTCTTCATCTCTTCTCTCGCACCCGTACCCGTAGACGTACCCGTGCGAGTGAAAGATTTGGCAAAGTCAATATTGACGCAATCTTCTTGGGCGACGCGACCGTTAGCATCGCACGCCCATCTATCAAAACAGAAATGTCACTAAGCTGAAGAACTCAAAGCCTGAAAGCTAAGAGCCAGCTCCAGCTCCAGCCTCAGCTGTAGATGAAGCCAAAAATGAAGCTGTAGCTGAGGCTGCGGCTGCGGCTGTATCTGAAGTTGGGGCTCGTGTTGTGTCATTGACCTGAACCTCTAGGCGGCGTCTGTTACGATTCGGGGCCGAAACGTAACTTGAAACAGCGCCCGATGCTGGATGCTGGATGTTAGAAGGGGGCTGTGGCTGTGGCTGTGGCTGTGGCTTTGGCTGTCGAACCTGACCGATCCGATCCAAAGCAATCATTGATTTGCAAGATCTCTTGCACTTCTTAGCCCCGAAACCCAAGATGTATTTCTGTCCATCAGTCTGTCTGCTTTCTTTTGTGCTGGCTTATTTATTATATTGGCCCTCGGTAACGACCCCGGTATACGGTAAGGTTGGGTGTGTTCCGTGTTCCGTCCAAAAATAAACTGGGTTAATGTCTCGAATGCAAAGTTTACGCGCAGCATTTTATGTTCTCAAACAAGATATACTCGTAAGTGGGTCTGGCTCTGGCTCTGGCTGTGGCTCTTGTTCTTCATCGGTTCTCTGATATCACTTAAATGTGAAATGATATTCTGGAGGAGACACTGATGGAGTCAATTGGTGAAAGATTGATGGAGCTTGGAGACAGAAGTGTAGAGTGTGGGATGGAGAGAGTCTTCGACCAGATATCAGCCAATTCAATGCACTTCTAATATATTATATACGGCACTTGGGTTCTCCCACACACCATACACCACACACAAGTGTGGTCGATTGTTCTTCCCTCTGGAATATCATAATTTTTTATGGGATGGGACTTTTAATTGCCATTTGTTAGCCCACGCATGATTTTCTTACGTCTCTGGCATATTGATTTTATTGATTTTTGGGCTTTTCATTGGAAATTATGGTGTACCATTTGGTTACACATTATATTCATTATTTTTTTTTCAGGGAACGGACGCGACACTGACGCATTTATGCTTAAAAGGGCGTGTATATATGTATCTATATCTTTATTTGTATTTTAATTTTGAATAGGAATATGAATAATGCAAGGGATAATCTGATTTTGGTCAGAGGAATGAAGTGAATCACTTTTCACTTTTCAATTCGGGGTGGAGTCAGAATTCTGTCACGTCCGAGTGGAGTGTATGGAATGTTCAAAAGGGTTTTCACTTTTAGAGAAGGGGATTAAATAAAATACAATACTTTTAGGTATCTTTAGTAAAGTTCTTTGGTTCTGAAAAATATTCTTTCGTTTTTGGAGTTACAAAAGTTTTGTGGGCATTCAAATTGATTTCTGATTATTAAGATGCCCCACAAATATGGCCAAGAACCACAGAGACACTCGTATAATATTTGCATATGGCACAGAGCATAATTAAGGCTAATTTCCGTGGCTAGAAAGAGCCCAGAATTGAGGCGAGAACCTCTCAAAATTGTTGCCAAAACTGTCGCTTAGTGAAAGTTCATTCCGGGAAGTGAAAGAAACGAAAGACTCAAGGCACGAACTTGGGCCACTTAAACATAAAGAGCCAGAGCCAAGAGTCAGCAAAGAGTTCAGCAATAAATGATTAATTGCAGACCGCACTAAACTAGTTTCGTTTTACGAGGGAATTTCCCTGCGAAAATTACTTACCACAAAGACATGCATTTTGATGCCAAGTTCTGGATTTATATTGCGAATGAAATTTTTTACGATTTTAACGGGCCTTGACTGTGTCGGCGGTATCCTTGAACTGCGAAAGAGAAGCGAAAGGAATGGCACTCTGGGTTATCACGCGGAAATATCAGCAGGAACAACAACAAAAAATGAGACAGAGGCTGGGACACACACACACACACACACGGATACAAAAAAAAGGGCTATCCTGCGGAGCTTTTAATTTACGATTGTTTCTTTTTTTCAGACTCAAGGAACACCACGCACGAAGGCCGAATGGCACAGACACACAAGACAAAAACACACACCTCCTTCTCTGGGTAGTAGAACCAAGCGGGCCAGACGACGACTGAAGATGAACTGAATCGTGGCCGGGGCCATCGCCTCTGTTTATAACATTTCCATTAGCCAAGCCCCAGCGACAGCCGCAGCCACAGCCACAGCGACAGCGACAGCGACAGCAACGTTGACGGGCAAAGAAATGGCCAACGAAACAGGGCCCCAGCAGGTGTAAGAGAGCCACAAGAAACGAAAAAGAGAACTTGGCCGCTAAGAGAAACAATCGATCGGAGACACAGTCACGTAAACGAGCGCCTTGGGCTGAACACTTATCAGGCTGAGCAAATCTCCTGGCTGGAAGGGTTTTTCGGGCCCGATCCACATTGATATTCATGGATCAAAGTCTAGGCTAGGCTTGTGCAGATTGAGATCTCTTCACTGGACTCATTCACGAGGCTACTACGAGTGTGTTTCCAGGCACTTTTCGTTTCGATTGAAACTTGTTAGGTCGCTGACAGGGTCTTCGTTTTTGTCTTCGCCTTCGACATGGTGCTACCGTTCATTTAACATCCGAATCATCCTCAACTTCACATCTGACGTTGATTAATTGGCCGTTTATTGGTCGATGATTGAAGAGGTGAGGGGAGGTGACCATTACAAGTAGAGTGAGCATCGAGAATCGAGAACCGTGGAGTGTGTGGGAAGTGGAAAGGTAAGCAGCTCGAAACCGAACCGAACCGAACGGAGCTCCAAAACATGACATAAGCTTAAATTGTAAAAGACTTAAGACCCCCTGCCCATGCCATGCTCCCATGAATGACAGTCTCGAGTCGTGCGTGTTGTTGGGTAATTCAATTAAAATGTTTGATTGGAGCACTCGTTAGAAAGTTCTTTCCAGAGAATGGTGACAAGATTTTGGGGCTTGCTCACACACTTCTCGGGTAACACCAGCTGTCTGGATTAGCTCCAAGTTTTGTTCTGTAAGCATATATTTGAAACAAAAAAAAACCCCGAGTCGGATTGATAATTGAAATTCTTTTCGTATATTTGCCATTGCCGTTGCCGTCGCCTTTGGCTGTCATAAGTCCTTATTAGCCTGGCGGAACCATCCATTTTCTCATTATCTGCGCAGAGACACAGCCACGCCCCCAACTGACACATATCCCACAGACGCAACAGAATGCAATTTATAATTTTATGGGGCCTGGTTTTCTTGTGTTCGCAGGATTGCCCGCAGCTAAAGTGCCGGCTTCCGATTCCCAATTGGTGGCACAACAATGCCGGGGTAACCCGAGTGTGCAGGCAATAATCATACATATTTCTTGATTAACCAGGATCACCAGGGCGGTGGGGCCGGCTACAATGCTGTCGACCTTTTGTGGCACACGCAGACATCAATAAAATTGCCACAAGATTTATGGTTTCGAAGCCCCCAGCGCCGGTGGGGAGCATACAAAATTAGCAGCAATCGCTGTGTAAACTCAAATGCCCCACACGCACACTCGCCACTCGACTCCGCACTCCGTATTCCCCCGATCCCCCAATTGGAATGCAGCAATCAAAAGGCGATAAATCGATGCAACAACAGCACCTGAACGGAAAGAAGAGCTCCACTGGGGCAGGAGACCTCAGAGCTGAAGAGCTGAAGAGCTGAAGAGCCGCATTGCTGGGGGAAAGAGACCTTGAGACCTATTTATAAATGCATGCAAACGGGACTGAGAGTGGGATGGGATGTCGTTGCCTAGGCATGGCTTGGCTTGGCTTGGCATGGCATGGCCCTGTGCCCAGGGGCCAATTAAATCTGACCTTCGGCGAGAGGTAGAGAGGGAGAGAGGCAGCAGGCAGCAGGAGGAGGCTCAAACCGTTGTTTATAACCGCTAACTGGGAAACAGCGCCTGGGAGATCTCAGATCCAAGCCAGAATAAATTGCCAGCTGCGGTCCCCGCACTGGTTCTGTTCTTTTCGGTTCTGTTCGGTTCGGTTCGGTTTTGTTCTTCTGTAATGCTAACCCAATTATGCACCAGCGGCCTCTGTTTTTAGGCTGGTTCCCAGGTTAGAGACAGGCATTGATAGTGGCTCTGAGAACGTGTGGTAGATAGGTAGACAGGGACAGAGACAGAGAGAGAGAGAGAGAGAGAGCTCTTTTAGCCCTAAACCAAGATCTATGTCACTGGCAAGTACATTTCTGTCAGCTCTTTTTTACTGCATTCTCCGAAGAAAGTTGTGCGAGTGCGTAGGAACTTGTTTAAGGGAAATTTAAGCGGGCAGATCTCTGACATCAAATTTAATTGTGGCAGTGAAACCTGCTGTGAAACAAACCCAAGCCAAACCGTAATAATTTCAAGTATCTTTTTAAATTATAGTTTTTTTTGTTGTTTCTTTTTTTTTGCAAATATGTATGCATATTATTAATGAAACTTTGTCTCGTGTTGTTTTGGGCTTTTCTTTTGCCGGAGCTCAAATCATATTTTATTTAGGCCACGATGCGGTCGCCAAGGCTCTCCGTTCCGTTCCATTCCGTTCAATTCAAATTATTTGGCAAGTGCGCGCACGCGTCGAACATTTCAAATTTTTAGCGGCAGACTGCGTCTGCGAACCGAACAAATAACCCACAAAAATAAAGCGAATCAAAACAAAAGTTGACTTAATTTGCCTTTGGGATGCACTGGCCATTTGTAAAATGACTTTGTCCGACCGAATAACCATTTTTATGAGCGGAAAATCAATTAGGCATTATAAAATGCATAAATCGTACAAGTTGTTGGCCCACAAGCACGCGCCAGAAACAGTTAAGACACACAAATAGTGGCTGGTTGGAAACTAAAATTTGGAGTTGGATTTGGAATGCGGGAGCAATCAGTGACATCGAAAAGGTGACACCAATCGGATTTTATCGATTGGGAAATCAATGTTTAACAGCATCAATATTTGAATTGATTCTAACTTGAACGATTCTCACAGAGATTGTTTCAGTTTTCTCCGGAAATGAAATTTGGGTAGCTAACAAAAATAAAAACTTTCTAGATCAGCTATAGTTTCAATTTCCTTTTCTTTGCCGATTCTCTGATCAAAACCTGCAAAGATCTATCCCTTCTAAACTGATGTGAACGACACAACTACCAGTCTACCGTTTACTTTAGATAGCCTCTTTTGTCGTTGAAGCCTTTCCTTAGTTGAGTTCCCCCATCACGTTCGATTAGTTGTCAGACCTGACATTTAGCATGTGTCCGATCTCTAATGCATTCAATGGCCCCCCGAGTAGAAGGAACGAGCGAAACATTTAGGAGATTAAGTTGTTTCATTTATTTAAGTGTTAGTGCCATATTTATGCAATTCTTGAAAGTTTGCGGACGTCGGACTCAAGGCATTCGTTTGTATCCCAATTTCCGATTGCGGCTCGGCGGTGGCGGTGGCCTTGGCCAAATTGCCACCCATGACAACGAAGCCAATGCCGGCGCCAGCCTTGTAGCTCAACTCGTGGTATCCGGCCTCGTCGTAGTAGGAGTACTTCCCCAAGACATTGCCCGCCTCATCGGTGCGCTGGGCATGCGACATCTGGTGGGTGCTGAAGTCGAAGCTGGGTGCGGGCTGTTGGAAGCTATTTGGATTTGGATTGGTATTGAGATTGAGATTGGGACTGGGATACGTCTGATAGCCTCTGCTCAGGGATGATGTGGCCACACTGTCTGCTGTTGGGTGGCTGTTGTAGCTGCTCCCGGCGGTTGGGGATTCCCTGTACCTCAGCGATTGCTGCACGAACTGCAGGGGACCAGAGAGCTCTAGGGAATTGATTGGACCGGCTGCCTGTCCATATTTGGGGGACAAGACGCTCCTGCCTGCCCTGTCGATATCCGTGTTGTACGAGTACCCATGGCCGTTGAACTGCATGTAGACCTGGGCTCCATGCACACAGGCTAGTCCCAACAATCCGAGCTGGAGGAGCAGCAAATGACACTTCATCTTTCAGCAAACTTCGGGGCAAAACTAGGCCCAGAGCTGGCTAAGACTGGGGTTATATGTTGGCCCAAAGCAACCGCAGACTTTGGCTCCAACCTGCTTATGTCAGGGTATCGGAATATCCACGGGTATCGCATAACCCAAAGCAGCTATAGATAGTCTCAGAGAAGCAGATGCAGATGCAGATGCAGATACAGATATATTATGTATTCCGCTTTAAATACTGTTACAGTTTCCATGTTGCAGGCATTGCAGGGTGAACGGTTGCATTGGCATTCAGCCCAGTTATCGGTTACTTAACGCTGATTGATCACTTGATCACTTATGGCTACCACTACGAACTAGCACTACAAGTATCCAAGGAGGAATAGGAGGATGATCATCTAGTGCTCCCTGGAGGCAGCCAGATCGGCGATCTCGTCCTGCCGCAGTGCCTCCGAGGGCGACAGCCCGACACGTCCGCCCAGCGGAACAATGTCGATGTTCTGGACGTGGGCCCTCACACTCTGCCCCGGCGGCAAGCCCACATACCACTTGCCCACGTTCTTGATCACCGTGGAGTCGCGATGCCGCTGCACCCACTCCCGGTCGCGGTCGATCTCCAGGATGCGATGGTTGGCAGTGACCAAAGGAGGCAGGGAGCTGCCCACGTCGTCGTCGTTGAGGTTGTAGTTGTCGCCAGGGCCGCTGATGGCACTGCCAGTGCCTCCTCCTCCTCCTCCGCCAGTGGGTGGTAGATAGCCAAGGCTAGAGTCTCCTTCACTGGAGGCTGATCCTCCCCTTCGTGTGCTTCCCCCTCCCCCTCCACCTCCTCCTCCTCCTCTTTCTGAGCTTCCACCCCCGCTACCGCCACTGAATCTATTCCGATTTCTTGTTCCGCTGGCATTAATTCGGGTGGAAGCACCGGCCCCCTGTCGTGTGGCACCACCTCCCACTGAGCTACCACCGCCTGTTCGCGTGCCACCTCTTCCACCTGCGCCTCCCACTGCTCCTCCTCTTTCTGCATCGTATCTGGTGCTGCCTCTTTGGGAGCTTCCTGCTGGATACCCCCGACGATCTTCTTTACCCCTGAAAGAGCTGGAACCACTGGAGCTGCTGCTGAGACCGATATCATCATCCTGATTGCCACCACCATTATCATCGAGTCCCAGATTGTTCTCCGCTGCTCCATCTCCATCGGCAGCCTCCCCCTCATCTCTGACTCCTGCTCCTCCTCCCCCCCTGTTTCCTCCACTGGGTTTCAGATAATCTGTGGCACCTGTTCGGCTACCAGCACGTCCTCTGCCACCGCCCACTCCTGCTCCACTTGGCACAGAGCCACTCCCACCGGAAGCACTACCAGTAGCCACACCCAATCCCCCACCTGCACCCCTTCCAAAGTCATTGGCCAACCGGAAGTCCGTGTCCGCCAGCCGGAAATCAGCCACCGAGGGATTTATGTGCGTGCCCGGACCAATGCGATTGTGCACCACCCGATAGCCAATGCCCGCACCTGCGATATACTCCACCGTCCGCTGCACGCCCTTGTCGTCGAGGAAGGAGTAGGTGCCGCGCACCAGGCCATCCGGGGCACGACTCTCCGCACGACGGTGATCCGGTCCGGCGGCAATCAGCTTGTAGCTACCCGCTGGGCCCCTTTGCACGGACATCTTGCCGCGAGTCCTGGGCGGGGCCTTGTACAGGGGACTGGAGTAGGCCACGCTGGAGGGGTTGTCGGGCACGGCATTGGAGATCTCGAACCCAGTGCCGGCTCCAGCGGCATAGCGCACACTATGACGCTCACCCACATCATCCAGGTAGGAATAGAGACCTAATGAAAGACAGAGAGAAAGAGAGAGACATGATTAAAGAGGTTTTTTCTTCTCGAATCAGAAGGAAGACTCACCCCTGATCCTATTTCCGGAATCATTCTCCTCGCTCCGCGACTGGTCCGGAGTGCGGAAGCTGAAGCTGTACGAGGGATCATCGAACGGGTCGGCAAGGGGATCGTCTGGGCTACCCCGGGGCCGAACCGGATACTGGGCCAAATCCATTTTCCGATGAATCTTCGGTCCATTCACGCGAAATCTGTGTGAGAATTGGGAGATTAATAAGCTGTCGACTACAATGACTGATCCTCCTCCTTCTTTTCTCCCCCCACCCCGCGCGCGAGAGATTGGGTAAACCCGGAGAGCGGAAGCCAATTGAAATCGCACGTCTGTTGCTCCCATAAGCACTGCAATTTCAATCAGATCTAATCTGGACATGGCGTGGCACGTCATTACTTTGATTACCACATCTGGGGGCTCGAGTCTGTCTGTCCAGGGAATCGCTCCATTCAGAATCATTGCTATCGCTGAGCATCTGTGATCTGTTGTTTGCACTACCACTACCCTGTACTTCTATTCGAGCAGAAGGGGTGTATTGTGCAGGTAAATGACATGCGAAGTGTTCATCTAGTTGTCTGTTTGGCAACTGGATATCTCAGATGAGAGAGGATTAAGGATAAATCCTTGCCCTTACAATGATAAAAGCGTTGTTTCAAGAGAGATCACAAAGACTTCCCTTAATCATTAATAACAACATGTAAGTAGCAGATAGTCGGATCCCTCGACTCTGGGAGTTTTTACTCGCTTTTTTTTTTGCCGAAACTTTCAGCCAGTCAATTTGTTAACAGCTTTTTGTTTCCCCCGTTTGCCGGAGATTGCAAAAAACAATCACATCTCACATCAACAAAAACAGCGGCAGGCTAATGGAAAAACGTTTAGGCAACAGCAAAAAAAAAAAACCGTCCAATGTGTTAGAACCGTTTCAGCTTTGTCTTCGACTTCGACTTGGAGATGGAGTTGGGCTCGGTTCAGTTCGGCTTCGCTTCAGTGGTCACCGCCTGCCGCCAACCGCAGATCCATACATACACACCTACATATATGTATGAATGAGGATGAGCTGGGGTCGGGTCGGATCGGATCGGGCCAGACACACAGATAACTCACTTTGTGCTTAAACTAGCTCTACCGCTGCGGCTACCGCACTTTGCCCCTACCATCTGCATGGTACACGATCTACGATGTGTAGCATGTCTTCGTTTACTCACCCACGTGGTCCGGCCGTATAGACGGTCTCTTCGATCTGGCCGCTCGCTGGACTACGCGAACCATAACGACCTCGCACCGTGTTGTCTGGAGTGCCCGAGGCGCTGTGATAGTAGCCCCCAATGTCATCATTTGCATGTCTGCGGTCGGTCGGTCCGATCGATGGTAGTATCCACAGTAGCAGTAGCAGTAGTAAAGGCAGTATCCAAAAGCGGCGAGTAATTGCGTTGCCCCCATGCGTGGCAGGAGTCGTAGCAGGGTAGCAGATGTGCGAAATGGGAGGGGAACGACGGAAATGTGTTATTGTGGCGATTGCAAAATGCTTGAGGCGTTAAAAAAGGTGTTAAAAATCTTAAAATTTACTCGAGTGTGTGATGGTAAAAGGTAAGACATCATTGAACGATTAGATGATTTGTTAGATCTATGATCCATGCCCATGATCCAGAAAAAAGTAATTGAGATGCAGTACTTTTTCGGGGTGTGCTATATGTCGAGGGTAAATCATTGAGGAACTGCATTACCACCAATAAATGGATACCATGTGAACATATCTTGAGGATATCTTAATTGCGGAATAAATGTTAGATCATTCGTCATAGTATAACCTAAAATGCTGCTATTGGAAACAGCATATACTCTAAGGATAACATTTCATGAGGGCTTTTCTTTATGAAATTTATCCAAAATTATAGCTGTATCAAGATTTGTAGAGATTTTTAGATAGAAAACATAAACAGCTACAGGCAGAAAGTGAGCTCAGATTATAATGAAATCGGGGCATCCTATCAAATGTACTTTTTTCCAAGTATATTAAAGGCATACATTTAATACAAAATTAAAAAAAAATAAAAAAACTGCAATCTTTTAAAACATATTGATCCTGGCATATAACATTTTGTCTCTTTTAGATTCGTATCCATTCAAATTCTTTTTCAAACCACTTTTTCTTTGAATTAAAAAAAAATAACAAAACAAAAAGTCCTTTACTCAATTAAATGGAAAGGGTGCAACTCATTCATGCAATTATTTGTCACAGTACCGAAACTGAAAAGATCCATCCTCGTTGATGGTATTGTATTCGATTTCAGCACTCGCCGGATCTGCAAAGTATCCCAGGAGTGCGCATAGAAACCAAAGCATATGCAGATGAAGCATCTTCGCTGCCGAACACTCGACTCCTCAATCAAGATTGGATTGTGAGAGATTCAAACGAGCATCCTGTCCCAGGGAACAGGAAGAGTCACAAGCACAAATCACCAGGCGAATGTCTGCTACGATGTCTGGACCGATACGAATCCGATTCCGATCTCGACTGGGACTCTCTCTCTATGGAGACTATGGAGACTATGGAGACGATGATACAGTGAGCAGGCGGCAAGAACAACGCGACGACGACGACTGATGCGCCCCATCGTTAGACCTTCGTATTTAAATACGATTCTCAGGCGAGGCAGCCAACGGTGGCAGCACAGCACAGTACATCAGCGGTTCGTGTTGCCTCTGCTGCTGCCACTTGTCTCACCTGACCACCCACCGAACCCCGAAACATTAGCCACGAAACACCAGGCAGCAGAGTGGAAGCCACGAAGATGAAACAGCAGCATTTGTGTGCAAATTGCGTTGCAAGAAATGTGGCTTTCCCCGCCCCCACCACACACCCTTCTAAGAAAGGACAGGAGTGGAATGGAGAGGGGAGGACAAGAGAGGAGAGGAGCAGCAGTGGCAGTGGCAGTGTGGCAGTGTGGCAGGGGCAGGTGAGAGAATTTGTTCTAATGACGGACACGCAAGTGTTGTTGTGGCAGCTGAACGACTACGACGAGAGCAGTGGCTGTTGTTGTTTATTCTTGTGGCAGTCCAGGCTCCTTGTTCAGTAAATTGCAACAAGAACGGGAGAATATGGGCTGGAATGGGAAATGGCGAATACAGAATGGCGAATGGCGAATGGAAAATGGAAAATCGTGCGCGCAACTGCCTGTCAATTAGCTCACGTTGTTCCCTGAGACCCACCCTGTTGAGAGAGAGAGAGAGAGAGAGAGAGAGTCAGAGTCAGAGTCAGAGTCAGAGACAGAGAGCTCTTCCTGCCGTTGACATCCCCACCCAGAGATGGATCTATGGCCGAGCATTCTAGCAGCTGCCATTGCATTGAACTTCAGTCGAGTCGAGGATCAGAGAGAGGCGAAATATTCAATTTGGCAGCGGGCACCGTTAGGTGGCCGGGGCTGGGACTGGGACTGTGTGGCGATTACGAATTCGATCCGCTCCGAGTCTAGGTCAAAGTCTTAGCTGCAATTTGCTGCGGCAGCGGTCAGCGGCATTGCATCATGCAATTAAAGGCAATTACCTACCAGCCAAAGCCACAGCCAGAGCCACAGTTTTCGATGAGCTATGTACGCCCGCTACGAAAGCGACACAATTTCCGCCTAGGATGTGCCAAAGCCTCCAAAAGTTCTCGGTGCTTTTTAATGAACCATAATTAGTATGTAGCCGCTTCCAAGTACAGTTATTGGCCATTGTTCTGGATGCTCCTCTCTCTCTCTTCTCTTGTCCGATTCCGAGTCCGAGTGCGGGACCACCTCCTCCTCCGCTGATTAGAACGAAAGACTCAAGGCACAAACTTCGGACCGCTTCGCTGATTATGATGACAAAGACTTGGTTTTGGCTTTACGGCCAACAAACCACCACCAACTACCGCCTATGATAATCTTTATGATCTTTATGTTACGGTTTCCAGGCATATGCAAATTTTGACCGAATGCGGAAGACTTTTGCGGTTTCAGTTCTGGGCCGTTTATTGGTTAATTGTTCAGTCAAATGGAGCGGGTGCGCTTGATATTTGAATTGAAAATAATGGAATGGATACCCGATACGATCGGGGAGCCGCAATAACATCACTAGCAGCAGTGAGATGCTGCCAATGACCATGTGTTCATCGTAAGCATGTGGTCGACTTTGGCTTTAAGGACAAGTTTCTAACGATTTGGAGGCAACTGCACGCATGGGAAATGTGCAACCAGTTGTGGCAGGCAGTCGGACAACTTGCCATTGAACCACATACCCATAGAGCAAAACTGGAATCTCATATACGTTTCACTCACCCAGACGACGGATCATAGAGGTGACCAGCCGCCAGCAGCAGACAGCAGCAGCCAGCAGCCAAAAGCCGCCATCCTGTGAACGAAAGTGAAAATGCTTTCGTTTTCATTTGAGCTCCTCTGGCGGCGGCATTCATTTGACAGCAGCCCAGGGGCTCAGATCTGTTCAGCTCCTCCGTTGTTTCAACCATTAATCAATCTTTTGCCATGAAAATTACACAACTTTTATATATCTTGTGTGTGGTGGTTATCACATCGATCGGTGTGATCGATGCCGTGGGCTATATAATACGCTTCGAGACGAAGAAGTCGCGCTGTCTGAATCCTCCTAGGACCGCCCGCAAGGTAGAGTCCGTGATCACGCACTGCCAGGATGAGGTGAAGACAAAACTAGTCAATGGTGGGTGCAGAAATCAGGGAATCCTCTCACACCCTAATGGACTTATTGCCTCCACAGAAGCCTATGAAATACTGAAAGAGCAGGTGTCACAGGATCAGCCCCGCATCGATCCCAACGATGATACCATCGACTATATGTGGCCCTCTGTTCCCAGCGGATCTTCAGGCATTGAACTGGATCATCCACCCACTGGGCCATTAAATGCCAGCCACTACGAGTATATATTGTTCGATGAGCCCGAACCTCATCGCCGAATGGCGCGTCTAATGAAGAACATCCGACGCCTGGATGGGGCACGTTCGGACATATATCACCCGACTCTGGTGCCGCTGGAGGACAAGCGTATAGCGGGGGTAAGTGATACTCCCCCTATCACAGAGATCTTCAGGGGCACCTGGAGAGCCATCTTCAAGTGTTAATGAAATGCAAGCCAACGCTCAATTAAGTTCAATGGCAGCTCAAAGAAAAACAATATGGCCAGAGAATAATCACTACTCCCCTCCCCACCCCCCCTTGCCCACTCACCGCCCATGTTAAAGTCAGGGTTAATAGACAATTGAAAGAAAAGCGCTAGGCCGCAGTTGCCACTGCATTTTCATTGCATTTTCAGTTCCATTCATAATCACACGCCTCCCAGCCTCAGGTCTCGGATCTCAGGTTTTTCACACTGTAAAGCGCACTTAATACACATTAGCTGCTGGATTTTATGCATCAGCAAATTGAATGGCTGCCATTCGTTTTCATCATCGTTTTCCCCCAATCCTCTTTAGTGTCTGCTGCACTGCGTCTATGCCAAGAACCATGCCATCGATCATATGGGCTGGCCCACACTGGACGGACTGGTGCAATTCTACTCGGAGGGCGTCCACGAGCACGGCTTCTTTATGGCCACCCTGCGCTCGGTGAATCTCTGCCTGCGGGCCATGACCACCAAGTACCGTGTCAATCGCCAGGCGTTGCCGCAGAAAGGTGAAAGCTGCGATCTGGCTTTCGACGTCTTCGACTGCATATCGGACCAAATTACAGGCTATTGCCTTGATCAGTATAGCCGGTATTAGTATTAGCCTGTGTGTGTTTCTGTATATACATGTGTGTGGCGTGTGTCAATAAAATGTTTAGTGCAAATCCAATTGCAAGCTACGACCATCCCATACCATGGTTGCGGCACTTTTTTTTAACTTGTTTTTTTGTTTTTTTTAAATGAATATTTTTTATTTATTATTAGAAATCAGTTATACCTTAACAATGGCTATTACTACTTATCTTAAGAGTTTAATAGTTCGATATATACATACACGTGTACATTTTAATAAGATGATTTTGTTTTTGTATTATTTAGCAAATTTGTTTCTATTTGTAAGTCAGTACGAGTCAGTAATCCTCTAACTGCTTCATTTGGATGATTAAACAATCTATCATTGTATCGACTACTGTGATGGTACTTGATCTTCAGTTTTAGGAATGTGGAGTTCGTTTTCAAGCATTGAAGTCCGAACAAACCAAGGAGCACCGGTCATCGCCCTTAAGAGTTTTCCCTTGCCTTGCTGCACATCCCCAGACTTTCTGGGTAGAAAAAACTTTTTTGGCTTATTTTTCCAGCTTGTGTAGTAAGAAAATCGAATTAAGTCGAGTATATCCGAACGTTTCAAAACGGAAAAATATATGATACGATCAAATCCACCTGACGTCTGGGTCAAAGGAGGTGGAAGCTCCAATTCGACTTTATTTATTTTTTGCATCATGAGATTTTACTAATACTCGTTAGGTTAGGTTAGGTTAACCCGGACGGCCTCAGCAGGAACGAGTTATATTGGCTCTATATTATTCATATAGATTTGAATTTAGGGCAATTCCCGGATTGAATCATGATATTTTTTGGATTTTATAAACAAATTGCTAACACAACAGGTGAAAATTTGCCACACGGTATCTACATGTAAGATATACGCCATGGTGGCTCCACCTGGTTTCCCTTTGTTAATTGTGTCGTACGGGAAAAAAAATAAAATAAGTTCATTCTTTGGATTAAAGTTCTGAATTTAATAAAAAGCGGGATAGAGAAATGCCATGAAAAAAAAGTGTTTGTAATGGAAAAAAAATAATTTATTTTGTGTTCGTTTTTGTTGACAAGTTTTTTTAACAACCTTACTTTGTAAACAATCCAATAAGACTGAGTACTTAAAATAAGCATAACTTTTAGAACATTGATTCATCAATCGGATTAAATTATGTGTTCAGTGGTGAGGTTCCTATCTAGCTAGTAAGATTTAACCGAATATCAAAATTGGAAATTTGATTTCCAATCGTGGACAGAGAGCGAATAACCCATTGTCGACCATTGGGTATTCAAATACACTCCACGAAAATTATGCAACTTGAGGAATAATAGCGCAGTTCAGGCTAAAGATAACGTCGTAATTTTCTTTATTTTTTATTAGAGTAAAAGGACGCGTCTACAAAACAGTCCACAAACAGTATTATTTTCCGCGCCTTCACTCAATTTTGTCATCTATTTAAATAAAGAGGGGTTAAGTGGGTTAAGTTGGAAAAAACGTGCGCACCAGGGTGCCCGTTTACGGTCTGTTATATACTTTTTCGGTATATTTTGATATATGAGGCGATATATTTCGGTATATTTCTGAAGGTCAGACGGTATATCTTATCGCGTCACACTGTCGCTCATCCCTATAAAAAAGTTTTGGCTGTAAAAACGTAAATAAGTTTAAATTTTTTCTATTTAGGGATTCAAAGTGCAAAATTAATCGCAAGTGTAGCCTATAATACTCTGTAGTGTATGTGTCTGTCCCAGTTTTGTGAAAAGTCGTGTGCTTGAGGTGGTCTTCACCTTTTCCCTTGCATTCGCGTTTCGATCATGTGAAATTCCTGGAATTTGAGTCCAGTGGAGTTCCCATTAACTGTCAACCGCGTGGTCAACCATTCTGGGGAGTCAGTGAAGTTCCCCGGACTCCATAATGCATTTTAGCCTTTTTTCATGGCCCTGGCGAAGGACTGTTCTTATATAATACAAGTGCAGGTGGGCGGTGGACCCTCAATATGCGCTTGCGCCTGCTAATCGCATGAAAAGTGAAATTTCCCAACGATTTTTCTGCTGTCGCTCGCTATCGGTGCAGCTTTTGTTGCCGCCTACAAAAGGCTACGTCACATGTGATTTTGTAAAAAAGAATTTCGTGTCTGCTGCATCGATGACGCAATAATTGTGCGTTCCGTTCCCATTCCAATTGCCGCGTGTGCTTTTTTCTACGCTCGCGTTTTGTGAATCATCAATCAACTCGAAGAAGAAAGCGCGCGGCACAGTTAGCTTTTGCTGTGCGTGAGAAAAGGAGGAGGGTTAACATAACAAGTTGTTGCCCTCATTTTTGTTGGTTATTGCCAGCTAAAAAAATAGCTCTATGGCTCTCAAACCTATGATAAGAACGGTATGATAGTCCCAGACCAGCGCATACTTGCAGTTCTGCCTCTCTCTCTTGTGCAGCTTGTTCCGGCATTTGAGCTTCACGCTTGCTAACTCTCTCGCTCAGTGTACCTGCACTCACTGAAAGAACTGTTAGGACTATAGTGAGAGCTCTTTCGAAGAACGTCACTTCTTGCTCTCTTTTTATTTCTCTTTCGGCTGTTTCTTCAACTCCCTTTGGCCTTCCACTTCTTCTTCTACTATGGCCAGCTGTGCGTCGGAGGGGGCTCGTCTAGTTGGACCCCTCAATGAAATGCAGTTGCAGGGTGGTTTCTGTCCCCGCTAAGTGGAGACTCTCTCCTTATCGATTGCGTTTCTGGAATTCCGCACCTTTGAAGCCCATCTGAATTGATAAACCAATGCCGATAGACCAAGCGCGTGTATGAACTTGAAAATGTTATTGATTAGTCGGGGAGGAGGTAATCGATACACTTTTTATTATTAACCAGAAGAATGTACGTGGTTTTGTATTTGTTCCCCTCCCACATAGCCTGTGTGGGCGGCTCTGTCGAAAAGGCGGCCGGCTGACGAGCGGGCGGACTTTTGTTTGTTGTAAACAAAATTCTGCCTATAAATAGGGAAAGAGGCCAGAGGAGATACAGGGGAACAGACCAGAAGAAAGATGGAGACGAACGAACCCATGAGATAAGTTAAGGAACTTGTGTGTGCGATACCTGGATTGTTATCAGCAGACTGGCCATACCCCCTTTTCCTTGAGCTACAGAGCCGTTCGTGCACCCGCACACACAGATGCATTGTTTTGCAGTGTCATGTGCCCGTTTTTTTCTGTTTTCGTTTGTGTGTGTTTTTATCACACGCTCTCTGTTTTCCTTTCCTTCCGTTCGCTTTTGACGAAAGAAAACGCAAAACGAGAAGAGGCAGCCGACAAATTCGATTTCTAAAATGTATCTCCCTCTCGGTGGGCCCCGACTGTTCGCAGTCGACGCGCAGCACTCAACACGAACAAACGTATCTGTCAGATACGCCGTGACGAGTATATATATTCGGTTGGTTTTTTTGGGAGCAGTCCGCATACAGTATTTCATGCGTACATATAATCGTATATTGGTTTATTCGGTCTACTCCCCAAGGCAGTGTATAATTAGTCGGACGAAAGTAATATTTGAATGAATTATCCGCGGGCCCGTACGCCGTCGAGTCACGCTCCAAATGGGGCGGATGGGGGGCGGTGGCAAGTGCAAACTCATCGCTCTCGCTGGCAGTGGAGTGTTATTTCACACCAATTAGCATCGGATCGGGAGGCATCATCTTCGGGGCACCGCATAATATTCATCTATATTTCTACTCTCACGCGATTATTTTTGTTTGCCTTCTTTCTGCTTTTTTCACTTATGTAATAATGTTTTCGTAACCAAAGCGGCGACGCCAGCAGCGAGCGGCGGCGTCAACGCTCATTTCTAAGCAGAATATAATTGCAAGAAACAAAACAATTTGTGAAAAATGCCACCACAAAACAAGCAAGTAGATAAATAACGGCACTTAAGGAACGTGCAAAAAAGCGATGAAAATTGAATTCTCTGTGTTTCCGTGCACAAACACAGATGTTATCTATATGCACATACGTACATTCGTGTTTGCTAGATCTGTTTTGTAATCGAAACGAAACGAAACGAATCGAACCGAATCGAAGTGCCTGGCCTGCACTTTCAAATACTTCACATTGACCACCGCTTCAAACCGGTTTAACCGATCACTCCAATCGTTTTGTAATCGCTCCGCCAGGCGGCATTGTCAAAATTGTCTGGCGAGGCAGGAGACGAGACCCTCCTCCTTGTATGATAAGAGCATGTGACCCGGGCGCCGGGCCCCGGGCCCCGCCTTCCTTACTATTCGAATTTTGATTTCCATTTCCCATTTTGTATGGATTTATTTTCGCATAAAGCAGCTGATTAGACCTCAAATATTCAATTACGACATCCACGCACACGCTGCCTTATCAATATTTCATTAATAATATGACAATATTACGGAGGTCTGCGACAACATCCACCGTTCGCTGATAATACTGTCTGCGTGGCCTGATCTGGATCCAGAAAGAATCTACTTTATATAAATATGGCGGTGTTACGTTACTCTCCTATTTGGCCATACGTTTAGTCATGATTCGCAAGTACTATATTTATTATGCCTCACGGCCGACCTCGGGACATTCACATTTGACGTTATCTTTCTCTACCTTTCCCGTTGCCGTTGCCGTTGCCGTTGGCTTGCCCCTTGTCCGTAAACCCGTTTCCAAAAAAAAAGCAGGTGAATGCTCACGATGAGCAAACAAACGTTCGTTTTATTTAACAGGCAAATATTCCGAAAGACTGATTAAGTTGAAAACGAAATAAAACTGCGCAAAAAGCGGCCGCTACATTCTCTCTCCTTTGAGAAGTATATAAGCCCATTTAACCATTTCACCATTCCCCATTTCGCATTCCCGTTCCCTAAACAGAAAAGGGGCAAAGTATCTTTCTTTATTGCTCAGTATTTCTTGGCTGGTTATCAAAAAGACGAAGGCCCACCCCAAAAAAAAGGCAGCCCGCGGCAGAGTTTGACGTCATAGTCGTAGAAACAGCAGAGTCAGCCGCTGGCCAGCGATCGTTGTCAGCTTGTCAGCGTCACGTGTGAGCTGCCCGAGTTTCCATTACCATTCCATATGTGAGGGCTATGGGGTCTACGAGTCGTCTAGCCGCAGAACCAGACTCATATGTAAATTTCCCCAATGCTCTCGTGTGCTGCTCCACAACTTGCTTTGTGCGTGAATTTCATAAGAGACCGACAAGTCGCTGGGCTAGCAACAAGTATTCATTGGCTTTTTATCGTTGGATCGGCTGTGTGACACAGTTAGAGCATGACCATGACGTACTCGTACAAAAACTACTCTTCGGGGCAACCTAGCCTTATCTTATCAGACTTACAGCAGCCAGACAGAGGCTGATTGCTGATATGGGGGTGGGCTGCTTCTACGTGCCTTGTTTGTCAACAAATAAAGGCAACAAGGCAATCGATTAATCAGTTGGGAAATATCTGTATTTTTATAATAATGATTCCCTTCTATTTCACTCCATTTTCAGTTATATTTTGTAAAGCTACAAAAATGCATAGAGCCCACACAGCCTTCAGTCTGGCTTTGTCGCCAATGGCGCACAAGAACTTTGCCACATGGCTGTTCAAGAGCGGCACCAGCCAAAAGGTAAGCTCTAGTGGATATCCAAGAATCCAATACTAATATTCCATTACAGGTGGCCAAGGCGACAGCAGCCGCCGCTGTGCGTACCTACAACTCGGCTGCTGCCGAGCCCTTTGCCAATGGCAGCACGGCCACCTATGTGGAGGAGATGTACAACGCCTGGCTGCGTGACCCCGCCTCTGTGCATACAGTAAGTGACTGGTAGAGCCCGCGGGCATCATAAATTCTCATGGACTCTTTGCTCTCTTTGCTTTCGCAGTCCTGGGATGCCTACTTCCGCAGCAACACGTACACCAGCCCACCCAATCTGGCGCCCGTGCAGGCCAACACCTTGCCTTTGACGGCCTTCAGTCTGGGTGGCGGTGCCGTGGCCGGAGCTGCCCCCGACTCCAAGACCATCGACGACCATCTGGCCGTGCAGGCCATCATCAGGAGCTACCAGGTACGTCGGATCGTGCTGACCTTCGTCGATCCACCTCACAGTTGAGATTGCAGCAGCCGCCACAGCGCAACCGCTAGAGGCACAGTGAAACGTATTCGCTGGCGTCGCTTTTTGTTTCGTTTTAGGTTCATTTGAATGTTTATGTTTATGGATTATTAGAGAGTTGCCTCAACCACCCCCCACACCCATCCTCTGTTATGTGTGTTCATTTTGTGCATATCTATCCCCAGACTCCAGAATCCAAAGTCCAGATCATTCCGAATATCCGGTACACAAAGTAGTAGCATCTAGCTTAGCTCCCCCCCACCACCACCGCCCCACAATCCACAAAACCATCCATGCGATATTGATTTTTGATTTAGCTGGTAGTGTTGTAAGATGTGTTCTATGTGGGGATATAATATAAATATGTATATTCGCACATACATTCCATAAAGTATTGTATTCCATTGAGGAGCACATGTTAATGAGTAGTTTTGGCCTTTCTGTTCCCATCATTTCCATTGATTTATTGTATCTTTGGGCTCTCATTCCAGTAGTTTTCGTTTAGGTCTAGATCCTAACATTTTCATAAACATTGATCATTATTATGTTTAGTTTTTAGTAAATGGCGGGGTTACACGGATACGGTGGTTGATGTGAGAAGAAGAGCTAAGAACACTGAATGCCAGAGAGAAAAAGTTATGATCGTTTTAGTTTGAACCCTCTGTTGATTTGTAGATGATTTTGTATAGTATCTCGACACACGATTACCTACTGCTCCTCCGTTATACACCATCATATAATCAATCAATCAATCTATATCTATGATATGTACGCACCATATATAGTCACGTGGTCATTTGGCATCTGAAGTGGATCCGCTTGGAATCTTAACGCGCGAAAAAACCGTTTGCAAGGATGGTCTAGCACGTCGTGCTAACGAAGATGTGCTACGGCAGCACTCTGGGTTTTTGTTTGGTAAATTCTCTTTTACAAAACTCTCCCTCTCTCCCTCATCTAACCACCAAAGTTGCACTATACCCAACCGCACCCACTATCGAAAACCCCATCCACAGTTCATCCACACTTAAACCACAAACACCTCTAAAAAAAAAAAAAAACATATCTTTGAAAAGTGCTTTTCAATTAACATTTAACGGAAGAGAATGTTAAGTGAAATTCGGAGTTGATGAAATCAGGGAATCCAATCCAATCCAATTCAATCCAATCAGGGAATACGAACTACATATGTATGTAGTATATGTAGATCCATTTCCACTTTTATACTAGGTTATAAGTTAGCAACAAGCAAAAGTTTTGCGTTTAGTTCTGGTTTAAGTGGTATGAGTTCCGTACCGAATAAGTGTAAGTAATATATCCTTTGGTGTATGGCTTTCTCTCACAGTACAAAAGTTACTCTATCCTTTTCGCTCTCTCACCCTTTCCACGTCAAGTCACGCCACGCCACGTCACTCTCTCTCTCTCTCTCTCTCTCTCTCTCTCTGTCTCTCTCTTTCTCTGTTCTTTTTGTGCACCCTGTTGTTCGCTGCGTTCCGTTCCGTTCCTGTTGAATTGATTAACAATCCTCCTCCAACCTCCGATCCAAGACGATCCATACCCACACCCACAGCCACATCCCGCCCGTAATCCATAGCTACAGCCCCATTGTTCCGTCCAAACTACTGGAACCCACTGGATGAAGGTCTCTTGTGGGCAGCTTTTAGTGTCTCGCTTTAATTTGTGTTTGTTTGTTTGTTAAGTTTATAAATACGATACGTACTCTTTGCCAGTCTACAATTTATAATTGATTTTTATTTTCTTTTCCATTTATTTTTATATATATAACCCAAACGCTTCCTAACCGCTAAATGTAACAAAAATCGAACCAAACCGAAAACTAAAACAAAACTGCAATCAAAACTCAAAAACCCCCAAAAAAACAAAACAAATCAATCGCAAAAACAACAACAAAACGTTAAAACAAAAAATTCCAAATTCTCTCTCTCTCTTTTTGTATCAATTATCGATGTGTGTGTATTGTGTGTGAAAATCTAAACGAAATCCGAACAAACATTGTTAATACTACCAAAAAACCAAAAAAAAAAAACCCACCAACCCACACACACACCACACAACATACACAACCACAACCACAACCAAACCCAACCGACAATACTCACACACGTTAGATCCGAGGACATAATATTGCTCACCTCGATCCACTCGAAATTAATTCACCAGAATTGCCTGGCAACTCCTCGACGAAATCCATTTACGCTAATTTCAGTTTCGGTAAGTAAACGTCCTCCTCCTTCCCCCCCACTCCCGTCCCCTATCGAGCTTGTGGTCAGAAATCCACTCCCTGAAACCCCATTTTCAGTTACCGTTTTTAAACTCTATTTTGTGTTGTAAATACCCCCAATGTCCAGTGTCCTGTGTCCTGTGTCCTGTATGTTTAGTCCTTAAGTCCTCCCACAAGAAATACCATATGCAATTACGAGTACTACTGTACGTTGTGACGTAGTGACGTTTTCTATCTTTCTCACGCATACACGATATACTCCTCCTTGACATCAAAATCGACCTCACCTCTAAAAAAAAAATGTACCAAAAATGATATATAGAACCAAGTAAATATGCGCCTATATATTACTACTATTCTACTATATAATATATACTTATACATATATTGCCAAAACAATTTGTGTTACATTTCTATTGTTAATTTTATATGTGATTTGTTGTTGCTTGACTGTCGTGACAAAAAGTTACAAAAATATATACATACCTACTTAGTCCTCTCTACTTATAAGAATGTCACGTATAGATCATAGATTGCATGCTAGTATTGTTTATTGAAATTTGATTAAAGTGAAGTGAAGCAAATCCAAAGGGGGGGAAAAAAGGCATCGATTGATAATAGTCTGATTGTCGGAGGGACGGGGGATTATCAACCAATCAAATTTAAGTTTTTCTAATGCATGTCGTGTCTCCAGCTATTATCGAATAAATGAGAACCAGTTGAGAGATTCCATGTTAAGAGCATGTTGATGAGCATCTATCTATCTGTCTGTACCCCCCGCCCTATATACACCCCCACTACAATATATATTGTACATACATACTTTATCTAGAAGCAACAAATCATTACACTCCGAATTTCAACCCAAAACATTTGCCGCCTACAAATTACTAACCCCCCCAAATAAACAACAAACAAAAAAGTCAGACACCATACCACTCTCCTCCCATCCACAACGAGCACTTCACTAATATATGAATACCCAATCCCCACCCAAAAAAAAAACAGGCGAACAGGATATGGAGCGTCAGTTCAAGCTGCCCAGCACCACCTTCATTGGTGGCGATGAGGCCTCGCTGCCACTCAAGTAAGTACAAGTGCTCTCCTAAGAGCAGGAATGCCTTAGCAAAACTGCAACTCCTTTGTCCCTTAGGGAAATCCTGAACCGCCTGGAGAATGTCTACTGCAACAAGATCGGTGTGGAGTTCATGTTCATCAACTCTTTGGAGCAGTGCAACTGGATCCGCAAGCACTTTGAGACTCCCGGCGTGCTCAACTTCTCGCCCGAGGAGAAGCGCCTGATCCTGGCCCGTTTGACCCGCGCCACTGGCTTCGAGGCCTTCCTGGCCAAGAAGTACTCGTCGGAAAAGCGTTTCGGTCTGGAGGGTTGCGAGATCATGATCCCAGCCCTCAAGGAGATCATCGATGTGTCCACAGAGCTCGGAGTGGAGTCCGTTATCATGGGCATGCCCCATCGTGGCCGCCTCAACACCTTGGCCAACGTGTGCCGCAAGCCGCTGAACCAGATCTTCACGCAGTTCGCTGGCCTGGAGGCTGCCGATGATGTGAGTAGATGGAGGGAATCTTCTGCAGAACAGAATCTGATCTAAAGAGTTCTTTCTTCGCTAGGGCTCTGGCGATGTCAAGTACCATTTGGGCACCTACATTGAGCGTCTGAATCGCGTGACGAACAAGAACATCCGCCTGGCCGTGGTGGCCAATCCCTCCCATCTGGAGGCAGTCGATCCCGTGGTTCAGGGCAAGACTCGTGCCGAGCAGTTCTACCGCGGGGACCAGGAGGGCAAGAAGGTCATGTCCATTCTGATCCACGGCGACGCCGCCTTCTGCGGCCAGGGTGTCGTCTACGAGACAATGCACTTGTCGGACCTGCCCGACTACACCACCCACGGCACCATCCACGTGGTGGCCAACAACCAGATCGGCTTCACCACCGATCCCCGCTTCTCCCGCTCCTCTCCCTACTGCACGGACGTGGCACGCGTGGTCAATGCGCCCATTTTCCACGTCAACGCCGACGACCCAGAGGCCGTGATGCATGTGTGCAAGGTCGCCGCCGAGTGGCGTGCCACTTTCCACAAGGACTGTGTCATCGATCTGGTCGGCTACCGTCGCAACGGACACAACGAGATCGACGAGCCGATGTTCACGCAGCCTCTCATGTACCAGAAGATCAGGAAGCACAAGAACTGCTTGGATTTGTACGCGGACAAGCTGATCGCCGAGGGCACCGTCACCGGCGAGGAGGTCAAGTCGGTGGCCGCCAAGTACGAGAACATATGCGAGGAGGCCTTCGCCCTGGCCAAGACTGAGACCCATGTCAAGTACAAGGACTGGCTGGACTCGCCCTGGTCTGGCTTCTTCGAGGGCAAGGACCCCCTGAAGGTGGCCCCCACCGGCGTCAAGGAGGAGACTCTGATCCACATTGGCAACCGTTTCTCCATGCCACCACCCAATGCCGCTGAATTCGTGATCCACAAGTGAGTTCCGCCTCAGGACTGTTCGATTTATTATCGAGGCTTATATGTGTCCTTCTTCCCGTCTAGGGGTCTGATGCGTGTGTTGGCCGCCCGCAAGAACATGGTCGATGAGAAGATTGCCGATTGGGCGCTGGGCGAGGCCATGGCCTTCGGCTCGCTGCTAAAGGAGGGCATCCACGTGCGTCTGTCCGGACAGGATGTGGAGCGCGGCACCTTCTCGCACCGTCACCACGTGCTGCACCACCAGCTGGTGGACAAGGCCACCTACAACTCGCTGCAGCACATGTACCCCGACCAGGCGCCCTACTCCGTCTCCAACAGCTCGCTGTCGGAGTACGCGGTGCTGGGCTTCGAGCACGGCTACTCGATGACCAATCCCAACGCCCTGGTGCTGTGGGAGGCGCAGTTCGGAGATTTCAGCAACACGGCCCAGTCGATCATCGATCAGTTCATCTCCAGCGGACAGTCGAAGTGGGTGCGCCAGTCGGGTCTGGTGATGCTGCTGCCCCACGGCATGGAGGGCATGGGCCCTGAGCACTCCTCGTGCCGCGTGGAGCGCTTCCTGCAGATGAGCTCCGACGACCCCGACTACTTCCCCCCCGAGTCGGATGAGTTCGCTGTCCGCCAGTTGCACGACATCAACTGGATCGTGGCCAACTGCACGACGCCCGCGAACTACTACCACATCTTGCGTCGCCAGATCGCTCTGCCCTTCCGCAAGCCCCTGATCCTGTGCACGCCCAAGTCGCTGCTGCGCCACCCGGAGGCCAAGAGCCCCTTCAGCGAGATGAGCGAGGGCAGCGAATTCCAGCGCATCATCCCCGACAATGGGCCGGCTGGCCAGAATCCAGCCAACGTCAAGAAGGTCGTCTTCTGCTCGGGTCGCGTCTACTACGATCTGACCAAAATGCGTACCGAGAAGCAGCTGGAGAGCGACGTTGCCATTCTGCGTGTGGAGCAGGTGAGTCGTTGTCCCAGCTTGTCTCTGTGAGCACTGCTAAAGCTCGTTATCCACTCCTCTCCGTATAGGTCTCGCCCTTCCCCTTCGATCTGGTCAAGGAGCAGGCCAATCTGTACAAGAACGCCGAGCTGGTCTGGGCCCAGGAGGAGCACAAGAACCAGGGAAGCTGGACCTATGTCCAGCCCCGTTTCCTCACCGCCCTCAACCACAGTCGCGATGTCAGGTAGGTGCCACAGGGCCAGGGCTAAACTTTAAGCAACGACACACGATCCGACCCACACCTGAAGCCCCGACCCAGCCCCATCGCTCTCTTGGATACACTCTCTCTCTCTCTTGTTTTTTTTTTTCTCCGTTTCTCTGTTATCAACTTAGAGTGCACCTCTCTCTCTCTCTCTCATCGTGCACTCTTTACTCGATTAAGATTCTTTGATTCTCTTATCTTACTATCCTTTTGCTATTGTTTCAGTATTTTTGCATTAAGCGATCATTTGATTTGACTTTCTTCTCCTCACTTTCACTTTCACCCACACTCTCATGGCTGTCACCATCACTCCTCGCAATGCCTTTAGCTGTTATTCATTTTGGTTTACTTCGATTCTATCCTCATTCAACCTATTCCCAGGCTTCTCTCTCTCTCTCTCTTCCTCTTTCTCTATATATATATATCACTCTCTTAGTAGCTAGTCTTAGACTTCTTAGATCTAAAAGTAAAACAAAAACAAAAAAACAAGAACATTCCACACGAAACCCACTCCACACTCCAACAAACATTCAATTGAAAACCGCTTCAAAGTTCTTGTTTCTTTTCGTTTTGGATGAGCGCATGTCCACCACCGAAAACCACTCCAAGAATTGAACATTTTTCACCTCCTGATTGCAAAATTGTATTCCGAATAATTGGTCACCCAGCGAATCTCATCAGATAATTGGCTTTACTTCACTGCATACTCTAACGTATATCGTATCAGAGACTATACAAATATCAATATGTTTTACTCCATTGGAGGCTCTTCAATCTATTGATATTTCTATGGTCCTTTTGTTTTTTTGGATCCATCTCATCCCTTTTTCCATCCTTACTTTGCATGGCTTCTTATTTATGATTTTCTCGTTTAATTCTAATTCTGATTCTATTGTTAAGTTCTCCTTCTTTACTAATTGAAATTTGTGAGAAAGAAGAGAAAACCAAAAACCCAAGGAACTTTTGTTATTATGTTTTGAAACCCCTATCCATCCCTATATCCATATCCGTTGTGTACAGACTTTGTATGTCCCTATTCTAATTGGCAAAAAAAAAAACACAAAAACACACCGAAAAATATCCAAAAAGAAAAAATCGAAACGAAACCAAACCAAACCAAAAACATATCCTCTCTCTCTCTCTTTGTCTCTCTCTCTCTCTTTCTCTCTCTCTCTCTGTGTATGTGTTATTGTTGCAGCCAAAGCGATGATCCAATGTCCTCCAATACAACAACCAATACTACCAATACTACTACTGATCATACTAATCATGTATCCGCATCCTCCGAATCCGAATCGAAACCCTGGCTAAGCCGCATGTTCGCCTCGAATAAGAGTGACGGTTCGACGGACGGTGGCTCGGCCACCGCCACTGCCGACTTCAATGCCGCCAAGCATTTTGACCTAAAGAATGTTCGACACGATTTCAATAGGCCCGCGGGCAATGCGGCCGCCCCGGGTGCGCGCATCTCAAAAACCGGACGCAAAATTAGGTGAGAGGGCGCAACCAGCTGTGGCTGTGCAACTGCCAGCAGCTACCGTTTATAAAAAAAATAGCCAGCAAGCAAGCAAAGTACTCGATACGCGTGAAACAATTAAACTAAACTATCTATCAATTAACTATCTAATCAAATCTATCTATCTGCAAATAACAACTCTACTCCTCTACTCGAACAACCAGAGCTACTGCTCAGTGTACTCAATCCAAAATTAATACTCTCTGCTCCCTCTCTGTCTCTCAGTTTTGTTTAACTCCTCATTTGTCTTTTGTTTCGCCCATGTTTCTGTTTCCGTTTCCACCCAAAGATTGTTTCTCCCGTTTTCCCCCTTTTGATTTCTGTTTCCCAAAGCGCTGTTCGGCATGCATGTTTTTGTTCCCTGGGCCAAATATTTCCACTCTACAACAAAACCAACGCACACTAATACTTAATACCTCAACATTACTTACCTTCTAATCCTTCTAGTTCTATTTCTAACTCTAATTCCATTTCTATTTCTGTTTGGAGCACGCGCGTTTTGTCGACAGTTTTGCATTTGTTCTTTGACATGTTTCTGTGTTTTTTTTTTTTGTTTTTGGCCCCCGCTAAAAGGGATAACCCCAATGTTAATCCTGGCATAGTCTAACCCAGATCGTTCCATTAATTGTAATCCGAATAGTGTGTACTTTTGTCCAACATGATATATACGAGAAACCCTACCCACACACCCTACACACACACAGAAACACTAGAGATATAGTGAAGCTAGTGTATTGTGTCATCCTGATCGAAGACCTGAAACAGTTTTCAACGGAACTAGAATGTTTCCGCAATGCTTAGGTGATCCAAGGAATGGGGGCTATCTAGAGTTTCCCTCAGGCATATGGCCAGCCTCCTTCCCCTGGGAGTCCATTTCAATGTTTTGGGTTCCAGCTGCACCCTCGAACGTGTTCTACTCTCTCTTATCATTTCTAATATATACCTAATACTTTGCGCCTGCTTTAACCCTTTCATTTCATTGAGCATATACCCCCATAACTGTGTGCTAAAACTCAATCTAAGAACTACATAGAATAATGTTTAGTGCACGTTTTCTAACCGAATCAAGAGCCGAATTTTATGTGAACTCACCCTCGAAATCTGCCAGAGCTATGTCCATGTCTAATCCGTATATCCTTTAATCTCCACAGCTATACCGGACGCGCTGCAAGCGCCTCGACCGCCACTGGATCCAAGGCCCAGCATATCCGCGAGCTGAATGCGCTGCTTAACGATGCCATTTCCGTCTAAGGAGGGGAGGTGATAGATGGCCGGACGGATGGAGGAAGATGTTTCGGATGTTGTGGGGAGATGAATACTAATTACGATTATTTTTTTGTATGGAAACGTATGCAGACTCTTTGATATGATGATTTTTTTTGCTGACGAATTGTTAAGTGCATTGTGTGAAAGTAATGAAATGTTAAAATTAGTTTAGTGAAATTACAAGAGCAACAAGCAACAACCGACTCACAGTAGTAGGTCTTTAATGCAAACTAAAGAGCCGAGTAAATCTAGTGAATATATAGCACCCATCTACATACGCATCCCCCAATAAAAGAGGGACGGGACGATGTGATGGTGGGGATAGACCGACCGACCGACCGCAGAGATCACAAAATATTTTCAGAATGAATAAAACCCTTGCTAATCCTTATTTCTTACTCCTATGTTTAGTATTTATTTTACTGTATTATATATAATTAAACTATCTCAAGAACCGAGCAACATCGATCGCGGTGCAAGAAATCATTTTACTTTTTTTTTTCGTTATTTTGTTTGCCTAAGTTACACACAAATTTGTTTAAATAAATAAACCACCATTATAATACCTTAAAATGCAATGATAAGCCAACAGAGCTGTGCGTTAAGGGAAGTAAGGCTGGAGTCGCTGGCACTATCAGGGATACACCGAGTCGAGATTGCGAACTGAAAAGTTCTTAGCCATTTGTATCTAGAATTAAACAAAGTAAAACAAAACCCCTTTTTGAAGCGCATCCGAATGCCGCTGTTATACATTATTTTTGCCTTGATCGTGAATCGGTTTTGAACTTGAATTATAAAATATATACCTAATATGTATATGTAGATCGTGTCCGATCAGGACCTGTTATACAAAACAATCTCTTCTTAATGGTAACACACTAATGGTAATGCACTTTTTCTTGCACCAATATAAGATATTGAACCGTAGAGTGATACAAAAGCTAAGGGAATACTTTTCCAAGAAAAACCAAAATAAGAACACTATTTTACACGACAGATAGAGAGGGGAGAATACTATATATTACGAGAGAGTATGTGTGTGTCGAGATCTTTACCTTACCCCACTCTACCCTACTCTACGATATTTTAATGTTTCTAACAAACGATATTTAGATCACAACTTTGCACCAAGTAAGT
The DNA here is from genome assembly GCF_003369915.1 of Drosophila miranda. Taxonomy (NCBI): domain Eukaryota; kingdom Metazoa; phylum Arthropoda; class Insecta; order Diptera; family Drosophilidae; genus Drosophila; species Drosophila miranda. The sequence goes on along the minus strand of NC_046674.1, from coordinate 517,638 downwards.
TAGTAGCTTGTTTAAATCAAATATTAACAGATGCAAACAGCATGCAAAAGTGCTAAGGAAATGTAAAAACTGACGGAGGACTAACAATACATATGTAGGTACATATATGTATGTATGTATGATTGAAATATACAATTTACTATTAAAAGCATGATACATCCAACATCTGTTTCTTCCTACTCTATCGAACAAACTGTTGAGGAAATCTTCTTGGTAATGGCTTCACCGTCCAAAGAATCACCCATCAGAAGAGAGTCTTCTCTAAGTCTTAGAAACTCGTTCTGCAAATTGTGTTTTTTCTGTTTTGGAAACCACTCTAGGCTCTGCCTAGATTTTCAACAGGAAGTTGACAGACTCTGACTCTGACTCTGGCCAGCCGCTGAGCATTTTCCATTTTCTCTGCCTATCCATTCGCCGCCAATTCTAGGCGCACTTTCACATGACTCTGCCGCCGCCGGCGTCGGCTCTGGTCTTCCTGTCTGACAACTCGGACAGCCCCAATTGGGCAAGAAAAATGCTCACTTTTGGTTAATTTCCACACAGCTGGTTGCCCGTGCAAAAAGCCCATTTCATTGAACATCTTCGACTCGTCATTCTGCTTCACTTTTTCGCTTACTTTCTAATGTGGACAGTTTCGGTTGTGAGTCTCCCCGCAGGCCATCTCAAAGTGGAGAATGTGTCTCTCTCGGGGCCTGGGCTCGGACTCTTGTTCCAGGTAATGGAGTATATCAGCAACAGCCCCAACGTGACTGAAATTCCTGATTTTTATTTGTGGACTCAAATATATTATCGTTTTTTTCGCATGCTCTTTAAAAAAAAACACTAAACACTGGAAACACAGATCTGGCAGAGCTAGAAACTGTGAAAGATGCGTGGATACTGGGGATCTTCGTCATATATGTTTTCTGTTTTCCCATAACAATCACATTTTTCACCACATATTTTCGGAACATGAAAGATGGGTTTGTTCATACCAAATTGGGCTGATCTACGAGTAGTTTTAGTCAGTCCTTGACTCCAGATGATGTACAAAACCGCTCTACTCTGCCTGGCGCATACCTTCGTCGAGCTCCGGTATACCCCTCAAGTCCATACAGTACCAGGTACGCTCGTAAAAACAATAAACCGCAGCCCAAAAAAAAAAGAAGTTTCACGCGAAAAGTAAACGAAAAGCGGAATTGGGACAGCTGTCGTTTACCTCTTTGGGAATTAGTATGTTCTCCCTACGTAGATTTGTTTTTTTTTTTGTTGAGTGCCTGAAAGCTTTCCGATCTCCGAGCGGTGGCGGTGGTGGTGGTGGTGTACCATGACCCCCCGGCACTCGGCCGAAGCTCCCAAACTTCGGGCTGGCGGGCTTCACATCGATAGCAAAGTGCTATTGTTGCGGCCTGCCTCCGAGCTCTGAGCTTTGCTTCGTCTCGGTCGGGTATCGGTATCAGTCTTCCAGTGACCGGCGACCGCGACCGAACGAACGTGATCGTCCAGAAAAGCAGCTCCATTAACGCGTATCGCATATTTCGCGCTTAATTGTGATCGAAATCGATTGGCGTTGTGCAAATTTTGTGATTGTTTGATTGATCGCTGCAACTGCAGTTGGCACTCATCAAGTGGCAGTGCTGTGTGTGTGTGTGTGTGTTTGTTTTGTGGAAAGTAAAAGTAGAAGATGTGGCAAGTGTCGGGGCTGCTGCTGCTGCTGCTTCTGCGTCTGCCCCGGGAAAGTGCACAAAAGATTGGCCATTGACAGTGGGCTATAGCCATCGCCATAGCATGGCTAAAATGATAATTCTGCTTGGCTGATTTGTATATGAAAGCGTTCAAAAGATAATACTTGGCCATTAGTAGTTATATAAGAAGTGAACCGCCCCGCGGCTGATTAGCATAGATACAAAGAGAGCGAAGCATTGGATACCGATTGATTTAAAGCTGCCAAATATTCGCATTTCGGATTTGGAATATGTAATTGCAATCACACTGGGGATTATTCATACTCGCAGATAAACGGCCAGAACGCCAAGAACGGCCTCCAAAATGTAAGTAATAATAGCAAGAGAAAGAGTTCGATAATAAACACTGATAAGGAATATTAAAACTGCAATTCGATTGTCTGGTTGGAAGGGAATAACGAAAACAATGCTGGGGCACTGATAAATGCGAGCACTTGCGCTTGTAGAGAAATAAATGCACAAAACAAGTATGATTAAGTGGAAGGTCCACTTCAATTTATCGTACAGAATATCCGCTCCGGGGAGTTACCACTTTATCCCCATATGTATAGCTCGGGTTTGCTTTGCACTGCTCTTTTTTATAGCACTTCTCGATCTTGTTGTTTCTGGTGTTTTCCAACGCCCTTCTTAGCCAATTTACGGCTCTTCGCCTGCTTCCGTGCAGATAGAAAGCTGCCAAAAGCAAATAAAGGTCGGGCTCTAGCTCTGGCTCTGGCTCTGACTCTGGTCTTTTTTACCCCAGAGGCTATGGCTATGGCATTACGAAAGTGAAAGACCCTCGTGATGTATGAATCCCCGTTCTATGGCTGGGGATTTCTTAACAACATGGGGCTTGTTTGTACGGCTTAAAGCCAAGCCTTTGCTTGCTTTTGGATTGCTGGAACGGCTGCCAGTTTCAGTTTCAGTTTAAGTTGCAATTCCAACAATTTCTTCCGGCCTCATTAAAGGCAAATACAAGTTTACAAAAAGCAAACATACATATGTCCCCACGATTACGATTACAATTATGTCGCTGGATGTCCCTCTGTCTGTTTGTCCGTTGGTCTGTTGGTCTGTCACAGTGCAATTCTGTAATGCGACAATACGACGCGTGTGTATTATGGAGAGGCTTCCGTTTCAGCAAAGAAGAAATCACCATAATAACTCTTTTAGTTATGCGGTGCGCAAATTATGGCCCGGAGAGGGAGAGGGAGAGCGAGAGCCGCCGTAAACACTGACCACTTTCCATTTTCATTCACATGATCTCACAGATCTGTGCGGATCGAGAGGGATCTCCCCAGCAACGACCAGGCTGCTCAGCCTCTTTGCATAACAATTGCCTGGTGCCCCCCAAAGTACTGGCCATATAATTTGTGGACCCGGACCCACGCCCACAGCACCACAAAATTGGTCGGTGGTCTGCGTGGGGGCTGTAATTGTAATTGTAAATTTGTATCTCATAGATACACATAATTATAATTTGTAGGTGCAGCAGTCGCACAGTCGTTGACAGAACAGATAGACAGCAAGACAGCATCGACTCGAATTGGCTATCTCCATTCAACGGAGGGGGACTTTTTCCATAAACATTCCTCTGGCTGCATGACTCATGCCACATGCTCCAGAGGAGGAGCAGGAGGAGATAATGTTCGACTCTGTGATGCTGGTCAAAGAAACCTGTAAGCCAGTGCTGACGGCATGCAGAAAAAGGTGGCTGCTACGCCGCTTACTCACGTGGCCAGAGATCCAGATTACCCTCTTGGCCAAATTGCCTGGCGAATGCATTCGCTTCGTCGTGCCAGCCATTGAACTTTGAGTCTCTCTCTGTGCCTCCCCCCATCAGCATTTTTGCACAACAATTTAAACAGAGAAGTAAAACACGTCATCGTCACGGCTCGAATAGCTGGTGACATTTTCAATGTGAAAACTGCAGCGTAAATTATTATGTTGCATTGAATCGATCGGATATGATCTGATCAGGTTGATTGGAGCTCAATTAATCCAGAGAATGCCAATGAAGCCGATCAGCAGCAGGTTATATATATATTTTTTTTTTTTTTTTGCCATGTGTTTGGCTTTGGCGTATTCCCCTGTCCTCATTGGTATGCCACAGGTCGTGCCACAATCGTTTCACATTGAATATATGGATGTTTTTTTTGGTGTCATCTGAAGCATTCTATATGGTTCAATGCTGGACAATTTGGCAGCCCACAAAACTGTGTCACCCTCACCCTCCGTGTGTGTGGGCGATATTTTGAAAATATTTAAAAAACTAATGTACAGTGATCGCTTGATAGAGCGATTGCTCGCCTACGATTGCCTTTTGTTTCTTTCAAATATACGTGTGTACATCCAAGAGTTCACTCTTTCCAGGTACCACTGTCCCAACGATCCATGGCCAAATCTGGCGTGGAGAGTTCGTTGCTCTAATCACAATAACCGCGATGAGACATCGCTTAGTCCATGAATAATTAATTATAATAAACCGTATGCCCAATGATGATAAAGAAATTCCCAATTCTTTTCCGACAAACTGATTCATTTACCACAAGGCTAGAAAGCCATCCATCTCGTTATATTCCCGGTACAAATATAACCCATTTACTCACTTTCTTCTCTTTAAATATATTTATGTATGTAAAACTCTTTTCGATATCGGGTGTTCCCCCCTTTCCACTTAACTTTACTGATTAAACACGATTCATCCAAGCGTCCGACAACTGCATGAACATGGAGTACGTGACTGGAGATCTATTCTAAGCGAATCACGTTTACAAACGGAGATTGGGACGCAGAACCCGAAGACCCCCGACAAGGCCATCTAACTTGGATTTCAATACCCCCGAAGGTTATGCTCGTGCACCACCTTGTGTACTCGTTCGGGGACCTTTTGACGATTACTCCTAGGCCTAAAAGGCCACCACTAGAAGATATGATCGATCTGTGCTTCTCTCAGACAGATCTGTTCACTCTCTGCTGGTTCACTCACTTTTTGCTGTAGTGTTTCGATCCAAAGTACCAAAGTTTTCACTAGATTTCTTTGGTTTTTCCGAGCAGCTGCATGCTGATGACAGTTGGAAAGCGGCAAGGCCTCGTTTCAGCATCTCTGCGCCGTGAAACGCGTTGTAAAATAAATTAATAGACCAAAAACACCCAAGCAAACGCTGAGAAGAAGAAGTTTCGTCAGCTGAAATGCTGGCGATAATTAGAGTTTTGCATTACAGCAGCAGCAGCTAGGCAGCAAGGCAGCTGCCAGTGATTAATGGGCATTGTTTCGCATACGCCCCGTTGCCCCACCAATAGAGTCGCAGCACCCAGGGTCTGATCCGAACAGAAACCCACCCGAAAACCGAAAAAAGAGCAGCAAGAAAATGAAAAGAAAATCCGCCACTTAATGCAAATTACAGAGACAGATGGGAGATACGGATACACAGAGAGCAACAAGTGTCTGCCTGCTGCCTGCCACATGTGGCAAGACGACTGGCCTGGCTCATAAATACGAGTACGAGTACGTACTACAAACAGATCCGATGATGTGCCTGCCCCACTCTGGGGACCAAGGCGGGCCCCATGTATGGGGCGCCAACTTGTTGTTGCTGTTGTTGCTGCTGCGGCTGCTGGGATGTGCTTTTTTTCGAGCTGTTTTTTTCGCATTGAATTGAATGAAAATGAAAATGGAAACCAGGTTTGCAGGTCGTTGAGATTTTTGTGGTTTTTTTTTTGTTGTTTGCGCCAAACTTTGCGAAATTCAAAAATTCCTTGGGATTTGTTCCACTTTCAGTCTGTTAATCCATTCTGTTAAGCTAACAGTTAAGCGGCACGTAAAAGCTCACTGTAAAGCCACTCTGTTCCGCTACTCTGTAAAGGCACTCTGTGAAGCCACTCTGTTAAGCTACTCTGTTAAGCTACGCTGTTAAGCTACGCTGTTAAGCGTTCAGGCAGAGTACATTAACGTAAGGTGAACTCCTTCCGGGGCCCGCTCTCACTTTAGTTTGTGGTGTGTGTTATTTCGTGTGTGGGAACCAAGGGGGAGAGAAAGTGGCCTCACCTTTTAGCAACACACCTTGGGCTTAACAGCCTTTTTCGTGGAATCTCTTTTGAACTTTGACAAGAACCGGTACTGGAATTTGTTCGCTGTTAAGTCCTACGAAGATGGACACCGACCGGTTTGCTCAGCAGAGTGTTAACCGATTCATGTTAATGGCACTGTGATCCACATTTGTATGGACGCTTGAACAACAATCAAGAAATTAGAGTATTTTGGGTGCGTTTTGGGTCGCGTTTCGTGGGCTCGAAACCAGTCTCCGCTTCTCAGGCGCTTCTAATGTGATTTACTCAGAGTTGGGGCCTCCGCAGACATACCAATGCCTCTGTCGATTGAGTCTCAAAGACGGCTTTGCTGATGGACTGCCGAATCAATTAGTGGCGCTGCGACTTAATTAAAATTTGCTTGGCTAATTAAAAGCCAGAAGAAGCCAATGTACGATACCGCACAAAGAACAAAACTTGTGCCACCCGAAGCATCCGTACACATTTTATGGGTCGCATGCCTCGAGAGAAATGCATTTCGCAGCAGAGCCACACAGCCAGAGATAGAGAGAGAGAGAGAGAGAGAGAGAGCGAAAGATGCAGCGGAGAAGCAGAATCCAAAACAGAATCAGAACAAAACGAAGCTCCAAAAGCCAATGCACAAGAATGCGAGACGAGCGCGGGGCGAGAGATCGATCCCCAAGTGGAGTTGCAGTCAAAGCCAGCCAGCAGCCAGTCGGATATGATACTCTCCCCAATCCCCAGCCCCAATCGACAGCAGAAACAGGAGAGAAAACAGCAGAAGAAACAAGCTTGATTCCGACAAGGTGGGGTCTGTCTCGCTCCCTCCCGAGCCACTCGGTATGGCATGTCGCTCTGTAGCTCTGTTTGCGTAAAAGCACTCCCTGGCAGTGTCTCACCTTGCGTCAATACACCTTGTGACAGCAGAAAACAGCGTCTTAGGCTCCCCACACACAGCAATCGACAGCAGCGGTGGCGACACTCTTCACTTGTCTTTCGTTCGTCGTTCGCTGGAGACCGTGTTTTTGGGAGCTTCGCTCTATTCAGAGGGCAGTTCGCGCGTGTTTGTGCCACCGTATCCGAGTGTTTTTTTCTGTGTGGACCCCCGAAATTGGGGAATAAATAATACAATAGTACAAAAAGAATGCACAAAATGCAGTGTCAGAATCCAGTGCAACAGCTTCGATCTATCGATTTTGGTGCCAGCGTTAAATGAAAGCTGGCAAAAGTGAAACGCCCACCAGAAAATTTGCGTGGTGGTATGCTCTTGAAAGAATCTAGCCAAACCACTTGGCAAATTCCACATACACACACACGTGATAGATAGATAGAGACAGAGACAGAAGGAGAGAGAGAGAGAGATCTGTCCATAGAAGCAAAATTTCACCAAGAAAAGGCCTGCGCCTGCACCTTGGGATATTCTTGGCTCTGCTTGGAAGCCCTAGCGTTCCCCGGTGGGAGGGGATGGTCGTACATTCCTCAGCCAAACATCGATCTTGGAACAGAGCTTACTTCGATCGTCGAACGCCTTGTGGATTATATTGGCTATGAATTTTGATGGTAATTTAGCGCTTACTTTTTCAACTTTAAACTTTTTTGACTTTGGATGGGTACTGGTTACAGGTACTCGTACGATTACGATTACGATTACGATTACGACTGTATCTGTGGATTGGCCTCCGCACTGACCTCTTCTTGTGCGTCTTTTGCTTTGGATTCTCTTACGGCTTACTGCTTACGGTTTACGGTTTAAGAACTGCTACGCTACCTACCGTTGTTGTGTGCCCCCTACCATGTTTCTGTTGGTTCTGGGGCCATGTTTTTATATGCTGTTGGGGTTCCATTAGCTTCACTTTGCCAATGCTGCACGCTAATTATACGCCTCTATGCCTTACGCGGTCTATAAGTCTGTCTATGGGTCTGTCTCGTCTCGCCTCGTCTCGGAGTCTGGGTCTGAGTCTCTGGCGCTGGTGCTGCTTGCGGTTCTTGGGCAACGGAGCTTGGAATGCAGTTAATGCTCGTTTTGCATACATATTGTACATGTATCTTTCACATTCTGGTATCTAGATAAACATAAAGTGTGCACAAATTGTTGCCTCTATGCCTGGGCAGCAATTGTTGCCTCCTAAATTGCACTTGCAGCGTAACTGTGGGGGCAGGCGCTCGCCTGTCCGATAAGGCGTGTGAGTCAGTCTGCAATAAAATGCTTGAAATCCAATCTACTGGGAAATGTAGCTAAATATAGGTGTCACATTGCGCAGTGTAGGGTTTCTTTGGAGGCGAAAAGACACTCATCATCGTTTCAGGGAGATGTTCGTTTGAGAGACAGATAATCCAGGAAATGAAAACACATGTTGATTGGGGCTAGAAAATTGTCTTGCAAAAGGGGGAAAGAGTGAAGGAGTGCTTTCTTTGTGAACAAATTGAATTTGCCTTAAACTCGTGCGTGGGCGTGAGGAGGTGGGGAGGGGTGTCTCAACCAGAAAGTCAACAAAGCATAGCTAATGCACACAAAAGGGATCGCAATCGACTAGACATCTGCCATGTGCTAGAATAAATAGTAGGAACTACCCCTCGAAGATTCCACCCTGCATGACCAATGGAGTGGCAGGGGGCGATGGGGAGGGAAACTATCGACCCAGGGGCTTGTTTTGCATATAAACCATACGCAGTGTAGCCTCCGATTGAGGGTGTGAGTGAGTGGACCTCACCGAAGGTTTAGGGGTTGCACAGTGCCAGCCCTCTAGCCAGACCTTTCAGTTGGCCAACAGTCGAGCCACGACCCACGAGCCACGGGCTACGAGCTGTTTTGGTGGCTGTTCTCGAGCCAGGAACTGTTGCCACCAGCAACACGAGCCAAAACAAAAACAAATACTATCCATAGTCGTAATCGAAAAGTCGCAAAGGTGGCACAACAGTATTTTTTCAGTCGAAGGTCCTCGTGTGTGCAGTGAGGCGATGATGTAAACCCTGTGAATCCCTCAAGGAACAGACCCTTTCCGAATCGTGCTACGAAAAGTGTAAGAGAAGTGCTATCCCACATATATTATAGAGTTTTTTTGAGGGAACTCCATTCAACTTTGGACTTCGGACATCTGAAATGCTTTGAAGACCATCTAAACCTCTAAATCATGGCCAAGAAAGACACTAAGACAGTTCATTAGCTGGAGAATCGTTGAGACAAAAACACACACAAAACACTCAGAAGAAATAACAAAAAACCAAAAAAAAAAAGGAAAAGTAAACTTTCACATTTCTAATGGCTGCCTTTTGTTGTATTTGTTGTTGTTCGGTATGCAAAATGGCAATAAATTTTCTTTGATTTAATTTTCGAGAAATTAAAATTATTTCTACAGCTAGATTATTTCATTTCATTCCCCCATTCCGAATCCATTTGCTGTATCTGTCTGTCTGTCTGTCATTACGGGCCTGATGCGGTGGGGTCTTCCGCATTCGCAGTCGCATTTGCAGTCGAATCAGAAGATTATTCCAAAGAAGCGTGTCTAATCTTTGGGATTCTCTGGCTTTTGGCTTTTGGGATGGGCGGGCATTATCACTTTCACTCTGTAAAGACTCGCAGCTGTCGACAGCAGCGGGAAAATCTTCATCAAAATGATAAAAAGCAGACAACAGAAAAACGCAGATACAGACCCACAAAAGCGGCTGCCGCCGCCGCTGCTGCTGCCGCCGCCGCTGCTGCTGCCGCTGCCATCGCTGCTGCATCCGTTTTGAAAGCCATTTGCATTCCAATGGCCAGATGACTCCCTGCCTCCCCATCATCGATGATCATCAATGGAATGAATTTGTAGCAGGTGCAGCTCGGGCTCAGGCCCCAAAAAAATAAAAATGCAGCTCATCAAAATCGAGTTTCTTTTCTTTACAAAGAAATGCCTTTCAAGATGAGGCTGATTTTTATTTCTTTACTTTTGTATTGTATCTCCAGTTTCGGTCTGAGTTTTGTCAATTGTTTACATTTTCCTTTTCGGCCTCAGAGACACTGTTTAATATGCAAAGCATTTTGTATTGACCAGGCCAAAAAGCTGTTGACCGCCTCAACGTCTCAACGCCTCAACAGCTCACTGCCTTGAATGGCCTTACCCTACCCTACCCTACCCTACCTTACCTTAGATATACTCGTATGTATGTTTATGTATAAGGCATTGGAAATATCAGCTTTGTGGCAGCTGCTGCCAATGCCTGTGATTTATGGCTCAAGGGGAATGGTTCTTAAGGTTTATCTGGTGTCTGAAACACACTCTTTCGTTTGAGGATTGTACTTCCCGCAAACGTTAAAGTGATCTCTGTGGGATTCCGCCACGGATGGAATGTTAAGCCTGTTTGTTTACCGCCTATCAAATGCCATGTTTACACACTTTTTTCCACCAATTTCCTTGGTTAAATATCATAAAAATATGTACGATTATGGCCCCAAAAAGACGTTTGCGTAATCAACAATTTTTAGCTTTTTATTTGCATTGCCACTAATACTTGTATCTGTCTTTCAGTGTATCTGTCTGTCTTTCTGTTTGGCTTCGTATTATATACGAAATAATAATATTTTGTTTAAAAAACCTTTTTGCAATGGCAAATAAAAATTTGTTTTGTTATTCTTGCCGCGTGCGAGAGCGGCAAATGTGACAGCTAGAAAAGAGATATAGTCGTGTATATACAATCCCCATTGCCATCCCATCTCCCCCTTTATGCCACACAGGAGGTACATACATATGAAAAGAAAACGAGGGGGAACGTTGTGAGTTGCTGCGAACACCGCAACTCTACATTTATACCCGATACTATCTCAGTATGGCTCTCTCCGGCAGACGCCGCTAATATTGAACGACACGACAAAGAGTGAGTGCGAGAGAGACAGAAAATCAGTCTGAGCGTGACGTCGGGCGCTGCGTAGCCAGTGCAAATTGATTTGTTCCTTTTGGCTAAAAAAATTATCTGATCTGATCCAGATTCAGCAACCAAATAGATATGGTCATTCTCTATGATTGTGCGTTTTTAGTTTTCTTGAATCTGCAATATTGTGGATGCAACAGATTTTCTTCCTTTGTGTGGGCGGAAGGAAGTGGGGTGAAATTTTGAGATATACGTTTAATAGTGAGATCTGACAGGAGTGCGGATACTAAATTTGGTTACTCTATTATAAATAGTCTCTAAGATTTGCGTCCTTTGCGGGGGGCGGAAGGGGGTGTGGCGAAATTTTGACACAAAACTGTCAAGGTCCGATATCACAGGAGTGTGGATACCAAATTTGGTTGCTCTGGCTCTTATAGGTTCTGAGATCCTTGAACTCATATTTTGCAATTGGCAAAACCGACCATGAAACCTGTGTGTTAGAGAGAGACAGAGCGAGAAAGAATGAAATTGTTTTCTTGATTCTGGCTATAATAATTACACGATCTGGTTGAGATTTTACACTCTAGAACATATAGTCATCCTCTACGACTCTGCGTTTTTGGTTTTATCGTATCTTTAAAAATGTGGATGCCACAGATTTTCGTCCTTTGTGGGGGCGGAAGTGGGCGGAGCGAAGTTTTGAAATATTTTTGTAGCAGTGACATATCACAGAAGTCTGGATCCAAAACATCGTTGCTCTAGCTCTTATAGTCTTTGAGCACTAGGCGCTGAAGGGGACGGACAGATGGACGGACGGACGGACGGACGGACGGACGGACAGACGGACAGACAGACATGGCTCAATCGACTCGGCTATTGATGCTGATCAAGAATATATATACTTTATGGGGTCGGAAACGATTCCTTCTGGACGTTACACACATCCACTTTTACCACAAATCTAATATACCCCAATACTCATTTTGAGTATCGGGTATAAACAAAAATAGGAAGATGGTAGCTAACGAAGCTACCAAAAAGCCCGGCAAAGCGGCTTAAAAAACTATTTCGTGATAAAAAAAAAAGAAGAGAAATAGTATATAGACCTCACATCGTATGTGAGGCAAAAGAAATTGTTTGTGTCGCTGTCGCGTACTTTATGTAATCGCTCATTATAATTGGCATTTGTGTATGCGTGTGTGTGTGTGTGTGTGTGTTTGACAAAAACGTGCCCCGCCTGCCCCACCAGCAGCGGTGGTGGCTGTGGGAGGGCTAACAATCGTCAGGTGCGAAGAGGTGGGAATTGTGGCTAAGACAACAATATTGTGGCTTTGTGCAATGCTCTGTTCCACCATCATCCATCGATCGCTGAGCGATAAGCTCCAGGCGGCATACAAAGCGTATCGAGCATACGCAATGTTGTACGGCAGCGCCCCACCATGCGAGTGATTTCTTGGTTGCGCAAAATAGTATTTGGGTTTCCTTATGCTTCTTGCCGTCTTTTAAGTGCAGTATATATTATTATTAATGAAATGGGTGCTTAAAAAACCAAAACGCATGAGTAATACCCAAACCCAATCAAAAGGCAGAAACACAAAAAGACGTCAGGAATAAAAGACTTGAAGATAAGATAAGGGTATATACATATAATCGTAAATAATATATTTACGTTCCTATATATGAATATTTCGATGGTGTTTCAATGGTAGTTCGGGAAAACCCCTTTCAAAATCAACTGAAATTGACATACAGATTCGCTCTGTTTGGTTAGGGGCTTGAAAATGGGTGACCACTCTCTCGAAAATATCTCCAGAAATTCATTCCTTGCCCCACCCTGTTGCACAAACACGCCTAACAGGCCACACCGCTCACCGATTGGCCACCAATAATAGGTGGACAGAAACAGAACCACTTTGCATGCGTGACCATCTTCCATCATCAGACGAACCAGAATTTTCACCAGCTTTCTCTTTGTACGATTTCAATTAAAATACAAAATCGTATGATTAGACCTAGACAAATAGCTAGCCATAAAAGGTTAAGATTTCCCAGCCACCTAAATAAATAAACGATAATATGCTCTAAACATAAATATGTAACATGCACTACTGACCTAAATAAATATACAACGGTCAGCTGCATGCATTTGTGTACATACACTGTTAAGATATTTACAGCACTATCATTAAACACATTCTGGATGACCTGCATGTGGTCAAATCTCTCACCATCTGCATGATAACCATTGTGACCGTCATAAATCTGACCCTTGGAATTGGCGAAATTCTGAGATATACGTTTTATAGTGAGATCTAACAGAAGTGCGGATACCAAATTTGGTTACTCTAGCCTTAATAGTCTCTGAGATTTGTGGATGACCCAGATTTTCGTCCTTTGCGGGGGCGGAAGGGGGTGTGGCGAAATTTGGACACAAAACGGTCAAGGTCCGATATCACAGGAGTGTGGATACCAAATTTGGTTGCTCTGGCTCTTATAGGTTCTGAGATCCTTGAACTCATATTTTGCAATTGGCAAAGCCGACCATGAAACCTGTGTGTTAGAGAGAGACAGAGCGAGAAAGAATGAAATTGTTTTCTTGATTCTGGCTATAATAATTACACGATCTGGTTGAGATTTTACACTCTAGAACATATAGTCATCCTCTACGACTCTGCGTTTTTGGTTTTATCGTATCTTTAAAAATGTGGATGCCACAGATTTTCGTCCTTTGTGGGGGCGGAAGTGGGCGGGGCGAAGTTTTGAAATATTTTTGTAGCAGTGACATATCACAGAAGTCTGGATCCAAAACATCGTTGCTCTAGTTCTTATAGTCTTTGAGCACTAGGCGCTGAAGGGGACGGACAGACGGACGGACGGACAGACGGACAGACAGACATGGCTCAATCGACTCGGCTATTGATGCTGATCAAGAATATATATACTTTATGGGGTCGGAAACGATTCCTTCTGGACGTTACACACATCCACTTTTACCACAAATCTAATATACCCCAATACTCATTTTGAGTATCGGTAGCATACAAATTTACATTTTCAGCATACGATTGTCATTTTGACAATCACCACAAAATCAAGTGAATCTACATAAACAGATTCATTTGATTTATTCACTCTTCTTTTTGCTCTCTCTGTCGTTCCAGGCACGGGGCCAGCAGCAGCATCATCGGCATCGTGCCGTTTGGTGGCACCGAAGTAGCAGGTAGACAGGAGAGCGTCGGAAACCACACCACGGATGTGGTCCCCAGCCATGGCCATGGCCATGTCACCTGTGCGGGATGCGGCGGCCCACACGCGCTGCGATCTCAATGGGAATCCAACGAGTGCGGGTGCAACAAATGCCACAAGTGCCACAAGCTCCACAAGTTCGCCGCGTAAGACAAAAAAGACAATTATCAATTGGCTGGTGAACGGATCGCGAGCTGCCACCGCCACAGCCACAGCGAGTGCCAGTGTCAGTGCCTCCGATAGCGACAACAACAATCGGCAATCAGTGCGCGATAACGCCTCGCTAGACGATTATCAGAATCAGAATCAGAATCAAAATCAGAATCAAAACTGCAATTGCGAGTCGCGGGCTTTTCGCGACTTCCGAGGTGTCCAAACGCTTCGATTGCTGTGGAACAGGCGCATTAAGAGCGCCAGCGAGGATCACACGGGGGCGCCATCGTCGCGTGCCTCCTCGCTGGGCACCCTCCGGAAGCTGAACAAATCCGTCAGTTGTCTGGTAAACGCGTTCAACAATCCCTCGCCGGAAAAGTCGCTGTCAAAACGCGCCGCCAGTCTGCACAATCTGCAGGACGCGACCACGCAGCAGCAGCAGTTGCAGCGTGAAAAGGACAACTTCTACAAGTACAAGAACGCGGAGCAGGCGAGGATGCGTAGCAATCTGCGACGCAGCAGCGACGAGGCGGTTATAAACGCCAAGAAAATTCCGAGTGCAAACGCGACTAAAAACGCCAGTGAGACTTTAGTCGCCAGCAAATGTGACGACAGCGTTCCGCCGCTTCCACCTGCTGCCACTGAGTGCAATATGGAATCGCCAAGTCCGCGGCGATTATCAGATAACGTTATCTCCTCCATGGAGCTGGAGGTTGGGGCGGAGGAGGTGGAGCTGCGGGCGACGCCAGCCCGATCGCGAGCCCGTGCCCGAGTCCGCGTCAGTCTCAGCGCGGCAAGCGCCCAGAGTGGCGGCAGCAGCGAATCAGAGCATACCACTTCCACGCAAACATCTTCGACTGTGACGTCATCGGTGACGCGCACGGTGACAAAGCGAAAATACAGCTTCAAGACGCACGCGGGCAGATCATACGTGCAGCACCACACGCCGCGGCGGATAAACAGCAGCTGCCTCGCAGGGATGGGGCAGGCAACAGATGCTCCGCCCAGCAACAACAGCAGCGGCAACATCAGCAAGAACAGCCTGGTGGCCAAGCTGACGCAACAGTTCAACGAGATCATACAGAAGGATGCCCGCGTCCTAGAGGAGGTGAAGCGGAAGAAGGGCGTCTGGCTGGCACGCGGCAGCCATGTCTACAAGATCGTGGAGAAGCAGCCACCCGTGATGCAGCAGCAGCAGCTGCCCCCAGAGAGTGGCATCTCCACGGTACAGCGAAATATCAAGAAGTTCGAGACGCTGGAGAAGCCATCGGTGCCGCAGAAGAGCGAGCAGCTGCTGCGACGGCATCTCGAACTGGTGGCAGCCACAGCCCAGGCCAGGGGCAGCAACTGCCTCACACTAAAGACAAAGCGGAGTCTGAAGGGGAGTCCGGCCGAACTGGAGGTGGTCTGCGAGGAGGCCAAGACGCCCGCGGAGGCGGAGCCAGCCGCAGAGGAGGAAGCTACCAAAGAAGATCAGCCAACAGCAGGGCAGCAGCAGGACTTGGCGATGGATGATGATCTGAAGCCCGACCTGGAGATTGACGAGGAGCGACAGAAGCAGCGCAAGCACAAGTATGCCTCCATCTACGAGAAGCTGCGTTTCACCTTCGCCGGCAGAAGCCGGAAGTCGGCCAGTCCTTCGCCCACCAAAAATGCACCCGAGATGGTTCCAGAAATGGTTCCAGAGATGGAGATTAATCAGAAAGAGGAGCTAGAGCCAGAGCCAGATTCAGATCCAAATCCAGGAGGGGAGGAAGCTACCTCTCCCCTGATAATGGTCCCGTGCATTAAGGCCGATGCCGATTCCAAGATCCTCGACGCATTGGAAGTGCTCGATCAGAAGCTCAAGGAGATCAGCGCACATTCGGAGTCCGGAGAGCTGCTGCTGGGCACCAACGATGACTTCGAGCAGCGCCTGCTGCCCAACACCTCGTTCGTGTACCAGGCGGCCAACAAGCAGATCTCCAACAACCAGCTCCTGGTCAATCAGGCGGTAAACGTGACCCTAGTGAATGCCATCGAGGGAGAGCAGATGATCATGGAGCAAAAGCAGTTGATGAACGCGGAAAGGGAAAATCAGAAAGAGACAGTGAAGGAGGAGCAAGTGGCGCCCAAGGAAGAAGGCACCCAGACAGACGAACCGAAGCAGGTCCCAGAAGATGAGGAATCGGAATCCATCTACGAGCCCATAACACCCTCTGGCATGTCTGCCATCGAACCCAAGACTGAAGCACAGGCCTCGGGCCTGTTCAAGATCGTGGATATTCAGAAGTCGGAGATCATCGAGGACATCTACCAGACCGTGGAGGAGGCATCGGCAACGGCATCCTGCCCCAGGCCCAACACTTGGCTGGAAGACTACGAGTCCATTGCGGGTTCCTGCGAATCGGCTGCGCCCGATTTCGATGGTTACGAGTCCTTTGCCCCGCCCCCGCCCAAGCCCGCGGCCAACGCTGAGGATACACTCCCCATGGCCACACCATCTCCTGGAGCGCATGGCGGCACACTGGGAAGGAATACCCGCGACGAGCTGCCAGAGTTGCCGAAACCAAAGCGAGTTCTGCCCCAATCTCCAACGCCCCTTCGTCCGGCGCCCCCGAAACCGAATCACGCGAGCACCCTGGACCTGGGAAAGGATGAGGATGAGGACGAGAACATCTACGACACCATCAAGGGCTGCTACGAGTCGATGCACACCAAAGCCCCCGCCAGCAACAGCAGCGGCAGCGGCAGCGGCGGCACCACGACCACCGACGCCATCTCCCTGGGATCCAACTGCTACGAGAGCATCTCCCACTACCGCAAGGCGAAGACAACGGCGACGGGGCATGGGCATGGGCCTGGCGGCACCTGCATCCAGCTCTCCAGCAGCGGCTCCACCCTGACCATCTCCTCGGACCACAAAACCAACAGTCTGTACGAATCCTCCCTGGCCGCCGCCGGCTGTGTGATCTACGGCAGTGCCAGCGTCGGCTGCCGTTCCTCCCTGGGCAGCGGCGGCAGTGCTTCGAGTGGCGGCGGGGCCAAGCGTTCGGGGGACAAGCGATCCTCGATAGCCGGCTCCAGCGACAACAGCGACGCCTGGGTGGACATATCCGACGGCGAGGGAGCATCAGCATCGCCAGCAGATCGCCTGGAGGCAAGGCCGCCCACCGAAGCCCAGTTTGTTGTGTGAGTAGCAAAAAGATATACATATATTAATATTCCGGAATAATTGCCAGACGGGGGAGAGGGTGGGGCAGAGTGCGGGCCCCCTTCTGTGGGGGATGATATAAATTCTGCGTAGATTGCTTATCAGTTTGTTTGGGCCTTATCTTATCGGAGGAGCAGGCGGCTCACTGCCGCAGGGGCCCCACTCACTTTTTGTTGTCCGGATGTCAGTTTGGGTGTTGGCGATGGTGCAACGAGTGGCAACGAAGTGGGTTGCAACATCTGCTTTGTAGTCGCCCCCCCCCCCCCCCCCCCCCCCCCCCTGTCACACCTGGCCACAAAAATAGTCACATGGGCAATCGGGTCAAGGCGGGCGATGGCTCTTATCTGTGGGCTGTCGATAAAGCAATCAGAGATTCGGGGAGAGTCCCAAAAGGGCAGCAAGGTTTAAGGAAACCCCTCGATATGTAATCCCTTAAGAATCAAAGGATTTGCAGTAATCGAAAAGCGGTTTAGATGTGGCGCGTGTTTTTGTAATTCGAAAAGGGTATAGACCATGGGGTTAGTGTTTCAATTGGAATTTTCCATATTCCAGTCATCTTGTTATTATTTTTGTTTCTACTGTTTTCAACATCGCCATTAAAAACAAACAAAGAAATGGAGATTATTCTCTGGGTAACGTCATTCCAAGTCAACAAATTACGATATTCTGCATAAACAAAGCGTAGAAAGGGGATATACATAAATACTTTATATGTGCATACATACTCCGTATGCATGTTTGTATGTTTAATAAATATAGTAAAATCTTTTTGGGTTGAACAACTGCGATCGAATACGAAAGATCCGATAAAGATGGTTGTAGAAGATAAACTCGAAGATAAAAATGGCCCAAATGCAAAGATATTTGCTTTCATGTAGATCAACTATACATAGATGGATTTTTTTAATGGAGATCTTATCGAAGCAAGTAGGAGTGTCATTATAGAACCATTTCTTGGCCCTTTTTTACCAATGTTTGTCACCCATCCCATTTTGGATCCCATTGCAACACTCGACGCTTGATTAGAGCTCCTCCCCTTATTGCCATTAATTAGCTTGGCGACCCACAATTCCGTCTGTTATCAGTCGATAAGATTGCCGTGCCCCTTGAGGAAACCCTTGTAATGCACTCTTTGGTGTTTCTATTGAGAGCTCAAAGCTCAACGGAATCATGCCAGTCAGTGGATGCAAGTGCCGTGTCACAAATGGTCGTGCCTCCGGACAATTACATAGACCATAGACCATAGACAATGACTCTGTGGTATGATCGATTGCCAGGCCCAGAGAGCCCTGTAAAGTACTTAACAAAAACTATTTCAAGTCTTTTAAAATGGGAAATACCATATTATTAATATTATTTTCTTCTACCGATTATTTTCAGTGTACGGGAACGCTTGAAGCCACATCGTATCCGGAGCCCGGACTGGTCGAAGCGCATTAGAGACAAAAGACTGCAACAAAAGAAGGCGATAAGCTGCATAGAGGGTAAGTTTTTTTACAATAAGTATTTCTATTTGGGGAAATTATCTACAAAAGTGCTCACCGAATGGAATTCTTTCTATTATCCGAATGGGAATGTATCTCAAATCCACGTACAAACGTCTCAGCTGAGCGTGCGATTGTGTAGCATCTATGAAAAAGCTGTGTTATCTAATATATGTTCAGTTATTCTTTATTTGATCAAATTTGTTTCAAATTGTTTCATAAAGCTTCCGACTCAAACAAAGCTCTTATCGATCTGCAATGGTTCGTGCCATGACTAAGCTTTAGCATCCACACATGGATTCCACAGCTGTGAACGTGTCTGTGAACGTCCGACGATTAGCCGCCTCTTAATTGTTTTTGTGTGGATGGATCATCAGGGCCACTTAAAAGGTTTTTTTTGTCTCTCGCCCCCAGGCGCTGTTTGACAAACGAAAATGCCAAAAGTGAGGCTAACAAGTCGAGCAGCTAACAGACCACATAATTACTCGTACACCCATTACAAATGAGAGTGAGAGTAAGCCCCCGCCGACAGCGCACCGAAAACAACAACAACAACCCGTTACATGAATCAAGTGTGTGAGCAGGAGCGCACACTGGACAGGAGAGTGGGAGAGTGAGTGGATTGGATTGTAAGCGATTCGACAGGTTCCACAGAAGCCAAATGGCAGGCAGGTTACATTCAAGAGGAGGTAAGGCCGACCATCCTCCAGTTGAAGCCCAGACATACACGAACGAGAGCGAGACAGATGGAGAGCGTGACTGCTTTACCTTCTCTTTAATATACCTCTCTGAGAGTGCAAGAGAGCGAACGAGCGTAAACAATGCCCATAAAGTGGACCGTGCAATTTATGCTTTTAGTACCCTGTATAGGGGTATATTGGATTTGTGGTGATATGGATGTGTGTAACGTCCAGAAGGAAGCATTCTTGATCAGCATCAATAGCCATGTCTGTCTCTCCGTCCTTCCCTATGAGCGCCTAGTGCTCAGAGACTGTAAGAGCTAGACTTCGCCTCGACCCAGAGGATGAAAATCTGTGGCATCCACAAAACTAAGAACGCAGAATCATAGAGAATGACCATATCTACCAGATTGCTCAATCTGGATCAGATCGGATTATTATTATAGTCAAAACTAGTCGCTACGCAGCGCCCGACGACACGTTTTGACTGATTTTGTGGCTCTTTCTCGCACGCACTCTTTGTCGTTCGTTGTTACGCGCCGTCTGTCGGAGGAGAGCCATACTGACTATGTATCGAGCTTAAATGTAGAGCTGCGGTCGCAGCAGCTACTCACAACGCTCCCCCTCGTTTGTTGCTGCTGCTGTTGGAGGTCTCTGCTGCTCCATCGCCCGCTTAGCAAGTCAATCCAACGCGTTGAGCTCCATCGTGCGGTCGTGGGGGCTGCTGCTTCGCCGACAGAAATCGTAAAACCGCGCTCGCTCGCTTAGAGGAGAGGAATTTGTGTGTGTGATAAATGTGAATATCAGATAATTACGAATTGTAGTGTTGTTGCTGGATGCGATGCTCTGTGAAAATAATAGAAAGAAAATCCCAAAGATCCCATCCCATCCCAAAAGATGATCAAAGACAAAGAAAGATACAGAGAGAGAGAGAGAGACAAAGAGAGAGAAAGAGCGACCGAGTGCAGTTTGCAGTTTGCAGTTACTAGTTTTGTTGTTTCTGTTCGCTTTGTGGAACTGAAAGCCGCAGCGCTGATACCCTTACACCCCGTTACGATCCCCACCTCTTGGTTGTTGTTGCTGTGACGGCGACCGATGACGAAATTGTTTAGCGAAAACGAAAACCAGTCTAGAAACATAAAACCGCTGGCGAGCCAACCTTGAAGAAGTCTTAAAGAAACACGAAACAAAGGCAAATAGAGGGAAAAAAGATAGAGATACATCAGTCAGTCGGGTAGCCAAAAGGAATCCCAATTCCGAATTCGGACGATGGATGACTTTGGCAAATAGACAACACAACTCCATAAAGGCAGACTGTCGGGCTGTTCGTTGCACAAGCCCAGCAACCAGCCCCAAAACCTGCAAACCCCCAAACATGATGTGCAATATGCAACGGAACGGCGATTCATTCGAATTCGAGTGCGAGCCGTTCAAACGAGCATTGCGCATGCGCGTAATCCTATGTAAGGGGCTTCCCCCTCTCTACGCCCCACCCCTCCGGCGATGAGAGTTCAGCGAACGCGTCGCAAAGTTGGAAATTGGAAAATATCTGGTAATTGTTTCACGGCCTGCCTGGCGTCTTGGGCTTTGGGTGAAGTGAAACCCCGCCGACAGCCCCGGCCCAATGGAAATTCTCAGCTCTACTCAACTTTTACCCGCGGCACGTTCGCCAGTTTTTCCATCACTCTTCGCTGAAACGACACGCAATACCTGCAGCGAAAGTGTCGTGAAAATATACGGAGATGTGGCATATAGGAAGCGCATAAAGCGAGCTTCGCAAGCAAGCGTCAAATTGGTTGACCATATTGGATGCCTGACCTATGACTGTGGGCGGCATTGGCCATTGGCTCTTCTACTGATTGATACTCGTATCAGTCCGACTGGAAGGCAATGACATCGTTTGGCACTCAACAAAAGTAACCTTAATGCCTCTGGCATTAATCAATCAATCATCGACCGATTATCGGACCTCTATTCGGACTGGTCTGGGGTCTGGTCCGCTTTTACAGCTGCAGATCTCGTACAGAGATCGGTAATCTGTTGGCCTTGCACTTGCAAATGGCCGTGCCTTGCAGCCATACTGCATTCCAATGAAACAAAAGACCCACAGCAGAAGATCATCTTCGCAGAACTGTACAGGCCATTTCCATACATACACAGATTCCTTCAAGAGTATGTATGTACAAACAGTGCGCTCTCATACAGATGAACTCCATTCTCCAAAGAGAGAACTATTCTGGTTCACAGAGACTGCTGCAAAGAGTGATGAAAATGGGATAAGTTGGGGGAACTTTCGCTTTTTGCTCAATTTCGGAAAGCAAAGAATATTTATAGAAGTGCACTTCACCCAAACGAGTATGCACTGTATGCTGCAGCATTAAGCAGCTGTATCTTTTGTTTGGAAATCTTTCAATTTCTCTGCTCAGTATGTCTGCAATATTTTATTTCCGCATTGAATCGAAAGCGTACCACACGTATTGTAACCGCCAGATGTACGCACGCACATAATTGAAACACCAAAATTCGCAGAATTTTCCCCCATCTAAAACCGGTAATTCTCCGCTCGAATATTGGGCGCTTTAGATACTTGGCGGCTGTTCCAGAGAGTCCAGAGCCAGAACGAGGCGGCGGCGGCAGCTCCCACGCAGAACAAGTGTCGCCGCCAAAAAGTATCTTGTTTCTTGAAATATTTCTGCATATATAGCCATAACATATACGTATGTATGTATGTATGTATGTATCTATGTGTGGTATCCATGTCTGTGGTATCTTTAATAATACCGTCAGACCGGTTCGCGTTCGCTGCTCTTGCCTGCCTCTGCCACTGCCACTGCCTCTCATCCACGATCTCTGTGTACGTGTACGTATACGTAATATGAGAGCTGATTTCATGTCTAGTCTCATGCCCCGAGGGTGCTATGTGTCTCTAAAATTCAGAGCACAATCTGATCCCAGATCTCATAGAGCTGTGCATATAGATTGCCGGAAGAGTTTAGCCATGTTATCCATTCAGAGGACAGGTATCCTATAGATAAATGTTTTGAGTACTTTAGAGGGTGCGTGATCTGAGATGGAAATGATAATATCCACTATGATTTCGATAGCATATCCTACCAAAGATCGTATATACTTTGGCCTGGATTCTGCTCAGAGTATTCTGACTTCGGGCATGCCTCCATCACACAGTCTAGCACTCTCTGTGCCGCTTTTGAATTTGATTTGCTGGCCAGCCAGCAGTTAATCGCTCCATGGTACAGAGGCACCTGCTGAGCCTGTACCATGAAAAACCCGCCGTGTATATCAATCTGCATTCAACCATGATTCCATTCCATTCCATTTTCCATTATATTTTGCGCTATTTTGCATGCCACTGCTTTTGATTTTGCTTTTGGTGTGCTATGGTGTGGTGTGGTATGGTGTCGTGTGTGCTTTTTGTTGTTGTAACCATCACACTTGCCACACTATCTATCTATCTATCTGTCTATATACTTGCGAGTAAATATGTACAAGCCTTGTATGGAAAAACTTTTTTATTGTTGTGACACTCGAGGGGTCTGTTTAATTAGCATATGTACGTATGTATGTACACATCCCAGTGTTCTATTTGGGGGACTTGTTCAATCAGAGAGAAGTCAGCCTTCAATTGCTTCCAATTAAATGAAGCATTCGAATTCCGATTGCATTTCCATAAGAAAAGAAGTTAATCAAGGGAGAGCGAGAGAGAAAGAGTTCAGCAGCAGCCGCAACAACATCTACACTTGGGGGAAAAATACACTTAAATCTAACTTGAGGTTCGTTCTTCCCCAAGTGTAGACGACCCCACAGATGCTCGCAACATAAAATGTGAGACAAGATGTCCGCGAATTATCCAAAGAACGGTCAGCGCCTGAGCTGCTCGAGCAGCCTGAGCAGCAGCAATGGCAACCACTCGGATCTGGTGACACTCCCCCGCAAGCGTCGTCCGCGTGCCGCCGGCGAAGTGGCCGTCACCTGCCAGCACTCCACCAGCGTCTATCTCAATGGGCCGCCAACCGAAGAGTCCGTGCCTTGTGCCCCCGAGCCGCTATACCAGAACGAGGCAGCTGTCGTACAGCAGCAGCAACAACAGGCGACGGAGAAGAAGGAGAAGCGTCGATGGGTGCGGGCCGAGGTTACGACGATCCGGGTGTGCCATATGGAGCTGGGCAATCCCGGCCAGGAGTCCATGGTAGTGAGCACTTTTGTAGGTTCGTTCTGTGGGGATGGCGATATGTGCATGCAGCAGATTGCCAAGAGAAACCTTTAACCTCCTCTTTTTCATTCTTTTTCATCCTCCACAGATGACTCCGATCACTATTACGAGACGCTGCACTCGAGCCAGCTGCAGCGGCAGCCGGATGGGGCACGCAACGGATTGCGAGCCTCCCACCGACGCGCCAAAAACCACTCAGTCTCTGCCCATGCATTGGGCGAGCATGTGGCCATCTCCGACGACTACGACTCCTTTGAGACGGACAGCGATGAGCACGGCGAGGAGTCGCCAGGTCAGCGTCTGCGAAACGTGAGTGGATTTGAGTGGACTTTGAGTAGAGTGAGGGGGACCCAATTAATGCCTTTTTTACAGCACAATGACAGCGGCGTGGACATGAGGAATCATCGCCTGCCCAAGCCACCGGCACCGCAGAATCAAGTGTACGAATTTGTGCGCAAGTTCAAGGACTTTATATCCAACAAAAAGTCACCAAAGGGCAGCCAACAGAAGCTGTACGAGAACACGACAACGGGAACGGCCTTCTATGTGGAGAGCAGCGGCAAGAAGCAGGAGGAGATCTACGAGAATACCGAGTACGCAGCCAAAACGCTAAGCAGCTCGGAGAAGACCCTAAATGGCAGCGGCGGCGGTGGTGGTGGGTTCCAAAGTCCGGCAGAGCAGCCGGCAGTGCTGCGGGCCAAGCAGAAGAACGGCAAGAGCCTCCGGTCCAGGCTGCGCAAGAGTCTCGTGGGTTCCACCTTTGACAGCAAGCAGCTTTCCGCACTGACAGCCACGCGGAGCACGTTCTACCTCGAGGACCCCGCCGAGGTGGGGCCGGAACCGAATAGTGCCGGGGAGTTGGACTCGGGCTTCTCCGAGAAGGCCTCTTCCGGTGATATTCCAGTGCAGATGCCCAGCGCCGATGCACAGAAGTTCTCCACCGTTGCCCGCAAGGCCAAGAAAGAGGCCAAGGCCACGAGGCGTCGAACCACAATCGGACTGCGGCCCAACGATCCCCCGCCACCGCCTCCGCCAGCACCCCCGTTCCCTGGCCTCAAAGTGGATCATGGACAGGGGGGACAGGGGCAGCAGGGACAGACCACCTCGTGGTATGCCGAGTGCGGAGTCTTCAAGCAGTCGAGTCATCTCAATGGAACCCCATCGCAGGCCACCGATGACCTGGCCACGCCCACACCAAGTGCCCACGGGGGAGGAGGCAGCTCCTGGTACGCCGAATCGGGTCTCTACCAAACGAGCGGCATCTCTGTGGCCAGCTCCAGCGGCAGCTCGGGCGTCTCCACCGGCAACGAGGCAGGTCTGGGCGATGACCTCCAAACGGAGCCCCACAGCATGTTCTCCAACGAGCCACTCTATCAGATGTACAGCGCCGCCAAGCTGGAGGTGAGTCCACTGATCCTTCATGTCAGCAGAAGATCATCAGTCGATCCTTGATTTCCTTTCAGTCAATCACTCGCGATCTGGAGGTGCACGAGAGCTCTGCAGATGGCTATGAGGAGATCGGTATGCATGCTCTACGCAGCCCAAAGCCCCAACCGGAGCCCGTCCACGTGGAACAGCTGCCCAAGCAGCGGCCATCCGCTTTGCAGTTGGTTGGCCCAAAGAACGGACCATCTCGGACTCTGTGGAGCGAAATCCCAGAGGTTAGACACTCCGGAATACTGCGTAAGTAGTGCATCCTTGATGCAGGATCTTCAAGATCCTCAGTTCCATTTTAAATATTCCAGCCACACTGAAAAGCCGGGAGCGCAGCCTGCAGGAGGCCAAATTCGAGATCATTACATCGGAGGCCAGTTACCTCAAGTCTCTGAGTCTCCTGCGGCGCCACTTCATGAACAACAGCGCCTTTGTGGACAGCTCTGTGCTGAGTTCGCGGGATCGCAAGGCGCTCTTCTCCTACATTGTGCCCGTCCACGAGTGCTCCGAGCGGCTGCTGACGGAGCTGGAGTGCTGCTGGCAGGACAACATCATGCTGCACGGGCTGAGTCGCTGCATCTACGAGATTGCCGAGCGCCACTTCCACGTGTACATTGCCTTCTGCGAGCATCAGGGCAGGATGGACAGGACACTGCGGCGGCTGAAGGAGGCCAAGAACGGCGTCTTCCAGCAGCACCTGGAGAAACTGGAGGCGAGTCCCAGTTGCTGTGGCCTGAATCTGCTCTCGTTCCTCATGTTGCCCATGCAGCGGATCACCCGCCTGCCGCTGCTCATCGATGCGGTGTTCAGCAAGGAATCGCCCCACAACCAGGAGGAGTACGAGAGCTGGAAGCGCACGCTGGCCCTTGTCCAGAAGGTGGTGGCCCAGTGCAACGAAGCAGCCAATCGCTGGGAGCAAGCGTACGAGCTCGAACGCATTTCGAAGCAGTTGGAGTTCCCCTCGAACATCCGTGCCCTGGCCATTGTTCCCGTGGGAGTGCCCAAGCAGGGAGCCAAGCCTCGCTTCCTGGTCAAACGGGGGGAGCTCACACATCTCGTGTGGCGGGGCGACGATGCCAAGCTGACGTTCGGCAAGCGGTTCACCAAGTCCAGCATCTATGCGTTCCTCTTCTCCGATCTCCTGGTGCTCTGCAAGCGCCGCGGCGAGTCCAGCTTCAGTGTGTTCGACTATTGTCCCAGGAGCATGTTGACCATTGCTTCGGGCGAAACGCTGCCGCAGCTGCCAACCAAAGATATCAAGGATCAGGCCGGAAAAAACCTCATCCTGATGACACTCCTTGAGAACTGCGACCGCAAGACAGTGGAGCTAGTGAGTCCCTAAAAGCCATTACTGTTTCGCTTTTCGGTTCTTATTCTTGTTAATCCTCTGCAGGTGCTCTCCTGCCCCTCGGTGTCGGACCAGCAGCGTTGGCTGCAGGCCATGCGACCGCCAGAGTCGGAAACGCCAGGCGAAAAGCTGTACGAGTCCTGGGACTGTCCGCAGGTCGTGGCCAAGCACAGCTACGAGTCCGACGAGCCAGATGTCCTCAATCTAGAGCTGGGCGACGTTGTCAATGTAACACGCAAGCTGCCAGATGGTGAGTCTAAACCTTTCATTGCCTAATGATCCTCCCCTCTAATCATCTGCTCACTCTCCAGGCTGGTACCAGGGCGAGCGCATTCGCGATGGCGCTGTTGGCTGGTTCCCAGGCAGCTACACAGACGAGCTGAACTCGGCCCACGTCCGCTCCCGCAACCTGAAGCAGCGTCACCGCCTCCTCACCTTCACGGCCACCTATCTGGAGGCGCAGAAGGGCAAGTGAAGGGCCACTGTCTACTCCTCTCCTTCGCTATCGTGGCCATCTCCCACCGCTTGCCACCCGGCAAGTGGTCGAGTATTATTGTATGCTTGCACGAAGCAATTCAATCCATTGCAAACATTGTAGTCTGCAACAAACTTAACGTGAATTACCATATAAATAACCGATAGGAAATGTGATAATTTAATTTAGATCGAGAAAAGCTACTACAGAAAATTAGAGCTACGCTGCAGATATTTCCCCACTATTCGATAAGCAATAGCCTCTAATTATATTTATGGATTCCACTGTTTTTTTATTTTTTTTTTGTTAGTATCAGCTTATTAAATTTAAAGAAGGGTGTACATGCATATGTGTAAACAGAAGCAAAACAATAATGAGGAAAATAAGATATGCCTGTACTCCTGCGGGACGAATATGTATGCGTATTCTCGGTAAATAAATAAAATACGAAACAAATTGTTGAATCACGTTCTTTGAATCCCCAAAAAAGTGAATGTATCTATGAACTTCATGGCAATCGGTCGGCAGGACTCTCTCGATCACGAAAAGGCATTCCACGACACGATCGTCCGCTGTGTAGCCGAGATATAGCGTGCAAAACAAACCAGTATTTTAATGATATTCCAATCTTCGAAAGGCTATATCTACGACAAATAAGGCCAGATCGGTGAAGGACCTAGTCTCCCAGGATCGTGAGGATCCAGACT
This sequence comes from Drosophila miranda, assembly GCF_003369915.1. Taxonomy (NCBI): domain Eukaryota; kingdom Metazoa; phylum Arthropoda; class Insecta; order Diptera; family Drosophilidae; genus Drosophila; species Drosophila miranda. The sequence goes on along the minus strand of NC_046674.1, from coordinate 490,089 downwards.
GTCGATCGGCATCAAAATCTCGACTTCGAAAATGAGGCCGATTTTTTGCAAATTTAATGATGATTTAGCGAAAATCGTGAAAAAATGGATGTCCTTTTTTCCAACGGCAGTCGATTAGCAGGACTCTCCCGAGCACGGAAAGACATGCCGCACCCCGATCGGTCCATAAATAGTCGAGATATAACCAAAGATAAAATGAAACGAGGGTGAACGTTGTGAGTTGCTGCGGAGACCGCAACTCTACATTTATACCCGATACTTAGTCAGTATGGCTCTCCTCCGGCAGACGCCGCTAATATTAAACGACACGACAAGGAGTGCGAGCGAGAGAGACAGAAAATCAGTCTGAGCGTGACGTCGGACGCTGCGTAGCCACTGCAAATTGATTTCTTGCTTTTGGCTATACAAATTATCCGATCTGATCCAGATTCAGCAACCGGATAGATATGGTCATTGCTCTATGATTCTGCGTTTTTAGTTTTCTCGAATCTGCAATATTGTGGACGCAACAGATTTTCGTTCTTTGCGGCGGCGGAAGGGGGTGGGGCGAAATTTTGAGATATACGTTTTATAGTGAGATCTAACAGAAGTGCGGATACCAAATTTGGTTACTCTAGCCGTAATAGTCTCTGAGATTTGTGGATGCCCCAGATTTTCGTCCTTTGCGGGGGCGGAAGGGGGTGTGGCGAAATTGTGACACAATCACAGTAGTGTGGATACCAAATTTGGTTGCTCTGGCTCTTATAGGTTCTGAGATCCTTGAACTCATATTTTGCATTTGGCAAAACCGACCATGAAACCTGAAGAGAGAGAGACAGAGCGAGAAAGAATGAAATTGTTTTCTTGATTCTGGCTATAATAATTATACGATCTGGTTCAGATTTTACACTCTAGAAGATATAGTCATTCTCTATGATTCTGCGTTTTCAGTTTTCTCGTAATACAGAATAGAGCAAGGATGATTATACCCGATACTCAAAATGAGTATTGGGGTATATTAGATTTGTGGTAAAAGTGGATGTGTGTAACGTCCAGAAGGAATCGTTTCCGACCCCATAAAGTATATACATATATTCTTGATCAGCATCAATAGCCTAGTCGATTGAGCCCTGTCTGTCTGTCCGTCTGTCCGTCCGTCCGTCTGTCCGTCGCTATCAGCGCCTATTGCTCAAAGACTAAAAGAAAGAAAACTAAAAGCGCAGAATCATAGATAACGACCATATCTATCAGATTGCTGAATCTGGATCAGATCAGATAATTTGTATAGCCAAAAGGAACAAATCAATTTGCACTGGCTACGCAGCGCCCGACGTCACGCTCAGTCTGATTTTCTGTCTCTCTCGCACGCACTCTTTGTCGTGTCTTTTAATATTAGCGGCGTCTGCCGGAGGAGAGCCGTACTGACTAAGTATCGGGTATAAATGTAGAGTTGCGGTCTCCGCAGCAACTCACAACGTTCCCCCTCGTTTTCTTTGGTTTTATAGCAAGAAACTTTGATGATGACATGGCGGCCTTCTATAGCAGCCAGCTAATGCCAACCCTTGCCAACCGCACCTCCCGACAGCAAGTGTGCCATTCAAACAAGAGAGATTTCTTTCCATTATAAATGTCTGTAATTTGTTCAGATACATAGATTGGTTCATTGCTTGATTTCGTTTTGGTTAATTTCTGTGAATTGCATACTAAAATTAAATTACTTCAGTAGCTGCTTTTCGTTCCGCTCATATCCGTGGCATATTGTAGCAGTGTACAAATAAATCTTACGATTATGATATTGCTGTCATAAATTATTAAATCTAAATCAAACACTAAAGTACGGGGCGGGGGCAGGGCATGCGATATGTTGTATTGGCGATCAATCGATCCGATAGCAGCGTGCTTTGTAGTGCTGCTAAGCCGAACAACGCACACGCAATCAGACCCGACCGCTACTAAATCTAAATCAAATAATTTACAATACTTCTTCATGTTCATGTGACCGACGACGAGTGGATGTGTGAATTTAAATGAATGTCCGTCCCCTGTCGAAGGGTGCGCGAGCGGGGGAGTCGACTGAATCGAGTGTGAGGGCTACGGCTAAGAGGCTATTGGCTATGGCTAAGCGCTAGATTCATACACGTCTACATAAATATATCACAAAATCAGTGAAATGAAAATTCGCTGGAGTATTTGCTTGTTTCGCTTTGGATGATGCATGAGATGAATGCAAATGAATGCAGTGATTGGCAATGCTGGGCACATCTCCTGTCCTCTTTCTCTTCCTATCCTCTTCTTCTTCCTATTCCTATTCATATTGCTATCATGTTCCTATCCTATCCTGTACTGTCCTTTCCTTTCGTCAGCAGCGGATCGGCGTCTGTCATCTGAAGCTGATGCCGCACTTGCGACTGATCTTGGGCGTGTGTATATAGGCAATCGAGAGCAGAAGCGGCACATCGTTCTCGGAGAGCTGCAGCGGCGTGGTAATGTCACTCAATCGACATGGATCCGTCTCGAGCAGAAAGGCGGCCAACGTCTCCGACTGTAGATAGATTTCCTGCAGCTTCGACTCCAGAAACGACAGGCACTGCAAATTAAATACAAAATCCATTTAAATAAGGATTAGGACAGAGTCTTGTTAGGGATTTGTCTACCTCATAGGCGGGTATGCCGCCAGCGTGCATGGCCTGAACGGTTTCCAGCATGCTCGAAACTAGCTGCGACATGCCCACGGGCGAGCTCTGGCCTCCGGCATAGGGAAACTGCTGGGCCTGCGACGAGATCAGGCGCACATCCCACTTGTCCATGTCCGCCACAATGGCAATATTTTCCGCCGGCTGTGAGATGAGTGAGGCCGAGCGTGCAGCCAGTGCCAGGTCCTCGCGCAGATGCATTTCCCACTTATTTGGCGGTGCACACGTCCCCTGCGGAGATGAGAACAAAGCTTGGGTTAGAATTGTTACAATTTGTAACCTTCAAAGAGGTTTTCTCACCTGCAGCACCATGTCGGAGACATAGTGATCGCTGACGCTCAGCATCAGCGAGGGAATGAAACCCGCTCGCAGCTGATCGCCCGGCGGCTCATCGTCCTGCGGCAGTTCCTTGATGCCAGGCACGGGTAGCTTCAAAAGCTGCTGGGACACATTCACGGCCGCACACTTCGCGGCCACCGAGGAGACGGAGCTGCGACCCGAGGGCACCCGCTTGGGCTGCTGTTTTCGCGTGAATCCCGTCTGCGTTGCCACCGCTGGCTGGGGAGGTTCTGGTGCGGACTTGAGGGTATCTATGGAGGCAGCAGAGTTCACCGGCTGCAGGGTTCTGCTGCTCTGATTCTGATTCTGATTATAGCAATGCACCTCATCCGTCTCAAACTCCAGCTCGGTGGCATTGGATGGCGTCTGGTAGGTCGCCGAGGAGCTCATCATCCCACCGCTGCTGCAGACAATGCATCGCTCGCTGCCCAATGCCGGCGTTGCGCTGGGGTTGGAGTTGGGACTGGGTCCGATTGAGCTGCTGCTAGCCGCCAGCTCAGGATGCTGATGAAGTGTCACGCTGCTGTCGCTCGACTTGAGGGCAGCCTCACTCGCCTCCAGCTTGGTGGCCTTGTCCATTAGCAGATCGTAGTTGTTGGACAGCACCAGGTTCTTGCTCTTCATGTAGTTGGTGGCTATCTGGGGATACTGCTCAAAGTTGAACTTCATGCCCGAGTGCTTCTTGGCCATGCTGGCCACGTCGTGGGTGCGCTGATGCTGGGCACACAGCATGAGGGTGGCGGGGGGCTGCTTTGCGTCGTCGGTGAGATCTTCGTTGCTCTTCTTGAGATTGATCAGCGGCTCGTTGTCGCCCAGGACGAAGACCACACCATTGCCATTGTCCGCGCCGGTCTGCCTGCAGATGCCATGCTCCCGCTCGATCAGCTTGTGGCAGTGATCGAAGTGGATCTGCTCCTCCAGGCTGACGTTCTCCTTTATGGGCTCAATGCCCCACGTCATGCGATCGCTCTTCCCCATGCTATTCTGCGTGATGAGGTCCGACAACGACAGATGCGAGGCGCGCCTCTCGTGGGTGAGGGGCTCAAAGTCGCCCGCGTCCAGGGCTCCCCTTTTTTCGATGGCATCTGGATTGCCCTCGACGGAGTAGCTGCTGGAGCGCCGCTCCAGCTTTCGGTTCATGATCTTAATGCCCTGCTGAAGCTTGGCCAGATCAAGGCTCAGACCATCCTTCACAACCGCCGCCATGGGCACCATGTTCCACAAGAAGTTCTTCTTGGCTGTGGCTGGTGGTGTTTCCGTGGCATCATCGAACTCGATGGCTTCGATGGCCCCATCATCGATGCTGCCGCCGCCTGTGCCAACGGATCCCGATCCCGATCCGTTTGACTCATCCTCCATGCACAGCTCCACATTGTCGGGCGTGGTTACCGTCAGACGTATCCGGCCATCCTTGCCGGTGCGAAAGTACTGCTGCGCCTGTCGGGCCAGCAGCGTCTTTTTGTCGATGCCCGTGTCCATCAAATAGTTGCCAATACGCAGCTCCTGCTGCACAAAATGGGAGTCGCGGAAGGCCAAGACAGTGGGTATCTCGTTCTTTTTCAGCGTCTGCATGCCGTCCTGATCTGCCTGATCTTCAAGCCCCAGATCCCTCTCGTCTTCATCCTCGTCTCCGCAGCAGTCGAGCAGCACCTCCCCCCCATCATCCACATCGTCCGCAATGGCATTCAGATTCTGTTTGCAGGTGGCCACTCGGCTCAGACCGCCCGCACGTCGCAGCTGCGAGGGTGGACTCTTGTGCCGCTCCTGGCTCTGATGGTGGTTCTGGCTCTGGTTGACCAGATCGTTGATCAGCTGCTTGTTAAAGTCCTCCCGCTTGGCCGTGCGACGCACCTCGCTGCAGCGTATAAAGTACGTGAGGACATTGAGGAGCTTCTCCACCCACAGCTTCTCCGCTCCATAGATGATGGTACGCACCAGCTTCGGGGGCATCCCAATGGCCCCATACAAGTCCCCCAGCTGCGCCCACAGGGCGTTGTACGGGTGCTTCTGGGCCACCTGCAGGAGCTTGGCCCTCTGTTCAATGGCTGCGGAGGCCGCAGAGGCGTCCGATCGCCGTGAGCCTGAACTGTTGAAGGCTGAAACGGTGGCCACCCAGCCCAGATGGTAGGTGAGAATACCCGTCAACATTGTGCTGATGAAGCTGCACAAACAAGAGGGATTAGTACATCCTCAGAAAGGGAATGGAGTGCTCTTACAAATTGGAATCCTTGGTATCGGCAAAGGACAGCAAATCACAGAGTTCCTTAATGAAGCGTTCGGCCACAGTCTTGGAGTACTTGCTGCCGCTGGTGGTGATGCTCAGCCAGACAGGGGTCTTGATGCGTGGCGCCGTGAAGAGATCGTTGAACCACTGCTGTGTATCCTGCCAGGCCTGGAACATGATCTGTGGGAGGAGAGAGACTGCTATTTAGATGCATTTCAATGGCTTTCAATGCTGGTGATGGCTTACCTGCAAAAAGTTCTTGTGATTAATGTAGGCGTGCTCTGTGCTGGCCCTGAGACGACTCAGCATGGACTCCAGCAGGGCAATGTGCTCGCTGCAGAAGAGCTCCATCTCCTCCTCGAAGGACTCGCTCATGGTGATGCACACGGCCAGTCCCAGCTTGGCCCGACGCCTTAGATTGGCCTGGCGACGTCCCATCTCGGGATTGCTACGCGACTCGTTCGCACAGTAGCTGGCGCGCCTGTACTGCGGTGGAGCCATGCCACCGCCTTCGCTTCCACCGGCCCCGCCATTGCCCGATCCCTGGCTCGAGCTGCCGCCATTGGCCTGCGTGTAGTTGTCGCTGAGGAAGCCGATAAAGTCGTTCCTGGAATGCTCGTTCTCGAAGGAGGTGCGCAGGTTGCGCGAGATTCGTCGCTGCAGGCAGCCGTCGCTGGCAAACTCCTCCAGGTGAGGGGAGCTGGCCGAGAAGGCCGAGTCCATGCTGAGCTTTCGCATGGCATCCGACTGGTCGGACATCACGCTGCCCAAGCTGCTGCGTGTGGAATACTGATACGACCACTGATCACCGCTCGAATAGGGACCACCTGCACCACTCCCACTCCCACTCCCACTCCCACTGCCGCTGGCCGAGTAGCCCGAGTCCGTGGCATTGCTGTACGTCGAGGAGTACCGCGGGCCGCTCGAATCGCTCGAATGGACTGTCGACAGCGACTGCTGGTCCGGGGCAGGCACATCGAGGGGCGGCGTCAGGCTCATCTGGCGACCCACGCACACGCTGAAGGGCATGGAGAAGGAGTTCATCGAGAGGCCATCCATGGAGCCGTGCTCGCTGCAAATGGAGCTGCGGGGCGTGGCCAGGCTGTTCATCGAGAGCGTCGAATAGGGCGAGTGGCCTGCTCCACCGATGCTGCTGCTGCTCGTGGGCGTCAGGTACACCTGCGAGCACAGGATTCGCGCCGGTTCCGGCAGCCAGTGCACCTTGAGGGCGGTTCCACAGAAGGACATCGGCAGCGAGCCAAAGACCATCTCCCCCAGTGGCGTGATATCCGCTCCAGTGGGGCGATTGTGCTGCAAATGGATTCTCATTACGGTCGGGATTCTCTTGGCCGGAGTGTGTGTGTGTGACTCACCTTGTAGCCGTACTCGGGGCACACATCGATAAAGTTGCTGCCATTGCTGCTGGAATGTGCCTTCGCCTGGATCTTGCCGTTCTGCAGCGATGTGTACTTTTCATTCTTCACGAATTTCCCAGTGGCCGACGAGGGGACGGACGTTGAGGTCTCCTTGTGCGTCACCTTCTGCAGGGCATTGGAATCGAAGAGCAGGCGACGAGTGTCATCCTCTTTATAGAGCAGCACACGCACTTGGCTGCCCTCGAAGGGGAATCGACTACAAATAGGGGGAAAAAATATCGATTTAATAGAGGCACAAAACATTTATGTTCCCAAAGTGAGTAAAAAATTGTCCAATCATGCTCATTCATAAAAAATCGGTTAACAATAGCTATACGCATGCCTCTAGCGGTATTTCTTTGTAATCACGAGTCGCACTGACGGCTCTGATTACTTTTCGGGAGGCCCCCCACACCTCAGTGGCCACTATCGACAACTGTTGACCATCTAAAGAGTTCCCCTCGAAGGTCCACCCCCATAGACGCTTGGGTGTCGCAATGACGAGATCTATTATAATGCGCACATCTTTCAATGTTCCTCTCTCTCTCTCTCTCTCTCTCTCTCTCTCTCTCTCTCTCTCTCTCTCTCTCTCTCTCTCTCTTTCTCGTGTACTCGCTGTGTCTCTCCCTCTCTCTCTCCCTCTCCCCCTGTTGATTGTTCATTTCAATTAAATGGCAAATGCGAGACGATGCTCTATATATAGCGCGGCAACTATTTTGGCACGTGACACGTGGATTACTCATGCCCCAAAACCACTTCATTTGGACATGGCCACGGGCATGCTCTGACAAGTACATGTGTACAAATCCTGTCCAGGAATTGGTGGGAACTTGAAGAGAGGGAAGGAGTAGTACAAGAGAATCCATCACTTCCATTCCCTGATATGCCACGCACCTGTTCGAGCAGTTGCTTCTCCTTCAACGGAATTTCAGCTGATTTATTTTTAGTGGGTTTATAAATGGCTTGTCTAAGTAGCGCTAAGGCGCCTCTGCCTCTCCAGAAATTAGCGCTATAATTAACAATTAGCTCAAAATGTCGATGATAGTTTCTTCGACACTGGAGTAGGGACGGAGAAGGAGAGGCAGGGGCAGGGGCAGACGGGGAATTTGGGGGCCCAACATGTTTTAGAGCTTCATAAATGTTTTATAGCCTCCCCAGCCGATAAGATGGTGGGGGCCAACGTTGGGCGTTGCTTTGACTGGAAGCCGGTACGGCACCACCGTACGCACCGAGAGAGATTACCCATGGAACGGTATAAGGTAGGGTGCGGTATCGTTTGGGCGGGACGGCGGTGTCCATTGGTGTGTGGCCGTGTCCGGCTGTGTCCGCGGCTGCTTTCTGTGTTGGTTTGAAGTCACGAGTGTGCACCACCGGACTGGATATAAATTCACGACTAAAAGACCGCTGGACGGGTGTCGGGTCGGCCTGTTTCTTTGAGGATTGAGGCCAATTAGACTCAGGCTAGACCACTGGCTGTCTGGGGTGGCTTACTTGTATTTGAAAGGCGGCGTAGGCATGCGGCAAGGAGTTATTCCAGGGTCCCGTTACAGCTTCCAGCTACAATTGCAGTTGCCGGTGCAGGTGCAGACAGTTCAGTGTTCACGGATTAGGTTCTGCTCCGTTCTGTTTGGACGGACGGACCGACGCCCGGGCTGATATCTTTATAGCTGCGATGCTAGTCAACAAATGAAGTTCAAGGCGTTTCGCCACAGCAGTGACAGTGACGGTTGTCACTGGAATGGCATTGGCGATGGCGACAACGTCTCGGACTCGGTAGTCGGATCGGGAATCGGGAATTCGTCAGAGGTCCCGTGCTGAGGCTTGTACGGCGGCGGGCAGAGAGAGACAGAGACTGATTACGGGGGCACTCGCATATGCATTATAATAAAACCTGCCCTACTCTGTCCCGCACCTTGCCCCATGGCCTGCCCAATCGATATACATATGATATACCACCACTCATACTATGCACACTCGCACACACCATAGAGTTAGATAGTTAGATAGCTAGATAGATAGATAGTACGAGCAACGATCCTAAACTAGGCGGCTGCCTTCGTCGTTTAACCGAGCGTTGGATGGATGGGGCATGGGGCATCCAATTTGGAGCGCGCTGCTGGCGCTGCTCACATGACTCGCTCGGTCACCGGCCGTCGGATCCGTCCAGCTGGGTGCGCACACGACTGAATCAAATCCGAGAGCCGAACCGAAAACAGAGTCAAAGTCGAACGAGCATCATGTGCTCCATCGTCGGCCGGCCATTTGTTGCTTGTCAAAGACGGATGTGCTAATATTTTGTTTAACAAAAAAAAAAGAAAAAACGCCACACAAAATACCAACAATACCAGCAATGGAGGGAAAACAAAGAGAAAGGAACACAAGTATTCGGCCAGAAAAGAAGACAGCGATGAATGACTGTTTGATGGATTCGTTGAGAGACAGACGTTCGGCCACATTAGATCGAAGGCCAAATACCCTTCTGCGCCTCTGCTGCTCTCAGAGCCAAGGTTCAAAGTAAGCTGCTAGTCGATGGGGCAGGAGGGGGGGGCGTCGGCCAAGCGGAGCCTGACCTGGCCAAGAGAAAAAGCCATGCAACACGAAAGAGATCTGCGCGAAAGCAATTATAGGACGTCCGCTAAGCAGAGACATAGACAGCAAACGAGACAGAGACAGAAACAGAGACAGAGGCCAGGCAGGCAGGCACTGTTTATTCTATTCTTTCGTTGCTTTTATTTTCATTATTTTCTTTCGCTGGGGGCCACCGCCGCCGATGGGATGGACCCCCCCCCCCCCCCCCCCCCCCCCCCCCCCCCCAGGGGGGATCAGCGGCATTCACTTGGATCACATGCTTTTTTCAGCTACGCAAGCAAAAACAAAAGCAAGCCAACAGCCAAACAAAAATTAAGCAAATACATGCAGACATCAAGTGTACACATGCACATACATACATGCATGCATAATGAGTGAGAGCCAGTGTGCGTGTGTGTGTGTGTGCTAGTCTGTGGGTATGCTGCGGCCAGCACTTGAAGCAAGGTGTTCTTGTGCAAGGTGGAGTGCGGGAAGTGGGTTACATTTCTTTGGCTTTCCTTTGTGCTACGCGACTCGCGACCATCGTCCTATTCAGAGAGTAGCCTTTGACCATGCCTCACCCCACCTAAACACACCTTGCAGTTGAAGACACTCGGCTGCTCTGCGCTCTCTCTCTCTCTCCTTGCGGACTGTATTTTGATTGATTTGATCGCGTATATTTATAGAGTGGGGGGTGGGACGGGGTATCCGAAGCAGGGCCAAGTGGCATTCGAGTGGGTGACAATTGTTATCGGGCTTTGGGTGGGATTATGCTTTGATTAGCCCTTGGATTTTCCATGCCTCAAGAGAGACGCGACGCCAATGATTGATATGGGAAAACTACACCAAACCGGAACGGCAACGAAGCAGTGGAACGCGCGAGCCGATAAGCGAAATGTGTTTCAAACTTTTGCCCACACACATCACACACATCAATAGTTGGAACATGTGGTGTGGCACAGTCGAGCTCCTCTAAAGCGAATCACTGCACATTGGAGTCTGCAAATTCGGCATGCAGAAGCTTCCCTGTTCTGTCTACACGTGTCGGCTACTGGTCGCCTGAAGAGAGGGGGGGGGGAGGAACCAACAATTATTCTAATCAAATCAACAACTGTTAATGACTTTACAGAGCGTGTCTGTCTCTGTTTTCTCCCTCTCTCTGTCCTCTTTGTCTGTCTTCCTCTGTCTTTAGCTCGGTCTGTCCGTATGTCTATCCGTCTGTCTGCCTGTGTGAGTGAGTGAAAGAGAGCGTGGCAAATAAAAGCACAGATTTCCAAAGCGACGACAACAAAGCACAGGCACAGTAAAGCAAAGCAAAGCAAAAACCACAGCAGCAGCAAAAGCAACAACCAGTTGCTCCATTCAACAAGTCACATGACCCAACCCAACCAACAACCACGATGGCGACGATGGCGACGTTTGGAGACTTTGGTGACGCTGGGAGACGTTGACGACGACAACGACAACGACAATGGAAATGGAAATGAACAAATGGGGAGAATAACAAGGGGCGCAGCAGCTGCCCAACAAATTGTCTATCATTATCAACGGCCTATTATAAACAGTTATATACTACATGCATATATATATATATATATATATAGACATACATAAGTAAAATATAAGACCATATACATATATATATATATATATATATATATATATATATGTATATGGTCTTATACTACTCTCGTATATCCCTCAATTGTTGTCCAGTGTGCGAGCAACGACCTTCACCTTCACCCCCACTGCCACCTGAGCAGGGAAGTGTGTGCAAATAATGAATGTCAAGTTCAAGGCAATTTGGCAAAATCCGCTTCCTCTGGCTGTGCGAATAGAGGGAGGGGAGTGGTGGGCCAGGCGACAGGTAATGGCCAGAGCAACATAAGATATTTATCAGCCATGCAAACAGACGGACGGACGACTGCCGGAGCACACACCAGAGCCCCAACGCCCCAGAGCCCGTCTTCGTATGTTGCTCACAATACTAATGAGCAAATGACGACAAAAATATCGAGTGATTTTCATTGTCACTTGAGACCAATGCAAACAGACCTCACCAGACGGCAACGACGATGACAACCGATCGAAGTCTGGAGGAGGGCGGCGGCCCAATCAATCAATGAATGCCCCCCCACCAGAGGCGAAGAGAGTGCCATGTGTGGGCGTTCTGCGGGGCACTTGTGACACCTGGCAAACACACACACAAACACAAACACACACACACACACACACACACACAGCAGAATAGCAGATAGTGACTCAAGTGCTGGGAGCCCCTGAAAGCGATGTGAGATCACGGATCAACATCCATTTAGTACGGAATCATCTTTGGTACACAGATGACGACATCTAGTCGATCTTTTTGTGTTTCACCTTAATCCAACAATGTATCATCATCCTCATCATCAGCAGCAGAGACGAGTAGAAAATAGAGAAACTTCCGTCACTTTCAAGGAAATACTCGTATATAGAAATGTTAATGAAAAGATTGCGGGCTTGAGGGATCAATTAAAACTGTTTCCATTGAGCAAAGAGCAAAGCAAACCAAAGCCAAGAGCATTAAATGATTAATGAAACGAAGAACGAGAGCGAGAGCGAGAGCGAGAGAGAGAGAGAGAGAGCGAGAGCCCTTGAAGATAAAGCAGAATCCGAGTTCTTTGTTAGCTTTTTCATAATACATATACATATGTACATATATGTAGACCTCGAGGTCTGCGACTGAAGTACGGATCACAAATTGTTGACCCCTGAGAGTATGGGCTACTACTATCTGAACTATCTGTTCAGTTTCTGTTTCGGAAACTTAATACAAAAAAAAAACAATAATAGTCATACATCCAGTGGCATTTATTTACACAATTGTTTACTCAAATCTCATAATATTTCCATGAATTTCAAGTGCTTTGGCTTTGGTTTTCCGGAGCTAAGACAAAGGCAAATACAATAGTAATCCGACCCGTACAGATAATTTAAATAGAGCTTATGAATGGCAGATATTCGAAATTGGCTTAGCAGTGGTATGGGGAGCGGGGGGTTGCATGGCTTCTGTTAATAGATCTTTCGGCTTAAATTAGGGCTGCGACCGTGCCTTTTGTACTTGCGGGTACTTTCGGGTGCTTACTTTGTTTGTTTGCTCATTATCAGGCGGCGGCAGTAAAAAAAAACAACAAAAAATAAAGGTATGACTATTTTATTTTTATTTATTTTTGTCAACCTGATAATGAGTGACAACAACGATGCGGCAGCGGCAACAGACAAAGCAGCGCTGGGTAGGAATCGGCCTGGGCATACCGCGGAGGTACCCATTACCTAGACCGTAGTGCAGCAAAGCATATACCCAACCTTTACAGGGTACAAAACTGGATAAGCGCCTACGTCGACGACTCACTCATATGACTTGGCAGACCACGCGACTTCACACATGAACCCAAGCCCCCATACAGCCCCGCGGCACACCCGCGCCATCACTCACTGTGTTGCCATTTAAATGTGCTGATTTCTGTTTACCCGCTCCTCTCCGCCGCGCGCCCATACTCGGAACACAACAACAGCAGATGGCTGGCTTCTAGTGTGACTTCTCTTTATTCATAACTCAATGATGAGGGCACGAGGCAGTGGATGATACTATTTTTGGATACATTTATTTGGCCAGACAAGATGGCACCACATCACATCACATCACATAAACATATATATGCATATGTACGATCGTTACGATCGATGTAAGTTCGATGGATTCACACCTGTGCCGTGACAGTCCCCCCTCCACGCCACGCCACGCCACTCCACTCCATAGTGGAGAGCACCGTTTTGATTGATGTCTGATGTCTGGAGGGGCAGTGTTTGGCCAAACAATTTGCGGGCACTTATCGAGCACTATTAATGAATTTCTAATTTACGACTCATTTGGCATGACACTAAGCCGGCGAAAAGTCTCTAAGTGGAATCATCCATAATGGTTCACTCCTAGGCGGCGGCATTCATTCAGGCATTCAGTCGGTCGGTCGGTCAGTCGGTCGGTCAGTCGCTGCCAGTTGGACAGTTGATGAAAGAGATTGATATGTGATTTGTGATTTGTTGAGCTATCAGCGCTTTGTTCGCTTTATTTAATCGCCAATCAGAGAGATCTTGTGTAGTGCTTCACACGTGCCTGAAGCTGCCATCGGATTTTTGGTTTTTGGGCTTTTCTTAGCCCATATGCGCATACAATGGGAATCTGTTGGCACAAAGTTTTCCACCCTTGGTGCTAATTTCCAGCCGAATATCGAATCATCCGAAACGAAAGCCAAGACAGCCGCTCGCAGCCAGTTGGCGATTCGCGATTTCGATCTGCGATTCGCGATTCGCGGGATGTATGAAATCACAATTTGTATATAGAGGTGGAGCTGGAGGTGCTGTTCGGCTGTTTGCTCGATATGGTCTTTTTGCGTGAAATCCCCGAACTTATCGGGAATTAATACCAGCCCGCTAATAGCTGCTATATGGTGTGTACATATACATATGTACATTCACATTTATATATTTTTGGACGGACCGTACGATGTCTCCGTGTGTGGATGGATATCTGGGCAATGACTTGCGAATTGGGTTAAGGAATTTTTGAATGCGCCTTGCCTTCTTCTAAGGCACATGATGGACCCCCGCCTCCGTCTGGTTTTGTTTTTTTGCTACCCATATATCGAAAATTTAATACAATTTTTTTATGGCTCTCTTGTCATGTGACCAACTGGCTAGCAAATGTCTAAACATGGTCACGATCTGGTGGTGCTGTTGTTCATATGATTCACGGCGACATTTGGTTGATTCACTTCAGGTGTCCAGACCTTGAAAACGTATGGAACGAATGGTGTGTATGGTGTTGTATCGTATCTTATAGAAATTTCCAGAATTTAATTTTTCTGGCTTTTCTTCTAGTGTGGGTGTGTGCTTCTCTCTCTATCTCTCTTTTATTCTTAGACGGAAAGTATTTATAAACCACTTCTTTTGGCCACGAAACACACAGCCCAAGCAAAAATATGAACGATAAGTGGGGGTTCAGGCGGTTTTTAGTCATCTGTCATGGAAAATTACCCCAGAGGGGGAGGGTGGGGCGCAGCAGCGACTGTTAAACAGTAACAGTAAATAATGCCAAGTGGAGTTAATTTTTATTAATAATCGTTTTGTGTGTGTGTAAGCGTTTATTTAGTTTACAGCGAGTCAAAAAACCTGACCTACTACAAAGATAGCGGCCCGAAGGGAGGATGGAAGAGAATGAGAGGGTGTGAGGTGTGGGAGTTGGTCGAGCCAGCTGTCAACACTACGGTTTACGGGGTTTTGTTTTTTTTTGTTTCTCCTGTTATTTTTATTTTAAAGTGTTCAAAGTGCAAAAACCCCGCGCTTAATTAGCAGAGCGAAAAAGCTTCTATCACGTGATGGCGCGCTCGAATGCTGCCTGGCACATAAAAGCATGGACAGGCGCGGCCATAAAAGTATATACACCCCGCGGGTATTGGTCAATAACCACTCGAATCTGACAATTTCACCATTACCCTATATATATATATATATATATATATATACCTATATATGTATATATATGGAGCTGTTGTTGCCCACTGGCACCCGCTGCCGTCGTGTTATCGGTCAGACCCATTAAACGGGGCGCTAATCAAGTCGATCGAAAGATTATGGCCGAAACAAAAATGTAGCGTTTCGTATGCAAATGAAAATTGCAGTGCACCCACTCCGGCGCCCACCACTGTTAAATCCAGTTAGAGTTCCCAATCAGAGCAGCCCACCCACACACACACACGCTCTTCGTACCCATCCCGCGCGCACGAGTGTCAAAAATCAACATTGTTAAGGCAGCATAAATAATAAAGAAATGAATTAACGGCAACCCACAAGAGCCAACACAACGAGAGTGAAAGGGATAGAGCAGTGGAAGCAGCGAGAGCGAAAGAGAAAGAGCAGCAAAAACAATGTGTATGACATAATAATCACGAGAGCAGGCCGCGAGCGCCGATTAGCAAGTCATGTGATTCGCTTTTATTTACATTTGCGCCTGACGTTGCCGCCGCCGCCATCCGCTATCGCTTCCCGCTCACCTATCAACGAACGCCCACAGACCACAGACCACAGACCAAGCAGAGCGAGCAAGAGAGCAAGAGAATCAGGTTGAGAGTGAGACGGCGCGCACGAGGCGATAACGAAGAGAGAGAAGAATAAAACGAAGGGGGGCACAGTTGTTTGCGCGCGCAGCTCAATCGGGGGCGGGGGGAATAGAACATTGCTATCAGTGTAGTTGCTGTTTTTGTTGCTGTTCCTGCCATGACTGCTACCCAATGCACTGCTGGGGGTGGCGTATAAGCCTAGGCTTGCAGAGGGGAGCTTTCCTTATGGATATACAGTAAAGTCACAAGATACTGAACCAATTACGGGAATAATTTAGTTTTTTGGGTAAAGGCCAGCCCTTATCTCACTTAGAACGCGTTCACTGTATCGCTGTCTCCTCTATCAATATCAATGCTGCATGGCCTACGTGACGCTCTCTAATGCACAGCGAATATGTTCGTTGGGTTATCGGCCCCGTTTACGCTTGCCAATTTGCGTACGAACAAAGAGAAGAGGAAGCAACTGAGTGCAGGTACAAGGAAGGGAGCAGGAGAGGGAGCAAGAGAGGAAAGCGTGAAACGCATCATGAGAACGCCTTTTTGTCAGAGTGTGCATGCATGTATGCGTGTGTGGATATTTGCAGCTGTCGTGTGATGACTGCGGCTGCACCTTTTGTTGTTCGCATTTATCGACGACGAACTAATACCGGGTGTTAGGTATGACACACAAACACACACAGGCTCCTAAACTCATTTTGGCCTGTGTGTGCATGCAAAGGCAAGGAGGCACATACATACATATGTATGTAGATAGGCAGATAAACACTTACCTTAGATAATTTCGCGAAGTTTGTTTTGTAGCTTTTGCGGACGACGAACTATTGCCGCTGCCAGCAGAGACAGCGGCATGAGCGGAGGCGGGGGAGGCGTGAGTTGTACGTGACGCCGACGCTGCCGGTAATGATGTTGTTGTTTGGCTATTAATTAGCGCTGCTGCGGTTTGTTGGGACGCGAACGCAGACGCCGCGTTCAGCGCTGACGCGTGCGTGGGTGCCGCTGCGGCCGCTACTGTTGCTGCTGCTGGTGCCGACGGAAAGAACAGTTTATTCAATAAGGCCATAATAACATACAGTGTGCGCAATCATTTAATAAACACATCTGGCCAATATCCTAACAACAATTTATTGTAAATCACTGTAAATCTTTTCACACAAAAAAAAAACACACAGACACTGTTTCACTCTTTCCTTGGAATGTGTCGGGTGCCGTTAGTTTTTCCAACACGCGCGCGATAGAAACAGAGAGAGAGCTAAAAAAAATGATGCTTGGCTGCCACAAGTAAACTTTCGCTTTGCACTTTTCTTTGCATCTGCATACATCTACATCTGTATGTGTATGTATGTCTTGCTGCTGCTGCTGCTTCTTCTCTTTCTTTTGCCAAATGATCTCTTCCTGTAGTTGCCGAGTATTCACAGACACACACTTGGTTATTTATTTGATTGAATGAATATTGCTATTTTTGCTTTGCGTTGCTTTTGCCCTCATCCTGAGCGGCGGAAATCGCTGCTCTACAGGTCTTTACCGTTCCACGCCGAAAAGATGTGAGGCCCCAAACAACGTTGGCGTCCGCTTTAAAAAGTTTGCAAGAGGCGCGCGTCGGTGTCGTTGTCAGAGCGCGTATGTATAAGTGTGTGAGAGCGGAGACAGAGAGCCATTGCCATGTATGTGTGAGAATAACAGTTGCTGCCGCTGGCGGGGGCTATTACTAAAACTAGTAAGATTTCCCTCCTGCTGACCGTCGTCTTGGCTTCTTTCCATCTTGCTGGAGCTGGAGCTTTGGCCAATACACAATTTTGTGTAGTTTTTTTTGTTCCTCCACTCCATCCCACCCTCCACCACCTGCTTCAATTCACAGCTTTTTGTATTTGCTATCTTAACACGAAACAAGGCATTGCTTTTTATCACTAATTGCAGCTGAACACTTTGTGGTTGATATTGTCCATCAAATAAAGAACTGTCACATTTTATTAATAAGCTAAAATTTTGCTAATTTCACGCATACTATAAACATATTATTTATAAACATATGTTTATTTACTATCCCCAAAGCAACAACAATACAGCCAGTGTGACCGTGGACTTATCGATAAAACACATACGGCCCGTTCCTCGGAAATATACCAAAACTACGTAACAAAATTTCAAAATATACCGTAAGTATACTGACGAATTATTTGTAATCAACCTGCGTCATATTCCTCGTTTTGATATTCGGTTGAATATTACTAGCTAACTACGATCCTCCGCTGTGAATCCATAATTTAATAAGATTAATAAATCAATTTCCTACATGAAAACTTAAACTTAAGGTTTCATCTTTGTTGCATTGCCTTTAAAATTAGGTTTAAGCAAAAACAATTTCGACTAAATTTATTTCTTTACATGGTAACTACACGCCAACTACACATTTGCTTGATATTAACTTCATATTTGTGTAATTACCAAAAGCGACACCTGAAGGGAAAATTTGTAAGCTGCCAACACTTTTTCCATACAAGCCGAGTGGAAGCGCCAGTGTGAAAAACCTGTGGCAGCCCGGATCGCAGCCCCTCAGCAACACTGATCTTAGAGTCGTTCGCTGGTGTGGCAACACCGGCAACTTGGCCAAGCGGTCTGGCATCTTGATATCTGACTTCGACGCTAAGAACGATAAATGTAGTTTAAATAATAATTAATAAAGATCCATAATAAGAACTCAAGCGTACATTGGCCAATGCGTCAAAAACCTTTGGCTGCGATCCGGGCTGCCACAGTACTCCCCCTAGAAAAGTTACAAATCTTCAGTTTTGTCTTTTCTTCTCATATGTCCGTAATGGGACATTTGATAGCTGATCGTCAGAAGAGCTGGTCTCGGAATTCGCCATAAATGCTGGCTTGAGCCTGTCGATTGGAATAGCTGTCTCTTTTCCATTAATGCGGATAGTGAACACCCGGTCTGATGACTTGGATATAATCGGGTATGGTCCTGTGTACGGCGGCTCCAAGGGTTTTTTTTACAGCATCAGTCCGGACAAAGACATGAGAACAATTGTGAATATCCTTAAGCAGGAAGAGTTTGCGCTTGATCTGATGCGAAGCTGGATTTGGCTTCACCACCTGCATTCTCCTCCTGAACTGGCCTGCAAAGTCGAGAGGTTCCGACGGCACATCCACTTCGTAAAAGTATTCGTTGGGAAGACGTAACGTACACCCATATAGCATCTCTGCTGCTGATGCCTTAATGTCCTCCTTGAAGCACGTGCGGAGGCCCAGCATGACGGTTGGAAGCAGCTTGATCCATGGTATATCCGGTTGGCACATCAAGGAGGCTTTCATGGACCTGTGCCAACGCTCGATCATGCCATTTGACTGGGGGTGGTATGGCGTCGTGTGAATGTGCTCGCTTCCCAGCATATTCGCCAGAGACTTAAGGAGTGCAGACTCGAATTGAGTACCTTGATCGGTTGTAATAGTCAATGGGCATGCAAAACGCGATATCCATCGCGACCATATTGCTTCACATATGGTCTCTGCAGTTATATCCTTCAGCGGCACAGCCTCCGGCCAGCGGGAAAAACGGTCAATCATTGTCAGACAATATCTGTATCCGTCAACCAAGGGCATCACAACAATGTCTAGATGTACGTGATCAAACCTGCCATCGGGGACGGTGATCTTTTCCGGAATCAGAGCGTTGTGCTTATGAATTTTGGCTCGTTGGCACGGAAGCCAATTCCTCGACCACTCCAGAACGTTCTTACGCATTGACGGACAAACGTACTTCCGAGAGATTTGTTTGCTAAGTGGAGTTGAGTTGACCTGCCACTTGGGTGAGACAGTCCGTGTACGTTTGAAAATACATGGAATCGCAAAGATTGAGGAATATATGGTCGAGCCGTTCCCGTTGCCATGTCGCAATAGATGATGTCCTCGTCAACTGGAATTGCTTGTAGGCTTAAAGACGTGTCTCCATTTAAAATGTCAGGTAATTCGATGTCCGTTGCCTGAGCAGTTTCAATAGCTTTAGTATCCAGAGTCGTCGGCATGGTGATGGCGTTAATCCTGGAGAGGGCATCGGCAACTACGTTGTCAGTGCCACGCACGTGCACGATTGCAGTGGAGTGTTGGGATATAAAACCCAGCTGCCGCAGTTGTCTCTCCGACGCTTTTTCTGGCTTCTGATTGAAGGCATATATCAGTGGCTTGTGATCAGTTTTGATCACAAAGATCCTAGCCTCTAACATGTGCTTGGAGTACTTTATAGCCTCGTAAATCGATAACAGCTCTCTATCATATGTGCTGTACCTTCTTTCAGTTGCACTGAGTTTTTTGGAGAAGAAACCGAGAGGATCCCAATTTCCTTTCGTGTTTTGTTCAAGCTATACTATTTTTGCATTTTTCAAATGCTTTAATCGAGCTTGGCGTCCACTGCACTGGCCGTTTTTCGTTCTTCTTCATGTTACGTGTCAAGTCGTTGAGTGGCGCCTGTATTTCTGATGCATGAGGTATGCAGCGGCGGTAATAGTTAACTATACCGAGAATGAGCTGAGTGTACTCAGTAATTGACTTCACTCGATCCTCTGGAGGCTTAATTCCGTTGCCGTTGACTATGTAGCTCAGGAATGTCACTTTAGGTTGTGCGAAACAGCACTTCTTCTCGTTGATGCAAAGTTTATGCGATTTTAAGATTTACAACACATTATCCACGTGTTGTCTGTGCTCATCCATTGAGTTGAACATTATGAGAATGTCATCAAACGTTTTTGCCATATAGACGGTCAGCGAAATCATGAATGTGGGGAATCGGGTAACGATCTGGAACGGTAATCGCATTGAGCTTGCGATAATCACCGCAGGCGCGCCATCCACCACTGGCTTTCGCTTCCATGTGCAACGGGCTGGCCCATGGACTTTTGGAGTATCTACAGATCTTGTTGTCGATTAGTTGATGTATCTGTTCTTTAGCTACAGACAGTTTCTCCCCCATCAGGCGCCTGGGTCGATCTGCTACGGGTGCTCCAGTTGTTGTTATGTAGTGGCGAACTGAAGGTGAATCTGATGAGTTCGTGTTGTCGAGGGTGCAGTTATCGGTGTGTCGGTCCTTGCCTTGATGCATTTTGTCGATATTTGGCGAAGCAAAATCCTGCGAGACTAGAGATATGCTTGTGCCGTTGGTGAGACGTTGTTTCTTGATGTCAATAAGCAAATGGAACTGTGCTAGAAAGTCAGCGCCAATAATTGCGGTTTGTACATCAGCGATTAAACGAACGATCCAGGCCCAGGTCGAGTTCGAGGTCCTGATTTCCAAAGGTTCGAATGGTAGTCTGGTTTGCGGCATACAATTTCAGTTTGTCATCGCTTAGTTTGCGTTGAGACATAGTGCAAGGTATAACTGACACCACCGATCCGGAATCGATGAGAAAAATCCGACTAGTTTTTTTATCTTGGATGTGCAGTCGGTGGTCGTGATTCACAGATCATTTGTCGCTGGTCGTTGAGATGCTACCGCCTACCAGCTGAGTTAGCGGTAGCATCTTTAGTTTAACTGCTGATAATATCGGCAGTCTGGCCGGCACTTGCGTGCGCGATCACCAAAAGTACTGTGGTAGTAACACAGGGATGCCTTGTTGCCATTATCATCTACGTTCGTGCCATGGGAAACCTTGGGCTTTTTGGGGATGTTATGTTGTAGCTTATCGACCTTCTGTGTAAGAATGTGCAAAGCAGCAGCAACGTCTTTCAAATTCGGACTTTTGCTACTTACCGCATCGACGCTCTGCTGAATATGCTCAGCGGAATTGGGTTGAGTCGACATAATACACATGGAGTCGATGGCACTATTTTCGATCATCTTGTCGGCAATCTTTGCCAGCTTGTCCAGATCATTCTCCTCCCAAACCGAAATGAGCGGACGAATCGACGGAGGCAACTCGGTGAGGAAGAGGTTTCGTATAACGGCTTCGCATCCACTAGCGGTTGCCAAGCGACGCAAGTGAAGCAAGATTTCAGATGGCTTCTTCCCAGTCATGTTTCCACCCCGGAGCAGCCGTCTCATTTTTGAATCCTCTGACTCGCCGAAGGTTTCGAGCAGCCGACGCTTCATTGCGTCGTACTTGTTGACAGGCGGTGGGCGAGTAATGAGATCTTCGATTGCACGATCGGCGTCTCCCTCCAGTTGTATTTTCACCAGGTCAAATTTGTGATCGTCGCGCACCACATTGTGCAAGTTAAGGAGACGCTCCAGTTGCGCAAACCAAAGCTGCGGATTGGATTTATTGAATTTTGGAATGATGATCTGAGCTAAATGTTGAGAGTTTGAAGCTGTTGGCTGTGCGGCTGCTACTTGAAGCAGCTGCAGTTGCTCTCTTAACTCATTTAGTGTGGCCTCCGTGTTCGCCATGTTTGTTGCGTCGTAAAATTTTTCACCGTCTTCTGCCGTTTTGTCTTTGATCGAGGAACGCAAAAAATAGTGCTATTCTTGCATTTGCGGTTGTTTTTTAACGTAGGGGTCACCACTTTGGTGCATTGGCCAATGTACGCTTGAGTTCGTATTATGAATCTTTATTAATTATTATTTAAACTACATTTATTGTGCTTAGCGTCGAAGTCAGATATCAAGATGCCAGACCGCTTGGCAGAGTCGCCGGTGTTGCCACACCAGCGAACGACTCTAAGATCAGTGTTGCTGAGGGGCTGCGATCCGTGCTGCCACATATAAATATTTTGACGATTTTCATTGGCTGAAAAAAAAATCACCTAAAAGTTTCCGTTACAAAAATCGATATATTATTTTTTAACGATATTTCATGTTTAACTAAGAACTAATGTAAAGTGTGTGAGAGAGAGAGAGAATATGTAAGCGCGTGGTAGGCGTAACGTAGAATTTAATTTGTTTTTATACCCGATACTCAAAATGAGTATTGGGGTATATTAGATTTGTGGTAAAAGTGGATGTGTGTAACGTCCAGAAGGAATCGTTTCCGACCCCATAAAGTATACATATACATATATTCTTGATCAGCATCAATAGCCGAGTCGATTGAGCGGTATCCACACTCCTGTGATATCGGACCTTGACCGTTTTGTGTCAAAATTTCGGCCCACCCCCTTCCGCCCACACAAAGGACGAAAATCTGTTGCATCCATAATCAGATCAGATAATTTTTATAGCCAAAAGGAATAAATCAATTTGCAGTGGCTACGCAGCGCCCGACGTCACGCTCAGACTGATTTTCTGTCTCTCTCGCACGCACTCTTTGTCGTGTCGTTTAATATTCGCGGCGTCTGCCGGAGGTTAGCCATACTGACTTAGTATCGGGTATATGTAACTGTAGAGTTGCGGTGTCCGCAGCAACTCACAACGTTCCCCATCGTTTATGGTTGTAAACATGATTCGATCTGATCCAGATTCGGCAATTTGTATTGAGTCGCAAACGCTTCATTCTGGGCGTTACACACATCCATATCCACCACAAATACCCTATATGTATACATTTATCCTAATACATATAAAATTGCGAAATCTTGTTTTCTCCTTTCATCTTCGACGGCTTCCTCTGATCGGAAGAAAACTCTTTATCTTATGGCGTCGTTATCAAGGATCAAGGACTAAGGATATTTTCTGCAGTCATATAAGTATCTTGTTATATCTTATATCTTGTTTGTGTGCTATTTGGGGACCAATCTGGGCCACGTCATTTCGTGACCGTAAAAATATCCTGTATCGATTGTTATGCAGATTTTTTTAACTGGTTGCTTCACACACACCTGTATTGGCGCAACTCCAGAATATCAAATTCAAATTATAAAAAGAATTGTTGGTAGCTATTAAAATATTTGTAGCTTCTCCTAACTGTTCGTTCGCACAATTTAATCAAATGTTTCTGACTGTTGCCTCGTAAAACAGAATGCGACAAATTTTTAATAGCATAAAGCTTAAATACCAAATAATGAAGTATTGAAGAATAAATGTGCCAACAACAAACAGCACACGAAATCACACATGTGGCGCAAATAAAATAAAAATCAAATCCAAACGGCAACACCTTCCCAATAAAGCATCGTTATCCTCATTATCATTATCAACAGCTTCGAGCGAAAACCGGATCTGGCGTGTACCAGCGACCAACCTACACATAAAAATTCATTAACTATATTAAAACAAGCGCAAACTAGAAATGCAATACCGTGAGCGGTGAAGATTATTAGCATTTTTATCTCATAATCTCCGAATTTTGACGCTTTTTGCCACCGTTTTTGAATAGAAGCCAGCAACGAAATGAAACTTTACGTTTAAAAAACACTTCTGAGGCGCAGCCGCAGTCGCCGCCAACATTTTATGTGTGCTTTAGCCGCTTTTGTTTTTGGTGAAAACGTGCAAATCCCATAATTTAATTGTTTCAGCATTTGAAATTCAAATTTATGCGACAACAACAAATCGAAGGGAGAGAAAAAAAAACACTAAAATAAAACTAACTTCAAATTAGTCAAAGCAACTTTGAACTCGGACTCGGAATGGGATTCGGTTTCGTGTGGCCAGTGAATTATTTCGCGCTGGGATTGATTATTAATAATCTATGCAAAGTTTTCTATGAATGGGATTCGTTTTGAAAACCTTTGAACCAGCCGCCTTGGGGAGTGGGGTCTTCCAGTTAAAAATTCAGCTTCTTCTTTCGACTTTTCTTCCACTGTTGCCTGCCTGGTGGCTGCACTTAAAAACTTAATTAAAAATATTAAACACGAAATGTTTGGCGCCACCGTTTAGGAAACGCTCAAAGTGGACCGCACACATGCTTGGCCGCTTATCAGCTCAATTATGCAAGCTAAAAGGCAGCCGCCGCCGGCCCACAGACAGATTTGTCGCATTTGACACGATAATGCACACAAGGAATGACCACACCAAAGCCTCGAAAGCCTCTACTCGGGCTCTCTGTTAAGGCCGGCCTCAGCCTCCGTATCAAACTCGGAGCCAGCTCCAACTTCGGCCAATGGCCATAAAAGGTGCGATAAAACGAAAATTTCACAAGACGGCAGCAGAGCAGCCGCCACCAGAGTGAGCCACTTCTACGTCATCTCCTCTTCTCCCTGGACAGTGGAAAAGTGAGACAGTGGAACGTGGGATGGTGGTCGTGGTCAGTGGTCAGTGGTCAGTGGTCAGTGGAGGACCGGCAAAGACCAAACAGCCTGAAAGCCGTCAAATCGCTGCTCATAATGGATGCCTTATCTTTCAAGAATTGTTTTAACTACTACCGGAGTTGGATATTTCTTAGATAGCTGTGTGTGTATTCGTTTGGCTCTATCGAGAATCGACGACGGCTGGTCACCCCATAATGGAGAACATTAATTTGTCTTAGACTCGGACTGGGGCTCGCCAAAGCGGTCGGTCTCAGCTCTGTCTGTTCGGCAAGTTTTTGGCTGGCATCGTCGATAAGCAAAACCTGTAAAAACGGAAATGCTGAAGGTTGCGTTGCCCGCAGTCTATATTTGTAGTTATGCATTAAGTTTTCATTTGATTTATTTTTGTTTATTCTGTCCAAATACAATTAAAACTAATTAACAAATTATTTGATTGTAGCTTATTATATCTTACATACATATGTATGTATAGGCCGAAGGCCTCGTTGCTAGCGCTCTGCTTAATTAATTGTAATATTACTATATTTCCAAAATTATTAAAAATAATTTTAATAAAAAAAAAGGACAAAAAAAAAATATGCACACTGCTCTCACAGATCACAACAAATGCTGGCATCCATTCCCTTCCTCTTTTCAATAGGCCAAAATGGCAGAGATGCTGAAGCTGTTCCGTTTGGTGGAGGTCGTTGTGCGTGGCGTGTTGGTGATGCTTGAGCTTGCCGGGGATGTCGATAGCTGCAAAGCGCTGACCGGAACTGGAGTAGGCACCTGACATAGTGCAGAAGGCAGCGGCATCGGTGGAACTTGAGGAACTCCACAAAAATAGGCAGCTGCAAAGTTCGGCGCGGCATAGCTGAGTGGATGGCGATGATAGGGGGAGAGGCTGGGGCTAAGGGAAGCCGCAACCTCAGCAATAGTTGCAGACGGGTAATAGGGTACTGGTGATAGACTTCCTTGTGAGTCCTGCTCACAGTCCAGGCGCTGGCGCTTCGAGTGCGGCGATTCGCAGCTGCTAACGCTGGAACCGTCATCCTCCGATTCCGGGCTGGAATTGGAGGTGCTGTTAAGCTTGCGCTTGCACCGCGACTGTCCCGACTCGCGAAAGCCTTTGGCAAAGGGATTATTGTCGATCTTCAGCTTGGTTATGCGATCGTTCTGTATTAGGAAAATAGAAATGGGAAAAGTAAGTAAACATTCAGGAAATTCGAGCTAGCTGGCGTCAGTGAGTGTGAGTGAGCCGTCGCGTCGACCCAGCAGCACTTGAACAGTTCGAGACGGATCCTTGCTAGAATTGTCGTGAATGGAGACAATCTCAAGTAGTTTCCGAGGCGACACTTTTCAAATGTGGCAATTAGACTTGGACTCCCGCAGAGCCTTTATCCAGTCAATCTTCAATGAATTGGTCGTGGTCTGTGTCTGTCTCTGTGTCTGTTTACCCACCTGATAGGCTGTGACTGCTACGAACTCCGTCTCCGGGAAGATGAATGCCTGCTGCGGGGCCCAAGGGAGTTGGGTGAGCTCACTGCTGCGAATGATATGGAGGCGTGGCTGGTACTTATGCATGCTGGCCAAAACAATCTGAGGAAGAGGAAGAGAGAGATCAATGATTAGATACACTAGAGCATGAGGGTCCGTTATATTCTAGCTTACATGTCCGCTGCTGTCCAGGGTATTGTTGGTCAGCTTCACTTTATTGAAGAGCAGGGCTTGCGACTGCCAGTGGGCGCCTGTGGCCGGGCTGTCCGGATGCAGATACATTCGCTGGGGGCTCTGCGGTTCGGCTCCTCCAGCCGGAACCCACTGGGAGCCGGAGAACTTGTAGCGGCAGTCTCCAATGGGCACCATCTCCAGGAGCACGCAGTAGCTGGCCTCTTCCTCGAGTCCACTCAACGAGACCCGCATCGAGGGGAACATACGTCTGCAACGAAGAATAGACCTTGATTAAGTGGATTGCCACGAATTGCATATAAATCAGGGCCGTCGGGGCTATCCCAAGCGCAAAAAGAGGCGTCACGGGGCATCTTTTCCTACTCCATGTTACTTGATTTTTGATTTGTGGCCCTGCCTAACAAGTGTGTAATTATGGAATCAGAACGGGCAGCGGGGAGTCTCCGCAACGTATCGATCTAAAACGGAACGCAAACATATCCCTGGTCCCAAAACAATGCCACTGACACATGATTAATTGTGTTCCCTTGGAGAATCTTTGGCGATAGAGGATGAAGAGGGGAAGACCAAAGACCAGCGGAACGGGAGCGTGAGCGGGAGCGGGAGAACGGCTTGGCGCCAAGCAATTAGACAAGATCTGAAGTCGACTTAACGGCTTCCAAAACGCTGAATGTGCCACTCAATGCATATTTAATGAGCCGAGAAAGTGACTGCGTATAGAGCCATGCCCACATCCACGAAGACGATCCGCTGCTCATATTTATGTAAATTTTTCTTGGTTCGGTAGTCGAAATCCTATATCAGAAATACTCGTATGTTGTGGCCCACCCCAAGATAATAGGGTACGCGCAGATGGGACGGGACGGGGACGGAGACGGATGGGACAGTGCTGGACCTTTGTGGACAAAGTGTGAAAAGCGCAGGTAGATCAGAGTTACCGAAACCCGATTGTCAACGCCGAAAGAATAAAGATTTTTATGAGCAAACCGGCGACAGAGCGGCGTCTTCGTCGGCTTCTTCTTCTGCCGTTGCCGCTGCCGTTGCCGCTGCCGTTGCCGCTGTTGCACTTGTCACTCTATGCGATCCGAGCTCCTGCTGCGTTCTGAATTATGGCCAGGCGCCACATTAGGCCAGGGATAGAGACGGAGTCGCTGCCGGAGACTGGGAATGGAATGGAATGCCCATGGCAATGGGCATGGTCAGGGTTTCCAGCAAATATTTACATAGGGCCGCACTTGACTTTACAAGTTTGTGGAAAATTCGAGCTCTCGATCGCCCCGCTCTATATTTGCATAGGATAGGATAATGTGTGTAGACTGCTAGTTTGAAGTTCTTGGGAATAGGAAAAGGAAAGGAGAGGGGAGGAAACATACCTGCCGCTCTTTGTAATGATCATTTCGGTGCCGATTTTATGAAACTGTTGCCACAGATCGTTGTTCTCCAGTTTGGCCTCCACGCCGGGCAGAGAGGGGCGGTTGGGCAGCATGATTTGCGGTTGGGGCATGTTGAAAGGCAGCATCGCCGGAAAGGGATCTGAAAGAAGTTGAAGAGAAGTGGAAGTGGTTTGGTTAGTTCGTTAGTTTGACAAGCCATCGTTTGCTTTTCCATAGAGCGCAAAGCTCATGGGAAGTTATGTCATAGCCGATTAGGCAAGGCATGTCTTAAAAGATCATACACATTTAATTATTTATGGTAACTTAAGGAGTGATGCCTGAAGATCAAATATTATTCGACGCTCCAACATAAATTTCCCGCCGGGATTTGATTAACTCCACTGATCCACGATCTTCACTTGCACCTACCTGGAATGCGTTGCATTATCTGCTGGCGATAGATCTCGTGGGCCAGCTGCTGCTGCATCCGCACTTCTATCAGCTCTTGCATCGATAGCATTTCGAATAACTTCACAAAACTTCTACTAATCGACTACTCGAACAAAAAAGATAATCTGCCAATTCGGGCTTCACACTTCACTCGTATCGCTTTGCTCTGTCTCTGTGGAAGATGCGATGCGCTCTCTGCTTTGGGTTCCTTAACGCACGACGTGTCGCAACGAACTGATCTGGAGTGGCTCAGCGGCGCTGCTTAGCTCAGGGCGCGTCGTAGCCAGTTTTCTCGGTCTGGGTTTCGTGCTACCTGCCAAACGAGTTCCGGCGAAGAGCGCAGCCGATTGGCCGGCGAAAACCGACGCCTACGTCGAGGTACTATAGCTGACTCGCTCTGCGAGAGATCGGTTCCAGAGCGCCATTTTGTTGGTGGAGACTGAGAGACGAGGACTGAGAGATGACAGAGGAGAGCAGCGTTCGGGCCGTGCTGCGTAGAGTGGCGAAGTTAACGCTTAGCCCTGTTGATTTTCATCAGCCGCAGTGTTTTTCTGCACCACTGCATCTCATCCATCTCCATCTCGCTCTTGCTGGCTCCTGCTCTCCCTTTCGCTCACTCGATCACTGTCAGTCGTCAGAGGGGTCTGGACATGGACGTGGACATGGACGTCGACGTGGATGTGGATGTGGCGTAGCTTGTAATTCAGAAGTGAGATTTTCCACAGCGCGCCTGTCTGCAGCAGCGCTGTCTTCTGTCCCAGCTGCTGCTGCTGTTGTTTTTTCTTCGTTTTTCTTCTTTTTCCTCTCTGCTCTTTGTTTCTTTTCTTTGACGCTGCCGGAAAATGTCCATTGCTGTTTCCATTGCCCCTGCCGTCTGGGTCATCGCTTGGGTTTGGGTCTGGGTCTGGCCTTCTGGGCACATGCGTTGCCTGCTCCTCCATTGCCGCCTTTGCCTTCCCCCGTGTAATTAGCCTTGGTCTTCCTCCTCCTTCCTCTTCTTCTCCCGCAGTCTTCCCTCTCTCTTCTGTATCCTCTGTCTATCTCCGACATTGCCTGGCATTTTTTGTGTATTTATGTACTTTTATGCAGACAGGTGAAACATAAATTGTGTTGGCTTTGTTAATTGCCCGTTTTGGAACTCCGATATGGCCTGGCCAGGTCTTACTATTGATTAGCCAGCCCATAGCCATGTGCTATCCAGAAAACAAAAGCAGAATTAATACATTTCGGGCCGGTGAGTGGGGATTCGACAATTAGCCTATTGATTAGTGCCTGTCAACATGGGAAAAATGGCCGCCAGTCGCGTCAAACCCATAAATTAAATGAAGTACGACTCGTTGTAATATTAATGTACTGTTTTTGGTAATGCAACAAAATGGTGAACCCTCCTAGTGTTCAATGAATCATTTATTTCATTAATTCACTTTATTTACTTCTGAACCATACATATTCGACATTTGGGCATTTCCGCCAAAATGTCCATCATCCAAAAAAACATTAAAACTCAATAAAAAAGATTTCTATATACTTTTCAACCGATATAAGACTCAAAACTTATTGAAAGTTTACTAATTTAATCAATTGATATATGTAGAGTTTCATTAACTTTGAGTTGAAAACATTTTTAGGGTCATAATTGCCTTTACAATTATCTCCTACAAGAAAGATGATTCTTTATACAAGTTTTTTCCCAAAATCTGTCTAACATATTGAACTATCTACGAAAAATTTCAGAAAATTTGCCCAGTCTCGACTAACGGTATATTTGTAAACTTATATTAGTCCGAAATTTGGTAACGCAACGCCAGTAACGTACGACAAATGCCTGAGCGGATTAAATACAAAAAAACAACAGGTAGAAATATTATATAAATATTATATTTAATAACCTCGAATTAGCACTGAATATTTCATATACATATGTGCACGAAAAATGTTTACAGATAGTCCTAGCCGATTCCCAGTGTTTTAAAATGTTGTACCCAAAACTCAAAAAAAACTTTTGTAACTTCAGGTCATCTTTTTGACAACTGTACGTTCGATTTTTTTTATATTTTTTGAGTTCATTTAGGCTACCTAATTACTATTCACATAAAAATATTGTTTTTTTTTCAAAATGGTAATCCCCATATGTACCTTCGAAACATTGCAATCAATAATTTATTTCATTATTACATTTTGTTTAAATCTACACAATAAAAATTCTACATATGTAGATATAGATTCTATAGATTCAAACTATAGAAAATCAAACAGGCTAACTGTTTTTGTATTTTCTTATAATTACAGGCTGTATACGGACTAAAATTGATGCAGAAACTATAAGAACATCTTTCATCTTCCTTGAACTTCAAGCGACGTTGATCTTCATCTAAATTTTGGTATCAAGTGCATCCGGCAGACCAGATCTTTCAAATCTCATCGCATTGCGTCGCCAGAAAATAATTTCAGGCTCGACTTCACCGCCAATCGACTAGAAAGAAAGTTTCCAACGAATGCCCATTAAATTTGCATTTCGCTGTCATTTGGCACGCCCCGCCCCGCCCTTCGTTCCAATCTGCCCAGTGCAAAGACAGGCGGCATATCTCTGGTGATGATGGGTCTCTGATCTGTCTCTTGGAGGAGTGTTCGTTACGTCTGGCGCCAGAGCACCATAAAAATATGTTTGTAAAAATATCGGAAAATACTTGCTTTTGATTCCGAAACAAAAGATTCGAAATTGCAACGCTTCACGCCTGCGCTGAGACCGACAAAGGCGAATCCCAACAATAGACAGTAGTCGCAGCTGGGGTGGAGGAGGATGCCTTTGATAACTCAGGT
Organism: Drosophila miranda; assembly: GCF_003369915.1. Taxonomy (NCBI): domain Eukaryota; kingdom Metazoa; phylum Arthropoda; class Insecta; order Diptera; family Drosophilidae; genus Drosophila; species Drosophila miranda. Next base: position 459,291 of record NC_046674.1, on the reverse strand, counting down.
GTAATTGCATCACAGAATGCACTTTCCGAAATTGAAATGAGGCGAATAAGGTCAAAGACACAGACACAGTTGCCGCGACATCAGCACAGCCCACAAAGTGACCACGCACTGCGCTCTCCCATTTGGACCGGCGACACTCTAAGTGCCAGTGCCAGTGCCATGCCCAGTCCTAGGTCTAGGCCGTTTTGTGGTATGTCGATGCTTGGTGTGAAGTGTTTCGTAGGCGGGCGCGTCTCGTTGCTTAAGATATTTCGCAGTGCCAGTAGGGTCCTCCTACTCCCATGTACCTGCGAGTCGCAGTCGCAGTCGCAGTCGCAGTTCCAGTCTGAGTTCTTCTGTCGCCAATTGAAGTAATAATTTTCTATTGTCCTTTGTCGCGCCTTCCGCGCCCTTTTTTAGGGGCAATAAAGCCGAAGCCGATCTCTAGGCCGATCCCGACACCGAGGATGAGGACCAAGAGCAAGACGCGACAAGTGGCTACTCTCGGAGCTCACTCAAGTAGCCGTTGGCGCCAGACGACTCCGAACTCTGGACTCTGTGCTAAGGACATCTCTCAGGGGTTCGCTTTGTGAGGCTGCTATCTGCCGCCTCGAATCTGCAGATGTTGAACGGTAGCTGTGGCCGGACAAGCCGAACAACGTCCACAGCAACAAGGTTGACAACGACATATGTTTGGGCTTGATAAGATTGGACAAGAGCAGATTACCATTACCCCAGGCGGCTTCTGTTCTTTTCTGATCTGTGGGGCCGGGAAGGGGCCGGGAAGGGGCCGGGAAGGGGCCGTGGCCGGGGGCTGACGGAAGCTCCATGTCGACCCACACACAGGCCCGAGGGGACAGGGCTAATTAACATACAACCCGCAGATCAAAATGATCAGCCACATTCATATATTAAAAGGCCATCAGCTTATTAATGCCCATAATCAATGGGACAGGTTACATTTTATGCACAGCCAGCCAGCTGATCAATAAATCATGGACAACCCTAATTAACCTACACATGCACCCACAGAGAGATCCCCAGAGATCGAAGCAAGTGTGCTCGGAGATCGGGAACTGCCAAAACTACAAGTTAAACATTTATTTATCAAAGAAAAAAATTAAGAACGAACATCATAAAATAATATAAATGATATAAACGACACTGTCTGCGCCTAATAAGCAATGTCCATGGGGCATGGGGCGTGGCCCCAGTACCAGTCCCAATTCCAATCCCAATCCTGAGAAACCGATTGAGCATAAAGATGCAAACTACATGATAAAGTTAGCTCGCAGTCGCAGGTCGTGGCAGAGGCGCCTGCAACTAAATGCTAAACGAGTTAACTCGCTGATAGAGATCTTTTCTGTTTTTTCCAGAGTTCTGTTCTCTCTCTTTTATTTTGGTAGATACTTAGCCGAGTCTGGAGGTGCGTTGAGCATCATTAAGGCAAGAAAACCGAGGCGAATCCAGTCCCAGTCCCAGTCTCTGTCCCAGACTCAGACTCAGGCTCGAACTCCGACCACAAGCAACGATGATTTAATTTTCCAACACGCTTTCTACCACGCCAGCATGGGCTGTCTGAATCTCAGTTTTTGTGTGTTTTTTGGTATTTGTGGAATGATCGATGGCCTGTTGTTGAGATGATCACTTGCCGTGGCTGCCTAGCGGCTACTAGTTGAGATACTTAACGACGACCCAAGCATGCCGAAGAGGGCGCCTCTACCAACAGACGGCCTTATAATTTGTTAAGATGTTTGGGCGATCGATCGATTGATCAGCAGGCAGCTCTGCGTAATATTTATGTATATTTCTCACGTTATGGAGCTGTCTCCCCACCAATCCAGCTGGATGCGCTTTGGACAGTCTAAACTGTCTTTCGGCTACCGATCGACATCGCCGCGATCATCTAGGAGACGCCGTCGCCGCCGCCAGGCTTTGCCCCTTATCATCGGTTCGGCATCTGGGAACATTAAATAGCTACTTAAGATGCATTTCCAACCGGAGGTATCTCTTCTCAGAGTTTTCCATATCGATTACCAGGGTGGCATGGCATCCACAACGGCATATATATATTTATATAAATACACTTATACATATACATAAATATACCCAAGGGCGATTGACCTGATCCCTCTGGGCATGCGCACAGAAGTCGAAAGATGTAATTGATATGATCAGCGCGATCCGCAATTTTTGGCTGATCTTTTGCTTGGCGAAAATGTAGCAACTTTGTCGGCATTTTGTGCCTGTGATCACCGATCAGTATTGGTTTCTGCATTCTGTATTTGATCTATGATTGCTTTTTGCCCGTTTGCCAGTTAATTGCCGATCCAATCCGATCCGATCCCTTGTATTCTGTAAGTACATCCAGCGTCAACTGTCGCTCTGGTAGTCTAATCTCGTATGCCACTCACAGCTCACTCGCACTAATTAAAATAAATTCTGTCAGACATTCTCGTTTAATTTTTTCGCGCACCTTTTTTTGGCCACTGATCGGTGATCGCGAATCGCGAATCGCGGATCGGAGGAGCAAACATTTCATAACAGCACCCCAAGTAGAAAGACAAGAAACTGCCAAAGCCGAAGCGAGAAAACAAGCAATAAATACGTCAGCCAATACGTCAAATGCTTTTGGCCAGCTCCTAAATGACTGACTCTGACGAACTGACGGACTGCCTGTCTGTCTATCCGTCTGTTGGACTAACTGACTGGGCTTTGCTGGGTCCGTCCTGCAGTGACACAATTAAAAATGCACATTATTAATTAGTTGTTATAATTGCATTTAAAAATCCATTAATATTTATAGAATGCATAATAAATAATGAGGCGCAGTCGTGCTGGGCTCTCGGAATCGGAATCGGTCTCGGACTCGGACTCGGACTCCTAAGACGGCGACAACAACGCCTCTAAATGTCAAAACAGTCGGCCAGTAGCTGCTGGCCAAGATGGAAGATGGAGGATACGGCCAACTCCAGCCCCAAACCAGCTTCAGCTTCAGCCAGGTTTGGCAATTTATGCGCCCAAGAGCTTGGTCCGTTTGGACCGCAGCGTGATGTGTGTGGCATATTTCAAGTCATTTCGAGTCACAAGTAGCCTTTGACAAATTCGTCAAGAATGTGTCCGCAAGTTGTTAGGGGATTGCAGAAAGTGGAGTGAAGCATATCAGCAAGGCGATGGAGCTTGTCCATAGGTTATCAGAGAAAGATACCCTTTATGGGGTACAAAGTACGATCCCTCCCTCCCTCACTCTTATTTATGTATGTATATGTATTCCATCCTTACGATGTTCGATTTATGGTTTTATAATTACTTATCTCTTACCAGATCACATTCAGAGTTCTCACACCTGATATCCTTAGCCAACCAACCATAAATCTGTAGCGCATTGCCGCAGAGAGAGGGAGATCCCATTCTGGAGATCTTCGTATTTTTCTGGTCCAGAGAGCCTTCATAAATATTTATGTCTCGTCATTGAGTCCAATTTTTTAAAACGCATATTAAATTGTAAATTAAAAACAAATTTTTGTTGACTTTTCTACACTCCGGCCAGTCGTGTGTTTTATTGCAATGATATATGTATGTATGTATGTACATATGTATGGATGAATGTATCCTCTACCCCAACCCCAAGCCGATTCCGATTCTGAGCCCGAATCCGAAACCATAATTAAATTTTAACATTTCCACCTTTTTGTGTTGGGCTGTCCCTGTCCCTGTCCGCCGTCCGTCCGCATTGTCCAGTCCAACGAATGTCGCCGTCGCCGTCGCCTCCGTCCAGGTCCCAACGAAGATTCTCAGGCTGACCACGGCCCACGCTGTTCCCCGCCGCTGGTTGTCCGATGGGATCGCTGGAAAAGGGTGAAATATATCACTGGCGCCAAGGTACCGCCCGCTGGGGCCTAACGTGGTAAATTTTTTATTGCAGCCGTTTAGGCGAGCGTTTGACGGCCAAGGACATCAATCAAAAATTCTGTGATTCTGATTCCGAAGCTGATGCTGATGCTGTTGCTGTTGCTGTGATCTGAGGTTCTCTTTCAGTTTCAGCTCTTTACGATGCCCTCGCCTGGTATAGGTTGTGAGATGGGGATGTGGTGGATGTGTGTGCGGATGAGAACGTGGGCCCGACCATTAGACGGGTTCGATTTGAATGTCTTGGCGAAGCGTTAATATGATAATAGCACCTCTGTCTAGCTGAGAACCTGTTGGATGCTGTAGCCCTATGCTGATGCTGCTGCATCTTTCTCTTTTATGAAATAAGCAATTAAAAATGAATTTGAGCCAACATCATGCTGGCTCTTTAATAGTCAGCATTTAATTGAATTTCAATGTTTGCTTCTCTCGGTTATACGGCCGGCAGTGTGGTGGGTCCCCTGTGCCAGTGTGGCAGTCCTTAGTCTTTGAGTTAAACGTCTGCGATAGTAAACATTAATTAATTTAAACATTTATATTGGGATTTTATTAAACTGTGATGGAACTGGGACTGGGCGTACGTCTGAGGCTAGATAAGAGAATACACGCTGGTTTGGTGTATGGCTTGATGGCTGAATGAGTTATGAATGCTGACAGCAGCCCTATCATCATCCTCTGCAGTTCACATTTCCCAGCCACATGGATATCCATATCCATGGCTAACCTAATTCGATACATCTCACACCACTTTTCACATACAAAAACGGCACTCCAACTCTTGCCGTATTTTGTCAATTAACATGACTACCCGAACACCCACCGAACCTGCAACCTACGAAACATGAGTGCAGTCCGAGTGAGTGCATAAGTGAGTGGCAGCACATTAGTCAACCTTCTAACTAGACAAAACCATTTGTAACCGAACCATTTGAAAATCACCCAGTAACACCCATCCACGCCCTCTACACTAGCAGAGATTCAGCCAACAGTCGCATAACAGAACCCTTCAACGATAATTGAGGAGCACTGAACACTGCACACTGCTGTTGGTCAGTTGATGGGACTGGAACTGGAACGAGGACTGGGATCGAGACTGGAAGCGGGTCTGGTCTGACGACGACCGGCAACTGGCGCGACGTCTTCAGGCACGCCCCTGTCTCCCGATCGAGCCATGGCCCGATGTGACTCACCCTACCTCCGTGCACGGGCACGACCTATAAACTGAACGTGTTGCCTTTGCTGTTGTTTCAAGATCCCACAAGTCGAGCTGAAAATCGGTTTTAATATGTGAATGCGTTGATTGCCTCCGCTTTTTAATAAAATGATAACTTTTAGACCAGACAAATATTTCATTTCCTTTTCGACGATGGCGACGACGACGACCAGAGGCAGACACAGACACAACCACAGCGACAACCACAGCCACAACAACAGCAACAGGCACAGAAACCCGAAAGTCATCATCAGGCAGCCAGGCAAACGAGGGGCATATGACGGTGACTGTAGCTGCAACTATGGCTGTGGCTGTGGCTGTGGCTGTGGCGGTGGCCCATGAATGATCACTTTCCAGCACAACTTGGAGACTGGCCTGAACGTATTTGCACCTCTGAATTCGGTGGGGCCTCTGGGCCCCATCCAGACCCAAGCCCAAGCGTCAAAGCCAAAGCCAAAAGCCAAAAGCAGAGCCAGAGCCAGACAACCTTAGCGCCAGTCGGCCGCCAGTCGACCGCCAGTCGACCAGTGAAGGGCCAGTTTGGGTTCCGTCTGTACCGTCACCGTCCTTTCCTCTTTGGCCCCAAATCTCTGACTAACAAGCTGGTTCTGCCCCAAGTTCGGAGTTCGTGCGTGCCTCCAGTGCCCTTCTTCTTCTCTTCCTCCGATGGCGTGGGCTTGTGTGTGTGGCATGGTGTGGACGGGCGGTGGCAAGATCGTTTAGCAGCACACCGGCGCACTTCATTTTCCCCCCTTCATCCGCACCGTTCCAGCATTCCAGCCAAATTTGCTCACATCATGTAGAAATTGCTGCTTATTTGTTCGTGCCCTGCCCCGTGTGCCTTGGTGCAGTTGACTCCAGACTATATGAGTATGTATGTCGATGCCGTTGCCGGGCCTGATGTGGATGCTACGCTGCTGTGGCCTGGCGCCAGTTTTCGGGCTGCCCAAATGTGGCATTTAATAAAATTTCCCCTCTCCTCTGGTTGTATGTTGGAGCTTGTTTGGCCGCACAGTGGTTTTGGCAGCCCCTCAGGCTTCCCCTCCAGAGTCCGTAGTGCACATCATCTTATTATTTTGCTTGTGTTATTTAAGTTGTAGGGGATCTGGTATGTACTCTGTATGTGCTATTGAATACTTGACGGAGTGGTTTGCTGGTGGTCTAAACATTTTATAAAGTAAAGGAAGGCATTTGACGACCCCTCCTCTAGTTATGGTTCTACTCTAAGGAAAGTTACTCTGGGGCTTATGGTCGAATCCCTACTTTAAGCTCTCTCTATAGCTCACAGCCAGTTCGTTATAGCCGATCAAAACGGAGCACATACCCAGACCCAGGGCGAAGGAGGGGGAGAGAAGAATATCCTCTGCTCTGATGTTGGCGTTAACGAGACTTTTGACAGGTTGATTCATGCTCACGTCTCTGACTTGGCTTATTTGACCCAAAGTAAGGGCTGGCGGATTGTAAGAACCAAAAACTCAGCCCCAGCCCCAGCCCCAGCCCCAGCCCCAGTGCCAGCTGCAGCTCCAACTCCAAACTGTCCAAACGGACCGCCCGTCCATTTGTTGGTTTTTCTTCTTGTCTCGTGGAGGTTGGCCAAGAAACAGCACAAAGGCATATAAAGCAACATTTTTATTAATGACCACAAGGGCACAATTGCAAAGGGCGCCAAAAGGGCCACTTGGCTGGTAGAGAGATGAGGCACTGCACGGCACCGGCACTCAGGCGGATGGGTGCCTGAGTGCCTGCGAGTACATCCACTGGGGGGCAGGGCGTTCTCAGCGCCAGTTTTGAGTATGTGTTGAAATGTGGTAATTTGTCTCGCTTAGAAACGAATGCGACCGTCTGCCCCCAACGAGCGCAGGCCGCACTGTGTAGGCATCGATTCATTAATAAAACATTTGTTCGCCCGAAGAGGAGTCGAAAGAGTTAGAGATGGAGCTGGACGTGAAGCTGGAGCTGAGGCTGGAGCTCCTCGGGCTTCGTTTTCCATAATTCATAAATGCCAATGGCAACTTCCAACTCAACTACTGGTATTGAGTTCTTGTCAATAGTCTGGGATTAGAGAGAGACCCAACACCCCATACCTCTATACCCACTCTAGCAACAAGCAACAAGCAACGTGCAACCTGCAACGTTAAAGCTTTTCTCCATCCCGTATCCCGTATACCGTATCCCGTACCCCAGCACGTATATAATATTATTACTGGGCAAACAATAAATTTCACAGGTTAACGCGATCGCATAATGAGCCACGACGTCGTCCGAGTTGCAAAGAAGCAAACAGCAGCGGGAGCAACGGATTCAACACTTTGTTAGCCACCAGCCCTCCCTCCCGCCCCCCTTCAATCACCACTCCCCAATAGCTTCAGCTCCAGCTCCAGTCAACACCGCATTGAAGCACCCAATGTTTGCCTAGCTGCAGTGGCTGGACATGGGTCAGGTTACGGGTACGGGCGGTGGGAGTTCATGGTTTTTTCATGGAACTAGCAGCGACTTCAAAAGAATTAATTTACGCCTCACGTTGCAGCAACTGTTATGCAGTAGCTAAAGATACAGATAGACTTGGAGATGACGATGGAGTTGGAGTTGGAGTTGAAGAATGGAGATTGGAGGGGAGGATGTAACTGGAATGGGTCCCCAAGCTTGGAGCCCGCTACTGATTGGGATTGTGGGTATTTATTAAACTTATCAATATGATTGTCAGCAGTTGGAAAATATTTGTGTCCGAAGGTGTTAAAATGCATTTGCATAAACACTTGAGGAGTTGACATGCCTCATTTGGAGGACACCCCCAGACTGGACCTCAGGGGGTGGTTGGTTTCCAATGATTGGTTTCGTGCTTGGCTTCAATTTTCATTTTTGGCGGTAGATAATCCTCCGTTGCGTTTTAAAAATTCAATTACCTTTCATCTCCAGCTACCGCGCATAAAAAACAATGTCAAATTATGGAAAGAAAATTAAAGCAAATGTGTTCCACAGAGAAACAATACGGCCAGAAGGTACTACGCATAAATCCTATTACACAGCAGTAGCTCCACGCCTCAAAAGAGCAGACAGAGACTCCCTCCCCGTCAGCAGAGCCATGTTTATGACCATGGACCGACGAGGAGATGTTACATCTTCACACTAAGCCATTGAAGAAGTGCGGCAGGCCAACGCCAAAGGACCCCTGACATTGGCACTCCGCTGGATACCTTCCATGGCCTTGATCGGCCCGGCCGGCCGGCAGCACCAAAAGGCCAGACCAATTTGGCTTAAAATTACGCTACACTGATCAAAGGCAGCTGCGCCTAGATAGCGAGGAACCTATGTTGATGCTGATGCTGAAGCTGACGGGAAGACTGGATGACGAGATGTCTGGCTGGTGAAAGTGCAGTGACGTGTGGATCTGGGTCTGTTTCGGTGTCCGTATCTGACGATGATGCGCTGCGAGAGCGTTGCGATAAGCCTGTTCAATATCTGTTGCTGCCATTGATCTCACCTCAGCGATCCGCAAACGCAAACGCAACCGTACCTGTGATCCATTTTACAAGCCAATCGCTCCAGATAACACACAGGGCACTCACAGGGCCCTGGCTTGTCAATTGGGCGGACAGCGATATTGTTATGCTTATTACACCGACACAGCTACCGAAAGTATTTCGATCTCTCTGTATTTAGCTGTGTGACTTCCCAGGAGAAGTGTAGGAGTACAGAGAGAGGCCGGCCTGCACTTGGAGTTGGAGCTGGAGTTCTGAGGGCCGACCGACTGGGATTATCTCTTTATCAGCCTTAATCTCAAGTAGTTAATAAAGTGCGATGCTTTGTACTTTAACCGCTTCCATTGTCTGCCCCTGGCCAAGAGATGGGCCGGGGGACAGGGACGGGGACATGGCATCCGAGAGGATGCTGCTGCTGCCCAGATTCGTTGAGTGTGCGCCGATGCAGATAATCGTTTGTGGTATGCCGAAAGATGTGCATATCTGTATGTCTGTCTTCCCCTTAAAAACATTGCTGGGCGTGATTATCATATACACACGAGTACATAGGTAAAAAGTGATTTCCGCCCTGGGAAAACTCAAGCTGGACTCTGGAATGGAATTTTAAAAAAGCTAACGCTTACAAAGACTTGATTTTGAAAATGTTCTAACATAATGTTTCTAACAGTTTTACCATAAGAGTTTAAACATAACATACATATTCCATGTGTTTTCTCAACAATTAAAACCATCTTGAGTTCTGTTTGCGATCCCAAAATGTTAAATTGGTCTCATTCTTATCCAACATTCAATGATCCATTGAGTGTATCCTTCTCCAAAGATACAAACAAACATACATACAAAGATCAACCAGATCCAGATCCAGATCCAAGTGAAGAAGATAGATGAGAATGCCATGCCACTTAAGTAAATCTCACAGGGCTCCCATCCAAACAGAGATTGACAAACAGATGACGACAACATTCCGTCAATTGTCCCCAGAATGTCGCATCGCAAATGAAAACCAGGAGAGATACGACTGCTCGTACGACCCGACCCAACCCGACAGTGGCAAAATGATTGTTATCCTTTTACCAAGCCCCTTGTGGTAAGCCCAATCCCATTTGGCACAAACAATTTAAGCGAAAATTGTTTAAGCATCAGTAAAAATAAACTAAGAACCCAACCGCAAGATGCACGCACATGTCCCCGCAGCAGTACCACTCCCTCCTCCTCCTCCACCACTTCTCTCCCTGTACTGTACTGAAAGAATGGGTAAATCCTTTGAGCAAATCTTTGTGACAAACAAAAGTGCATACATTGAGTATCTTTAGGGAAATGAAAACAAACCCAAAAACTGGAGGAAAATGGGATCTGCGGGGCTGCAACAAACTGTAAAAACAAATTGCACTTTGTTTCAATTATACAAGGATTACATGGACCAGCGACATTGGAATGGGATGCGATGGAAAGGGAAAGGAAGAGTGGGATCTGGGACTCCTGAGATACAGATACAGATACAGATACATCTCAAGTGGCTCAGCCTCGGCGGCGTCTGTACAATTTGTACTTGATTTTAAGTAGGTGATTTCTATTATGCGAGACATTAGTTGTCATACAAACGCCCTATTCAAGCCTAAGGGCCAAGCCAAGCAAAGCCAAGCCGAACAGCCAACAGAACAATCGAACAACCGATCCGAGCACTTGATTAGCATATGAATACACTGTCAGTGCTTTGTGGAACACTCTCAAAATAATACCCATACGACGGTACCATAAAATCTCAAGTACCAAGGCATTGTGCTCATAACGCCGGTGCCTCCGGGAGAGAGCAATCTTTTCGCTAGGGCGATGGCGAATGCGATCCAGGTAGGATGTACAATAAAACCGCAGGTTCTGCAGCTCTTCAATGGCTCTGAAGCGGGGAAATTCGCTGGAAATTCCTAGCCATCGGCCAGTTGATGTGCCATAAAATTATAGCTGCTCATAAAATTCATTAATTGCTGCTAAATGCGCGTCATTAGTCAACACGCGGCGGCGGTGGCTCTACGCCTAGCTCTGTCTATGACCAGACTTTTCCAGGAAGCACACCACAGCACCACGGCACCGCAGGCCACGGCAACGCGTCAGGCTGGGAGGACTAACGAGTTGGATTGGGTTGGACCGTACAGCCCCGGCGACAGGGCGTCGCGTGAAAATGGTGATTAATGCTTTTAGTGCGTGGATTTAATGTGGAACACGATCGGACTAATCAGCTGCCGCTGTCGCTGCCGCTTTCCATGCCCCTGCTACAGGTACCACCGACCCGAATGGAATGTCTGTGGAAAGCCCCGCAACAAGTGTGATTGATAAAGGGCGCCCGGGCGAAAGGAGAGCTGCTTAATGAACCAAAGCAGTGCATGTTCCATGGAATATCGGAAATAGATAGTCTACAAAATATAATAGCTGTGGACCTGTAGTACTGTAGAAGATTTACTGTAGGAGATTTTCCAACAGTAGCCCGATATTGTTCGTATCCACAGCTAATTTTATGGACATTTTCCAGATTTCTAGTTAATATCTATCAAAAGGTAGAAAGTACAACCAATTGATGCATTAGAAAATACACTTTCCAGCACTTTCCGAACACAGTTCCCTCTAATTCCATTTTAATAATTGTATAAGTACAAGAACTTTCTGAGAAAATTATTATAATGAAAGGCAGAAGTGACTGAGAGCCATCGGGAGAGAGGCTCCCGATTCCGGTCTCCGGTCTCCAGACTCCGCTTAAGAGACGCCACACAGAAAGCAAACAAATGAAGGGAGGGGGAGAGAGATGGGTAAAGCAGAAGAAGCATGTGCAACACCAGAAACTCGAAAAAATGTGTCTACTTCATTCATAAGATGTTTTAGTGGCGCCTGGCGCCAACATATTTCACTTGCGTGCCGCAATCGTGGTTTTTTGTGGGGAGTATCTGTGTGTTTGGACATGCATAGTTGCATAGGTGTTCGTGTGTGTTTTAGTGTGTGTGTGTGTGAGGCTACAGCTCGAAGCACTTGACTGACAGTGCCAACATTTTCATTTAAGTCAAATGCCTGCCCCAAGATTACTTTTCCATTTGAATGCATTCGGGTTGATTTAGCGTATCGCTCATAATTTGTTTTATGGTTTTGCATTTAGATTTCGGGCCTTGGGGCACGCGGCTGATAACTCTCCCAGAACTGCCGCTGCAGCTGCAGCAGCTCTGATTCCGCCTATCGTTGTTGCGACTGCTGGCTGCTGGCTCCTGGTTAGAAATGGAAAGTGCCATTCTCCCCGCCAGAAGCTAGCAGCCAGAAGCCAGAAGCCAGCAGCTGCTGAGCGCGTGTCATCGGGAGGAGTGGTGGGACGCGATAAGCCAACACTCACACCCGCCCATTGTGGTTCATAATGATATGGAATTCCTTGGGGCCCCCACACGGCGGAAACGTTTCCATCGCTGTGTTCCATGGCTGTTAATTTTAGTACAAATTCGGGTCGAAAATAGCCAAAATGCCCACGCAAATATTTTGCTGGATGAGCCAGCGTTCAGCAGCGCAGATCGCTGATCGCTGATCGCTGATCGCCCCGTCATCGTCGCTATTAACAGATCGAGTAAGTGAGCGTCCGGCATGAGTCGGAACTTAGGGAGTCTGGAGTCTGTCCGAGTCCGAGTCCGAGTCCGAGTCCGAGACTGTGGCTCACATTTATGGGTCGTCGGATCGAGTCGAGTCGCCAAAGCTCACCCTATTGACAATTTCAATTTTAGTTTGGACAGCGCATTGGGGCAGGCAGGTGGAGTGGAGTGTTGGAGACGCGAGTCAGCGCGTCTGAGGCTGCCGCTGCGGCTGCTGTTAAATATTTTGTTATTTTCATATGTAAATCTTGTTTAACGACTCTGTATGAATTCGTATGTAGCATGGGGTATACTCGTATTTATTGTGCCGTTGATTGAATATGCAAATGCATTTTCACACGTTCGGGGCAACCATCCATACCATCCTCAATCAGCAGCCAGACAAAGGCAGACAAACAACCAGCAGAGTGGCCCTCCATCTGAACTTCTCTTCTCTTCTCTGGGACATGCCTTGAGGAGGGTTTACGGTTGCGCTTACCGACAGCAGACGTGTCGGGTTGGGTCGGATGGGTCCGAAGCTGTAGGTGATAATGTGAGCGAGAACTCCCCATAGAACACACCTCTTTTTCTCCAAAAATTTCTGATATAAAAATTAATATTGCCCAATAAATCTGTCAAAAATTATGGTCAACTTGCTTAGCAACACAAAAGGAAACTGAGAAACAAAACACACAAATAATTAATAAAAAAAAACAAATATGTATTTAAAATTATGTTTGCTTAAAAGACAACGAATAGTGAAAACCCTACTATAAGAAATGGAAGTTTGGGATCATGAAATAGTAATTATACCAGCGTTGAATGATTAAAAAAATGTTTAAATACATAGAAAGTTAAAGTCCGAAGTACATATATTCAATTTTCCCAAAGTTAGTTGCTGGAATGAGTATCTAATATGTTTGGGGATGCATTTATTCTAGTGTTCCTTTAATCAAGAGTCGCGGCGACCAGTCAGGTTTTTTCCCAGACATTTACCTGTCAAATGTTGCACTCGCTCACGAAAATGATGGAGCGAAGAGTTTTAATTTTATGACGCAGCAAAGGAGGAAGGGAACCCTGAGACAAACTCGTGGAGAACGAAAGGGATGACGATGATGGCGCCAAGAAATTAAGGTAACACGCCAAAATAAATAAAAGGATGGAAGATGCCCAACGACAACGGCTGTCCCGAATGATCCTTGATCCTTAAATACCAAAGGACCACTCTGTTGGGCGTACAATGAGAGATGAGAGAGTGGCTAGTGGGCAGCCACTGAGACCGAGTGCTGGCACTCTCACGAACAACTAAAATCTATTAATTATGCAGCTCGTTGGCTTATCTACAACAGCATCGGTCTTGTTAGCCACTATTAATTGACTGTGAAAGGTCCGATTCATTCAATAAAAGTCCCCATATAATGTAAACGGCTCAACACTTTCCCACAACACAGGGAAACAGAGAAACACACAGAGAAAATCAGGTCCATTGACATTCGATGCATATCCCCGTATCCAGCATATCCATGCGTATCTATTAAACCAAATACAAGATCGTATCTGCCAGTTACATAAAAACGGCCGGTCATCCTGAAGCGAGTGAATTGCCGCAACAGTAACAGCAACCGCAACGCATTCAACAGATTGAATCGGATCGGATCGCATTGGGATCGCTTTGGGATCGGATCCAAAGTTAATTATGCTCCCAAAAAAAAAAGCCAAACATTTTTACGAGCGAAATTTGTAATCATTACCACATTCATATGCAAATGGGGGCAACCGTCCGTCCAATACGTACCTTGGGTATCTTGTATATGTTTATCTGAGAGAGCTCTGGCATGGGTATGGGTACAGGTATGGGTATGGGTATGGGTATGCGGCTTTGGGCCAGCTGCTCGAACGGCAGCTACGCGTCTGTCGCTTCTGTGCTGTCTTGGCCTTTGTTTAGGATTGTGGGGCCCTGATTTCTGGTGTTAAAAGTACCGTATTGTTTGCCATATATAGCAACAACATGCTGTCCACGCTACAATATGATAACGAACTCCCAGACTCTAATTTATTTACATCTCTGTCTCCATCTCTCTCTCTCTCTCTCTCTCTTTTAAAACAAACATAAATTCTCCATGTGACAAGTTTTAATTTCTTCTTTTTCCGCTCCTCCTTCAATTCCATACCCCCCATCCCTGCTCCTCAGCAGCTCAGGGGCCCTGATTCGCTTTCAGTTTTTAGACGTTTTTGTTGATCTTCTCCCGAGACTCAGTTCGGTAGCTGCCGAGGTTGTGAAAAAGCTTAAATTTTAATCAAAACTAGATCTTTATCTTCCGCCATTTATTTGCCGTTTAACAAATATTTTCATGCTTTTTTGCCCCCTCTCTCTCTCTCTCTCTCTCTCTCTGTATCCCCCTTTATCTCGCTGCCTCTAGATGAGTCTCTGATTCGGATTCTGATTCTGAATGTGGCTTGGCCTAATCTCGTTTGCTCGTTGTTTGTTTCTTTTGAGGACTTGGGGACTGTAAATATTTAAGCTTTTGACGCCTCACATGGCCTGGAATAGTCACTGGTACAATACGTAGTGCTCCATTGCAGGGGTAGCATAAATTGTTCTCGCTTTGCCGCCATTAGGTAATGGCCGTGCCTATTGTTTGACTTTGCGCCATATTTGTTTGCGACCCCGTTGGGTGTGTGCGTGTCGTCTGCCACGTCCGCCCAGGGGACGGGGGTGGTGGCGGTAGCTTCGGCCCAGCGGTACGGAGGGAGGTGTATGGGCATGTATCTCGCATGTAACTCGGTTGCCAGCCCTTGGAAGATTACTATTTTGAGCGCCAAACAGTGAAAGCTAATGGGAAACTTTTGAGGAGACTTGGCGTCAAAAGTTCCAGGAGTACCGCTAATATTTTAGGGAAAACATCCATATACTACGTACATATATGTATCTATGGTATTTGAGATTTTCCCCCCTTTTTTTAATATAAATTCCACTCGGTAATAGCTCAATCTTCTTCTCATTCCAGCGTACTTTTTAATTCCAATTAACCCGCTGTACATTTTCTCTTTTTTCAGATAACTCCATGCCCTAGACGGCAGAGAATTCCTTATTTAAATGAAGCCCCAGCTAATGCATCATTTCTGATTAGGATTCGTGGAAGCGTTGCCACCATTAAAGCGAAAGTCTTGACGCCATTCGAGAGAGTAATCATCATCCGAGAGCAGAGCTAACAACAAGTGCAGACCATAAAGTGTCAACTATGACTAGTGCCATTAGTACACACACCAGCTACACATACAGCAACAGATACATATACAAAGATAGATTGTACAGCTAGAACCTTGGCCAAAGACCGATCCATGGAGTGTGCGATGCTCAAATAAGAAATGGAATCAGAGACAGTCCGACTCTACTATATGGGACTATGCACTATATTTGGCTCTGTGACGCTATAGACCAGCAAACAAACAAATTTCCAACACTACGAGTCGAGTATCCATGGGTTGGCTAGATAATGGAGTCAGAGTCGGAGACAGAGGCAGAGGCAGAGGCAGAGGAAGGCCCATTGTTGTCACGAGATTAAGGCATTTCCTCTTTGACGTTAGCGCGCTAGAGCTCCGCTCCGCTCGCTCTCTCTCTCTTTCGGTCTGTACGTTTTTTCCCCCATCTGTGGCTTCTTTATCACAGCCATTGTAATTGCGCACTCAGGCCAGAGCCGATCCCTGATCTGGCTACTGGTCCAGGGTCCATGGTCAATGGTCCAGCGACAACAATTACATTACCCCGCGGTTATGACCAGATCGTAGTCACTCAATCAAAGGCGAAGGCCGCCTCGAAAATAAGGTAGCGGTAGCCAAAGAAGCCGTCAAATTGTTACGCATAATGGATATTTTTATCAGGCGAAATGGTTTCGTTTCGTCTCGTCTCTTCTCTCTGCGAGCATATATTGTATCTATGTATATCTCATCTCGGACTACTGGGCGAGGAATTTTCTTCTTTTGTCGGCAATCTTCTGCCACTGTCTTTGATGTCAACGTTTTGGCCAATGACTTTTTTCTCTAGATTTGCTTTGGGCTCCAAGCCCTCTGTTTTGACTAGACCAACCTGTCTTTATAGAGCGGTTAAAGCCTTGAATGATGGATGTAGTTATTTGGCAATTGTTTTTGAAAATCAGATTTGAATGCATGATCTTGTTATTACACATGCCATTAACACGCATCTCCGCCAAGTGCCAACTCCATGGGAGGAGAGCTTCGAAGGTAAGCAAACAAATATTATAGTTCGGGAAATATGCAGATTCTTCAGATGTGGAGAGCAGACCCAAACCGAACGGAGAGCCAGTAGCACTTGAAATTTTAATATATAGTAATATTGTAATAGCTCAAGGGTCTACACAACACAACAGAAGCGCCTCTCAGAGCGTCGCGTCGTCAGCAACTTTAGCACTTCAGTTTGAAAATGTTGGGGTCGGGTCGGTTCTGAAAAGCGTAAAGTAGAAACAGTCCACAGTCAGTCCACAGGGAAGGAGTGGAAGAGTAGAGTGGAGCGACTCGGGTCTGGCTCTCTGTCTGGTCTGGCATCTTGTGTCGTATTTACTTATGATAATTTGAGAGCAAACAGCGTTCGACAATGTAGTGGAATAGAAGCTGTAGCTGTAGCTTGAATTTGAATTTGAGTTGATGCTGGAGCTGGAGCTGGAGCTGGAGCTGGAGGAAAGAAAAGGATTACGTTTTTGGGGCAATGAATGTGCAGAAAAACAAAAACGAAACACACGATTAAACACCTCTCAATTATAGGAGGGTCCAAAGGGTAGGTCTGGGGTCTGGGATCTGATGTCTGGCTTGCTTTTGGTCGGGTCTGGTCGGGTCGGGGACCATCGAAAGCTGTCAAGTGGCCTGCCATGGAAACACATGATTATGATGCCTTCTTGTTGGGTCAGTTGCTGTTGTTGACCCTCCACTCCGCTCCGCTACTGGCTGTCTATGATTTTGCTGTTTTTCCTCAATGTTGATTGAGTCACTTAATTTGCATACAAAAGTAGATTTGCATTGCCCCAGCCAGACGTCGTGTTGCAACAATGGAACTACACATGAGTACACGTACACATCCCTCTCAAGTGCCAGCCCGTTAATAGTCGTCTTTGGAGGCGCTAGGGCTTGCTCAAACAACCTGACTGAACGACTAACTGTACGACTGACTGACTGACTGACTGACTGACTGGCTGGCTGGCTGGCTGGCTGGCTGACTGAACGATCGGCTCTGAATGTGAGCTAAAAGTTTAAATCAATAAATTGCGGATCGTCAATGGCAGATGAGTGCTGGCTGGGGCTGGCTGATATGAGATGGCGGCACAGGGTAAGGCATATTTTCCATGGAAAATTACATTGCTTTGGTAGACGTGGATTTATGGTAATTTTAATTTGAACAGCCGTGTGAGAAAGAGGGCTCGTGCTTCCCAAGTACTCCAATCCGAGATCTTAACTCATTTCGCAACTGGGTGGAAAGACAGACGACACGGTGCACTTCACAATTGGCGACGCAGTTCAAGGCTGTTCCGTTAAGTTTAGGTGCATGTAAGTAAAGGTTCTCCTATTTACTTCTGTTTCTCTGTTCTTTGATTGCCTTGTGACGACAGGAATGTTTGGCTGATAGAAGCTAGTCCAGAAAACTGAAGAGATTCGATTCCTAATCGCTCTTTGCCTCCACTCCACCTTTCCTCCACACTGTTAGCCGCCAGATATTCTTCCTCTATGCTGATTAAAGCGAGTGGATTGCGTCTGTCTGGCTTCTGACTTTTATCTTCTGTCTCCTGGCTACCTGTAGGCCCATTTATCCGGAACTGAACGGAAGTTAACCGAAATGCATTAGTCAAACAGCAGGCGCAGGGGCAGCACCAATTAGATGGGTGCTGACAAATTGCACAGCTATTTGCAGAGACCCTGCAGGATCGATGTCTAATTGTTGGAAGAACCATCCCGAAACCGAAACCGAATCAAGCCCAAACCCAAACCGGATATGTGCGCGACCAAATGTGAAAACTTAGTGGAGAATGGAGAGAGGTGAAGGGAGAGAGGAGAGCAAGCAAACACATGGCTTGGCCAGAACGCAATTCTGCTAATAGTAAATTAATTTCACTCTCTTATCGCCAGTGGCTTTGGCTGTGGCTGTGGTTATGGAAATAATGCGTTGGATGTTAGATGTGTCAGGCCGGGAAAGTGCTGTGTAAATTAGCTTGGATAACTGCCTGAGCCTCAGGAATTTAGCAGTGATGCCATAGCAGATAAGAGCCTCCCTCTTGTTTGATCGCCAAAGTCTTACGGCGGAAGTGGCAGGGGCAGTGTTTGCCCATCGAGAGGGACAAACACGAGACCCAGTACGCGGGAGCACGTTTCTTATCCGCTTTCCCACATTTGTATGTACATATATACGCTATATGCTTGATCTCTCAGTCAAAGTTCAATTAAATTAGTTAATTGCTTTAATTAGTTTCAAATTTGTAATTAGGCAACTGAGCAGCATATTCCGTAGCGTAGCGACACGCGCTTCCGTCGCTTCGAAGCTCGAACAAATGTTTTGTCAAGATCTCTAAAAGGTCAGATCGACAATCCATGAGTATGTGCGATGCCAGATACCACCTGCAACGGCAGCAACATCATCAGAGAGACGCCATATCGAGCCGTGGGATATGGGTATGGGGTATGGGTATATGCTGCCATATCAACACCGGAATGACGCAGCGTCAAAACCGAAATAAAAAACCAAATAAAACAAATGAACAGCAAATCGACAAACACACACTTACGTACATACATAACACACATACATACATATGTACACTGCACGGCTTGGGCTCGGGCTCGGGCTCGACAAGAGGACCAGACCACCATGATGGCAGCGGGCTACAAATGGTCAAAGTATAAAAACAACAAAAATGATGCCAAAAAGCAGACACAGAGAGAGAAAAACAATTTCAATCATGATGATCATAATTAAAAAGGCAACACAAGATCGAGAAGAGACACAGCGACAGAGGGACAGAGGGAGAGAGACAGAGAGAGAGGGAGAGAGGGAGGGAAGCAGACACAGCCAAAAAAACAGACGAGCAGCATGTTGCTCTTCCTCCTCCGCTGACTGTGCAACTTCGCACTTCAGAATTAGCCACAATTAGAGAGGGACGAACAGAGACAGCATTTACCATTCAACATTCGAGGGCGGAGCTACTTGGTCTGGAAGAGCGAGACAATTGTTCAAAATGGAGGTGCCAACACAGAGCGGGATAGCTATGTAGACGAAGTCTGAAACAGCCAATGGAAGCAGGGGCTCTTGGCGCAGAGCAGAGTAAATCGAAGACAGAGACAGAGTCAGACTTCGACTTCGCGCAGGTAATGGTAATGGTTATGTCGATCAATGGCTCAAAACGAGTCAAGCTCGTTTCCAGCTCGATCCTCCAAGCAAATGGAACTTGTTCATTTGAAATGCGAACTTGGCGAGCGCAAGACACGACCGTCGGCAAAACCAAAACCAAATCCATAAATCTCGTATATCTAGTATATATATGTAATACGGTTACGGTCCACCATTACGTACTCGTACTCGTATAGCCCACTTTTGGCTACTCATTTGGCGGCTGCTCTGCTCGATGGCTGCTTTGACACCATCGCCAAATCAAATTAACACCCACGCGCATCTCAGACCTCAGACAGTTGTGATTGCTGGTGATTTGCACAAATTTGAACGCTAATCAGAGACGTCTCGTGCAATCCAAAAAATAATAACAAGACCACAAGACCACCGCTAGACTAAAAACAGACTCTCTGTCTAATGTTATCATTAGTCAGTGTACTTTATATATTTTGGTATTTTTTGACTGTGAAACCATTGTGCCAAAAGTGACAAAAACTAAACAACAGAAGATCCATCAAGTGTTAATATATACTAGAAGATATTTTAAGATACGATAGCCACCACAACCCACCACCATGATCACCATGAACGAGCTGGTGGATCTGCGGATGCAGCAGCACATAGCCCACGAGATATATCGCCAGCAGATCATGCAGCGAATACCAGGTAAGCAGCGTCCCCATATCCCAGATATATCACTCATCCGACCCGTTACATTGAGTTCGCCACAAAAGCTGTTAAGCACCATCAGTCAGCATTAATGGCCGTTACATTTGGCGATCAGTCTGCCATCACACCGATCGATTTAGCTGATCATAAAGCTGAGTAATGTGGCAAAGTGATGGCTGCTGATCTTGGGGCCCAGAAATGATATATCAATTGCGTTTTTCTTGTTGCCGCCGATCGTTAAACAGCGGGATCGTCGTTCCTCCTTAAGTATGTATATATACTTCTTTGTACTTAATTACGCTGATACATTTTGGGAAACTCTCATGTTATATCCTTAATTGGAGGCATTAAGGTATTAAGGTGGCCAAAGTTTAAATTGGAATCGATCCGTTCAGAAGGAGTTATCTTGTGTTATTTTTGGGTTTGTGAATCTTAATGAAGAATTAGAAGATTCCTTAATCTTATTCAACCTTCACTTTTCCACCATTCCAGATCCCTTTCCCCCCATGCTGCCCATTCACATGCCACGCCACGTGATCATGCCACCGCGTGTGACACTGCCCGGCGTGGATATGACACTGCAGAACGACGATCTGTGGAAGCAATTCCATCAAATTGGCACCGAAATGATCATCACCAAGAGTGGCAGGTATGTACATACATGCAAAGGGATCCCAAAAGCAACCCAAATGCAACCCAAATGCAACCCAAATGCAACCCAAATGCAACCCAAATGCAACCGAAATGAAACCCAAATGAAATCCAAATGTGGCATCCACCACTCTCAAATACTCGTAAATATGGGGAAGGGTAAGATAGAGCTAAAATGGAATACGGCAGAGATCGGAAACAAACATCGGCATCGGAGCGATGCATTAGCATGAACGTGAAAACTAATACCCGAAACGCAGGGCAAAGAAAAACAACCAACCAAGACCAAGCAAAAGGGGCACTTAAAGAACCAAAAACATGCCTAGCCCAGTGCGCCATCCACCGAGTGGAAAGTAGCTGGTGGCTACTCGAGAGGATGTTGTCGGCGGCGGCGGCGGCGGCCGTGTCTTCATCGGATTGATTGCCGTCATCCGTTGTCGACGGCGCTGCTGTTAAAGGCTCATTAGATGCAGGCGCCTGCAAATTGTTTACAGCGGTGTCGCGACAACAATTTTCACAGGCAAACAAGGCGGAAGGATGCATTGGCAGGATGTGAAATTGCAGGTACTGATTGCTGCTGAGCTGTGGCCTGTACCACAGCCAAAATGTGCATAATGCACTTTTTGGGCTATCGCATGAGGCGTAAAATGTACAAGTCCAATGCCACTTTGCGTGTCCAGATTGAAGATAGGAAAATGGGAGAAGAGAGAGGATAGGGGAGAGGGGAATGGCATCGAACAACGAGCATCTAGCATCGGGTATCGAGAATCAAAGCCATAGCGCAGCCGCCTAGAGATATTTGATCGTGTATCTAGATACACGAATTGGAGGACGACTACCTAAAAGTGTCCGCCACTTGTTCGAATGTGCGTAAAGTGGCGTCATCTTAATTTATTATAGGCCGTCTATGGACGCTGAAAGCAGTGGGACGTCCTGTCGGTCGTCGGCATTTCTTTTGGATACGGACAGTCGGACAGTGGGACGGCAGGATAGCAGGAGCGCACTCGACGGACGGACATGCTCGACTGGCATAAATCTTTGCGTCAAGGATACTCTGTTGTCATCTTTGTTGCTTTTAGCGTATTTATTGTGGCGCCTGTCTGCAGACAACCTGAACAGAGACTCTACCCGAAATATGTACAGGTTCCCGTCCCTATGCTTTACTCCGCTTCGTGCATTCGTGCATCTGTATATGTATCTGTATCTGGGAATACGTATCTGTCGGATATGCGAGCCAAGCGCACGCCGCTTTGGCATCGGCAATGACAATGACCACAGCTTGTCGACAGATACGAGCAATTTCACACTTGGCCCTCTCGGGAAGATGCCCAACTGGCGATAACAGCAACAGCAGACCGACCCCAGACCACAACTGTGACTCCACGATGATGATGATGATGATGATGACGATGATGATGATGATGATGACCGATCGAAAGGGCTCCCAAAACATTAACATAAACTTTTGAGTTCCACCAAAGAGTGCTCGAGTGCTCGCTTACTAGCCAAAACTCTTTCCAAACTCTTTTCACTCCCTCCCTTGCTTTAGAATACATACATATACATATGCCATGAATTATTCATAGTGTCTGCGTATTAAATACTTTTTATGCTCATCAAAAATGTTTTATGTGAAATGCAGTCCCGTCCCCGAATCTTCAACGGAGCTCTCGCTCTCGCATCTCCTCTTTCATGCAATCGATTTGAATTTTTAATGACTAGGCGCCAGAGTGCCACCGTCTGCCCAGTACCCAGTGGCCCAGTACCCAATCCGAATCCGAATTCAAATCCCATGCTCGGCCTAGACTAGGCCTATGCCAAGTGGCGCTCATAAAAACTAATTAGTTGCTTGTCGAGGCCTCTCTTGCCGCTTGAACCATTCGATCTGTTTGGGTGGTAAAAGCGCAGACGGCCATTAAACTTAGATAGAACAAAGCGTATCGTTTTACGTACGATAGAGAGGAAATGAAATGACTTCGTCACGATGCTTTTACGCGGAGTGTGTATGGGTAAATGCAGCAGATGGAACATCTCTTAGAGAATTATAGGGTAACCAACGAGTTCATCCTTGAAGTGAGACTTCCCAAGTGGAGTCCCGATTCCACAGACCGTAATTTTTTTCCCTGCACCTGCACAAGCGCTAAACCGAATGCCGTCAAATGTTCAGCATGCCCCTCACTCAAATCTTGCATCTCGCTCCGCTTCTCCGACTACTAATTATGCGCAGACGCGCCAAAGATATCGATCTTAACAAATCGTTTGTCCAAAAGAATTCACCGGACAGCTCGGACAGTTGCCAAAAACACAGACCAGACCAGACCCAGAAACCCAAGCAGAGATCGTAGGCCGAGCAGAGCCAAATTGAAAATGAAATTCTAAACCACACGAATGTCGAAATATTCTGGGCTCTTTGTGGTCTAATGGAATTCGAGACAAACAAACCAAAAACTGAAACAGAAACAGAAACAGAAACAGAAAGGCAGCCAGCATTAAAAATAAATGTAAGCAAAGCAAAGCGCAGTCGAGTTCAATTAATTAATCATCGGTCCGAAAAAAATATAAAAATCATTGCCAAAAACACGAAACAGCTCTCTAGGCAGCCAGAATATCGCAGATATGAGCATCGGACAAACAGTTTCTTCTGCATCTTTCTTTATTTTTATTTATTTATTTTTTTGAACTGGCGCCAAGAGCCGTGAGCCAGGTGACCACCTGCTGTGCCTGTAGCAGAGGCCTCGGATGGCATCGGATCGGATCGGATCTTTGTTAGCACAGAGCAAACCAGACCGCGAAGAAGCGGATCCCTCTCCCGCTCTCTATTTGGTTTGGGCTAATTACATGGCGCATGGAATGGAAAAACTCACAATTAAATATTTGTAACGCCCACGCACTTTTCGGAATAGGGAAAGGGACAGGGACCGGGCTCTTTTTGTCGATCTACCATGACTTTATTTGAGTTTGTTCAATAAACATGGGTTTCAATTTTCCTGGATTTTTCAGACGGATGTTCCCCTCCATGAGATTGAGCGTCTCCGGCTTGGAGGATGAGACCAACTATTGCGTCCTACTTGAGATGGTGCCCATCGGCGATGCCCGCTACAAGTTCTCCGGCTCCCAGTGGGTACCGGCTGGAGGAGCCGAACCGCAGAGCCCCCAGCGAATGTATCTGCATCCGGACAGCCCGGCCACAGGCGCCCACTGGCAAGCCCAGCCCATTCTCTTCAACAAGGTGAAGCTGACCAACAATACCCTGGACAACAGTGGGCATGTAAGTGATATGCGCTTTGAAGTATTCTCCGGTTACTAATGAATCCCCTATCATCCCTGTACCCCTACCATTCCGCTCTGTTCTGATTTCCTACAGATTGTCCTGGCCAGCATGCACAAGTATCAGCCGCGTCTGCATGTCATACGCACCGCTGATCTGGCGCAGATTCCCTGGGCCCCACAGCAGGCCTTTGTGTTTGCCGAGACCGAGTTTGTGGCCGTGACAGCGTATCAGGTAAGTGGCCCAGCTCCGAAGTTCCCAATCCCCATTCACTCTCCCTATGGGTTTCTGTTTCTTGCCAATACATTGAGCAGTGACTGCACCACACACTAATTGGTTAATTTTCGGCAAACGAGCAGCGATCGCTCACGCCATGGGTAACTTGGTCAACGTCTCAAATTAGCATGGTACGCCCTTCGCCCTGCGTCCTGCGTCCTCGTCTGGGGCTAGGGTTAGATGGGCAGGCAAGATTGTTGTTTTAGGAAGTTGGATAGCCACATCCTTGTAAATTTTAGCCATGCTGTGTTTTTGTCTAGGTCTGGACCCATTGACAGGCGACGCCAGTCGTCAGTCTGCGTCTAATTAGCGTGATCGCCTCGCCAAGATCGTCTTCTCATCCTTCTCATCCTCGTCCTCCTTCTCAACATCGTCACAAAGTTGTCAAGTCACGAGGAGGGTCACTCCAGATTGACTGGAAACGAGATGGCGCTGGTGCTGGTCTTGTAGCTGCTCTTGTGTCAAGTGTCAAGTGGCCTTGTTACTTAACGCCAGCTATTGTCAATCTGCAAGACTGTTACTTAAGATTATGTATAGCTGTCTGCTGGAAATCGTCATATTTCACGCAATCTCGTCAACTATTTCTCCGTTTTGCTTTTGCCTTTCACAGAACGATCGCATCACGAAGCTGAAGATCGACAACAATCCGTTTGCCAAGGGCTTCCGCGAAACGGGACAATCGCGCTGCAAACGCAAGATGTCTTCATCGCCAACCGGTGAAGATCAAGATCAGTCGCTGTTGCTGTCACAGCCACAGACACAAGCACATCCACAGTCTCAATCCCAGTCCCAGTCCCAATCGCTTGACATGTCACCAACAAAAGCCAGCGAAACAAAAACTACAGCGGACAACAGCAGTCGCGATCTCGGATCAGATGGGCCGCAAATTAAGCGATTGAGATCAAATGGTTCCGCCTGCTCCTTATCCTCATCGCTGGACGGCAACGGTAGTGGCGGTGTCGGCGTCGGCGGCCCAGAGCCTGTGCCAATGTCTGTGGCTGGCGCCATCTCCATGGGACTGGGATCGCCGCCCCCAGGCCTGGGGCAACATCGCAGCGTCTTCATGCAGCACTTCCAGACCCTTCTGCGACCCTCGCTGGTGGACCTGGCCTGCACGTATTTCGGACGCAGCGCTCACGACTACAATGGCGCGATGCCGGTTTATCCGCCAGCCTCCATTTTGCAAGCTGCTCTTCCCCCACTTCCTGCTCGGCCACTGCCGCAGGACATTTCCGGTGGGGAGCCGACGTCGGATGAGTCTGGGGCGGATGACCTGGAACTGGATGTGGGGAGCGAGACGACAGCAACGCCGTTGCAGCAGCAGGAGCAGCAACAGCCAGTAGAGCAGCCCCCGGAACCCTCCACCAGGAGCAAGGGCTTTAGCATATCCGCCATTTTGGGCGGCAACTAGAGAAGGATGCCTCATGAGATCCCTGCTACTAATTCTGATATTACCCTTGCCTGATTAGATCATAATTAAAATTTTTTTTTTAATTTTACTTTTTTTTTAATCAAAATAAAGTTACTACTGCTTTACTTACTTGTTTACTTACGTACTTACTTACTCTAAGAAAAATACTCGAAAATGCCTTTTAAATCTTTTGGAAATTTTAATCGATCGGGATCTTTAGGTAAAATGGCATTAGGTAAATCTTGCTGCTGGCTCGGGCCCTTAAAGCCTCTACGCCCACACTCCGCTGTAGGTAAATGAACATGTTACATCCCATCTAGGGATGCAGCATGCAGCGTGCAGCGTGCAGCGTCTCTAGAGTTGCAATCACAACTTCCGCTAGACATTAATCCCAACCAATTAACAAGATAAACGTTCGAATTTCAACAACATCATCAGCCGAGGAACAGTCGCAGCCTTCGCATCCATTAGCCACACAGAAGAGATGGGATGGGACTGGGACTAGTACTGGCTCAGATGTGCCTGGACAGAACATAATTTGTTTGCAATTAAATAGCTCGACAAGGCATGAAATTCGGTTGCAGCCCTCTCTAGCTCTCGCTCGCTCTCTCTGATGCTACCCCAGAGACCCATAGCGTTTCGGAACTACATATTTATGAAATGGGCAGAGACTGAGACGAAGCCAAAAAAAATACTACGATACAAGACAACTTGTTATGTAAGCTGCCGAGTGCTAGTGTATGGTTGCTGCTGCTGCCCGCAGATCTCCGTCCAGAACAGAGCCAATGATGAAGTTCACGATGACATGCGTCACCACCCACGTCTCGACGATGCGCTGGAGACGCCCTGACTGGAGAGAGGGATGCCATGGAGGCGTGTGCAGACGCAGTTGCCTCCGTCTCTGTCTCCGCCCGCCCAGCCATTGAAAAAAGAAACATAACCGAATCAATTTACCACAAAATCGATTTGAAACTGTTGCTGTTCTGTTTGTTGTCTTTCTGCTTGTCCCCGTTTTGGGAAGTCTGTTCCTCTGGGGAGACGGGTGCGGTTTTATAGAGGATGGACGGAGTGACGGAGTGACGGAGCGACCGAACGGGTGACAGATGTCGGCCGTGTGTGCCCCTGTGTGTACATACGTATGTGTGTTGACAGGCACAAGGTTGTAAGTGCATTGAATTCCTCATTAAATGGCTGTCCCCCCATGCCATCCCATCCCATCGCATCCGATTCGATCCGATCCGATCCAACCCTGGCAGATGTCGCAGGTCTCTGGATAATTAATGCATTATGGCTGTTGCTTTTTACGCTGCCACATTTGTTGCTGCCCCTGCGGCTGCTGCTGCTGCCTCTTTTTGTTGTTATGAAATTAGATACACTTTGTCGAGCAGCACATTTCTGTTGGGTAAACAGAATTGGGGGGGCCCCGAAAAACGGGGTGAAACTGTTGCCTATACGAAAGTTAATTAGTTCTCTCTGGTGCCTCTGCTGGTGCCAGTGCTAGTGTAGATGGAGGAGTGGATCTATGGTGCTAATGAGTTGGAAAAGCGTTTACGCAGCGCACGCGTGGCTGCCACTTCAAATTGAGACCTGAGACAATCGCCAGGCAAACGGAAAGATAGAGACCTGTGCTGGTTGATTCATTTAAGGGATTTAGGGGAAGGAAGGCAGCAAAAATCCAAACCAAGTGCAACGAGCGGCAGTTCAGTCCCTAGTCATGGGTCTGTGGGCCAAGCTTGAGCCTGCGCCCGGCGTTAGGCAAACACAGGACGGGACAGGGAACAATGCATCGGTACTTGAGTTCTTATTGTTGACCATGCAAATATATTGGTCGGGAGGAGAATGCAACAAAGCGTGGCAAAGAAAGGTTTCTGTGTCGCCGGGGCCAAGCCATAAACGGATGAGAGCGGATGCACCAGGCACTGACCAACGGACAAACGGACCAACGAACCGGCCAGGCTGAGAGCGAACTCAAGTGTTTTTCGCCTAAGCCAGGGTTTTAAACTAGAGCAGAGAAAACCCACCAGGGAAAAAGAAATTGAAGGGAAACGAAACGAAACGAAACGAAAATAAAAGAAAAAAAGGGAAGGACAAAGGACGAGCGAGCAGTTTATGCAAATGGGCTCACATGTGGGCTGGGATCTGGGTTATGGGCTTTGGGTTATGGGCTATGGGCTATGGGCTATGGGCTATGGAACGTCTCTTCAGGGATGGTACAATTAACAAAGCGTGTAATTTCTCAAACCTATCGCGTGAACAATGGCACAAACAATTAGAGGATAATGAAAATCACCCACATAAGCAGGCCAACTATAGTACTCTATTTTACCATTCCACAGTCCATATGTTCACAAGATCTATGTAAATCTGAGGATCAGTTTGAATAAACTCGTACGCCTTGGCATTGGGGTAAGGGAACAATTACAACCGAACAATGCCAGTGGCCGTCGTCAAGTAGGCATCCCCTTGAGGAGGGAGGGAGGAGGGAGGGAGGAGGAGGGAGTATTGTTTACAATTCTATTGAGTGCAATATGCAGCAGCATTATGTTTTGCTTTGCCATTTTAATTGCACGAAACCACGAGAATCTAATTTCAATTCAAATTCAAATTACTAGGCGCCCTCTACTGAGAGCTGCCAACTAATGCGTAGATAACACATTATTTTAATTAGGCTGCCATCCGATCTGTAATTTGGGCAAGTGCAACGCTGAAAGCGAATGAGAGAGCATAATGACGCTCATCTTCCGTCTCTTCAATTGGCGTCTCGCAATCATTTTGCGCAAAGATTTCCGTAAAAGAAGACAACTTCGATTACTTCTTCAGTGGGAGAAAGCTGTGTGGCTACTTAGACGCTTGGTCGTCGTGTGTGACCCACTCTAGCTGTGAAGATAATCAGATAATTGTAAGTTAATCAAAATCCATCCGAGAACGTGTAAAAAATAAACAAATTTTAGAATTGGCAGCTGGATTCGATGATAAACAAGCCCCGAAAATTGTCTCCAGTGCCATACATATGTATGTGTTGGCCATTGCTGAGGTATTCAGTATGGATCGATTCAAATCGATATTGAAAGATATTGAGGCCAAGCTATAGATTTATTACACTAGGAACTGGTTGGAGTTCCAGCAAATTGAGCCAAAATGCATTATGTTGCCTCGTAAACAATTTGACTTGGTCGTGAATGCCTATTTTCATCAGGCCAAGCGTGTGGAGGAGGAATATGCATCGCCGCTCAAAAATATACCACTACAATCACGTCCAAAGGAATGACTTGTCCTTCCTGCTGGCAATGATCTAAGCGCCTTACGAGTAATGAATGATCCCAACCACTGGGCCATTCGCAAAGGCGTTCGTACTGGGGATACCATTTATTACTCCAAAAAGTACATACAAACATAAATATTTGTAACTTTTCATTTTCAATTAAGGCTGAAAGACCGAGCAGAAAAATTAAAGCTCCCAAAAATCAGCGACTGGCGCCGAAGACATAATATCGCCAGCGTAGCTCAGGGAATAGGGATTGGAAATGATTTCATTGTGCTGCCGATAAAATTGTCGCCAGCGAAAAATGTTGGCCGTGACTTTGATTTTGGCCGCCACAAAATTAATTTCCAAGGAACTTACACATGCCCGAAAGAGAGAAGCCGCAGCACACACACACACACACACACACACACACACACACACACACACACACACAGCAACAGCAACAGCAACCGGGCATGGGGCATGGGGCATGGGGCATGGAGCATGGGACAAAAAAAAGTTGGCTTATCTGGCCTGAAAGATCTCCGAGCTCGGGTCGGTGCTCATTTGACTTTGACATGCGAACGTTTGCCTCACCGCCAGCTCCAGCATGGACTACACTACTCACTCGTATTGGTCTTTGCTTTGGCTTCAACTCTTCTTTTGCCCTGCCAGAGGATCCCAATGAGAATTCCCCCCAAATGAGAATTCAATAAATTTCAGCAAAAGCCCGCAGCAGCATCAACAACACAATGGGCCAACCGTTGTCGTTAGTCTTTTGGCGACGTTTAACATGAATATGCGGTGTGGCTAATGTGGAGCCCATAAACACTTCCAGCGGCAACATGAATGGCCTGCAGCCCCCAACAGATGTTTGAGTTGGTCCCACTGAGCACTGAAGCACCAAAAACAGGTTGCTGCTACGTGTGTGGGTCTCACGAGCATCCTGGCCCGCAGATCATGGCAATGGAGCGCTCTTAACAATTGCTTCTTAACGCGAATTGAAATGAAATGCCACCGTCGAAGATTGGTTATTTGGCCAATCATCGCCGGCCAGAGCTAGGGCTCTGGATCTGGCTCTGGCTCTGGCTCTGGCTCTGTCTCTCTGGCGGCCAACACTTGCATCTGGTAGCTGCAGCATCAAAGCAACCGCCTCATTTCCGTTGGCCATTTGATAACATGGAGATGTGTGAGGGACACCCGGACAATTGCACATGTAAATGGCCACAGTTGCTAACAACTACAATGTGAAAACATCAATTACACGGGACTCGGGGGACCATCGGACCGGGGGGACCGGGGGGACCAAACCTGGTTCTATGGCTGTGGCTGTGGCTGTGGCAGCGACTGCTCGCCAGGATTGCTGGCGATCGTGGCGTTCAATCAGCGCATTTAACTTGGCGCTGGCGCCAGCGTTTAAGATGCGGCTCGCTCTGATCTGCTGATAAGCCATGTCCATGTTGTTGTAGTGCTCTTGCTGTTTCTGTGGCTGTTTCTATAGCTGTTGCTCTTGCTGTGGCGGTTGCCAGGAGAGCGGCTCTGGGACTTTTTTGGAATGGGATTTCGGGGGCAGAGGGCGGAGCAAGGAGCAAGGAGCTGGCGTCTGGCGATGTTGGAACAGGTTTTAATGGCTTGCATGAGACAGAATTATGTACGGCTCCGCAGACAGCCAAATGGAAGCATGCAACAAACTTCTGAATTGAAAGAACAGGATGGGGCATGGAAAATTATTGAGGAATTTATGCAAATGTGCGCACGGGCTCTCAGGTCTCAGGTGAGATAGGTCGGAGGTAGGTCCAGAGATGTGTCTTCATTGACCCCCACATATGCAGCAGCCCACAAAAAGTGACCGCCAAGCGATTCCTTTCAACTTCCATTTTGAATATAGTGTGTCTTTTATTTATGCCGCATTAAAATGCCACAGACAATAAATCCATTACGAAATCATTTGAACAATTAAAATTGCATAATAAATACGATAAATACTGATGGCAAATACCTGGAAATCCTAATTAACTGCAAAATATCACAATTCAACTTAGAGACTACGATGATGATGGCAACCTAACGCTAATTAAATGTACAATGTGCTCCCGAAATGGGTGCAGGCGGCGACTAAACGGAGACGCTCGTTCCTAATATGTCCGAGATGCTGAAGCTGCTCCGTTTGGGCTTTGGCTGTGCATCGGCATCGGCATCGGCATCGGCGGCCACAGAAGCCGCAGACTCATGCGTGCCCGTTGTGGTGGTGGTTGTCGTGTTAGTGCCTACCACATCCACAAAGGTGTCTGCGTCCGCCTCGGCTGCCGACTCGCCACTGAAGGAGGAGGACGACGTGGAGGAGGAGGAGGCTGGCGATGGCGGTGTGTAGGCCCAACTTGGATAGCAGGCAATGTGTCTGGCATATTCAATGGCATGGGATGTCAGCGGTGGCGGTGGCGGCGCTGGCAGATAGAAATTGCCCTCCAGTGTATCCAGCAGATAATGACGCTGCATAAGGTCGGACTGGAGTTGCGCAGCATTCTGTTGTGGATGCATCGACAGATCATCGACCAAACGGAGACGCTTGGCTAAAGGTGAGTGCTCCACATTGGTTCCTCCTGCTGTGGCCGCCGGCTGTGGAGGCGGTGAATCGTTTAGCTTGCGCTTGCACCGTGATTGGCCCGACTCACGGAAACCCTTGGCAAAGGGATTGTTGTCGATTTTCAGCTTGGTGATGCGATCGTTCTATAGGTAAACAAAGTAAACAAAAGTGGAAGATTAGTTATCATTTTCAAATGGAAAAGCGGTTTCTCAAGTACACACCTGATATGCAGTCACGGCTATGAACTCCGTCTCGGGGAAGACGAAGGCCTGCTGCGGGGCCCAGGGAATCTGGCCAAGATCAGAGGTGCGTATGACATGCAAACGCGGCTGATACTTGTGCATGCTGGCTAGGACAATCTGTAGGAGAACGAGACTTTGATTATCAACCAATTCAGATTGAGAATAATCAAATCCACTCACGTGTCCGTTGTTGTCCAGGGTGTTGTTGGTCAGCTTCACTTTGCTAAAAAGTAGAGCCTGCGACTGCCAATGCTTGCCAGTGGCCGGGCTTTCCGGATGCAGATACATGCGCTGGGGGCTCTGCGGTTCGGCTCCTCCAGCCGGGACCCACTGGGAGCCGGAGAACTTGTAGCGGCAGTCTCCAATGGGTACCATCTCCAGGAGCACGCAGTAGCTGGCCTCCTCCTCGAGTCCACTCAACGAGACCCGCATCGAGGGAAACATGCGTCTGTTGGAGAAGCAAAGGAGAAGAAAATGGAAGTTAGCGACACGTTGACACGACGATAAGATGGAGGCTTATCGCAATCTCTGGCAAGTCCACACAGTCGACAAAGTCGGTCACAATTTTTGGAGATAAGATGAAGAAACAAACAGTCAAATAGTACCAACCTGCCACACTTTGTGATAATCATCTCGGTGCCGATGTTGTGGAACTGTTGCCACAGTTCGTTGTTCTCCAGCTTGGCCTCCACTCCAGGCAGCGATGGCTGCTGAGGTGGTGGCGGCGGAGGCACAAAGTGCCCAGCAAAGGCAGGCAGAAGGCCGCACAGGGGATCTGCAAGGTAGCGAATGGGTTAGCTAGTGCCGTCGGCGAATCATTCGGGGAGCTTGCTCCACCTACCAGGCAGACGTTGCATAATCTGGTGGCGATAGATCTCGTGAGCGATCTGCTGCTGCATGCGCAGATCGGCGATGTTTGGCAGGGCCAACATTTCGTAAAGATCTCCTCGAAGTGCGAATTGGGGGGTTACGATATTGCTTACGACGGTTCAAATCGATCGAACTGCTTCTAAATTCCGAAACGTACAATAATATATGTATGTATGTATGTATTTGAGGCGCGACTCGAAACAAGAACTGCTCGTCACGTTGTCAAGATTGAGACTGTTTCTCTCAGCAGCGACGATCGCACTGACTCGATTCTGCCAGAATCCGGTCTTCGCTCAGTCGAGCTTCAGGTAGTAGTAGTTGCTCGACCTGTTCCTCTGCTCAAGTGGTGTGTGCTGGTGTCGGCTCTCCCTCGTTCTTTGTCGCTCTCCCTCTGCCTCTCTGCAGCGCGGGCATTGGCTGATAGTCGTTGGAACGTTTCGTTGTCCCGCTCTAACCGATCCGGAACGCCATTTTGGGT
Organism: Drosophila miranda; assembly: GCF_003369915.1. NCBI lineage: Eukaryota > Metazoa > Arthropoda > Insecta > Diptera > Drosophilidae > Drosophila > Drosophila miranda. Next base: position 426,038 of record NC_046674.1, on the reverse strand, counting down.
CGTGTGTTCATGTGGGGGAATGGAATGGAATCTCCATCTCTCCCCATCTCCAGTGATGGGGCACGGGCATGGCACCCATATTGCCGTTGATACTATTAATGGGGGATTGGGGTGCAGCGCTCTTTGAAGTAGCCTCCTCCTAATCGGTTGTAATATTTATGGAAAACGAAAACGCTTTGGATGTGGTCCAAATCAAAATGCCTATAAAGATTGAATTCTACTATTGCAAAAGAAAACTTTGGATATTGCATTATTTTAATTTTATTATTACAATTATTTCAAATGGGGGGAGATCAATGATAATGCAACGGATACTATTTTTACTATGACTTTTTAACATTCAAAAATATCCTTTAAAATCTTCCCACAGAATGTTCTTCAATATTACGGACCACTTCTGATATTTTCCTTTTGCATCAGAATTTTCGAGTGCCCACTCGACTCAGAAACCCTTCTTAGCCTTAGGAAACCTTTAATATCCGTTGGATATCCATATCTCTTTGCCATGATCAGCTCCCATTTGGTCGAGTGCTGCTATTTTATCATATCTGAAATCGTACTGGAACAAGCTGCAGCTTGTAGTACTAGATCCAAGGAAATCTCGCCGCTACCGTTTATCGACGGACTCACAAAAGAGATCCGCCCTTGATAAGTCGAGCTAATCAAACCTTTAAACGGTACTTGATGCCGGGCCACAACAAATTGCACCGGCACCAAGGCGAGGACACCAGAGAGAGGACATCACATCACATCGCATGCGACTGGCGCCAAGCGACTGTCGCCTCTGTGCCACTTGAATATTATGGGTCGCTCAGCAGTCACTTGTTGCCGCTTGTTGTTGTGCTCCTGGTGGCGGTGGCGGTAAAAACTCACAGGCAAGTCATAAAAATCATCACACTTTGTCCCTGGAATGCTGATGCTCGGGAACAGTGCCAGTCGTCGTCGCAGTGACGGCATTTTATGGCCTGACGGTGCGACGACCGCCGACTGTTAGCGTCTGTGCCGATTTTTGAAATTATTGTTATGATTATTGTCTGTTTTGTAGGTCTGTTCTACAATTTGTTTGGCATTGTTCCAGTTCAAGGGAGACTGGCCCGACAGAAAAAAACCGCAAGAGGAAATCACTTGAGAAACGGAACCCGTAGAGAACAATATAATGATTTTTTTATTCGAATAAAAATGTCAAATAACATTCAAGAAACCAGATTTAGTGCGGGTCAGCTGGATGAGAGATAGGAAGGACTATCCATAAGCTATTCGCTGGTCCAGATCGCATTTCGCATTACGGTCCGATCCCAAGTCATTAGTCAGCCGAAATGCATCCAGTCTGGACCGTGACATGCAATTTCCGGTAATTTGACTAGCTTTGCATAAACTCTTTGCAATATTTCCGGATAGCTCATCCAAAAGAAGGCCTAAGTGCATCATTCGACCCTTGCAGCCTGTGTTTCCGTCAGTGTGACTCAGACAATTAGTGGATGACCAGGAGCCAAGTTTCAATCCCAGTCCCATCGGCAGACGGATTTGTGTCATTAGCTCGCGTGGACTCGTCTTCATTTCATTGCATTTCCATTTCATTTTCATTCATTGGCTGGGTCGGAAAAACCCGGGGAAATTTGGATAGCACTAATTGCTGCCGTTTGGCTTCCTTTTCTTCCCTTCCCATTTGTTTGTTATCTCAGGGAAAGCGCTTAGGGGAAATATCAGATAACAGTAGCGGCTTTACATTTTGAACATGAATCAGACATTTAGATTTATTGCTGCTGTTTTTTTTTGTTTTTTTTTTTTGTGTTTCGTGGTTTTACAATGTAACTCCTGGCGTAAGCCATATGTGTGTTGGGTATCATGTAATGCTCGTACATATATAAATACATTTATGCCATAGTTTAATAGATTTCCCCCTTCTCCATTTTATCTTTTCCAACCAAAATCGAATATTAGTTGAAGTATTGGTAATTCAGCATTGATTGGTATTTTGGTTATTGTGTACACTTCGTTAGTTTATTATAGTTTTATCACAGCTATACGTTTATATTTATTTGTTTTTGTTTCTTTCTTTCTTTCTTTTTTTATATCCTTGACATACCATTTAAGTTTCACTAAAAAAAAAAAAAAAAATTACGCCGAGGGCTCTTCAACCGCGAGAAATACTTAAAAGATAACATAAAATGTGAATAAAGCACGGAGGGAGAAATATGTGCAATACAGTTAAACAAGATTGTCGCACGGCAGTCCCTGATATGTGGACAGTCCACCTGACAGCCAACTTACGACAGCTCGAAGCCCGTGTTGCTGCTGACGGCATAGCGAAGTTTGTCCCGCAGCGTCGACTTTTTCTGGTAGTTCGGTAGCTTTAGCAGATTGAAGCAGGTCGACGAGGTGGGCAGTCTGTTGAGCGGATCCTTCTTGCGTATGGTGAAGAAGCCGCGTATCACACTACCTATGGTGTCGCCAGTGTCCTCGTCGTCGCCCACCTCCACACAGCGGATGGAGAAGGGCGGCTCAAGGTGGGCAAAGCCCAAAAGCGGTGGCTTTGAGCAGCTGGTAACAAACTGTCAAAAAGAATATGCATTAAGGAGATGGCCTTAGACATGACCTTTTTTCGGGTACTCACCTTTAGGAAAAGCTTGCGCTCTTCCTCTGTAAAGTCCTTTCCCAGAATGTCCCAGAGCCAGCCAACCACGCGGTGAGAATCATGAAATCCGCCATAATACTGCGTATGCTTGCGCAAATCCCTCAAATCCAATGGCGCCGTATCGCCCGAGATGAGACGCTGCAGCTCCGGTGGCGAGAAGAGTGACAGCCACTCGGGATTGACAATGCTGCGGAAGCCTCGATTGAAGGCCTGTGTCTGCTCGCGTATCTGCGTGTTCATGTGGAAGTAGGCCATGTAGTGGATGTAGACCAGTTTGTTGTGATCGTTGACCACACGCCCCTTGCCGCCGGGATGCAGTTCGTGGGTGACGATCTTGCCCATCACATCCTGATCCACGGAGAAGGTCAGATTCAGCTCGGCCACATCCTGCTTGTAGTGCTTGATGAAGGTGAGGCTGCGATAGAGTTCGGCGTCCAGCGAGGGCAGCTCATCCATGCAGGAGTAGAGGGCCTGCTGCGTCTGCCCCAGCAGCTGGGAGAGGAAGAACGAGGCGAAGGGGACATCCACCACGATGCCCTCGTAGACGGCCTTGCCCAGCATTCGGCCGACAAACTCAAAGAGCTGCAGGTGATTGTCCTGCACGTAGGAGATCGGCGATGGATACAATCGTTGATCCGAGGTGGTTTTGAAAAGATTCAGCGATGGATCGAACACCTTCTTGATGGTCTCCTCCAGGAACTCCTTGAACACACCGTCTTGGTCGATGCCCGCCTCGTGTAGTCCCTGCTGATTGATAAAGCGCACTCGGATGACGCCCTTGAGAGCTTGCGTGGGCTGGGCGGCCAGCTGGCGGTAACCATCCTCTACAATACGCTCCCGATGGATGACGATCAGCGCTGAGCGAGGCGAGGCACAGGCGCTCTCCGTCAGCCCCATCACAGCCTTTTCGTTCTGCACGAATTTGCGGAACAGCTTGACGCGATCATCGTGAGGAATAATGTGCGGCATCTTGGCCAGCAGCAGCATGGCATTCCGCTTGGCCTTCTCCAAATCGTTGATGAACGTCGAAGGCTTTACTTCCGGTATGAGCCAATGATTAGTCGGCGTAAACGGTCGCCGACAGTCGCGACGATAGAGACAGAGCAGGAGAGTGTGAAGCGAGAGAAATACTGGATTCTGAACAATGTTCTTGGCGCCTTTAAAAAGATTCAGAGGGGATAAGTGTCTGGAATACGGCGATGATTAAATGCAAACTCACCCAAAATATTATCGTTAATCAGCTTGTACAGCATATTGTTCAGAAAGTAGGTCAGCATGACATAATCGTTTAGCCTAAAGGGATTCTGCTCCGTGTACATCTCATACTCGTCGAGAATTCTACAAAAAAACGGAAATATATAGCCACGGATGATGAATCAGGCATTGTAGATCTACTCACGTAACATAGTGTGTCATGCAGTCGCAGAATAGCATCAGCATTGCTGTCTGCGGCTTCTGGAGGCTGGTCTCGCTCTTCAGTAGATCCAGATACTCCTTCATTCCGCAATTCGGACCCAGCGACGTCAGCATCAGCCAGATGTCGTAGAGAACATTGTCGTTGTAGCATATTCCCGTTAAAATGTCCAGCTTCATTTGGGAGAGCGTGCTGAGAGCCGCATAGTACATGCCGCAAATGCGCGACACCTGCACCACATCGGCACTGTCCAGCTTTCGCCACGGCTGTTTGGCCTGTTTGCTCTGCTTGCTGACCGTGCCGCCGCCAATGAGAGTGACACCGCAATTGGAGCTGCGCTCTAGGGCGCGTCGCAGCAGATTCGATGTGGAGGGCTGCTGGGGAGACTGGAACTCAATGCGCTCATAGTTCACATTAATGTCCTTCAGGAAATCACCCAGTAGCACCTTAATGCAGCGGCTATCCCACAACATATGAAATTGCTTCTTGATCAACGACACATTCTGATTTTGTGCGGGCTCCGTACCGGGTGTATGCCAGCCAAGCAACTCGTGCCATTGCGTGAATACTCCTTTGGTGGTCACCGTGTTGGGTATCAGTTCCAGCAGCGTTGTGGTGGTTTCCTATGCAACAGAAAGAGTGTAAGAGCGCACGAAGCCGAATGTGATTGCATCCAACTTACAATCAGTAATGGATAGGCCAGCACTTTGGCCTCTGCCTGGCCATCAATGTTGAACAAGTTGACAATGTTTCCCAAGAACGCCAAGGATTTGGTTCCTGGCATACTGGCGCCGAACTCCTCGAACCATTGGAAGTCCTCGGAGATGCTCAATGCCTTCTTCAGCAGACCCATGGACGACAACTGTTCTATGCACTGGGGCACGCTTTGATTCAAGTGATAGACTAGAGCCGGCACAGAGACAATCTCCGATAGAAACTGGCTCAACAGGTTGCGACTGCAGTCTCCGTCGATCAGCGGGCGGAGACAGAGCGTGATAATGGCCACTAGGGTGACGGATTTCACAGACAATTCCTCGCGTGCCGTGCCCCGCAGCAGAACCAGCTAAAGGACGAACATTTCAAATACTTCTATAGCGGATAAGTTTATAAGACTACTCACCCGCATGGTTTTGTAGAAACCGTGTTGCACCAGGTGCCCCTGAATGTTGCAGCAGACCTTTTGCATGGCAGGCTGGAGGCCTCCAAATGTGGCATTCCGCAGTATGGCCCATGACTTTGGCGAAGTAAACACAATCAGGGTGTGGAGGAAGAGGGCCAATGACAGGCTGTCGGCATGATTCTCTGGCTTGAGCTCTGGCAGCAGCAGCAGGCAGTTGGTTAGCAATATCTTGATGTGCGCGATCCAGGGTAGACTCCGCTCCTTGTGCAGGCAGAGGGCCGCGTACGAGAGCCTTGTATTTTCCGCCTCCATGGCCCTGTTAACGTAGCGGCAGATGATCTCCAGACGCTCGCGTGCTTTCATATTCTTCTTGTCCAATTTGATTTGCGTGAGATACCGACGGAGCACACGATACACATTAACGGCAGTCAGCTCCAGTTCCGTATCCTTCTCATCCTGTCCGGGCACAAATACCGCATCAAAATCGTTGCTACAAAGAAGGGGAATGGGGTATGTATAGTAGAGCGTGGCAATGGGATGGGACAAGGGTTTACATGATACGCTTCTGATATTTCCGGCGCGACGCATATCCTTTGAGGGTAGACTGCAGCAGGATGGCGGCCGACTCACGGCGCTTCTCCAGCGCCCGCTCCTCCCTGGCCGCCTTAGTCTGCTCAAGGAAGCTCGTCTTCTGCGATTCCGTTTGGGCAAACATTCTTTTCGCTGTCGATACTGCTACAGCGCAATGGAAATGTTCTTTTGTTGTGTTTGTGTGCGTTTCGTTGGGACTTTCGCGGTGCTAGTGGTTTATTACGGTATGTAGAACTTGCATGTACTGCTGTGTGTGCCAAAGCTGTTGCTCATAATGTTTTGGTGTCTTTTTCATTATGCAGCCAACATTAGAAGTAAAATTTTCCAATAACAATTTTCATTTTCCTTCTGCAACAGTGTGACCGAGGATTAATCGTTATCTCGAACTTAGCCCACTTCACCCCCTCTATTTAAACATGTGAACAACTTTAGTTAAGCCGTGGAAAAGAATACTTTTTGTAAACTGTAAGCCAAAAAAATTCTTCAAGTTTTATCATTTTCGTGGAGTGTATTTTATAACCCACTGATTTACAAAATCGATCTCTGTCTATGATCGAAAATTATATTTCTTGATTTTTACATTCAGTTAAATATTAGTCGCTATCTAGAACCCTCAGCCCTGAACACATTATTTTTTTCGACTGATAAGTCCATTTTCTACAAGACTACAAGGCTGATATCAAGTACTCCTTTTTATTTGATTGTTTATTAAATAAGGTTTAAGCAAAGAAGGTCAACAAAATTTTAATCTTAATACATGTCTTATATTGTAACTACACGTTTCCTACATATTAAGTACATAATGGAAATATGTACGTTCTTATCGTATAAAACATATCGTCTACAACCTCCGATTTTGAAAAAAATAACTTTTTTTACGCAAAATTCAATAAAAGCAAGTATTTAGAATAAGCCAGTTAAGTAGAAAAATTATTCATGAACCGTATAAATTTATGTGGGCATGGCTAAATGTGCTATATAGCTGTGAAAATTCCACGGAAGATCAAAAACGAGGAATATGTAAAATAGAACTTGAATTCGTCAGTATATTTACGGTATATTTTTTAAATGAGACGGTATGTTTCGGTATATTTCTGACGGTCGGAAGGTATATTTGATCGATAAGTCGCGGTCACACTGCACAGCTGATTTGCATAGTCTACAAGCGTTGCGTTCGGGAATAAATAATTAGTTGCTGAAAATATGGAATAAACGGCAAGAATGTTCATATAACCACATGCAACAGCAGTTGTGTGGAATTCTCTATCGCGACTTGGCAAAAAAAAAACACGTTGCGTGAATGCGCAGCAAATGTGGCTAAAAAAGGCGATGTGTAGTTATGATTTAGCAAAAACAACAAAAACATCAGCCAGAAAGTGCTAATAAAAAATACACACACATACAGCGAAGGTGAAAATTATAAATTAATAAATGTGCGCTCTGATAGCATATCACATTAGCGAAATATGCTTAAATTTCGTGTTTCCAAGCAATCAAATCTGTGAATTGCAACAGAAAATAATTTCAAGGTTTGCAGCAGGCGAATAGAAAGCAGAAAGGTAATTGAAAAATAGAACGATTTTGGCACAAGCGCAGTTGTATAGTGTAGCTATGTATTTTTGTTGTCTGGCCGACAACGACGAGACCATGGTTAGGTGGGTGGGGCGTGATTTTGGGAGCTAATATATATGTTGTGCGTGTTGTGTGTGTGTGTGTATGTGTGTGTGCGTGTGTCTGTGGTGAAAACAACAAACCGCCTGCTCCTCCCATACCTCTCCATCACGGACCAGACCAGACCAAAAGACGGAACGGAAAGTAAAGGAAAACTATTGTATGCAAAGCCAGAGCCAGCAGCAGCGACGTCGACAGCATCGGACTGCGAGAAGAGAGTAGGAGAGCGAATTCCTCCCTGCCTGCCGCCCTGTAACGTTCTCTCTCTCCCATGTAATTTGCCGCAATTTTTGCCTTTGCATTGCAATTCCATGCATTCTCAGTGTGTCACACTCACACACACTCGCAGGCAAGGTCTCTCAAAAAAAAGGCGCGCTTCGTACCCGTGCCCGTGTCCGTTCCCTTTCCCGTTTCGCTCTCTCCTTGATTTTCGCAAGCTCCACCATTTTCTAAAACGCCACACACTCTCTGCTGACGCCAGCGCCAAATCATTCGCCATCATCTCGTCACTCTGCCCGCCGGTCCATCCTCCTCAGTGCTCCACAGAGTGCCTGCTGTCTGTTGCGAGCCGCCACCGCTTGTCGTTGCAGCATTTCTTAATTCAGTTCAGTTCTCATCTTCGTTTATTTAATACAAACTGTTTTCCGTGGCGTCTAGTTCCCTCTCTGTATTGTGTATTTGCTCAACTACAGATAATCAAATTTATATTGTGCATGCAAAGAAATAAGTAAAACATGCAAAACTACTGCGATCGCGGTTGCTGAACAGGCACAATATTCGACAAACAACGACGCCGCATTGTGAGTTTGGTTTCCCCCCCAGAGTGTGGAAGGATCTGTGTGTTTGTGTGAGTGTGTGTGTGTGTGATACGATCGTTTATTGAACTTTAGGAATATTGCAGTTATTCAAAGCCGGTTAGGAACTAACATAACCTCAAAGATTGGATCGGCCCTGCATATTTACCGTTAGTTTGCAGCGTGAGATAAGTTCTCCATCTCCCTCTCTCTCTCATCATATTTAATGTAATGGTGCAAAAATTGGCAACAATTAAACAACAAGAAATGTGAAATTTCATCCAAAAAGTTAAATATAAAAAAGTAAACATCGGTAAATTCCCCAGCTCCGCATTTAATACAGTAATTGGGCCCCGTTATGTTTTAATGTCTGCTTACACCACACACACACGAACCCCATACGTACCAATACAGAAACCGCTCTGCATTGCTAAGAGCGCAGCTGGTAGAGAAGTGGAGCGGGGTGCGTCGCCTGGGCTTTAATGTATAACAGTAGATAGCAAAAGCAGAAAAGAAAAAAAAAATCGAAGAAAGTCGCAAAAGCAAAGGCAGGCAGCAGAAACAAGATTCGAAATGAGCACACAAAAGCAATGGAAATTAAATGAAAAGTGCGAACTGCAAAAAACCTAACCAAACTTCTCGACAACTACAGCAGGGTTGTCTACACTTAACGACTACCCCTCCCCTTCCTTCCGTGTTCTGTGCTCTTTGGTCGCTTTGGCATAAAGAAATTTAATTCTAATGATTTCCTATTTAAATTATTTGCCATTTTATTGATTTACTATCGATTGCGAAAAGCAAGTTGTCGAAGGTGTTATGTATTTGCTTGGTGTTTATTTGTTGCCCTGATAAGCCCCTGATCGAGGGCCGGACGGACCCATGGCAAATGCTAATTTCCCTTTTGCCAATTACAGATAGATTACTATTGTAGCCGCCGGTGCTGCGGCTTTTGCTGCTCTTGTTGTTGCTGTCGCTTGGCTTGTAAATTTATTAAATTAGCAAAAAAATTGATTTGATTAACTTTTGAGAGGTGTTTGCGGCTGTGAGACGGTGGCTTGGGGTTTATTTTATTATCGCCCAAGTGCCAAAACAACAACATCAGCAAACAGGTGACAAATTCTTGGAAAATATGTGAAATTGTTTGATCTGATCACGTGGCTGGGGATACAGACCGATTCGGATCAGTAGGCTAGGCGTACTCTACATAAATTGGTTTAGCACTCACTAACGTATATACATATTTCTTTTGCAGTAACGCAACCAAATAATCCAACAAAGAAGCCACCACAGTTGAAATATCAACACAAACCCAACTTAACATATTCCTAAAAACGGAAGAAACTAAAAACCGAAATAACAACGAGATGAAGTACTCAACTAGCACAACAGACAACGCGATGTCCTGCGGCATCGACAGCAACACAAACTCGAACAGTGCATTAAACGATATGCAGCCCAAAACCTCCACTCCCACACAGACACACTCCCAAAAGGAGGCCACATCTACGACAACGCCCGCGAAAACAGGCGCAACACAAATGCATACCACCCATACCAATACCATTGCCAACAGCAACTGCAATTCCAATCCCCATCAGCCGGCTAACGCGCTGTTCTGCGAGCAGGTGACCACAGTGACAAATCTCTTCGAGAAGTGGAACGACTGCGAGCGAACCGTCGTCATGTACGCGCTGCTAAAGCGTCTGCGCTACCCGAGCCTCAAGTTCCTTCAGTATTCGATCGACAACAATTTGACACAGAATCTGGGGACCTCGCAGACGAATCTAAGCAGCGTGGTCATCGACATCAATGCCAACAATCCGGTCTACTTGCAGAACCTGCTGAATGCATACAAGACGTTTCAGCCCTGCGATGTGCTGGATGGCATGTCCTCCTCCTCCTCCGACAAGGACTCGATGCCGTGCTATGGCAGCGATTTTCAGATCACAACCTCCTCGCAGTGTGATGAGAGGAAGCTGTATGCCCGCAAGGAGGATATACTCCACGAGGTGCTGAACATGCTGCCGCTGCTGAAGCCGGGCAACGATGAGGCCAAACTCATATACATGGCCCTGATTCCGGCCGCTGTCAAGGACACCATGCAGCAGATTGTGCCCACGGAGCTGGTGCAACAGATCTTCTCCTACTTGCTCATTCATCCGGCCATAAGCAGTGAAGATCGACGATCGCTAAACATTTGGCTGCGACACCTCGAGGACCACATTCAGGCAGCCGCCGCTGGTCTTACGAATCGCAGCTACTTTCTGCAGCCCTCGCCACAACTGGTGGCAGGAACCAGCTCCACGGGCAGCTCATCGGCAGCTAGTTCTTCGGCGGCCTCCTGCTCTTCGGTGGCCTCTTCATCACTGAGTAACCTAGGGAGCAGCTTGTGCACCACTAGCAGCTCGCGATCGTCGCGCAGCAATGACTGGCAAACGATTGCCCCGCCCAGCAAGCAGCAACAGCAGCAGCACAAACTCACCGGCGGCGACTGGCGAGGCAGCGGGGGCTCCAGCGGATCGATTAATCCACTCTGTGATAATTTAAATGGTATTACCCTGAACGAATTAGCTTCTAGTCAGAATAGCTTAGGCCTGTCGCTGGACAGCAGCTCCTTGCTGGTCAACAGCGTCGTGGCGGGAGCGGCAGCGGGCTCAATGCTTGGCATCGGTGGCACCGAAGACCATGACACGTCATTCAGCAAGAACGGCACGGAAATCCTCGACTTTGAGCCCCCCATTATGGCAGATGTGGGTGAGGCCAGCGGCATAAGCAATCTCTGTCAGCAGGTAAGAGAAAAAGGAGCCCGAAGTAATCTCATAAACATAATACTAAATGATCGCTTGCAGCCTCCCACCTCACATCATCATCATCAACAGCTGTTGCTACCGCCTCCGTCAGGTCCACAACTGCCCTACGCCTCGATATTGATGGGTAATGTGGGCGATCAGTTTGGTGACATCAATCGCTGGAGTCTGGACAGCAAAATAGCAGCCCTGAAGACGCGGCGCTCCAACAGCTTGACCACTCAAACAATCTCCAGCTGCTCATCCTCATCCAACTCGTCAGTGATCACGGTCAACGACAACTGCTCCAACTCCACAGAGAATCTGGCCCAGTTTGCCAACAAGCCGAGGAGTTTCTCTCTCTCCATTGAGCATCAGCGCGGAGCTTTGGCGAACAGTGGCTCCGATACTCGGCTGGACGAGTTCAAGCCCGGCTACATCAAGTTCCAGACACGCAATGTGGGCATGTCGGGGATAGGCCTCTGGCTGAAGTCCCTACGGCTGCACAAATACATTGAGCTGTTCAAGAACATGACCTACGAGGAGATGCTGATGATTACAGAGGAATTCCTCCAGAGCGTGGGTGTCACAAAGGGTGCCTCCCATAAGCTGGCCCTCTGCATTGACAAGCTGAAGGAGCGTGCCCACATCCTCAGCAGGGTGGAGCAGGAGCTGCACGCGGGACAGATGAAGCTCAGTACGGCTGTCGAGGAGCTAACTCACATTGTGCTGACGCCAATGAAACCCGTGGAGTCCATGGGGCCACCGGAGGAGAACATTGGTCATCGCTTCCTCAAGGTCATCGACCTGGTCAGCAATGCCGTCCAGGCGGATCCCTACTGTGTCCAGGACGATGAAACAATGGGTGTGTTCATGTGGATACTTGATCGTTCTATTCATAACGAGGCATTCATGAACCATGCCAACCAACTCAAGGAACTCAAGTTTAAGCTATCCAAGCTGAAAATCTCAATGGTTTCAAAGCTGCACCATGTGAAGACTCCCGGCGTACCCACTGGCGGCAACATCAACAAACCCAGGTGCGTTTCAATCATACTATTTAATTCTTTCTAGTATTCTAATTAATCTATGTTTTAGATGGAATGGCAAGACTCGCAAGTGTGATCCCAAGAATGGCAGCAGTGATAGGATTAACAATCGGAAGAACTCTAATGACATGTTGAATTTCTCCCTGAACTGCCTGCAGCATCCCCTGCCGCATCACCAGCAGCAACAACAACCACCGCCACCGCCGCTACAGCAATTTGAGTACAACGGCTACGGCGGTCCGTCGCATCAGCCGCAGTATAAGAGCTCTTCATATCCCAGCTTCATGAGCAATCACCAACAGCAGCAGCAGCAGCCACCCAAGTCGCATCACCATGCCCAGCAAATGCAGCAGATGCTTCAGCAGCACAACCATTTCCCGGCCTTACCGCAGCAGACGCCACCGCAGTCGCATCGTCGATCGCTGAACAACCTCATTTTGGTAACTGGTGGGCCACAGCAGCCGCAGCAAATGATATTCAAGCCGGGCCAGGGGGTGCTTACCACCAACACCAACGGCTCCAACGATAGTCTGGTCATGGATTCAAGGAGTCAGCAGCAGCCACGCAAGCCAAGCCTAAACGGTCTCAGCGCGAACGGAAATGGAGGAGTGTCCAGTTCGGAGCAACATCCAAAGAAGACCATGGCCGCCGTGGTGATGGTTAGTAGTCAGAGTCAGGAGTCGCAACACAGCGATCATCAGCATCCACCACAAATTTTAATCAACAACAACAATAACAACAACATACTGAACAACAATTTGATTAACCAGCAACAGCTGCAGTTGCTGGCGGCTGCTGCCGCTGCAGTGGGCAGTGGCAGCTGTCTGTGCCCATGTCCTGGTGGTGGTGGCGGCAGTGGTGGGGCCTGCAGCAACACTCTCTGCCAACAGAGCAGCAAGAACAACAATCACACTGCAGATCATTGCCTGTCCCAGCCGCAGCATCAGTTGATTAGCCTAAGCATGGCGCCGCACGAATATAAAATGAACGATTTTAAGAGCCTGGAACAGCTCGAGACGTTGTGCCGCCAAATGACTGAACAGGCAATGAACTGAGCCAACTCGCTCGCTCAGCGATGATTTTGTGGCAGTTTTTGTGTTCACTGCGTTTTGAAGATTGATTTCATAAACGAAAATGAATGTGTTTTGTAATTTTAATTGTAATGCTCGTTGTTTCGCCACCCCCCACCCCCCCACACACATACACACACACACACACAACCCCACCCCGCCCGCCCACCCCCCACCCACCAGAGCCCACAGCCCATGCAATTTTTGTAATCGTTTTTAGTTTGTAAGCTCTGCTAGTTTTTTTAAATGTTAAGTTTTGAGTTGTGTGCCAGGGCTCCTCTGTGTGTCGTGTCTGCCGCGCTGGCGGTGCCCGGAGCCCCTCCCGCTGTCCAACGGCTGGCCGTTGGAGCTGTGACAAGAGCTCTAGCTGCTTTCGCGCCTCCCCCAATGAACGAACTCCCTAACGAAGCCTGCGTCTGTGCCTGCGCCCGGGCACGGCCAGCTATCTGGCGGCAGCAGAGATACCTCTGTAGCGGCTAATGTTATTAATGTTTAAGTTTTGTAAATGTTGTCGCCATTTGTAGTTCAACTAACAAGCCACGCCCCAATCCCACACAGAACACACAACACACATACACTATATCACACCACTATCACTTCTCTCTATGTAGGAAAATTTGGCCAAATTTGATCAACATTTTACGCTATTCTAAACCACACATCAATATCCAAGCACACAAACACGAACCGCGTCGCCAAACGAAAACAGATCCGATCCCCCGGCAAGAGGACGACAAAAGAAATCGTTTATTTAGTAAAAAATTTACATAGTGAACTCTGCATCGTGACCATGAGACTGACTAAGATTACTTTTTCGCAATTATAAACACTAGGAAAGAAAAGGAGGAGAGCTGGAAGGAGGAAAGGGACTGAGAATTGAGAAATGTGAAACGAAAAAGGAGAATTGAGAAATGTTTGAGCGAATCAAAACACCTTGCTTGCTGAATGAAGTAGAACTCCCATATAACGGATGGGATGTGTTTATCTACATATACACATGCACATAATTTATTTTAAATTTAATGGAACATATTTGCTGAACACCGTATAACTACAAACAAACCAAAAACCAAACCAACCTTCGAATAGGTTTCGAAATGTTTCAATGTTTGTGTTTTTAAGTTGGTGAATCGATCGGAGCGATATATTGTATTTTGTATAAGTAAGCGTAAGCTCCCAACCCCTACCCCATACCCCTTACCCACCATGTACGTGTTGTCGGACACCGTGTTGCACATGCAGCCGGACGGACGTTCATGAGATCATTGTCATTTGTATTCATTGATTTATATGTAACTGTAACTCTACGATTAATTATTTTTTTCGCATTAGTCAATTGTTTATTTGTAAAAACGGCATGTTTTAGTTGGTTTTTTTTTTTATATTTATACATACCAGTATGTACTGCGTCTGTAGGTCGCATCCTAAGCATAAGACGGGCAGAGCTAAAATGATACGGCAGCCAAAAAAAAATACCCTAAGATACGCAGTACCGCGTAGCCTATGTTTATTTTATTGTACAAAAAGCTGATCAAACTGTAAACTTGCTTAAAAAATTTTTTTGTTTCCTCATTATCACTATTTGTCCATAGTTTCACAAACTTATTGTAACTCGAAAATGCTTTTATTTATAAAAACCAAAACAACAAAATAAAAGAAACGAAATAATGTACGGCCAGAGGAGTAACAGAAAGCCGAAAGCAGCCTAAATAAATAAATGTAAATGTATATTGCAAACTAGCGAAAATAGAGAGTTCAAAGTTATCCGCAAAACTATTGTAAAATTTCAAGTTAAAGATTGTAAACTGCCACTACGGATCGGTTAAGAGGCAGGTGGCATTTTGAATGTTTGGCGAAATAGAGAGAGAGAGAGAGAAAGAGAAGGGCCTGCAGCTTATCAAATGTGAGCCTCCAACCAAGAGTGTACCTACCCTACACATATACACACATACAATACCTACCATATATTTATTTTAAATAAATTATTTCGAGATTTAAAATCGCTCTCATTGTTTACTTGATTCGATACCTTAACAACCGAACAACGCAGGTTGCCATGCGTCCAACTTCCCTGTTGTTTGGGGTAAAACAAACTCGACTCGACTGGGATCCTTTATATCGAAGCTAGCCAGCACACGAAAACGTTCAACAATATTTTACAATTTGTCCCAAGCAAAATTTTCTAGATTTACAGAATGAGCCGACATCGCTATAACAATGTGCATCTGAAGGCGCTGCCAGGTGCCTTTATGGTGGAGCAGGAAGACCAACAGGCGGTTGGCGCACAAGGCAGCACAGAAAAGTTGCCCATGTGGCCAAGTGAGCGCATTGCACCCGGGGGTGCTGGAGCCTTTCACTCGACCAAAGTGAAGTATAGCAAGGAGACCTCTGATTTAATCCGTCGTAAGTGCCATTAGACGCGACTGCCATTACCCGTATGGTCGGCTTCTACTACTGGTTTCGAATTTCCTTAGTGCTCGTCAAGGAGTCCAAGATGTCCATATTGATGCGTAAGCAAATCGATGAGAGTCTGCGCAATGGGGAGCCATTGCCGCTGCCCAAGCCACCACGTCCAAACACCAACAATGACCCGGACAAGGAGACGTTGGCCATTCTCGATCGCGCTCGCAACGCCAAGCGCAAGAATCTGCGCCAGATTGAGGCCAGTGGTGCCTACAAGACGACCTACTATCGCCCACCCACAGACAATCGCATGGCCGGAGAGAAGGCCAAGTCCCAGCTGCAGTTCACCATGGCTGGCACACATCTGGCCGATCCGGCCGTGAAGCCGTTGCGACGTCCCCGTGAGGAGCCACTCGTAACAGAGGAGGATATCATTAACGAACGTAAGTGGAGAAACTGGCTCGTACCTAAGTAGAATCATTACTCACCCGTTTACTTTGCAGTCCTCGATCAGATCAACGAGCGGGCCATGTGGCTGACTGAAATGGAATCGTTGGGGCAGGGCAAGAAATATCGCCCAGAGATTCGCGATCAGATAGCCGAGCGCTTGCATCGCATCCAGGCCTTGGAGTCCAAGATTAAGATGAAGTCTGTGGGTGGCTACCGTTTCGTCGACTAACTGTGTTAATCTGTTATATAATCTATGTGTTAAATGTTGCTTTTGACCCTATGGGGCACCCAGAAGCGAATAGAACCAATTCAATAAATGCCAATATATTGTGTACATTCCAAATTGATAATTTTGCTGGAATTTTCGGTTAACATTTGATTAATAATAGCTTTATTCAACCTTTTAGCATTCGTATAATTTCGATTTCGTTAAAATTTCTTTCGATCTGGCACATATTTAATACACACATTTTAACAATTTAAGAAGCCCGAACTCAATGAATTCTTCTGCTTGCGATTTTTTTTGGCAAAATGAGTATAAAGTACGATAATAAAAATTCAAAGATTTCATTAAAAATATCGAATAAATTACTGAAGTATAAGTATATCTGCATATATAGAATATACGGCTAAATATATATGTATGTACCTGTTCCTACGCTCTACCTCTTGTTTTTGTATATATATATATATATACTTTATGAACGCATCTGTTAGTTCAAAGTTTAATGATACATTCAAAAAAATATTTGTGAACTCTGCTTGTGCTCAGCCATAGATACGACCATCGCGATTCGCTCAACAAGATGGCATGTGGCAGCGGAATTCACCAGCTGCCTCTGCGAAACGATTGCGTATCAAGTAGCCGCTAATGACTTCGGCAACTTCGTGTGGACGGTCCTCGTGCACGGCATGTCCGCAGCGTGCCAAGACTTGCATTTGGAAGCGACCCTGCATTTGGCCAACTGTCAAGGTCCTATCTAATCCATCGATGCTGGCCAACAGAAGTTGCTTGGGCAATCGAAGGTTCAGAAACTTGTCGCTCAGGCCTGAGAACCAGCCCACCCAGTACTTCTCTGACTTTGAGAGATCAATGCGCCAGGTGTAACTGAAGGAAAAGTGGGTTAAAAGACTTGTGTACGTGTGTGTGCTTAGGACTTAACTTACTTCTTGGCAGCTTCAGTGGGCTCTTTGGTCGTGGTGGGTTTCTTAAAGTCGGTGCCAGCTGCTTCACCGTCGGCGCTGCCTTCCTCACCATCGCCCGGAGGCGAAACTTCTTCATCTTCGGAAATGCTGAACGGATTTGGAAACATGCTCGAGTGATGCGCCTCCTCCAGCACATCATCGGGTAGTGGCAGGTCATTCGTTGCCAGTTGATTCGTTGTACAGCTGGAAATGGGCGATTCGGTCAGACATTTATGAGAAATGGCTATGGAACACACTATGGAGCACTCACTTGATTATCTGCCCGGGCATTGAGACTTTGGCACTGTCCACATTGCGCACCTGTCCGCTTCTTATGCACCATTCGATGGCATTGGGAATACTCTGGAAATACTTTGGACGGGAGCGGAGGAAGCTTTGCATGCTGGCGAGCGCCTCCATGGCAGTTCCCTCAACCACATCGATGACGGTAATGCCGATTAAATTGGGCACCAATGCCATAGAAGCAAAATGGACTGCAATGGCGCCTCCCATGGAGTGGCCGACCACAAAGAGTTGTGGCACTTCTTCTGGATACAGTTTAAGAATCAAATCGCCAATATCCCTAGGGTCAAAAAATCAATAAAAACGACCACTGAACAGAGGTCAAGGTGATACTCACTTTGACAACGTATCTGCCGAGAGGTCATCCTCGTCGCCCACCTTGCTATCACCGTGGCCTCGCAGGTCAATGCACAGGCACTGGCAGTGTATCATGCTCGTCACCTCGGACTGCAAATTAAATGAATAATGGAATTATCATCCCATATCTCAGACACGCAGTCAGAACGCCAAGGCAAAACAGCTGCGGAATACATACACAAAAGTGCGCCCAGGTAAGTGCCGAGTAACCACCGCCATGTAGTAGCAATAGAACGGGGCCCGGCTTCTCGGGCTTCTTGGTGCGATAGACACGAAAAGTTCGCTGCTCATCCACCGTGACATCCTCCTTTTCGGCAAAGAACTCGTTCCACATGCCCGGCTTGTAGTCACGTATGCGCGACTTCTTGAAGGAGTCTCTGTAATTAACCAATTTGGGTATTAATCTTTACTACTCCCTCCCTCCCACGCAGGCAGCAGCATCCTAGCAAAAACTTACGCTCTACCAATGCGCCCGCTAGGAATGGTGGGTGGCAATTTGCCCTTGAGCATGGTTCGCTGTAAGTTCGACATTGCGCTCGATTTTCTCCGCAATAAAAGCCACAATTGGGAATCTTTTATCTCAAGTGCAGGACTTTGTTTTTTGCTTTTCCCAAGCTTTTACGCGTTTTCAAACTTATTTACTTCTTGTCGTAGTCAGTAGCAGTGTGACCGCGGATTTATCGATAAAATATACCGTCCGACCCTCAGAAAAATACCGAAACATACCGCCTCATTTTCAAAATATACCGTAAATATACGGTTGTAGTTTACATTTTCCTCGTTCTTGATCTTCCGTCGAATATTCTCAGCTATATAGAACATTTAGCCATGCCACATAGTTTTATCTGATTAATGAATCAATTTTCTAATTGACTGGCTTAATTTAACCACTTGCTTTTATTGGATTTCTATATAACGTTGAAAATGAAAAATAGATTGTTGAAATTGACAAAATATACCATTATATACCCATATACCGTAAATATACCGTCGGTTCAATTTTGACCTCAAAAAATACTGAAAAGTATTAAAAATACCGTAATGGGTCATCCTGGACCACGGATTTATTTGGATATTAAATATACGGTCGGACCTTTAGGAAATATACAATTCTTTTTCCAAAATATACCAAAAAATATACTTAAAAATCAAATTTTTCATCTGAACTGCGACAAAATTATGCAAGTTTCATAATTTTGTGGGAATATTTAAACACTCCCCTGGTCGACAACAGGCTAATCGTTCTCTGTTCATTGTCGGAATTCATATTCATCGATTTTGATATTCAGTTTAAAATTACTAGCTAACTGGAACCCTCTAACCTGAACACAAAACTTTATTCGATTGATGAATACATTTTCCACAAGATTGGCTTGCTTTATGGGATTGCTATAAAATAAGGTTTAATCGAAAAAGGCCAAAGCACAAAACGTGAGTGAACATGAAATGAAACGTCATTTGAACTCTTGTTGCTTGTCAACCGGTGGTATGCATGTTTGAATATCTATTTCATTTAATTTTAATTAAAGTTCTGAATCACGGAATCACCCAGTGGCAGGAGAGTCCTGCCAACCGACTGCAATCGGAAAAAGGGACATTAATTTTTTCACGACTTTCGCAAAAAATCATGATGGTTCATTATTAAATTGTCAAAAAATCGGCCTCATTTTTGTGGTCGAGATTTTGATGCCAATCGACAGTCTGGATCCTCGCAATCCTGGGAGTGTTGGTCCTTCACCGATCTGGCCCTATTTTTCCGCGATGTCTGCGGAAGATTGGCATATCATTAAAATACTGGCTTCCTCTGCACGCTATATCTTTGCTGTACGGTAGCCGATTGGGGCGCGGCATGTCTTTTCGTGATCGGCAGAGTCCTGCCAATCGACTGCAATCGGAAAAAAGGATATCCATTTCTTCACGATTTTCGCAAAATATCATGATGTTACCATCTTTAAATTTGCCAAAAAGCGGCCTAATTTTCGTAGTCGAGATTTTGATGCCGCTCGACAAACGGGATCCTCGCGATCCTGGGAGTGTTGGTCCTTCACCGATCTGGTGCTATCTGTCTGCGATATAGCTTTCGGAAGATTGGGATATCATTAAAATACTGGTTTCCTCTGCACGCTATATCTTTGCTATACGGTAGCCGATTGGGGCGCGGCATGTCTTTTCGTGATCGGCAGAGTCCTGCCAATCGACTGCAATCGGAAAAAAGGATATCCATTTCTTCACGATTTTCGCAAAAAATCATGATGTTACCATCTTTAAATTTGCCAAAAAGCGGCCTCATTTTCGTAGTTGAGATTTTGATGCCGCTCGACAAACGGGATCCTCGCGATCCTGGGAGTGTCGGTCCTTCACCGATCTGGTGCTATCTGTCTGCGATATAGCCTTCGGAAGATTGGGATATCATTAAAATACTGGTTTCTTCTGCACGCTATATCTTTGCTATACGGTAGCCGATTTGGGCGCGGCATGTCTTTTCGTGATCCGCAGAGTCCTGCCAATCGACTGCAATCGGGAAAAAGGATATCCATTTCTTCACGATCTTCAATAAATTTGCCAAACAGCGGCCTCATTTTCTTAGTCGAGATTTTGATGCCGCTCGACAGTCGGGATCCTCGCGATCCTGGGAGTGTTGGTCCTTCACCGATCTGGCCCTATTTTTCTGAGATATAGACTTCCGAAGATTGGCATATCATTAAAATACTGGTTTCTTCTGCACGCTATATCTTTGCTATACGGTAGCCGATTTGGGCGCGGCATGTCTTTTCGTGATCCGCAGAGTCCTGCCAATCGACTGCAATCGGGAAAAAGGATATCCATTTCTTCACGGTCTTCAATAAATTTGCCAAACAGCGGCCTCATTTTCGTAGTCGAGATTTTGATGCCGCTCGACAGTCGGGATCCTCGCGATCCTGGGAGTGTTGGTCCTTCACCGATCTGGTGCTATTTGTCTGCGATATAGCCTTCGGAAATTGGCATATCATTAAAATACTGGTTTCTTCTGCACGCTATATCTTTGCTATACGGTAGCCGATTTGGGCGCGGCATGTCTTTTCGTGATCCGCAGAGTCCTGCCAATCGACTGCAATCGGGAAAAAGGATATCCATTTCTTCACGATCTTCAATAAATTTGCCAAACAGCGGCCTCATTTTCTTAGTCGAGATTTTGATGCCGCTCGACAGTCGGGATCCTCGCGATCCTGGGAGTGTTGGTCCTTCACCGATCTGGCCCTATTTTTCTGAGATATAGACTTCCGAAGATTGGCATATCATTAAAATACTGGTTTCCTCTGCACGCTATATGGGGCCGCAGCATGTCTTTTCGTGATCGGCAGAATCCTACCAATCGACTGCAGGTTGAGACTTGTTTTTGTACAACAATAAAAATTTGTTTTACAACAATTAACAGCAACAGCTTTTGTTGTTTTCTCCGTTATTCGAGGCACGTTCAGGACGTGCGACGTCGTCCTGGGCTTGGAATAGTTTCCTTGAGATAAGGCATTCCTTATCAAGGACCAAGGATCAAGGATATTTTCTCCAGAGCGACTGGTTTAAAAAGTGGGTGCGCGGGCCTTCTGATTTAAAGAGGGAAATTCACCAGAGCGGCGCAGAACACGGAAAAGTGAAGGTTAAATCCTCGTTCTGCTTTTCCGGGATATGTGTCATGCAATATGCTCTCAGAAGGAATAAACAATCCGAAATCGCTGTTGGGAGCTGGTTTTCAATTCACTTTCCACAGGGTTCCCAGGACCTTCGGCGTTCTGCCGTTCAACCACCGCATAGTCATCATGAGCAATACGGGCAATACACATATGTACGTACTTGCTGGTTCTGTTTTTGAATGCACAAATGATTTAAAATTTGATGCGCAAGTATTACACTATAATCTGTTTAGACCCATTATATAATTTTTCCCGAGCGATTTACTTTTTTATATGTAATCATATATGTATGTATATTATTATATAATATAATACCATAAAATACACATACATATGTTCATAATAGTACATAATATGTAGTATTTATGTTTATTCCACTAAATATATATATATATATTTAATGAACATTATTTACTTATACACACTTTGCAGCTTGAATACTCTAATAGAAAATTAGTCCAAAATTTGCCTCTCTATTTTCATAGAAATTGTTCTTTCAATTTTCATAAAAAATGTTCTTTCCATTTACAAAGTTTTTCTTTCTACTTTCATACGTTTTCTTTCTATTTTCATAAAAATATTTATTTATTGTTTATTTTTTTTTCTCTTGTGTTTCCGTCTCACTCGAAAATATGTTTTGCTGCTCTCTTTTCGGTCTTTCTCTGTTCCGGTTGCGGGTGTGTGCGTGATCGGTATATGACTCCATCTCGCTCGAGATGTATGTATTGCCCTTTCGCTCGAATTCGTGTTTCCGGTTTAGCTTGGTTGCTGTAATGGTTCCGTTCCCTGAATTTCTGTAAACATCTTGCAGATGTCAGTAGGCAGCAGGCCTAGGATAGGCCGGCCTGGGGTTTGGTAAGATTACAAAAATTATATTTATTACTAAATATCAGGAAGCATGTCCGCTCTATTTTCCGTCATTTTTTTCTGATAGGAATGATGAAAAGAGGCGTACAACTTTGTGTCGCAATGCTATTGCTGCGATTGCTTCGGGAAGAATTCTTGAATAAATTTCGCACCTGCTGTTTTGTTTTGACATGGTTCGTTTGTGGTGGAGAAAAGGAAATAATCGGATATTCAGTAAACGTCTTGCATAATTTTGAAATAAGATTTTTTACTGTTCGGCTTTTTTTAGTATCTTTTCCCATTTGAAACCTGACTTCATGGTGGTCGACTATTTGCTTATATACATATTTATAGGGCATTGAATTAGAACTATCCGTGTCAAAGCCGTTTCCCTTGGCAGATTTGTCCTTTTTGTCTCTTTTGAGCATGGATTTGCTTGCCGGCCGCATGGGTGGTTCATTGGTGGAGAGCAGCTGACGTGTTGGACCTAGCGATGAGGTTCATGATGATGGCGAACTAGATCCCGGTGCAGATGCGGGCAGATAGACGGACAGCTCTATGGCTGCCGCTGCCTCCACTGTGACCTTCTGGGCAATTGCCCAATTGCATCACTGGGGCCGTGCACGTGAAATGATCTGGCCCACAGTCCGGACAAATGCCGTAGTTCTCCTGGTCCTCCAGTAGCATCAGATGCTTGGGGCACGAGCAGACGTCGCGCGTGCTGCGTGTCACACCCCTCTGGCTATGCAGTTTTGGAAACAATTTGGGCAACTGTTCCGTGTGATTGTGCAGCACTTGCGCATCCGGTGTCCACACGGCCCGGATGTCGGTGAACTGCGACAGACGATGCAGCTCCACGGAATAACGCCGTTGACAGTGATCCGTTCCACTCCGGTCTTGTCCTCCAGCCAGTACATAAATCTCCCTAAGGTGGCAATGGTGCGAGGTTTTTCCGAGTCCCCGGTATCGTTGACGCCTACGGATTCACCCAGGAAGTTAAAAGAGGCAACGTTTTAGGAACACAATTGTGCGAATGGTCACGTTAATGCTTTTGGAGTAGGAGCAGGTCCAGAAGAGCAGCCGCCTAATGATGTCGATTGCAATGCCGAACGGCTGTCCGGAGTTGGCCAAGAGGCTCACCTTTGTGCCATTTGCCAGAGAACGCTTGATGCTGTGACTCCTGCCTTCCTGGAAAAACAAAAAGGTTTAGGGATATTAATCCACCTTACCCAGTAAATGTAATGCGAGATCGGATCATAGTCCACGGCCCGGATATTCGGGTTCGTGTGTCGTGTTCGGCAGCAGTCGGCCGAAGCTGTTCCTCTGGCTGAAGATGATGTAGTTCTTGCAGGAGACCCTGTCCTTGGCCAGCTGGTAGTGGGTGGGGCAGGCACAAGTCATGCCCCGTCTGCCGGGCTGGGCCAGGCACAGGTGGGAGCAGCCCCCGTTGTTGACCTTGTACTCGGTCGAGATGAGGCCAATGTGCTCCTGGCGCGAGAACAGCAGGAAGGCGGCACTCAATACGCAGGGGGTCGCGGGGCCGGTACAGGCAGAGGTGGAGCAGGCCCCATTCCCCACGGCACACGAACCAGACGCCAGAATCCTGAAGACGTCGGTGTTTCAACCCCACCCCCAGTCCAGGGTCTGTTCTTCTTCTTCCTTTTTAAATTGTTTTTCAATGAAATTTGTCTTCTGGGGGGCTGAGGCAGGGAGTAATGGGCCACACAAAGGGCGTCGCTGGTCGTTTCGGTATCGCAACTGCGGACTCTGTGGCTCGACTTGAACTGTCAATGCGAAGAATGTGGAAAGCACGGAATAGCCGTGGAACAGCGGACAGGGAGTGACCTGTGACATCAGGACTTACTGTCATTTGAAGCCACTGTAGGCAGAGGCCCAAGGCACTTTTGCTCATACAACAGTAGCATAAGCAAACGAGTATCGTTCCAATTGCTCAATTCTTTATTCCATCGAATATTCCCAGCTATATATAACATTTAGCCATGCCCACATAATTTTATACGATTGATGAATCAATTTTCTACTTGATTGGCTTAATTTAAATAATTGCTTTTACTGGATTTCTATATAACGTTGAAAATGAAATTTAATAGATTAATGAAATCGACAAAATATACCAATATATACCGATATACCGTAAATATGGAAATAATTCCATTCAGAACTATCGAGTGGCGGCACTATCGATGGCTTGACAGTGTTTTGTGAAAGGAAAATCCCACGAAACGGATATCGATAGTTGCACAGCTGTTTTTTGGTGTAGAATGTAAATAAGAATATAGACATTTTCTCGAAGTGGCGCTGCCAACGGTCAAGGCACATGTAGTTGCTTCATAGAAGAATCAATTTAGAACATTTTCGTGCTTAAATATTTTTAAAAAATATTTCAATACCCACTACTTGCCTAAAAATGAGAATTTGAGAATAGAAAATTGATTAGATTGTTAGAATAAATTAGATCTTCGTAAAGAATCGTGATGGAAATGCACAGAGATTACCTACTCAGCGGGTGGGAGTGCTTATAATATTTATATCAATAAAAGCTGCCAGTACCTGAAATTATCAATTTAACCTTCCTGATAGCCCATGAAAGTTGTGGGCACAATCTTGTGACAACAGTTGCCGCGTTAACAGTTTTTCGGGTAATTTTGGATGGGAGGGAATTTGCTTTAAGTCAAGAGCGCGGGCGAGATGTGGAAGGGAAGGGAAGAAACGTTATCAAGCAGCTGACAGCGTTGTTAACGGAATTTGTGGCTATGAACATGAATTAAAGTAAGACAAAAAAGAACGCGCTCAACGTGAGAGAGAACCGGACATACACACTCTCTCTCTTGGGTTTCGTCTCTCTCTCCTGCTTTGCTTCCACACTCCTGCGCAGCAGCAGCTAACGGTTCCACAAGAAAATAGACATGAAAATCGAAATCGATAAGCCACGGACCGCAGGCACTTACCAGAGAAAAAGCCGTAATTTTCGTGAAAAGCAACCAGAGAAACCAGAAAAATCAAGAAACTGTTGACCAAAAGAACAATCTTCACGGGCAATGTCCAAGAAAAGTGTTAGCATTGAGTTTTTCAATTAAAATTGTAGTTTGAAATAGTTTGCCACCGTCTGAGTGCCAGAGAAATCGATACATCCAGTACGGGGTGCTGCTGCTCCGCTGAAAAATTACCATTAAACTGTAGAGAATTTTGCTTTTGAGAAAAAACTTGCAACCTTCAGCCACAATATTTTTGTTACATAAACCTTAGAGCATCCAGTAATAGCTTGAACCTGACACATCATTCGGCCCATTTTTTTTTTTTTTTGCAGCAGCTGCTTGTGGTAACGTAGTGAACAAGAATTGGCTTGGTAAAAGCGTAAAGAGAGAGCGTAGCACTCTACTATTCAATAACATAGTAGCCATAGTAGACAAAGCCCCAAAATGCAGCCACCGCCGCGAAAGGTAAAGCCTCTCTCTCTCGGAGAACATTCATTCCATAGAGAAGTATTCCCCAGACACTAAATTCTTATGTCCAACAGGGTAACTATGTGAAATTCTTGAAGAATCTGCACACGGAGCAGGTGGCCAAGTTGCAGCTGAAAAACCAGCATGAGTGCGACCTGCTGGAGGACATACGACAGTTCACCATCAAGCGATCGGCCATCGAGAAGTCGTATAGCGAGGCCCTCCTGAAGATCTCGTCGCAGTATCTCAACAAGAAGATACCCAACATTCCTGACATCAAGATGGAGGGCATGGAAGAGCGTTGGTGAGCGTTGATGACACCTTTAAAGAATTAACGGATAAATCCCTATCCCTAACTGCCACATTGCCTTCCCCCAGGAACATGTGGAGTGTGTGGCGCACAGTTCTCGAGGAGAATGAGAAGCTGGCCCGTGCCCGCCTGGCCGCCATCGAGGTGTTCCAGCAGCAAATCGCCGACGAAGCCAAGGTCCTCAGGGACTACAAATTGGCTATTGCCAAGAGATCGCTTTCAGGCATCGTCAACGTGCAGAAGGAACTCCATTTGAGTGTGGGCGATGTGGACAAGACAAAGAAGTCGTATTTTGATGAGGAGCACTGTGCCCACGATGTGCGCGACAAGGCTCGCGACATCGAGGAGAAGCTGAAGAAGAAAAAAGGCTCCTTTTTCCAGTCGATCACATCGCTGCAGAAGAACAGCGCACGGGTCACCTCTCGGAAAGAGCTGCTCGAAGAGAAGTCGAGTGGAGCTCGAAACGATTACATACTCAGCCTGGCCGCAGCCAATGCGCATCAGAATCGTTATTTTACAGTCGATCTGCAGACCACGATGACCACCATGGAGAACTATGTGTTCGAGCGAGTGGCCGAGTACCTGATGCTAATGGGGTAAGTCTTCTACCACTAGAGTTTACCGCAGTTTTCCTATTGATTCCTCTTCTAGACGCACAGAGCTGCTGACCTGCTCGGCCACGCAGAACAGTTTCGGGAAGATTCGCGATCAGGCCCAGCAGCTGACGCGGGAATACAATCTGCAGTGCTGCTATCTGTTCTATCCGGTGCTTAAGCAGCATATCCAGTATGATTTTGAGGCTTGTGACAACGATCCGGTGAGAAAGGTGACCACAGAGCATGATTCGGCCACGGAGACGCTCACCAAGGAGGCCAAGAACTTGGCGGGACGGGTGGTTAAGGAGAACGCCTCCATAAGGGAGAACGCCAAGAAGCTGGCCCTCTGTCAGTCGCTGAGGGACTCGGGACAGCGATCCGATCCCAACGATCCTAATGGTCCCGATCTGGACACCAAGATCGAGGAGTTCCGTGATCAGATACGCCGCTCCGAGACCGAGAAGGCCAAGGCCGAGGCCTGTCTGCAGTGCCTGCGCGACGGCGGCATCAATGTGGACGAGTGGGTGCAGGAGGCAGAGATTATGGGCGTGCAGGAGCTAACGCGCTCGGCCAGCTCCATATCTATGCGCACCGATGCCTCGGGCCAGGGCGAGAATCCTAGCTCAGATTCCTTCTACGACAGCGACAAAGAGGAGGCGGCCGGCGGTGCCTCGGCGTTTGCTCAGACAAAGCCCAAAGCTGAGACGCAGCTCTCTAGGGATCGCACATTCAGCGACAGCGATGATGAGCCCGAGGAGCGTGCGGCAACTGGATCTTCTGCAGCAGCTGCTGCTGCCGCAGCTCCTACCACCGCAATGGCAGCCAGCGGTAGAGCTGGAGCCTGGGACGATCCAACCGAGGTGAATTGGGGAGGCGAGGAGGAGGAGGACAAGGACGAACCGATTGTACCCGAGCCCAAAGAAGCAATCTTCAAGTGCACCGCACTCTACAGCTACACGGTGAGTGGTGGATCCTCTCTGCGGGATTGATATTAATGTTGTGTATCGACATTGAAGGGGCAAAATCCCGATGAGCTGACAATTGTCGAGAACGAGCAGCTCGAGGTGGTCGGCGAGGGTGACGGCGATGGGTGGCTGCGGGCCCGCAACTATCGGGGAGAAGAGGGCTATGTGCCGCACAATTATCTGGACATTGACCAGGAGACGGCTGGCGGCGCTTTTAATGGTACTGGTTCCGCCAATCAATTGCGCTCTCAAATCTCATTCTCATCTGTCGATTACACCGTTGACAACGAAGATCAAACGGTGGACTCGATGCAATCCCCCGACCAGGTATCGGTCATAATGGCCCCCCAGAAGCAGCTCAAGTCCGACGTCGAATGGTGCATTGCGCTCTACGACTACGATGCCACCGCCGAGGATGAGCTCACCTTCGAGGAGGGCGACAAGATCAAGATCGTCACCAAGACGGCCCACGGCGTCGACGATGGCTGGTGGGAGGGCGAGCTAGATGGAAAGTTTGGCAACTTCCCTTCCCTGGTCGTCGAGGAGTGCGACGAAATGGGCGAACCGCTGAGCGAGGGCGGCGACGAATCACCACCCCCAATGGCAGCCCCGAACTTTGCCCTGCCCCCGGCACCAGCACTACCCCCAGAGTATGCCCACGAGCTGGAATTGGAGCTTACAGAGGATATGTTCGGCTCGCAGGATACGGCAGGTGAGTGAATGGAAGTGGATTGCTGATCTTTAGACTCAAGTGAATGGTTTTTCAGATGAAGATAGCGGCTATATACCCAACGGTGCGGCTGTTCCGAGTATGCCTCCGCCAGGTAAATGTCCACATACCAGTACTGCCCCCCCGTCAGCACCTACTCTTTGGTTTCACCTCTGTCTTTATCTATTTCTATATCTATATAAATATGTATATCTATCACTCGATCTCCGATTCCTTTAGTACCAAAAGCAATTGTATAATTTTCCATTTTCCACCGATAAACAAAAAAAAAAAGAATACCTATCGAAAAGTACTGTTATACCTGCTTCTATATTCTCTAGAGGTAAAACTTAATCTCCTCTCCAAAACTGCAGCTCGTCTAAATACTAATACTACTACTAATACTATCACAACATAAACCAAATAACCATCCACCCAACCACCACCACAATTACTGTAACTACTCTCCACTCTCTACACTCTTCGTTAATGTGCCTCTGTCTTCAAAAATTGAAAAACAAAACGTGTCTCCCCAGCCAGTTCCCGGACGAAAGCCATCCGAAGAATTATTATACCCTACGATTTTTTACAGTGTTCTCTCTACTCTTCTTAGGCTGCTCTGCTTATCCAACGTGTGTCGTGTCAGTGTATCGATGTTTCTTGTCCTGTTATCGATTACAATTGTCGATTTATTTCTTTTTGCAGCTTCTCTTTTTTTTTATAATCTATTATCAATATATTTTTGAGTGTGTGTGGCACTGATTTTTTATAGAAAGCTTACGATTGATTTCAATAATTATCACATTTGTGTTTTTTTTCATTGCTGTGTGTTTTCTGCATCGGTTGTTATTTCTCTCCGTGTAATTGCGTGTCTTTGTGTCATTTAAGGCCAGAACCAAAGCCAAACCACTGCCAAGAAGGGTAATTTAACGATTATGCTCTTTTAACAACATATCTACATATATATCTCTACTACCCAAAAACGTTTCTCTTACTACAATATCTCTTCATTCAGTATCTTGAATTTAATGTAGGGGAAATCTTTACCTTTTCCATTGTTTTTGAGAGCATGTAAAAGAAATCTCTTGAAATTTTTCCCCACTTGGTAGCTTCTATATTCTCGTGTACTCCTTGAGGTTTTCCGCGTAAATTTGTACTTAAATATCAGCCCAAAAATAATATCTGTAAGCTATAAGACCTGTGACAACCTTCTTATGTATATAAACAAAACTGATAACCTAGTTTTCTTATCACCTTCCCGCATGTTTGTGTGCCCCCGAAACAAAACAAAAAAAAAAAAATTCCCCCCGAGTATATATTGAATATACAAATTTACCCTTCTTCTATATATCGTACGTATACGATTATTGCTTTTCTATTGCTAATTAGTTTACTTAGTTTCCTTTTTGTCATTTCCTTGTCGTGTATCTAGATAGTTCTTGTTCCAAGACTGCCTTGAAATGATTCTTAACTGATTGATTTCTATGTATATCTCTCACCGCTCCATATATATATATATATACATATATATATACCATATATATATACATACATATTTTTTATCAAGAAATAAGATTGATTAAACCAGAAATACGAATCTTGACTAAGCAATCAATATATTTTGTCATTTTTTTCTAACGCCTACTCAGTACTCATCCAAGAGCCTGGCATGGAGGTAAACTATCCATTAAACCATTTACCCATCCAATCTGATCGAAATATAGCGCGGCCATACTAAAATGTTTATTCTGTTGTGTGTTCTAGGACGATCTCAGTGACGATGGGCAGCCACCGCCATCTTTGCCGCCGCCGCAGCTGCAAAAGGCTGCTGGCAAATCAGAGCCTGGCGCTGGTGGCGCCACAGCGAACACGTTGAACTTAGGTATGGCACAAATAATTGTTACCGCTGCAACCCCCATGGTTGAAGACGGTGCCGATAAATCTTTCCCACCAGTAGGAGAGAGCGAAAGAGAGCAGCAGCAGCATGTGAAGAAGCAGGACGAGTCTAAGCAGGAACAGCCGGTGGCGGATAAAAAGCCAGAGATATCGCCAAAGCCATTGGTCAAAGTATCGCCATCGCCACAGAAACAGCCGCCATCCCAGGCGGCCCAGTCGTCAATGACGGCTGCAAAAGAAGGTAACACTAGAGTGCGACCGGTGGTAAGCATTACACTGACCGAGTATCCATCCTGTGATCCAGAGGACCAACAGTCCTTCTCGGAGGGCACCGACTCGGCCTCGGGCAACAATGTCCCCATTCTGCAGGAGGTCGAGGATCCTTTTAACGAGAAGTCAAAAACCGACTCGGCTGGAGATGGAACTGGATTTGAGGCTAACTTTGAGGCCAATTTTGATGCCAACTTTGATGATGCCTTTGCTGGAACCGCAGGCGGAGGAGGTGGGGGCGGTGGGGGTGGAGGCGAACAGTCCAGCGATTTGGATGTGAACGGACAGCCGGGCGATGAACAGGAGCAGGGTCACTGCGAGGGCGTTTCAGCAGCAGGAGCCGGAACCGGAGCTGGAGCAGCCGGAGCCGCAGCCGAAGAGGACATTGAGGCGCCCAAGCAGGTGGTCGGCGGGCGAGCTAGCATACCCGAGGAATTGGACTCAAATCAATTGGCACGTTTGCAAAATCTGAAAGAGTCCAACGCTTAGATCGTCGGCGCTCCGGTCTCTTCCTCTTGGTCGGCTACTTCAATGTTGTTTCTCTTGTTCTTTTAGGCACACGATCATGAGCATGATATATACTATATAGACTATAGCGACGGACAGTTGTAGAGCGGATCCAAGCGGAACACCACCTCCAGACACAGCCACTTTGAATGCATAATAGGCTCACACACAAAACCAAACACCAACCACCCACAACCAACCTACATCCAGATACAGACTTAGACGGACTTCAATCTAGCAGTTTAACGATCGGGAAACGGGAATAAACCAAAGTCGGCAGCCTATCCATCAAAATTCCAATAGAATCACAACAGAAACCCAATTTGTTGCTGGTTTATTTACGTTTCTCGAGCCACATACAACGACACAACAGCAGGTCTTCAGATAACTCATATGAAATATACTTATACCGTATATATATATATATATACTGTACGATAGAAGTTAAAGATCCTCTTACCACCCCTCGCATCACGTACAGCGCTCAAATTGTGTACATCCATTCAAAAATACTTCTGACTGCCTCCGGGGTTATAGTTAAACAACAACTGGGCCTTCATTAACAAAAACATAAAAAGAAACCACCATACGTTATACATTATATATATATAAATATAAACTATATAAATATATAATTAATTATTCTAGTTTGTAAAGTGTTATACTCTCAGACACGTATGGAATATATATAAATATTGTAAACGGGTTTATGTAGCACTCAGACACAGAAACGGTCTTCGAATATCAGCATCCTCAACTAATCGAGCAATAATATGTATTGTATATATATCTAAGTCCAGTATTTTAGCAGTCTTACGATAAACATTGTGCTTGATCCGAACCGTATTGTATTGTATTAGCCAAGTTAACAGCATTAAAACCAAACCACAAACAGCCAAGAAGAGTTCTACCAAGTCAATTCAGTTGTTCTGTTTGATCCAACTACTCGTACACATAGTATTCGTAGTCCTAGGAGTTCTGCACAACCAAAAAGGAAACAGATCCCCAAATATTGTTGCAATTGTATGCAAAACTATAGCCTTATTAGCTAAAATTGTTTTCCGTGTCTAGTGAAATGAACTAAGTTAATGTTTTGGAAGCCAGAAACTGTTGGTGAAACTGAAGAGAATCTAGTGAAATGCCTACTCAATCAGAGACTTTGTTTGCGAATACTCGAATACTCAATGCATAACTCAATCGGATGACGACTTCTTATACACATACATACACACATATGTATGTATTCAACGATACGATATTACCATAACACAGTTTAAAGTAAAGAAAACAAAAAATGGGCTTGAATATGCCGCAAAATGTATTGTAAGTAATTCCTGAGTTAAACAAAACAACCCTCTGTTTGGAACCACTAACAAAAATAAACAAATTTCCACTTTCAAGCAAGCGAAAAATAAATGTGTTTTAATTGAATCCCTTTTAAAGCTTTCAAATCCTTTGAATCTGAAAAATAAATAAACACATGTCTATTGATTTTTTTGTAATTTTTTTTTTTACATATCTTTATTTATATTCACTTCATTGCAATATTATAATATTTTTCTTCTTGGTTTGCATTTTGTCCACTTGGGTGTTTTTTTTTAGTTTTAGTATTTAGCTTAATAATATAGGTTCCATTCTTGGGTTTTTTGTTTTTATCATTTACTTTCTGGTAACATTCATCTCTTGTTATTTTCTGGTTTCATTTTCATGTGTGTGTTTATTTTTAAGTGGTTTTTGTTTTTATTTTCATGCTATAGATAATTATTTATTTTTTATTTCACTTCAGTTTTGCTTTAATTTTTTTTTAAATTTAAATTTAGTTTTATTCATTTTATATAACGAAATTAACACAGTCAAAATTTGTGATCAGTGATCAATCATTACATACGCATTTACGCATTACGTTTTAAATTATTTCTCCTTCTCAAACATATTCCTGTTACATATGTATATGGTAGCTATGTATGTGTGTGTGGGGTGCGGTGGTGGTGGGAGGGGTGGATTGGTATTTGATGAGTTGAGCAAACCGAAATGTTTTGGGTCTGATGGTGGTGGTCAGGGTAATAGTAATAACAAATAATTGACAGCAGAGCAGACTTGTAGCGAAGGGAAGGGTGGGGAAGGAAAGGGATGGAGGCAGGGAGGAAGATTGGAAAATTTTTGCAGGCTGGCTGAGTGTTAATCATAAAAAATGTTCATTTATTGCAGATAGGAACTCTTGATGGACGGATAAAACCAAAAATTATATAGATACATTTCGTTGAACTCCTTAAAACAGCGACCTTTTGGCTGCATGACGATGGTATCGTATGATTAGAATTGAGAGCTTTGAGGTTGATTGACAGACAAATCATATACACATAGATATTGTTTATTAGCCAGTGTCTGCGGGGTAGTTGTGGAGGGATGGTAGTGGAGGGGTGTTGGTGTAAGGAGCTGGGGTGTATCTAATCTTAAAATGTAATAACAAATTTGTTCGCATGTTTTACTTTGCTTGAGCAAAAGGTGAAGCCTGTCAACAGAGAGTGCTTTTTATTCGGGGATTCTAAGAGTAATGTAATTCTTTATAATAATGATGCAACAAATTATAAATTATGCAACGTACAACCATAAGTGTATATGTGTGTCAGTGTGTGTCACTGTTGGTAAAGTATTTTCATTGCACTAGTGTTGCCTAACAATTTATGGCTCATGGCTCATGGCTCAATCGCAATTTAATCCGTTTATCCTGTTATGTGGACTATAGACTATTTCTCCATAATAATATTCACTTGCATTAACTCGGAATTCATTTAAAAAATGCCATTTTGTTTTAGTTTCTGGTGCACTATGCAGGAATGCAGGGTTCTGTTAGCTATTCTGTATATTGTATCTCTTTCAGTTTCCATTAGCTTTTTCTGTATCTTTTATCTGAATCTTGTATCTGTATCTTTTATCTGTATCATGTATTTGTATCTTTTATCTGTATCTGTGTGTTCTATGTGTGGTTCAACTTAAGCACTAAGGTTCTCAACTTGTTCATTTTCTTATCTAGATACTTTAGAATTTCTCGTTTTGTTTTTATGTTTGTTTGTTTTTGAGACCATCATATACATATATAATATATCATTAAATATACATCATACATACGCAATTATTACATCGTGTCACGTACATATATATATATCCCTTTCTCATATATATATAGGTTA
The DNA here is from genome assembly GCF_003369915.1 of Drosophila miranda. Lineage (NCBI taxonomy): Eukaryota > Metazoa > Arthropoda > Insecta > Diptera > Drosophilidae > Drosophila > Drosophila miranda. The sequence continues at coordinate 391,788 of NC_046674.1, read as the reverse complement.
GGTATCTATTTATATTTTTGTTGGTTGCTTTATAAAACGTTGGTGTAGGTGCCGCCGTCTAAACAGCGACACCAAAAATGCTTCAAACATTTTCATTGTGTGTATAATTTAACATTTTACATATCGTTCATCGTTTATCGTTCATCGTTTTTGATGTCTTTGCTTTTTTGTCCTAAATGCTTTTGCATACACGATTACGACGGTACATATACATATGTACGTATGCATCATCTTCAACTTCCTCTTCACCTCCACGTCTTTCATAATCATTGAATAATGTTTCATAAAAAAGTTCCGACTATGGCCAACTAAATTGGTTATCATCTCTGTCTGGTTTGGTTTCCCACAAATTATATCCGTAAACTAAGTGTAGAGTAAAAAATTCCATATGAAAAATTAAACGTATCAATTTGCCATTAAGTTAGTTGTACCTTAAAATTTTTCTCAACTATTTTTGCCTCTTGCAATTGTTACAACTAAAATGGTTTTTGTTTTTCTCATTAATTTACGTTCTTTGGAAATACGCTCCGAAACCGTTGAGCAGCTATTTGTTGTTGTTCTCGTTTTTGTTTATTTTTTTGCATTTTCATCAAAAATTGATTCGACGTTTTATATAGGGGATACTCGTACTGATACTCGCTTGCATTATAGTCTGTATATCATATCATATCGTTACAATATGACTCGCTTTTATAAACATTTTGATTTCTGTCTTTCCGTAACATAATTGATTTCTGACACTTGTATAGCTACAAAATATATGAGTGTTTTCTCTATATATATATGGATTTATTTATCTGTTTCTTTCTTTAATGTTCATTTATCACCGATTTTATGATTCCAAGTGTCGGGGATGTTGTAATTATTCGGGAATTCTTTGGTTTGGGAATGGTAGATCAATTGCAGTTCTGCTTCAAATCCTTTTCTCATTAAAAAACGTTAACCAGTTAATCAATTAATTACTTCAAACATTAAACATCTGGCTTTTAATTTGCTCAATTTAATTCTTTAGTTAGATATTTTCGGGGAATACGGATACCCATAAGCCATAGATACATACATACATATGTAGATCTGCTTTCGGAAATGCTTTCGAAATATATGTAAACTGTATGATTATCCATTGTTATTATTGAGAAACAGACAGACTAAAAGCAATCTCTGATGATTTCTCAGATATGGCTGAAGGGTATCGAATAGTCGATTTCTCGACTCGTTCTCTCTTTCGGATAAACATGTATGTGTATTACGCGTGTGTGTGTGTGTCTGTGTCTGTCTAGATCTTTAATAAAGTAATTTTCCTTGGGCTCTCTTCTGTCTGTTGTCTGGCTGAATTCTTGGTTAGGTATTCCTCAAGTGGGTTCAAGGGTCATCTCCATCTCCATTTATATTTTCATACTGATCCTCATCCTACAGTGTTAATGTTTAGGGTTCCATAGCTGGTTTCCATTCATAAGTACTTTTTGTCGTATATACAGTTATTTGGTTTTTTTTTGGATTAGGGGTTTACATATCAAAAAACTCGTGCTACATATATGTATGTAGGTGCCTAAATACGATTTTTGTATACATAAATATACATATGTATGTATATTTCATATAATTGTGTATACTTATGCCATACTCTATATACATGTACATAGATCTGTGTGTCTGTGTGTGTCTGATTTTTTTTTTGTGTGTGTGTGTTGGAGTGTTACTATCATACTTTGACCATATTATGGTGTATACCTAATTCCTAACATTAAGTTTAGCTAAACTGTACAAAATTCTTTAGCCTTACGACCTGCTCTTCATCCATTTACTAATCATAAACACTAAATTAAAATTCATTGATGATATTTTGGTATGATTCACTTGCGCGTATTTATATATTTCTCCTCCTTCTCCTTCTCTCCTGGTGTGCTAAAGTTTTTTTTTTAGTTTCTTGTATGCTCTTCACATTTTTTGTTTTGTTTGTTTTAAAGTTAAACTCACTTGCCTTTAATTTATGTGTTAATTAACTTAACTTTTGGTTTCTTGTTCTTATGTTTCTGTGATTCATCGAGGAACTTGAGCGAAAATTCATACATCTTTACTTATATATTTTTGTGTGTGTATATGTTCATTAGGCTAACTTAAGACGGTGCATCGTAAGTATCATTTTGTATGTTAATCGCTTTATTGACTGCTTGAACGTATCCGAGTTAATCGCTTAACTAGATTTAATTACATTAACTAAGTTTTTATTCAATTGCGAAGTTTTGCTCCTACTTTGCTTTTGATGAGTATGTTACGAGTACTTAGCCTGCTCCTCTTTCCTTCACACGAGTTCGAGTACATTGGTATATACAAATTGGAAATCAATTTACGGGTATCTCCCCTCCCACCCCTGTTGTTTGTTGTTGTTTTTCTTAGCAACTATTTGTTTGACCTATATACTAATGTTCTTAGGCAGTTTCATTCATTCATTACTTGTGTACATATTTCTATGCTCTATGTATAGTATTCTGTATGTTGTATATCCTTTAAATTTACTTGTATTTTTAAATTTTTTTTTTATTGGATTTTCACTTAGACCTTATATTGATTTCTTATGGTGCCGCAAAGTTGTCTTCGAAAAGTTTTTGAGTTCTTGATTCTTGTGTGGAGCATCATTTTTCTGAGTGAGTGAGTGGAGCGTTTGAGTGAGTGCAATTTGAATAATTTGCTTGTTCGTTAGTTTAAAGTTGTTATCAAAAATTTGTTGGTGTAACTAAAATGAAACATTATCGTTCCTATTATTATTATTATTTAGCTATTTCAATTTCACTAACTATTTGTATGACTTATCCACGATGCTTGCTTTCTTGCTTGCTTGTTTATAAAAGGTGCGCTCCAAAGTAATTCGTGGTATTTCTTGGTTTTCCCATTTATTATTTTGGTGTGCAAATGATTAAAACTCTCTTTCTTTCCTATTCGAAGACTATATTCGAATGGTTTTATGTGTGTGTGGGTGTGTGTGTTTGTCTCTGTGTGTGTGTGAGTGTTATATGTAAAGTTAACTTAATCAAAAAGATTTGCTAAATTGATTCTCAATTATCGAAATTTGTTCATCGCCTTACTTTTTGATTTCTAATAAATTTGGCCATTTCACTTGGAAGCGCTAAGTCAGTTCTGAATAAACAAATCAATCAAACCAACTGAATGGGAAATCAAACTTTCGATTTACTAAATTTTGGGCTTAGTTTTGGTTTGGTTTCATTTGTGGTTCTGGTTCTGGTTTTCCTATGTGTTCGATTCGGAGAGCGTGCTTCTGAAGCTGGGGGGACTTAAATTAGAGGAAGACTCTCTGGGTGTTTTGCTTTTGAAGTGGGAAGCAAAAGGTGTTTCGGTTCTTAAACTTAAGCTCAAAACTCCGCAAAGATAATGGAAATCATTCATTCTAGTATGGTCTATAACGTTAGTTTCAGTTAATTCCTCTATTATGTATACATATGTACTGTGTGTTGTTTAACTTTGTGGTCTTTGAAATCAACTTTTCGACTGCGCTAGTATTGTAGTATAGTAGTATTTATTAGTTTTCGCTTTCTCATTCTCTTGCTCACTCTCATTCTCGAACCCATTCGATTCCACTTTCCCTTTACATGTCCTTTAATGTCTATATTGCGTATGATTTTTTGATCGTTATATATGTGATTTTTTTTATGGCTTTTTAATCCTTTTCAACATGTTCGCTTATACCTTTCGTTATATAATTTTCACTACAATTTGCTAATCCTGTTGCTTTTGATTATTCTTCATTCATTTATATTCATTTTTTCATTTGCCTTGTTACTGCTAATGTTATCCTTATGTTTTCTCTTTGTGTAAATCTATTTAACAATATTCTTTGCTTTCGACCTTGTAATATGTGTGTGTGTGTCCTTTTTTTCATTAGTATTAAACAAAAACTTGTTGCATTCCTTCGTCTCCTCATATCGCCTAGTTAAAATTAGTTTATTTTCCGCTTCTTAATTAATTTTTTTTTTGCTTGTTTTCTGTTTCTTTTTTTTTCTTTGCGTTTTCTTCTTATTTTTTGTGTGGTTTTTCAGCGCAATGCATAGTTTGACTCTCTCGTGCGCTGTTCACTCCTCTTTCTGGCGATCCGATGGGGTCCTGGACCACCCTCGACGCGAATGGTTCGACGACGACGATGACGACGACGACGAGGCACTCTCTACTCCTCGCCGAGCAGCACCAGATCATCGGCGACCACGTCGCTCACATGCAGGTAGATTATCCAGTACATCAGGTTGAAGCAGACGAAGCACACCGGAAACACAATGCGCGAGTACTTGTCAATATCCGAGGGCGTGATGCCCAGCAGTTTGTTGATGTCCTGTTGGGATGGAGGGAAGTTAGGGGTCCAAGGAATAGTGGAATAGGAGAATCGGGAGAAAGGTTAAATCGATTAGTATATGCTTATGTTAGAGAAAACTTAGTTAATTATCGCCGCATCATGTACGATCTTTACCTTTACCTTTTTTACTTTGCCGGGATGCAATAAGTGGGCTGGGACCGCTGCTTCGGGATCGCCACCGCCATCTGGCGGTCCGCCACCTCCGCCGCCACCACCACCACCACCGCCCCCGGGTCCACCTCCGGACGCCGGTCCTGGTCCGTGGGGTTGGGGACCTCCTCGACCACCGTTCACTGTATTCTCCAGGGTCCCGCCCTTGGAGTGGGCCTTCGGGTCGTGGACCTTGAATCTCACCTCCTGGAACAAGGGTCCCACTATCGAGCAACCGCGCGTACCAACGTTTTGTTGGATATTGGAAAAGCCGATTGGGCGGTTACTCACTGTTTGTTTGGGAGCATGCGGATGACCATGGCTGTGGGCATGGTGACCATGCCCATGCCCATGCTCAGGACCCATGCCCATGCCGACGTTAACGCCAACGCCGACACCGACGCCACCACCGACGCCGCCTCCACCGGCGTTAGCGCCACCGCCGCCTCCTCCACCCATCCCCATGGAGGCATTCGGATTTGGATTGGCCTGTTGCTGGGCCCCGTCGAGCTGTTGCTTTTTCTGCTCGGCTATCTTTTGGATCGCCATAAATCTTTGTTTTCGCATTTGAATTCGTTTTGCCATGTAGCCGACGGTGGCGTATTCTATTGATTGCGATATACGATAACGATAACGATTTGATTTTGTTTGATTTTGGTTTGATAATTGTAATCGAATTGGTAAGGCATTTGGAATTTTAATAATCGATAGTTTTGTTGATAGTTTTTCGATAGATGAGCGGTTGCGTACAGGTGGGTGGGGGAGATTTTGATATTGATATTGATTTTGATATTGATGCGGATGCAGTTGAAGAATTTTGAGGCAAGTCGAGTTCGAGTTTGAGTTCCATATGATGTTTCGGATGATATTTTGTTGGTTGTAGTAGCAGAAGTACGAGTATATATTGTATATATATATTTTGATAATTTGGTGCGGGGTAGTACATAGTTTTTTGTTTTTGCATATTTATCGGATGGATACAAGGAAAGACAAATAGAAAAACAAAAGAAATTTAAATTTAATAAGGAATTTGGCATTCAATTTCAGTTCAGTATTGCCCAACGTCTTAAACGGTGAGTGGCGGCGAGAGATATGTAGATAGAATTTTTGGGTGGGATATAGGCCGGGTTTATAGTAGGTGACTAAGTAATACTTAGAGCCATTTCGAACGAATATAGACTTTGTTGTTCAGTGTATTTATTGTTTGTTACGTGAAATCAAAAATTGAAGTAAATTTTTTTTAGGTATTTTCTTTTTTTAGCCAGGCAAAGGAAAATTCGAATAAAGCAAGTCTTGGGTGGAGTGTGTGTGTGTGTGAGTGGGTGTGTGAGAGAGTTAGCTATAAATTTCTAGATAGAGACAGAAGGAGATTTAGACAGAGCAATTGAAGTGTGTGTGTGTGTCTGCGAGTGAGTGAGTGGGTGAGTGAGTGGGTGAGTGAGCGAGTGAGTTAGGGAGTGAGTGAGTGAGTTAGTGAGTGAGTGAGTGAGAGTGTTGTTTCCTGTCGTTGTTGTGAAATGAGTGGAAAAAGTCATTTGTAAGCCAAACGATTTATGTACACATTTATTTCTGCAGTTGAGACCATCATTCAAGGAAAATGTTCATGTGCGTGCCTCAAATGCAAATTCATTGAACAGAGTCGCCCGTTATAAAGGACACAAAAATTTCCAGCATTTTGTGTTCTGCCTTCGTAATTGCTGTTGCTTCCGATGTTATTTTTCTTGTTGCTGTTCCTTTTGTTATCCTTGAAAATGTTTTGCTTTCTGCATGCGCTGTTACTGTTTCTGATTCAGATTCGTATTTCAATATCGAATTGATTGAGCGGGATTTGTGGGGATTTGGGTTGGTGTAAGTACAAAGGGGCAGGGGTATTACGAGATTAAGTCCAAAAGAATCGCATACCCGTTATCAATATCAATGGGTAGGTCAATACATACGTTAAGCGCATACGCACCTACCTACAGTTTCGTGAATGCATATGAATGGGCAGGAAGTAACGAGTAACGAGTAAGTAACTAGTAACGAATTTACTTACCCCAACGAGTCGCGGCAACCAATTGCTGCAAAAGGCAATAAAACAAAACAGAAAGCTGACTACAAAATCATATCTTACCTAACCCCAAAAATTGGCATTACCAAATCTGGCTGGATCTAGTAGCCATCATGTCTGGGTCACCCATTTAAGTGACCCAAACTTGAGGGCTCCAAATCGCATATATCATTCGGAAAGTTTTGAGGTTTGCGTGGCTGGCTGGATGGCTTTTCTTTTCGATATAGTTTTGTTCGTTGTGTTCGTCGATGTCTGAGGTTTTCCAGGGCTGCGTCTTCTGGCTGTTGATCGACGACTTGTTGAACCATATTTACAGTGTACTGTGTCTGTTTTATCTTTTTTTCGTATGTTGTTTTTGATTCAATTCAATCGCGAGTCAAGCCAGGTGTGGCGCAGGGCATGCTGGTTTTCGTTTCGTTTCGTATCGTTTTTTTATGCGCTCCCTTCATATTATGGTTAATTTTATTGATGGTAATTTTAGGTGATTTATATATGTTCGAGCAATCGTACCCGGGCTCTAGATGGTTTGGTTGGTGCGTTGTTTTTAAGGTTTTGTACATTTTTGTTTTGTTTTTTTCGGTTTGCGATTTAGCAGTTTTGCATTTTGGCATTTGCATTTGCGTTATGGCGGAAGCTGGGCGTATATTGATATCTGGGTACCATTTCAGGTTGGTAGTGGGTTCGCTCAAGTGTGTGAGATTTTTGAACACCACAACTCAACCTGAGTCGGCGCTATGCTATATACATTGCATATATATATAGTATATATTGAGAGGCTAATATGGCTGAATGAATCGGGTTTGATTTTTGGTATTGATTTTGGTTTTGATTTTGGTTTTGATTTGGATATTGGTTTTGTTTTTTTGAGCTGAAGCATGCTTCGATTCTATGTGCAATGTGCAAAACATTTGTGGATTTTTTGAATTTTCTTTTCGTTTTGTTTGGAGAGTGTGGAGGTTGAGGGTAGGGTAGGGGAACGGTGGGAAATTTTCGTGCCTTTATTCTTGGTACTGAGGCGCGTATCTATGAATTTGCATACATTTTCTTTAGATGATAGTTTTTCTTTGTATAGAGAAAATTAACAATAACATACAAATACGAAAAAAGAGATTTGTTTCTTTGCTTTTCTTTTCTGTTCTTTTCTTTTCTGCTTATTTTTTGTTCTTTCTTTCTTGCTGTTGTTGTTGCTGTTTGTTGTAGTAGTTGTTGTTGTAGTTGTGGGTGTAAGTTGTTGCTTGAGAATTGGTTTTTTTTTAAATTGTTAGATAGTTAGAGAAAAAGTTAAAGTTAGCTTTTTTTGATGGGGTCAGCACCGAAGCTTGAGATATTTACTTGGAATCACACATAATTTGGATGGCATTTAAATGGCAGTATTGTTTCGAATCTATAATTAATTATATCAAACTTTTGCCTGGTGCCAGACCCATTACAGTGCCTTTCAGTGCAGTGCATTTCAGCATCCTTATAGATAGACTTTCTCGTAAGCCTGTTGGCTCCATAATAATGTGAAATATGAATGTAGATATCTTTAAATTGTAAAAGTTAGAAAATAAACTACTGTGGAGAGGCAAAACCACGCTGCGTTGTTTTTCGGTACGACCAATGGGTTTATAGATATGTAGAGAAATAGATAATTATGTATGTATTTTAAGAAAATTTCTTAAGACGCAGCTCGTTTTGCAGAGGAAATAAATTCGTGTGTGTTGGATGTTTCTGTATGTTGTATCTTGTATCTTGGCTGCACAACGCTAAGCGTGGCAAGGAAAGCTGGCAAAAGTGTGATTAAAAGTAAACTCAAATCGGGCATATATGACATATGTCATCCCGTATTCAAATCATACGGAAACGAAAATAATCAAAAGGAAAAACCACAGAGAGTACATACATACATAAATATAGAATACGTATATGTATGTGTATGTGTATGTGTCTCTCTGTGTGTGGTGTGGCTGTGTGGGTGAGAGAGATAGATAGATAGAGAGAGTGTTATGGGGAAATAGTTTTTCTAGTTGGTTCTTTTACTGAATGGGTTTTTGGAGTTAGTTTTTGGTTTGGTTTGGTTTAGTTTGGATTGTTGGTAGTTGCTTTTTGATTACCCAGTAGACTTGCAAAGACCATAACGAAGCATGTTCCCAGATAGACGTCAATCGATTTGACGTACGAAATCTTTGGCAGCGCTGCATTTGTTGACGACATCAAAGTGGTCATTGTCAACACGGTTGTCACACCGAGCGCCACACGCGCCGGCGTTGCATTGCGATTGAGCCAAAATGATACCCATGATATAATAACGATCAGTCCAGAGGGTATGTAGATTTGTATAAGGTAGTAGCCCATCGAGCGCACGAACTGAATTTCGCAGGCTAAACGCGAATAGTTTCCTGCCCGCGCCAATGATTCAATGATTTCGATGATTCAATTTTTTCAATTATTCAATTAATCGCATTATAAACCATATTCATATTCAATCGATTTGCATTATTTTAATAAGTTAATTTTTGTTAGTTTTTGTTTTGGTTTTATGTTTTTTTTTTGCGGAAAGAGGGAGAGACAGAAAAAGAGATCGAGAAAGATATAAAAGATATTATTAGTATGTATTTCTTTGAGATCCATTTCGTTTGCAAATATCAAGGAACAAAAAATGTTAGTATTCTTCACCAAAAAAGAAAACCATAGAATGAAATCATAGATCAAGCTTCAAATGAAAAGAAAAAAAAATCCAACCGAGATGAAAGTCAAATGAAGAGAATTAAGTATGAGCGCTTTTTCATGAGAAATAATTATTGGCTGGTAATCCTTTCTGGAAATACGGTTAGATTTCGATCTAGGCGGCAACACATCGCTTCATTAATCAGGCAGGCAATACTTCAATATACAGATCAGATATATTATGTATATACTTAACTAAGGGTTATTAACGAAATGGCAAAATTTTCAATGCAAAGCTAAGGTCAAGAACTAAGCTAGAAAAAATATTCTAGGCATTCAAAAGGCAGTTCTACCCTAGCAGATTATTTATTAAAAAAAATCGCGTTAAAAGAGAGATATTAACTGTATCTAGTGTTAGGGAAATTGATTTCTAGAATCCCAAGATAAATGAAAGGAATATTAAAGAATTGATTGGTTCTTTAAGTTCTGCAAGGATATCAGAACTTCGACTAGACCGAAACTGCTTTAAATCTTTCTTAATAAAACATAGAGAGAGCGAGCGAGTTTAAGATTTTAGTGACTTGCATTAGACGAACAAAAACAGACTTTAAATTCTGCAAGGAAAAGGATAAATGAAACCAAAAGAAAAGTAGGAGTAATGAGTAGGAGGCATCTAGATCTAGATCTAGTCTAAGACCCAAGTTAGGAGCATTTCGCACTCGAATTGCCTGCAACTTGTTGCTGTTTGTCTTTAGATAATTGTATTTATTTGTTTTGTTAAGATTTGGTAAAGGAAACTTTATAAGATGAGAGCATGCTTGGGAGGGCGTTTTTGTATTTTCGATATATAGATATTTTTGAGATATTTGAGATAAGGTTTGATGAACTTTATATATATTTTTTCTGGTTGCGCTTGTTTTCGCTAATTTTGTATTTCTATCGTTTGTAGCATAATATTTTTTTTTTTTATTTTGGATTTTCATATTAATGCTTTTTGTTGTTGTTGATTTACAATACAGAATGTTGTTTGTTGGTGTCGATTGTTATTGTAATTTGTAATTGTAGTTTTTGTTCGGCTATGCTAATAAGTTTCGGTAGCGTTTTTAATTACTGTTAAGATACTTTTGTAGATAGCTGTTGTAGTTTTTTTTTTTTTTGCTTGTAGTAAGAACTAATTCCGTGAATAGTTAATAAAATTAATGTGGCTGTGTGTGTGGGTGTGTAGGTGTGTTCCTTTTAGAGCATGAGAGTGTGTTTGTGGCAGCTTTAAAAATGTTTAATGTCAGGCATAAATCAAAAGCATGATTTACTAAGGAAAAGCCATATTCAGTTAAGCTTTGCTAAGTATATCGAATACTTATCGTACTTTAAGATATTTTTAGATATTTTTACTCTTTGCTTATTCGGTTTTTTATGATACAAAAGGTGACTAAAGGGGAGATTAATCGTACGTTCATTTTTTCTTTTTGAATTCGGTTGTGATTTGGTTTAATTTTAAGTAGATTTCTTTTGTTGGCATTACCAATGTTTCGATTGCTGTTTTTGATTTCTGTGGTTTCTAATCGTAGTTCGCTGCAAAGTATGAACTCATGAGCGTTAAAATTAAGGCGGAAATAACTGAGAGTTTTTAAAGGAAAAAGTAAAGCGGTAAAGGAAAATCAATTTGATGAACGAACTGAATCGGAAAAATTGTTGCTAGCTTGTAACATGCGTTGATTTTGCGTTAAAACTTTAAAGAGTATGTCTTCCTGTGGAGATACGAGTTGGACGAGTACGAGTACGAGTGGGAAAAGCTCTAAGACGCGTCTTAGTCTATCATTAGATCAGGCTGTCTAGAGTCTAGGCTATGAAGTGGGCTAATGTTAAATGCACTTGTTAATATTTTTGTTGTTAATATGTACTTAATTTTTTTTTTTTACTTTATTTGTACGAGTACGAGTATGCTATAAAATAGATTAGTTGATGAAACAAACTCTAGCTATATGGAAATAGAAATTATGTAAAAATCTTAAGATGCTTAACATGCATTTTCTTTACTTTTTTCCTAGGACTCTCGTCCTGGCTGAAGCACACTCTTCCTGCTTGTGCTTGAGCCAGGATTTCGGTTCCCTCCTTTTTTACTTTGGTATAGCCCAAGTCTTTTGCGGCACGCCCTGTTTTGGATTGTTTTGGATTGATTTGAATGATTGAATTTTGGAGTACTTTATACAAAATGCTGCTTCGAAATTAGTTTGAATCGAGAAAGGAAAAACCAAAACGAGTTAAGCCAACAAATCGAACTGAAGAGCCTGAAGAGTATTGAATTGAATTGAATCGAAAACGTAAAATCAAAACGAGATATATATTTATATATTGTATAGTATATATATTTATATTTATATAGTAGATAAGTCATCATCATCATCATCGGTATTATCGTAAATATATATATATATATATATTGATGTATGTATATGTAGGTAAAAGTAAATTTTTGAAAGATAAATCGGTAACCGTCTACAGGTACCTGTGGTAAGACTGATTTCCATAGCTCTTTGACGATGGCCCAAGACCTTAAATTGGGGCAGCGATACCTCACTCGAGACACCGACCGAGTTGGGGCCCTCGTTCCATTTATATCGTATGTCACGCATCGTGTAGCCGACTATATATTGTGTATATAGTAAGGTTTTTGTTGTATCGTTGTTGGTTGTTTTAGGGTTTAAAAGTTGCATTTTTGTACAGTTTTGGTGTTAGTTTTTGTTGGGTATTTCGTTTGGGCGAGTTTATTTAATTGTACAGTTGTTGTTGTTGTTGAGGCATAGTTCGGTGGTGAGGTTGTCGTTGTTGTTGTTGTTGTTGTTGACGAAAAATATGCACAAAACAAAAAATACATTTCGTGAGACTATTAATAGATTCTCTTCGATCATAAGAAAAATTTTCTAAAAAAATTCAATAATATCTTTAGCTGGTTTTTCTTCAGTTTTTTTCTTCTTATTTTGGTTGAACAATTTTTTTTGTGTTGTTGGTTAATTAATAGTCTCATTCAGAACTTGTTGCTTGAAGTGTTTTTCAAAAATATATTTTTTGATTTATATCGATAAGAAGTTCTAAGAATATAATATAAATTGTTCATATATTACAATTGCACTAGGACTAAAAATGCATTAGGTTTTAATTCGGATCGGTTTTGGTTTTATTGGCAAAGCGTTACTAGAATAAAAGTTAGATGAGCATTTAGTAGGCACACTCCCTGGATTGACTTACAGCTACTGTTTGTTCTTATTGGCAGTAGTAATTATGATTGTATTAGATTGCTTAAAGCTATGGTACTTAGATTAATATCTATATAGCTGTTGTTGTTCTTGTTGTTTTTTTTGTTGTTTCTTGGTGGCAGAAATGGGTGCTCTTGTGTATTCTGTTTGGTTAAAGGCATTTTACATTGTTCTTTCGCATTTCTTAATTAGATTTCTTAGATTTTTATTAGCGTTGTAGCTGGTTTAAGCCTACCCAAGCAAACGAAACTCGACTCTTTTGCGACTCGAAAATAACTGAAACTGAAACAGAAACAGGAACTGAAAATCAAACATCTTTTTGGCCTAACTTACGCCTCACTACGTCTCTAACTGCAGTTAACTGCAGGGCTGATCTGTTTATCGGTTGGAACAGAACAGAAGGCAAAACGAAAGTATAAGTCATAACAGAGGTTAGTAGAGGACACTTTAAACACAATATATATGTATATATGCATGTATATATGGGGGTAAGTACTTAAATGGGTTTTAGTTGGGGGTTAGTTGGGGGTTTTTTTGGTTAGTAGCACACGTTACAGTTAGCACTCGATAAAGATATACTGATAAATATATATTGTATATTGGTGATGAAAGAAGAACAAGAAGAAGTAGAAGTAGAGGAAGGCAGAGGAAACACAAAAAAATCAGTTGGTTCAGGTTGGCTGGTTTATTGGTTGGTTGGTTAGGAGGTGCGTGTTTTGGTATTTTGGTAGACGGATATGCGCTAACAACCCTTTTCGAAAAAGACAAACTCAAAATACGAATACGGAAATCCATTACGAAAACGCAAAACGGTTACATAAGTTCATTGAAAAATGCTTGTCAAAAACAAAGGAAATGTTAATGTGATTATTATTATTTGTTTTTTATGTATATATATATATATATATAATTATATATATATATATAATTATATATATATATATATATATATATATATGTATATATGTATATATAATTATATAGATATTATTATTTTTTTGTTTGGAAATTGTACGCTTTTTATGGTTTTTTGTAATGTATGGGGTACCTGTGGTTAGGTTTATTTCGGTCGCCCTCTGCCTGTGTCCCAAGACACGGAACTGCGGTAGTTCGACCTCACTGCTCATGCCAACACTACTCAGTCCATCTCTCCAGAAATATCGGATATCTCGCATTGTGTAACCGACTTCATCGTGTTGAAGATCGTTCGTTGATATTGTAGATGTTGTTGTAGTAGTAGTAGTTGTTGTTGTTGTTGCAAAAATGGGGGGCAGTAGTTAATTAATTTTTGTTTCTGTTTTGTTGGGTTTTTTGGTGTTGGATTTTTTCTTGTTACTTGTTGGTTTGGGTGGGTGGGGGCTTTTACACAAGAAACTCAATGCTATAGGGTTATATGAACGAATATATACATAAACTCTTAAGTCTAGGATAACTATTAGTCTGTGTGCTTGAGTGTGACTTCTTAATGGCCTGATTTTCGGGGCCGAGTTTTGACAAATATACGAGTAATTATGATATGGCATATATATATTTATATATGTATATATATATATATATATATATATATATATATATATATATATACATATATATATATATATACATATAATACATATGTTTTTAGATCTTAAGCAAAAGCGTGCTGTGTATGGGAGTTTGATTTATAGCTAAGGATAGTATTCTATAACTTAAATAACTTAACATGGGGCATGGGGGAATATTAGAGAGGGAGTATCAAAAAGAGTGTCACATTTGGAGTCATCAGATCATTGATCATTGATCATCAGATCATCGATTAGCGCGTGGGAACCTTCTGCGGTTGCTGTAAGTGAGAGAAGGCGACCGAAAACCAACCAATCTTCTCCATGAATTCATTCTGGGCTATGAAACCGGATCTATGAAGCTGTGATCATGATGCATTATAGATACTGGTTGATTGATTGATTGCTGTTGGGTTAAATCATTCGGGTAGATGCAGATGCAGATGAAACTCGGTATACATCTCACATGGCGACTGTGCAACATATTGATTTGATTTTCGTTGGTTTATGGGTGGGTTCAAGAGACAAACATAAGAATAACTATAAATGTCTGAGGTGGGACTTGATCTGTTTTGAATACTTTGATGAGCAGAACTAAATGTGTTGCGGTTGGGGGCGTGGGCAATTAATTTTGGTTGAACAAAATATGCACAACGAACTGAAAATTTTTATTTGAAAGGAAAAACAAAATTTTCGAGAGCTAGAACCTCACTTGACTGAACCGAAAAGCCACAGAAACAGAAGGTGCTTAATTCTATCTAAGCTATGCCTAAGGACTCGTAAATTTCTCGTTAATTGTATACAATTCGATATCCTGAAACATAACTGCTGCTGTGCTCCACAATTGTCATCAAAGGCGGAATAATTGATTTTGCATCGTTCCAGTAGAGATTCGTGTATGTGGCGTGTGTATTGAGGCACTTAAAATGTACTTGCTTGCATTTAAATTGTTTCGGTTCGGATATAGATATAGATTTGGATTCTTTGTCATACATAATTATGCTTTTTTTTTTTTTTCTGCCCACACTGAACAAACAGCGCACGGACTTTGCTTGAGAGCTGATTATATGCGAGTGGCCAGAGTTCAGTGCGGATGGATGGATGGAATGGAAGGTACAAAGGTGTACTGGACAGCACAGGCTATTCGGCTATTCGTGCGAGAATTAAGCAACACTGGGCTCACCCACACCTCGCTCTGGTCTCTGGTCACTGGACCGAGCCTCGCTGACTAGGCTTCACATTCTGAATGAGTTCTTGGGTTTTTTTTTTTATAGCTATCTTTTTTCACAGGATTCATTGAATTCATTGACAATTTTCACAATCGAAATATTTAAATTTGAACTTCAACAATAGTTTCCATTTCAATTGGCATTGCTATTTTGCTTGGCTTTTCTTTTTGTATTGTTTTTTTTTTACATTTACTTGGCTATTATAAGTTTGGAATGTATGTATTTAATTTAGATGAAAGTACTTACAGCTTTCTATTTCAATGTGGCACAGCTGCCGGTCCATTGGGAAATATTGCAGGTTCATCGGACACGATGCGGTGATAGTCAATCTGGAGGAAAACATTGGCATTTGGTTCCATATGGAGGAGAGAGAGTACTCGATTAGTAGGGCTTTCAACGGTTCAATGGTGAACATCAACAAAAAAACGAGCAGAGGGTTCAAAGAAATTACATTCTATTACGATTATATACACACAACATTTACGGGCGGGTGGGAGGTTGGTGAGGGGGGCGGTCCAAGGGGGTTAAAAGGGGTTTAATGGGGTTATTTGGTTTCTTGGTGGTTTCTTTCTGGGGGTAAAGTTCAAGTCATTACATACAGAGCGAGTTCAATTGGATATGAGCTATTTGTAAGATATATATATTTGCTGCTGCTGTTTGGTAAGTGAGAGATACTTTTAGTGGCAGTTTAGTTGTAGATAGTGAGGCGATTGGCTCTTACGCAGGGTAATTATTATCATGAATTGGCTTTGGCTTACTTTAGTTGGGATTCGATTTTTTGATGATGTTGTTTTTGGTTGTTCTTATTGTTGTTGTTGTATTAGTTAGTTGTAGTTGCTTACGGCTACGGAAAATTATACTATACTCATACTTATTTCATTGCCTTTGGGCTACGACTATGGCTGTGGCTGCTCAGCGTTTTGTGGCGATTTTGGACAGATTCTTGTTTAAAGGTAGTAGAAAATAGTGCGCCCAGTAGCCTAGCTAGCTATCAACTAGCTACTGCGGCCAGTCAAACCTTTTTGTGGTGTCAGATACACCCATTTTTCAGGTACCCTTTTGTTTCAGATGGTACATGTATATTGTATGTTCGGCGATTTTTTCTTTTTTGACTTCCCATTTTTAATACTTGTAGCTATATAAGTAGTGATTTGGGGGGAAATAGGCGTTTGGCGTGGCGTTTGGTGAATGCGTTTGTATAATTCATGGGCCGCACAGTTGGGGGATGACGAAATGATTGATACGAGTAGTATACATAACTATGGAGTTCATCAAGAGTAAGGTGACATAAATTATGGAAATTAAACGGAAATTTGAAGTGTATTTTGCGCCAATCATCAATAATGTAGATCTCAATATCGAAACCAAATATGAACACAGAATTCTTGTAGCCAGAGTATACTCGTATTAAGTTCTTCCCAAAGATCGATAGATAGAATCACTACAATCGATACCATACCATTCGATAGTACACAAAAAATCGCACATAAATTTGCACCTCTAACCGATGACTCGCATGAAATGTACAAATGCAATTTCCTCGCATCGCATCGCTTTTCATTCAAATAAATACATATCTTTCTCAGCTGCATCGCTCGTAATTTGCCAACTTTCTTTCACTTTCACTTGCCAATTGAACTCACTTGAATTGTTTTGATTAATTAAACGCTTAATCGCTTGGAGGAAAACTCTTTTTTCGTTCTGTAGAAATTTGTCATTTTCGGTTTTGATTTAGTAAATTACAACATCGATTTATACACACACAGAAAAAAATGTTACAAAGTTGCAAAAAGGGGGCAAAAAACATAAATGATAATTTAAACAAATCAAAACCTTTTTTTTTTTGGAAAGGGATAGTACGAGTAGTTAGTAATTTGATTTGAAGTACGAGTATTTGCTGTTTTTGTTGTATTTTTTTGTTTGGTTTTTGAGTTTAGTTTTGGTTGTTTTGGGTGGGTTGTAAAATACTTAAATACACATACACATATACAGACAATTAAAAATGGTAATGTTTTGCTTTTTCAGTTAGAGCTTAGAGATTGGGAGTTTCAATAGTTGCAGTAGTAGTTGAGTTATTGATTTTTACCTAATACTTCTTGTTATCGATCCAGAATGATGCACACGTATGAATTCATTACTGGTTGTTGCAATGTGAAAATATGATTGTTTTTCATTTACAAAAAAGGTGTCAGGTACCCAAATATTCTTAATGAACTCTGATCCAACCGACAGTGTCTCTACACCAGGTCGTTTTCTATACGCTAAACGAGGATCGGTCCAAAATTGACGAAAGTAAAAATCCAATGTGAAGTCCTATTCAAATTCACAATTCGATTCAATTCGGATTCGATATATGTACGGGGGGAAAGGTAGCAAAAAGAGATTGAGAGGTTTATTATATTAGTAAAAAATTGACAGTGAGCACTTAGTAGTAGTATTTACGAGTATGTTGTACTAAATCACTAAAAGACTAGGAACTAAAGCTTTGTGTATTTTTTTATAATAAATTTATTTTGATCAACTAAAAAAAATTCATAGGGAGACAGATAGACAGAGAGAGAGAGATAGAAATTAGCTTTGAGAATTTGTAGAACTAGAAGGAAGAGTTTTTGTTTTTTTTTTGGTCAAACAACAAATACACTTAACAAACACACAAAGAAAAACAAGGAATTTGCGGCAAATGGAAACCAAGGAAAATTTATAGCGTGCAAAAATGTTTTCACTTTATACAACGGGAAAACCGGTTTCTGGATGGGCTTTTTGGGTGGTTGGGTGGTTGGGTGGTTGGGTGGTCTGGTCTTTATACAGCATGCAAAAATATTGAAACATTTGAAACTTTTCACAGCGTTTTTTGGCTTGGGATATTCAAAACAAAAGAGGAACCAAATCAAATCAAATCAAATGAAAATTAATTAAAAACATAGTTGATGGGATTATTTGTATATACAGTAGCAATAAAGAAGGAAGAAGGTACGGTAGTTTAAGCAATAAGTAGTACGTAAACCTCTCACAAATATTCATATGGATTCGTTGCTGTGATGTGAAGTAGCTTGGCTTTTCTGACTACTATTGAAGGGGGGCTAAGGTACGAGTATAACTACATCTATGGCAAAAGGCGTAGGTATGGGGGTTCGCTTTATACAAGAGTATAGTTGGCTTATTCTGCCTGTCCTGCTGCAGTGCCTCGAAGCTGAAGCGTTCTAGGTTTTAGGCACGAAAGCATTTGGCCTGCTTTGTGTGGATTGGATTGGTTTGGTTTTCGGTTTGGTTTTTGGTTTTCAATTGGATTGGATTCGGTGGTGGAATTGTAAAACGACAAACAAACTTGGCTTTTGTGTACTCTGTTTGTATCTGTGTGTGTGTGTGTGTGTGTGTGTGTGTGTGTGTGTGCAGACATGAGTGGGTGTGTGTAAGAGGTCATAAGGGGCAAAGACAACTACTCGAGTTGTTTCTCTCAGTCTTGCATATCATTACGAGTACAGATACGGGTACGTGTACGGGTACGAGTGCGGCTATCTTGAAGCGCGTCACGTTGTTACTCTGTGACGTGGGCATACAAGAAGCCGACAAGGAACCAAAAAATTACACGGAAAACCATGTAAATGTAAATGTTAAAGGTAAATGCAAATGTAAATGTAATAACAATAGTTGTAGTTTTAGCTGTAGCAGGTAATAACATTTGTAAGTAGTTATAAATATTTATAGAGCCCACACACTACCTGCTTTTCGGGTACTTTTTGGCAGTACTTTAACGCACGCTGAGCTTTTACGAGTGTGTCTAAATGGCATATGTATATGTACATACATGTATGTACAGTGTTCACCTATGTATGTATTTATATATGGGTGAGTACGACTATTGTATATTATTTATGATTCGAAAATTGCACACGGTTCTCGTGGGTTGGCTTCAATCTTCCATTTGGTGTTGTGTATCTTTTTGGATGAGTTCAAGTTCAAGCTAGCAGATTTGGTTTCCACTCGGTTCAGGCGCGCCAAAAAAAAAAAAACAATAGATTCAAATTAAAAGTCAAACTTAAGTCTCAGCCAAATCAAAAAACTGAAAATTAAACTCCATGTGGATTCTACAATTTCCTCAAGTTTCTACGCGGTTGGGTTTTCATCCGTAAAAAGAAGGGTTCTGTCTCTGTCTGTAAGGGTTCTCCGGGGGTTTTTTTTCGAGAGGGAGTCAACTTGCTTTTATTTTCGACACACACACACACACACGTAAAATCAACTCTAACTACAGATATTTATGTGAATGTTCTGCAGGGGTACGGTTACGGGTACGGTTACGGTATATATATACGAGAGGAATGGGGAACGTGCCTACAATGGCATCACAATTAACCCCAAAACGTGAGCGGGTCTAAATCGAGTTGTTTGCTTTCTTATATATATGTATGTATATATTTTGCACACCATTTACAATTTACATATGTATATATTTGTATGTATACAGTATATGTAGGTTAGGTAGGTTATGGTGTTTATTTTTGTTTGTACCCTTGCAAAACAGTATTATGATTTTGCTCAGTTATTTCGTAACACAGAGCTGGCATAACTTTTTTGGCTCCATAAAGTGTATATAATTTTTCGACCAGACTTCTGACTATCTTTCCGCAGATATTGCGATCTGCAAGAGTATCAAAAGTTTCAGTCCCTGAGGGCAGGCAGCCCGCAGCCAGGATGGATTTTGTTGTATTTTTTTCTTCTTTGTTTCTGTTGGTTGTAGCCAAAAGTCATGTTCGGTGTTGACTGTTGTGCCTTTGTCATTTTGATTTTTACTGCCTCCCTCTATTGGATTCGGTTCGATTGGATTGGATGGGTTTTCCTTATGTAAATTTGTCTGCGTTTGCAGTGTATCTGTATCTGTAGATGTATGTGTGTGTATCTGTGTTGTTGTTCTTGTTTCGGTTTGGCATTGGCTCAGTTTATTTTCGAATTTTTTTCATTAGCAGCGGAGAACATAGTTTTATTTTCTTACTGTCACACACACAAAGAGAGAGAGAGAGAGAGAGTGAGAATAAGAAAAAAAAAAAAAAATTTGTGCAAATGATAAGTTGTGATGTGAGAAAATGATTAGGAATGAAAGTGTTTTTTCAGTTGCCGTTGCTGTTATCGTTGTTAATGTGTTTTGTGCATACATATACATATACATATACATCTACATATACATATACATATACATATACATATACATATACATATACATATACAAATGTATATGTCGTATAAGTATACGTTCGTGTTCCGGTTCGTGTTTAAGTTCATTTTGGGAATGTTATTTTCGCATAAATTGATTGCCAAAGCCAAAACGGCTGGTGCAGGTGTCGGTTCATTTGTATTTTATTAACGAACGGCAGGTGGGTGATTCTGTGTGTGTGCGGGTATATGTGTGTGTCGCAGCACGTGTCATTGCGCCTAGCTGTATGCAAAGGTGCAGTCGATTTTGGTGTACTGCTGCTGTGTGGGTGTTTGTGTGTATCCGTGTTTAGAGCTCTTCTTAAGTGCTTTGCAACGCTCTCAATGCAATATAGCAATATTTAGTTATAATATAATAATGGAATTCTCTGAATAGGCCAATTGAGATGTATGGATCGTCTGATGCTCTCTATTTATCGCACTCATGGCTGGCCGAGTTCATGTGAAATTACGATTATGAGTATTGTGATGGATAATTGTTGTTAGCTTCCTTTTCATGGATTATTCACGAATATGCTCGAACAGTTCAAAGCCCCGGGGGTTGTTTCAATTACTTAAGATAGTCATGGTAATGATTTGGAAAAGCTTAGAAACATTTAAATCGTTTAACCAATAGAATCGTGCGACAATGCAGTAAATTCAATTTTGTATATGCATTTTATATAGGAAATTAAGTAGAACAAATCCTAAACGGAAGTCCCAAGAGATTCAATAAAAAAATGTCCAATTGATTCCAAATTGAGGGAGATCTTTGCTTTTTCCACAAAAAGTGTAAGATAAAGACGAAAATAAATAGGCATGGAAACAGTTAGACATTTCATAAATTCCAATTAATTCTTTGTGGTCAGAAAATAAAAACAATTGAAAACAAAATTAAGACATAATTTGGCTGCCTTTAAAGCTGTTTCTGGAAAAATAATGAAACATTAAATTAGGCGAAACGGAAACACAGAAACAGGCATATACGAGTCCGCTTGTACATGTACATATGTATTTATTTCTTAATTTTGTATCTATTTGTTGCTATGGCCAATATAGCTTTTGACTAATACATCGACACCGAGCTTGATTATGAATACTAGTATAGTAGTACGAGTATATTTGATGTAAATTATGATGTGATATTCATTCATATTCATTTTGTTAACAAACGAGCATGCGCGCAGCCTCTTCCAGTGGGACTGCTGTGATTAATTTGGCTTAATTTTGCAATTGATCAGATCACAACGAATACAATTAGGTAGCAAAATGTATATAATATATAGATACAGATATATATATATATATTGTATATGAATATGGCATAAATATCTCTCGTTTCTCGCTTGGAGCTTAACATTGTGTCTGTGTCTGTATGTAGGTGGTTGTTGTTATGGTTGTTATGGTTGTGGTTACGGTTGGATGAATGAACATTAGCCATGTGCTGGATGAGACGGTAAATAAAGATTTATACAGCAATTAGATTGATTGATTGTCTTCCAACTTGCATGGCTTTTCTTTTATGGTGAAAGAAGTCATCGATGGGTGGATGTGATGCAGTGAAGACAATAGAAAGCAAAATAATTGAAAATCAATGAAAATTTCAAAGCAGCAAAGTTGTGATAGATAGAGATATAGAGATGAATCAGCACAACCAAATGCCAAATATTGTATTCTCTTTGCAACAAAAACATTGAAATGTGCACAGTTACAGTTTTTTTTTTGATTTCGATTTCCATATTTATGTATGTATTTTTGTTGGCTTTTTGTCGTTGCTTTAGAAGCAATTGGTTGTTGTGTAACACAAATGAAATATGGATCAAATATCAGTAACAAACATTGCGAAAATCTTGACATCAAAACAATAAAACACAAAAAACGTATATGCAACATTTCGATTTTGATATTTTCATACTTTTGGCAAAACATACGAGTATTGCAACCAACAATTTAATTATTTCACACAACACATAATTTTTAGTACTTTGTGGATATGTATAGAGAGTATTTAATATACTGTATAGAGAAGGGTTATTTGCAGTTTGCTTTTGGAATCAGAATGGAACGAAACGAAAGAGCACGGTCATAATGTAAATGAATTTGAATCGAAAGTAATTTAAATTGAAATTGGTATGAATTTGTATGTATGTTGCCAATTAGCGAAATTAAAATGAAGTATATGTTTAGTTGTATATGGAGAACAAATAATAGGACGCAAAATGAGCTTAAAGCAACATAGAGACAAAGAGACAGGAGGCAGAGATAGAGAGTGGTAGAGAAACATTTAGCAAGAGAGAATGAGATATTTTAGAGACAGAGAGAGAAAGAGATAGAGCGAGCGGGAAATAGTTATAGGTATCAGGTAGAGACTGAGAGAAATTAGGAAGTATACGAGTAGTTTTATGAATTCTTTTTGTTTTTTGCTTTTTGTAAAACAAATGAAAGAAAAAGTTTGGTTTTTTCGTTTGTTTCTTGTTTTTGTTGTTGTTGTATTGTATGGTTGTTTGTTTTTTGTTGTGGTATATATTTTTGACGTATGTACCATGAGAACTTCCGAAACCGAACTGATACTGAGGACGTACATTGTGACGCCAACCTCCACAGGGGGACCTGCAACATATACACACACACGGATTGATGGAATTTTTAGTTTGCATATTTTTAATTTTTGGTTAATGATGTCGTTGGTTGTTACAGTAGTTCTTGTAGTTGTAGTTGTTCATGTTATAATTGACTCAAAGACCCAAAAAATATATATACATATACATATGTGGAACAGTAGAACAATGCACTCAGAGTACACACAACACATCACACTGATGGCGCGCACTGTGTGCTCCCATTATTCGTTGCCGACTTTCGAGCGTTCGCTGCCAGAGAATGGGCAATTCGAGGGCTTCTTTTCGTTCTACGAGATACGTTGAGTGCCGTTTAATTTCCATTAGCAAAATGAAATATATTTAAAGTACAGTTGACATTTAGCTTGCCAAGCGGTGCGCTATGCTTTTATAATATTTATTGCTATTACAAACTAAATTTGTGCTTATATTTTTTATTCAGCACGCGCCGAATGAAAACCAAATCAGTTAACTATTCTGATTGCAAAGGAAATAATATATTACCAAAACTAACAATTATTGCAAATGTTTACTCATATTTTGATAGCGGTTTAACACACCATTTTGTTTGTCTTGTTTTTGGATTGCTTTGCTTTAATAAGTACAATAAGTATGTAGTTTTGTGTTGATGGGAATTGCGAATTTTGGCAGCAGCTATGGAAGGATATTGATCTGGAGGATTTTTTGTATGAGAGTTATTTGGGCCTATAAAAAGATGAGGACAAACAAATATGCATGAAGTGAGAGGCAGAGATCTGCTGCGGATTGTAGTCTTCGTTTCGATATGTACACAGAATGGTAAGGAAAGGAGAAGGGAGAGTGGAGAGGGGAATGTGGATGGCTGGTTGTTGTTTCTGTTTATGTTGCTGTGGCTGTTTTTTGTGGGGGCGTGTTTGTGTGGGTGTGTGTGTGTGTGTGTGTTGGGTAATTTTGCTGTTCTTGGCCAATTAGACATACACAAACACACACAGAGGTAAAAGTAACGAGGTGAGAATAGAAGGAGCAAAAGCTCTTTGGCTGAGAGCTGAAGAAGTTGAAACATAAAAAGCTTTTGCCAATCGGATAGGGAGAGAGAGAGAGAGAGACGACATATAGTTTACGATGTGTTGGCGATGCTGAACAGCCGCTGGGGGGTGGTGGGGGCTGCAGTAGAGGGTTTTGAGTAGAGGGAGTCAGGACAAACGACGCGTTGCCCTTTGCTTTGGAGTGCATTTGAATGGCTCTGGGTTTTATATATGGCATTGCCTAAATCGAGTCACAGACCGAAGACCTACTATAACACACAGCTGGGGCCAAAGTTTTGAGAAATTGCTAGAGAAACCACTAAAAGTCCAGAACAAAATATTTGAAAGAGTTGGAGAGATTTAGTACTATAAAAAAATAGAACAGAACAGAACAGAAAAGGAAAGAATAAAAAGGAACACAATACGAACGCGTGGATGTATAATAAGAATTCGCAAATAACACTTTCAAATTATGTATTTTGGTCAACAGTTAGAAATAATATCTCGGGTTAGGTTATATATATATATATATATATATATATGTATATATATGAATGTATATATATATTTTATGTGTGTGTGAAGGGGGGGAGAATGATTTCATACAAAGCAATACAGTTGAAAGAAACAGTTTATAGTACTATAAAAATCAAGAGATGTGTGTGAGAAGGTGTCAAACTAATGCAATGTGTCGAAACAAAACTAAACGAATAGAAGGAAAACTTAAAAAAAAACTCCAACAACAAAGACCACAGGGAGAGAAAGAAATACAGTATAGATAGGATAGATGGATAGACAAATACAGAGAGAGAGAGAGAGAGAGACAGAGAGATAGAGAGTATGCGAGAGAGATAGAGCGCTTAACGATAATAGAAAGGTACAAGGTTCATTTAGTTTGTACCATTTTCACTTCTGAGAGCGAGCTGATCGATAGCACATACATGGTGACTCCGACTTCGACAGGAGGTCCTGCAAACACGTATGTTTTAGTAGGTAATACAGTAAACAGTAGTATGACTTGGTTACATATCTATGTACGGTACGGGCCAGGGTTATGGTATTGTTCGTATGTATATAAAAAGTTAGATGCATATTGAGTTCTAGTGCTCTGTTAAGCTGCTGCGCCTCAACGTCCCCCCTAAAATGTGGATGTTCATTCGCGGGCTGTGATATTTCGGTTGCCCCTCATTTGCGTTTCGTTCAAGTCGTGTTTCGGTTAGTTTGAGGTTTCTTTGCGAATTTGCTGGGTCTCTAGATTGGGCTAGATTGGTCTACTTACCACCATAATTGGGTCTTACTCTTTTGTCGTAGCTAACACTAAAGGAGTCGAGTATAGCGGATATGTTTACGTCACCCAGCATGCTGCCACCGCCAGTTCTGTAAAGAGAGAATGCAAAGAGATAGTGATTATTCATTATTTCATTAGTTTCCAGCTGATTCAACAATAAACAATAAAAGCCATTTGTCAGCCAGTGGCAGTGGCAGGGGTCCCTCGATGGAATATGAATCTATAAAATTTGGATTTATATTTTGAACTATTTGTTTGGCGCATTTGTGGCCGGTGCGGCAGTGTGCGCAGTGTCCTGTATTTCATGTGTGCCCTGTCTGTCTGTGAGTGTGTGTCTGTGTATGTGTGGCAAGGACTTTGAGCGTTTCCTGGAAAAATGAACTGACAGCAGAAGCGTCAACACAGACATTGCGCTCGGCGGTCGTTGCAGGTTAAGTGCGCTGCCTCTGCTTCTGCCACGGCCTCTTCTCGTCTATCACTCTTTCAATGTGTATGTGCGCTTCTGTTCGTGTGTGGGTGTGTGCTACTTTCGCTTTATGCGGCATCAAGTGCGCCCACACACGAATATAGTATACGTGTGAGTGTGTGTGAATATGTAATATTTATTGCATGCGCCTGGCACTGAAGGCAGAAACATACATAAACATATACATATATGTATATGTACGTACAAGCACGGGACCCAGACCCAGACCAAGTCCCAGGCACAAGCACAAGCC
This sequence comes from Drosophila miranda, assembly GCF_003369915.1. Classification (NCBI taxonomy): domain Eukaryota; kingdom Metazoa; phylum Arthropoda; class Insecta; order Diptera; family Drosophilidae; genus Drosophila; species Drosophila miranda. The sequence continues at coordinate 365,742 of NC_046674.1, read as the reverse complement.
CCGCCAGTCACCAGGCACCAGTTACCAGGCCGAGGCACTTCAATGCCTGTTTATTTGCGTCTATTCTACGCTAAACTGTGCTATTAAAGCGCGTTTGTTGTTAGTTCAACTCTGGCCAGGGCAGGCTAGGCCAGGCCAGGCCATTGGGTGTATTCGTACAACCACGGGTCCTAGCTCCAGCTCGACCCAAGTCTCAGACCTGATACGATGTGTGTTCAGTGTGTTTCAGTGTACACGTATGCGTAAGTGGTATGCGGTGGTATATGGTATGTGTATGCGTATGCGTATGCGTATGGCTTGTAGGCAAAATCACAATTTAATAAAAGTTGCGCCTGCAAATAAACACACACTCCTCACAAAATGAGCTGCGACCCAAGTTTTGTCTCTTTGATCGCGCGTGCGCGTCCTCGAACATCAAGCCTCGAATAACGAATAACGAACCACAAAACATCGAGCTCCGGTATTTTGTCTCTTTAGCGGGAATGCTTGGTTTGTTCTTGCTTGTTTATTTGTATCGAAAATACATGTATCTTTGTGGCACTTTGTGTATGGGTGGGTATTTATGTATTTTGTACAATTTGCACCACGTCAATTGTTATGGCTCTGATTTATTGATTTGATTTTAATTTTGTGGTATGCTATAATTTTTTGGTAATCAAGTCTGGGCGTGCCATATTCCTGCTACTCAACTCTCTCCCCTTTTTGGAAGGGGAGTGGCCACCTACCCTCTCTCTCTCTCTCTCTCTCTCTCTCTCTCTCTCTTCATGAGTGCGTTTTTGTTTTTCGCTCTTGGTTCGCTTGAGCTTTAACCCAAGTCGGTTGCGGGGCTATTGTATATACGAAGCGTTGGCATCAAAGCGAAAGCCGACGGCACAAATGGCAGCCTATTTATAAATGTGTATGAAAATACTTGCAGAGTGAAAAGTGCCTTACCCCGTCACCCCAGACACACCCTCGCCCCTGTTCCACCGTGTTGCTGGGGCACGGCCTGACAACAGTTGATATGCGGTTTTACTTATCGGGCCTTTGGCCCGATGTTGATAATGAAAAACTTTTGATTGCTATTTCATTTGAGTTTTAGATTAGATGTGAGAGTTCTATTCTCAGTCTGTGAGTGTGTGTTGGTGTGTGTGTGTGTGTGCCAGTAAAATGCTGCGTATGCGCAATGTTTGCTGCTGTTCATTTTGGGTTACGCTCTTGTAACACTTTACGAGTCCTTCCAACCCCTCCCCACGTTCCCCCCACTAGCCATTAAAGTTTAATTTATGCACTGCCGCTACTTTTGCTGGCAGGTGCTGTCAATAAGTTTTTGACAGCTTGCAATAAAAATTACTTGAAGGACGCGCCAAAAACTTTTCGATTGCGTCGCCGCTCCCTTTCTCCCTTTGCCGTAGCCGTTGTCGTTGCCGTCGGTCCCCGGGCGGAACGTGGCGTATACGTAATATGCAAATGTGGCATGCCACTGCCTTGCCTTTTCTTGGCTAAGTGAAACTAATATTATGCCCAACGTATTGTCAAATAATTTATGCAGACGCACACTCATGAGAGACAGAGAGAGAGAGAGAGAGAGTTTGCTGTGTGTGCGTGTGTGTGCTTGTCGTTAAGTGCACTACAAAATATGAATAGGTCGTACTTGAGGCGTCAAATATTTGCCTATTGATCGAGGCAAACCACAAAATTACAGCGAAGAGAAAAGAAGAGTTTTCCCCTGCTCCACACTGCAGCTGAATCTGCAGAAGTACTTTACTTGGGGCACACTACTATCACTAAGTATACATTTGAGAAACATGCAATTAGCTGCGCGCACGTAAGTGGGTACAAGTTTATTTTGCTGCTGCTTCTCACTTCTCGCCCAAGAGCAACAACTGGCAGAAGAACAAGAGCAAGAAGCAGAAGAATAACCGTAACTGTAACTGTAACAAAAACCTAAAATGCAAAGTCATGCGCACGACAGCCAAGCCAAAAACGTGTCGCCTCAAGTGCCACGCCATCTTATCGCTGCCCACAGTTTGTTGCCTTATCTTGAGGCACTGCACGTTTACGGTTCTTCAAATGTGTGTGGGTATGTGGGTGTGGCTGGTCAGTGTGTGTGTGTGTGTGTGCTGCGAGAGTAAAACTGTAAGAAATATTGTCGTTATTGTTTGTTGTCGTTCCCACTGCCGCTGTGTTGTCGTTTTTAGTGGCACTTTGAGTGCCAGCCATTACGTATACGCTGCGTTGGACACGCGCCATTGCATAAATTCAAGTGAAACGTTAAAACAAAGCGGAAATGCGAGAGAGAACTACTAGCAAATATTATCTTTCTTTTAGCGTTTTCTTTATCCTCATCTCCGCTGGCTGACTGGCTGACTGGCCTCCTGCCTGCCTCCTGCCTGCCTCCTGCCTGCCTCGTACTGTCTCCCATCTCCGTTTGCCACTTCCCACTTCCCCATGTCCATGTCAAGGCAAGATTCTTGGCAAACGCCAACGCAGAGATAAGCAAAAGTTGGTTTAGGCCTTTCCACTGCGCAGTAAAATACTCTGCAGATGCGAGTGTCCTGTCTTCTGGATTCGCCCGGACCTGCCTCCTGTACTTCCTGCTGCTGCTGCTCGGGGGCGAGTGTGAGTAAGCGTTTTTTAATAAAGTGATAACTTGCTGCCTGACAGCCGCCTGACAGTCGCTAAGAACAAACACATCCGCCTTATAAGGCAGTAGCAAGAGTCCAGCCGCAGTCCAACAATCCAGCAGCCCAGAAGCCCAGTAGACCCAGTACACAGGAAAGCCTGTGCTTGGACAGGGAAACACATTAACTATTATGTGCTAGTTGTTGGCAAGGTTGGACCACGCCCAGTGGCAACACAAACAGAAGCTGTCACATTTTAAATCTTAAAGCCATTTTACAGGCAAACCTGACGCTTCAGTTAAAGCCTTTGGCCATTCAATTGCTTTGAGAATTTGCAATCTGCTCTGTCTTGAGGATCGTTTTGGCCTTTTGATTAAATTAAACTCAATCCGATTCCAAATAGGACAGAATTGAGAGAAGGAAGAGAATAATTGGCTGAGTGTATGTGGCAAGGTAAATGCATACAAAATTGAATTGCATTGCTGAAGTCCTTGACATTTTGCAAAATGAACAGCAATCGGCAGGCGATGTTGATGCCCAAGGCAAGGGTATCTTTCGCCTCCAGTCAGGCCAATAAAAATAGTTGCTCGGTTCTGGGTAAATGTGAAAAAAATTAGACCTGCCTTGTCCGGGGCATTATTAAATATTTTAAAAGCAGATGGCGGCATGTGAAATGGCGATTGGCAAAACGGCAACGGCTGGGAAAACACAATCTCACACATAGACAACTACGTAAGGATACCAGGCTTCAGGGTACGGCGCGAATGAGAAGAGATGCTCCTCCGACCCGGACGGCTTGTAGATATTTTCAATCATACTCAAAATGTGAAGGAACAACAATTTACGCTCAATGACACTCGACGGCGAGCTGTTGACGCTGCCTGCCTACGAGTGATGCAGCTGCCACACACATACACACAGTCATACACACACAGCAATACACACAGCCATACACACACAAGCGTGTAGAAATAGTAAGGCAGCTGGGGCTGGGGTTAAGGCTAGGACTGGCTGGACCTCGGCTGGGCCGGGAAGGATGACAGGCAGTCTCCTGGTTGGACGCGAGCCCGGGTGGTCTTTGCTTTTGTCGCTGCCACTTTGGCATTATCTGCTATCAATAAATTCCAAGTGAAGTGGGCACTTGTGTGGCAAGTGGAGCACAACGGCGCACACAGCAGGCGGCGGTGGCGGTGGCGGCGTCAGGCAGGCAGGCTCGTGGCCGGGCGTGGCACAGCATCCTCCTGAGCTTTTGCCTTACAGGAAGTGGCAGCGTGTAAAGTGAGCAAACTGTGTCGCTCTGGCCTTTAACCTTTTTGGCGGATAGTGGGATGGGAAGATGGGATGCGGAATGGGAATAGGGATGGGGCCAGAATTGGCGAGACCTGGGACTTTGACTCGGCAAGGCTGTCATTTTGTGTTGCATACTCGTACTTTGTGGCTGCGCCTGTGCAATGTTGCATGAAAAAGTAGCGTAAACTTTTGCTCGAGCTGCTATGCTTTTGCCGTTTCCTTTTGCCCTTTTTCCCTTTTGCCATTGCCTCTGCCTAGTGCCTTTTGGCCCAAATAAAATGAAAAACTGTTTGGGCCTCAGAATCGGTCTCGACTTTTGCCGACTTTTGCCACGACATTTTCGATTTTGGACTTCCTGTTACGCTATACTCTCCGATCCGGCTCCGGCTACAGCTCCGGCTTTTGCTCAGCAACAGCCACTGGCACAAGGCACCAGGCCCCAGGCATCATGCCACGTCGCGTGTATCTCCGTGTCCTCGTCTACGTCCTCGTCCGCGTCCCGGCACGCGATCGTGTAATCCCATAAACGTGCATTTGTACTTGAGAACGATGTCGCTGTCGTTGTTGTTGCTGTGGTCGCAGTGGAAGTCAGAGTCGGATTTGGACTCGGTTTCAGAGTCGCAGTCATCCTAGCCCCCTTTGGATTTGCCTAATTTGCCAGGTTGCCATGTTATGCAAATGCTTGTGGCTCTGTGTGGTTCTGTGTGGCGCCTAAATATTTACTAATGAGTGCTATCCCCAAAAAGGAACAAAAAGTAACCGACCAGAGACCCACAGCTAGCAGCAACCAGAGCCCTGGCTCTGCATAATTTGTGTGATTAAGTTGACAGAACGCGACGGCTGCGGCAGTGGCAGTGGCAACAGCAACAGCAACTGTGACGTTGACAACTAATGCCACAAATGCGGCAATTTCTTTGCGTTGTCCGAATGTGTTGTCCGCGGTTGTGGTCTGCCATTGCCCTAGGATGACAGAAGGGTGTGTCTTTCTCTCACTCTTTCTCGCTCTGTTTGTATGTGTTTGTATGCACGTGTGTGGGATTGACAAGTGCCAATCAGTTGGGCAGTCCCTGGCTCTGAACCTAGACGAATCCTTGAACAATTGTTTCCAAAAACAAACATAGCCACTGGCCACACTCAGAGTCGGGTGTCCGCTATTTGTCTGTCTGCTGTCGAGTGTCCTAGTGTCCGATGACGGGTGAGTAATTACAAGACCATCGAGTGGCAGTGGTCATTTTTCAGTCCCTGCTGCCATTTTAATGACTGCCACATGCAAATGTGACAATGACGATGTAGATATGGCGCTGGATCCAGCACCGACCCCAGCACCAGCTCCAACTTGGCCTAATAAATGGGCTGCACTTATTCAAATTGTCAGAGAGCTACAGTTCAACATTTATTTAGGACCAGGTCAAAACAGGCTGTCATACTGGCTAATTAGCGCTCGACAAAGTTTTGAGCGCATTTTGCAGTAAAATGATTTGAATAATCATAAATTACCATGAATTATGGCTCCTGTGGGGGTCGCAAACACCTCAAATACACACACAAACACACATTGCGCACACACAGCGCACAGGCACGCACCTGTCGGCCTGACGCTCGTCCAAGGTTGTGGGGCGGACCGGTACCGGGACCGGGGCCGTGGCCAATGCAGCAAAGTGCCAGCCCCAAAGCAAATTTATTGTTATAATAACTGGCCAACTGTATGTAGTTTTTCATTGTTCAGGGAGAGAGAGTGGGTTTTCGGTAGGAGGAAATGGTATGGCCTGGGAGTAGTGTTGTGTTTCTGGGTGACCGTTCTAGCCATTATTTTGGGCCATTATTTAATGCGAATTATACGCAGTGTACGGCCCTCTATGATGTTATTAACCTAATTGATAGTTGTAAATGTCACTAATTGAGTAAATGTCCCAAACATTCGCCACTCATGAGTGGCATAATCACTGGTCAAAATGAATAAAAATGGAGTGTATACTCACGCCGCCTGCACTGTGGTGATCCGTCTGTGGCCCGTTTCCTGTGCGATCAGCGCCATATTGATGGCCAGCCAGATGGTCAGCAGTGGGGTGCGGGGCAGAGGCGCCATCCTGGCCAATTTGTCCATTCTTGAATCACTCATGGTGCTGTTGCTGTTAATGCGTTGGTGCGGTGTTTTGGTTGGGTTTTTGTTTTATTTTTGGAAGTTGAGAGTTCTGGGTGTTTTTTTGTTTTTATATTAAGAGAAGGATTAGCTGTGCTGGATTTTTGCTTATTTAAAATGGCTGCGCTTGCTTCTCGTAGTTTTGCATTTAAAAATTGAAGTATTTGTTCATTTAGTTGCGTATAAAGTAAGTTGTTGTTGTTGTAGTTGTTGTTGCTGTTTGTTTTTTTTTAAATTTGTTATTTGTTGTTGCTGTAGTTGCAGTTAGTAGTCAAGGTTTTAGTTGCTCTTTTAGTTTACTTGCTAGCTGGTTCCACCTTTCCTTTTTTGGTTTTGTTTTTTTGTTTGGTTGTCGCTGGTTCCTTGCTGGCTGCTTGCCCCTTCGTTTTGGCTTGCCGCTCCTTGAAGTCTCTCAGTCAGTGAGTTAGTTGGTTGTTTAGGCAGCGAGGCATTCAGTCAGTACTTCAGTGCATGTGTATGGGTTAGAGTGGTGTGTGTGTGTGTGCGTGTGTGTCTTTCTATCTCAATCTTCGGTTCTGGCGCTATTTTCGAGGGTCGGAAATCGAGTCACAGCACAGTCCGGACAATCAGCAGCGGATCACTATGGTCGTCGCTTCTTCTTCTTCTGAGCCACATTAATTGTTGTTGTTGTTGTGGCTGTTATTGTGGCTGTTGTTGTTTTTGCTTCTCCTGCCTTTCCTTTGCTGCCTCTTGGTTCTCTGTGTCTCTTTCTTTTCTGCTCGTAATCAGGTTACTTCCTGCTTTTCCTGCAGCCACCGCTTTGAGATTCTTTTCGGTTTTCCTTTTGCCTCCTGCTTTATTTACTTTTAATTACTTCTATCCTGACGAGATTCCATCAGCCCATTCTCGTATATGTGTGTGTGAGTGCGCGCTTGGGAGTCGAAGAGTGAGTGCGACTGTGTGTGGGTGAGAGCTTTGCAAATTCCTTGAAATTGAGCCTTTCGGTGCCTTTCCTGCCTGATGTCCTGTGGGGAATCTGTCTGGGGGTTGGGGCTTGGGCTCGGGCTTGGGCTCGGGTGAGTGTCGGTGTGTGTGTTAGTCGAGCTCCAGCAGCATGTACATTATGATATCCCTCAACGTATCGCTCTGTTTCGCTCCTGTGGTTCCTCCAGCACCCCACTGCGGCAGCCCACTCTATGCGCTCATTAATAATTACAAAATATCCACACTGTTCATGTTTCCGTTCCCCTCCTCTTTTTCGTTCTTCTCTCTCTGTTTTTCAGATTCTATTTGCGGTTAGCTGCTACCACTAATTTGGTAATAGTATCAGCTTCAGTTTCCGTCAGCATCAGTTTGTTCTGATTCCGGTGGCCAGTTCCGTTGTGGTTTCAGCTGCAGTTTCAGTGCCGGTTTTTTTGTTTCTAAGTTCGTCATCCAAGCGGACGCTCCACCTCATCGCTTGCTCAAGTACGGTGCTCCTGGTATTCCTGGTGTTCCGGGTGTTCCTACTATTTGAGATGATGTTGCGGTTCCTGTGGCGGTTCTTGTTCTTTGCGGAGTGCCTGCAACCTGCTCGTCTCGATGCTTGCCGTTGGTGTTGTAGTTGCAGGCGACTTGGCTCATTTTATTTGTGTCGATTGGTGTAGTTGCCTTTCGCTTTAACTTTTGGCATTGTTTGTTTTTGTTAAGTTGCTAACTCGGTTGCGTCTATCGTCTGGGGGCTAGGGGACATAATTTCTAGATATATTTTATAGTCTTATCTTTCTTTTGCTTAGCGTCAACACTGCAAAGTTGAGGGAAAAGATATGAAAAATCAGTTTAATTGTTGAAAAGTTGTTTCTAGTTGTGATTTGATCAAAGGAATCGGAATCGGATAGGCATAGTTTTATATTTGAGCAATTTTTTTGGTGTGCTTATAAATATTTTCCGATGTAATAATTATATTATATTTATTTTTTGAAGATATTTTCGAGAAATTAGTGGGTTGGGTTGATTCACTTTTTGATCCTAGAACTTATGAATTTTGTTTGAAACATAATTTTTCCTAAACATAGACTCGAATCATCATTTCTTGTAGTTTTTCACTATGTCTTTGCACTTAACCAATTTTTGAAATCTTTATTGTAATATTTGAAGCGTTTTTCATTGTTTTACATAGAAATCATTGCACAAAAAAAAAAAAAAAATTTGAAAAAATGAAGACTCAAAGTAATTTATACACGCATACATAAACATAAACTCGGATCCACACACACAGACACGCATACACACATCCACAGGGACCCCTGCACATACACACATACTCATCAGAGGCCGAGGCAGAGGCAGACACTTTTGTATAGATTTTGTTGAGTTGCCGTTTCTTGGGAAGTTTTTCAGCTCTGGCCTGCCGTTTTCGTCCGTCACATTTTCTCAGCTGAGCGTTTGAAAACCGTTTGGCAGGCCAGGCAGTTGGCTAGCAGTCTGTTGGCCAGCTAGGAGCCAAAGCCGAGCGTGCCAGGCTTTGCAGACACACAGAGAGAGAGAGAAAGCAAGCAAGCGTCGGGCCAAAAATAGCCCGAGCCACAGGCAGGGCCTGAAAGTATGCTACACGGTCTGCAAAGCACGGTTTCGCCTCTCTTTGGCTCGTCTCTCTCGTGCTTGTGCTCTCTTTCCCTGTTTGTGTGTGTGTGTCTGTGTGTGTGTGTGTGTGTGTGTGTCTGCCTGTATGTGTCGGTTAGCACCTTTTGTGTGCTCTGGTGTTGCCTTCTTGTTATCCTTTTTGGCATTTTGCAGAAATGTCACCGTGCACTCTCCGAACTGGCAACCCCGGCAGTTACACTCTGTTTAGCATAAACGCTTGCTACTTGCCTCCCAACTCGGCCTCTCATTTCCTCCTCTCCTCCTGTTCCTCTTCTATCCTATATCGTCTATACTCTGCCCTCCTCTCCCTGCTTTCACCCATATGCATACGTATATATGATATGCATTTACATATATGTATATGTATATGTGTATGTGTATGTATATGTATATGTATATGTATATGTGTATGTGTATTTATATGCATATGTATATGCATATGTATATGTATATGTATATGTATATGTATATGTATATGTATATGTATATGTATTTGTATATGTATATGTATATCTATCAACTAGCTGTGTCTGTGTCTGCGTGTGTGTGCGTTAGTTTGCTTTTGCATTGGTTTTTGTTTTTATAAATTTTTTTCGCATGTGATTTGTATGCCAGTTTTTGCTAGGCTTTTCTTTGGGTTTTCCCCACATTCAAGGGGCTTTTTATTCTTTAGCAAATTTCTCGCGCCTCACATTGTGAGGCATATTCGCACATATCTCGTTAATTGGTAAGCATGCGTTTTTCCTCTGACTATGTGTGTGTATGGTGTTTGTTTTTTTCTGTCGAGCATTTTCTTGTGCCTTTGCTGTGATTGCTTTTTGCGGCAAACCACAAAAAAAGCAAGGCTTTTTCAAGGCAACGACGTAGCTGAGGGCTGAGGCATTGTTTCAACTTGACAAAGAAAAGCCAGCTGAGGCTCGGGTCGGGTTTTGTATGTAAATTCCACATACGTTATGCATATGTGAAGGCTGCTTTCACCGGCTCTCTCTTTCGCCCTCTCTCTGTGTGTGTGTGTGTGTGTGTGTGTGTGTTTGTGCATATTTTATATTCAATGATAAGAGTTTGACATTAATTAAAATGGTAAGAGTTGCGTGTGTGCGCTCACATTCGACATTTTACATTACATTTCACTTGCAGCTTGGGGGAAATTTATGTCAGACCCACTGCTCAGGCCTTCCACTCACACAGAGTCCTGTTTGGTCTTTGGCTTACTGTTTTTTAAACGGCTTTTGTTTGGCTTTCACAAGTTTTTCAAATTGTAAACGACGACAGCTATTAATGAGCATTCCGCTTGCCTGCTGCTTGCCTGCCCGACCTTACAGCTCTTCGATTATGGTACACACTTGATGGTACCGTGGGGTACCCATCCCACCAGATAACAGGACCCTTAGATATGCAGTCTTTAACTTCAACTTGCATATTTAATGCGTTCGCAACTTTTTAATTACTTAATCAGATTTTAGAGGCAGCATTTTCATTTCCATGGGCAGTGTTGACTCTTTCCCGAACCCCCACTGTTTCTCGTAGGAGCATGGCAGTTTGCAAGTCCTGAATATCAGTAGAGGACAGGACGCTCTCTCTCTCGCAGTTCGTTAACCAAAAAGTAACTCAATAAATGTGAAATTCTAGCTTTCATCAGAAGTTGAAATCATGGATGCTTGAGTGCTCCTAAAACGATGCTTTTGCTACTCATAAAACTCAACGAAATTGAGTAGAATGAATGTGTTTGTTTTGGGGGAGAGAAGAGAAAGGGAGAGAGTGAGAGAGAGGCAGAAAGGCGAGCCGGATTTCATAGTCAACTGTCATTCAAATGTTCATGTGGCCAATGGGCTGTGGGCTGGCGGCTGGAATCGGCTAAGACTTTAAGCCATTAACCTCGTGGCCGCCCGTCATCATCATCATGGGCAGGGCACCAGCAGCCAGCAGATAGCAGCCGTTAGCTCTCTCGTGGTCCCTCTCTGCACTCCCATACTGCCTCTCATAGCATAGCATCTCTCTCCCGCTGTCACCCTGTTGATGTGTGGCTGGGCACGTTTTTGGCAATTAAAAGCATATGCGGGCTAGGCCACCGCCATCGCCACAGCCTTCTCCTGCTCCTGCTCCTCGGGGCTAATCAACGAGGCCGCCCCAACAATTTGCTTGAAAATTAAACAAAGCAAACGGCGTGCAAAGAGCCGGCAGGCAGGGGGCAGGAGCCAGGCAACTGGGGAGCAGCTGCCAGCCAAGACGATGGAAGCGCACGAAGACGAGTGTCTAGCGCAAGCAAATAAATAAATATGTATGTATATGTGTACACAGGCGCACATATAGATATAAATGTAGAAAATTCGCTCACACAAACATACATAGATACCACACGTTGCAGCAGCAGCAGCAGCAGGAACAGACTCCTTTTTGGCGTTGGCTTTTGTATTTATTTACTGCTATTTTTTCTTTTGCATTTGCTTTTATGTCTGTATGGGTTTGGGTCTGGGTGTGTGTGTACCAAGCAAACTCGGCCAAATTTGAGTGTGCCAGGCGGGATTTTGGTATGTATATGTATGTGTGTAAGGGGTTCTTCTGTGGCCCATGTCCTGTACGTCCCATGTACGTGCGTGCTGGTGGAATTACTTTCTGGATTCTATTTTGCAGCAACAGACAGCCAGACAGCCTGCTTTTCCTCTTCCTTCCTCTCTCTCTTTCTCTTACCCTCTCTCTCCCTCTCCCTCTCCCTCTCCCTCTCCCTCTCTCTCTCTCTCTCTCTCTCTCTCTCTCTCTCTCTCTCTCTCCCTCTTGTGGCACTACTTTACTTAATTATAATTTTCATAATATATCCGCTGCACAACATTTAAATATATCCAGTCCGTTGCTTTCTCTCCTTCTGCTTTGATTTTTCGCGTACTCTCACACTCACACCAAAAAACACACACACACACAGAGGCCGAGAGCAGCGGGGCGTACAGCTTTCCTCTCCTCTCTCTACACCCCACAAAATAGTATGCACAATCCTGGAGCAGTTACGCCTTTTTTTCCATTCGCGAAACTTTTTGGCAAAAACAAACAAAAAAAAACACATATATTCCCAAAATCGCATTTGGCGGGGCTGAGTACAGATTGCGATTTTTTGTGCTGGCACTTAATTGTGGAATTTTTATCGGATTTGATTTTAATTTTGCAATACCAAAAAAAGGTGGAAAATGTATCTATGCCTCGCTGTGAACCAATTTTATCCGCTCGGCGTTAACGACGACAGCGTCTCGACTCGACTCAACTCAACTCGACCCGCTCATGGACTCAGCTCGGGCGTGTTTGATTTTTTAGTGGAGACCCGAGAACCAGAGACCGACTAGCACAGTGCCACTTACATCACGAAGCCGCGAAAATTCTGGGTGCGACCAGGACACGAGCGCACTCGAGCCCGAGCCAGACACCGGGCCCGAGCCCGAGACGTCCTTACGGCTCTCGGGCGCTCGAGTGTGGCCATCGTTTGTGTAGAGCTTTTCTCTTTATTGATGGCGGGAGGAGAGACGGGCATCACAGTTGCACAGTTGTTGTAGGTCTCAGTTGGTTGCTCCACCGCTACCTACCACAGCTACTCCACTACTTCTGTATTGTTGTTGGTGCAGGCTTTAAGCACACGCAAAGCAACGCAACTGTTTCGCTGCTGTGCCGCTGGGTGTGTGTGCGCTTTGTGCACAACCGGGAATCGTATTGCCTTCCACTGCCAACTTTCTCGCACACAAATCAACATAAATCAGCTAAATCGTCAGGATACAAGCACACCAGCAGCAGCATCAGTAGCAGCACGCATACACATCATGCCATGCTCAGTGGCATGGCAGGGATGGGTGGCAGAAGCACTGTATTAGCAGCAACATACGAGGGCCGTTGCAGCTGTTGCTGCAGCTGCAATTTCAGTTGCTTCTTGTTGTTGATAGCAGAGCAGAGTGTATGACTGGTTGGTTGGTGGGGTGGTTGGTGGTTGGTGAGGCTTTGCATAGAGTGCATAGAGGGGTCTGCGTTGCATGTATGCGTAGTGCAGTTGATGCTGTGCTGTGCAAAGCAAATCTGTTTACCCCTGACTGAGCATATTATGGCCGAGTAAACCTCATTTTATTCAGTTGATATTGAACTTTATGTTTGGCACATATAAGCCACACACAGCACACATAAAGATATTTGCATTATTGCACACAGAAAATACTAGGAGGTTTTTTGTTGATTAACTTCATTAGCCCCACAGCGCACATCGGCAAAGATTTGAACTGACGCGCATCCCATCGGCCATCGCAATGTATCTGTCATAAGCAGTAATGGCTTTAAAATATATATATCGCCAGCCATTAAATAACTTTTCCGCATACAGGACACAGGGTACGGCACACACAGCCACAGACTGAGGCAGAGAGACAGACAGAAAGAGAGTTAGCACAAAAAACTGGATGCGAAATGAACATCCAGGCGGCCATTTTGTGGCCACAGGACCAACGATGTGGGAATCTGAAGCTCCGACCGGAGAGAGAGATAGAGTCCATTTCCCATCCTTTTGGTTGGCGATGTCAACCAAGTCTTTGACTTTCCGATGCGCACTGCTGATTCTTTTTAATAAGCATACATTTTGGCACGTACAGCAATATGGATAAGCCGCAGACACACACACACACACATCGTCAGTCATAACCAGGCTAACGCCTAACGCTCCCCCCCCCCCCCCCCCCCCCCCCCCACAGCGACCCTTTGCCGACCTCCGTCTAACCTCTCCCATCGCTCGTACAAGGGCGCAAATTGATTGAGTCTGCCGTTGTCATTTGTCGCTGTGGCGTGGTCCCCCGAAAATTTATGAAAACGAGATGCCACGCAGCGCTTTTCCGCTCTTCCGCTTTTCCGCCTTTCCGCTTTTGGCACGTGTGTGTATGTGGAAATCTGCTCTTGCTTGCTGTTGTATGCTCCTTTGTCTGTGTGTGTGTGTGCGTGTGAGGCAGGCTGCGTCAAATTAATGAAACACATGCAGAGTCGCATAATTTGTCATTTCGACAAATTTTTGAATTATTTAAACTGAAATCATAACGTCTTGCAGGCAAACAAAATGTTCGCTGCGATTTATTCCTCGACTTTCGACGGGGAATGTACATAAATGCTGACTGCTGAATGCTGAATGGTGAATGGTTCACGAATGGTAATGTGAGTGTCAATGTGAGTGCGACTGTGAATGTGACAGGAATGGATGGTGTTTTAAAGACGCCGCATGAAAATGTCAAAGCCAAAAAAAAAAAGAATGGCACCCAAGGCACAGCACACACACAATTTCCATTTCGGATTTTGGCGGCAGCTCATCTCTCTGTGCCTCTGTGTGTGTTCGTGTGTTATTCCATTCTTCGTCTGGGAGCTGTATGCATTATGCACACCCTGCAAAGGAGGTATTCGTACCTCGGCTATGTTAGTACTGAATCCAATAGCAAGGGATATCCCGCTGGCTGGGCTCCCGTTAACATTGTTGCTTGTTTCCATTTGGTTTTGTGCGCCCCGGAAAATGTTGGCTTTTGGACGAGAGCAAAAACGCCAGAATGGCAGAGCCGAGCAGAGCAGAGCAGAGCAGAGCAGAGCAGGGCTTCGTTGCTTGGCTTAATAGAAACGTAACTGCGTACAATTGCTGGCTGCCATCTAATGGCACACACACACCCATGCATGTTGCTGACAAAATGACAAAAAAAGGAAAGAAAGAAGAAAATGCTGCCTTATCTCATTTGAATGCGCCTCGAATACTCGAAGAGCGCGTTAGTTGCTGTGCGTTTCCCCCCCTTTTTTGCGATTTGTTTTTTCTTCTTCTTTTGCCGCTGCCTCTGCTGGCATTTGTTTTCATTCGCAGCTATATTTTGCGCTGTTTTGCATATTTAAGTCATAATCTGTTGTATCGACGCTGCAGAGTCTGGAACGGGGAGCTAAATTATAGCTCTGATGGTCTGGTGGCCTTTGCCGTTTCCTCCCGAAAATTGTTTCTTTCTGGCTGTGATGTTGTTTATGCCGATGGAGGGCCCCCCAATATGGCATACTAATTGAGCAGATCAAGATGTACGAGGACGGGAAAGGGTACAAGTTTGCCACGCTAACAGATATTAAATATTTCCCCAACCCCTTGACAATTTTATTCCTAATTGGGTTTCTTTCCATATATAGTATATATGTAAATATCTCTTTTGAGAAGAGTGGAGTATAGCGTTCCTTTTGTTGAATCTTCATCATTAAGAGAGTGAGCGAGTGCGTGAGTGTAAGAAAATTCATTCCATTTCTTTTCTGCTTTTCTTTTTTTAATACATTTTATTTGACTTTCTCCGGTTTTTTTTTTGTCGGAAGGGCAGTGTGCGCGCACTCTCTTGTCGTGCCGTCCCGTGCCATTCTGTTTCGCTTGGCTCTGCCCTGTTTTTTTTTTGGGTCACTTATGCAAACAAAGTTATTAATTACACTTGCTGCTAGTTGGGGCGGCAGCTGCTGTTGCTGGACCAGCCCAGGACCTGGCCCAAGGACAAATTAAGTGGTCACCAGTGCAGAGTGGCATGAAAAGTGGAAAAAAACGTTGAGAATACTGGCCAAAAATGGCAGCGACCGTAGCCATTGCCCATCGACAAATAAAACGTAATGCCCAGTCACAAAATTTGACCTAAAAAGATAAATACTTTTGTAAAAGTTTCGGCTTTGGTTATTCTTGGTTGCTTTTGTTGCCGATTGGCGTGCCACGCGTTGCGTATACGTATACGTACACGCCGCCTAGCTTAATTTCTGTTGTGTTGTGTTGTAATGTGGCTTGCTGCTCTTCTTTTTTGTTTGTTGTTTATTGTTGCCACCAATTTATGTACCTAAATTGCCTTGGAGCAGAACATTTTACATGGCCATAAATCGCAGACAAAAGCGAAACGAGCAGAGCCACAAAATGCGCTAAAAATATAAATGTAAATAAATAATTTGGACTGCGTCATGTCGGAAATTTTAAGCACATAATTAACCGCTTATTTAACCCTTTTCTGGCCTCACTGCTGGCTGCTCCTCCTGCTCCTGGTGTGCCAGATTACTCTGCATGGAAAAGCTGCTGGCAGCTGCTGGGGCAAAGACTGTTTCTGTTACTGTTACTGGGACTAAGAGAGTAAGGGGGTAAGGGAGGCAGGCGGAGAGAAGGCCACATGAGAAGCGCTGGAAATTCATTAAAGTTGTCTATGCTCGGGGCGTTCGCAGAACGACAATCGGGGCCAGCCCCGCAACAATGCCCTGACTGGGCCAGTAGGGGCAATGACGACAACGACAATGTTCGAAACAAAAGCGAAACAAAAACACCAACAGCAATGGTAACATCCCTGCGGAAGGGGTAGGGATTGCGGTGGTGGGAAGGGGGGGGGGGGGGGGAGGGCTCTGGTCATATTTCCATTTGTAAAATAACAGGAGCGAGGTCTAGAGCTGCGACAGGACACAGTTAGTCCCCGCAAACAGTGGAGCACTGATCGGAATACAAAATGCCAGGAAACAATTTATTTCACCCAAAAAGCAAGCGACATTTTTTGGGGTAATACATATTTTCGCATTTGTTTCCAGAATGTCGTTTGCGTTTGAGTTTTTTCAGAAACAAACGAAATATAATTGATAAATGTACATGGGATGTGCTTTGTTCCACTGTGCAGCATAAACAATAAATGCGTCCATCTCTCTCTATCTATCTTTATGCATGTGAGTACCAACTCTCTGCATGGGAAGCATAGAAAGGCGTTGAGTGGGATGGTTTTTGCCTCCTATTTTCCATTTACCCCACCCCTTTTTTCACCTAGATATCCAACATATGCTGCATATCGCTGCTGTGCCATTTTTTAATGTGGCATACACCTAACTCCGACTGAGGCAGTGCCTAGTGCCCATTGCCCCTTACCATTCCCTTACCAACTCCCAGCAACGTCATCAGCATCGTGATCATCATTATTGTCATCAGGAGAGCATGGCCAGTGCCAGTGCCAGCTGCCGCCGCCTCTTGATGGGTGGGTGTGGCAAGGACATGAACGCCTTTGCGCGCACTTAGCAGCTGGACATAGTGAAAAATGCATGTTCCCAAAGCGAGCGAAAAAAAACAACAAAAACAACAACATCGAGTGGGAACGTTCTGAGCTGCTGCGGTGACCGCAACTCTACATTTATACCCGATACTTAGTCAGTATGGCTCTCCTCCGGCAGACGCCGCTAATATTAAACGACACGTCTGAGCGTGTCGTCGGGCGTTGCGTAGCCACTGCAAATTGATTTGTTCCTTTTGGCTATAAAAATATCCGATCTGATCCAGATTTTCTCGAATCTTGAATATTGTGGATGTCACAGATTTTCGTCTTTTTTTGGGGCGGAAGATGGTGGGGCAAAACTTTGAAACACAGTTGTCAAGGTCCAATATCACAGGAGTGTGGATACCAAATTTGGTTGCTCTAGCCTTTATAGTCTCTGAGATCTTGGAACTCACATTTTGCAATAGGCAAAGCCGACCATGAAACCTGTGTGTTAGAGAGAGACAGAGGGAGAGACGATGAAATTGTTTTCTTGATTCTGGCTATAATAATTATACGATCTGGTTCAGATTTTTTATTTTAGAAGATATAGTCATCCTCTCCGGTTCTGCGTTTTCTGCTTTCTCGTATCTTTGAAATTGTGGATGCCACAGATTTTCACCCTTTGTGCGAAGTTTTGGAATATAATTGTAACAGTGACATTTCACAGAAGTTCGGATATAAAATGTCCTTGCTCTAGCTCTTATAGTCTTTGAGCACTAGGCGCTCATAGGGACGGACAGACGGACAGAGAGACATGGCTTAATCGACTCGGCTATTGATGCTGATCAAGAATATATATACTTTATACTTTTTTTACACATCTATATTCACCACAAATCTAATATACCCCTATACTCATTATGAGTATCGGGTATGAAAACTAAGGGAAAATGAATAAAAACTAAATAAAACGAGGGGGAACGTTGTGAGTTGCTGCGGACACCGCAACTCTACAGTTATACCCGATACTTAGTCAGTATGGCTCTCCTCCGGCCGACGCCGCTAATATTAAAAGACACGACAAAGAGTGCGTGCGAGAGAGACAGAAAGTCAGTCTGAGCGTGACGTCGGGCGCTGCGTGTCCAGTGCAAATTGATATACACAGAGAATAGCGAAACACGAAATGTAGGCGACAACACTTTTATACCCGATACTCAAAATGAGTATTGGGGTATATTAGATTTGTGGTGAAAACGGATGTGTGTAACGTCCAGAAGGAATCGTTTCCGACCCCATAAAGTATATATATTCTTGATCAGCATCAATAGCCGAGTCGATTGAGCCCTGTCTGTCTGTCCGTCTGTCTGTCCGTCCCTATCAGCGTCTATCAATTTCAAAGATACGAGAAAACAGAAAACGCGGAATCGTAGAAGATGACTATATCTTCTAGAATGCAAAATCTGAACCAGATCGTATAATGATTATAGCCAGAAGCAAGAAAACAATTTCATTCTTTCTCGCTCTGTCTCTCTCTAACACACAGGTTTCATGGTCGGCTTTGCCAATTGCAAAATATGAGTTCAAGGATCTCAGAACCTATAAGAGCCAGAGCAACCAAATTTGGTATCCACACTCCTGTGATATCGGGCCTTGACCGTTTTGTGTCAAAATTTCGCCACACCCCCTTCCGCCCCTGCAAAGGACGAAAAACTGGGGCATCCACAAATCTCAGAGACTATTATGGCTAGAGAAACCAAATTTGGTATACACACTCCTGTTAGATCTCACTATAAAACCTATATCTAAAAGTTTTGCCCCACCCCTTCCGTTCCCACAAAAAACGAAAGTCTGCGGCATCCACAATATTGAAGATACGAGAAAACTAAAAAGGCACAATTATAGGTAATGACCATATCTACCAGATTGCCGAATCTGGATCAGCTCGGAAATTGTAATAGCCCAAAGAAACCAATTAATTTGCGGTGGCTACGCAGCGCC
Organism: Drosophila miranda; assembly: GCF_003369915.1. Taxonomy (NCBI): domain Eukaryota; kingdom Metazoa; phylum Arthropoda; class Insecta; order Diptera; family Drosophilidae; genus Drosophila; species Drosophila miranda. The sequence continues at coordinate 347,140 of NC_046674.1, read as the reverse complement.
CAACAACATGTTCAGACACGTTTTCTGTCTCTCCCGCACGCACTCTTTGTCGCTCAATGTAGCCATACTGACTATGTATGGGGTATAAATGTAGAGTTGCGGTCGCAGCAGCAACTCACAACGTTCCCCCTCGTTTTTTTTAGCTTTGTCAATGAGGCAAAAGATGGCTGCAGAAAAAGAGCGAAAAAAAGAGCCAAATAGCAACAAAAAGAAAACTTATTTTACTTTGGCACATTTTCTTTTCGCTCTATCGTTGGATGTTGTCTGTGGATGCGGCGGAATCTGCTGCTGCTGACCCGCCCAGCAATATTCAATTCTGTAATGCGAGACATAAGCACCACAGTAGCAGCAGCCAGCAGAAGACAGCAGGAGGAGGAAGCTGAGGCTGAGGATGAAAATCAGCAGTAGAAGGTGGAGGTGGCAGCGACAGTTGCCATACAAAAGAGCAGGAAGTGCAAATGTTTCCTTTACTTTTCGCATGTTTCGTCCTTTTGCCTGCTACTAAATTATTACTGTGACCCACACACACACACATAAACACACAACCAAATAAACAAACAAACAGAGAAGGAGAAACAAGGGACAGAGACAGAGAGTGTACAAACTGGCGCCATCACTGAACTTTCCGCTAGTTTCGCTTTTTGGCATTTTGCATTTTTAAAGTCGTGGCGACAAAAATACCGCCAAAGCCAAAGCCAGATTCCCATTTTCTCTGTTTCTCAGTTGCCCAGTTTCTCTTGGATCCCCAAGTCGCATAATGGGGCGCGGCCTCTCCATTGTAGTTGTTGCTTTTGGCCAGCTGACGAGCCATTAGCGTGAAAATTGGCTCTAGACCTGCCCAAAAACTTTCTTCAATGGCTCGGCAGGGGGGAAGCGGGTGGTTGCTGGGTAGAGCTAGGGTACAGGGTGGTCCAATACATAATTTCGACTGTACTGCATGAATTTTTAAACCAAGAAAGCCTCGAAGCGCCACACAGCGCCCAAGCACAGGTAGCGCAAAAAGTAAAAATACGCGCGATAAGAAGCAGAGCAGAGGAGCAGAGGCAGAAGTGGCAACACTTATTAATGTTTGAGCAGGCCGAGCACCGGAGCACTGGAGCACTGGAGCACCGCGCACCGACCGTGTTTCAGCGGCGGTGGCAACGACAACAACAAGAACAACTGTTTGGGGCTTACGGCGCAAGCGTTTACCCGGGAATTTCCTGAAAAAGCTAAGCGAAACTGGGAGAGATGTCGGATGTAGTGTCTCGTCATGTCTCTCTCTCTTAAAACAGAGAGAGAGAGAGATATGTGTCAAAAGAGAGCGAGAGGATTCTGCTTCTGCTGCACAGCCTCAGCTTTCTGGCTTGGGCTCTCTTTGTTGTGCGTTTTGGCGCTTTTGTGTCTGCCTGATATCGTCACTTTTCCACCGCTACCCCCTACACAGCTTCCCAACCACCACTTCCTCAACCCCTTAACAGCAGCATCTCTTCTCTTTCCTTCTCGCTCTCTCTCTCTCACTCTGCTTCTCTGTGTGTGTGTCGCTCTCTGTTTGCTTTGTAGATTTCCATCTTTTCATGTGTGCGTTTGTTTGTTTGTGTGCATTTTCCTTACACCTTACGACAAAACAATTTCCCACGCACCACGCACTCAACTTAATTTTTGTTGCAACATTATATTTTCGCTGTCAGCAGGCAGGCAGTCAGTCGCGAGGTTGAACCACCCCTGACACCCCTTGCCACTCCCCCACCCTTTTCGAATTGCGTGTGCCTTGCGCTTAATCTGAGGTTAAATACATGTGTTAGTTTTTGCTGGGGTGCTGTTGGGGCGGGAATATAACGGAGGGGGAGGCGGAGGATGAAGGATGGAGGATGCAGGAGGCCTCCTCCGCTGTTGTTTCTTCTGTTGTTTCAGTGGTTGCCATTTTTGTTTTAACTGTTATTGTATGAGTATGTATGCGTGTCTCCCTGTCTGTCTCTGCGTGTCTGTGTGTGTGTGTGTGTGTGCGCCATTTTCATTTTATATGCTGCTTAGCTTTCAGTGCGTGACCTTTTCTTTCATTTTTACATTCACATTCACCATCATCCTTATTGTTGTTGCTGCTGCGTCTCTTTTTGTTTTGCCTCCTTTTTCTGCTTTGTTTTTTTGGGGTTCCAAAAACGCCTGTATGTATGTGTCTGTGTGTGTGAGCATAATATTTTCCTTCTTTTTTTTGCGCCTCATTGCAGGCGAACCACAAAATCTGCTTTTGTATATTCGGCGTCTTTGAAGCGGCAACAGCAGCAGCAGCAGCAGCCGCCAAGATTTTATACAAATTAGCATAATGGATTTTTCTTCTTTCTTTTTTCTTCTTTTTTTTGTCAAAGCGGCGTCGCCTTGGCTTTTGTAAAATCAACACCGGCCGCTCCTTCCACCGCCTTTCCTGCTTTGAGGGGGGAGTGCCTTCTCGCTTTGGGTTCCATGTAATTTGCGGTTTTGCGTCCCTAATCACGATATGCATTCACATTTGCCTAATCATTTGGCTTAATTAATTGGCCAGGTGGAAGCAGCTTTACCGTTAACGTTTTTATTTGAATTATTTTTTTGTGTTGGTGGGGGATGTGGGGAGAATGGTTAAGGCGGCGGATGACGGTACATTTTAATTTATTAAAATCAAAATATTTGAGTTTTGATTTGCGATTGAATCGACCGCAGTTCAATTAGTCTAATGCGGTCTCGGTCTCCTTTTTGGTTCGATGGTTTTTTTGCTTTTCAAGGCCCGCCCCCACCCAAAGAATGCTCATCATCGCTGCTGCGGCTGTGGCTCTTTGGTGAAATTAAAAAAAAATACCTAAAAACTAACAGCGCAAAAAAACCCTATTTGCATTGAAGCCACTATGATAACAGCAAAATAATTCTTTGGCTACCCACTTTAGTGGAAATTTATGCAAAATGGTGGCTTTTTTCATTAGTCGTGCATTCCGCCCCCACCTCCTCTGCCGAGTCTTCCACCTGTCGGCTATAAATTCTCATTAATAAATCAAGTGAAAAATCAAAAGTGTCTCATAATAAAAACTAATATATGGCTGTGTAAACACACGCACACACACAAGGGAGATATCAAGCAAACGCATTGTTGTACAGGTGCGAAAAACATGGGAGAGCGCGCTCGCGGGAGAGTGCTTTCGCTGGCTCTCTCTCCGTCACTCTCTCTCTTTTTTGTGTCGCTCTTTCACTCTCTTAGAGAGGGTCTGCACAGCATCGCTTCGCATCTGTGGGCCGATATAATCAGATTGGAGCTTTCTTAAACTGATAGCTGCAAATGGGAGAGAAGAGACAGATAGAGCAGCTCTCTTTCTCTCTCGGTTCTCGCCAGGTTAGCGGCCCTTGCACGCGATGTTGTGTTTGAGTTATGACGTCATTAAAGCGCACAGCCTCACCTTGTTCAAACATGAAATAGCAGAACAGGCCACACGGCCTCGCGTCCGTCCACCTTCTGGCATCTGTGAGATGTCACCGTCGCTGTTGCTCCTGGATTGCTTGTCGCTGCTTTTGTTTGCTTGTGAAAACCCCATAACTCTATGCCCTCTATGTATTGTGCTTGTCTGTGTGCATTTGTGTGAATGATTTGCGCGTTTTTACTCATATTTCCAGGCATTTTATCACTTTTGTGAGCGAAAACATAAGCATACTTTTTGGGACTACGGGGTATGCGTGCTTGGGACCGTTTGTCATGCATTTTTCATATCCACAGCACATACACACAGACACACACAAAAAATGTCAACGTCGCCACTTGAACAACAATAACAGCTCCACTGCCATTCAAATATCCTCCATCTCTCCCCTCTCTGTCTCTTTGCCACTCTCTAGCTCTCCCGCTCTTTCGTCTCTCGGTCTCTGTGGCTGTGTCATTTTGACATTTGTTTGCATATTTATGTCAGTCACTTGGTCGCTAGGTTGCCCATCTCTTCGCATCCTATTCTTACTTCTACTCCTACTTCTCCTCTGGCCTACGTTTTAGTCCCCGTCCCAGTCGCTTCTCCAGCTGTGGCTTTGGCTTCAGTTCACTTCATTTCACATCTCGCAGTTGCAGTCGCCGCCGCTTTTCCTTTTCAGTGTTTGCCTGCCATTCACTCTCGCTGCCTGTTGGCTGTCTTCACTGGGCTTCTGTTCTGGTTGTTCAGCTCCTGGTCCCTGGTCCTTTGTGTTTGCCTGCCTTCAGTTTGCCCAGCAACAGCAAGGCCATCACACACATCTCACAGCTCACATCTCACACCCTGGATGATAGTTTTATATTGCAGCCTGCACTCCAGTTCAGTCAGGTCTAGGTACAGTCCAGTCAAGTCCAGCCTTCAGTCATTCAGCTTTAGGTGTGGGCGTTGTCTGATCTTTCATCATCGTCAGAGTCAGATGATCAGTCCTTCTATGGCTTGGTGTCCGAGTATTGGACAGTTTTATGGGGGTCGGGCTACACACATGTCTACACATTTACTCGTATGTATGTCCATTACGGGGGCATGTATTATATAGGCCCCGCATGTGCGCTCTTAAAACTTTATTATGTACCTGCCTGCTTGCCGTATCGTATTCTTCCTTCTAACCCCCTCACTGACTGACTTCTGACTTTGTCTCTAATAAAACTGATTTCAGCGATTCGCTCTCTTTGTTTTATTCAACACGAGCGTCACTTCCGGCTTCATTGCGCCACACGGAGCGGGGCAGTTGGCAGTGCTAGTTGTCAAAACTCATTTCCAGACCGAAAATAGTTTTGTGCCATGCAAATCGGATAGAGAGAAAAGCGGAACAGCAGCAGCAGAAGCTATTAATAAACCTGTGTCAAACTTTTATGAACTCAACTCGAGAAAGCAACTTTTTTTGCGATTTCACTTGGGGTTGGTTTGGATAGCCATTCCATGGGCGTTCTTTCGCCTTCCATTAAACATCAAGTAGCCGCACTGTGGGATCCCTTGCGTAAAGCAGAACTAATCCATTTTTGGACTCAATCTAATATCAAAAAGTGTTTTCAAAAGATACCCCGCTCTGCCATAAATATAAAGTAGCCTCAGCCATCCATCCTATTTCGGAATGAAAGAGCCATCAATTGAGATAAATTAAATGATATTTAAGTATGCAAATTTCAAACAAATAAAGTGGTTTGCTCTTCGGCCTTTGATATTTATTCAGAATTTTCCATTTTCCTTCCACAATTTGTGGCTATAAATAACCCTACGACGTTGATGGGTTTATTAACATTATGCCACTGTCTCCCTCTCTCTCTATCTCTCTCTCTCGTCCAGTGCTACTCGGGCTTTTATGAACTATTTTTCCAAAGCTGCTTAAAACTGCAACAAAAGCGGCAACAGCAACAGGAGCCCAAAGCGATAGCAGTTACAAGAGTTACAACAAAGCCGAGAAAAGTTATGTGCCTAAAATAAATAAATAAATAAAATTCATAAGCGCCAACACCAAGTGATGGGATGTAAAGGGGAAGTAGGCCAGAGAGAGGGGATGCCAGAGCGTTGCGTCTGGGGCCGCATGCGTTAACCTTTGGCATTTTTAATTAAACGAACAGGGCATAAAATATCGACACTTAATTTGCAAAAACACAAACAACATCGAAAAAAATGATGGCAGGTAGAAAATTAAGCGGCTAGCTGCAGAAAAAAAACCAATCCACAAACGTAGCCAGAAATTTCGTTGCCAAAAAAGGGGAAAAATCATATTTTTTCGTTTCATTTGGGGATACAAATGGAATGGAGTTCCCACTCTATGTCCTGTGGAAAGTTAAAGTTGCTTTTGTGTTGTTCCTTTTAGTTTTAATTATTGAAGCTCAGCTCTTGAGTGTCGTGTTGGATAGCCTCCCCTGCCCCCATTGGGGAACCCTTCATCAGACTACGCCGTTGTGGCCCGACCAGGCCATAAAACAGCTGGCAGCAGCCGAGGCGATTTAACGAACCGCACCGAGAGCAGCCGAGTGTGTTGTATTGCATTAAGGGTGAGGTGAGATGAGGGTCCTGGCCCAGGACCCACGATGATGATGACGACGACGACGAAAATGACGAGGAGGAGGAGTCCACCAACGGCAACAGCAACGGCAACGGCAAATGAACGAGCCTATTACCAGCAACAAGGACGACAGAAAATGATTACAGAAACAACAAGAACATCAGCAGCAGCAGCAGCAGCAGCAAAAACAGGTAATGTACGGGGATTGAGGAGAGGAGCCAAAGCTGCGTCGAGCTCTTAATTAAGAACTCATGTTAATTGTAATTATTTGGCACATGAAATTTTTATTAATTTATGCCGCTCGCAACAGCAAAACCAACAGCAACAAAGGTGTAAGCCTGTACATAGTTTGCCGCTACTGCCACCGCTTCTGCCTCCGCTTTTGCTGCTGCTGGTTCTGCTGATGTTCCCTGCCGCTGTAGTGTTAATGATGATGCGGCTGCTTCGTATACCGGTCTGAGGTGTGTGTGTAACACTATAATGGCCCTGGCCCAGGACGAGCCAGGACCTGGAGCTGAAATATAAAACGAGCAAATGATGAGGCTGCTGCTGCCTGACAGCCGCAGCCATAGCCACAGCGACATCATGTGGGGCCGGGCCGCCTGGTGTACGCGCTCATAAGTATGCTACACGTTAAGCACACATACACCGCTATACACCCACGCACGGGCATCGTATCTGTTTGTGTGTGTGTGTTTGTATGTGTATGAGTATAGTGCAGATCTCTGCAGATTATGGGCGTTGACAGCGTTGCCAGATGCGAGTGCCCCTGAATGCTCTTACTGTTTACTTCCAGAAATTCAGTAAGGCCACCTTTGACCTTCATCCCAAAAACGGTTCCAATATTAAAAGCATTTTCAAATCACTGGGAGATAGAGTGGAAATATTTCAAAATAATTCATCTTAAGGCACAGCATCTCTAATGTATCCATTTGCATTTAATCACTTTCAATTAAGTAGAGATCCAGATACTGATACGGATACAGGATACCGAGTGAGTAAGAGAGATAGAGGATTGAAACATGTTGAAGGCATTTTTTCGTTTCTCAGCATACTGACACATTGCTGGAATATTAAAAATAGACGAGCACCGACACCCGATAGCAGATAGCAGACTCCCGGACTCCCATGGACACCCGGACACCAAAGCACCCGACAACAACAAAAATGAGAGAGTAATAACTAGGAGTAGCGGTCAGGTTGGCAGGGGGTTCCCCAATGCTAGCCGCTGAGCTCCAAGGAGAAACAAAAACGAGGGGGAGCGTTGTGAGTTGCTGCTGCGACCGCAACTCTACATTTATACCCCATACATAGTCAGTATGGCTACATTGAGCGACAAAGAGTGCGTGCGGGAGAGACAGAAAACGTGTCTGAACGTGTCGTCGGGCGCTGCGTAGCCACTGCAAATTGATTTGTTCCTTTTGGCTATGAAAATGATCCGATCTGATCCAGGTTCGGCAATCTGGTAGATATGGTCATTCTCTATGATTTTACGTTTTTAATTTTCTCGTTTCTTTAAATGTGGATGCCACAGATTTTCGTCCTTTGTTGGGGCGGTGCGAAGTTTTTAAATACACTTGCAACAGCGACACATCACAGGAATCTGGATACAAAATGTCGTTGCACTAGCTCTTATAGTCTCTGAGCAATGGGCGCTGATAGGGACGGACAGACGGACAGACAGACAGGGCTCAATCGACTCGGCTATTGATGCTGATCAAGAATATATATAGTTTATGCGGTCGGAAACGCTTCCTTCTGGACGTTACACACATCCACTTTCACCACAAATCTAATATACCCCTACGCTCATTTTGAGTATCGGGTATAAAAAACAAATGGGGGAAAACGGATGGCAGAAAGGCAGGAAAAGCGGGAAAAGAAGAGAACGAAGCGGAGAACCCTGCTCAACTCAACTCAACTCAACTCAACTGAACTCGACTCTCGACTCAACCCCTAGTGAGTTGTTATATCGTGGGGCTACGTTTGAAGAATTTATAAATATTTTATTAAACTGTGAGCTGCTTTGGCAAGTTTTAGTGAGCGTGCGGGGATTTGCCTATGCTGGGATGATGATAGGACTCTCAATCTCTCCAACCACCATCGTCCCATGCTCGACATCTTCCACATCCCTCTTCCTTTCCTCAACCCAAAACGTTGATAATAAAAGCAAGCTGCAAAAGAGAGAAACCGAGCAATGGAAGAATGGGAGCAAGCTTTGATTGATTGATGGCTGAATGAGATTCTGGTTGGCCCCATTTCATTGCGTAGTCATCATAAACTCACGAGCCACATTTTCTACATGTAATTGTTATTTTTTAGCGCCGGCTTAGCTTTGTTAATTGTGGCAGCCCAGAGAGAGAGCCAGACAGACAGACAGAGAGACAGACAAGCAGAGAGTTAGAAAAAGAATGCCACATGTGTAGCACATGGAGCAAGCGGAAATGGAATTTTGCAGGGACACAAACACGTTTCCGCTGGCTGTCTCTGATCATTTTCACTGATTAAACTAGAGGCAGCCTCTGCAGTGGCACGCTATGGCAGTGGCAGTGGCAGTGGCAGTGGCAGTGGCAGCTCAAATGCCCCCTAACTGGATTAGTATTTCACAAGTAAATTGAGTGACAAAGGTTGACAGTTGCTGCAAACACAGAGATACAGAGAGACCCCAGAGAGTCACAGAGGCGGAGGAGGAGGAGAGGAGTGGAGAGGAGAGTAGAGAAGAGGGCACACAACCAGCCGCCTTTTCCATTTTTCTCGCGTTGTATTTAAATTTCATGCTCTTTGCATTTTTAGAGGATATTACTCAAGCATATACAAATATTTGACGATTATATTGATAGCCCACACACACACACTCAGAATGGATGCTTCGACTGATTGCTCTGAATGAATGCTTCAAGCACTCTCTCGTGGGGAGGGCAAACATTTGAGTGCTGTTGCCGCCATGTGATAATGATGATGTGTAATGCTGATGCCAGATAGTTTATGATATCTTTCCAAGGGCTAAAAATAAAATAAATTTATTTGTATAGCCCGCAACACAAAGAAAAATGCAGTGATAGATAGACAGACAGATAGAGATAGTGCATCAATATCTCCATTAATATGGAAATGAAATGAAATTTGTACACACACAAACACAAACATAAACATGCATACACGAATATACGAAAAATTGCAAAATGCATACGGTTTTTTCTGATTGAGATACAGAGATAGAGATTCGAATACGGTCTGATGCATATGCCAAATCAAGGCTGAATATGCAGTTTCCTGACGATTTTTGCTTCTCCCTCGCTTAAATTTTAGATGACATTTCTAAGCGAATTCTCTCTCACCTCACCCTCTCTCTTTCTTTTTGCATCCATCCAGCCATCCATTCATTATTGGTGCTGTTTTTGTTGGTGCCTGCTACTGCCAATGCCATTGCCACTGTTTGCTGTTGCAGTTTCGAATTTCATTACAATTTTTCTTTTGTTTTGGCCCGCGCCGTGTGCAGAGAGGAAATTGCAAAGCACCCTCCATCGCCCTCCCTCCCTCTTCATCTCTCCATCATCGAAACGAAAAGCAAGCAAATAGTAAATGAAACTGCTAAACGACTGAAGAGCAAAGGGAGGAAGTCCGGGTCCGCGTCCGGGCTCTGCTCAGTGCGGGGGAGGAGAGGAGTTGGAGAGGTGTGAGAGTTGCATTTTGATCGACTGGCTGGCAGCTCTAGCCTGCGCTCCTGCATACTGCGGCTTTGGTTGTGGCAATGGCAATGGCAATGGCACCTTGATAAATGAATCTTTTCAATTAGTGCCAAAAACAAAAGCAAAGACCAACAAAAAAGAAACAAAAAAAACCAAGAAAAAGCTACGTCAAAGACTAGCCTCTAATGATTTTCCAGCATGGCGGCGGCACTGGGCGTGGCCCTGCATCAATAGTTTTGCCCTGAGGCCTTGGTGCTGCCTGCTGGCTGGCAATCATTTTTGTCCCGGCACGTATGCATTTTCAATACGTGTCGCGGATGAGTGTATATAGTACTGTATCTACATGGAGTGAATCTCAACCAGAGTCCTTTTTGATCAAAGGAATTGCTTCTGTGATAAATGGGAGTTGGGAGGCTTCTTCGTTTTCACGATACAGTACAAGTCATCTACATTAACTTTACTGAATGGTTGACATTTTGGCTCTCTAAGTTTAGCGGAAGCTTGGATCAGTGAAGTTATTCCTCTCAGCTTTTTCTCTTTCGACCAAATAAGGTTATTTTTTTAGAACTGAAATATTTTATGCCAAAAGTAACAGTATATTAAAGCTTTAGAACATTTTGCATTGAAAGCTCAAAAGTTATTCACGGCAGCTTCGCATGAAAGCGTCACGTTTTTGTGTAAGCTTTGTGGCAGACAATAAGCTTTCAAAGAAAATGGTTTTCAGAGACTATAAGAGCTTGAGCAAGCACATTTTGTATCCAGACTATTGCGATACTGTTGTGATACTGTGACAGTCCCACATTTACAAACTTTGCCCCGCCTCCTTCTGCCCCCCATCAAAGACGAAAATCTGTGGCATCCACAATTTCAAAGATACGAGAAAACAAAAAACCCAGAATCGTAGAGAATGACTATATCTCCTAGACTGTAGAATCTGAGTTAGAATTATGGCCAGAATGATGAACAAAATTTCATTCTCTCTCGCTCTGTCTCTCCTAACAGACTAGTTTCATGGTCGGCTTTGCCTATCGCTAAAAGTGAGCGCCTAGATCTCAGAGACTATAAGAGCTAGAGCAACCAAATTTGGTATCCACACTGCTGTGATATCGAACCTGCACAAGTGTATTTAAAAAATTCGCCCCCGCAAATGAGGAAAATCTGGGGCATCCACAAATCGCAAAGACTATTAGAGCTAGAGCAACCAAATTTTGTATCCGTACTCCTGTTAGATCTTACTGTGTATTTAAAACCAAAGGACGAAACGCGAGAATGACCTTATCTACCAGATTGTCGCATCTGATTCAGATTGAATCATTATTACAGCCAAAAGTAACAAATCAATTTTCGCTACGCAGTGCCCGACGACACGTTCAGACAGCTCAATGTAGACATACTGACTATGTATGGGGTATAAATGTAGAGTTGCAGTCGCAATCGATTTTTGGCCACTTTCAAGCCAAATCTGTTGAGTGTCAGAAATTTGGCACTCTTAATTTAAATATTTGACTTTAATTCCGCTAGATCGGCCGTTTCGCCCACTGTGCGGCTCCTTACGCCCCACTAAGGACGAAAAAATACGATATAAAGCAGAATCAGATAAAATGATACCAGATTTCTAGATCTGGATCAGATCATCATTAATGTGTAAATGGTGTAAATGTAGAGCCGCGGCCCTTGCCTCTGTTCACAACGTTTCCGCTCTTTTGATATGCGAAACTGAAAAATGCTCAAATGATATTTGCACTGAAAGCTCACCTCATTGAAAGTTGTCCGTTGTAACTTCAGATAAAAGCGTTAGGTTTTTGTATAAGCTTTTAAAGAAATTGGCTTCCACATTTCCTTAAAGTTAAATTTCTCTCTATTATATACAAAAGTTTTGGGTCGTCGTCGTCTTATATTTTACTTTTATCGGCACAAGCAAGTAAAGCAAGTGTGCCGGAGTTTGGCGCACGAGCGAAGCGAATCATTCCTCGGTATGCTTAATAGTTCACTGCGCTGAACTTTTTATTGGATTCTATGTAAACGATTCACTGGATCTATAATTTTCACGTTGAAGTAAAAGATTCACAGGCTCCATGACAGAAGAGGATACAAAAAACTTAAGAAACGCTCTAACTTATGGCACAATAGCCTTAAATTCGAATCAAGAAAAGGGCTTTTCCATGTCTGTCATAGATAAAAATAGAGCTTAAGCTATTTGGGAAACGGCTTAACCTTTGTATTCCATAAAGATCTCTTCCTTTCCATGAACTAAAGTACATTTACAGCTCCAATATCGACCATTTCGATGTCCATCGTTCTCTATATTGAAACTGCATTACTTTTGGCCTTGTTTAAGTCGTCAGCTTGACCTAACCCTTGGCCCTTGTCTGGGTTCAAGTGCCTGCAGTTTGCTTTTATAAAATTAAAAACTTTTCCATCTGAAATCTTCGGCCACGCAGCCCAGCAAAAGCAAGAGAGGGCGAAACGTGTTTTATCTGCAACAATTGCTTGTTGATTTGGGCCCCCATCCCCCCTCTTCCTCCTCAGCCTGTTAGAACTAAAACTTTTGGCATAGATTGTGCTGACCCCGAGTACGGGCGACCGCCGGACCCCATGGACCCCCTAGACCAAGGGAACACCCAGACAGACTGCCTGGCAAAGACAATTTACGGCCACGACGACAGTTTTCTACAAAATTTCGTGTGACAAAAAAAGAAAGAAAGTAAAGCCAGGCGAGACAAGGTGAAGAAATTGCAGATAGATGGAAAAAGCTGTAGACAAGAAAGTTTTGCGGCCAGCGCTCGGTTTGATAAGAAATAATTTATTTGCGGTCACTTGCGAGGTGTGTCTGTCGGCAGGTGGGTGCAACGGATTTAAAAATGATCAGAATTGAGCACGGAACGGAAGCAGTTTTGGGCGTGCCATAAAAAATTACATTTTATTTTTTATTATTATTGAATACTCGAACACAGAGGCCAACAGTGGGTGGAGGGTCAAATAAATGTGCCCCCAAAGACTGTGTGTGTGTGCCACAAAATGTTGTATAAAATACGAGTGTAAAATGAAGTATAAATGCTTTAAAGGAAGAAAATTTCATGCGATCCGTGTATGATTTTAATTTTTTTCACAGCCCTTGCATTGCCCGGCAGCAAGTTTAAATTACATTTTTCTGATTTATAAAAAGAACTGTGGGAGGAGAGCATTTTGCATGGACGAGGGGCAGGACAAGCACTGTGGCTAGGGGTTAGGGCAGGGGCAGCGACAAGGGCATGGCTGGTCCAAGCACATTCCGCATTTCACATTTCAACTTTTTCATTTATCAGCCTTTTGGCTTTTAAATGTCCCCAACGCTGCTGTCACTGTCTGACTTTTGACTGTCCAGTTTTCGTTTTCAGCTTGGCTTTATTTCTCCTCCTATATGTGTGTACGTTTTTTTCGTTGGATTTAGGGCAGGACTTACACACATACATACACATGGACAGACACATGGACATACATGAAGTGGATACGCCCCCAGCTAGTAGTGCCCGCTGCCTTTACCGCTTCCATGTACTTAGCCGACGAGAGACAGCAACAGGCAAACGGAGTCTCAGACTTGGATTCCATGTGTGCGCGCCCCTGTACTCCTGCCACTCCTGTGCGAGTATGTGTATGTGTGCCATGTCATATGAAAGCCACAAGGTTGTACGCCAGTCGACAGTCACCGTGACATTTCAAATTTACGGACTATGACAAAGTGAGTTAAATGCATTTTGAGAAGTACTCTCAGCCCATCCCATTACATCCCATGCACATAACTTTGGAAAAGAACTGAAAAGAAAATACCCCCAAAACGAAACAAACAATAAACACAAAAAAGAAAGAAAGCGAATCTTATTCAAGGCAAAAGCCAGCATGTGCAGCAATCTGCCCTTTTGATGTCTGCCGGGTTCACTCTAGCCTCTATACACATATACCTACTATTTTTCTATATATATATATATATACATATATACATATATATATATATATATTTAAAGATCATGTACTTACTAAAATTACAACTTACACACACTAGAACTGGCATTAGAAGAGGCAGCAGCACCGTGCGGGGGGACAAGTGTTTATGCACTTCGATTGCATGTCTTTGGGCCCGATGCGGCTCCAATAACCAAGTTTCCATCCTCAGACTTTGCTGCTGCTGCTGTTCCCTGTTCCCTGTTGTTGCTGTTATTTGCAAAAGTTATTCATACGCCACGTTGACAATAGTAGAAAATGCAATTTATGTTGGAAAAACATTGCGTAAGTGCATCTGAGGCGAAATTCAAGTAGCTGCCAGAGCCCCACAGACAACAGCAGCAGAAGCAGGAGTAGGAGCGGCTGGGTTCTGAAGCTGAAGCTGTTAGAGGATAGACCCACCCAGTGTCAGGCAGGCACATGCAAAAGGCTCAGGCGGTGGCAGGCAGTCATGTAAAAGCGTTGCCATATAAAACATCTAGAAATTCCAATAAAATTTTCATGCAATTTTCCTCATACTCATACTTGTACCCGCTTTCACATGCAGAGTGAGCTGTTCTCCACCCATACCCATACCCATACCCACGACCCATCTTATGCTGCTCCTTGCTGCCTGCTGGCTGGCTGGCTGGCTCGCTGTCTGGCTGGCTCTTAGAGGCGCCCTGGCCAACTCATGGCTTATGCCGCCCTCAGTTCTCAGCAGACGAGAGTACTGCTACTACTACTACTACTACTTATACGTGTACGTATACGTGAACGTGTATGTGGGTGTTTGTGGCAAATGCATATCTTAGACACTCAATAAGTAAAATAAACAATGCCAAGAAAGTGCCAAAATCAATTTGCTTTCTAAATTTCAGCCAGTGTGGAAGTGCACTCATGCTGTGGGTAGGTCTCCCAGCCAGAGACAATCATTTGGGCCAAGGCCACAGATAAAACCAAACTGAAATGCTGCTGCTGCTGCTGCCACCTGGCCATAAATAACAAATTAATTGTGTATCACATAACCTTTGATACGAGTACCGAGTAACCCCCCTGCCCCACAAATCGATGCCCAATTTAAGCAGCCACAATTTAAGCTCCCATTTTTGCAGACCAGAATTGACAATTTATGCAGATTGATGTTGTAGCAAATAAACTGTAATATATCTGCCCAATTTTGTTATAGTTATGTTTTTTTTGTGCAATTCTTTTGATGTGGCTGCCACATTAAGATTTGTGTATAAAGTTGATTGAAGCGGGGCGCACCGAGTCGGGCCGAGGCGAGAGCGGCTGGTCAGGCCAATTTAGCAACGCTTAGCCACACAAGATGGGAGGCGGGGGCAAGGCGTCACTGGGGTGGGGTGTCCATCTGAAGGATGGACAAATTTCATTGGACGTGGCGAAAAATTTCATTTAAAATATATTTTGCACACATTACACACAAGTGCGGGCAGCGCGCTGAAAGTGTAATTTATGCGTCTTCACACAGATACTCGAATATATACATAGATACACACACACATACACAGCTACACACACAGATACACAGCAGCTATACTCGGCTACACATTTAGTGAGAATGTGTAATGTTGACCCGACGGCAGGCAAAGGACTGGGACTGGGGTTGGGGTTGGTGCTGGGGCCGAAACTGGGGCTGTCAGGCTGGGGGGCCCTGGCGCGAGCTCTGGATAGCTCTGGATGTCCTGCCAGCCATTGCTCGACGCTTTTCATTTTTCTGTTTTGGGCTAAAATACCAAATTACGACATAAATAATGCATAGATAACGAAATTTATTACATTTCATGTATCAGGCAGGCAGGCTGGCAGGCAGGCTGGGACTTTGGACAGGCCTGAACTAGCCACGTCTGGCCCAGCCCTCACCCGGAAAAAGTTTCACATCAAACAGCCGGGAAATGCCAGAGCTGCTGTAAATGTTTGAGCAGAGCGGGGGACAGAGACAGGGAAAGGGACATTGTCGTCCTGGGCGTCGCCTTCTTAATTTATGGCTCATGTTAGTTTCTCTGATTTGCCAGCAAAAGTTTATCGTATGGCCATTTCGCTATTGTTGCTGCTGCTGTTTGCTGTTGCAGGCAGAAGCCCCTGAAATTTAAAAATGTAATTGTTACAGGCATTAATCGACTTGGAAGCCACAGCGTGCCATATCTAAGCTCCCCCGCCCCCCACACACTCACATTACTCGTACAATGAAAACTCATATATTCAAATTTCAATGGAATTACTCCTCCGAGCAAGAGCCAAAACTGTAGCTGTAGCTGTAGCTGTAGCTATAGTGGCACTCCCTCCCTCACCATCATCATGAGATATGCTTGTTTATGCTATAAAAATTAAGTTAAATGCAAAACTTTTTTGCGGTTCGGCGCTTGGCAGGCCACGTCGCCTCGTCTATAGCTTCAGCTTTCAGCTTCACTTGATGTGGATGCGGATCTAGATGCGGATGCGGATGTCTTGCTCATATCGCTGCCAGTTGCTTATAATTGCATTTGCATATTATTTCCCTTTTATTGCACATGTCGCCCGACTTGACATGCCATCACTTCTGGCACTGGAGCTGGCACTGGAGCTGGAGCCTTAAACCATTTATTTTTTTTTTACTCTTTTTTTCCCCCACCACCGCTTACCCGCTTTCCCAGTGGCTGCTTGGCGCTACTTGGACTGCCATTTTTTCCGTAAAAATATTTTATAAAATGCTGGCACGCTTCCGGCGACAGCAACAACACAGAAAAAGAGTTAAAAGTTAAGCGTTGCTTGGTGCGAAAAAAAATTATACCAAAATAATTTGCATATAAATTATGATTGAAGGAGTTGTGGTCGTAAGGGAAGGGGGGGAGGGGGACTTAAGCCAGGACCAAAGGTGTCAAGCTGAGTGAAGGCAGGAGCGATAAAGGGCTTAACGCTTCCCCAAAAACCTAATCAATTGTGATGGCTGCCCATCACTGAGCGAATATTGCAATAAATACGAGCATCCTCAAAGAGCATTTGAGACGCATCTCAGCTGTAGTGTCAATAGCGCAAGAGTCCCCCCAAAAAGGCACTGCCAGACAGCCAGAAAACGGTTTCAGTTTCAGTTCCAGTTCCAGTTTCCATTCCAATTTCCTGCACACTTGTCAGCATCAGCATCACATTGCATTGCATGGCAATCCTCGTCCGCAGGTAAACAATGCTAATGCATACTTTGGCTTAGGACTTTTCTTTGAAGAGACAGAGAGAGGGAGAAAGAGAGAGAGAGAGAGAGAGAGAGAGAGAGAGAGAGAGAGAGAGAGAGAGAGAGGGAGATAGTGTACGTGGAACGTGGCAGTGGTGGATATGGCAGAGGGCTGCACTTCCGGCACGCATGAGATGGCGGACTTATGTCGCTGCTCGTCAGCGTCAAGAATCTGAAGATTGAAGATTGGACTGGGGGATTGCGATTGGGATTGCGTTTGGTAGGGAGGTGGTGTGGTGTAGAGTAGAGTGGCGTGGAGGGATAAACGGTGCACGTGTTTTCCATTTTAGGGCTCTGAAATCAAATCTAAAATGAATTTACCTTTGTTGATTTGCGACGACTTTTGCATTTTGGCTTATTATACAAACACAGATACAACACACAACCTCAGAGAGAGAGAGAGAGGGAGATACACTAACGTCTCTGTTGATTTGTGGGAAAACCCCTAGCGATTGCTTGCTCGGATTTCGAAATGAGCTCAAGACAAATGTAAATATTTTTTAGTGCTCACTCAACGCAATGGCACAGAGACAAGGACCGACTTAATATATATATAGTAGATATGCATATACATATACATATCCATACATATAAACATATACATATACATATACATATATATATATACTCTTGGGCTTGGGTCTTATGATGAATGATTGTGTGCTTCCTGTAGATTTGTAGCCGCCGATAAACTCAATTTGTTTGCGCTCATCTTGGTAGTGGGGACTCTATGCCACTCCACTCCAGTGTATTGTCGAGTGTGGGCCGAAGCGTGCCAAGAGCTCACATTACGCATACGCCGTGTTGTCGCTCTTGATTTGCAATTTGAAGACGCTCGGTAGCTGATGATTTTCAAAGTTTTTTTAAAGCCGATACGAGCACTAGACTATAGCGTTAGGATTCTGTTCAAATCACCCACTCAACCCGCCTCAACCCGAACCGCCTTAAGAACTTGTCGTGAAGAATTTATTTTCAATTTGATGAGAATTTCGCTTTTTGTCGCCCATTTCTTCTGTTTTCATGTCTTTTGTATTGCAATTCCTATTAGTATGTGTTTGTGTGCCTGTGTGTGTGTGTGTGTGTGTGTGTGTGTGTGTGTGTGTGTGGTGGGTGGTGGGTTGTGCTCTCTTGTCTTTCCTTTACTTTTATTAAGCCAACTTCTAGCACTTTTACGACTTCAGCCATAACTTATGCTCGCTCCCCCGTCAACGCGATGGGCCATATACTTTTTACTTATTCTCCAATTATTGTTGATATTTTTTGCTGCCCGTTTCTTTATGCCTCAGTTTATTTTATACCTTATCCTTAGTCCTGCGAAAGTAGTACACATTTAATTGCTTTTTTCGTCCTGAAACCTGTGGAAATGTGCGCTGGAGGCTGGGGCGTGAGTAAAATTATTAAATGCTATTTATCACTGGAAGGCGACAACGGAAATGTGTCTCTGACACTTACAAGAATGCCAAAGGAGTCGACTGGGCGATTTCTGGGTGTTAACTGGGGGCCGGTTTGCTGAGTGGCAGGGGCATGTCGCATGTGCAGAGCTGCTAAGGAAATTGGCAGCATCTTGGATGGAAAAAATTGCACTTGAGGAAATTAAAAGTTGCATTTGAATGCCATGCACGAGCATAAAAACTAATATCCGCTGTACAGATTCTCAGCTTCTCTCGGATTATTGTTTGACTCAGAGAAATGGCTTTCCATTGCTGAAGAAAGTGGCCAAGGGGACATTTTACATAATTTTATATGTATTCAAAAATGATTAAACATGCAAAAAAAAACACAGTTATAATAAAATACATACAAGTACAGCCTAAAAGTATGCCACAACACAAGGATCGCCGTCGCTGATACTGCCAGAAGGTCGGCAAAGATAAAAAAACGTCAAAGATACATATAGACCTGTAAAATACATGTAGACTAAATCTACCTTATGGACAGTACAACCTCCCTCTAGAGTCTAGACATACAGCACAAACATGGCCGCAATAGACGCTAAAAAGGCCATAACAGTCGATGCATAGAGCACGGCACAGGTCGTCCCCATCCAGGAGACAAGCGGCCCCACAGAGACCGAGACAATCAATTGTGCAATGAACACAACGCTGCTAATAATGGCGACATCGGTACCCAGACCACGGGCCTGTTTCAGCGGCAGAGTCTCTCCATTCCGCACACGAAACTGAGGGAGAAAGCGGTACATCAAAGAGTTGCTCTACAGCGCTAAAGCTCTATATTCAGAATCATTGTACTTACGCAGTTCTTGGCATGATATCTGGCCACCAAAATAAAGGGAACCGTAAAGATGGTTCCATAGAGTATGCCGGCAGCTGTGCTAAACACCAGCACACCCCATTTGGTGGGCCAGAGACCCAGGATGAGCATTCCAATGGCATAGTAGATCATGCCGCTGATGTACACAGCTTTGGTGCTGAAAGAAGGTAGTTTATAAGTTTGTTCCAGATATCAAATTAAGGGGGAAGGCTTACCCAAACCACTTCATTAGCTTCGTTACGGACAACGAGTATATCGAACAGGAGAAGGCATAGATGGACATGCCCCAGCAGCCAAATCGGACACCGGCCTCATAGCGAAGGTACGCCTCGGAGGTTGGTGGCGCCGTCGGATCCCCATTGAACACAGCTTCGCCTACGAAGTCGGTGAAGTAGAGGCAATAGGTGACGTGGCCCATCCAGCACAGAAGATTGGTCAGAGCCAGCATTCTCATCGAGTACGGCATAACGAATATACTCTTGAGATAGGCACTTAGCGACACAGGAGCCTCAGCAACCGACTGTCCCTCCAGGTCTCTTGTGTTCTTCTCCAGCGCGGGGGAGTATCCATTCTGATAGCTACCCTTGAGTGCCTCGGCACGTTTGGCATCATCCACGATCATTTTTAGCTCCAGCTGCGTTGTCTCCTGGATGTAGTAGACGGCATTGTTGTTCTTCTTCAGCTCCTTCTTGATAGCCGCATCGGTCATGGGGCGCAGCAGTTCATCCTGCTCCATCAGCGGCAGAGGAATCTCCCGGAACGTGGTCACCGTAATGATGTAGCATATCACAAAGATTATGGTGACCAGGCCAAAGACCGTGGGTATATTTCCGCCCAGGAAGCTGCCAATGTGCGTCATCTCCCAGTCAACGCCCCCGATGGCATAGCCGATGGTGCCCCCAAGGCCGGCAAAGAGCGCAAACATTGTCATTGCCTTGGGCTGCTCCTCGGGCACACACATGTCCAGCAGGTAGGTGCGGGCCGGTGTTTGGCAGGTGTCCGCATCAAAGTCCAGCATCACCATGCCCAGAATAGTGAGGATTACGGCGTACTTATAGTCGGAAACGGACGGTCCGGTTGCCTCCGCTGAGGCGGCAACCAATGCCGCCACAGATCCTTCGCTGACGAAATTGGTGATGTTAGTGACGGCCGCCTCCGTGTAATTGTAGCCCACATCGCCAAGCAGCACGCCCAGATCTTTGCCGTAGGGCACCAGGATGAGGCCGCAAAAGATGCCAAAGGATAGTATGGAAATGATAGGACGACGTCGTCCCCATCGCAGCTTACAACGATCACTGATGCTGCCCAGGAGCGGCGACACAAAGAAGCCAATCAGTGGCGATAGTCCCCAGGCCATGGTCATGACCTTATGATCGACGCCGATCGAAAGCAGAATGGGGGACACGAAGCTAGTCTCGGCCGCATACGCAAACTCAATGGCCATGGCAATGGCTGATAGGCGGAACATCTCGAATCGGGTCTTTCGGCGAAAGACATGCGAGTAGTCCTCATCCTGCTCCTTGGCATGATTCTCCCTGGTCTTCAGCATGTACTTGATCATAGGATTCTTGTCCGAGGACAGTTGACCTGCCTGCGAGGGATTCGCCGTAACACCAACCATTTTAGAAAAGGAAAACCTGCTGTGGGAGAGTGTTCGATTAATTACTTAATTTCTGTATCTCAATCTTGTAATTATCTGCACAAAATGTGCCAAGAGAACAACAACATCGTGCCGTTTTTCCATCGCACGAAGAAAACAAAACAAAACATACAGAAAACGTTGAATTGAATTATAATGGAAATATCTGGAGCGGCACGTCGCAGAAGCTCGCGTCAAAGATTTCTGATTAATTGAGCTACGCGGCGACCAGCGAAAAATCAATTTCGATTCAATTGCAACCGAGGTCCATCCATTGTCTGTCTGTTCATTTTTGTGTCACTTGCCTTGCGATTGGCTCGAAAAAGTAATGAAAATTATCTCTCCTTCGGGTTTATTTGTTAATAACAATAAACAAAATGCAATCACAATCACTGCCACAGAACCCCAATCGAAACCCCCTTTCCAGGGAGAATGCTCACCTTTGCTCTTAGCTCCCAATTATCTCAATTTATGGATACGTCTTTCTGTCTCTTCTATTTTTTGTAATTCACTTCTGTTTGAACTTTACAATTAGCCACATTTTTGTATAATTCCAAGCGAACACTTTCGCTAACAAGGAGACAATTTATAGAATTCAATTACTCTGTAGATATGTATATCGTTAAGTAAACTGATCTTTAACTGATCAAATGTAGCCGCGACACGAAAAACCTATCCAAAACGTCGCGTGTCCAAATCGCAACTGAGTCTGGGCCTCGTCTCAGAGGTCTCTGTGAGGTCTCTGGGCTTCTCTCCGAGGGCTCTGTCTGTCTTTGAGCCATTGACCAAATCTTGTGTCGTGCTAA
The DNA here is from genome assembly GCF_003369915.1 of Drosophila miranda. NCBI lineage: Eukaryota > Metazoa > Arthropoda > Insecta > Diptera > Drosophilidae > Drosophila > Drosophila miranda. The sequence continues at coordinate 325,585 of NC_046674.1, read as the reverse complement.
ACTTATCAGCTCTTATATTGTACGTGTGTGTGCGAATAATAATAATAACAATAAAAGCTGGAATAAATTTAGCGATCTATCCCACTAAAGAGACATATCTTCAACAATAATTGAGACGAGTTGCCAGGTCATGTGTGGGGGTGGGTGCGGAATGATATCTAGGTACTGGGAAACAGTGTACTGGAATTGGAATCTACTTGAACCACACTCGCTCTTTATCTCTAGCCCCGGGTTAGATGACCGGCGAATTTTTCGTCACTGAATATTCATTAAGCCACAAACTACATATACGAATCGTAATCAAATCTTTTGAGACTAGGTCAATACATGTATGAATTAAAAAAGCAGCCAAAAAACATACGCAGAAAAACTTGAATCGAGCTGAACATATTTCAATATTAAGTGATGCCTAATGCTTGATGCTGATACCTCATGCGTAGACATTAATAAGGCCTGTTACTATTAGGAAGTCACCTGATAAGAAGCCGATTCCGTAGATGAATCATTCCCCCGAAAAATGGGGTCAAGGTTATTCCGGGGGCTTTGAGGAAATAGTTTTTGCCTTTTTTAATGCTCACAACACAATGCAAAACCAAAATACAAAATTCACACATCTTCGACTGGATAATCATCTGGATAATATTCCGTTGTTTTTAGTGTTTTTTTGTGTGTTTGATTATCGCCACAAATGCGGTAATTATACAGTTTGTTGTAATTAACATGTTTATTAAAGTGCTGCTTAAAATGCATATCACTTGATTGTTGTCTGCCGTCTGTCGTCGTCCGTCGGTCGTCGGTCGTCGGTTGTGATGTGGGCGTGGGCCCTCCCTATCGTATGGGTGGGGAGAAGGTATGGGAGAGGGTTATTAAGGGTGTAATTGATCGTTTTATTGGGCCCAAACATGAAACCAGTCATTAATTTTGATAGCTTTTCCCGTATAATGGTGGGAGTCAATTCTAAGAAAATTTCTTCAGTCTGTTGAAAGTTTCTTTCCGCCACTTTATTCATTGAACTTTTCATGTAACTGCGTTTTATTCGGTTGAATTACTCACCTTTTTGTTACGCTTATCCTTGGCACTAGTCCTGCCTTGATCTCAAAAATAATAAGGTATTGAATGCTTTATAGATTTCGATATGGGTTATATACATATATGTATTCTACTGATATAGGTTTATATTTGGTTTTGCTCTTTACGATCACTGCGTTTTCTTCTTCTTTTTTTTACTCACTTTCCGCCTTGTTTTGTTGTTTTAGTGTCAATAAATGATAATCCGTTAAAGTTTTTGGCTTGCACAAATTGTTGAACATAAAATAAATTTCGATTTTTGTTTTTGTTTTCAATTTCGATTGTTTCTGCTGCTCTTTCTGCACGGGGGAGTGGCAGTTGGGGCTGTTGTGTCGGGCGGGCGGTGGTGACAACAAATTCACTCTCATAACTTTACCCATGCGGAGGAGCAGGAGCTGTGCTGTGGCTGTGACTGTGCTGTGCTCTGCGGATGGCTAACGAAATCAATTTTTCCTCCTCGGTTTTCACTTCAAATGACGTTCTGCTATGCTCTCGGCTCGTTGGCGACGTTATTATTATTAATTCCTAAAATTTGCAATACTATATATACCAAATATGTATATAGTAGGATTGGTTATTTTTTATCTCCGCTGGCTGCTGTTAAAGTGCTGATGACATTGCCCCTGGTCGTACGCGATGATGGCTTGAACGCTGCGTGGATTTTGGCAAGACATGAAAGATGTGTGTGTTTGGCTTCGGGACACACTGCACACGCTACACGCAACACGCAACACACGAAGAAAAATAGAAATGCCAAAATGGAAAACTAATTTTCTATTTTGTTTGGCTGTTGTTTTTGCCGTCGCGTCGATGACTTTGGTTTTATTTTTGGCCACCCTCAAAAACGAACTTGTGACGACAGCAAACGATCTGTGGATCTTGTAGTTCTGTGGAACTGTGGATCTGTGATCCGGGTCTGCTCTGGTTCGCTGTGCGACTGATTGGGTCTGCCTCTGGAGCCAATTTATATAGATAGCATATGACTCGCTCCGCTCTCTGCTGCTCTCAGCCTCTCTCTCAGCCTCTCTCTCTCTCTCTCTCTCTCTCTCTCTCTCTCTTTCGAAGAGGGTGATGGTGGAGGGGGACTCTCGCGTCGCCTTATCGTCGTGCCTTTGGTCAGCCTTTCCTTTCTTTGTCTTAGGAGCAGCCACCGTTGTCGTCTTGTCAATTATTTGTTTAGATATTGTTACTATCATTATTTGCATTGAATTTTATTTATGCAAATCCATTGACGGACATAGCAGTCGTCCCAGTCCCAGTCCCAGTCCGTGTGTAATTATGTTAATTCATTCATAGGCAAGGTTCTTGAATCTTGTGCAAACATTTCATATCATTTGATCAGCCACTAGCCCTGCAGCAACAGCAGCAGCAGCAGCTTTGATATTCTATTAAACATACATGTCTTACTCTTAACCGTACCCGTACCCGTACCCGTACCCGTACCCGTACCCGTACCCGTACCCGTACCCGTAACCTAACTTATTCCACCTTGCCTCAACTTATCCAGTTGTCCAACAACAAGGAACGGAACATACACATCTCTGGAAACGAGTTTTCCAGGCGACAACGACAGGTTTGAAAACATTCGTGGAGAATAGTTCGCACGAGTCCCGCGCACAGTGGCCTCGATATCATTGTTTTGTGGGTGTCTCAAATCCTAGATTATGGGGGGAAATTCCACTTGATTTCGAGTACCGCTTCTTCAGTTTCGGTATATTTGTTTTTTTATTTACTTATTGCCTTATCAGCCATGAACGGGACGACGTTTGTCAAATCAGAGCAGCAGCAGCAGCAATCGATTGGGCGGCACTTGAGAATCGAATTAGGGAACGGCGCGTACTAATAATAGCCAGAAAATGAAGATTTAATAGTCAGGCAGTCATACCATATCGATCACATGAGTGTTGAGGTGTACGACTATATCTCTGGCATTGAAAATGGCCAAAAACCCAGACAATGACTGCTCTGATCGTTAAAATTTTTGAAGAATCATTGTAATTCAAACAGATTGCAAAGGGAAAACCTGAATAGGAAATGCTATAGCGATAGCTCCGCTATGTTCATGTTTGATTTAGAATTTAGAATCCATTAACAGATTGCGAGATTTGGTAGCGTTCTGTAGCCATCTGAAGCAGGGCTTATCTTCCATATTGGCTTATCTTTAAATATATTTCAGACAACAAATTTCATTTTGTGTATACCCTCGGATACTTGTAACCCCACACCCCGTCTCGATGCAAATGTCTGGGTGTTTCGCCTTGCGGCGCCGATGGCATAGAATGACACATCTTGTATTTCTTTGTATTTCTTGCAACTTTCTGTCTGTCTGTTTGTCTGTTCGTCTTTCTGTCATTATGTGGCGGCGGGGCTTATATTGCTCAGAATCTCTCATATTTCGTGTGTACTGCCGGCTTGTTGAAATTTTCCATTAGCTTGTTATGTGCTGTGTGTGCCTGATGGATAGTTGACATGAACTATTAGCGCAAATCTGCGACGTTTGGCCAAGACAAGTTCTCCGATTGGCCTGCCACTCGATTGTAGTGCGTTTTGTGGTTTTTTTTTGTGGCAAGCAAGAAATAAAGCACAGAAAATGATGTACCAATAAGTGGTTTAGGCAGCAACCGCAGAGCAGCGCAGAGCATAGCAGAGCCTAAACAGCCGAATCCGATTCCGAGTGCGAGTCCATTGACCTGTCCCACTCTCGCTCTCGTTGGGGGTCCACTGAGGTGTGAGATCTTTTGTATTAGGCTGATTTTCCAACATCTGCATATGTTGGCGCAGAAAAAAAACAGAGCCGTAAACTGTCGTCATTGCTCACAAGGTTATCTTGCAGTCTGGTTGGATGTCATGTTTGATAAGCAAGCCTTCTCATTTGCGGGCTTATCTCCATAAATCTTACAGTTTTTTTTTACTTAGTGAACAGCACACGGCAACGGATGGTCATAAATAAAAGTTCCTGGCGTTTGATAAGACAAACTATTCATGCTTCTCGGAGTGCCCCACTGGAAGACTGATTAATCTCTATAGGAGAGCATCTAAGTAAATGGTTTTTTGAATTAATTAACAGTCGCAACGTATTCCGAAACAGCAAATAAAAGGGTGTCTGCTACATCACTTCACACCGAGCAGATGGATGTCTCCTGTAACAGCCAACCTTTAACTTCAGCCCAAAGGTATGCAACATATTTTCCGAAGTGTTTGTAATACTGAGATGTATGTTTGGATTTTCGCTCGATTTTTGTGTCTATATTAAAATTAGTGAAATAATAAAATTAGGTGAGAGGAAATATCTTCCTATGAGAGTTCAAAGTAGTTTTGTTGTGTAAACAGGTGGCTGACTTAAACTGAACGCCCAAAAGCAGGCAACATACTCGAATTAAGTTCTGGTAACGAAGCGCATTTTTGTATGAGAATCCATTGCCTACTTTTGGGGCAGTTGCTAAAATGAATTGCAAAGGAAAAAAACCTAACAATTCACTATTAATTTTGACCGAATTATCATATAATTTGACTCCATTGCATTTTTGCAAGGTTCAATTTGTTTGTTCATTTAATGGCCTTGAACTATGTTTGTGGACAATTATCGCCATAATAAATTTGTCCGTCTAATAATTTCCATTCAAAACCGAAACATTGCCAAAAGTGATGTTTAATTTAGAAATCATAAGTAAAAAGGAATCCAAGAACTGAGGTCGGACCGCCGAAATCCGCTTTGGTTTGGGCTTTCAATCAATTAAATTGTTGCTCGCCTCCCAACAACGCTCTCTTCCCCCAGACGCTCTTTCCCGCTTCTCTCACTTTTGAGCGCAACTTGAGCGCCAACGGCCACAGTTTAGAGTGAGAAGAAGACAGACAGACAGACACCGAGCCCGCAATAAAAGCGGAGTAGCGTTCCTTGATACTGTTCAGATGACTCCGATCGTTGCCGCGATAAAGAAATCAATGTGGGGAATAGTGACATCTAGAATTCCAAAGAGTAGATAAGCCAGAGCCTGAGCCCAAGCCATAGCTCCCAAAGAGGAATAGCAAAGAAATTTAGATAAACGCGAGCCCAAAAGGGAATGCGCGCGAAGAACGGTTCTTGATCGGGTGCAGTGTTTGAGTTTTGTGAATACGAGAGAGAGGAATACAGTACTCCTTTCTCAATACATACATACTCCCACAACTCAGTTGTTGGAAGTGTGAGCTCTTAGTGCCGTTGAACGTTGTTCTAATACTATTTGTGCACTTTGTGTCCATGGTGCAAATTGATAAGCTCTGTATATCTAATACAAGTCAAGAAATACTTGAAAGGTTAGTGTGCCGCTCCGCACCGCATCGGTTGGTGGGTAAGAGAAAGGGAAGGCATTGGCTTTCAATTGTGGATAAATCGCTGTTCCATGCTGAAATCATATTATATGATTGCATCAGCTGGATTGCTGGCTGGTGCCTGTGCCAGTTTTCAATTCAAACAATTTGGAGCGCGGGGCCAGGCCTGACGCCAATTCTGAATTCGAGAAGTGTCTGCGAATGTCGCTGTCGCTGTTTTATTTATTTGATCTTAATGTATTGTTTTGTGTATTTCTTCGCATTTCTCCACCCTAGTAACGCATTACGATGAGAGATTTGAAGGCGAAGACCCCATCATCGAGCAGCAACCCTGTTCCCAAGCTGGAGTCCAGCACGGTTAGCAGAATACCAAAATCCGATGTTTATCCCCAATCCCAATTTTTGATCGTATCCTCCTCTCACCCTAACCCCTACAGAGCGGCGAGCGAGGGCCGCTGAAGCCATCGATGCTGCCCAAGGCATTAGCATTGGCATCGTCTGAGGAGATGGAGACCCTGCAGCCGGATCTCGAACTGGACTTGGGGTCACGCGACAATTGGGGCAGCTCCATGGAGTTCCTTATGTCCTGCATCGCTTTAAGCGTGGGCCTGGGCAATGTCTGGCGCTTTCCGTTCACGGCCCTCGAGAATGGGGGCGGCGCCTTCCTGGTTCCCTATCTGACGGTTCTGTTTGTGGTGGGCAAACCCATTTACTACATGGAAATGCTGCTGGGGCAGTTCTCCAGTCGCGGCATTGTGCAGGTCTTTGACTTTGCACCCCTCATGAGGGGTAAGCCTCTAACCCTCCCCTTCGCCTTCCGGCATGGAATTCACCCATGGAACATTGATTGATGACACTTCTTCGCACTTTGTTTTGCAGGTGTGGGCTATGCTCAGCTCTTGGCTTTGGGCGTTTTGGCCACATACTATGCCTCGGTAATGGCTCTGACGTTGCGCTACTTCTTTGACTCCTTCTCGGCGGTGCTGCCATGGAGCTACTGCCGTCCGGAATGGGGCGATGGGTGTGTGAGTGCCGCCAGCGATGGACACCAGTCGCCCGTCGGACAGCTCTCGAGGAACTTTAGCTCCTCCTCGCAGCTCTACCTGCAGCGCATTGTTCTGAACGAGACGCAATCGCTGTCCGAGCAGGGCATTGGCTATCCCAGCGGCAGCCTGGCCCTGATGCTGGCTCTCTCCTGGCTGACGGTCACGTTGATAATCATACGGGGCGTGAAGAGCTCTGGCAAGGCATCGTATGTCCTGGCTCTGTTCCCCTACGCCGTAATGTTCATCCTGCTCGTGCGCTCGCTCACTCTGCCGGGGGCCTACGACGGAGTCATGTACTTCCTGACGCCGCAGTGGGACAAGCTGCTGGAGCCGGAGGTGTGGTACAATGCTGTCACTCAGGTGTTCTTTTCGCTGGCCGTCTGCTTCGGGGTGATCATCATGTACTCCTCGTACAATCGCTTCGGGCATAATGTCTACAGGGACGCGAATATCGTGACCACATTGGACACCTTCACGTCCCTCCTCTCAGGCGTGATTATATTCGGGATCCTGGGCAACCTTGCCTACGAATCGGGGACCAAGGACATTGGCAGTGTGGTCAAGGCGGGACCTGGCCTCGCCTTCATCTCGTATCCGGAGGCAATTGCTAAGTTCAAGATGATGCCGCAGATCTTCTCGCTGCTCTTCTTCGGCATGCTTTTCATGCTGGGCGTGGGCAGCAATGTGGGCATGGTCAGCTGCATTATGACCGTTCTGAAGGATCGGTTTGTGAACGCCAGGCTTTGGCTGATTGTCGTCGGCCTCTCGCTGGTTGGCTTCATCGTGGGTCTCATTTACATCACTCCCGGGGGTCAGCATATCATAACCTTATTGGACTTTCATGGCGTGACCTTTGTGTCCTTGGTGTCGGCTATCTTTGAGCTTGTGACCGTGGGTTGGATCTACGGTGGGTGGATCTATGGTGTGTCCTTCTTCTGACCGACATCCAGCTGACTTTTGTATTACATTTTAGGAACCAAACGCCTCTGCCAGGATGCCGAGTACATGTTGAACATCAAGACCTCGAAATACTATCGCATCTGCTGGTCCATTGTCACGCCTTTGGTAATGACTGTCATCCTGTTCTACACGCTGTTCACAATGCGTCCCTTGAGTTATAATGGACAGGAGTTTCCCCTGCCGTATCGTGGTAAGAGCTGCTCTCCCTCTCCTCCTCCCTCCTCCCTCCTCCCACCTACATTCCTCTCCTCATTGCAGTCTTTGGCTGGAGCATTTCGGCCTTCATCATTGGCCAACTGTTCTATTGGGCCTGGCATGCAAATTACAAGCAGCCAAAGGGCTCCCTCAAGTGGCGCATCAGCAACTCGGCCAAGCCCCACTCCGATTGGGGACCACTGGACTCCAAGCAGCTCATCGACTACCAGAATTTTCGACGCAACCAGAAGGATGTCGCTGCCGCTGCTCATGCAGGCCTGAAGCAACATCGCTGGCTCTGCTACAGCGTGGGAGATCGTATTTTCGGCTAAAGAGATAGGAAGAATCGTCTATGTCACTCTATATAGAAATTCTTCTAACAATCATTTGTAATCTTCATTCATTCATGAGAATCGTACTTAATAAAGGACTGTAAGAGAGAGACGGACAAAAAGACAGCAGCTGCTAAGCCTCAGAGCCTAGAGAGCTAGGTACCATCTGCTAAGTAACGCTGAGAGAGATATGGGGCGAACATTTGAGAAGTCAAACTGGGAGAGGAGAAGGAGAGAATAAAGGGAAGCCATTCTGGAAGGGAGAAGGTGCACATCTGTTAAGCCACTGGAAGAGAGAGAGGGAGAGAGAGCGACACTGGAATAGAGAGATAGCGAGATAGACAGCGAGCAACTCTGCTGGATGTCCGATGCCCGAGCACGGATATGGATATGGATATGGATATGGATATGGATATGGTATTTTCGGACTTGAATCAATATTCAACATTTTTCATCTTGATAGCAGCTTAAAGTTTAATTTTTGTCATTTTTCCTTTTTCCAGAAAAATTTCTTTTGTTTTCCGCTCACATCATTTTGAGACTGACATCAACAAATTGGTTCTAATGGCCAAAAGGTAGAGAAACAAGTGGAGAGAGCAAAAACTTCATCTAAGCCATTTTCAATATTTAAAACTAACAATTAGCATGCACTCAATCCTCCTGCTTTACCTGCTCTTTCTGTCCCTTCTGCCCCTTCTGTTCCTCCTTCATTCTCCTGCTCGTCCTTTATCCTCCTATCCTCCTGCTCGATCTTTTTTAGTAGCAATTCAGCATTTGTTTACGTCTCTGGCATTGCACTTTGCATTCGACCAGACATTTATTTGAGTTTCAATTTGTTTTCCCAAGTTTCACACACGCACACACACCACTCGGACTCGCATTCGCTTGAGCGTGTGTGCGTGTTTGCGGTAGTTGTTGGAAAATTAATATTTCGGAGGTTCTCTGGACCTGCAAATGTCTTAATTAAAAGTTTGTTCGGTCATGTTTCGGTAAGGGGAATGTATTCGAGCAACAAATTGTGTTTTAGTTTTCAAGGACAGGCTATACAGTCAGTCAGTCATTCAGTCAGCTATTCGTTTGGTTGCTTGACATTTCATTTGTTGTCATCGCTCATAGGACACGCATTAAGTATACGCCGCTTCACGGCACTCGACAGCGAGTAAGAGAGGGCTAGACAGTGCCCTCAACACGAAAATAGAGGGCGAAATGGAGGCAAAGAGAGGTGGTAGGTGGGGTAGAGTGCATAGTGCACTGCACTGCACTGCATTGCACACAAAAGGACACAACCAACAGCAGAGGAAATTAAAAAAGTTGCCGTCTCTAAATGGCTTACGCTCTGGATATCACTCTGGTGCAAGAAAAGGTGAAAGAAACAATATCCACATCGGGCAACAAAACAAAAAACTTGGCCAACAACAAGCAAAGCTAACAGCTAACAAGCATTGAAGTTTAATAAAAATCCTTCTTAAAGGAGTCGCACCACCCACTGGGCCAGGCGCGGGCAGCCCTGCAAAGGACTGTCCTTAACGGTCTCAGAGAGAGCACCTCTCCTTGGGTGTCAGGATCCGGCTGCAGCTAATGAAATAACTTTGTGGCAACTTTTGCCATGGCCGGAATTTTGTTTAAAGCGCAAATAAAATTGCCGAGATTGCAACCGGCAGCGGCAGCGGCAGGGGTAGGGGCAGGGGCAGGGACAGGGGCAGGGGCAGGGGAACCGGCAGCGGTAACAGTTCCTCCTTGCAATCAAAGACGTTGGAACAAAGGGTTTGAAATCAACTTTCGCTTCAAGCGGAAATCAATTACAATAAACGGAAATCACACCACACCCCCTCCCGCAGTGTCGCGTCCAAAAAAGAGGCAACAATTTGGGGCGCATCGCTTGGAGCAGACAGATGCTGCAACAGGGCAGAAGGGCAGCAGTTCAAAATATGAAAAGAAAAACATCGGAAAACCTTAAATGTCGGAATTCGCGCAACGTTTTTTAAATTCGGGAGTTTTCGCAGGAACCCAATTGCATTTTTCGAGCGTGCGCCATTTGCATTATGAGCGATGTGTGTTTTAGTTGTAAATTTGCTAAACTTTTAAGCGCTGCCAGGGAAAGTTGTCTCCTTTTCCTTTTCCTATTTTGTGTTTTTTTTCTGGCTTGTGAATTAACAAATTGTGTGTTCATTCTGCTGCCACGGAGACAGCAACAGCAACAGCAACAGCAACAGCGACAGCGACAAACGATGTATCCCACCCGTCAGCAGAGGCTGCATAAGGCGTGAGCGGGGAGGGGTGGTGGCGGGGTGGAAGCTGCTCGTGATGCGTTGATGGCAGCGGGAATCGCTTTGTGACGTTTTTCTTTCCACATTTTTTTGTTTTGTATTTTGCCATCTGCATCTGCATCTCCATCGCCATTTCCATCTACTGCTTCCTCGTCTGTGGCTGTGTCTATGTCTGTGCAGCCCTGCTACGTGCCACGCTTTAGTGATTCACCTGCTCGACGACGACGACGACGACGACGACGACGACGACGACGACATTTGCATTTTGCATGCAACGCTGACGCTGATGCTTTGCTGATGCTGGAGCTGCTGCTGTAGACTCTTCCTGATGAAGACACAGGTTGAGGTTTACGTTAGGGGTTTCGGGGGTTTCGGTGGTTTCGGGGGTACGTAGCTGTTGGTAATGGCTGCGCTGCGGCAAGCATTAGGGAATTATTTAAGAGACCGACCTCCTCGCATGTGGTGGCTATTAAAGGACTGTCTGGCAGTTTAAGCGCGCAGCTGGTTGCTGGAGCTGACGATTTGATTTGTTGGCCCCACGAAAAAACAAACAGCCCAGGCAAAGACTGGTTCCAGGAACTACCCAGAAAACACATCCAGAGTGCCAGAAAAGGCAGAGCAGAGCCGGGCAGGCAACCGCATGCAAAAGCCAATGTCGTGCTGGAAAAACCTTCTTCCGCTACTCCTTTCTTTGTAATCTGCATTTAAGTGGCTTTTCTTTTGTGCAGCAGCCACCGCAAAATCGTGTGCCACGGAGGGGGGGAGCCATTGACATACCATTTTTTACACCTTTTCCCACCCTTTTTGTTTTTTTTTTTGTTCTACTTTTTGTACACCTTTGGCCAATTTGGCGCACTTTTCTTGGCGACGACCGAGCGACCGGCCATTCAGACGGTAGCAATTTTTCAGCTAACTGCCGCTCGTTTGGAATGCTAATATGCAACTTTTGACGCGATTGCCGTTTGCCGAATTTCCTCACAGGTTTTCACCGGTGTTTCACCGGTTTTTCACCCCGGCAATTGGCAGACAATTTTATTTTCGGTTACGCTTATGGCTACCAGATAACAGATGGAACCAGGGAGCCACAGCCCGGATGCTTGCTTGCCCCAAAAGACATCAAAAGAGTTTTTTGGGGGAGGAGGAAGAGGGAGTTGGTGAGGGAGGGGAGGCGGGCGGGGTCTACTGCTCTTAAAAGTTAACTTTAAACCTAGTTTTATCCTCTCTCGTTCGTTCAGTTCTCGTCAAACTGTAATTCGGAATAGTTCCTGAATCCAAAAAAAGGGGATTACTTTCGGCATCTGGGAAAATTGATTGCCATCTGTGGGGCCGTAACTCCAACGGCTACTCTGCCGCTCCTGTTGCTCCTCCTGCCGAGCCTTCCGCTCCTCATGCAACGCCTTCTCCTCCAGTGGCATGCAATTTTCATACAATGCATACTGTGTGGCCCTTCTACTATGCATTTTTTGGTGGATAAACGTAAAAAATTTCCATATAAACTGCACCATGCTGCCGCTCTCTCCCTCTCCCTGCCACGCTCATCGTATTGCCAATTCAAGTGCAAATATGTTGGCAGGCCGCGCACTTGAGTGTCAAGTTGCACGGGGCACACACAGACACGGACACGGAAACGGACACACAGACAGACGCAGGAAACGCAATTGTTATGAATTGGCCGAATGGCAGGGCGTTGCATGCCACCCCACCTCACCACACCACCTACAGTAGAGCAAACATTATCCGTTGGAAGGTGATGGCGTCACGGAAAACCGGTATGCAATTGCAAATGGATAGATCAAACAAAAAACGGAGAGCAGAACAGAGACATACAGAACGGAGAGAAGAGGAGCGAATGCTGATTGTTTGGCTGGCATTTAAAAGCAAGTGCCGTGTTGTGTCGTGCCGTACCGAAATATACGAGTATTTTGTCGGCGAAACAACAGAATTGAGAGTGGAGTCTGAGACCGATTAAGAGATCCATCCAACTGCTATCTTTCAATCAAGAATGGGCTCCAAAAGAAAGAGTACATTTCTCTCTCTCGCTCACGCTCTCGCTCACGCTCTCGCTCTCTTTCGTTCAGAGGATTACTCAATCAAAGAAGCCTCATGCTGCTGCTGCTGGTGGAAGCCTTCAATCCGTTAAAACTCTGCCATATCCTCTGCTCTCATTCAATCTTTGTAGCCGTAAAAGAAACCCGACTCTGCCTTGTCCGTTTACTTGTTGTTTTTTACCGTTGTTGAATCTTTGTTTCCACCTTTGTGTTTTCTGAGCTTCTTGTTATTGTTTGTGACACTTTCGACACAGAGTCTCTAAAGTCTCAGAGGGGCTAAGCCCCGGCAGGACCTGCAACAGCAACAGCAACAGCAGCAGCAGCAGCTGTCAAAAAATAAGGAGAAGAAGAGTTTACCATCTGAAAAGCTCTAAACCCATTGCTAAGAACAGGCAACAATAACAGACAGGACAAACCTCTGCTGCAACAGCTGGTTCTAGGGCACTGTTTGTGATCCTGGCCACACAGCTGCCACAGCAGCAACAGCAGCAGCAGCAGCGTTGATTGGCCAGCGCCGGAAAAAGAAGTTTTAACCATCAAGGCGGAAACGGATGTGGCACAGACGTTTCCGCTTTTTCTCTTCTCCCAGTCTACAGTACCGGCAGCAGCAGCAGCAGCAGCAGTGGCAGCGGCAGCATCAAAAACGAGGAGCACAAAATTATATTTTAGCCCCTGCATGAGCACACATTTGGTGGATACTGTACACAGCTCCCGTCACCGTACACTGCCTGTCAAATAAAATCATTTTGCATTGCAAATAGCACAAATAGAAGTGGCAATAGAAGGCAGACCCCGGTAAAAGTGAGAGAGAGGATAGAAAGGAGTGGCTGGAGAGAGAGTATAAAGGAAAGGATAGTGGTAGTGGTAGTGGTAGTGGTAGTGGTAGTCCCTTCTCAGTGCATTTAGCGGCTAACCGCAAGCACTTCTAATCAAAATATTAGTGAATTTCTTTATGGTCTGCCTTCTGCCTTCTGTTTCCTGCCTCTAGCCTCTAGCCTCTAGCCTTCTGTCTGCGGTCTGTGGGAATGTTTAAATTTGTGCAACTTCTGCTGATGCTGCCTTCTGCCTTCCTTCCGCTCTCTTCTAATTGAATGAGCCAATGAGTCTTGGCATCCGATGCGACGACGACTTTGTTGTGGCTTTGCCTTACCCCAAAACACACACATTGTTTGTTCTTCCTGCAGCTGCAGAGTTATGGGGGGATTTTCGTGGGTGAAGTCATAAAAATAGCAACACGTGCTCATAAAACTAACATTACAAGCCGCCCCTTAGCCTCGCTGGTCTCTGGCTTTCGGTGTAGCTTTTGCGTTCCATAAACAACTTCCTCTGATTATTTCAAGCGCTAAAGCAGGAGGCAGGGCCAGGGGCAGCTGCCTCAACAGCTGCCAAATGATGCAGAAAGTTCACACAGGGTTCACGGGGTACATAAATGGTAAGAATACTACAGTGTGTGTATCCCCAAAGCGCTCTCTACTGCCACATATCATTGCGTGCAGCGCTACCTGTTTTTTGAGTCTCAAATAAAATAAGGGAGCCGAAGGCAACACCCAGGGCAACACGCCTTGCTACGGGATCTCCCAAAAAATAACTACTTGCAATTCCAAGAATGCCAAACAACGAATGTCGGATGCACTTCTCTCTGAGTGAAACAGAAACATACTTAAATTTAAATTAAACTTCGGTTTACTGAAATTAAATTGATTTCACTTTGACTTAAACATACATATGTAAATAAATGTATTCAAAAGTTGTTTAAAATATTTTCAAATAAGAAATACAATCTTTAATTTTAAAATATATCAAAATTCTTAATACAAATATTGGCACTTCCGCAGGTTGCGAACGTACGCTCGTACGCTTTTGACTTACACGAAGAATGGAAAACAACAATTTTCCCCACTTTTCTTTTGCAACTCGATAACATTTTTTTACCTCTATGCTTAGTACAAGAGATGGGGTTCATCGAGTTTCAGTTTTCCTAATAAAAAGTGATAGCAATAAACATGTCGTCGCGAACGTATGCGAAACAGAAGTCGACTACGGCTTAGTCTAGTAAAATGCAAAAAGCGATTAGTTTATTTTAACAGAGGATTAATGTGGGTTTCTATCGAGTAGGCACATAGCAAATTATTTCGTTCGGCTGCGGCGAACGTACGATTTTTATACCCGATACTCAAAATGAGTATTGGGGTATATTAGATTTGTGGTGAAAATGGATGTGTGTAACGTCCAGAAGGAATCGTTTCTGACCCCATAGAGTATATATATTCTTGATCAGCATCAATAGCCGAGTCGATTGAGCCCTGTCTGTCTGTCCGTCCGTCCGTCCGTCCGTCCGTCCGTCCGTCTGTCCGTCCGTCCGTCTGTCCGTCCCCTTCAGCGCCTAGTGCTCAAAGACTATAAGAGCTAGAGCAACGATGTTTTGGATCCAGACTTCTGTGATATGTCACTGCTACAAAAATATTTCAAAACTTCGCCCCGCCCACTTCCGCCCCCACAAAAGACGAAAATCTGTGGCATCCACATTTTTAAAGATACGATAAAACGATAAAAACGCAGAATCGTAGAGAATGACCATATCTTTTAGACTGCAGAATCTGAATTGAATCGTATAGTTATTATAGCCAGAATCCAGAAAACAATTTCATTCTTTCTCGCTCTGTCTCTCTCTAACACATAGGTTTCATGGTCGGTTTTGCCAATTGCAAAATGTGAGTTCTAGGATCTCAGAACCTGTAAGAGCCAGAGCAACCAAATTTGGTATCCACACTCCTGTTAGATCTCACTATAAAACGTATATCTCAAAATTTCGCCCCACCCCCTTCCGCCCCCACAAAGAACGAAAATCTGTTGCATCCACAATATTGCAGATTCGAGAAAACTAAAAACGCAGAATCATAGATAATGACCATATCTATCAGATTGCTGAATCTGGATCAGATCGGATCAGTTTTGTAGCCAATACCGATACTTAGTATCGGGTATAACTGTAGAGTTGCGTTGTCCGCAGCAACTCACAACGTTCCCCCTCGTTCCATATGTTTTTTTCAATTATTACCTCACATTTTCCCATACATTGCTTCATATTTCCTTACAATACAACTTAGTAGGCTTTTTAGAGAGATTTTGAGGAACAATTTTTATTAAGAATCATCTTTATTATGGGAGAAAACAGTAAAAGAAAACATGACAATAAAAATGCCAAAAAATATCGGAAAAGTGAACTTTTTTGCTGATTTTAATAGGTTTTCAGATCAAAGCTAATGAAATATTATGCCAATTGGTTAAATTTCCATATAAAAAAGTATATGGAAATGAGTTTCTATTTAATTTTGATAATTTGGTGTCGATGGACTGTTCCATGGAAACGCCCATTTATGGAATACAAATTTCATTTAAATATGAAATCTAAATGTTTATTTTCAATGTAGTAAATCTATTGGTATATTGGCGATTTGTAAATCGCAAAGTAAATGTAAATATTGTAATTTCAGGACACTCTCTGCGGCTTGCAAAGGAGAAAAAGCCTTTTGGTTCGGCTCTGTGGGGCGTTTGCCGAAATGTGCATTAATGATCTGAATGGAAAATTAAAGCGTTAAACAGTTCCCTGGCGGGAAAAGCCGCCGCTCCCCCTACCACCACCTCACGTTCTGGCTGCAACGCAAATTTGCATCTTTTGTTGCTAAAGTTTCATGGGCCCAAAGTTGCATGTTTTGCATTTGACTTGCGCATAGGTTAACACGGGGATCGTTTGCGGGGCTCTGCGGGGATGTGCGGGGCTCTGCGAGGATGGGAGTGTGTGTGGGGTAGTCGCGGGCAAACTTTTGTACCTTTTGCCGACGGCGGGCGGCAGAGCAGCGGCAGAGGCACGGTTAGCGCGTATGAAAACTAATAAAGTGTGCAACGTGCAACGTGCAGCGTGCAGCGTGCAACGTGGAAAATGGCGGCATGCTCATTTGCAAACATTGCCAAAGGGAGCAAAAGAGTCTCGTCTCGCATGAGGTAGGTGAAACCCTAAACCAGCCATTGAATGCTTTAAAATGTCATCCCTTTCCTACCCTACCCCCGTCCCCCTCCCATTAAAGCTGCAGCCTATTCACTGCCAGACAAATTGGATCAAAGTCGGATTTCCACTATCTCTATCTCTCTCTGACTCTGTCTCTCCCTTGGCGTCCGCTTTTCCTGCTCAGGTTTTTCTCTCCTTTTTTTTTTGTACTTTTGGCAACCGCCGCTTTGACAATTTATGGGCCTGGGAAACGTTGCCAAAAGCGGGACAGTTATGCCGTTTGAGATAATTGCATTTTATTGCCTTTTATGCACTGCCCCGTTTGATGGAGACTGCTTCTGGGACACTCCATGGACTATCCCTGGCTCAGGACTCAGGACTCAGGACTCGGGACTCGGGACTGCAGGACGGCAGCTGCACTTAATGTTGCTGCAAAACTGCTGCCTGCGAAAAGGGAATTCTTAAAGTTTGTCCTTTGCTGTCGCTGCTGCTGTCGCTGCACTTTTATGGTCTCGCCAGCTCGCCATCTACGGGCGTGAAATTGTTTTAAGTTTTTTTTGCAACCAGAACTTCTTCTAGTTGCAGCCAATCGGTCGCAAAAACTTGCCCTGCGAGTCACAAGTGCTGCTGCCGCAGCGTGCTACGGAGTGTGTGGCATGCTTTTGCCATTCTCCCTATCCCGCGATTCTCTTTATGGCAACTGTTTTGTTTCGATTCTTATCGGTAGACGCGACTAACCGTTTGGCAAATTGTCGCCATAAATAATAAATATTAACAAAAGGCTACCAGCGATATCATTGTGCCAGAATGTGGCGGAATATATATTGTATATTCCCCCCCGGCTGCCAATTGTTGTAGTTTTAATTACCCGCTACTCAAAGGATACTTAGGGCAGTATTCAATTCGAGAGGCAAGCGTTTTCCACCCCAACAGTACATTCAAATTTTTAAGGACACCAAAAACCAAATACCAAAAATGCATAATCCTGAATAATGATCATATCTATGGGATTCCAGAAAAACGTTCTAATCGGAGCATTATCATAGACAGCATTGAACAAAAACCAATGCCGTTTGGCTCCTTGAACGCCTGGCCTTTTCGCTTTTCCATTGCATACTTTGGGGATCTAACAGCATAGAAGACATCATAGGAACTGTACATCATATGTACAGGGTATCTTAGTGGTATGGCTATAAAGCCTGCCGTTAAAATAAATGAATAGATTGGATTAGTGCAATTTAAATTTGGTTTACAGAGAGAGTTTTCCCCAACTAATTTCCAGTTTTAGTTGCCAAAAGTTGATGTAAGAAGCGGGATATGCTTATCTCCCAGCTCCATCTTCTCTTTCGCTCTCGTTCTCGTTCTCTCTGTCTCTGTCTCTGTCTCTGTCTCCATCTCTGTCTCTAGTGCTCATATGGCAATCAGCGTACAAGCGACTGCCAAATCCCAGTGTCACGTAAGTAGGAAGAAACGAACTAACGCCGCAAGCATTGCAGTTGTGCGGCTCTGCATCTGCGGCTAATTGGTAGAGTGGCTCCGCCAGTTGGAAAAAATGTTATGGCACCTCCTGCACGTGCTCCACAATTGCCAGAACTCATTACGAGCCAGAGATGGAGATAGAGCGAAGAAAGGCTTATAAGGCTATAATAATTATCAATAAATTAACAACAAATGAATTCATAATTCTGGCATGGACATGTCTCTGGCCTGGCCTGACCAGGCACTCAATAAAATTGAAATCCATGATATCCTGATTAGTAAAAGGATCCATCCCCATTGTAAATAATTAACGCCCAGAGCTAAAACACAATATTTGCCTAGGGGGGAGAGAGCGGATTGGCTGCTGTCTAATGACAAAACTGATTCAAACTGATTCACACTGTCGCCCATTGGAGAGTCGACAGTCGAAAGAGACAGCCAGTCAATAGGACTAATACGACAATATATGGGCTGTCGTCTGGTCTGCTCTGCTCCTTCTGCTCCTGTTATACTCCCCAAGAATCTCAGTATCCAGAGTCTGTTCCAATTTCTTGTCTTGAGACAAGACTCAAGACAACTTGAGTGCATTTTGCGCAAATTGAAAGCTGTCGTACAATCTCTGTCTGCCATCCTACGTACCTACCAGCCATCATGCCATCCTTCCTGCTTTCCCGCCTGTCTGTCTCCTTGTTACTGCCAAAATAACTCAAGAATTAGTTAGAATCCCATGTCCTTGCGCCTTTTGTGGCTAATTATGTCATTTGGTAGAGAGCAATGTCTCTGCTAGCAAAGACTGTGTGGCAAATATCAACTATATTTGGGCTACCACATATGCCACACACAATCGCACAATCACACAATCAAATATTCATCACAAGACCATTGGGCCATCAATCAAGAACGAGGAAAAACCCAGAGGGGTATCGAGATAACTTTACCGCCATTTAAATACTGAATGAGACACATGTTTAAGCAAATGAATTTGCATGCCAGAGCAGGGGGGACTCCAACAGGGGACTTCGTAGATCAAAAGGAAAGTTCACTCGAAAGGCACGATTGGGCCGTGCCTCAGTCGCTGGTCCCGAAATTGGCATAACGACACATTCATTAACTGTCAACAAGAGGACGCACACATGCCCCAAATTGGATTGGGCAGCCAGCCCCAAGAAATAGGAAGACATTTGTGTTTGTTTCACTTTGCCCTGCAAATGGTCTGAGATTTCCACAAAGAACAACAAGAGAGATTAAAAAACGTTTTACTTAGGTGTTGGATGATAATGATGATGATGGCTCCTACAATTCTCCTCTCAGACAATGGTCCTTTGTGCGGCCATTCCATACCATTCCATTCTGTTCCATTTTATTTGCAGAAAAGGTAAAAGCATTTCGCATTCTCTGCGATAATTATCAAACAATAAAAACAATAAACTGCCATGACACCGTAAAAGGAAAAAGCAAACAAAAAAAATGCTCGTAATGAAAACTCAAAGTAAATGCCCCGCTTTAGGACGAAGCTGCTGCTGCTGCTGCTGCTGTCGCTTCAGCTGCTGCCAAGGTGTGCCAAAGTTTTATCTCCTCTCGCTGCCTCCATTCCACTCAACCTTTTTTCCAACAGTAAACTGTGACCAGTAGCAACAGCAGCAGCAACAGCAGCAGCAGCAGCAACAAGAGGAGGAGAAGGAGCAGGAAGAGAACATCAAAAGGAGCAGCAGCTGAAGCTGAAGCTGAAGCTGAAGCTGAAGCAGGAGTTAAAGCAGAAGCTGAACCCTGAAGAATGGATAAGCACGAGATGAGACAGATTCTGGGGTTTCTGGGGGCACACACACACAAAAGGCGCCCGCCAAGTGCACTTTGTGTAAGGGGCAGGAGAAATGGCATAAAAGAAAGTGCAGAAAGGGTTTCTCTCTCGAGCGATAAGCAGAGAATTTATTTGTCTGCGGGTATTATTGACAAGCGACAAGTGGGGGTCTGTCCGGATGGGAATGAGGGATGAGCCAAAGGATGATGTCGGCACCCGGCCTAGATGTTTCTCTTTCCCTCTCAACCACTCATCCACTCATCTCCCTCTCTCTCTCTCTTTCTCTCTCTCTCTCTGGGGCTGGTGCTGATTAGCGACCGCCACTTAAAATTCCTAACGGCGCATCGATAATTTATTATGCAACTCTGTGTTTTGGCGAACCTTTTGCCAGAGCCGGAGTATTGCGTGCCAATAAAAGATTTACGCAGCCAGAATTTTAAATGCCCCAAAAACTTGAACTCGAAACGGAACCCACAGCAGCGGCAGCATAGCAGCAGCAGGAGCTCCTCTATATACACCTGGGAATTTTGTTAATTACGCTGAATAAATGCAGGAAATGCCGAATAGTCGAATCCCCTCGGAGAGAGTGAGAGAGGGGGAAGAAATTGGTGGAAGGCCTTTTGTGGGTGATAGGAATAGCATTCGCTTTCGCATTCCCTCCCTCCATAGCTCAAAACTCGGCAATTATCGAGAGGCAATCTGGAATTTGAAATACAGCCATCATTGAGAGAGTGTAGTATATATGAAAGAGACTGGAAGGTTACACTCAAGCGTACGTCTGTTGGTCTTACATTTGAAGATCAAATATAATAATAATGATCACGCTCTATTTGGTTTCCAAATCTGGTTACGATTAGCTCATTATTATTACCAGAATAAACAAAACAAATGCCGGTTGGGCTCTTTGAACTCCGCGATTTCAGGTACAATTATCGGTAGGATCCACGCGCTTTTGCACAGCATACTTTAACGGGTATCGGAGTGTCGCCACACGTGTGCCTCTGTGTATGCTGGACTGGTTATTTTTCTGCTTATGTTTTGTCCCCCCCACAAGGTTTAAATAATACACACAGCACACTCATAGTATGTAGACCCATATTAAAATTCCTTTTGTGCCTTATTAAAAAATTCTTTGGTGCCCTGTCAGAGCCAGGACTCGCCATAAAAGAGGGCAGGGCAGGAAAGGGCAGGACGTCCCCCCCTCACTCTTCGATATGGTACGCATAAAGAAATCAATCAGGCGGCACAATGCAGGCAGGCGGCGGGCGATAAGTCGCTCAAAATGACTCGACGAACTCCCGAGTTGGGGCGTTTAATGGTCCGTGAAACGTGAAACACTTTTAGCTTCTATCTGCTCGGGGTCCGGGGTCCGGGGTCTGGGGTCTGGGGTCTGGGGTCTGGGGCCTCGTTGGTGGTTCAGGGAGCTCCTCCCGGATTCGAGGAGAAGTTCTTTTGGCTTCTTTTCTGAAACTCACATGTAAATGGCTGCTAATGCGGGGCTAAGCCGATGGGTTCTTTAGCCTCCATCCCGTGGCTGGGGCGGGGCTGGGGCATCGCATTGAATTATGCATTTTAATTTTGGGACGCCCCGGACGTCAAAGCCAACAGCATGGAACATTTATTACACAGCTTTTTTGCGCTATTTTCAACACTTTAATATAAGTTTTTGGCCAGTGCATTTCCCGCCCTCAAGATCCCCAAGAAAATCCTATGGAGAGTCCGATTATACGGGGGTGTGTGGAGGCGTTTGCCTTTTGTAATGGACATGTTAGACGATGGCCAAAAATGATATATGACTTTTTCATTTCCTTAATGAAATTAACTTTCGTCGTTTTCGTCCTTCTGCGTCCTCCGTCTGCGTCTCCGTCTCCGTCTCTGTCTTCGTTTTCGTTCTGGTTTTCGGTCTCGTTTTCGTGCTCCATCTTCGACTTGGATTCTCGTTCTGGCCTTTACATATTGCCACAGCCCCCAAACTGCGTTGATTTTTGATGTGGCAACAATTCATTTTGGCTCATTAGTCGTGTAGCATGCTGCTGCTGCTGCTGCTGCTATCCATATATCATTATCTCATTCCCAGTCTCTTTTTCTGTCTCTGTCTCTGGACTAGGAGCAATCACGGCATATGCAGTGGAGGCTTTAATGGAGTGCGCTAAAAGCATTTCAGTTCCAGCTGACGAGAGACGTCCCCCCCTTCATCCACATCTATCCTTGCCTTTCTCTTCATATATTCAACTGGAGAATGCCTTCCTCCCATCTGTCTTTCTGTCTTTCTCTCTCTCTCTCTCTATCTCTCAATATGTGGAGGATAGCCGTACTACAGCGTCCTTCATCTATAGGATAGCCGTGTACTCCCCAATTAAATTGAGGAGCCCACTGGCCGGCGAAGGGCTTAAGCCAATGTACAATAATTTTAACTTAGCTACGGGCCAGGAGCATTCGCTTAGGTTTAAGCCGGATAGGGATCCTTCTGCTGCTGCAACTTCTCTTCCTCCTTCTCTTCTCTTCGCCCTCCTGCTCCTCTTCCTCCAGACACGATTTCATAGATTATGCGGCTTACGAACGGTACCCGGTAAATGGCCAACTCATGTAAGTTGCTGTTGGCCATCTATGGGAGGAGTGGGAGTGGGTGTGGGGGTGATAAGAATGGCACGAGTGTGTGTGTGTCATAACTTTGGGTTAAAGAGCAGCTTCTCCTGCACTTTAATTATTTTGTATTCGCTCAAGCATGACTTTAAACCAAGCAGCAGCTCCACCATCCAGGCATCAGGCACCAGGCATAAGGCATAAGGCATCCAGCATCCAGAGACCCAATTAAACCCAAAATTTTTAATTGAGTCTTAAACAAAAGTGGGAGCTAAGGAATTTATACAAAAAACATTCCAGCTGCAAAAATATTTAATAATAATAATTTTTGGTCACTGAAACGGGGACCCCCAACAATGGGGCCGGGACACCATGAGGATAGAAGGGAACAGCCCTTTTGCAATCGATGTCCCAACTGAAAATCGCTCTGAAATTCACTCCTTTTTATCAGCAATCTGCTGCATTTGGTCCCATTGTGCGTTTGGCATATAAAAAACGAGCCATTTATTTAATTGAAAATTGTCTCCGCTGTCAGCAGCAGCAGAAGGAGCAGAAGGAGCAGCAGCAGCAGCAGCAGCAGCAGTCAGAGAAAGGGCCAAAGAAAAGCAGAAGGGCCCGGGCCTGAAGCAGACTGAAGGCATCTCAAGTGCAGTGCATGGACCGGAGATGCTGCTGCTGCTAGTGCTGCTGCACTTTTTCAACGAAGGCAACGCAGGACCAAAACGAAGTGGAGAGATCTTGAGCGAACTACCAGTGGCAGCAGCAACAGCAGCAACAGCAGCAGCAGTCACGAGGAGTACTCGTATTAGTTGTTTAGACGCGGCGTCTGGACGAGACAGCCAGCGACCGACCGAAGGAGAAACACACACACACACACACACACACACACACACACACACACACACACACTCACAGTCCAGTGAAAGATGAGAGATGTGGCCCTCTCGCACGTGGCTGGCTTCATTATACCCGGAAGTAATCATAAATTCCGCACGCATCCAACATACGGAAGGGGGCGTGGGTGGGGAGGGAGGGGCAATAATTTGCACAGTGTGTCAGGCAGTCAGTCAGAGAGTCAGTCTGTGAGTAGAAGATTCTACCTTTTTGCGCCCAGCAACTGTGGTAGAGCTGTGGCAGGAGCCGGGGGCCGGCCATGGGGCTCATCGTGTTGCTAATTTATGGCCAAGGAAATGAAAGTGATAGAGCTGAAAGCAGCGGCAGGCAGGCAGGCAGGCAGGCAGTCAGCCAGGCAGGCAGCCACCGGTCGAGCGAGCGAGTGCCGGTTCTGGCCAATGGATGCCACACTTTTGTCCAAATCGGAGGCAGGAACAGGACGGCAGTAGCACTGGCACTGTCAGTGGGGAAAGTGTTTTGCCGCTTGACAACTGAAGACAGTGACAAATTAGCTGCGGCGCATGGGTTCGTGCCACAATTTGCATAATGAGCCTTCGACAAAGATCTCTGTCTGTGTGTGTGCTGGGTGGCCGCAGAGTTGTAGTCCGATTACTCCGTAGTCTATTTATGACTCTGCTCCGATTTCAGCAGCAATAAAACCACAAGGACACGCGCTCCAAATGAAAATGTCACCCGACACGACGCACTTTGACACCTTTCGTCCGCCCAAGTCGGATAAAAAAAAGAGCAAGCCAAAAGCCATCGACACTTAAAGTTGTGAGTCGAGTCTCCGGTGGTGCCGTTGGCGCCACACACGCATCGTACGTCACATATCGAAGAAAACTTTCAGTTTGTTTGCTCTCGGTCTAAAAAGCATTTTCACGTTTCACGTTAAGCAATGATGCAAAAAAAAAAAAAGAAAAGGCAAACGCAAAGCCTGAGTAGCGCTCAGCCCCGGCTTTCATTTGCCCGCTTTCTTATTTCTTATTTCTTACTTCTTACTTCTTTTTTTTTCTTTCACTTTTCTGGTTTTCTCCGGTTTCTGAATGCCAGAGAGGGTGGCTTGGCAGGGGCAACGAAATGTGCTACGGCCTACTAGAAGTTTTTATTGAATGCCTGCAGGTTTTATTGATGTCGTTTAAAGTCGCTCAAGTTGCGACGCCCATAAAAGAACGTCAACCGAATTACATACATACATACAGACATAGTCAAAATTTGTGCTTGTTTGTGTGTGTGTGCAGCCGAAACGATTTCAATTCGATAGAGGTTGGAGGGACAATCCAAAGTGAAGTCTGAAAGTGAAAGTGTTTCTCGACAGAAGTTAACCCCATCACATCGGCGTATCTGCCGAAACATTTCTTTTACGCCGCTTCGTTTCCGTTTAGTGCTGGAAAATTGCTTGCCAATGATTGAAATGTAGTTGCCATAAAGCATTCCAATCCGATTGCCATTGACATTTTACTGATTTCTTCCAATCATTTTCATTGCCCACCAGAGAAAGCTCTCAACACCTCCACCTCCACCTCCACCAGAGAGCTGCCACCCGATCTTTACTCCGAGCTTTTGTTGCAGTCAAACTGTTTGGTAAGACAACCACAACAACAACATCAACAGCATCGGTTAGGTTGGAACAGAACCGAAACGAACGTGCAAGCAGGATTGTTGTTGCTTCCGACAGAACATGATCGAACATGCTTTTGGGCACGAGAGTGCTTTTTTCTTGCCGAATGAGTGAAAGCGCGTGAGTGTGTGCATTGTTTGAGATGCTCAAATGAAGGTCAAGAGATAAAGATAATAGCGACTCACTACAAACTCAAAAACATCGAGCAGTTACAGTTATCTGCTCCCCACACAGATCCCCCGGAGGAAGTTCATTAGTTTTGGGCGTCACTGGGCCTATGAGTAACGAATCCCAGAGTCAAACGCTTGGCAAAAATTCGTAATATTGAACCAAGGAAAAAAAATGGTGACAAACATAATTATATCAACCAGCAATTGGCAGGCTCTCTGTAAAGATTAAGATTTCTCTTTGGGGGCCGGCGCTCCCCAGCTGTGAGCCGAAGCCAATTTTCGGGCTGCGGTTTGGCCAGCAGCCAGCAGAAGCAGAAGCAGCCAGCAGCCAGCAGCAGGCCCTTAGCCTGGTCCGTGTGATTCGTGTAATCATTTGGCAATCACAATCAACGTGTTGCAATCGACACAAAAAAAACCAATTATTGACCCGGGCTACATGACCACGTAACGTGCAAACAATTGCGGCCATGTACAAGAGCCGGAGGACAGCAGAAGACAGAATGTTTGAGGCTTTCAGGAGTTCGCTTTGATTGTCTGTCCTTCCGGTGGGTGTGCTTTCCCGTTGCCAGACGGCCAGAAAACCAGGCAGCCAGAAAACCAGGCAGCCAGACTGCCAGACTGCCAGGGAAATGTGTTACCCATGTTGGGGATTATTTATTTATATGTCATACATACACACATATGTACATATGTACACACATACATATGTACACACTCCATATACATATGTATGTATGTGTAGATAGGTAGAACTTGTGCTCATTTTGGTTTTGTCACACATTTCACACACATATTTGTAGGATAGTTTTAGCAGGTCCTGCGGCCAATCCTTGCCCCCATAAATTGTGCACATAGCCCAAAGTTTTGACACATTTGCTGCTGGAATTCATTTAATATTGTTGTACATTTAAAATAAATAAAGTTTTTAATGCGCAACACAAAATTCGTCTGACAGCAGGACACGGCTCTTGAGTGTAAAAGCTGTGGCACCCCCAATCCCCAATCCGCCATCCCCAATCCCCCAGGTGACTGAATCACTCATGAATCTTTAAACAAATTTGATTCATTTAGTTCCGTTCCTAGAGCCTTGGTGCTTCGTTTTGAAATTAACTTCTCTCGCATTATCGACTCAACCGAAATTCTCGAAAAGTAATTGCAGTGATTGACCTCAGGAACCGCAACTGCGGCCAAGAGATGGAGGCATGCTCCTGCTTCAGCTGCTCCTTGCCACAACAGCCGCAGTCAAATCAGAGCTTGAATACCATGGCTCTCCGTTTCCATCTCCATCTCTGGCTTCGGCTTCGGCTTCGGTCTGCCTGGCTCTCAGTCAGCTCTCAGCGGCGTTTCCGTTTTCCCCCCTTCTGACAGTTAGCTTTTCACTGGCCAAAGCCACAAATTGGTATGGGGAGTAAGCGTTTCCCGCCAACCTTTAGGCCCGAAATGATTTGGATAGTCAGCCATAAAAATGTCTGCGGTGGCAGAAAACATTGAGGGAAATCTAAATACATTTTAGGGCATATCATTTGTCGTTTAGCATAAGCGTCACACACGCACATGACATCATGACATTCGCGTTAATTGTATACAAACACTCAAACACAAACAGCAGCCGCAAAAGAATCTTCATCTCCTGATGGTTATCCAAAAGCAAACCGACAAATTAGGCCAGGCCAGATGCTGATGCTGATGCTTGGGAGATGATGAACTTCACCCTTTTGCCAGAGGGCGTCGGGCGTCGGGCGTCGGGAGACGGGAGACTCACAAGAGACAGGGTGGATGCGGCTCAGCGCATATTTTTCTTGGCTGGGCTTATTAATTTATTAAGTCGCGCAAAAGTTTTCCCTCCACACACTCACACACACACACACACACAGCCGGAGCCAGAAAAGAGCTTAAGTTTTCAGCCAACAAACAAACAAAACTACAAAAACAATTGGCCAAAGTTGGCAGAAAAAAGAAAATGCTTTCCGAAAGCCTCTTTGCCAGCGGCGTTTGTCGCTTCAATGTCGCTTAATGTCACCAGACAAGACTCTGCTCTGCGGCTTAATTATGCAGTGTCACACACACACACACACACACACACACACACACACACACACACACACACACAAAACTGAAACACACAGACACACACAGATACTTCTACTTTAGACTCAATTTCTTTATTTTTTTTTGTTAGCTTAGCCCCCGTTTATGGTTTACTTGAAAATTCAAAAGTTCTGCAGGAAATGAAAGTTTGCGCAATCGTGCAGAAAAGTTCCGAGTGGAGGAAGGAAAAAAATAAGTAGGGAAATCGGGAATGGAAAAGCTGCCGCACACGTGTCGCGACACTAGGATACTCGGTACCTGATATGCTTAGGCAAAAGCGCATTGATCTAGGATCGATTGCGTTGGAAAGCCAGGAGTTCAAAGAGCCAGGAGACACTTGTTTGAGCCAGATTTTTTAATAAAGTAGATATGATCAATTTATGAACATCATCTACAAATTTCCGTTTAAAATGTTCGTTTCTTTTTTGGGTACTCTTCAAGTGAAGTGCTGAAAAAACTGAACACAATTTGAAGGCTTGACATAACTAAATGCATTAAATTTTTTTCTTTGGTTTTGACTGCACTTTAATCTCATTAAAGAGGGAAACGGCACAAAAAAAAAAACGAGAAAAAACGTTATTGATTATGTCGTTAATAAATATTGACTCGCCGCTCAGTTCGGGCTATTAAATGGAATTTAATGAATGCGAGGCCTCCCCATACGGCCCCTGTGTATACGTATACGTAATTTGATAGAGCAGTTAATTTAATCGATTTCTGTGTTGTTTTCAATCAAATGGAAATGGAATTCAATGCGAGAGGAAAGCGGGTTGGAGGATGCGGTTGCATTAATATTTATTATTATTGTTATTACTATTATTATTATTCATTTTATGTTGGTTTTTTTGCGAGCAGGGCAACTAATTATCGAGGAGACAGTGGCAGCGGCACATGCAGAAGCACTTTAATTACTTGCAGCTTAATGAGGTAAGTGATAGGCGAATGGACCTGGACCAGGACCAGAACCAGGACCAGCTGCTGTCTCTGTAAATAGCTTTTGTGCGAGCATCATTAGGTGTCCTGTCGACGGCAATCAGTGTTCCTTTTGTTCCCTGGCATCACACACACACACACGCACACAGCAGGTCCTGCCTTTCAGCAAATCGAGTTAGTCACTGCTTAAATTTAATGTTAATTTCGTTAGTCTGACACATTAACGAATTACGAAAGACAAAATATGAAGGAGTGTCTGTTGAGTGGAGTGGAGAGTGGTTGAGGGGGTTCCCCGCTTCTCCGAGTCTAAGCCAATAATAGCAGACATCTTCCATCTTCGAGTCATTAATGCTGCATGGGCTCCAAGACAACTAAATGCAACGCTTAAGTGGCAGCTGCATTAAAACACTGATTTCGCATGCGGCATCAAAGCAGTGGCAGGGTATGGCAGGGGTTTTGCGGGGCAAGGCGACATTAATCACGAATTTATGAGACATTCAGAGACATCAGCCGGTTGGCTGATGTGCCCCTTCCCCCACAGCATGTCCTTGTCGCCCTGTCTGCTGTTACAGTTATTTGCATATTTAGACATAAACCCTGCGATGCACAAGCACACCACACTCACAGATGCACAGATGCACAGATGCACAGATGCACAGATACACAGATACACAGATACACAAATACGGAGAGGGAGCCGCCTCTGAATTTTCTGCGACGATTTGAGTGCGCGACTGCCACAAGGATTCCGATTCTGCTTCTGCTTCTGCTTCTGCTTCTGCTTCTGATGCTGTTGATGGAAATGTTTTCGGTTCGCTTCTTGCCACATGCATCAAACATGACTCACGAAATGCATTCCCTGCCACGCCATGCCTTGCCACGCCATTAAATTGGCTGCCACTTAAAGTATGTGTACATGCATACATATATATTCCTAGGTTTTCGCCTTCTCTCAATTAAGTGAAAAAATGGAAAACCTGAAAGCATCAGAGGCTCCCACAGAGGCAGAGACAATGACAG
This sequence comes from Drosophila miranda, assembly GCF_003369915.1. Lineage (NCBI taxonomy): Eukaryota > Metazoa > Arthropoda > Insecta > Diptera > Drosophilidae > Drosophila > Drosophila miranda. The sequence continues at coordinate 296,769 of NC_046674.1, read as the reverse complement.
AGACAGATAGAGAGCGAGAGCGAGAGCGAGAGGGGGCATGTCCTGGATCTTCTGTCAGCAGCCAATGTTTGATTAGTGTAGAATAACATAAAACTAAGCCAAAAACCCATCAGTTCTTCAGTTGGCCAAAAGTTTTGTCAATTAAAATATGAAAAATACACCACCGCCCCATACCTCATGAGAACCATCCACAGATAGACAGAGAAAGATAGAGATGGAGTTGAAGCTAGAGTTTGAGATGGAGTTGAAGTTGCAGATGGACAAACAGAGTCCATAGTCCGGGCAGCAGCGTCGAAACTAATAAAAAGTTTTGCTGGCACAAGTCGTAGAATTGGAACATTGCAAGTAATATTTGGCCACGCCGCCCCATTGCTCAGTGCAGAAGGGAACTTTCACTTGCAACTGTTACCACACTGAAAGATGGCGGTGGGGCAGGGCAGGGCAGGCAGCATTTGCATGCGCCCAGTGAATGCCAGAAACTTTTATAATTAATAAATTATTTATGAAGAATGACTGGGCAGTACTGCCTCTGCCAAGGCCACCAAGGCAACAGAAATAGAAACTACCGGGCGGACCGGGCGGACCGGGCGGACCGGACTGCAATTCACTTCATTTTAAATTATGAAAAATTACTTTGCTTTCGCTTTGGCTAGAACGAAAAAGTCATAAATAAATAGAGGCCTCAAAGACGACAACCAAGTGGATGACTTCCAAGAAACTTGGTCCCAAAAGAGCGAAGGGAAAATACACTTTCATCAAATTCAAAATTCCCACCACCCCCCACCACAAACCATTCAATGATCGAGAGCAGAGCAGGCGCAAATTAATAACGAAAATGCGAGGCCCCAGGCCTAGAGGCAAGATAACGAAAATCGTACAATTTGTTGCACGTTTGGCATTTGAATTGATTGAATGCGCGATGGACGATGGACGATGAACGATGGACGATGAGCGATGGACAGGCGAGCGATGAGCAAGAAGCGAAATTTGAATGGAGGCTCCTGCTCCAACTGCAACGGCAACAGCAACAGCAACAGCAGTAGCAACAGCGAGAGGCAGAAGTCAATATGAATTTGCCAAAAATTGATGGCATGCCAAAACGTAGAGAGGCAGTAAATTTTCAAGTCTTGTGGTCACGCTTCGGCGATCATTTAAACTACTCTCTGATTGGATCTGCACTTTGAATGGCATTCTTTAAAGCTCAACAGAAAGCGTCACAGATTATGGCAGATCTAAAGAGAGGCTTCTCCCCTGTCCTCCGCTGCCCACCCCTGTGGTGCTGCAGCTTTTATCCACTCGAGGAACACTCTGCTACCGATATGGGATAAGTGTTTCCTGCCAATGCAATTGCTGCCTGCTGCCTGCCTCTCGGCTCTCGGCTCTCGGCTCGTCCTAATGATGCCATAATTGCCTTTGTTCTGCTTGCCAGACTGTAAGCGATACTCGTACTCGTACGACAGATAGAGATAAAGGGATAGAGAGAGAGCGAGAGAGAGAGAGAGGGAGAGAGAGTGCTACCTCTCAGTACTTGTCTCATTGTTAGAGCAGATAAATGCTGTATATAGTGCACATAATTGCCAGTAGGGACAAAGGAACAGCAGCAGCAGCAGCAGCAGCAGCAGTAGCAGCATCCTTAAAGCGATTTCTGCCTCTGCTCTGTCTCCTGATTAAACGAGACGAGAGTATCAACTTCCAATCACGGAAAAAACCAAAAGACCAACCGACGGACGTACTTAGGAAGGATGGCGGATAGTCAGAAAGTGTTGCCAAAGCATAAAATGGACGACAGTCCGTGAAATTAAATGCCAGCAGGACCCTGAAAGCAGCTCCTGGCAACTGTCCCAACCATCCACTCTACTCCACTCCATTCCATTCCATTCCATTCCCTGTCGTTCCGTTTCCTTCCTTCCCGTTCCCTCAGCGATTCACTGGGCTCACCCGCGGGACAGACAATAACAGAAAAATTCACGCACAATTATTTTGCAACGACAAAAGTCATTAAAGCTGGTGCCTTTTGTTATGTTGCAAATGTTTATGTAAAATTTATTTCGGTTTCCGCTTTATAAAAGGCCAAACCAAAAGAAAAACAAGTTTCGAGCGCGAAACGCTAAAGATTCAAGACAAAGAAAATACCCTGTACTCTTGATGTCTCAAGAAGGAAAAATAAGGAACTTCCGGGATTTTAAAGGCTTTTCTGGCACCTTTTCGGCTGCCATATGAAATCTGCTCCGTCACTTTTCCGAATACAATATACCCTTCGATACCCTTACGACTAGTGGGTATATCTGGCAGTAGAAGCAGCAGACAGACAGAAGGAAAGAAAGTTGCATTGTTTATGTTTATGGCTGTGTTCTGTGTGCTGTTGGCACATGTTTTATTTTTACGCAGATTTATTTATGGCTATTTTTATGCTGCATACTTTTCGGCTGCTGCTGCTGCTGCTGCTGCTCTAACCTCAATTCCCCCAATGAGACAGAGTAGGAGAGCGATAGAGACAGAGACAGAGATAGAGTCCAGTAAAAAAAAATGAAAAATCATTCTTTTTCTATTGATTTTCCCTTTTGGCCAGAAGCGATTATTTGTTTTGCATTTTCCACGCCGTCACCCAAATGACCCCCAAACACAAGAGAAGCAGAGAATGCGAGGAGAAGGGGGATTGGGGATTGCGGAAGGGGCATGGAGATTCGCTGCTTTCGAGAAACACACACAAATCCCAACCAGGACATGGATGCTTCAAAAGCCCAGTCCTGTCCTGTCCTGTCCTGTCCTGTCCCTGTTTCACGCTCCCATGCGCCTCAACACCACTTTGTGCAAATATTTATTGACTCGTGCGCTCTTTTGCATTGAATTATCATTCCAGCACAGGCTGTCATAGGCGTATGATGATGGGGGTGAGGGTGGGTGATGGGGGATGGGGGATCTTGGGTGCGGCCCTACCGCCCCACCGCCCCACCGCCCCACCGCCGTACCCGACAATTCCCAGCGCCTATTAACTCATGACACAACGACAACTGATTTCCCAGCGGCATATTTCCTACAATTTACACACAATTCCAAAATTGCATTTATCTAATTTCGAGCTAAACACGCAGTCGCAGAGGAGCAGGAGCCTCGACAAGGACATGGGCCTCTCTGTCTGCAAGTGTGATTTCCCCAAGCGACGCCCTCCATCCATTCATTGTTTCTTGATCTTGTTCTCAAAGACAACAGCTCAGCAAAATTTCAATTGATTGAATGATGTCTCTTTCCATTAGCCATCAGCCCAGCAAGTATTCATTTCACTATTTAAAGAGAACGGGGTACTCTCCTCCATTGATCTTTGCGGGGGGAAGTCGGATTTGGACAGGTTTCAATTAAATAGTGAGGCCGCGCGCTAATGATTCATTTGCTTTGGCAGCTGCAGCAGCGGAGGAGTGCCTTGTGTATGTGCATGTGCATTCATCCTTTGTTTGCGATTGCCTTACACCATGAATAACATCCGCATCCGTGCCAAACGAGTATTCAACAGTTCCATACACCTGAATAGCACACTTACGCACTCACACTCCCACTCCCACTCACACACACACACACTACACTGGCAGATACATAGATACATGTAGTAGTAAGTTGTAGGGACTCGCATGGGCCATGTTTATGGTACAATGGCAAATCCGCGCGCGACTCGGATCAACTTTTGCAGGCCGTCCGTCGTGCATTTCAATTGATTCTCGGCTCGGATTCCCCGGCTGTGTGCCGTTCAATGCCGTTCGTCCTTGCTGCAGAGCTTCGCTTTTCCTTTCATGGCTCACCCCCGCATCCCGCACAACAAATGTCTGCCTGTGCTTTCCGTCAGCCCGTGCGTGTGTGCATGTGTTTTCCTGTTTCCTGTCAGGGATATGCCATGCCTTTGCTTAACTAAAAAATAAAACCAATCGGAACGTTTGCAGACACTACAATACCCTGTAATAAGTTTCTATTCATGGGTCAAAAAAGAAGGCCATGATTTGTACAATTGTGTTCGAAAACAGGTGTTCCAAAGGCTAAACGACGTTTAATTTGTTTATTCTGGCCATAATAATGATACGATTGCAACCAGATTTTGTAATCTCATAAATATGATGATTCGCGGATAGAATATACCCCTCGAGTATCCTTTGAATACCAGGCATTAAAAAACAATGAAGCATTGCAAATTACTTGGCTCGAGTGGAAGCACCCCCTCTCCACCAGTCAGGACCTCCCAATATGAGGCAGACTGCCACTGCCACTGCCACTGCCGTTGCAAGCAGCTGTTGCTGTCATATTTAAGCAAATGTGGCATGAAATCGAGTCTGCTATCGGCATAGAATACGAATGCGAATGGAAATCGTATCCGAAACGATCGATCCGTGGGCATTAATATTCGCTCATGCATTTGGCTTGTTGGCATTTCTGTGCTCTGCCCCGCGCCCCTCGCCCCTCGCCCCGAGGCAAGTATTTATTCATTTGTACAATATATGTATATGTATTATTAAACATTAAGTATTAAGAGATTAAAAATGCCTTGGTTAACCAAACAGCAAACAAATAAATTCTAGTCGCACCGCTAATCACACTTTAATTGTGGGCCAAAGTGCTGGGCTTACATTTGCGCTTCTTGGCTTGAGTCCGGTCTTGGACTTCTTCTGATCGACGGACTGATGATTGATAGCCACGTTGTCGCGATCCCCGCCATCACCATCGGCATGACAAAGTTATACACGGTGATAAAATTGACAAACAAAATCAGAACGAAGTTAATGGCAGCGGAAAGCGACTCCCCTGGGAGCCACCAAATGCCATTAGCGTGTACGGTTGTCAAGGTCACGAAGGACATCAAGCTAAAGCCAATCAAGGATCCCCAGTGCAGGAAACGTTGCAATTCTTTCGCAACGCCAATCGCCAAACATGATTTTAGTTTCAGTAACCTAAATTTTTAGTTAAACTTATTTCGGATAATATTTTGGTTTCTGTTTAAATTTCGAAATCTGTATACACTTCAAAAGTATTTGTCATGGCTCACTTGATAGTTATAGTACCCGATAGGGTGTAACAATCGTCTGCGATTCCTGCCTCATTTTCATGATTGCAGATTAATTAAAATACCCTGGTCGCCACATGCTGCTTGCTCCCGCTGTTGCCTGCGGCGTTTATGTGTAATTAAATAAAGCACTACTATTAAAATGCAGCCGCAGCAACACTCAACCCCACCCACATTGGAACATTCTACAATAATTTACAAAACTTATTTCAAGGTATTGGCGAGAAAGGGGGACAGAGAGAGAGAGAGAGAGTCAGACAGTAGAGGCAGGAGAGGCATGAGAGGCATGAGAGGCTTTACATATAAATATTCTCTTAAGCCGCAAAATGAAAAATATTTTAATAAATAAATTTAAAAACAATAAAAGTGCAAAATGTAATGCCATAAATAAAATGCAGCCCTTAGTGGAGCAGAGCCAGTCGTCATCTGTCGGACAGACAGACACTGGGGCACTGGCACACTGGGAATTTCCCTTTTATTACCATTATTATTAAGAATTAATAGCAATATTTGCTGACGCTCTGCCCATGGCTTAAAAAATAAATATCCCGCACAAGCAGAGAACGCACAATATCCAATTGAATTTAAAATGTGCCATAAATTCCATTCCATTCAATACTCCATTCGAACTCGTACTCGTACTCAGACGAGGGTGTGGTGTGTGTGTGCATATTTGTGCGTGTGCACACAATGAACGGTAGTATTTTTGGGTATTATTTATGGCCTTGCATTTATAACAATAATATTTTTCGGTAGCGCGAAGTTTCGAGGCAAACATTTAGTAATGCCATTAATTGATGATAAATGTTTTGCCAAATGCAATTTGGGGTCCTACCGACCAGACCAGACGGTATGTAATCGATGCTGCCCCACAATGGAACGCAGAGCCGGGCTTCGGTTTAAGTATTTAAATTTATTTTGGCTAGCGATTATTGCAATTATTTATGGAACCACAATCACTAAATCGAAGGCAGGCCTCTACACGGAGGCCAAACATTTTGATACTCTTTGCAGCAGGCTCGTCTCTCACGCCCGACACGATATGTTCATCGTATGTTCTTTGCCTTTTCGATTGATATGACACAGATATAATATTCAAGCAGTTCGATAAAAGCATTTTTCGCAACCAAAATGTAGAATTCAATGCAAAACTGTAATGTAAATATGTAATAATATAAGGTAGACTCACCTAAAATTTTCTGCGATTTTCTCTCTTTTGCTTTTCTCCTTTGAGGTAAATTACAAAAAAAAAGAAAGACCTCGTAAATGTCGTACGTACTGGTCTTTAAGCTCTTTATTTAACTCTTGCGGTTTTATTGTTTTTCTTTTCACTCACGCACTTTCACTCACTTCTTGCCCATATTACCTTGCACTGCTTGCCGCTTGTCACTTCTTGCCGTCTTAATGACCGTCCAGCACTTACTCTCACTCTCACAGAAAAGAACAACAAAAAAACAACTCAAGCTGAAGCGCATCATGCCATGGAGACGTTTTTGTTTTTTCTTGCCTTCTTTCCTTCCACTTGTATTCCCACTCATGCGCTGGAAGCAGCGCTAAAACTACGAAGCAATTGCCTTTTTTGTTTCCTTTTTCACATAGTTTTGTATGTAAATATGTATATGTACATATTTATGTATAAAAAGCAATCTTTTTAGACATGCTGTGATCCTTTTTTACTTTTCCTTAAACCCTAAATCAAGGTTTTAACTCCACCAGACGAAAAAACATGTGGCTGCGCTGAGAGCTTAAACTTGACTTAGCTCTCTCTTTCCGAACTGTAATCGGTGAGAGAATTTGAGAGATTTTTGTTTTTGCAATTCTTGCGTGTGTTGTTGGCTTGGCTTTTGCTCTAGAAGGGTAGAATGCATCCATTTAAAGACAAAATATAGTCTCGCTGATTATTCCTAAAACTTTTTTGCTGAGAGGAAGGCCTGAGAGCGACAGTTGCTGTTGCTTAGAGAGTTCCCGTTGGTTATTCTTAAGCTTAATGCAAATGTCTTGCCATTTCTAAGAGCGAGGCCTCAGAGCGAGAGTCCTCACCTCAGCTAAGTGCAGCGCACAGTTGTTGCTGGGAGAGCAAGTTTGTAGCGCAGCTCGCAAAAGAAACGAACATGATCGTACTTGATCGACAGAGGGATAAGAACATGCAATTATTGCGGGCCACATCCATGATTAAGGCCAAACTCAGGGCAGCTTGGAATCGGGAGTCGAGAGTAGCGGCTTATTGTTGTAGTTGTTGCTGCGAGAGCAGTTGAGCAAAGCAGTTGCGAAAGCATTTATTGTGCGTGGGAGGAGCAAAGCTCGTAGATGAAGATCCAGAAAGAAAACACACAAAAAATTCAAGCTACTCAACTGTCTGTCTAAACATTTGTACATATGTATGTACATATGTATGTATGTATGTATGTACATATATATTTTCTGTTTTTTATCGGAACTGGAGTTCTTTGTGTGCCAAACTTCAGTGAAAAATAATTACATATAAGCGAGGGGGAACGTTGTGAGTCGTTGCTATGGCCGCGACTTTACATTTATACCCAAAACTCAGTCAGTATGGCATCTCTCCGCCAAAGGGCGCACACATTGTACACTGAAGAGTGTGTGAGCGAGAGAGAGAGAGGGAGTATTAGTAAGCCCGTGGCTGGGTTGGCGTAGCCACAGCAAATTGATTTTTTGATGGTTGAAAATCCGATATGATCCAGATTTGGCAGTCCAAAAGGACTACGATTCTGCATTGTTGGTTTTATCGTATGTTCAACATTGTGGATGCCACAGATTTTCGTTCGTTATGGGGAAGGAAAGGGGCGGTGCAAAATTTTGAAACAAACATATTTAGCATAATATTACAGGTGTCTAGATACAACATTTCGTTGCTCTAGCTCTTATTGTCACTGAGAGCTATGCGTCCAACAGACAGACATGGCTGAATCGACTCGGCTATTGCTACGGATCCATAATATATGTATGTATGTCGGAAACGCTTCCTTCTTTCTTCCTTGCATCGGTACACACATCCACTTTCCCCACAAATCGAATATACCCTTATACTCCTTACCCTTATACTTATACAAATCTAATATACCCTTATACTCTCTTTGAGTATCGGCTATAAAGAAAAAAGTATCTAAGCCTAATGTGGTCTGGTAACTTATTTTTTGCTACACCAGCTGTGGGCTCTTATTTTGTTACGAAAACACCGAGAATTCCCGAGTCCAGAGCCAATTAGCTGCATGCAGCAGGCGACGTCTCTACACCTCCCGGCTGTCATTTCTCCCAGCTGGATGCTCACACAAACAAACACACACATGGGGAATGGATGCCTCCGTAATGAGTCTCCAAGCGGGGATTTGTGTGACTTTTAAGTCTTGTTAGCACTGCACACGGCACACGGCACACGGCACATGGCTAACAAGCAACGCCATTTACGAGTGATATTCCAATTTATTCCGCACTTGAGCCTAACAAGATAAAGTGACAATTGACCAGGGCCCAGAGGGCAGAGTGCAGGGCGAGAGAGGTAGCAGAAAGTCAAGAGGCCAAGTAGCATAAATAGTCGCTGGTCCAATGCTCTCGCAATTGGAATTTAAAATCGTATCCCCTTACACTTGTACGAGTAGTAGTATCCTCGTCTTGGGTTGCCCCGGGAGCAGGTGATGGTTTCGCTATGATCTCCGGGAACAAAAAAGCAATCTATTCTGTTCCGCAGATTAGATGGCAATAAAATTGATTGAAACATAATTGCAAATTGGATACAATAGCCAATGGGAGCTAAAGAAAATTGCCCGGAAATGCCAAAAGCCGAATGGAGAAGGCTCCTCTGCTGCTGCTGCTCCTAGAGGGGATGTGGGTGGCGAAAAAGCAATCTATAAACGTATCGAAAATTACTTCAAAGCGAGGACGCGTCGCCAACGTATCTCTGCCATTATGTGCAGTCAGATGAACAACTGAGGGCGGACCAAAACGGAATCGAGTCTCTCCCTTTCTCTCTCCCTCCCTCCCTCTCTCTCTCTCTCTCTCTCTCTCTCTGTATATCAAAAGAAACTCTGAAGGAGGTGTGCTCAAGGAATCAATTTTAAATCGAATAAAAATGCGCAAGGGGGGATGCAAATATAAAAGGGTAACCTTGCGTCGAGAACTTACATACATATACATATGTATGTATTGGAGATCTGTATGGCTCCACTCAAAACATAAGTCCAATAGGATGCATTCGAATTGAATTGAGTTGAATGAGTGCGACGCACACAATAAATTGTGTCTATAGGAATACGAGTGTGAGTGTGGGCTTCATAGTTTTCAGCCATCAGTTGTATGAGTTAGAATGAATGCGACGGAATAGCTTGAGTCATTCGAATTAATCGAATTTTTGCCTGCGCGGTCTGCCTGGGCTTTTTTTTCTTCTTTTTCTTCGTTTCCTTATGCACAGCAAATCAACAACTGAAATGCTGAGACTGCACTGTTGGCAAATCAGCTTTTTAATATATATTTTTAAACTTAGAATTCTATAAAAACTCCCATCTTTCCTTTAGCACAAAATACAATGCATTCGAATGAATTCGGAAACAGCCCCTCTCCTAACAATTCGTGCCACGTTGTTTGAATGTTGTATTTAGGAGCTATACATACATATGTACATTTGTCATTGCACTTACACACTCAAACTCCATCGGCGCACCATTCGAATTCATTCAATTCATTTTGCGCATTGTTAATTAAAATGCCGGTATTTGTTGCCATTCATGCAGAGCTCTAATACATATAAATATGTACCTATACATAATTTCGCTTATCTTTCATGTGTTTCTTATGCCGTTAAGTATGCTCTTTCTCTCTCTCTCTCTCTCTCTGGGAAAACTGTCAATGCAAAAAGTTTATTACTGCTGCAGCAACTAAAATGAGCAGCCAAATGGGACGCAGCGCAGAGAGGGCCCTCGCATAAGAAGAAGATCCACACACAACTTTTTACACAAACTTATTTACTTAATTTGAAAATTAAATTCCCCCAGCATTAAAACGCATAAATGACACTTGAGAGCGCCAGAGCCCTCATATGCGAGTATACGAGTACGAGACTAGGAGTATGTATGTATGTGTGTGAGTGTTTTTCCTGTTTGTTTTTCTTATCAAAATGCCTACGGCAGAGTGCTGCAGCAGCGGAAAGAAAGAGAGAGCTAGAGAGAGAGAGTGAGAGAGAGGGTGAGAGGAAGATTGAGTCTGGGATGCAGGGAAGCATACATATCCCTTAAGACAAACAACGCGTACAGAAAACGAGCTCTGCCATGGAGATGCAGGCTGGCAGGCAGGAGGCAGGCAGAGCCTTGGCCAAGTGCACGCTTAAAAGTCAAAAGTGCAGAAAAATGCATGGCACACAAAGCGGCATAGAGGAGGGCAGAGAAGGGGAGGATACAGAGAGACGACGCACAAGACGCTCTGCCAAGACAAACAGAGCAGCAGCAGCATCAGCAGCATCAGCAGCCACTGAAAAGGGCATATAAATTGCGTTACTTGTGCGGGTTGCCTGAGGGGGGAGATGGGTATAGGGGAGGAGTTGGGGCATGGGAAGTAAACGTTTTTGGTGTTTGACATACGACGTGCATTAGCAGCAAAGTCAAGGATTAGCGCCACTTGTCTTGAGAGCACCCAGCATACATCCCCCCAAGCCTTCACATCCTTGTGGCTGTTTTCTTGAATCGGAATGAAATTTAAATACCACGCGAAAAACTAGTTAAAGTTACTGTGAAATCAATTTATATAAGACACAGACGGACAGACACACAAATGTCCAGTCCAGGCCACTAGGGGAATAGGCCAATTCAATTCTGTCTACATACACGAGAGTCCCATCAAAAGAGAGAGAGAGAGGGAACGAGACCTGAATAAATTTTAAAGCTTCTCTCACTTTCCTTTTAATGTATTTAACTTTTGAACTATTCGTAGACCCCCAAAGCAAATGGAAAAAGAAACACAAGCAAAAAGCAAAAAACAAAAAGCAAATAAAAGCCCCCAAAAAGAGTAAAGGAAAAATGCTGGAAGAGAGTAGCGGAAAGACGTCAAGGAAACGCTAAAGCTATCGCAAACGCGATTCGCAATTTTTGAAGGATGTGTTAAGTCAAAAAATATGCAAATTTCTCACACACACACAGAGCCAGAGAGAGACACAGAGACAGGACGAACGCACACGGCCGGGTAGAGTTAATACACGCCCCAAAAAAGGCAGATCCCTTCAGGACCTCTCACACGCGCACACAAACACACATCTGCACAAAGATGCAGACATACATAGTGTGAGATTGTGTGTGTGTGTGCGGATGCCGTACGTGTAATGCATACGAAAGTAGTGAAAATATCATCAATGGAAAAATATGAATATCTAAAAAGGATAACGAAAAGCGTAAAAAAAGACGAAAAAGAACAGGAGCCATAGAGGAAGCCAGTGGCACAGGCATGCCAGAAGTTGGGCCATCATGGCCATGGCCTGTGGGTAGACCCTGGGAAAAACCGTCCAAATGTCAGTTTTGAAGTGCGAGCGCATGTCTGGCATGTCTGGGCCATCAACTAAAGCCCAAGCCCAAGTGAAGAGTCTGAGAGGCGCAACCTCAACGCACACCGCCTCGGTTCATGACATTTGACAGAAAAAGACACAGCGAAAACTAGACAATTTCAGGCACCGCCAACATGTTTGTAATGTAATGTAATTGCATCAATTTGCAAGCATTTTCCGCTGGAAAACATTATTATTTTTGTGAAATTCATATGCAAGTTTATTTGATTTTTGTCATCGTCAGTGCTTTTAAAAAACGCTCAGACAGCGTCTGGATCTCCGGGGTTCGGTTCGGCCTCTCTGGCTTTGGGGGCCGGCATAAATTTACACAGGCTCTGTCTGTAAATTACATTTGAAGCAGCAGCAATAGCGGCAGCATTTAACACATAAATCTTTAGTAGCGGAACACAACACCGATGCCGACGACGACGACGACGACGACGAAGACTAGTTACAGCTTCCAGTGAGAAAATAATATACATATGTATACAATATGTATACAATAATACGGATAAAAATTGGAAGGACAATAATTGGCAACGAGGAGGGTTACCCTATAATAACCAGTAATTGATTTGCATATGCATGCTAAAAGTATGCACTGAAAATTTGGTTCGAAGAGCCCGGGTTTCAATCAGCCAAATGACATCTTGTTTTGCTCATTATGGCCATGAAAATAAACCGATTTTAATTCGATTTTGTAAATTAGTAGATATAATCATCCTTAATGATTTTGCGCTTGCAACTCTCTTATATCAATATATATATCAATTATAAATTATATACATATATATAATATATATTACATATATGTACTTTATCCACAGAAGTTTTATATACTCGAACGTAACTCTTTGAGTACAGGGTGTAGGAAAAATACACACACACATAGAGGGCGACAAAACTGTGTCATTCTCAATTGTCGGCCTGTTTGTGCTTGCATCCGTGTGTGTGTGTGTGTGTGTGTGTGTGTGTGTGTGTGTGTGTACAAGTATCTGTGTGTGTGTGTGTGTTTTCGCTTCCGTATCCCCCAACTTGAATTACGTACGCCGCAAGTGAAGTAATGAGTACACAGCTGCAGAGCGGCAGAGAGGCAAAGAGAGAAGGCTTGAGGGACAACCGAGTTGCACAAACAAAACTACAGCCAGAAGGAGAGGGAGATGGAGACAGCAGAAGCGGAAATAAATATTAAAGCAGCCAGGCAGGCAGGCAGCAACACCAACAGAAGCAGCCACAATGAATACAATATAAATATGCGATATTTTCAAAAGTCCAACTAATAAATAAAGACCCTGGATGCCACTGCCAAGTGGCTGGCTGGCCATAAAGCAGTTTCAGGAGGAGCAAGAGCAGCTGTAAGTATGAATTTCTATGAATCGCGAATGGCGACTGATAAACGATGGCTGCTTCTGCTCTGCCTCTGCCAATTTATGTGCAGCTGAAGTTCAGTTCATATCAATAAAGTGTTAAATTATGAAATGAGAATTGATAGATGTTTTTTAGAGTTATTTCAACATTTATTTGGATGCCCAAACCTCTTTAAATTTTCGCCTAGCTCTCATCAGATGTTTATTGCATCATTTACGATGCTAGAGTGGAGTCTCGCCCATCTTCGGAAGCTCTTAAATTCACGCACCTTTATTTTCGAAAGCCACGTGCTCGTAGAGCCCAAGTAAAGGCATCAATTTGTAGAAGCAGAGCTCGTTTTATGGCCGGACCAAATGGCTTTTGTTTCCCTGTGTTTCTGAAATATTAAAATTGAGGAGCAGGAGGCAGGAGCCGGCCCTGTCAGGCTGCCAGGCTGCCAAGCTGCCAGGCTGCCATATGAAATGGATAACTATGGAAGAAAGCCACAATTCACAGCGAGAGCACTTCATCTTGGTCTGCTTCGTGACAGGAGCAGGAGCAGGAGCAGGGACTGGGACAGGCTGCATCAGCTCTGTGTCTTTTTCATTTGCAATGCAAAAGCTAAATGAATTGCAAGTTAAAGTAGTAGTTAAAAGATGGACAAGAGAGACAGACCAGTCAGACAACAAAGACAGCAGAATGAAAACTCATTTAAGGACTGTTTAAGGACTGGGACCAAATCAAATTGAAAGACAGGCGGCCAAGGGACATGTAAAAAATTCGCAGCGCGGGCCACATGCTTAAGTAACTGCAGAGAGAGATAGAGAAACTCAACAAATAGCAGCACAGCAGCAGCAGAAGCCAGCAGCCAGCCAAATGGGGCATGCCACACACTAATACACTCTCCCATCCTGCTGCTGCTGCCATTCATGCATGCTCTCTGCCAGCGGGCAAAACGAAACCAAAGCCAAGGAGGCAACGACATTGCACATTTCTCTGGCTATTGGAGCATGTCGGAGCGACACCAATCTCTGGGCTAAAGGAACAAAATAGAGGACACCATCCGCAGCACCATCAGCATCGCCCCCCGTCCCCCACCACCCGCTTCATGACCATCCTCGTCGTCGTCGTCGTCGTAGTCGTAGTCGTCTGCATTGTCGTCATCTTTTCAGAGTGCTTAAGGGCTGCATAAAAGCATTTATTATTAGATTTGATTCAATTTTCTATTCACTTACGTTATGAAAATGTGGCTCCGCCGTGTTTTTCCCTTGTTTTTGCACTTAATTTTTCCAGAGAGCGGTAAATAAAAATCAATGCCGAAGCGAAAGCGAACTCCGGGAATGGCAGAAAAACGAAAGGCAATCGCGTAATTTCATTTGCATAAAAGTCAATTGGATTCTGGTCGGGTCTGGGCCATGGAACAATTTCAATAATTGCAAACGCCTGCCATACATTTTCCCCATTTCGCACACACACACAAGCACACTCACACACACAAAAAACCTAAGCCCCAACAGAGCTAGTCCTAGTGGAAAGTCCTAGTTGCTGTCGCCATTGTGTCGCCCACCCACCACCACCCAAAGGCTGGGGGGTGAAGTGAAGTTTTTGGAGGCGACTCTACCAAAAGCTAAAGGCGACATCCATAAACTGTAATCAAAAGCTATTATCTCTGCTGGCGGCCCCGGCCCCGGCCCCGGCACCCACCCATTCTGTTCTAGTTTTTGGCAACATTTTTCTAAACCATAAATTTCGAAAGCAAAATTCAATGGAATGTGCTTGCCAAAAATCAGCAGAAGCTTCCGCCAGCACTCGCCGCTCATGTTTACGCCTCCTCCCATCCCCCCAAAGTGTTCAAACATTTAAAGAATTGCCGTAGAAATTTTTAGAGCCACAGATGAATGATGAATATTTCACGGGATAAATTATTAAAAATAAATTGCAAACACACAAAAAAAAAATTACAAATTAACATTTAGAACACGGACATAAGCTGATTTGCAGTCTATCTATATTGATGCCCTGTAATCGAAGAGAGTGCTAACGGGTATATACATACATAAATCTATACGCAAAAAAAAAGAGCAAAGGTTCAGTTTTATTGATATTTTTGTTTTTTTAGTCCGCAAACGCAGAATCATAAGAAGGAATCATATATACTAGATTCCAGAAACTGGTTTTGATCGGATAAGTAACATTTGGCTCGTTGAACAGAATTGATCCTGAAGCAGCGCTCTTTTATATGCATACTTTTAGGCTGAATATATAATAAGCCAATTACGGGGTATGCCAAACGTTTCGACTGTTTATTTATTTAATTCTAATTTTTTTGTTCTTCTCTTTGGGTTGCCTGTCGGCAAATCCCTCGAGTGAAATTGTAAATTAATTTCCGCGCAACAAATTCGATTTTAATAACTTGAAACATTGTCACTTATTTTGCATATTTAATTATGGATTTCTGTTCCCTCAACCTTCGGACTGCATTGCCAGACCAGCATTCCTTTCCTACAGGTTAGAGCGAATTTAAATAAGGAATTTGCAAGAGTAAATACCTTAAAGCAGGTGAATAGATGAATGAATACACATTGTTGCTGGTCTCAATGGCTGCTTGGCATAGAAATAATTACATTTAATCGTAATAACTAATGCCAATGCATGCAACAATAAATTGTCCTGCTGCTGCTGCTTAAGTAATTCATGGCGCAAAATGACAAAACCAGACACCAGACCAGAACGAAAGGAAAGGATCTTTGAAATGTTAAGGGAGAACATTTTTGGGTGTCTGTGTGCATATATTAAGAAATAAATATCATGCACACAACTCTGGACGAACATATTGTAATGTGACTGCACACACATCCTCAAGATGAAGGAAGTGCAAGGAAAGGACGAGTCAAATGTTGCCGTATGATGGGGAGGGCTTTCGCATTTGCCAAAAATTACAGTTATTACTGCAGACAGGACAGTCGTCGTCCTGCGTGGCACCCCCTCAAGATGCCACGCGATTGTTGCTGCAATGTGGAAATTTAATTCAATTGCTAGGCGGCAGAGGCAGGCACTCGGACTGGCAAGCAGGCAGGCAGGAGACATAAATCCTGCACTTTATTGCATCCGCAGTACGAAAATGTTCACGCACACAAGGCGGTGGCAGCGGCGGCGGGGGCAAGGACTTTTGGCACGACTGCAATTTTAATGAGCTAACGAAAATTTGGTTTATTATACCCGATACTTAAAATGTGTATTGGGGTATATTAGATTTGTGGTAAAAGTGGATGTGTGCAACGTCCAGAAGGAATCGTTTCCGACCCCATAAAGTATATATATTCTTGATCAGCATCAATAGCCGAGTCGATTGAGCCCTGTCTGTCTGTCTGTCTGTTTGTCTGTCTGTCCGTCTGTCTGTCCGTCTGTCTGTCCGTCCGTCCGTCCATCGTGTCGTTTAATATTAGCGGCGTCTGCCGGAGGAGAGCCATACTGACTAAGTATCGGGTATAACTGTAGAGTTGCGGTGTCCGCAGAAACTCACAACGTTCCCCCTCGTTAGATATAGCCACACGGTAGAATGGCCAATACAGATGGAGAAGGACTGCAGATTGAGTCAAGGCCAGGCTAAGATATAGGGCCATCAATTTGTATCGCTCCCATTCTCTCTCTGTCTCTCTGAGCAATGATAGTACAGTGAAAGACCAACGGAAGTGGAGCACTTTAGGCGACATCCGTCGGCAAGTTTTTGGTCGATCTTCAGAGCCATTTGCTGGCCATTTCCTACCCTCAATATTTTTGCGTGCAACTTTTGATTTCCTTATTACTCTCTGCTCCTGCTCCCACTTCTACTGCTACTCCTCCTCATCCTCTTAGTCGCGTCGCCCTTCTTCAATCCCCAACTGGCAGATGAAAGAAGGCTTAAACTGAGAACGCTGATGCGCTTAGCCCTAAGCACCCGCTGAAGTCCAAAACGAAGCGAAATATCATATCGCAGACAATGCAGCAGCAGAAGCATTAGCTGCCGACCCTTCGCAATTAGACTTAAATGCATGGAGCCGTGCAAGGAGCCGCGGAAGGATCTACGACCTGGCACTAGTCCCACAACTCTACTCCATGCCCTCCCCCCCTTACACAAACAATCCTGTCCAGACCTACAAAAACAAAACAAAAACAAAAAAGAAAGATGTACATACATACATATATATGAGAAATGCGCCAACAGAGCGAACGGCGTTTCGCGGTGGTGTAATTGAAAAGGAAAATGAAAAACATGCCGAGAGCCGCCATGCACTGAAACAAAAATGAAAAGGTGGCAATCGCAAGAAAAACGAAAGGACTTATGCCATACCCATAGAATTTCCAAGGATCAGAGAGAGAGCTCCTGCAACTAGCAATCGAGAGTTTTTCGGGGCAAGCCATCTCCTACTCGCAGTTTTTGTATAAGTCAAATAAATCGAACATGTTTGATTCACTCGATCATGTTACTGGTTCAAGCAGAAGGTCTGATCGAAAAGAATCGACGCTTCCAGTTCGAGTTCGAGTTTGATTTGATCGATAGAACAACCAACCGGAAACGGCAACAAACCCCTAAATTTAGTGCGGCCTCGAAAATGTTTGATCTCGAAATTTTCATTACGCTTGAGCGCTTATAGAACAAGCAGGTTGCAGCTGAACCATGATTTGACTTGGAATTGTACTTTTCTTAGAGGTTCGATGATTGACAGTCTTAACCTTCCCCCACCTCAAAATCCAAAGCCCACCGTTTCCCTACAGCTCATCATGCCCCCACAATCTCACACTGATTAACAATGGGTACCACAGACACAGAGCCCATAACAGTTTTCATGATGGCGTTTTGTTTATTTTTGTTTTTCTCCCGTTTCTCCCGTTTCTTCCGCTTGTTGCCGTTGCCGTGCCCTCGCAGCTACTCCATCGTTGTATCTTGAGCACAAAAATGCAGGTCATTTGGCAATTAGGTCGTTGGGAGTCCGTGCCGTGCCCTGTGGGCACTTCCTTTCCAAAAAAGTGTCGCTGTCATTTGATTTATGCATTAAATTTTGTAATTGTAACTGTTATAGTAACAGTAACTGTAACTTCCTTCAATTGCTAATTAAATTCTGCTCGAAAAATAATCAAACAGACAGATCTGCGGACTAGTGGTCGGGAGGGAGGGAGGGCCCCTCGAGCAGTCAGTGGCAGGCGACAAGGGGCGCCGCAAGAGGCCACCCAGAGGCCACAATAATAACAATGGAATGGCTGCAACTGCAACTGCCACAAGGAGCAGCTGCCACCACAGTCTGTCTCTCTCTCTCTCTCTCTCTCTCTCTCTCTCTCTCTCTCTGTGGTGCTTTTCTATTTACCCCGTTTCTTTCCCACCCCCCATCGCGTTGCTTATCTGCTAGTGGCTTCTTCAGTTTTTCACACAGCTCAAGTATCAGCGGCAGCGGCAACGGCAGCCGTGGCATCTGCAAGCATGAAGCATAATGAACACTTGACTCCTTTTGGCTTTTGCCTGTCGCCTGCTAGGACTGTCACTGACACAATGGAAATGCCCAGTGCAAACAGTTCCCGCACCACCGGCTAAGACAAAAGGACTACTACGGAGCCACCTACGGACAAAAATGAAGCTCGCCAAAAGGCGCCAAAAGGCCCGCCCGCGAGCACTTGAGTGGTTTCAAGAGGCTTTTTCTCAAGCCTGAAATGGCCATAGGTTCTCGGTTTTCGGTTCTGTCCAACAATTGACCCAAAAAGAAGTAAGGAATGCATGGAATACGGATGTGAATTCTTTATGCCGCTTACCTGTTTGAAGTTTTTGTGTGTGTTTTTGTGCCACATTCACACACAAGAGGAAAGGGTCTGCTGCACGTTTCTGTGTCTCCTTTTGGGTAAGGCATTCATTTGCTTATGTAAATTGCGAAGCTAGAGCCTTTTGCATAAATTACAAAATTAGTCATCAACAAGAGAAGGTAAAAACTATTTCAATTTAAATTCTTATCATATCAGGAGGAGGGAAAACATGAAACACGGCATATCCTACACGAAGGACCTTCTGCTTGTGCTCCTGCTCCTTCTGTGCCTGATGTCTGGGGATGGATATCGTTCCTGTTGCCATTGCCATTCGCTCCTATAAGCCGCTTAGGGGTTCTGCTTTCACTATTTGCCATTTCCATTGGCTTTAACTTTTAACGTTTCAACGCCTTAAAGATACTACTTATCCTTTGAGACGGGGGCTAGGAATCGTCCTTCGCTTTGGGGCTTCGGTTGTTCCAGTTTCTAGCCTTGGCTGCGCCTACTTCCCCCCATCACGCCAGTGCCTCATGGTATCCACATATCTTACTTAACATGTGCCTGCAAGACTTTTTTCATTAGGATAAGTCTATTTTATGCCAAGAAAAACCGCCCAAAAACCCACTCGCTCTCCCACTC
Source organism: Drosophila miranda (assembly GCF_003369915.1). NCBI lineage: Eukaryota > Metazoa > Arthropoda > Insecta > Diptera > Drosophilidae > Drosophila > Drosophila miranda. The sequence goes on along the minus strand of NC_046674.1, from coordinate 277,432 downwards.
CCACTCATCCCAAAAGATAGGCTCCCTGGGTTCCTGGCTCCTGGATCCTGGATCGACTTTTGCCTCTTGCCAAAATGTTTATTTGGTTTTTTCTTGTGTTATTTATTTTATGGCACCTTTTGCTCCATACTTTATTTTTTCTCTCTCTCTTTTGCTATTTTTCGATTCTTTTTCGGGCTACAGCTGGTGGCTCCTTCAGCTACAGCTGGTGCTCCTGCGTCTCCAGGTCCATCAGCTCCCTTTTTTCTGCTGCTCCTGCTGCTGCTTGCCTCATCGATATAACAATATCCTTTTGATGTAATTTCCGCTTATGGCTTATTTTCACAATGGCAGGTGTGAAAGGTAATCGTTGATTGTAAGTGCCGCTGCCACTGCCATTGCCGGATCCCTGCCTCAAAAGCCAAGCATTGCCCCGGATTTTATAAGCTACGAATAGAACGAATGTGTTTTTCTCTCTTGCTCTCTCTCTCTCTCTCTCTCGCTCTCTGTCTCTCTGGGTGAGGCAGAGACTTGCGTGTGTGTGTGTGTATGTGCGTCTGTGTTGACTTTTATGTCAATTCTCAATTATATTTCAATCATTTTTATTACATCGCCTAATGCCAACGAAAGAAGATTACTTGTGGCTGCCACAACCATAAATAAGTTATAAATTTAATTGGAAAAGCGTAGCTCTCCCTTTCCCATCCTCGCTCTATGTGGAAAATAATCTGTATCTGTGTATCTGCGTATCCTCTTTCATTTCCGTCTCTTAATTAGTTGCTAAATTATTACCACACTTCTCTCTGTGGATGGATGGATGGACATGGACTCTGACACACGGAACGCATCTCAAGTGACAGGCAATCGACCTGTGACCTGTGATCGCTCCGCACTGCCCCGGCCTCTTCTGACGGCTCTGTCACTCTCTGAATTGTTGCATATTTGATTTCAATTGGACTCTCAATTCGTGACATGTGACGAAAACAATGCCAATCATTTGGTTAGTGCCACAATTCGCGTTAATTTCCACATGGAATAAGCCACATGCCCCAAACTAGCCACCCGACGCATAATTTGTGGCAATCGTAATGCTGCGAAATTGGCTTTAGACAACCCGCGCAAGAGGTGTGTGCCATAAGGGTGTGTGTGTGTGTGTGTATGTGGGGGCCAGGGGACACATCCGCACCATTACATCCATGCAAATGCTACAGTTTTTCCGCTTAATGATGTAGTAGGCCTCGCTCTCCCTCTCTCTCTCTCTCTTGTGAAAAAAATAAATTAAAATTAAGAATTCTTAATTAGCATATATGTATATGAATTGCAGCTAGTCTGGTCAGCCGTACTACCGTGCCACATGTCACCATTTAACACCAGAAAGCCTGCTACTAGATGGAGACTCTATTATTAACAGAATTTTACCCAAGGACACCCGTGTATAATTTGTGGCAGGCATCAAATTCATTCGCTTGATCTCTGAGTGGTCCGCGAAAAGAGGCCGCGTGTGGCATTCGGGATTTAAGCACGCACCGTCTGTTATACAGCTGAAGCAACGTAAGTGGCGCCTCCGCCTTTTTCATAAATAAATACATCTTCTGTAGCAATGGATGGCCCGTCTTTTTTGGGGGGATGCCTGCCGCTGCCAGTTTCCAAGGTGCTGATTGCAATTACTTCCGTGTACCTTGTACCCCATCCAGAAAGAGGACTGCCGCTGCCGTTGCCGCATGTTTACGGCCGACCACATCAGCTTTGGTAAGGGGCAATGGGGCAGAGACTGGCACTGGCACTGGTACTGGCACTCCGTTAAAAGCAAAAGCAGCAGGCAATAATGCCATTCGCCCACCTCCCACATGGCATCAGGGGGGTGGCACCACCATCCGTGGATGAATTGCGTGACTGTGCAACTGGAGCTGTGGATCTGTGAGTCTGTGGATATAATAAAAGTAATTAACAAGTGTTTGCACTGCATGATGCGGAATTTCAGGCAAGGATAAGCAGCAGCAGGAGAGACTCAATGATACGTGGGTGTCCCCGTGTTGCTGTTGCTGTGCGGCACATGTATGCCAAAGGTCGTCTGCCATTTCAATGGACAAATATGAGTGCCAACCTTACCAAAAATTAAAGAGAAATGTGTCTAAAAACGTTAATTGCAATTCCAAAAAAAAACAACAAAAAAAACCATCTGAAAGATAAACGCTGCCATTTTACTATCGACACCAGTCTTTCCGACCCTTGGATGGTTTCTACCGATGCGGTTGTTCGCATCTCTGTGCTCGTTGCATGTACCTGCGTCATCTCTATCGCTAGGATATCCAGTGTTATCATTGCCGCGAGGACCAGGGCTGCGTTATACGACACAGTCCTATACCCGGACACTACTCGAATAGCGCAGAGTCTGTATGGCCCTGACATCTTTCGTCGAAGACTCATGTTGCCACATAGGGTTGAAGACCACACCGGCGCAGCGTATAGCAGAATCGAGGCCATTCCTCTAGCCAGGAGTAAGCGTCGACCTACCTTGGGTCCACCAATATTGGGGAGCATCCTTGAGAGGGTTGCCTGCATCCGGGAAGGCTTTTGACTCAGTAAGGGCCCGGTAGTTCAATCTGTTCAATCTCCATCTTCTTCCGACTCGTGATGAGTACGGCCTCCCTTTTGTGGCCAGCCAGGTCCAGTCCCGCGTGCATCCCTGTGAAAGCTGGAGTCTCAGGTGCTAGTACTGACCTCTGTGGAACTCCGGCTGTCACCCTGTAGAGCTTTCGTCCATCCTCCGTCTCGTGCCTCAGTATCCTACCCGACAGATAACTGGCTATTATCCCAGGCAGGCAGGTGGGAATTCCAATTCTCCCGAGAGCCTCAGTTATCCGAGTCCAGTTCGCCGAGTTGAACGCATTACGGATATCCAAGGTCACCATCGCGCAGTACTCCTTCGTGCCAAATCTCCATCTGGTTTCCTCGATCGTTCTGGACGCGATGTCGGTGACTGTTTTGATGGCGTCCACCGTCGATTTGGTCTTCCGAATTCCGTATTGGGAATCTGATTGAATGATTCTCTCCAAGATTTGTCCGACAATATCCAACAAATATATTGGCCGGTATCAAGATGGTTCCTCCAGGGGCTTATTTCCTTTGGGCAGAAGGAAAACCGTTGCAATTTCTACTGCTCTGGAAAAACTCCTTCCCGTAGGCATCTGTTGAGCATCTGGTCTGGTGGTTGCTCCAAGCGTTAAGGCCTTATTTGGGATCCCTGGTGCCTTTTTGTCTCCAGTTCTCCTGGTGGCCGCTGTCACCTCCTCTACAGAAATCTATTGCCCCAGTTCGAGGTCTTGGCGCGGGAAGCTCTCCTCCCGATGTGGATCTGCTACGCTCATGAAGGTTAGGTCGAGAAAACACCCTCGTCCTGCTTTGAAGTCGGTTATCTTTCTGTTGTCGTTTGCAAGTATTACGTCCAAGCACGCAAATTCGCACGAATAACAGCTGTAGAAGGTGACCGACCCCTCTAAGCCTTGCTCTAACAAATGCTCAGTGTGTGTCTGTGGGGATCGTATCTGATAATTTAGTTTGATAACTAGATGACTCTCTACAAATTAATTTGTGTGTACATTTAGACTCCCCGCCACCTTAGAAACATACAACACAATAATTGTAGCCATGTAAGACGCTCTGTGGGTTTCGCTGGCAATTGCCATTGCTAGGCGAATTAGAAAAAATTGCCAATATCAGGCATTGCTAAAAGTCAAAGCGACAAGTTTTTACCACTCTTTGGGTACAGCTGTTGCCTGCCTCGGCTGCTGCTGCTGTTTCTGCTGCTGCTGCTGTTGCTGCTGCTGCTGCTGTTGCTGCTGCTGCTGTTTCTCCTACTGCTGTTGCTGCTGCTGCTGCTGCTGTTTCTCCTACTGCTGTTGCTGCTGCTGTTGCTCTCTTGGTCAAAGAGTAAACTTGAATATAAAACGGTTAATAGGTCAGTAACACTTTGCATCTGCCAAAGAAACATACTCCAGCCACCTTCGGGTAGTCGTCTCCTCTTTGCAGACAAAATGCTCTCTCTCTCTCTCTCTCTGTCAGTGCCGCCCTTTTTTAGTACACATTCGGGAGATACCCGAACCACAGAGAGTCTCGTATTTTTTGTAGCTTTGTCGCCCGTGTGGCTAAAGGCTGTAGCTTGGATGCTGCTGCTGCTGTTGCTGCTCCTTACTTCAGTACTCAGTCGTGCGCGCGTCAAACAGGACGATTACGGCGGACACTGCCTGTCGCCTTGTGTGTGTGTGTGTGTGTTTGCTTTCGTCACGGGGTGGACAAAATGGAAAACGCAGAGCGACACCGTTACCGACACTGACACCGAGACACTGAAACACCGAAGATAGCGATATCCCGAAACGGAACGGAGACACGGAAATAAAGACGACGATGGGTCTGCGTCTGACCGAATCTCTGATTTTGATGCCGAGAGTCGAGTGATAAAACAAAAGGCAAGCACCCGGAACGGGATCCAATCCGATCCGCTTGCCCCCGTTGCCCCTTGACACTTTTTTTTTTGTGGCATTACGTGATAATAAAGTAGCGGCAATCAGTTTTGAGAACTGTGTGCCACGGCTTATGCAAATTTTGTAAAAAGTCTGTTAAGAGCCAATTCTCAAAAAATCGCTCTCTGGCCCAAAAAAAAAACAAAATACCACAAAAAAAGAAGTTAGGCCGCAAAAGCCGCCATTTAACTTTAACGTTGTGTGCGACCAATAATAAAAAAAAAACAAAAAAAAACGCAAGGAAGACCAAAGAAAGCCCAAGAGAAGTAGCAGCATGGCCTGCTTTTTTGTAAGTTGTCGCAATTTGTTGTAGAGACCCCGCCCCTCCAAAGCCTCCACCCCTCTTCCCTAAAAGACAGAGGCAATTTCTTAGTAGAGGGGGTCCCTATCCCTATCCGGGTCTTTTATTCCATGTACTCGTGTATTGATGAGCATTAAATCTATAAACAGCGGAATTTGTCCTCATTATTTGTGACTTTGGCATTTGTTGGCATGGTATAAGACGGCACTCCACTTTATTGAACATCCCCATATTCTACCATACTACAAATTATCAATTATCGAGACAGCTGTCGTCAGAAAGCCCACTGATTGGTGAAAAATTCTTTAGCGAAATGTTCGAAATTAAAGCAATTAAAATGGCATGAAATATGAGGTTTCATTGAATATTCTGTGCAAATGCCATCATGAATATTCGAACATTCGGAGATGTGTTCGATTTCCGCTGACATCCATATAAGTATGCAATTCAAAATTGTATTGCTCTAGCACTCATTTTGTTCGAAAAGACGGGTGTTATTTACTTAATTCCAGCTATAGCAATCAACCGATTACAATCATATTCTGCAATCGAGTCGATGAATGGGTAATTTGCTTGGTATTACTCAATAAATAGGAAAATTCATTGTTTAGTGCTCCAATCGGCTTTTAAATATTCTCCAAAATTTAATAACCATCTCCTACCTGAAGCCATTTTAAATTATAGGCGTCCGTCCGTCCGTCCGTTCGCCATTCTTTCGGCATGACATTGGCATACTAATCACCTCATTGAAATGCAAATGAGAGAACAGGCGGCAGGCAGGCCTCTTTATATTATGGATTTTATCAGCGGCCTAATAATTTTCCTGTTACATTTTTATCTCACGTCGGGATTCGCTAAATACCTGCCGCATAGCTTTTTGTTTTTGTTTTTTTTTTTTGTCCCACGGCACGTGCCACAAAACTCAACGAAGAATATAATTTTTTCACTTCGTTTCTTTTTTCCCCAAAAAAGGACAAGCCAGTCCTTGGGGTCCACGAATCCCGCAATGAATATTTCCTACTGAAACACTCACAAAGGTCAGTAAGCTCCTGAGTCTCAGCAGTAGACTCCTTTTTTGCTTTCTCGGCTCTCATATCCAGTATCTGTATCTCTATCTGTATCTGTGTTAAGTTACGAATGAATAGAGAGTCCGAGAGCAAAAAGTAATCAGCAAGTGGCTACAAAATAATTATTTAATTAATGAAAGTGCCTGCCATGGCCACGGATGCATGAGCCTACCTCCATGGGCTGCCTGCCGCCTCCAGCAACAGCAAGAGCAGCAGCAGCCGACGAGACGAGGAGACTTCTTCCTGGTCTAAATGCCCATTCATTCGTTTCATTCGTTTTTAGTTTAGGCTTCTAAATAATCCAAGCAGGAACCCCAAAAGAGGCACTTAAACGTTCGTGACGTTCAACTTTTAGGCTTCTAATTTAAATTTAATTAAGTGGGGATCATTCGTTTAATGTAGAAACTGGCCTGCTCTCAGGACCAGGACCAGGTCCAGGTTCAGGTCCGGCTCTTCTCTTCTCTCTTCTCGTCGGCTTTTCACTCTCGCACTTTGAATTAGTTTTTGCCATCGTCATTATAACGAATAAACTTTCAAGAGTGCAAAACGGAGACGAGGTCTGGACTACAATGAATATTAAGCGCCTGTTAACCTATTAACCCATCCCCCCAACCGCCCACAGTTTCCGCTAAATAATCGCCCCGTTATCCCCGTTCCACCGTACGATGCCATCTCCGACGATGAGTATGCTCATCTGATGGGAATGTCGCTTGCCCCCCGCAGCATCCAATGGCCGCCCTAAAGGGCTTTGCAAAAAAAGACATCCAACCAGACACTGCAACTGTTCACTCAGGTGGTTTTATGCTGGTTAATGAATGGTTAATGAATGAACCAACGAATGAATGAATAAATGAATGAATGAAGGGAAAGAGTCACAAAGAAAGGGCCAGCTCTCATGGGCAGCTTTTGTCCATGGATTTAGTTCCCTGTAACAGAGCTATGATTAAAGAACGGGTTTCAGACGGGAAAACACACACACACACACAAACTTCAAAGTGGAACATTTTGCACAAGGGGGGAAAATACTCGCATGTACAGAATGAGGGAGAGCTTTCAAGGCTTTGGCTATGGGAAGGAGGTAATCGTAGTAAAAATTTTCTGGGTTTTACAGCAGCTCCAGAAGGCGATGGGCGCATCCCACGATGCTATACCTCAAAACTAATCAATCTGAATCAAACTTTGTCAAAACATAAGGGCGTGAACAAAACATTTGCATACCAAATCTTGACACGATCTGCCCATTCCTTCGGGTACCTCCCAAAAAAAAGGACATAGGTGATTGGGAGGTACACGAAGGAGTGGTCTGATCGGAATGAAAAGTAGATGTTGGCCGATGCGCAGACCAAACCGATAAGCACACAAAATTTCACGAAAATCGGTCGAGCCATGTCGGAGGAGTTCAGCAACAAAATTTGTGACACGAAAATTGTATATATTAGATAAAAAAATAAAAAATAAATTGTTGTATTCCAAATTTTGTATTTGTATTGTAAAACTGTCCTATATTCAATCTCAAAATACCGCCAATGATCGCCAAATCGCTCAAATTTACAGTAGAACATAAAGGTTTACGAGTAATAAAGCAGAAAACAGAAAGAATCACAGAGGAAAGTCATTCTTCATTGTCGCAACCAAGGCAATCGTAAGCCGAAAGTGTGGAAATTACAAAAAGAGGTAACGCTGATTTCCATTCGGCGCATCGTTCAGTGGTTCAAATCATTTTAATAGCTCTACAGTCGTTGGTCGATGGTCATCTAGGCCTATGAAGATCTCATGTCGGACTTGGCCTTTGTAAGGTTTGGTTCCTGACATCAAATAAATCAAATAAATAAATCTTTTGGTATTTATTGGGGATGCCTTACTTGATTTAATTTTGTTTAACAAATAAATTGTAAATCAATACTGAACCGAACGAATGTAATGAGTAGTAGAACTATTCTGCGGTCTTTGAATCGAAACTTGGCGACTATCACGGTATATTTTTATTCAATTTAGTTTCTTTTATTGAGAGGTGTGTTTTAGGTAGGGTATGATTAAAGGGTATAGTGGTGTTGATTTTTACTGAGGTAAACTTGGCTGAGGAATTCTTACCAACAGAATCTCATCAACCATAAGCTACATTTATCAATCAGTTACCTTTTTTTTGCTACTCCTAAAATTCGAAAATTTTCCTTTTTCGATCTAAAATCGCTTGGTCGCCGAATCATGTGAATTGACGCGTTTTCCTGCCTAACATGGGCGAATTCCATATAAAATGCCCCCGCTACAGCATCGTTTCTGTGTGTGTGTGAGTGTGTGTGTGTGGCATGTCCCCAATAAGCCGATTTTAAAAACAATTTCAAAAATTAAACCACTCTTTAAAGTCCCATGCGAATGCAAAGCCGAAAAGGGAGGCCAACAAAAAAAAGTAAGCCAGAAATCCCAGAAATAAAATTCCAATACATGCAGGGCGGGGTGTGGCAAGTGAAAAGGGCGGGGACCGGATGAATGTGCACGGAGAAACGGACATTTTTGAGAGACCACTGACATCGCAGGGGGCGTGGGGGAGTGGTGCCATTCTGACAGTCAACCATCCAGCTATTCATTGACTCATTCAGTCATTCGCGGGGCTCTGAGCTTTTCAATTTAAAATAATTAACAATAAGAAGCATAAAAAAACCAAAAGAAAACAAACAAACAAACAACAACAAAAACAGAAAAAACAAAAGCAAAAAGGAAAAGCATAAAAGACATTTAAAATAAGCGCAAAATCAGCAGAAAAAAAATTCAGCGAAGCGAAAGGATAACGACGCAGAGGGCGTGTAGGGGATGGGTGGGGGGGTGGAGGGGGGGGGGGCGCAGGTGAGAGGGAAAACACAGTGCACACGGGGCAGAGGCAACAATAAGGGACACAAGCTGCTGCTGCTGCTGCTGCTGCTGCTCGCTGGCACGGTGACACACTCCACACGCGACACAAAACCAGAGAAAGGGACAAAGAAAGAGACAGAGACAGAGAAAGATCCCGCGAGTTGAATGCCACACGTACACACACACCTGCATATAGGCTGAGTGTGTGTGGCATATTTGCATAAAGTTCACTGAACACACACACACAAACACACACACACTAAAACAGTCGCACAGGGGACTGGCAGCGTGGCAGCAACATATAAATGGTGCTCGCATCAGCAGAAAGTACGGCTGTGTGGCGACTGTTTCCCATTGTGCTGCCAGGTGGCGAGGACACGTGCAAGTCAACACGTGCCCCCCCGCCCCACCATGACTGCCCCTAATTTTAACCAATAAACAGGGACACTCGCATGCCAGTAAGAGGACCTACTCTTGGAGAACACATAATTTCCATGATTCACATACCTTCCACCTGTTGAAAATCTACACTTATAATATATGAGTATTCCTCTCTCTCTCTCTCTCTCTCTTTCTCTCTCTCTCTCTCTCTCTCTCTCTCTCTGATTTCCTTCCAGAGAACCCAAACTCGGCAAATGCCGCAGCAGCAGCAGCAGCAAAAGGATCAAAAATGCCAGCGACGACAGTAGCAGCAACAGCAACAGCAACTTAGTGCAGCAACAACAGAAATTAGGCAAAAGCAAGAAGAACCAGTAAAAGCCGAAGTAGCGGAAGACTCTGTCCATAGGCAGTGAGCAGGAAGGCAGGCAACAATAAGGGGCAGGACAGCAGCAAGCAACAACAAGGAGGGGCACATCTAAACAGACGGCTGCAAAATGCGCCACGGCTTAAAGTTGAGCTGCCTTTGGCCAAGCTTTTTATTATGGCTAACATGGAGCCAAGGCAGCAGCAGCAGCCACAGCAGCAGTAGAGGAGCAGGAATTGGAGGAGTCAGCGCACAGCCATCATTAACCGAGAAAATCCCATTAGGTGAGAGAGTGTAAACCATAAGATCCCTACCCCACCCCTATCGCACCCCACAATGCATTTGACAGGAAACCCTGCCTTACGCTACAATGTCTTACAAGGCTCTCTCGGGCCCCCTGCCCTCTCCTACACAAAGCTGTGTGCCTTCTGCTTTTAGTTCTAGTCCTGGTTCTCGTTTACTTTCTAACCCTTCAGCAGCTAGCCCAGACCCCCGTGGCAGTTGCAGCTGAAACAAATAAAGTTTCTGCCTCGGAAAAATCTCTCTCTTTGTGATGCTTTTGCAGCCCCATATTCAGTTTCATTTGAGAATATCTTTTGGTATTTCTTTTGAAAACTGAAACGCCACGCCTATTAGCGTTTTGCTGCAGAGACGCCGCTTGCCTGTCACTTAAAAGCAGCAGCATTAGACGGTGAAGATTGTGGCAGGGCAGGCATCAACAGTCACTGGAGATTGTGGCAGAACAGGCAGGCAGCAACAAATTTCGCATCTCGCTGAAGCACAAGCAATTACAAAAGTTTAAAGTGCCTTTTTGCTTTGAACTTAATTGACAATTTCGATGCCCTACCTTGCCCCCAAAAACTTTTACCAAAAAAAACACAACAATTTTAACAACCATCTTTCTGCATGTTTCTCTCTCTCACTAACTTCGCGTGACGGTAACAGGTGCCATTTTTGAGCAGGGAACGGATGAGGTGCAATCGGCCTTCAAGTATGCGATGCTCAATCACAATTTAAATGTCTCCTCCAGAAGATTCGAGCTGCAGGCCTATGTGGATGTGATCAACACAGCGGATGCCTTCAAACTATCGCGACTTAGTGAGTATTCCGCCGAATGGATGAGTGGATAAAGTTCGAATCATTTATGAATATTACTGATAGAAAAATCTATAGAAAGATCTCGTTATGCCTGAAAATTGTCGAACAAATTATGCTCATCTTTTAATAGCAATCGTTCATCGTCAATTTGTATACTTTTCTCTCTATTTCTGTTGTATCTTTCTCTTTCTGTGCAGTTTGCAATCAATTCTCGAGGGGCGTCTACTCAATGCTGGGGGCCGTCTCCCCGGACTCTTTTGACACCCTGCACTCCTATTCGAATACCTTTCAGATGCCGTTCGTGACGCCTTGGTTTCCCGAGAAGGTAAGACATTAATAAATATTAAAGAGATAGCGATAGGGTGACAGAACGACATGTCCAAGGTCGTTTGCCTATTTAAATATGAAATATTAATCATATGCAGGGTTGAATCTTGCAAAATAAATTTTGGAGCATTGAAAATCCTCAAACACACCCACACATCCACACTCAAATTCACACATACACACGAGAGAGGTGTCGGAATCCCAGGCCTCAAATTTATAAGCCTCACTGGTACAAATCATTATAGGAGCCACTGTAGAGCCGTAGAGCCGTGCAGCCATAGCCCCACTTGATTCTAATGATGTCCTGCCGCCCGTGTGCGCTTTAAAAATTTATAAAACACACACACACAAACACATACACACAGACACACACACAGCCTTTGGGCGCCTCGCTTAGGCCGTGGTCAAAACCAAGAGCCTATAAATCAAGCAGCCAAATGCCCCTAAAACGAGCCCCAAAAAGCAGCAGAGCAACGAACAAAACAATGAGCACTCAATAATGATTCATGTTCACTAACTCTATTTCTCCTTCTCCTCTCTCCCTTTGCTCTGCTTTGTTCTGTTGTCTGCTTTCCATAATTTTCGCGTTTTTAGGTGCTTACGCCATCGTCTGGCTTTCTCGACTTTGCCCTCAGCATGCGACCGGATTACCATCAGGCAATCATTGATACCATACAATTTTATGGCTGGCGCAAGATAATTTATCTATACGATTCACACGATGGTAAGTAGAAGAACGTAGAAGCACACGTGCCTCGACACGATAGATACCCAGAACTCCTTATGCATATATCTCCAAAAGTCTGCACTGCAAAAGAGCTTGTTTGAAAAGTCCAGGTGTTCAGAGCCAAATATCTTTTATTTTGAGTATTCCGGCTAGAATAATGATCCGATTGAAACAAGATTCTCGAATCTCAGAGATACAATTTCTCTATACGATACTGCAATTTCAGTTATTAAAAATATACACTAAATAGTTTTGGGAATGTCGTCTTCTAGCTGTTACTTCTATTTAATATACCTACTACAGGGTATACAAATATGTATATTAAAGTGAAGAAAAAGGGAAATGAAAGCGGAAACGTACCCCCAATGGAGTCAATAATAATTTTACCCCCATTCTATGCAAACTACTTAAAGGAGCAACTCACTCTTCCCCCCTCTCTCTCTCTATCAGTTTCTGTCTCTCCCCGTGGTTTTCTCCCTGTTTTGTAAATTTACTTTTGTTATAAGTTTCTGCAAGCATTTTCCATTTGCTCGCTGCATAAATAAAGTTTAATGACAGAGCAGACCCCCGGAGCCGACCCCAGAACCCCTGAACTCCTTGCTCCCTCCTTGATGCTCCTTGTCGACTCTGCTGACATGATGCGCCATTGGCAGTCAGACAATTGGTTTATGTGGCCAATGGAGGCAGCCAGCGGATGGACAGGAGGAGAGGGACAGACAGAAAGAGCTGGGAGGGGGACAGACAGACAGAAAGGACACGCCATCCGTCCGGACAAACTGTTAGTGTCTGGGGCGCCTGCATTATTATTATTAATGAATGCCACGTGAAAATCTTTTTTTTCTGCGGTCGCGCCAACAGGCCAGCACTCAATCAATTCAAGCGACAGACAGGCCACAGAGACAGATCCAGAGCCAGAGCGCCAGTTGAGTCGTCTCTCCAGTGTGTGTGTGTGTGTATGTGTGTGTGTGTGTCTTTGTGTTAATCTCTCATTCACCCCTCTGTCTGTCTGTCTGTCTGTCTGTCTGTCTGTCTGATTGTGTGTGTGTGAGCCAAGTGTTTGTGTGTACTGCCACTCAATCAATTCCACATTCCACATGCACATAATTCTAATAATTCTCTGACTTCTTGGATGGCAAGTCAATTTTGATTCACAAATCCCTCTCTCCCTCCCCGCCTCCTACCCTTCACTGGTTTCCCAGCGAATCCTCAATTAATATTTGACAATTCCATCAAATTTCCTAGGCGCAAGGCCCATGGTTATGTTTCTTCTTCTTCAAAATTCGTTCAGCCGTTTTTTATTTTTCTATTTAGTTTATGGCCATGTTCGCCGCCAGGAGCCAGGGTCGGGGTTCCGAATGGATTGGAATGGCAGAGGGCAACTTCTGGCCCAAAGTCAAGCGCGTACCGGTCGCCCTAGGTCTTCCGCCCAGTTAACGGACTTTTGGGGGCTCCCATTGAAACTGGCTTCTTCTTCATCTTTTGTTTATTCGAAGCGCCAACAAGCTTATTACATGGAAATAGAGTAAAAGAGAACTATTTATGGCCAATGGCCAAAGCTTTAGATACAATTTTTCGAGCGGTTTGTACAACAGGCAAGAGCGGCATCGGCAGCAGCAGAAACAACAATCGATGCAAAAACACAAACAATATTTCGTTATGGGTTTCGTCGGGCCTTTTGGACGGCAGGGGCAGTGGCAGATGGGGGAGGAGCTTATAAGTTTATTCCCGGACTTGTATTTACGACTTGGCCAAGAAATTGGCTGCTGCTTACATACACATATTTTCCTTTTAGCTGTGAAATTATTGTATTTGCCCCGGATGCCCGACACCCAAAAAATTCCAACATGAGCTAGCCTCCAGCTATGGTACATTATAATATATTGTATATGTATATACATATCTATCTATACATATATCGTACGAATGTGTGTGTTCACTAAAAATCTCTTGTGCCGCCTGAGGCTATTCGAATTTTACCTAAAGCCCACACCCATGGCCATTCTGCATGTATCTGAGACAGTTTGCAATCAGAGAGAGCGATTAGACCAAGAGATTAGTAGATTACTTGTAGAATCGTTAAGACAAAATGTATAGTTATCGAAATAAAGACAGAGACCAGTCACCGTTAAGTGGCGGCCGAAACTGAGATAAACGAGATAAGAAAAAACAGAGTGCATCTCTCTCTCTTTTTAAATCTTCTCTAAAATGCAATAAGAAGATCAAAATAAAGACACAGAAGCTACGCAGCAAAGTAGACTTAAGCCGACTTATTTTCATTCCGCATTTTAATGAACCGCTTGATATGTCTAACTATTCATAGCAGCAGCTGTCCTGCTTCCTTTGAATTAAATGTCAAATGAGTCAAAGTACATACATATGTACATATGTACGTATATAAGCAAATTTTCCCATAGACTAGACATTATTCCCACCAGTAAAGGTTAGCGTTGCTCATTTGGTCAGTTTCCAGCTAGATTTTCTCTCCTTTTTTTTGTTTTTCCTATGGTGTATTTTTTGGTTTGTTAAACATTAAATTATTGCTTTTTGTAGGCTTTAGTATACATAGGTATGTACAAATATATGTATGTATCTATTATACTAGTATATGGAGAATATTATTTCCGCTGGGGAAACGCACAATTTCCATCCAACCCAAGCAACTGCTGGATCATCCTCCCCTGTTTCATCTTTCAATATGGAAAAAGCATACAATCAACGGTCTGCAATGAAAGTAAATGTGTAAGTAAGACACATACTTTCACTATACACTCCACAGCACGTGTGTGCGTCCTTCCAGATGCCGAAAATGAAGAAGGAATGTACAGACGTTCGGAGGAATAAAAGGAGAAGAAATGCGAAGCAAAAAATCGAAATGTAGGCGTGTCTCCCCATTGCCGTGTTAACAGCACATTGACTTGCCTGTGAAATAAAATTTATTACAGGGGGCTGGGCGAGAAAAAAATAAACATTCCATACAGTTACAGTTACGTTTACAGATACAGCTACAGAATTGTGCGTGAGTTTGCTGTGTGTCGCTGTCGCTGGCGATGTTAAGGACGTGTGAAAATCTGCTTTTTCATGTTGCAATGAATACGTCAGCAGTCGGCAGAAAAGGCAGCCACTAGGGCCGCCCTCAATATGGTTTATTAAAGACACACCCTCTCCCGCCCCCAACAGGTACCCTCCCGCCCATCTGGCTGCCAATCAATGAAAAAGCGACCCAAAAGCGACCGACCCCCGCCCCCACAAAACCCTTAACTGCAGAATTATGTAAATGATTTCATTTATAGATGAAAGATTTGATTGTCTTCTTTCCCTCCTGCAACCCATTCCAGAAAGACAATCAAATACATATGTATCTTCGATTTGAGAGGTTTGTGTGCATATAAAAATCTGAAACGAATCTGTAGATAGAGAGCGGCTGAGGGACATCATGAATAATAAGCAAACGTTGATGGTTCATGGCACTTTGGCCACGTAGACAGAGAAAGAGAGAGAGAAAGAACGGGGAAAGGAATGAGAATGTGCTACATAATTTAAATCACTGGCTGAAATTTGCATAAACTGCGTCAAATGGCAGCGCAAATTTCGTTAAGACAATGGCCCAAAACGTGGCTACTGCTCCACACCGTTCCGTTCATTCGGGGTACTCCTGCTCCTGCTATTGTCGGTGTTTTTGCTCAACCTGCTACTACTGCTCCTGCCCCTACTTCCGCTACTGCTGCCATTCCAGCAAGACTGCCATTAATTTAACCATTATGGGGTTTACTGCGCTTTCACTTTCATGTTATTTGATACTTTTAATGCTGCCTGGGGCCCCCTCCCCCTGAAACTCGCAGTCTCCTGTTCCTGTTGCGAGGCCATTGAAAACATATGCGCAAAGCCTTTGAGCTTGTCAGCATAATTTTCACAGTAACCGAATGGGGCCGACGAGGACGCCGGACGTACAGGACGCATTTTGTAAGTAATTAAAGCAGCAAAGTTTTTGATAGCACAACGAGCAGCAGACAGGCAGGTCAGCAGTATAAAAACTCAAGCCCTAACAAGCTGCCAAATTAGGGCGTGGCACTTAAAGCCCAGGAATTTTTTGTGTTTTTTTTTTTTTTTTTTTTGGTATCCTAATTACGGAGGGCAGCAGTAGATCAAGTTGAAGCGATTTAATGCATAAATTAATGGGTTCATTTTGTAAATTATTCGTTTGAAGACGAACGAGCGAACGTGAGCATTCCCTTCAATTTCCTTTCCAGGAAATCATTTTCTTCTATTACTTTGTCCAGAAATATCAATGGTGCGAAAGAAGCAGACTGGCACTGTGAGGGGGTGAAAGAACTTCCTTATAATAATTACATTTGTTTATATCTTCTTTTGCCCCTCAGTTTCTGCATAAAATATGCGTGGTAAAATGTCTTACTTGTTAACTATCGTACATATATACATATATATAGACATACATATCTGATGTGTGATGTGTCCACAATCTGTATCTCCCTCTCGCTCCTTTGTATCTATGTATCTTTTGCATCTCCTGCTTGATGGTGTCGCTACCGAAGGCAGGAAAACTTCATTTCCGCAAAACTAACTTTTGTTTAACATAACAAATTGTCTTGTTTGCCTTTCGCATATCTGTGGGTGTGTGCGTTTCTAAGTGATAGTTGAGCCCCACTCAACTAGAGCTATATATATGCGTGTGTGGGACGTGGGCGTGGCTGTTGACAGATTTGCATAGCCTCTGGAGAGATAAAAGCTGGAATAGTGGCGACAGGCAGGCACTGCTGCATCTTTGGTCTCTTGGCCATTTTTGTTAAATTCAATTTTCAATTCGTTTTCTGTTCTCGAAATAAATTGGATTTCGGCTCAAAAAAACCCTCAACATAAAAAAAAATGTATATATAAATATAATTGTAAATTAAATTCGTTACATAAACGAAAATGAAAGAGGAATCCCCCTAAACCGGCCACAGCCTTGAAATAAAACAATACAAAATCAACGGAAACACACACACACAGATACATATGAGAAAGCGGATGTGGATTCAAGGAGTGGTAAAGGCAGAGAGGGGAGAGGCGGGACGAGGCGGGATGGGGCTGGCCGGGGTACTCGTATTCTATGCCACGGGGTGAGCCACAAAAATGTTTTCATATCAAAAATGAAATAAAACAAAATCCTCGGTTGCCGCCGCCACCGCCGCAGCACCGCATGCTCTTCAATTACACTTTCGATTTTCCGATTCATGCACATAGATACACAACACTAACACTCACACAAACAAACACACACGCACATTGGATACGATACCACTCCAAATCCAAGCGGCAAATCTCGAAATCGAAAAAAACAAACGGAAAATCAAATCCAAACACAAGCCAAGCGAATGGAAGCGAATGTCAGAATAGGGAGAGAGGGGGAGAGAGGAAAAGGAAGAGGCAGCAAATGAAATTGTATAAAAGGCAAGGCAGAAAATTTATTGCACAACGAGAAAACAACACAGCAAAAAATGGCCACGCACCCATTGCCACAGAAACACGCACACAGAGAGGGAGAGAGAGAGACACGGAAACAAAAGTTCATTTTTTATTCAAGACATTTTTGATACCCAAAGTCCCCAATGAGAGCAAGAATTCTTTAGGTTTTGCAGTTGAAAGTCCTAAAGATTAGAATTCATCATTTCAATCTGTTTGTAGCCCCACGCACGCATATGCCACATATAACAGATGAGATTTAATGCTATATTTACCCGATATCTATCGCCATCTCTCCCAAAAATATCTTGTTCTGCCTCACATACGCATATTCAACAGCACCCCTGAAAGCACTGCCATCGCTAGCCTCAGATGTCGCTATACGTTCGCTAATTCTCTTCAAACTTCACAAAAAAATAACCACTAAAATAAATGGAAAGTGTACGGCCGTTACTCCATCGAGAGAGAGCAAATCGTTCTTACACGGCCGTTACTCTCTCAAGAGAGAGCTTGTTCACTTTCTGTTTTGCTGCCAGCTTTCTCTCTCTCCCTCAATCAGGTGATCAATGGAGTAAGACTAGCTCGGTTCCGTGTCTTTTTCTGATCTTGTTCTGCCTAACCTGCTGCTAATCTGCTGCTGCGACCGCAACTCTACATTTATACCCAATACATAGTCAGTATGGCTACATTCAGCGACAAAAAGGGAGTGCGAGAAACAGAAAATAATTCAGAACGTGTCGTTGGGCGCTGCGTAGCCACTGCAAATTGATTTGTTCGTTTTGGCTATAAAAATGATCCGATCTAATCCAGATCCAGCAATCTGATAGATATGGTCTGTTTCTATGATTGTGCGTTTTTAATTTTTTCGAATCTTCAATATTGTGGATGCCACAGATTTGCATCTTTTGTGGGGGCGGAAGTGGGTGGGGCGAAGTTTTGAAATATACTTGTAACAGTGACATATCACAGAAGTCCGGATACAAAATTTCGTTGCTCTAGCTCTTATAGTCTTTGAGCACTAGGCGCTGATAGGGACGGATAGACGGACAGACGGACGGACGGACAGACGGACAGACAGACAGGGCTCAATCGACTCGGCTGATGCTGATCCAGAATATACACACTTTGTGGGGTCGGAAACGATTTATTTTGGACGTTACACACCATCCATATTCACCACAAATCGAATATACCCCTATACTAATTTTGAGTATTTTTTCAAATAGCCTCTGAGGCTATTTCTAAGCATTTTTATACCCTTAGCATAACCTTGAACTTTGACATTTGTATGCACATAAATACATATAGATGTACATACATATATACCGCCATGTAGTCGCTATCAAAAGAAGAAGAACAAAACTTGAACCAAAAACCTCCGCCTCTTACATATACGTAGTGCAAATCAAAGCAACAACAAATTGGAAATGTATTGAGTACTCTTCCTATCTCTTTCTCTCTCTCTCCTTCTCTCTCACACTCTGTCACTCTAGGGCGTTCGTAGCGGGGGCATGCCACCGACAATGTCTAAATCAAAAATCCAGCCAGAAGCCCAGAAGCAAAAAGCAAATCCCATTTTATCCGCAAACATAAATTGAAGGCGCATTCGAAGCTGCAGCGCCATGCCATGTCTCATGCGACATTCAGTGGAGGAGAGAAAGCAAGTCTGCTCCTCAGTTTTCTCAGCTCCTTCTCCAGCTCCTGCTCCTCTTTGCTTTTTACTACTACTACATTTTTCTTTTCCTTTTGTTTGCTGCGTAGCTGCTGTAATACAAATCATCTGTCTGTCTCTCCGTTGGGCTTGTGTGCGTCTCCATCTCCCTCCATCTCCATCGCTCCATCTCAGACCCAGGCGCATCGAGTCGTTGAGCTTTGACTAGTGCCACAGGGCCTGTGGGCTGTACCATCTCGTTTTAAGTGCGAATGAAAGCTGGCTGCATGGGAGCCATGGGGCATGGGCATGGGGCATAGGCATGAGGCATGGAATTGGGATGGGCGAAGCGGCAGTTAGTTGCAGCCATAACTCAATAAACACAAATGCAAATTGCACTCGCAGAGGAATCTCATGCGCATATCACACACAACGATGTGGCACAAACGATGGCTGCCAGGCAGGCAGTACAACAGTGCTGATAATTCCATGCCCTAGAAGGATGATAGCCGGGTGTGGGGAGCAAGAAAATGAAACTTGGCCTGGCAATGCCCTGCCCTGCCCGAAACCCAAAAACAAAGCCATGTCCCTGAGTATCTGTTGGACCATGTGCAGAGGGAATGCACATTGTATATCTTTGGATATCTTTGTATCCGTTTTCGGCAAATTTCAAATTGAAACTGATTTTGCTCCTTTGGCTTTTGTTGTGCACACAAAAGGGCAAGGGGTCAGGTGTATGATGGGTATCACCCCTTGTGCATATGGATTTTTTGTGGGTCAGTGTCTGTGTCTATGGCCTATTTTTCGACCAAAGCAAATGCCAATGCCCAGCAGACAAGGAAAACTGAATGTTCTGTGAAGAATGTTCACTGAGAGACAAAATATGAAAATACATATTTGATTGATATATATTTTTTATTTAAAATAAACACATTTCTTATTTAAAAAAGTTTATATTTCTTATTTAAAATATATTATATATTTATATATTATTATGTTTATTTTAAATTGATTTTTAAGTAGATTCAGTTTTTTAAGTTAATATATATATGTATATATTAAAAAAAATATATATATTTTTTTTTTATTTAAAATAAACACATTTCTTATTTAAAAAAAGTTTATATTTCTTATTTAAAATATATTATATATTTATATATTATTATGTTTATTTTAAATTGATTTTTAAGTAGATTAAGTTTTTTAAGTTAATATATATATGTATATATTAAAAAAAATTTATATTATATATATTAAACTAAAAATTAATCATAATAATAAAAATGCTTGTAATACACTTAACTTAAATCCCTTAAAATCACACTTAAATCAAATTGAGTTCCATATAATTTCACAATTATTGTATTTAAAACCGAATATTAAATTAATTTTCTCTGAGTGTACGCTAAACAGCTATGTAAGAGAGTGAGTGTACTTTACTATAAAAATCTATTATCAAGTCGCTTAAGGAGTACACAAAATATTCTTCGAACAATTCAACTCATTTAAACGTTGGGATTTTCTGGAAATACAAAAATTTAATTTCTTTTCGAATTTGATTGTTTGTCGGGTGGATTCGACTGTACAGTATAGCCCTTTGTCTGGCCATCTATACACCCCAACCCATCCCTTTCTCCCCCTGAAGATTTCCTGTCTATCTGTAAGAGTTGCAAATGTTCGCCTTGTTTATAAGGGATACTCCTCGGTCGAGCGAGAGGCGAGGCCGCCTGCCCCAAGGGGCATGGGAGGCATGGGGCTCATTCCTTTTCAGCAGTGGCTAACGACTCGCAAAACTGTTGATGGTTGTAATTTGTGTGCCTTTTCCTAATGTATGCATGCATCGCATTGGAGCTGTGAGCGACTGTGCCTCTCCTTCCTGCCCGCCGAAAACTCAGTTAATTAACAGGATCACACTTTCACGCACACACGCACACACGCACACACCCTTCTCCATTCGCAGGCCTCCTGCGCCTGCAGCAAATTTATCAGGGCCTGAAGCCCGGTAACGAGTCCTTTCAAGTGGAGCTGGTCAAGCGCATATCCAATGTCAGCATGGCCATAGAGTTCCTGCACACGCTGGAGCAACTCGGACGCTTCACCAGCAAGCACATCGTCCTCGACTGTCCCACGGAAATGGCCAAACAAATACTTATCCAGCATGTGCGCGATTTGCGCTTGGGACGTCGCACCTATCACTATTTGCTGAGTGGTTTGGTAAGTTGCATGCCACATTTCCATCCCCCATCTCCCATGCACTCTGACCCAAAAAGACCGAAACTTATTTCTATTGTCTCCATTTGCAGGTCATGGACGATCGCTGGGAGAGTGAGATAATCGAATTTGGGGCCATTAACATTACGGGCTTTCGCATTGTGGATACCAATCGGCGGCTGGTGCGCGATTTCTACGACAGTTGGAAGCGACTGGACCCACAGATGAGTGTGGGGGCTGGCCGTGAATCGATTTCGGTAAGGTGGACACATGGGACACACCCATGACCATGGCAGGAGTACAGTACAGTACGGGTACAGTACAGTACGGGGTTGTTAAATATTTGCTGGGGGATTTAATGTTTGCATCCGGAAGGGGCATAGCCATATAGCAGCATCTAGTTTGCGGCGCTTTGTCGCTTGCTCTGCGCTGCCTGTCTGTTTGTGTATCTCTCTTTCTCTCTCTCTGTTCTGTTCGGTGTAGTCAAATAGCAGCAGATTTCACTTTTAGTTGAGGGGCAGGACTTGCAGTCAAAGGCACATGTGTCCTTGCTGTTCCGTTGTCCTTGTCATTGTTGGCATAGTCACACAGATACACATACACACACACACACAGAAATAGAGAGCAGAGAAGAGGCTGCGTTTTGGTTTAGTTTGCGTTTGCGCTGGCTGTTTATATTTGTATTTCCTTGGCATTATCCTTGTTGACAAAGATTTCACTTTGTGGCGCTTAAATGTTGGTCTGCTGCTGCACGGACCGAGCCGCATGGGGCAGTCAGGCAGACAGCCATCCACTGGACGACACAGTCCTCTCATTCCATCGCCATATCACGCTTCAGAGCCACTGCTCTGGCTGCTGCTCTCTTTTGACCATGTTTATTTGACTTGACTGTATGCTTAGGGGGGAAATTCACATTAAAGCCTTTGTGTGGCAGCATTCCGTTTCTCTCAGTCTCTCATTCTTTCGCATTCTCAGTATCTGTTTACCGAGAATTCACTTTAAGAACACTGCCAGTGATTAAATATTAAATCAAAGTCGGGGTTTTAATATGCAACACGTTTCTTAGATCACCGCTAAACCTTAACACCCGCTGGGAGCGAGCCCAGCGTCTAGGCAGCGTCACCCGGTCACCTTTTTTCCCATGGAATAAACAAGGCGAAAAATGGGTTTGGTTTGAGGCCTGCTGGATGCTTCGCAGAGGGCAATGGTTGGGAAAATTGTGAATAACACCGTTTAATGCACTCATTAAATCATAAAACACCTTCCCCTTTCAACACCCTGTACTAACTCTCTTCTAGGCCCAGGCTGCTCTCATGTACGATGCTGTGTTCGTTCTGGTCGAGGCGTTCAATAAAATCCTGCGCAAGAAACCGGATCAATTCAGGAACAATGTGCAGCAGCGTCGCAGCCAGAATCTAATGGTAGCCCAGGCCGCTGCTTCGACGTCCAGTGATGGTTACAACAATTACAACAACAATAATGCCAATAGCAGTACCCACAGCGGTGGTGGAGGTGGCGGCGGCGGTGCTGGTGGCATCGATTCTGGATCCAATGGTGCCTCCACGTCGTCGCGAGCATTGGACTGTAATACGGCGAAGGGTTGGGTGAATGCCTGGGAGCATGGTGATAAAATATCGCGTTATTTGAGAAAGGTGAGCGTTAGAGAGGTAGAGGATGATGATGATGGAGATGTAGATGTGGATGATGATGAAATGACATTGATACCGAAAGCAATTAAAGACACACCCACACAGAGAGATGTATGTAGATGTTTTAATCTCTCTCTCTCTCCATCGCTTGTTTTATCCGCAGGTGGAAATCGAGGGTCTTACCGGTGACATCAAATTCAATGATGACGGCAGACGCATCAATTACACGTTGCATGTTGTCGAGATGACAGTAAACAGTGCCATGGTATGTATATTTCTATCACTCCCTTCCTCTATCTGTTTATCATTCGTAAAGGAGTTGCTGCAATCAGTCACCCGATCATTTACTTTACTCTCAGTTTGAGTCAAACGGTTTGATACAACAGCAACAACAACCGCATTGAATAATTGCAGAGCAGATTCGAAACAAGTTTCGATTCACTCAAGATTGCCTTAAAACGGAAGTTTTGATCGAACCTGCTTTATCGCAACCAAACTTGTTGAACCATGCGAATGGTTCCATGCATGCTGTTCCACGCTTTGGCTTAATCATATTGCGCGGCAGGCGCGGACACGATCGGACACAATATTTATGGCTTCTACATCTCTACTTTCTACTTATTTTTTTTTGTTCACAGGTAAAAGTGGCCGAGTGGAATGACGATGCCGGCCTGCAGCCACTGAATGCCAAGTATGTGCGTTTGCGTCCGCATGTGGAGTTTGAGAAGAATCGCACATACATAGTGACCACTGTACTGGAGGAGCCGTACATAATGCTGAAGAAGGCGGCCTTTGGCGAGAAGTTGCACGGCAATGAACGCTTCGAGGGCTATTGCAAGGATCTCGCCGAGTTGCTCTCCAAGGAATTGGGCATTAATTGTGAGTAAATTCACGAGACGAGGCCCTCTCTCTCAAGCTGCTTAATCACCACCACTCCACCCCCTCTGTTCACCCCCGTTTACTCTGCAGATGAACTCCGTTTGGTCAAGGATGGCAATTACGGTTCAGAGAAGTCAAAGACCCACGGCGGATGGGATGGAATGGTGGGGGAGCTGGTGCGCAAGGTAAGTGCCTCCTCCACACGATGGCAGACAGCGGTGCGCTATCTCCTTGGATGGCTCCATCTCCATCCTCCCACTTCTGTTCTGGTCTGTTCTGTTCTGTTGCAGGAAGCGGATATTGCGATTGCCGCCATGACGATTACCGCCGAGCGCGAACGTGTCATCGACTTTAGCAAGCCGTTCATGTCGCTGGGCATTTCAATCATGATTAAGAAGCCAGTGAAGCAGACGCCCGGAGTGTTCAGCTTCATGAATCCTTTATCACAGGAAATTTGGGTGCGTATATGGCTGCTCCTCCACTGCTTGCTTCCCTGTTGCACTCCGCTTCATTGGCGCTCAGCGATGCGTTGCACACAGCAAGGAAGCACCAAAGGATGGTCCCAAAAGATAGTGCCGGGAGTCTCTTTGCGGACGCTGTTTGTTCCTTGCATCATAGTCCCTTTGGTTGTAATGAAGATTTACTTGCAACTATTGATATTTGAAAGTAAAACATCGCCACTACGAGCGCATCTTGTTTTTGGCTTTAGATTTCTAATTATTTCCTGTCCTGCTGATGCCACTACAATGTGGCACAAACAGCTCGTGGAATGTGTTTATTTTACTTGCGTAACGAGTCAAAATGTTGCAGAAATTGCCCTGCATACAAATGAGTAAAGTTTTTTAAACAATTTCTTCGTTCATTTCTGCGCCGCCAATTCTTTTTCTCCCTCGGTTTTTCTCCGTGCTATGCCGTGCGATGGGGCTTTCTCCTCGGACAAAGTTTGCGGCCTGCAAAAGTTTGCGACTTGTATATTTATTTCTTCTGGTTTCTGGGCTTCAACTTGAGCTTCAGCAGCCGCCGCCACGTAAGCTGCTCTTCTGCTGCTCTGCTCTGCTATGCTATGCTCCCCCCCCTCAAAGTTTAATAGAGTAAACGACAAAGTTTTTTGTGCTTTTACCACTGCCACTACTACTGCCTTTTTTTTGTTTTTGCTCTTACATTACTCGTATAAACAGTGGGAAGTGGCAGGACCTAAGCAGGGCTTGCGGCAGGACACGGGCAGGGGGCACGAAAATTACGTGGCCGTCAAGTTTTAAATTTTACGCTAGTCTCCCTCCGTGTCCAAAGTTTTAGATGTTGGCTCGAAGGAGCTGTTTAAATAAATGGCAAACCCATCAAATTTGTATGAGCATTTAGTTGATGTTTATGTTTATGTTGCAGCCAGGCTTGAAGGATAGTAGTGGCAGCAACGATATTAGCTGGAGCTCGAAGGTGGACGGGGGGGCAAGCGGATTGACAATTAAACAAATTACGAGATGGGGATAGGTTAACGCGCTGTTATCACGATGCTGGTTTTTAAATTTACGCAACATAAAAAAATGTTCTTAAAAAAACTTTAAAGTATCGACTTGCCACCAAATACCTTGTATTCGATTTTCGAAGGCAACCCTAAAAGTATGCACTAAAATAGCTTTTCTTTAGCAGTAAAAGGGTTCCCAGAGCATGGTGTTCAACGAAACAAATGATACTTCATATGTTCATATCGGCCATAATAATGATCCTATTGAAACCAGATTCGCGAATCTGTTAGATATGATTGTTCTTTATGATTCTGCACTTGTGGTTTTCTACATGAATTTAACATACCCCTGACAACAGGGGTACAGGGTATTTAAAGGGGACACAGTAGCTTTGCCATGGTGTTCGTGGTTATCGGGAGGGTTTTTTGTTTTTATTTGGGGGTGGGGGAGGCGGGAGGGAGAGGCAAATCTCAAAAGAGTCAAAGCGTGTTGACAGCGCGACAAATGCAAAATTAAATGCCAATAAAAGTCAGAGAGCGAGAGAGTGAAAGCTAATGCGTAATTTGACATGAGCTAAAAAAAAAATTACAAATGCAAATTAGTTTTCAGCCAGAGATGGTGGGAGGGGAACGGGGGGGAAATCAGAGAAGGCAAAGGGAAAGGGCTTGGGCCAAAAGGCAGCGGCAAAAAGGCGCAAAAGTTAACAAGCTAATAAAAAAGTCTTTTACAAAAATGTATCATAAATTAAATGAAGCATTTTAGCTGCTGCCACATACAAACAGCAGCTGAAAAGAAGGAGCAGCACAGGATATATCCTCATACAAGGCTGAAAGGCAGGAAGGAACAATCCTTAGGAGTAGTACGAGTAGGAGTAGGCGTAAGGATGTGTCTGTGTGTGCTGCTGCCTGTGTGGTGATGCCATTGAGGCATATGAAAGCATCAGCAGCAGAAGCGACAAAACGACAAGGACACACCTTTCGCCTTCAGGCAGCACACAAAAGAAGGCGCTTTTCCATGGCAGCCATTCAGGTGCTGACAGCAGGCAGACACCCTGCCACCTCCCCCTCCCCCACCAACCTCATTCCACACAGTGGCAACAGTTGCTCCAGACAAAACCTGGAGCCTCTTCTCCTGTCAATGTCCTTGGGGCCAGGCATTATCTTGCCCCTCAAACGCCCCCCACCAGCATCGTCTCACCATTAGGTTAATGTTTCGTTATTTTCCTAGGAACATCCTGGCCCCGTTCCGCTTCCGCTTCAATTAGTTAAGAAAATTTAATGAAAAAAATCATTAGAATTTCTGTACGGAAGGTACCACACATACACACAGCCAGGCAGCAGCCAGGCAGCAGCCAGGCGGCAGCCTCTCTCTTCATGTTTCCCCCGTGTCCACAAGGATCTCATGTTCCCGGTTCATCTTTACCGTTTCTTGTTGTTTCTTTTTTCAACAGGTGAGCGTCATCTTCAGCTACATTGGAGTGAGCATTGTGCTGTTTTTTGTGTCACGCTTCTCGCCACATGAATGGCGTCTCGTGCAACAGCAGCCGCAACAATCACAGCCGCCAGGTGAGTGTACAGGTGTTCTTTACAGGACACCTGTGAGCGAGTGGAAGGAAAAATGAAAGGAAGGATTGCTGCAGAGAAAGGGCGAATAAATGCGTATAAATTTCATGTTTTCTTTCTGTTTGAATTTTGGGAAAATTTGGACTTGGATTTGAACTTGTTTTTGTATTCAATTTTTATTTGATTTTCGTCAGAAATTCAATTATTTCCATTCCAATTTGGATGCTGGCAATCAAAAGTCCGAAATGTCCACATATGGACAGACGGAAAGATAGACGGACGGACGGAGAGACAGAGCCCAGTTGAGTGCTCTCATAACAATATACTAGTCGCATATCCTACAAAACACATCCTTAATGTAATTTTGGCGGGGAAAAGTAAACAAAATTTGGTATGCAGTCAGCGTGCAGTGTAAAAAGCGAGAGAATAGACAAAACGTAGCAACCTTACCCTAACCGAAAGGATATACCAAGTGCAAAATAAAACCTGTCATGACTAGATGGCAGGACATGAATGGAAGCCCATGCTAGAAGCAGAATCAGCATCCAGCATCCAGCATCAGACATCAGGCAGGGCAGGACGAGCCAGCAATGTCATCATTGCTTTCTGTGTGGCACTCAATGGCTTTGCAATTGAAGCAAATGGTGGACTGAACACTGAACCGGGGAGGGTTTGAGGTGGACTTGGCTATGGGTTTGATTGCATATCAATTAGAGCAGAGGCGCAAAAAACCAAGCATCCCAAACGAAATGATTGAAAGTTGGACAGTCGACATGGGCACGTACTCCTGCATCCTCCTTTAAGCACCCGTTTGCCCTTCCTGCGGTTTCAATTTGTATATACCTCTCCTATTCATCTCCTCCTCTACTTACACAGATCCGCATGCACATCACGAACAACTTGCCAATCAGCAGCCGCCCGGCATCATTGGAGGTGCAACCGGACCGATGGCAGTGCCGGCCATGCCCCCCGGCCCGCCCACACCCGGGGCACAGTCGGCAGCCAGTGCCGCTGCCCTGCAGGCGGCGATCTCCGCGTCCGCTGCTTCTGCCTCCGTTTCGGTGTCCAGTGGGTCATCGACGTCGGCAGTGAATGAGTTCAGCATTTGGAACAGCTTCTGGTTCTCATTGGCCGCCTTCATGCAGCAGGGATGTGATCTGTCGCCCCGTTCCGTTTCGGGGCGGATTGCGGCCGCCTCCTGGTTCTTCTTCACCTTGATACTCATCTCCTCGTACACGGCCAATCTGGCGGCATTCCTCACCGTCGAGCGCATGGTGACGCCGATTAATTCGGCTGAGGACCTGGCCATGCAGACGGAGGTCCAGTACGGCACTCTGTTGCATGGCTCCACCTGGGATTTCTTTAGGGTGAGTGAAGCATACCTTTCCATCCCTGTGGCTGGATGGGCATTCCAAATAAGAGTGCCTCATTGAGTGGCAGCAATCGAGGAGAAGACAAATTCATTTTCGGTAACCCTCACATAAGACACACACACATCCCACTCAAAAAAGAGCCACACACACACACACAGAAACAGACGCACACACGCACAAATCAAAAGACAATAAAATCCATTAAAATGTGTGATCTGTGACCGGCGGACGTGCTGCCTGGGGATGCCTTTTCAGATAAGGATTAATTTGCAATACACAAAAACAGAAAAAAGTAATAAAAGAATAAAAAGCAATTTGTCTACGACCTCTCCTTGGTACCCTTCTCTTCTTCTTTAATCCGCCTTAAAAAAAAACCAAAAATGCAAAAAAAAAACGAGGGGGAACGATGTGAGTTGCTGCTGCGACCGCAACTCTACATATATACCTTTGAGTGGGCGGAAAGGGGTGGGGCGAATTTTGAAATACTCTTGTGCAGGTTCGATATCACAGGAGTGTGGATACCAAATTTGGTTGCTCTAGCTCTAGCTCTAGCTCTAGCTCGTAGAGAATGACTATACCGTCTAGACTGCTGGATCTGAACCAGATCAATTTCATTCTTTCTCGCTCTGTCTCTCTTTAAAACACTAATTTCATGGTCGGCTTTGCCTATCGCTAGAAGCGAGCGGACGAAAATCTGTGGCATCCACAATTTAGAAGATAAGAAAAATAAAAATCGCAATCATAGAGAATGACCATATCTATCAGATTGCTGAATCTGGATCAGATCGGATAATTTGTATAGCCAAAAGGAACAAATCGATTTGCAGTGGCTACGCCGCGCCCGACGACACGTTCTGACTGATTTTCTGTCTTTCTCGCACCCCCTTTTTGTCGCTGAATGTAGCCATACTGACTATGTATTGGGTATACATAGATGAAGAGTTGCGGTCGCAGCAGCAACTCACAACGTTCCCGTTTTTTGTTTCGTTTATTGCTATATTTATTTGGAGAATGTTTTAAGGAAACTTAAAGCCTCTTCTGCTGCCCTCTGTCATTCATAAGAAGTCTACAGCTATTAGCATATGAATAGGAACCAATGCACTTGAACTTTTCTACTCGAATTCTACTGGTGTCCCTCCATTCATATGTATCGGAGTGTGTGTGCCGAGATTCCCTTCATTTTTTGTCCCTCCTTTCCCATCTTTTCCTTTCTGTCTATCTCTTTCCATATGGCCAGCGCTCCCAAATCGCACTACACAACAAAATGTGGGAATATATGAACTCTCGGCCGAACGTCTTTGTGCATACGTACGACGAGGGTATCAAACGCGTGCGCACCTCCAAGGGCAAGTATGCTTTGCTGGTGGAGTCGCCGAAAAATGAATATGTAAACGCCAGGGAGCCATGCGACACAATGAAAGTGGGCCGCAATCTGGATACAAAGGGATTTGGCATTGCCACGCCGCTCGGCTCTGCCCTCAAGTGAGTATTTGAGGGGGTGTGGGATTGGGACTGGCTGGGCTTCAGAAATTGATGCCACATCTAAGAGGGGGAATGGCACACATATCTAACAAAAGAGCACCGGAACATTCTCTATTCAACAGGGATCCCATCAATCTGGCCGTCCTAACGCTCAAGGAGAACGGCGAGCTGATCAAGTTGCGCAACAAATGGTGGTACGACAAAACGGAATGCAAAACGGACGGCCAGGAGGCCTCGCACAATGAACTCTCGCTGAGCAATGTGGCCGGTATATTCTACATATTGATTGGCGGCCTTCTAGTCTCCGTGCTGGTGGCCATTCTAGAGTTTTGTTTCCGTCGAAAGGATGGCCGTTCCTCGGGCGGCGGCGGCTCCAACGGGCATGGTCCTATGGGCATTGCCATTGGCAGTGCGATGGGCGTCGGCGGCAGCCTGGGCAAGGCCAATGGCTCAATGATGCTGCATGGACAGAATAGCGGGGGAGTGCCGGGCGTAATGCCGCCGTCCACACATCAAAGAAGTTCCCTGACGGACACAATGCATTCGAAGGCGAAATTGACTATCCAAGCGAGCCGCGACTATGACAATGGACGCGTCGGGGTGAGTAGTGGGTGAATACAGAAATGTGGAATGGGGTTCTTTCTCTTTCTCTCTCTCTATTTCTATTTTTAACGCACATTCAGCAACGCTCAGTGATTACGTCTACTAATCCACGCACAGTATCTCAATTGCGCCTCGTTGCAGTATTATCCACCCGCACAGCTTTCATCGAACCAGGGCGCCGATGGCGGCGTCGAGGCCCTGCACATGAATGCTCATGGCCAGGTTTGACATGAGCACGCGCAGGAATCGCGCCTCTGACGCACACCCTGCGCGCCCACAATACGCCGCATAATGGCCAACAGTCGCCAGGACACGGAAAAGATGATGGGAGGAGCGGGAGCGGCACCTACTGCAATCAGCTGCAATAGCAGCCACGAGGGTAGCCTATCGCCGGGCAGCGGTAGCGCCACTTTGATGCGCCACTCGCCGGACATCAACCAGCAGCAGCAGCAGCATCCCTATGGCAAGTAAGGACAACCTCTCGCCTGTAGCTATTAAGTGAGATACAGCCGCAGCCTTTCGGGCAGTCGAGGATGGTCGGGGGTCAGTGTCCGATACGGATATTAATCTTTAAACAAGTGCGAAAGCGCATTACACAATAAATTTCACTAACACTATATTTATGCGTATGTTCGTGCATGCGTGTGTGTGTGTGTTTAAAGGCCGCTGTGTAATCATTTGGCAAATTCTTTTAGCCTGTCAGCAAAAGGCAATGTCGGGCGTATAAATTATTGCATTACTGTTAACATTTGGTGACCCGCAAGCAGGGTGGGCGAGGGGATGGGTAGGAGGAGAAAAAACCATAAATATATTCAAAAATTGTATGCTCTCATCTGTGTACGGATATGACACATACTTCTCGTACAGATACATATGCATATACATATATGTATATATATATACACGTATAGGCCATACACATAGTGCAATGCAATTCATTGCATTCAAATGACTGATTAATATTTTTTTTTAGTAATAAACAATAAGAACACAAATATGCCATGCCCCCCCACACACACACACAAAACTCTTTCAATAGCTAAAAGAAAAAAAAATATATAAAATATGGAAAATGGGACACGCGATATTAAGTGGCTCAAAACGGAGGGATTTTCATTCATATTTTTGATGTTGTTTTTCTTTTCATTGCGGGATTTGTAGTCGCATATTTGTTTATAATTAAATTACAGAAAACACACACACAACAAAAAACTAATGAAAACAAGACGAAGTGTCGAAGGGAGGTGGCGGCGAGGGGTCCTACATAAATATTGTAATAAATTAATTAGCGCTAAATAAAGAAAATAGTTTAAGCCCATCGTTTGAGTCCATGAATGCAAAAAACGGTTCAAAAATATCCCACAAATGGCCCAGACAGCAGAATTTTAATTAAATTTATTTTAATTGAATTTGAAACTGTTTTGATTTGATTTGAGAGAGCAGCATGAAAAAATGAGGATGATTTTGCACACAGATTTATGTTATGTATGGTTCTTTTTCTCCATATTCCACAATTCGATAGGGCATTCGGGGCAATCCTTTTGTATCATCTTCTTCGTCACTGCGGTCACTACATAGGAGGGAGAGAAGGCTCTGGTTTGAAAAGGACAGGCGATCGTTTGTATTTGTGGCTGAGCGAAATTAAGAAAGATATATATAAAGTCTCTTAACCAAGATTGAATCTTCTTTGTCTTTGCCTTAAATTAAATTTTTATTTGATTTGATTTGATTTAATTTAAATTGATTTAAGCAGCGATTAATGCGATTTTGCACAGAGAATTTTTTTAATATATAATCCCAAACTTCCCCAGAGTGGCAGGAGAGTCAGGAGGAGCAGGAGCAAGAGTAGGTACCAACTATTAGGATTAGGTTTAGGTTTAAGTTCAGGCTAAAAGATAGATAATGTTTAAATTGTAGGGAAAAATCAAGCGTACAACAAGAGTCGCATACTTCCGAGAGCATCCGAACAGGAGACGTCGTAGCCATAGCCATAGCTTAGCCATAGCCATAGCCATAGCCATTAGCCGTAATGTCGTATTACTAGTGTAAGTGTATAAAAATCAACGCTAATTGTAGCTGCATTTTTTTTTTTTTTGATGTGGAAAAAGACAAGATACAGAGATACTACCATTAAATGAAAAGAAAAAAATAAATGATCAATTCATATCAAAAGACATTAAAAATGGTACTAAGTTTATCCAAAAAAATTAAAAAATACACAAAAAAAAAAATAAAAAATAACTATCATAAATAAACAGTAAAAAAATAACTAATAACTGATGTAAAATATTTATGAATTTATAATGTTGATAGCTCAAATTTACTTATGTATGTACATATGTATGTTTGCATGTATGTGTGTGTGTGGTGGAGAACCATCTTCAGTCGAGATGGTATGCCGTTTTCTTATGTATTTCTGGATATTTTTCGGGTTGCATAAATCTTTTATGAGCCAAAAAAAAAACAAAACACGAGAGAAGAGACGAACGTTGCAGGTGAATTGCATTTAAACTCGAATTTTAGTTATTTAATCAAACAAACAAAATCAAAAAACTCAAATCAAACAAGGCCGCTAAAGTGCATAAATAAATATCCAGTAGCAAAATGCAAAAGAAAGCACTCTACCAAGAGATATATATATGTATGTATAGTATATATATATGCCAGAGTAAATACCTATAAATATAAATGGTGAAAACTGTGTCTAAGCAAATAAAAGCCATAGAAATGGAGTACGAATCAAATCAGATAATAAATACAATCCCAAAAAACTAAAAAAAAGAAAGCCAAAAACCCAACCCAAACCCAATCGACACGAATTTGACTATTGAAAAAGATATAAGGGTATCAAAAATAAAAACAATTAATTTTAAAACATCATAGCCACTAAGATGAAAACCATACAAATTCGTGAAGACTTTTCCGTTTTAATTGAGACGACTCTTAAGTACTCGTGTGATTATGCACGAGTATCTAGCAATAATGTGTGTGTGTATAAATTTCAGTTTTATTTGTAAAATATTACCATAGCAAACAGCAACAAAACAAATGCAAATGAGAAGCAGCAGCAGCAGTCGTAGCCCCGTGTGGTGACATTTGATATATTTATTAATATTTAGCAAACATATTGTTATCGTATTGCATTTAACTGCCCTGCCACAAAGAGTGGCAGGCAGGCAGAAAGTGAAGAAAACTACTCCGAACATTAAGCGAGAGTGGAGTGCTGCCATAATGAAGGCAAACAAAGTGGCAAAAACACAAAGCAAATAAAACGAGCATATAATAAACATTTTAAACGCTTCGTTGTTTCAGTTTGGGGGGGGTTGGATTCTACAATTCCAGGATTCCAGTAAAAGGATGGTAACTTTCATTCATTCATTCCTTTTCTGTCTTCATTCTCTGTCTCTCTAGCGATTTATTAATCCGAATGCATTAAGACATATTTGGTTGAGTAACAACAACAGCAGCAACACGCACTGACTTGAGTTGTCGTTTGCCTGAAAGCATTTGCACAAATTGACGGTCGACCGCATTTGCCACATGCGGCAACTAAGAAGATGCCAACAGAACACACACACAGCAGAAGCAGAGAAACAGAGGCAAAGATGCCGTTATTATGAGATTGTCGTGTGGCACTGCAGTCACATGGCCATGGACAACCCTCCTATCCACCCACTGCCTTCTACAACCTCTACTCGCAGTCCCCACATCCACATCCGCATCCGTCCTGCTACCATGCTAGGCCTTATACTGCTGCCTGATTTCGGGTAAACTATTTACAGGACGCTCTCCAGGGGGTGCCGCTCCGTGTGCAACATGAACTAAATGCTTTGCGGTTGAATTGTTGTTGCCGTCGCCTTGCCTTGCCTTACCTTGCCTTGCCGTTTGTTTTGTGCCACACCACTGCCACATTGCCACAACCAACTCCATTGCAACATAATTAGAAAGCGGGGAATGTTGCTGCCGCTGCTGCTGCCGCCTGGCAAAACGGAAGTCATGATTCATAAGTGCCTGCACACGCCGCAGTAATTAACACACAAAACATCCCGACAGTAGGCAGACCAGGACCAGACACAGCCGCAGTCACAGTCGCAGTTGACTGGCGACTGGCTCAAGGATGGCGGCCCCCGTGTTTGCTTAGAGGCCGCTGAAGACCACCTGAAAAGATCCACACCCACAGTTCACATTAGCATAAAAACCACTTGGCCAGACCCCAGACCCCCACACCCACATAGCCGTCCCCCAAGTAGCCCTTGGGGTATGAAATTTTTCATTTGACAAGTGCCAAAGTTGCGCCGTCATAAAATTAGCGACATTTTTAACTGTTTTCCTAACCCACAGAAGGGAAGCAGCGATGGGAATGGAAAATGGCAAATGCGAATGGCTATGAAAATGGTTGGGTTGGGTCGAACCTTAAGTATCCCTTTCCCTTGAAACCCACAACACTAAGGACAATAAGCAAATAAGAAAAAGGACAGGCAGAAAGTGGCGTCATAAAAAGCAAAACCCAAGAAAAATCCGCCTAAGGATGAGCGGGTGAGTATCAATGATGTTAGAAAATATCAGGTCTCACGGTAACGTCTCTTCTTCCGGCGTGTGCAACAACGGAATCATCGGCTTTTGTTGTGAAGACGTACAGAAAATGCACCAAGGAAAAAGTGTAGAATGTATTTTTTTTTTCTGTGAGAATGAGTGGAAATGAGGAAGCCAAAAAACAAAAAACTAGCCATAGAATGAGTTTTATGCGAGAAAATGTACATAAAATACGCTATTAATTAAAATTTCAGGTATGTTTTACACAATTAACCACATTTTATTATAAATATGCATATGTATTTGCGTTTATATTACATATTGCTGCATTTATCTACATTTAGGGAATTTTTGGGAAACTGCATCCTGGTGATGGGACAAAAGATAGCTGTGTAGGACTGAAGTATCCAAAACCTATTTCTCTCGCTGCAAGCTTAAAGACTAGACTTTGAATACTTTCAGAGTCCTACCTCCCATTCCAATTTTTTGTGCCACAGAAACAAATGAGGACCCAAATGTGCACTGGACGTGGAAAACTACGTCCACACAGTCCCCCTGTCCGAGGGGCAGTCCACTCGAGCGTTTCGTGATGAAATGGCAAACATTTCGGAGTGGCTCGACGACCATTTCTCATAGCAAAAGTAAATAGGCAGCCGGGCCGAAGGGCGCTGCTTCGATGACTCTAATCGATCAAAGGGAAACGCCAAATCAATTGCCCGCCGACTCTGACTCCTGGTATGGTCCAAACGCCATTCCACGCTCTTGTGGAACCATGGCCACAACAGAGGCAGCAGCAGTCGAGGCAGCAGCAGAAGGGAAGCAGCAGGGGCAGCGAATCACTTACCATAATGAGGGCCTAAATGGACCGTATGCTGGGATACGTGCTAATAAATCTGCCCGAATGTGTTTATTTATTTGGCTGCCGTTGCGATTGCCACTCCCAAGCTCCCCCCACACTCGCAATCTCCATCTCCCATTGCTCGACATTGGCTGTGCAACACACAATTTTCATTGATTTATGCTGACCGCGTTTGTCGTTTTAAATATTTATCGAAATGATTGGGCGCCCACTTGCCTTACATCTTAATTATCGGCTTCAGTGGAATGGAAATGCATGGGGGCGTGGCCGTGAGGCTTAAGCGCCTCAATTTACATGGCCATGGAGTATTACAAATACTACAGTGGATTACACTGCACAGCCTGGTATATTTGCTCATGATAAATGGAAGAGCCATCTACATGGTGGAAATGTCTAAAGATTGTTCTTTGAAACTTAGTTTTGCTTTGGGTTTCTTCGGTAAGCTGTTTCTCAATGAAACTGAAAATTATTAAGATCCATATTGCGTTAGGGAGAGAGACAGACGGGCTGCGCTCCTGTTCTTTCATTTTTATTTTGTATTTTCTGCACTGCAGTCGCAATTATTTTATCTCTTGATCTTCATTTTGCTTCTTTCAGGCAATGCACACGCTTACTCTCTCAGCAATTCCTCAATTCGCAATCTCAGCCCAATCGGCTGATTTCTTTTCTGAGCTGACAGCATTTGTTTTTGTTTTACATATTCGATCGTGCCTGCAACTGTACCTTGTTTTTTTCTTTTCGCCTACTTGCATGCAATGCAAACTCCCGCAATTCTTTCTGTCGTTCGCTCTTTCATCAAAAACAGTGCCTCGCTCTTAGCAAATAAAATGAATAACGAGCGGGACGGGTGTTT
Organism: Drosophila miranda; assembly: GCF_003369915.1. NCBI lineage: Eukaryota > Metazoa > Arthropoda > Insecta > Diptera > Drosophilidae > Drosophila > Drosophila miranda. The sequence goes on along the minus strand of NC_046674.1, from coordinate 241,243 downwards.
GCTTTGTTGCCCAGTTTCTGTGTCTCTATTTTGTCTTTCAAAATTCCCTTTATTCTGCAAATATGTATGTAATGAAGATGTGATTAATCAATTCACCAAATCGATAAATGCATTGCATTCCTCAAACTTGCTATAAAATAAGCCAAATCATAATAAGTTCCGGGATTGATCACAACATCATTGGCATACGAATTCATTCTCATGTTGGCCAGTGTATTCCAATTAGGACGTCGCAGGCGATTCAATTCGTTTCGATTCGAGTGCAGGCTCCTTTTATTCCACTGTTCCACGGATGGAGCTTAATGAGCGGTCATCTTCAATTAATGTGCAAAATATGCATTCACAATTTTTAATTTATTTTTACCATAACCCGACGCCAGTGGAGGGTGATGCTACGGGGGGCAAGAGAATGCTGCGAAGAATATGGCAGTTGTGGGGCGTCTGTCTGCCATATCACTTACCTTGCATATTTTATTGAGATTCCCCACCCTCGCACATATGTATGTACATATAGTACATATATACATACATATATTTATATAAGCTTTGTGTTACTCCTAGTGCCTGGCCATAGAGTCCATGTCATTTTTGGGGAAAATTACGTTGCCAGCATTTGAAATGCGCCAACAGAGAGAGAGGAAACCCTAGAGAGAGGAAATGGTAACTGGATAGAACATCACAGAGGAAGAAGAGCTGTCTGTGCTGTCTGTCTGTTGTGTGCTGTGCTGTTTGTATGCCCCTTAATTACCAGTTATATTAGAGACGACTCCGCCTAACACACACACGCACATACACACACATCCCACACGAAAAAGGCAGAAGGCAACGTCGCAAGTCGTCTCATATTTTTCGTGTCCTATAATTGATATTTTGGGAATATCGTTGGGGCCCGTTTCATGTTGCAGCATGAATATATATATAAATGCCGCATTCCCCCATGGGAGAAAGGTAGTTTATGGTTCAATCAGATCATAAATTCTTCAAAAGAAAACTTCAAGAAGACAACATCTTGTACGATTTCACTCGCTGACACTCAAGGCGCTCCCTTCTCCGTGGCCCTCTTTCCTCCTTTTTTTGTGGTGTTTCATCTTGTCCATTTATTAAAAGGTTTTGCGGTTTTGCTTTAACCAATTTGAATGTCTCTGTGGGAAAATTGGAAAATGTCCATCGCCTGCTCCTGAAATATTGAAAACTTTTGTGCGGTCTGAAGCTGCAGCTGTCTGGATTTGTTGTATGTATTCTGTTCCCATGCATTTCCGCAATTGTCAATTAAAAGTATTACCAGACCAGAGCAGGATCCAAACCATGTAAAAATCAATCAGTGGACGCCGACATCAACCGCATTAGCTGGGGTCAACTAGGCAGAGAGGGAGAGAGAGAGAGTTTTGCAGAAGAGGATTCCGGGACTCAGAGAGAAAGCATTCCAGAGAGAAGGCCAAGAAACCGCAGTCAACTTTCTGATTGCGCTTTGTCCTTTGGTCTATCCTACGCTTGCAGTCCCCATCCCAATCACCATCCCAATCGCCCCGTTCTATTTTCCAGTCCAATCCCAAGTCCAAGATAGTTGTGTCCTTTGCTCTTTCCAATTGCGGCTGCTGTGGCTGCCCCTCTTTGTGCTCGATTTAGTTTGGGGGCCGCAAAAGAAAACTTTTGCCATCTGCCTGCCAATACAAGAGTAATTATCGGAAAATGCTGCGGTCTAGACGTAAAACTTAACGACTGGCTAATGAGCCAGTTACGAGTTTCGTCTACACCTCCGGACAAATTGAACTACGTTGACATCCGTCCGTCCACTGTACCTGAGACTCCTGTTGACTGCCAAAATATGAACTGTCGTGGCATTAATACAGCGATGCCAACAGCGACAGCCGACTGCAACAGACAGACGGCAAAACGCCAAAGTCTGCAGGATTTTTTTTTGCTATGTGATGCTGCGTTTCTGCCATATTCTAGAGGAGAGACGAGTTCACATCCTCTATCCTCCATGCTCTGACATTTGATTGATGCATTTTGCAATTATTTCTGACGCTCTGAGATTGAAAACTTGTCACTTGCATGGCAGGGAAAAACCCGAGGAAAAGTGCGAAAAACGAAGAACAACAAGAAAAAAAGAAATGCACATGGAAAATGAATTGATGTGTGGGTTTGTTAGCACGATTTTCCAACAGAAATAAGTCCTTACCGCTGTGGGGAAAATCTGCCACAATTTAAATCTGCAGTCAATTATCCAAAAGGAGATACACATGCCTCAACAATTTGTATTTGACACAATTTTACTCTGCATTGAAACTTAGGGCGTACCAAAAGATTAGCTCAAGTTATGCCCCAAAAAGAGAGGGAAACTTTTCTAGAATTTTTTTCCAGCTTTGCCTTTACTTTTGGCCAATTCCCAAAGGCATGCCGATGCTGGTGCTGCCGCTGGAAAATGCATAGAAATTCCACTAATTAAGAGGTAAAGTGAAGGGGGTCTTCCAGCAGAATATAAAAGACAGAAGAGTGCCCGTGCGAGAGAAAGATCTTATCGTTTGGTGTTGAAGGTGCTGGAAAATATTAGCAAAGAAAGTTTTACTGGAGGAAACTTTTGCCTTTGACCAGGGAGTAGCCAGGAGTAACCCATCTGCAGGAGCAAGAGTAGCAGCAGCACCATCGGGTGGAAGGAGTGAGGAGTAAGAAGCCCCTTCCAATGACAGCAAATCCTCATGGCATCGAGGGATATGCGACAGTCAAGATGGGGGTGGGGAGGAGGAAGCGCATTGCAATTTGCTGCATAAAAATAAATTGGCTTGGGATCAAAACTCAAACTTGAAGAGAGAGAAGGAGAGAGAGAGGGAGCAAGATGCAAATTGCTTAGTTTTATGGCTTTGGCTGCAGCAGCAGGAACAGCATCATCTAATCGAAGTGGGAAACCAATGAAAGGTAATAAGAAGGGGGTTTCGCTCCTTCTTCTTCCTTCGACGAGTGAAAATTGCAATCGGGAGAGGCAGACAAGACAGACAGAACCAAATAATTGAGTGCTGAAGTGCGACTAAATTTGATGTATGGCTTCCATTGTATTCAACCCATTTCTACTCTGCATTTCTCTTTATTTTCCTCTCTCTTGATTGCTGTATTTTGGAGTGCATTTTCACAGCTAGACCTACTTTTTGGCCTTCCTTATCAAACAGGATGCACCAGGATGTAAGCCGCTTGTAAGCTGAGAGCAAGAAATGCTTTTTTTTTGGGGGGGGGGGGGGGGGGGTGTGGTGTATAATTAAGTATTTACTTTCGCTTGGGTGTGTTTCCATCTCTTTCTCTCTCTCTCTTTTGCTCTCTCTTCCCTGTCAGTGTGGCAGTAGCAGGAAATCCGATGCTGGCAGGGAAATCAAGAAGCAAAAGCCAGGGGCAGAATCCCTACGACATGAAAACTAAGCGAAAAAGCAATTAGAGCTAAACAATGAGAGTCAAGAGGAGCGGGAGGGACGAGGATGCTGTCTCTGCAAATACTTTGGGGGGATGCCATGTGTAAAATGCAAAAGAGCACAAAAATCCCAGAAAGAAAGAGATAGAGAGATAGTGTGGCAAGAGAGTGGCAATAAAATAGTAGCGTGTGCATATTTCAAGTAAAACTGCAACATAAAAACATTAAACAAATGCCACACAGACGGAAGACACGCACACATACACAGCTACAATTACAGTTACAGCTAGTGAGAGAGACAGCACACACATGAGGCATATCTACCCGCCGCTGTTGCAGCCAGCAGCGATAACTGTGACAAACTGACATCACATACAACGGGGGGCATGGCAGACATCCTAGACTTGTAATTTGATATGCATTTTGCAATTTTATACTGACAGTCTTTGCCCCCCTCCTCCCTTACAGCTGCCACCATTCTCCTCCTATTTGCCTTTTGGCGAGTAACATGGCGTATGCGTAGTCTTGTAAATTCCCCCAGGTAAAATCCTCCATCCTGTTATAAGAACTCCTTCACTTAAATTAAGGCAAGGATCCTCAGATCGAAAGCGTTTGAAGTTTAGGGGGTGCTGCAACCACTCTCCCCTGCTTTCTACCCAGCTTTCTCCGCTCTTGTCGTTTGGGGTTTCCTATCAAAGACTAATTAAAAACTTTTCCCAATGCCAAAAGCATGGAAAAAAAATAAACTATTGGGAGGAGGGTCAAAGCAGGGGCATGTGGCAAAGTTTTGTCATTTGAAAATTTAAACAAAAAGCAAGCACAGCCCACAGGCACTTGTTGCAATTGTTGTTGCTGCTGCTGCTGCTGCTGCAACTGTGGCAACTTTCAAATTAATATATTATTCATGATAAATGGAAAGTTTTGGCGGAAAAACCTCTTCAGTTTTTAGCACAAGACTTTTTCTGGAAAAATCAATGCAAATATTGGGAGGAATACTACTCGTATTTGGTGCCATGTTTAAAATCAATATTACTGGGTACAGGGCAAACAAACAGCACCCGTCTCTCTCTCTCTCTCTCTCTCTCTCTTTCTCTCTCTGCTGGATGATACGTCAATCAGAACGCGCCGTTAAGCAGCATAATCAAGCCGATGGAAGAGAGTTTTTCCCACTACCATTCCCTGTGCTTTCTCCTTTCTCTTTTTTTCTGGCAACTCTATCGCTTTTTTCAGCAGCCAATTTGGAGTGGTTTTTCCAGCTGTATATCAACAAAAGGCCTGGCAGACTAGACTTTAGAAAAAGTGAGAGCAATTAAGCAAGAAATTCTTATTTGAGGGCTGGATTTTTCAACAGCGGCCAGTCTAAATGTTTTGCAATTTACAGGCTATGTACATAAATCATAAATAAAGATCATATCTACTAAGTTACAGAAATCGATTTGAATCTGATCATTATTATAGCCAGAATGAATAAAACAAGTGCCGTTTGGCTGTTTGAACACTTGACAGTTCGAATATATTTAGTTCTTGAGCCAAGAGCTTTCCGGTGGCGTATTTTTAGAGAACCTGAGAGTACCAGATTTACTAGGTATCTTTGCGTTGAGGCACGTGTACCATTGATATGAATAAATATATATGTAATAAATTTCCGTTTACCATTTTAACAATTTGTTTGTCGCGTACGCATGCCTCAGTTTTTGTAGTGTACCACAGCGGCACCTTTTGGCTTCCCCGATTGTACCCAAAACTCTGTCTGGCTGTGGGGCACAAATGGCAATCAGCGGGCATTAATAAATAAAATCGTAAAACAACAAAAATAAAAGAGAAAAGAAACAAAAAAAACGGTTTGCTGGTAAGCAGAAAAACTGCAGTCAGTCTTTTTCGAGGGGAGAATGTGAAAAACGGGAAAAAGGAAGGGCAATTTTTTGTGTTGTTCCGCTGGGCATCAGTTTTTTATTCCATAGGCGCACATCACTTGAGTGGACTGACGGACAGTCCGTTGACTGTTGAAATGTAATTACACTGCAGTTAACATATTTTAATTAAAATTCCATGGGAAATCAATGGCAAATCAGAGAGAACGTAGAAGGTGCAGCAGAAGCAGCAGGACCCCCAAGCAGATGTCAGGCTTCCCTTCCTTCTCCTCTGGAGGATGAGAGTCAAAAGTTGTCTCTGTGTGAGAGCGCCTTATGTGGCATGGCAGGCAGGCACTGCTTTTTCTAATTTTAATTGTGGTAATGCGGTTGGCCGAAGCACAATCCCAAGTCAAGTCCATGTCCTCTCTATCCACCCACTCTACAAAGAGAAGGAGAGAGAAAAAGAGAGTCAAAGGGTAACCGGTAACCGCTCTGTTTGTCAAATAAATTAGCAAAAGCTGCCTTAAGAGAACTTCCAGTAGTAGTTTTTGTTAGATAACTTTTGTTACTTTTGTTTCCACAATTTTCGTGCTTAAATTTAATTAAACTTTTCGCCAAGTGCCAGGCACTTCTGAAAGGACACTTCTCTGAACCAAACCGAAGATAAAGCAACAAAAAACCAGCCAAAGCAAGACAGCAAAAAAGGAGGGAAAACTGTGACGAAAATATGTCGAAATCAAGTAAGAGAGAGAGCCCAGAACCTTTCCTTTCTTTTCTTCGATTGATCGATTGACTCGTTTCGGCTGCCCATTTCATTTGTGGAGCGAGGCAACATTTTTCAAGTTTTATTGTTGCTGTCAGTGACAGGCAGACGGCGAGAGCAACAGCAGCAACAGAAAAACCCCCGAAAGAAGGGGAGCTGCGGAATGGAAAATTATGCTAGTTGAAGCCCCCTTCCCCCATTTGCAAACAAACCCCTCGGAGGCTTGCTGCTGCTCCTGCCGTTCCTGCCTCTCCTGGTTGTGCTGTTGCTGTTCCTGCTCCTCCTTCAGGACGAGTGCATTTGCAGCTTAAACTCAATCAACTGTAATTTGCACAATGCAGCACACACAGTACGAGTAAAAGTGGAGCTTACTGCCATCGAAACGAGCGTCAGATGGAAGTGGATCCTGTAACTGAAAACCAAAAAGCGAAACAAACATACCGCAATGGCCAAGCCAGGCTAGGCCCATCATCTTTTGAAATGAGTTTCGATTGCCACAACACAATACAGATACAGCAGTTACACTTGCAGATGCACGTGCAGCAAGTGTGTGTGTGCGCCATAGATAAACGCTGGAAAGTTAATGACTATGCACGGATTTTGGTTTATATGCCTTCCTGCTTGCCTGCCTGCCTGCCTATATAAATGTTTTAATGCGCGGGATAAATTTCAAACCAAAATGCCCGGAGAGGAGAGCATTATCTGAACAATTGCGAATTCGAATCTGAATGCCACTTACCTGCCGCCACAACGAACGAATGTTGCCAATCTGCTTCGGTCGAATTAGCAATCATTAAGCGCCTGCAACATGCTGAACGAGTGCCCGGAAAGAAGGGGCTTAAACACTCGGTGAACCAGTGTCATAGTACAAAGAAACATTCAAATTTTAAATGAAACAACAACAAAAAAAGTTAAATTACAAAATTAAATTAATTAATTTAATGAGAAATATTACATTTGTTAATTATTTAACATATGTAACTATGAAATAGATTAATATTTAATTATTTTGATTACGGCTTGTATTTAAATCAAAAATATAAAGGCTTTGAAAACAATTACAATAACAAAAATGTAATACATTTTTAGAAAATAGATTTAACTGAAATGAAATACATTTATTCGCTTATTATTTATTTTTATTTAAAATTTTTTTAAATTTAATTTGTAAATACTTTTACAATTACATACATATGTCAAGATGTAAGTAATAAAATAATATTTATTTAAAAAATTTTTGTATGTCACAATTTTTTTCTCCGTTTGTTAAATGTATATGTACATCTGTAATCAGGAATGAGTGTTTGCAGGAAACAATTCTAGTAGGATTATTTGGTCTAGTATTAATATTTTCTAATGGGTTTCCCATCGATTGGGTGAGCCGACGTGAGCATCTGTCGCATATGCCACAAATCCTCCAAATTCCATCTGGACACCCAGGAAATGTCCATTTTCTGGCTCCCTTTTTCTGATTCTTTTTTCTCCGTTTGTCTGCGTCCCATTGTCACCTTTTTTTATTTCTTGTCGTTGTGTGGCACAGAAAAACAACTGTCAGCAGTGGCTTGTTGCCTTTTTATTATTTTCCTTGCTTTGCTTTTCTTTTCTCAGATTTCCTTTTTTCCGTTCTGCTCCTTCTTTCAGATCCTGAAGAGGGTGAGCCCCTTTATGCGTACTGTCAACGCAGCAGTTTCTTTGGGGCTTCTCTTTGAGTTCCGACTGCTGGGCTCTTGCCACATCCTGTTGCATCTCTAATCGCATAAATGTGCTGCCAATGAGTGTGCCTTTTTGCATATTTCATGGGACAAGACATCAAGCAGAGGCTCCACCTGGGGGTTCCAATGGCTAAAAGTTAACAGGATAACAGGGCCCTCATACACACATACACTCAATTGGAAATGGGGGGTAAGAAAGTCGAGGAGGAGTCAGGGCGTTTGCAGATTTTAAAGGTTTTAAGTTCTTTCTGCAGGCCATTGATGGGGCAGCTTTTGCAAGGGCTTACCTGAACCCCAAAACATCAAACAAAAGCTCCTTAGAACTTCAGCAGCTCTGCTGGGAATGAAGGAGAATGCAACGGATGGAGAGGCAACTTATTTGGCAAAGGACTTAGGGCTTGTGCTTAATGATAGTTTCAATTATCGCCCAAGTCCCCAGCCATCGTGAATCGTAGCACATGTGGCCAAAACCTCAGATTGCAGAACCTCAAACAGCAGTGGCAGGTGCCAGGTGGCAAGGGCAGGATCCCAACATTGTGGACACAAAGAGAAATGCGTTCCAGGTCCTAGACTGCTTATCGTTTTGAACTCTAGCTATGCCAATGGCTATTTTCCCTGCGATTTTGCTCATTATATGGCTAAGAGCCAGTTGGCCGCATTTGCTCCATCCTCCCTTCCTCTCAAGAGGACCCCTGTCCCAGGAAATTGGTTGAAAATTTAAAGCTCTTAAAGGGAAAGTGGTTAATTTTGTTCACTCTTTAATGGTGCTGCTGCTACTTCCGCTTTTCCGATCATTTATTTAAGTTGCACTCAACACAAAGTAAAAATCGGAGGCAACATTTGATTACTGCTGCTCGACCCCTGTCCTGTCCTGGCGTCGCCCTTCGTTTCCTTTCGATTCCGTGTTCAACGAAAGTTAGTCAATGCCGCGTAATTTACAAAAAATAAACAAAGAGTGGAAAAAGTTTCAATGTGCTTCGAGCACCGTATGCTCTTCCGAGGGCTTTCTAGGCAGAATATAATGCAAATCTTATCATATTTAGTTTTCAATAGCTTCCACTTAATTTCGCTTTTTAAACACTAAATCGAGCAACACTGCAGCTCACTTTTCGTTGCCGCATGGATATATAAAAAATTTCCCATAATTCAGAAAATATAACGAAACGTATTTACATGACGTTTTACAAATAATCTACAAGAATTGCATACGGTATATACATGAATTGTACACAGTATCTACATCTGCATGAATGAATACACAGCTTTAATGCTTTCGATCCTTACGAACCCTTCAGCCTTCAGTCAGATTTGAACCACACCGAAACACCAAAAACCGAGTGCGATCTCTGCGGATATCTACATTAATTTCACGTGATATCTACATGGGAACAACAACAAAAAAAAAGGGATTAGTTATTCTTGTATAAACCTTTTCGATTAGCCAACATGCTCTACCATTTTCAAAAGTACAATGAAGGACCATTGAGGGGTAATTTGAGACTTGACTACAAAGTATTCTCCCCTCTGTATCTCTCTCTCTCTCTCTCTGTCTCTCTCTGAACCTCCTCTTTACTTCTGTTTGTGCTGCGCTTTTGGTCGGCATTTCGGGATCCTCCAGAATCGAATCGCACCACCAAAGGAAACGGAGACTTCTTTCGTCGTCGTCGACTTTTGGCTTGTTTGAGTTTTCATTTTTATGATATTGTTATAAATTTGCTTTCAGCTCGTAATTGACATGGGTTCTCTCAATTTTCGCTGTTTGGCCCCGCGACGTTTCCCTAACCAGCAAATTGATTTTTGGGCTGTCGGTTTCCTTTTTGGGACTCTCAGAGAAGAAATGGTTTCTGGTGAAGCAAATTGGCCGCGCTTCGCCACTGCCGCCACTTCCGGTCCACGCGAAAAGGTTAACTTCTCAGGCTACTCAGCGGTTGGGGTTGTGTCCGTCCTGGAGTCAAAAATCAGAGTCGGACATCGGGTAGAGCTGTTTGTACAGCTGCCTACCACTTTATTGGAAGGTTGTTTTTTTGTTGTTGTTTTTTTTTGTCTGCGGGGTAGCTTATTAAATTTCTTTGGAAAACTTTGTAATGGCTTCATTTCTTTTCATCCGTGCCTTTATTTTGTGTGTGAATTTGTTATGGGTTTTGTTGAGCATTTGCATCGTGAAAAAAGTCATCCAAATCTCTGCTCACGATTCCTAATCACGCCCCAAGGTGGCATCAAAACCAGGGAAAAATGAGTGTCGCATTTATGGGATCGAACTGTGGGCGAAAGGCGGCAAGGGTCGTCTCTTGCTCATCTGAAGATGCCAACAATTTGATTGAAGAAACGCATATAAATTCAAATTACGCAAAAACTTTCAGAATGGTTAAATACATTTTCAGAGAAAAACAACTAAAACCCGGACGTATGAAACATTAGTGTAAGTCCTTTCTATCTCTCTCTCACACACACACACACACACACACACACACAGTCTGTTGCGAGTATGGTCCGCCCTTTGGTTGCTTTTTGAGCGATTTTCAGCTCACATTTTGGCCCATTTCTACGCAACTTGCCAAACAAATATAAAAATAAATTGTTGTAATAAAGCGTATACGTATACGCAAGGGGTACCAGTACCAGTATCTGTGTGTGTGTGTGTGTGTGTGTGGTAGTAGCTGCAGAGATGCGGAGAATGCTCGGCTTAGACGTTTTGGCTGTAGTATCTTTTCTATTGCCACGTTGTTGAGAATCTATTAGCCACATTTAGTGTGGCTCATAAAATTCTATTGCATCATTTGTTCTCTCTGGTAACTGGCAAAAAGGATCGAGAGTGGTCCTGCTTCTGCTGCTACTGCCGCTTCCGGTTCCTGAGGGCTAGGAACTTTTCTGTTGCTATTTCAAAAACAAGTTTTCGAGGCTTTTGACGCGCTTTCTCCCCTTGATAACCAAATGAGTTTATGGACGTACACCCGACCATCCCAGTCTGGGTTGAATCCTTAACTGGCTTGTGGCATGATGATGGTTTAACCTCTTCTCTAGTTCTTGGCAATTGCCACTTACCACATGCCACATGAATATGAGGAAGGAGCAACTAATTTTGTTGCCTTTGCTCGATGTCTGTGTGCCTTAAGAGGTTTTTCGTTCTGATAATGCGCTTAAAAGTATGCAACAGCACGCAAAAACAATTTCAAACGAACAATTTCCAAATGATTTTTACCATAAACTTTGGGCTTTAAAGAGCGTTTTAGCAACAGCAGAGGCAGACAGCCAGGCACACAGCCAGCCAAAAGCTGTGACCAAATTCTGGGGCTATCGATGGGCCCATGTACCCCACACCCCCCCTTCCTCCGCCCCTTAGGAACCGCCACGACCTCATGGACATTGCCACTGCCACTGCCCCTGCCCATTTTCTATTTCCATATCCATTCTCACTGGCCTGGGCCAGGCCTATAGTATGTGCCAAATGTCAATCACTTTGAAAATGTAGTCAAATCAACTGTCAAATAAGCGTTGCATTGCCGCCTGTCCAACCACACACATGCCGCATAGATGGGTGTGTGTATGTGTGTGTATGCGCAGCACTCAACGGCAATTCAATTGAAATCAAATATGCAACAGAAATCGAGTTACACGAACGAGATGGGTGCCACCCCCCTACATATATATCCCCCTCTATGCCCTCTCCTCTTCTACCCTATCTCTACTTCCTATATTCCAGTATACCCATCCGCATCTGGATACATCGCTCACACCATCATTGGAGATGGAGAAGGGATTGATGGGGGGGGGGGGGGGGGGCTGCTATAAATGTTGCTTTGGCGTGTTATGTAGGTGTTTGCAAGTATGTCACCGCCATCACAGAGAGACTCGACTGCTATGAGCATAAGAGGGGCAGCAGGAGAGGGAGGAATCAGTAAAGGCAGGAATCAGGAGTGGAGGAGGGAAGGAGAGGAGACGGCATACACGGCAGTGGCCATAACCACAAGAGTGTGCAAACAAACATTGTTGTAATTGCTGAAAGTGTGTCAAAATGACAGACAGACTGGAGATTGTTAAAACCTGGGGACTGTATGTATGCTTGGAGACGTTTGTCGCGGGAGCAGTCAGAGAGGGTATACGAGAGGGAATACAAGAGATCTGCCTCCTTAAAGCTCGGTAATTTTTTACCTTTTTATGAAACTATTCTTGCGTTTTCAACGAATTTTGGGATCATAGAAGATATCAATTCATAGATTTCACTCCCTAATTCACTTCCCGTACTCAAAGAGTACACGGGTCATGTCGATTTCTGCAACAGTCAGTCACGTATTTGAAGCTATGAGAAATATGAAAAAACTGAATCATAGAGAATGATCAGATCTATTAGATTGCAGAGTCTGGTTACGATCAAATCATTATTATCATTATATCAATGCGCTTTTGCAGTGCATACTTAAAGGATCAATTTTCGATAGCATTTCAATTGGCTTACTGCCTAAATTCCAGATGTAATTCTTCCATAAAGAACAAAGTCCTGTAGTTTCTTTCAGTTCTCTACGTTTCTTTTTATCAACTTTTATTCTTTCCTTTCCAAAAGAAAAATTATCTTAGTTTAGAGAAAATCAATTGGCATAGCCCCAAATGAGAATTTAACTTCATTTGGGCAACAGGCACAGGCCACAGACCGCTAAAAATCGCTAATAACACCTGGCTTACAGACGCAGACAGACACACAGAACACAACACACACAAATACTCCCCCACAGACAGCCCAACCGACAGACAGACAAACAAGGGATCATTAGCGCCAGGGCAAAAAGCGTAAAAAATGCTGATTTACGAGTCCCTGGAGACAACTCCACACTTCAGACTTCAAACCTCGAAAGCGAGAACTAAAGACTGAGGAGCTGCCGGTCAAGCCCCTTCCTCTGCGGGGCGGAATTCTTAGGCATAGACTACCGCCAAACATAAATTTAAATTATGTTGAATAATCCACGCGTTTCAAGGACATGGGAAATGGGAGACATTTATTGTATAATTTATGGCCTATTTATCGGGCGCCTGCTGTCGTTTGCTGAGACTGAAGCTTAGGCTGAGACTGGAATCCTAGAGCCTCTCTATGATGGCCTCTCCTCTATAGTATTGATGGCCAAATAATTGAGATTCTTTCGATGGGCATACAATTTGTATTGGCATATTTTATGGTCATGCTAGGAAATTACGCAGCCGCCCGCGCATACACACACACACATGCGAATACGGTTATGTAACTGTGGGTGTGGCTCACTAGAAGAAAAAAAAACATAGCTGCTTGGCCGTTTATGAGGCACTGGACAGAGAGACAGAGATGAAGGGCAATGTCCTGGGGGGTGGTCGGCGTCAAAGTCATAGTAATAATCACAGGGAAAAGGTTGCCTTAGCCTTGCGCCATGGCATCAGCACGGGGGGAAAAGGGTGTGGCAGAAAGGTTCGTCAATAAAATGCCCAATGCCCCAAATAAAATCGAAATAAAAATCAGCAAAAGGTGCGTCTGGAGGCCTAAGAAAGAAAGAAAGGAAAGCAGAGCAGAGCAGAAAAGGAAAGGGAAAGAAAGCTATGAAATGCTTAGTCGGAATCGCCTAAGCGAAAGGTGCAAAAAACAGAGAGTTTTTTTCCCAACGAATTATTTTATGCTCCGGACAGCCCCGACCGGGTGTTGATTTGCCAAAGATTAGGGGCTACCGATCCTATGTCTTTCCTAATCCCCAACAGCAACAAAAACATCACCACGAAGGAAAAACACACTCGAAACTGATGAATGGCAAAGCCAGAACCCGAGTTCCCATTGCTGGCTGGCCCGGGGGCAGCGCATTTGATGTTTAAAAGATGCAGCATAAAAGTAGGCAATATATTTTTTATATTTTTGTTAAACCGGTTGAATGTTTATGGCTTGCTCTATGGCTAAATAAACACCTACGGCAAAGTAAATAAAGAGAGAGGAAAACAGAGAATGAGGAGTGGTCTGAAGAATGGGCAGAAGAAATCGAAGCGAGTGTGGGTGGGAGAGCGCCTCATCAAAGTAGGCAACAAAAATTGTAATTACCAAAATGTCCAAAATAAAATGATGGCCGTTTCCGCGAGTTCACTTTGATGGATTTTAACAAAGGAATGTTAAAATATTTTGAATTTTTTTATTTTTGGTTGTTTCTTTCAACTATATTTTCCGCCTTTTCTTGTTTCATAGTTTAGGGGCAAACTTTAATTGCTTGAGCCACCAAAAAGCCACAAGTCTGAGAGCCCGGTTCCAGCCGAAGAAAACGACTTGCTTATCCTTACATTTCATGCAAATCCCCAAAGCGAAAGAAAAACGAGGAGAACCAGAACTTACAAAAGTAAATAAATTTACATTAGCGACAATCGGCTGCTGACTGCCACATGAACTCCGACAGGAAGGCAAGAAGGACCAAAAGTCAAGAACGCACTTGCTAGGGATTAGCGCAAGGATTGACTTTAAGACGTCAGGCAGTAGATATACTCTCTAGGAGGTACTCTCCCTGTCGCGTCCAAAAAAAAAAAAAAAAAAAAGAGTCACAGGAAATGCCAGAAGGAGAAATGTCTGCTGGTGCTATTGCTGCTGCTGCGTCTGTGGCATAAATTTCAAAGTTTATTGCATAAATTGTCGTATTTTGAAAATCTTATTGCCTTTATAATGCCCCACTGCCACAGAGGGCCCTGGGGCCCACCTGTCCGCCCTGTAACGCCCCTGGGGAGGACTTTGGAATGCCACAAAGTTCTCTAGGTTTTCTTCTTTTTTTTGTATACAGTGCCTGCCTTTAGGCGTATCATTTGCTTGTTTGTGGCAAAGGCAAAGGCAGAGCCTGCCTGCTGTAGCATGGGTAGCATTTTTATAGAGATAATAATCATAAAACATGCACTTAAAAAAGGCTGCTTGAAATATGACAGATTCAGTGCCAGAAAAAAGCTCTGCCAAAAACTTGAACTTAAATTTTTGCACATATTATCTGAGGCAGATTTATTTGCACAGAGACAACAGAGGTAGAGGAGATACAGTGGCTTAAAAATATGGAGGAAAGAGTGAACGATTGAGACTGCAACAGCGACTCATAATAAACAAGGCCCAGGATCTAAGAAGGGAAGGTGGGGCGAAGGCGGAGGCCCCTCACCCGTGGGCTAATTCATTTGTAGGCACAAACAAATTTGTTAACAAATTTGCGTTAATGCTATGAGAAATATTTACACAGTTTCGCCCCCCCATGTGTCTCGCATAAATTCAATTGCGGGAAGAATCTGGGAGTGTAAGCCTTTCGACCTTCAATGAGGCATGTGCCACACCAACAAACAACTGTTTGGTTGGGAGTTTCACAAGGAGAGCGCGAGACAGCAAGAGAGACAGAAAGAGAGAGAGGGAGGTTAAAGACCCAGTGCGGTTTGGGGTTGCGGTTTATTTTTGGCTGTTATTATTTGTTTAATAAAATAAACGCACGACTTTCATCTTCATAAAACGGCATTATGGGCATTAGCGCCGCAAATTTATGGGGTCTCTGAACTTCATCCCTCTCCCTCTCTCTCTCTCTTTGGTAACCCTCTGCAGCCCGTCGACGAGGGGTGAAAAGTCATACCAGATGACAGGGACTAGGTCATACTCTATTTACACTATTCTTAGAAGCTTTTAATGGAAAGAAATCTTCCCATCTATAATATTTTTGAATTGAAGAAATGATTATTGAATGAACAAAATATATGCCCTTCATTCTGGAAACTCTCTCATGATATAGTGCCGTGACTTTCTGTGGCATACTATCCGGCGGTTATACGCTTTACGTGGGGGGTGTTATCATAGTGGAAAAGTCTGTGTGACTGAGTGAGTGAGAGCATGTGGGTATGGGTATGTGAGCGCGATAAACGAGTGTGTGGCACTAGGGGGGCGTTGGCATGCTAAATGTGTCGCCTGATGCAGCTGCTTCTGCTGTTCCTCTTCTGCCACAGCTTCTACACCTTCTGCTGCTGCACCCCCGACTGCTGAGGAGGTGGCGGGTATGGGTTACTGCAGTTACTTACAGCTAACCCGATTCCCAGTAGAAATGTCATGGACAAAACGCTCCGTCATGCTTGCCCCGTTGGCGCAATCATTGTACACATTCAGCGCACACGCGCTTTGCATGCAACCAACATTTGTAGGGCTCATTTGGTCTATGGGTACAGCAACAGAAACCGCAAGCTCCAAAGCGCCCTGACCTCTAAGCACTCTCTCCTTTCTCCTCTGCTCTCTCTCTCTCTCTCTTTCTCTCTCTCTCTCTCTATGTCTATCTCTGTGTGTCTCTGTTCTCTTCGTAGCATATAGAAAATGTAATTTTCATATTTCTTACCAAAAAGTTCTTCTGGCAAGAGCCAACGACAGTAAGAAGAAAGAAAAGAAAGTTTCCTCCATGTGATGCATGGCTGGCCCTGGCCTCTCTTACCCCAAGTTCAGAAGGCGCTGAAATGTCTACTGAAATAGCAAGGGGATGGGTATGGGACTGGGGATGGGAAGGCAGAACGGTAAAGATACATCCACATGGCATTAACAATTGATCAAGAAGATGATGCCAGAAGAACAGCCAACCCAAAAGAAAAAAAAAAGGAAAGTAGGGAAAAGTGTTATCCAAGTATGAGAGAAAAGACAGCAGAAGCAGCAGCATCAGAGGGGAAAAAAATTGAAAAGAAATAATAGCAGGTGCCGAATTACATGAAAAATCACTTAGGAAAATTAAATTTCCACATATTTTTCACTTCAACACTTTGCGGGTGAAAGCGCGGAGTCAGTGGCAATGTCTTTGAAGTTCTTTTTTCTAGGATGTTGCTGCTGTTTTCTGGCATCTGTGTGTTCTGTGCCACCACAAACATGAGTAATGCGATGTTTGTCGAGGGAGATGGGTGGGTGGGTGAAGGGGTGAACATGGGGAGCAGGTGTGGAGATGCCAGGTGCTACTCAAAATGGTTAATGCATTGTGTCCTTCCCTCTTCGAATAGGAAAACTTTGTGCCACGTGTGTGCTTCATTTAAAGTCATCTCAAACATGCTCGAGAGGCAAAGCAGGGCAAGGCAACATTCATTCCATTTTCGAGTTTGTGCTTTTGTTTTTGTTTGTACTTTTGCCGTTTGTCGGTTTGATCCCGGCATTGGCGGTTTAAACGATCGAAGACAAAGACGAGGTACAGATTTTGTTGAGAGAGAGATACAACCGGACTGCTCGCAATTGTCCTTTCCCCTGATCTTCATTTGATTTACGAGCTTTGCTTTTCTCAAGCAATGCACACGCTCAGCACTCTTATTTTACGCTCAGCACTGCTGAGAGCGTTCTGACGGAGTTTGCTGTTGTGGTGAGCAACAGCGGACCACCTTGTATAATTTCATCATGCGATCACTCTCTCAGCAATTCCTCTTTTCGCTCTCTTTGCAATAGAAACAACAATGCGATGCACTCGGCTGATTCCGATTCCGAGCAGCTTCTGTATTTTTTTTTATACTCGATACTCAAACAGAGTATAATTTTTTTAATATTAATTTTGTGGGAAAAGTGGTAGTGTGTAACTTTAATAAAAAATTGTTAAAAACATTAGTTGGACTTTAGCGCCCTCTAGCGTAGGGGAGCCATATTGACTAAGTGTCGGGTAAAAATGTTGAGTTGGGGCCGTAGCGGCAACTCACAAAGTCCCCCCTCGTTTTTGTTGAGCATGTGCGATCCTTTGCGCCCACTCGCACGCAACACAAACTACCGCAATTCCTTCTTTCCATCTTTCGGTCGACAAAACACTACCAACAAATACGGAAAAAGACGTAGAGTGCTCGTGGCACGGCACCCGTGCCCCAAAGAATCAAGCAAGTTTGATTGCGATCCACCTGTTCGATCAAACCTTCTGTATTAACCAACAGCAACCATCATGTTTGGAGTGAATCGAACTGGCACGCTCGCTTCGAGCATGCGCTAAGCAATCAATGCTGTTTCTGTTGTTTTCAATGTTGTATCGAACCGTTAGACTCATACAAATTTGAACAAATAGGAAGAGGGAGGGGCCTGTCAAATGCAGTGAAAAAATCTCGACAAAAACTATTGAAAAGCTAAACAAATCAAAATGTAAATCCCAAATGGTAGAGAAGCGGCACGGAGACGAGGGGTGATGAGAGGAGAGGATGGGAGGATTTGAGGACAGCTTCGAGAATGGGAATAAAATATAAATACGCACACAGACCATAGAATTTGAGAATCGTTTTTGTCGTCGTTGTGAAGATTAGCAAATAATGCAAGAGACGCAGACAGAAACAGAAATATAACTCTGGGGGAGGAAGAGGTTCAGGCACTCAGACCTGGTCCGGGGTCCTTGCAGCTCCTTCAATACTCTCCGCATCCTCTTAGTGCACATCCTGCTCCTGGCCAATGGTGCTTGACGTTTGGCCCGGTCCACAGTGGGGGCTCAGCTGAAGAAAGGTGACAAAAAGAAAAATAATAATAGATTCTAGTCGATTAAAAATGAAGTATACAATTATTTTGTTTGGCAAACTTGATTATTAAGCGGTTTATACCGATAGCAAAGAAACAAAAAAAAATAAAGAAAATTTTCTTGCATAGGCAAATACACACCGGAACAAAGTTCACCTTTGACACATTATTGTAAAGCTTCTACACATTTGAACACCTTTTTTTTGCAGACTACACTTGACATTTTTCTGCAGTTTATTACATGAACATATCTTATTTCGTTCAGAAATTATCAATTTTGAAATCCGAAATGACCGAAGGCCCCACTGTGTGGTCGTTGTACGTACTAGGGGTACGTACGGTTGTGTTGTCGGTTGTCGGTTGTCCTACAGCACCTACATCCTCGTAGATCCCGGCTCTAAGTTTCAGCCAAAACAAAAAGAGGACGGAAAAACCAACAAACAGACAAATAAAAATACTCAAATCCGTTGGCCAAAGCCAAACAGTAGTCATCGTTGTCGTTGCCGTTGTCGTTGTTGAGCTCTGACGTTGAAAGTTTCCACTCGACTGCCGTTTCGTACGCAATTCCTGACGCTCCAAAAATCGTACACTCCTCCACTCAACCCTCTTTTATTCTTGGAAGCAGGAACTGTGGGAAGGACACACTTACTTTTGGAGTGGGGGTGCGGCTGCCACACGCACATCAATCAATACCCCCACGCAACCCAGGGAACTACCCCTACCACGTGCCTGCTTGCAACTTAATTTCTCATGTTACCTGCCCACAAAACTTAAGCAACATTTGATTGAAATCATTTTCAACAAGTCAAGTGATTGATGATGGCTGCCCCGAACATGCTGTATGCTGGAGTTGCTGGCTGTTTGTGGGATTAGAATAATGGCAATGGGAATCGACATTTGATTTCTTGCGGCGTCGGACCAACCAAACTCACGCAAAATATTAGTGCTGCCAATTGTTCGGTCGACCCCCTGGCACTGCTCCGATGGTAAATATTTATCCATTTTCCATTCCACCCTTTATATTTTGATATTTACTTGAATTAATCTTTTGAAAAGTTGCGCTTCCTTAAATTGGCTGTATCTCAATCGGTGGTAGCTTCTTACACCATTTTCTTTTACGAAAAAGTTTGCGCAAGGAAAACTTCTTCGTTTTGCATAACTTTTATGAGTGCCGTGCCCGTTGAAAGTTTATTAACAAAAAAAAAGCAAGACAAACATTATTATTCCTTAAAATGTTTAAATATTTGCAATTGAAATTTCAATTATCGATGCTGTAGTTTTGGGATTTGCTGTAGTATTTCAAGGTCGCTCTAAAGAGAAAAAATGAGACGGGAAGGCTGGCAGGGAGTTTTCTGCATCTCTATCTACATGAGAATGTACCGCAATCTGTTACAGACATAAAAGAGTGGAAAATTGAATTTTAATGAATCAACATTTACACAGAGACACACACACAGAGATAAAAAGAAAGAGAGGATGAATGAGAAAGGACACAGACAGTTGCACATGTCGCCCGAATGGCGACCATTTATTTTGCAAAAATTATTTTATTTTTTACACAAAAAAAAACAAAAATACAAAAGAAAAACAAAAGAATGGCTCGTCAGAGATTTGCCAATCGACATTGATTGATGAAAATTGATGAATTTGAGAGGGCAGCAGACCATATTCATATATACAGATACACACAACAAAAATCCCGTTTCTCGGAATATAAAGTATACCAAATGTTATAGTTTTTAAAGATAAAATGGCATTAGGGAAATTACCGAACGGTATTTAACGGTAAAATGCGGCATTCAGAGGATTGGTCAATTGTCTGCACCTTAGCGTTTATCCAAAGATTTTTACAAAGGATATCTTAAAGGATTCCTAAACGCAAAAAAAACAAGCGCAAGAAAGAACTGAAACCTACTACTGCAACTGCAACTAAAGGGAGTCGACGATCAAATTGTGAAAACTCCTCGAACATAAATCTCTCCTTTTTTTTTTATTGTTGTTGTGTTGTTGCCATAACTCGCTCAAGGGAGTGATGGACCAAGGGGGGGTCTGAAGGGGGTCACCACACCTGTCCTCGTAGTTTTTGTGCAGTTTTATGAAATGTGTGACGCATTTTAATGTGTGACTCCACCGCCTTTCTTTCGCTCGTTCTCTCGTTTTTTCCTTTTTATACCCGATACTCAAAATGAATATAGGGGTATATTAGATTTTTGAGGAAAATGGATGTGTGTAATGCCCATAAGGAAGCGTTTCTGACCCCATAAAGTATATATAGTCTTGATCAGCATATTTAGCCGTGTCGATTGAGCCCAACCTCCTGAGATGGATTTCTAGCTATCTTTGGTCCAGGTCTCAAAGAGTCCTCTTCAAAAACTTCACCAGTAAAGGTTTCTTCGGGAGTACCACAGGGCAGCCATCTAGGCTCCTTACTCTTCACACTCTTTATTAATGACTTGCCTTCGGTATTAACATACTCTCGAGTACTTATGTATGCGGATGACATACGGACATTTCATTTCATTCTCGCTTGCAATCCGATCTCAATAACTTTCAGTCATGGTGTTGTGCAAACTTGTTACACCTTAATGCCTCGAAATGCAAAGTAATGACATTTCATCGTTCTAGCCCCTTGTTGACTCCCTATACCCTATGTGGTGGTTCTCTTGAGAGAATTACCCTGGTGGATGATCTTGGTGTTATGTTAGACCCCAATTTAAAGAACAACATCAAAAAAGAACAAAATTTTAAACAGAAATTCTCTGGGCCTTAAAGCATGTGCAATGTCTGGACGAATTATTTGTTTATGTCAAGAATACTTAACAATACAGGAAGCAGAACTTATACATTTTCCCGTCGGAAAGTGCCCCAAGACACCGGCGGCGGAAGAAAAAGCTAAGTTTAGCTGAACATTTTGAAGGTGAGTCCTGAATATAATCAAGAATTTTAAAAAATACTTCAGTTACAACCATTACTTATTAAATTTCTCATCAATTTGGAAATTTATGAAACTTTTTCCCCAAGCTAATGTTTATTTTTATTTTTCTCTCTGCTTCCTTTTCTTCAGCTGCTTTTCTTACTTTCATCTCATTTTCTTTCATTTGGTGAAAGGAAAGCAAACCAAATGCTAGAACAAACATTTTGGCAAAAGTCTGTTGAAACAATTTTATTTTTATTGATTTCAGTTTCAGGGAAGACGGTATACGGTACGACAGGTAATTGGCCAGGTCCCTGGATTATGGGAAGCCAAGGGAACAAGCTTGTTAGGTGGAAAATGGCAGCAGGAGCCGCAGAAGCATCCACAGCAGCAGCCGCATAATGCAAATTGAGGCTTGCACTGCCCTTTTTGGCCGCTAAGTGCCATCAGGCCTAGGCTTCTCAGCATTTGCATTTTCCTTTGCTGTTGCTTTTGCTTATTATTATGCAAAATTTTCGCACTAACAATGTCATTTCCGCATAAACATCATGAGCGTGGGACCATTTGCCGTCATTTGGGGCAGAGACCATTCAGAATATATCCAGCCAGGCAATTGCTTGTGTTAGTTTTTTCGACAATTGAATTTCACAGAACGGTACCAAAATAAATCTACTGCTGCGCTCTGCGGCACCTAATTGACCGGCTAAGTAATGGGAGAAAAAAAACTATTCCTAAAAGAGAGAACCCCTCATGAAGGCATTCAACTCAACCTCTGTCGAGTGCTGAAACTCTGGGATCCAAATGGCAACAACAGAAAATTTGACAAATTCGACAAATGCTCGTAAATCATGGGGCACCTTTTGGCCCGCATGAAAGGCCATGCCATCCAGTCAGTCAGTTAGGCAGTCAGTGGCCGGGGCATTCCCCACGGAATGGAAGTGGCAGCCTTTTGCTGCCACACTGCCAAATGCCAGTCGTCGCTGGTGCTGTCGCTGTCGATGCTACAGCATTCCCCGTGCCCGTGCCCATTCCCGTGCTAATTGTTCCGCTTGACAGGTGCGTTTGACAGTTGAATTTGACAAGTTTATACACGAGCCCAGGACCCAGACCGACCTCCCGGGCTCTTGCTGGGGGCTTGTCGGCAGCGAATCACGAAAAGAAATCCACAAAAAAAATGAGAGCAAAAAGTAGAAAATGGAAGGAAAATTATGGAAAACAACTTTTGCAAAAGAATTGGACATGCAAGAAATGTTATTGGTTTTGGGGGTAGGCAAATGAGGGAAAGAGAAGTATTGGCGGGAAAGAGTATTAAAGATTTTCATTAGCCATCGTTTGATAAGAGCTTTCCCCGAATTGGAAAATTTCAAATGACTTGGAGCGCGGTTTTTCTATGCACTAAGCCCAGCAATAAAATTAGTAGCCGAAAATCCGCTTTTGTACAATGGGTGTGACATTTAAATTGGAAGCAGCGGCAAGCAGCAAAATCGCTATATAATCAAAGGAATAAAGTAACGATACTTCATCTAGAGGATACTTTTTACTTAGTGAAAATATCTACAGAACACACCTTTACCCTCTTCAAAAGCTTCAGGAAACTGAATTTTCATCGATAAATGATCGATAGTGATCGAAAATAAAGCCTCTTGGGGGACTTGTTTGTAGAGAAACAGGAAGAAGGGCTTTAAGACTTTTAGATAACCGTTAAAAAACTAAACTAACTTTTATCTATAAGTGATCGATGAATAATCGATTATGTTCGTAAATTTGTCGGCGTGCAGGAACTGTTTCCATAGAACTGCCAAGAAAAGGCTAGCCTCATGGATTTGAAGCTTCAGAATACCCTTGCAGTCACATCGTTTTTACAGAAGGTTCATCTTTCATCGATCGGTATTGGTCGATTATAGATTAAGAAAGACAAAACAAAAACTTTTAACTTTATCGATGCAGATGCTAGGAGGTGTCTAAAAGAGGTATAGTAGATGGATAGCTTAGCCTCAGAAATCAAGGTTTTTGGTTTCCTCCTTACTTCCTTACTATTGCGAGACCAAGCTACCCTTTTTTTTATCAGCGAATACCACGTATAATGATCGTCATCAGACTCACGTTTGTTCCGAGTAAATTTGGGTTATTTTTACGGGGGTGTGGGGCGGTTGGAATTAAGGTTAAGTTTGTGTGAGATTTTTGGCAACTTGTTTATGCAAATTGCGTGACTCCCAGCTGCTCAGTTCCCCTGCTGCCCCCTGTATGTGCGTGCGTGCCATTAAAATTATGTAAAATTTTGCAAGTTTCTCCCATTTTTGGAGGCAAGCAATTCTATATGTTTGTTGTTGCTACTCGTTGTTTAAATGAAATGTAAGCTCAGGCATTAATATTGGTTTAGAGCATTTATTAGTGCACGGTTAAAGTTTGTCCAAGTATGCGGGAGTGGGTGCGGGGATGCTGTCAACTTTATAAAAATTGTTTGCATGTTTGTCCTGTCCTGTCTTTTATCAGCCAGCAGGACACCCACAGACACACACCCCACAGGACCGCTTTAGCCACAAAAAGAGTGATAAAAATGTAAGCCACAAAATCGTACCCCTGGACACACAAACGCATGGCTTTCTCTTGAATACGTATACCCTTGAAGAGGGTATAATGATTTCGAGCAATATACAATAAAACCACAAACGCAGAAGACTAAAGAAATTTATAAATACTAGATTGCCGAATCTGCTTGCAATCGTACCATTATTGTAGCCAGAATTCGCAAAAAGGTGTCGTTTGACTTGAACACCTGACCTCATCAATGCTAGAGCAAAGCGGTTTCCAGTACATACTTTTATGGCTGCCTACGCAGATCCCATTTTGATTTATAGGAACTGAGTACTTTATTCTCTCCCTTTGTCTCTCTTACTCTCTCTCTCTCTTTTCGGCTCTATCCTAGTGAGACTCGTGCCAGTCATCTTGCAAAGCGAAGAGTATTTAAACCTCGTTTCTCCAGTAGCTATGTTCCATGCACTTTCTCTCTATTTATACCCGATACTCAAAATGAGTATTGGGGTATATTATATTTTTAATTTTGGATTTTTGGTGAAAGTTGATATGTGTAACGTCCAGAAGGAAGCGTTTCCGACCCCATAAAGTATATATTCTTGATCAGCATCAATAGCTGAGTCGATTGAGCCACAGCTGTCTATCCGTCTGTCCGTCGATATGAGCGCCTAGTGCTCAGAGACTATAAGAGCTAGAGCAACGACATTTTGTATCCGACCTTCTGTGATATGTCACTGTTACAAGTATATTTCAAAACTTCGCTCCGCCCTCTTCCACCCCCGCAAAAAGCGGAAATCCTTGGTATCCACAATTTCAAAGATACGAGAAAAAAAAAATTGAGAAAAAAAAAATCGCAGAATCGTAGAGAATGCCTTAATCTTCTAGACTGCAGAATCTGAACCAGATCGTGTAATTATTATAACCAGAATGAAGAAAACAATTCCATTTTCTCTCGTTCTGGCTCTCTCTAACACACACGTTTTATGGTCGGCTTTGCCTATTGCTAAAAGCTAGATCAACCAAATTTGGTATCCACACTCCTGTGATATCGGACCTGCACGATATTATTGCAAAATTTCGAATACCACTACAGTTACTAATTACTAGAGAGGTGAGTGAGGATTAGTAATTTAATAATATCTATCTAATATCTATCAGATTGCCTAATCTGTATCAGATCGGATCATTTTTATAGCCAACAGGAACAAATCAATTTGCAGTGGCTACGCAGCACCTGACGACACGCTCCGGCGTCTGCCGGAGGAGAGCCATACTAAGTATCAGGTATAAATGTAAAGTTGCGGTCGCCGCAGCAACTCACAACGTTCCCCCTTGTTTTGTTCTCTCTTTCTACCATACTCTCTCTGTTTTTCTTTTTCTTTCGCTTTTGTTTGACTAACTAGCAAAAGACAGTGACAAATTTGTTTTTTTGGGGTACGAAGAGCTAGGAGCTGCTTATGTGAATTTTCATGCAATTTACATAATGAGGCACTGCCCTGCCCCCTGCAGATACACATACATACAAGAGTGTCTATTCTATACTCTCTGTATCACTGCATGTGTGTGTGCCTTTGAGTGTGACATAAAAATTAAATCATTGTCTGACACTTTTTGAGAAGTGCTCTGCCTAGAGGTTTTTCTTGATGAATTGTTGGTAAAAAAAAAAGGAGGACTTCTCGTTTTTGGGTGTCTAAACAGCCATGAAATGGCAGTGAGAGGATTCTTCCAAACCTAACACGATTATTTATGGCTCACAGAGAGACAGAGAGAACGAAGAAGAAGCTGATTTGGCATAAGGTAATTCTCGTACTTCTAGATTTGAGTAGAGTTTTTACAGAGGACAGGGGACGGAGCTGGATGTGTGCTGCTAATTTAAATTTTATTTCTGGCAATTTGCCAAATTTTGTTGCCATTTGTGATGAATCGCTCAATTTTATGACAATGATACGGCCGGAAAAACATTTCCCCCAAATGCGGAATGGAGGGGTTGGAGTCCATGCAATGGGGGATTCTGCTCTGTTTCTGGTTGACACTCATTGAAATTCACATCGTGTTGCCGTTCAATAATAAAACGCAAAATACATAAATAAAAAATAAAGGTAAATGAATGGCGAAAAAGGGTTGCCTAATGGCGGGGTAGGGGTTAGGAACGGGTGGGACGGTTCTTGCCATACAAAATGGGGCGTTGATGGTTGGATATTTAAAGACTCGTCGCTGCAGGAGCCTTAAAGCAGTAGTTAAAGCACATGGCCGCCGCATGGTTGATCTCATTGTTACCCCTCATCTGTGAGGCACTCTCTATCTCTCTCTCTCTCCCTCTCATTTTGGGGTTGCATGCATTTCAATTAGACGAGGACGATACCGCCGCTACCGCTGTCGCTGCCGCTCGTGCAAGCAGCCGGCAAAATGTGCAACAAAATTAAAATGCGCATTTATGCAGATTTGCACATTGAAACTGTCACGGCAACGCAACAGAAGGTACAGACAGGATGAGGAGTAGGAGCAGCAGCAGCAGCTGGACCAGAAACTGTAGATGGAGCAGGAGCAGAAGCTGGTGCATCCCATAGACTGTTAGGCCTTTCTGGTAAACAATACCCTAGAATCTACTCCGGCTCTAGACCCCTCTTCCCGCTCCCCTCTATCTGCGTGAAACCCTCGCTCGCTCGCTTGCTCTCTGTTGTGCGTGGCTCTACCGGCTGCCAGGCTCTAATTATTTTTCTGCCGCTGCAACGACTAACCTGAATCTCTGGCCCTCCACTTTGGCTCTGCTTCCCCCCTGTTCCAGTGCCTCTTTGTGCTCTTGTCTGGCTCTGCTGCCACTGCCACAATAAACAGGTAAAAGCAGAATATCCTGCCTTGCCTACAGCAAGCCTGCCTGCCTGCCTGCCTGCCTGCTGCCTCGGATCATATAACGGGGGCCAAGTTTCATGTTGCATTTGCATAATGAACTGTTTTGCTTATGTTTCGCCCCCATGGACCCATGGATATGGATGGACAGCAGCACTAGCATTTTAGCCAAATTATGTGTGTGTGTGAATGGATGAAACGTGGTCTTGAACTAATTTTGAGTCCGCGGTTCAGGCGGGCCAATCACAAACGATTGTTTGGAAAAACTTAATTAAAAATCGGATGGAAGGAAAGGCAGCCAGAATGCCAGATGCCATTTTTAAAATCAGCCTTAATGGAAATGTCTTAAATACTGACATGAGAGACTTGAGGCATCCCCCTTTGCGGCACACACACGTAATATATTAAAATATCATTCATTTGCAACATTTGCAACACAGCTCTTCCCAGAGCCTACCCAGGCAACGTGACACTATATCGATATGGATATTACCAAGGAGGGGGTAGAGTGGAGCCGCGAGAGATCAAGCAGCAGACATTGTGTGTGTTGCAATTCCCATTTGCCATTTTTAATATTTTTATATTTCCACATTGCAAAAAAAGCAGCAGCAAAATGTGGCAGCGGAAAGAATAAGTGGAAATGATATGAGAACTATGTGATATATGTATGTACATCGACTAAAGTATGCTCCGTATTTTTTGAGAAAAGATAATGTTAGGCAGAAAGCTAATACAGAAAAAGATAATGGAAGACAGGAAATTATGATAAAAGCTAGTAAAAGATAATAAAAGACAGGAAAATATGATACAAAACGGGAAAAACAGCAAAAAACAAACCTGGGCGAAATATAAAAGACGGAAAAAGATTGTAAAACTTAGAGAAAGATTCCACAATACTGGAAAAAATGATGAAAGAAAGAAAAATAGTACAGATAATGGTTTGAAAATTGATAGTTCTAGAGATTTACTTCTAGAGCTGTTATGTGTATTTCTTTTAAAATAGATTTACAAACCTGTTGATCAAATGTAATATATGAATACCTGGCTTTTTGGCTGCTGATATATTTTTTTTCAATATGTATATATTTCTCTTAACCGATTGAAAACCACACGAATCCCCTATCCAACAGGCAACCTTAAAGGTATGATACACAAAGACGGACACAACTCGCATGAATACGATATACCCATTTCTGCTCTCCTAAGAGTTCAGGCAGATGAGAAAGAAAAGAGAACAGGAGACAGGCAGGCAGGGCAGGAAGGGGGGAGCTACAACATATAATAAAAGTAATATGCTCCTCGGCACAAAAATGCATTTGCGATGCCAAGAATATCAATTTCAATAAAATACAAGGGACTTCTCCCCACACACACACACTGATACACATTTATATACATATACATTTTTTTTTTATACCCGATACTCAAAATGAGTATTGGGGTATATTAGATTTGTGGTAAAAGTGGATGTGTGTAACGTCCAGAAGGAATCGTTTCCGACCCCATAAAGTATATATATTCTTGATCAGCATCAATAGCCGAGTCGATTGAGCCATGTCTGTCTGTCCGTCCGTCCGTCCGTCCGTCTGTCCGTCCCCTTCAGCGCCTAGTGCTCAAAGACTATAAGAGCTAGAGCAACGATGTTTTGGATCCAGACTTCTGTGATATGTCACTGCTACAAGAATATTTCAAAACTTTGCCCCGCCCACATCCGCCCCCACAAAGGGCGAAAATCTGTGGCATCCACAATTTCGACGATACGAGAAAACTAAAAGATGACTATATCTTCTAAAGTGCAAAATCTGAACCAGATCGTATAATTATTATAGCCAGAATCAAGAAAACAATTTCATTCTTTCTTGCTCTGTCTCTCTCTAACACACAGGTTTCATGGTCGGTTTTGCCAATTGCAAAATATGAGTTCAAGGATCTCAGAACCCATTAGAGCTAGAGAAACCAAATTTGGTGTCCACACTCCTGTGATATCGGACCTTGACCGTTTCGTGTCCAAATTTCGCCACACCCCCTTCCGCCCCCGCAAAGGACGAACATCTGGGGCATCCAAAAATCTCAGAGACTATTAACGCTAGAGTAACCAAATTTAGTATCCGCACTCCTGTTAGATCTCACTATAAAACGTATATCTCAAAATTTCGCCCCACCCCCTTCCGCCCACACAAAGGACGAAAATCTGTTGCATCCACAATATTGCAGATTCGAGAAAACTAAAAACGCAGAATCATAGATAACGACCATATCTATCAGATTGCTGAATCTGGATCAGATCAGATAATTTTTATAGCCAAAAGCAAGAAATCAATTTGCAGTGGACACGCAGCGCCCGACGTCACGCTCAGACTGATTTTCTGTCTCTCTCGCACGCACTCTTTGTCGTGTCGTTTAATATTAGCGGCGTCTGCCGGAGGAGAGCCATACTGACTTAGTATCGGGTATAACTGTAGAGTTGCGGTGTCCGCAGCAACTCACAACGTTCCCCCTCGTTTTTGCTTGCAATTTGGAAAGTGCCGCCGTCTCATATCGGTTTTCTTTCTTTCTTTCTTACCATAGTTTTTTGTCGAAACTGTCGAATGCTGCTGCCAAGGGAAGTGACATAAAAAAGAGGAAAAGGTAAAGAGAGTAGAATCGATAGACGAAAGAATCAGAAAAAATCTACCCGCTGCGCTTTTAGAATTTTCTGCTTGTGTAATGTTTGCTTTGTATTTTAAAGAAATTGTAAAAACTATAACAAAAATATAAATCAATGGGCGAACAGGGACCAACAGCAATCGAAGGCAAAACGGGAAACCAATGGAAAAAAAAAAAGCCAAAGTAAATCCAATCTAAAGACCAAACTCCTGGACTCCTGGACACATCGGGACACAGCGCTTTTCGGTAATGATATACCACTGGAACACTCGAGAACTCTGTGAGACGCTGGGCTGAGTTGGGCTGTTGGGACATACAATCAAAGCCAAGACACAGGCACCATTGGGCTAACCAGAGCTCTGTTTGTTATCCAAGTGGTGCTGGGGCTGGGGCAGGGGTAGGGCCAGGGCCAGAGGCAGTGTGTGCAACTCGACACTCTCGCTCCCCACATGGCATTCAATCTGCTGTGGAGCTGCCCAGCAGAATCCCAGAGACACAGATTCAGAATTGGAACAAAAAGGAAATGCCCCCCCAAGGACACCGAAAGATAGTCGATCCATGGATACTCTTTAGTCTGATTTTTCTATTGACACAACAAATCAATTCTATCTTTGCCCTGCATCCCGCGCTTTGGAAAATTCAATCGAATTGTAAAATAAATTTTTGCCCAAAAAGAAGGGAATATCTTATATCACATTTTTGAGATGCTCCCCCAAGGACTACTCAAGGATGTTTAATAGAGAATGCGAAAGAAATTGTTTGTCGCCTGCATCGTCTGTCTTTTTCAGGCAATGCCCCAATGCAATGCAATGCTCGGGTCTCATGCTGCGTTTTATTGAAAGAGAAATTGAATTTCCATTGAAGTTCTTTCTAGTTGGGATGCCAAGATAGGGAATGGGGGATAAAGAATGGAACGGAAGCCCCCCGCCCCGACTGTCAGGTGTTAAGCATATGGCATAATGGGACACTCTTTGTGGAGAAGAGTGGAGCTTGAGGCTTTCTGGGCTGTCGAAAGACTGTTGTTGATTGCATTTGATTTATTTGGCAAAGGACATGCCGCAAATCATAAACGCATTTCAAATGCCACAGCAGAGTAGCTACTGTCCCTGTCCCTGTCCCTGCCCCTGTCCTGTAGCTTTCCTGTCATAGTTGATAGATGTAAGCTGCGGCTGACTAAGCGAGCAGGTGAAAATTGCCAACATGAGTTGACAACACGAACAGGACACAACGGACACACGAGACAGCCATGAAGGGGCGAACGAAATGAGCTGAGATGGTACTATAAAAACTATTTTCTATGTCCCAGCGAGTACTTGGCACTGACTACGGACTATGGCCTGTGGACACGGACTGGCTGCTTCTGGCCTGCATTTTTACCAGGGTCCTACAGTCACGTCCTGCTGTTGCAAGAAATATGGATTTATATATAAAGTACATATATATTGTGTGGGGCCATGATAGCCACAAATATGACAACTACAACAATAGCTCTGTGTGTTTGTGTGGATGTGTGTGTGTGTGTGTGGCTGTAGCCACCAGGAAGCGGTCATGTGGGGCGTGTGCCAAGTGGCTTAGCCATTTTTACTATTATGGTCAAATTGAGCTCTGCTCTGTGCTTGTGAATGAAAATTATGTTGCTTAACTCGGATTTCGGTTTGGCATTTCCATGCATTTCCCTTTCCCACCTTTCCCTTTCGTGCACTGAGAAACGAGTAGCAGGGTTTTGGTTTGCTTGGAGGTTGGTTTGATGATGGTTCGACAGGTGTTTCATAGAGCTAAGTCGTGGCTCAAACTTGGTCCGGTTAGTTCGAAAGTGGTTTGACCGTTGTTCTTTGTTTGACACAAGTTTGAATGTGGTTCGATAGTGGTTTGGTCGTTGTTTGACACAAATTTTAACGGCATTCGATCATTTTCATAATTTTTTGAGCGATGTCCGATGGATTATGGATTGTGTTCCCGCGGTAAGTGTATTTAGCGACTTGCTATCCATAAAAAAAATCGAAGCAAAGTGTTTCGGCGATGTCTGACATACCGACTCTGACAGACATTTCCTTGAATACAAATATTTTTTCAGATCATGATATTTCTGTTTGCTGTGGGGAAAATTAAGCGTTTATTTACCATAAAGCGATCCGCTTAATTAGCTTTAATTAACTCTTTATAATTCTCTCGGCATTCAAATCCACAGCCATTCCCCATCTCATTTGGAATTTAAATACAATGGTAATTAATCAAGCGAACGCCTAAAGTCAATTTCAACAAATTGATTCAAATTTGTTGGGCAAAGCGGCCTGTATCTGTATACAGACTCGCTACAGGACTACAGGACTTCAGGGACAGGGCGCACCCCCAGAGGAAGAGTCAAACAGTCAGAGTCGGGCGGCGGCGGTGTAAGCCGGCTATTTGAGTTTGCCAACACGCAAAAGGCTGCCGCAGTTGGCAGCACGTACACATACAGTGGCTCTCACACGCACTCGCACACGCATTGTCGTGGGTGGGGCTCCTGGTTCCAGGTAGCTGGTTCCTGGTTCCAGGAGTCGGAAGCGCAAACATTTATTGCATCAATTAAGTTGGACATGTTAATTGCGTTAAGTTGAAACATCACGCACAGGCACGGGCATGGATGCAGGGTGCACAGGTGTGTGACGACTCCATCTCTCAGAATGCTCCATGGCCATGTGTGTGTGGTGTGATGTGGCAAGAGGATTGTGTGCTTATGTAACAGCCAAAGCGACAATGGCAGGACTCTGGCAGCAGGAGCTTTGTGAAAGGCAAGGCAGCATCGAACCTATTTACGCATTGCGTGTTAATTAGAATTTTGGTTTGGGTATTGCTTCGGGGCCTTCGGCTTTTGCCATTCCACAAAAGGGTCTGTCTCTCTCTCCCTCTCTCTCTCTGGATGGTGCGTGCATTTGAAATGTGACTTAAATTCAATTAAATTGCCAATTATTACTCGAACAAACGAAAAAAAAAACTAAAAAAACAAAAACCCACAATACAAATCGTTGATTAATTGCATTTTGCCAACCACAAAATGAGATTCAATTGGCATGTATTTCTGTATGTGTGTGTGTGCCCGCAAGGCAAAATGCCCCAAAAAGTATGCTTCATTAAAGTCATGTTCTATTTGCATTGCAAATGCCATTACTCACGAGTACGGGGTCTGACTGCCACCCCTCTCCTTGTCCTTCTCCCTTCCTTGCCAGTGCATCAACAGTTGTCGGCCGCTGCCTTAACCTATCGCAACTTTTAACCACCTTATTATTAACTCTCTTCCTGCCGTCTCCGCTGGCTTGCATAAATCACTCTGCACCCAAAAAAAATTCCGAAACGTAAAAAACTTCTGGCCCAAAACGTCGGCAGCAAATGTTACAATTTAAATTTGTTTGTTCGTTAAACAGCCAAATTCTGATAATTTATGGCAAACCTCTGGATAACATTATAAAAACAAATAAAATCGAGGGGGAACGTTGTGAGTTGCTGCTGAGACCGCAACTCTACATTTATACCCGATACTTAGTCAGTATGGCTCTCCTCCGGCAGACGCCGCTAATATTAAACGACACGACAAAGAGTGCGTGCGAGAGAGATAGAAACAGACAGACATGGCTCAATCGAATCGGATATTGATGATGATCAAGAATATATGTACTTTATAAGGACGGAAACACTTCCTTCTGGACATTACTTACATCTGCTTTCACCACAAATCTAATATACGACAAATATCTTATATATGACAAAAAAAGCAAATACAACCGTGAACATGATAAGGAACTATTTATTTTTATATTCAAGCGACACCCAAGAAGAGCACTCTGAAAATAATTATGAACTTTGAAGCTGCGACTGACTATAAAGACAATGAATATTTTACAATCAGAGGGGGAATAGGGGAAATACTGTAACAATTCGTACTACCAGAGAGAGTCGAATTTTCTATAGCTTCAAGCTCTATAGCTAAAACCGAATAGATACACTATAGATGACAGAAAAAAACTTACAAAATTTATGTCATTCCCCTCCACTATGCAGAAGATAATGTTATGTTTACTGCGGTGAGAGATCTCTAGAATATATATCCGCCAATTTCTTCCAGCCTAAGCGATGCATGGTGGCAGGGGGGTGCCAATAGGCCAGAAAAATAACAACTTTAGTCCATGCTTACCGAACCCTTGGAATTCTTCCATATTTTCTTGTAAAATATTTTCACTGTTTTCCACCACCGCAGTCGGGCTCATAAATATTGTCGCGATTGTCTGCAAATGAATTCAATAAATGAAATTTCATTTAAGCCAAACAGACAGATAGACAAACAGATAGATGGCTGTCCGCTGAGCGAGATGAAGGATATACTCGTGCTTTTTTTTGCAACATGAAATTGGCAGCCGCAAGAGTCGTACAGACAAAGGAACCGCAAATACCTGGCTGTTGGCTTTTTATAATATTAATTAATTCGAAATGAGTGCAGACTTTGGGCTAACAAAAATGTTATCAGTCAGATCGGGTCTGTGGTGCCGCGACGACCCGCGGCATTCTCCGTTTGGTGGTCGCAAAAACAATCGTTTTGGTCAGGTGATCGAAACACTGTGTGCGTGTTTTCACAGCCCCTGCAGTGAGTGAATACGAGTACATCCATCCATATTTATGTCCATGGATCATGGATGTATCTGTCTCTGTGTCCCTATCCCTATGTCCTATGCGGTTATTTATGGGAGAAATGTTGAACTTGATGTTGTTCTTGTTGATTGTTATTGCTGGTGTGCGGCACCGGCCCCGCGGGCGATGGTTAAATGAAATTTTGATAAACACAAATGTTCGACATGACTTTGAGGCTGCTCTGTTGAACAACAGCAACAACAAAAAGTCACTCTTTTTGTTGTATTTGCAGTTGGTTTTTGTTTGGTGGCGCGAGAGCGAGAGTTAATTAAATCGAATTAAATGTCACTCGTACGAGTGTGTACGGAGATGTATGTGTGCAGATAAGTATAGTTATTTAAATTATAGAAAATTATATTATCCGTAATTGTCAATTAAGCACACAATAATGCGCGATGGCAACAAATATGATTGAATCATCGGTTGCCAAGAAATCAAGCACTAAGACTTACATGAATCTCACTCCGACCCCCAGCGGCCTCATCAATCACCTGGAGGCCAAGCTCAAGCCCCTCAAAACCCCCACCCCGTAAAGGGGCTACTAATGATTTATGATGATCGCAAGGCCTAGCAAAAGGGGTAAACTGTACGCAAATTCAATCATTTAATTAGTTAGAGGCCAAAACAACAAAAGAAAATTAATTAAACCCCAAGCGAAAGGTAAAATTTCTAGCTAAATTAAATTCAATTTTCGGTCACGCCCCTTTATATGCATGTCTTTAGAGGGATAGGATAGGGTAAAAGACAACTGCCCTCTCGACCCTGCTTGACATTTGCATTATAAATTGTTCTAAGGCTGGCAGTTCCAAAGTGAGTGTCAGTGCCACAGCCATTGCCAGTGCCAGTGGAAGGACAACGCGAGGATGCTGACATTTCGCTGATGGGAACACGTAAAAAATTGCACATCCAGCGACTTTGTCAACCCCCCCGAGAAGCGGCTACATGAAAATTCATGACTTTCATGCGCACCGCCACTGACACTTTCAGCATTAGACTGGACGGCGGTGGCGGGGGCATCGGCGTGGGCGTTGCCATAGGGCAAAGGAATTTTTCGTGGAAAATCTGCGTTTTGGCCATTTTAAAGCCAAATTTGATTTACATTTCGCGAAAGTGGATCCCATAGCCAGCAGCAGCAACAGCAGAGCAAAGCAGCAGAGTTAGACGACCAGACGCCATTTTTGTTGTCAACAGCTGTGTGTATGTGTTTATGTGAAAGAGAAAGAATACGAGTGCATTTGAATTTTTATTTATTTTAGTTGACTTTTGCATAACTGCACTAAATTAAATTACACAACAAGAAAGTTGAACAGACAAAAAAGTTTCAACAAATAGTCGCCCAAGGGAATACTCTTTAGAAGAGAAAAAAAGATTGGGATTCCACTTTAATCACTCTTAGATCACTCTTAAAATTAGGTAATAAAAGAATTTGTTTATCCAAATATAAAACAGTTATAAATATTTTAAATTTAGATCAAATATTTGAAAATAGTGGCAGTTCTTTTACGGATACAATGTCAAATGGATGAAAAATGGATACACATTCTGTAAAAAGCGCTCTTTCCCAATAAGGACAATTCAATTAT
Organism: Drosophila miranda; assembly: GCF_003369915.1. Lineage (NCBI taxonomy): Eukaryota > Metazoa > Arthropoda > Insecta > Diptera > Drosophilidae > Drosophila > Drosophila miranda. Next base: position 205,896 of record NC_046674.1, on the reverse strand, counting down.
GAACGAAAATATGAAACAGAGCAGACAACGGGAGCAAGATGAATTTAGTAATAAGTGATGTTGTCCGCTATGGTGAGGACAATCAGTGATCTCTTAACTCTCAGACTGACAAGCGCACGTTTTACGTTCAACGAATGGTCCTCGAAGGAAATCCAGACAACATTCTGAACGGAAAGTACAAAAATTGGAGAGCTGAGAGAGAGATCGTGAGTGCTTGCTATGCTCTAACTATGTAAAACTGAACCCACTTTCGTTTCTCTTCCCATACAAACTGTAGATTAGAGCCATATTTTCCCTAGAATAAACTTCAAAAGATATTAGCATATCAATCTACCACAACTTCAGCAAATTAAATCTCTTATTGTTTCTAAATAAACATCAAAATGGATCGTTATTTAACAATTAGGTTGGACTGCGCTTGGCTCCATCTGCTTTAATAGCATTCAAACAACCCCTTCCGCCACCTACTCACACACCCCCCGAAAGAGTGGTGCAACTTTTTAGACATCAAAAATGCTGAAGGAACTACAAAGTCCGCTATGAAAGCAAAACGCTCCGCATATTGTCATAACTTTCACACAAAACTGTCGCAGCGCAGCGCGGAGCAGAGCCAAACAACAATAGAAATAACTGCAGAAGAGAAAAAAAAATATATATTTATAACACACAAAAAATGGAAAACTACTAAAAACGAAAATGAAAACTGCCAAAAATTGCAACCAACTGCAGCGAATGCAGTAGAGAAAAAAAATTTGCATTTTTATTGAATTGCCAAAGTTTTTATTTTTCGGTCACTGCTGTCAGTGCGCTCTGAATGCCAGATATCCTGAACCCCTGAACCCAATTCCCACTCGACATCGCGAAATGTCGGGCAGGAACAGCATCAGGCAACTGGAAAATTGTAATAATATTGAATTTGACTATTAAGTCATTAAGGCTTGTTTGTTGTACGGCCATAAAATTGGGCAAGGGCCCACAGCTCCCTAAAGCACCGGAAGAAGGATCTACTCTCCACCAATATCCACGACATGGACTAAACGGCCTTCAACTGAAAGGCATAAATAACTGCCACGCCCACATACACACGAAAAGAAAACTATACACAAAGATGCGGAATGCTGCTACAACCTTTTATTATGACTGCCATTGATTGTCTATTGACAGGCGCACGTGACTGGCAGGAAGACGACAGCGACGGCGAAGGCGACGACCCCGAGCCAAGAACTAAGTGAGCGTAAAAATTAAGCGACATGGGCTTTTCGCTGTGAAAAAAACGGTGTGAAAACTAAAATGGATTTCTTGCAGGAATTTCGCAATATTTTATGGCAAACTTTTAAGTCATTTAACCGATTTAAAGGCACTAAAACAAAATCCACAACCCAAGACCCCCGAACCGAGCATCGAAATTGATTCATAAAAGAGTATGAAAGGGTTGATCTATCCGACTAAAGGATACCCCAGGAAATCCGCACTATAAACAAGAATATATGTACATACATATTTATGTATCTGAGCAGGAGAAACTGCAATGACTATAAAATACAAGGATATTGCATCAGGAACAAATCCCATTTCAATCTAAACCCTCACCTTCTACCACGTTACTCTGCGCTGAGCCAGTCTTTTTCGGTCCTTCAAATCCAATAACAAAATACAATCTTTGACGAAAATATCCATTGGCTTCAGAAAAGTACGCAATATACCCCGTGCTTTCCACAATTAAAAGGTATGAAATCAGCCCCAAACAAAGGGAGAAAGTAGGGTTCCATGCGCAATAAAAAAATGTGATATGTGATGTGAGTGCCATTGTTGATTTTTAAGTGAATTTTAAAAGCCTTTTACCAGTTTTTCGCTTCATTTTTTTTTATATCCAAGCACTAGACATCAGACATAAGACAGCAGACTCCGAAGCAGGGGTTGAAGGAGAAGAAGCGTCAAGTAAATGGTTTTATTTAGTGACATATGTTTACGTATCAGCTAACAGGGATGTAGCCGTACTTCTAGATAGATTTACGAGGGTTTCTTTTGCTTCATTATGCTTCATTAAATGCAATTTAAAATCCCCATCCCCCCAGAGGCAGCAACAGCAGCAGCACGTGCGCCTTTCATTAGACACTCTGGCTGTTTTTTATATCCGATACTCAAAATGAGTATAGGGGTATATTAGATTTGTGGTGGAAATAGATGTGTGTAAAGTCCAGAAGGAATCGTTTCCGACCCCATAAAGTATATATATTCTTGATCAGCATCAATAGCCGAGTCGATTAAGCCCTGTCTGTCTGTCCGTCTGTCAGTCTGTCCGTCCCTATCAGCGCCTAGTGTTCAAAGACTACAAAAGCTAGAGCAACGACAATTTATATCCGGACTTTTGTGATATGTCACTGTTACAAGAATATTTCAAAACTTCGCCCCGCCCACTTCTGCCCCCACAAAGGGCGAAAATCTGTGGCATCCACAAATCTCAGAGACTATTAAGGTTAGAGCATCCAAATTTGGTATCCACACTTCTGTTAGATCTCACTATAAAACGTATATCTCAAAATTTCGACCCCACAAAGAACGAAAATCTGTGGCATCCACAATATTGAAGATTCGAGAAAACTAACAACGCACAATCATAGAGAATGGATATGGTCATATCAGATTGCTGAATCTGGATCAGATCGGATCATTTTTGTAGCCAAAAGCAAGAAATCAATTCGCAGTGCCCACGCAGCGCCCGACGTCACGCTCAGACTGATTTTCTGTCTCTCTCGCACGCACTCTTTGTCGTGTCGTTTTATATTAGCGGCGTCTGCCGGCGGAGAGCCATACTGACTAAGTATCGGGTATAAATGTAGAGTTGCGGTCTCCGCAGCAACTCACAACGTTCCCCCTGAATCTTTGTATTTGTGTAAACGCATCTGTGGCTGCGATGATGTGCTGCTGATAGATGCGCCCATTCTGCAGCTTAAATGTTGTAATTTTTAATGCATGAGCTTGTGCCAAAAACCAAAAACAAAACAAAACCGACAAATGTAATGATTAATTGCGGAATGGATTGCCAGCTGAATGCCGGATGTGTGTGTGTGTGTGCTCTCTCGCATCAAATATTAAATAAAATTCTCGGCTTGCAGCAATATCTTTGGCTTGAGAATAATTTCAAGCTAATTTTGTGGGGAATTATGAGCCCCAGAGAGCCAAACCAGAGAGGAGCCCTGAAGGAACTTCTAGCGTGGCATGAATGCAGTCAAATGTGAGCTTAGATCCTGCCATTAGCCACACCCGAATGCTCAAATACATAATTACAGTCCATGTAGTCCTTTAGCTGAATGCACAGTGTACTCAGAGCAGGAGCTGTTGTTGTTGCTGTAGCAGCACATTATTCAAGCATATTAATGAGGATATCTCTATATCATGTAAGGTATTGTATGTACTTATGTGCATGCATATAGGAATGTGCCAGCCAGCAATCATCAAAAGGACTGAACAAACACACACAGCTTCAATCAAAGCTAAAGGCTTTCAAGGACTTGTCCAGGACATGTTAATTGACAGCATAGCAGGTATGGTACAGCAGCTATCTTAATAGATCCTTTAATTTCCTTTCCCGTATTTTGAATTAAACGCACTTGAACTCCATCTAAAGAGGATTGCCAATTTCTTTCCCCCCAACTCTCCCTCTCTTTTCCTCTCCTTCTGCCGCCGTTCACTTTCAAATTAAAGACGCATTAAACTCGCAAATCACAGCAGAAAACAAAAAAGCAACGAAAAATAAAAGCGAAAAGATACTTACAGCAAAAAGGGAAATGAAAAGGAGAAAAAAAAGAAAAAAAAACGTTCTCTGCACCATTAATTCTGATGTCTAAGGCCTGTTTTGTAGGCCCACCAAAAACAAAGACGCATCTCATCGATTTTATTCAACCTTCGATGGGTCGCCAAGCGGTAATGTAAGAGACACACCCACCCTTCAGAGAGGCCAAAGCTGGACAAAGGCTTGGGCCTGAGGCCTTTTTGCAGAGGACATGTCAATTACATTGTGAGGACATGGCTGGCTACCCGTTGCGAGGGGGCGCGGGCGAGGGACATCGAGTGTTGGCAAGGGACAGCAAATGCAGCCGGGTATGATGCAGCGGTGTCAGCAACATTTTCGTGCAACATTAAGAGGCAACACAACATTTTAAATGGCACATAATTATATTGGACTGTGGCAGCATTTAGTGGTTTTGCCCCATAGGCACATGGCACACACACACAGAGAGAAGAGGAGAACAGAGCGACTGCATTTTGTCTAATAAACTTTTACCAAAAACCCCTAGCAACAATGAGAGGATGAGGAGGCAGATGCAATCCCAGAGACTGCCACAAGAGGTGCCACAACCAGGAGGGAATCTGGAAAGTACTGCAAAGGACCTTTGCCCCCAGGACATGTAAATGCAATTAAAATGCTGCTGCTGCTGCTCCCTTTGTGTGTGTGTGCGGCACATGGCTGTTGACTGATGCAATCGTTACATTGATTGTGGCAGCCAATGTTCTAATTAACTTAATAGTTTACTTTTTACCCGCCCCCCCTCTAGATTTCTCTAGCAACACGTCACATGCATATTACATAATTTTCAAAATTTTCTTTCTGACATTTTCCCGGAAGTGCGGGGCACTTTTCTAATAGTTTGGAACCGTAGGTCTTTATGGCCATTTTCGTTGCCTAATTGAGTTTTCTCCAGCACCGTGGCAACGTGGCATATACGCTAATAAAGTCAACACTAAAAGCCTCGTTCAATATTCAATTATATGCCATGCACGCACACAAGCACAAAGATACACACACAGAGAGACACACAGAGACATTCTGTATTGTCACCATATTTGAGGCTGCTGCCACTGACATTTTCGTTTCCGTGGCGCGGTGCGGTGCGGCACTGATTCAATTACCACTACACAAGCGTTGAGAAGGTGGAAAGCATGTGGCATGCTTCCTTAATGGTGCAAACAGACAGACAGACAGGACACCTTTAGAAGAACATCCTGAAAAGGACTGCTTAATTTCTGGGGAATGGAGGGGGGAAGGTAATACAATACAAACAATTGAAAATGAAACGATTATTCTTTCATGGATTATTTTCAAACATCCAGGCATTATAAAGTTATCAAAAATTCAACATAATCCCAATTATCTGGCAGGCAGAGCTAACGGGGCCCATACCCATATGAGTACTACAGCCACGCGCCTAGTTCTTAAAATAATTCGTCTCTCCTCGTGGCATAGTGTGCAGGACTCCTTTTCGGAAGGGGGAGTCTGTGGTTGTGCTGGTCATTTGACAAGTGCCAAAGTTGCCACTCGTAAAGTTCTCGCAATAAAAGGCTACTACCACGCCAAGGAACTCCTACAGCAAAGGAAGGGCTCTGGCTCTGCAGAGTTGAGGGATAACCAGGGGGAGTAGCGCATTCCAGGCCAGGCCTAAGGCTGCCCAGGGTCATAAATATTATGTTCATTGTGTGTGGTCATAAAAGCCCAAAAGACATTTGGGGAAAAACAACAACAAAATCCCCCTTACAACAGAAAAAAGACAAAATTTAATTTATGTAAATTAAACTGGCAAATAATTGGCTCAAAAGGCATTAGGAAAAGGGAGGAACTAAAAGGGAGGACGGGGGGTCTGAAAATGGCAATTACTTACCGAAGAAGATTCCCGCCTAGAATTTCCTTAAGAAAATCGCCTGCAATCAATCAACGTGCAACTGGCAACGGCAACAAACAGCAAAATCAATTGAAATTGAAAGATGATTTGCCCCTGCCCTGCCCACGCCGCCCCACCATAAGACCAGGCAAAAAAGGACTCTTTCTGAAGATCAGAACAGGGACCACGAGGGACCACCCAGTCAGCCAGCCAGCCAGTAGGAGACGAGTAGCGCCCGCAAGAAAAATCACTTACATTAATGAGTTCAAGTTGTTTTTGGCTTGAGGCTGGTTCTTTGCCTCTTTGGTAATTTATAATGTCAGCTGCCCAAAGAGGGAACTGGAATCATATACATACGTACATATAGAAAAACTGAAATGGATGGGGGGGGGGGAGCGGATTGGGTGTGGAGTAGAGCGGAGTTGCAACGAAGTGGAGTGGAGCGGATCGGAGTAGAGCAGAAGTTACATTTCCATGCACAATTTACACCAATCTACAAGCAACAGCTCCTACACACACACACACAGATACAATCACTCACACACACACTCAATGACAGAGGGAGAAAGACAGAGACAGAGACAGAGAGAGAGAGAGCGGAGAAAAGCAAAGCAAAGCAATGGCTTGCGGCTGAAGCTAATCAATCTCGTGGCATGTCAGGCAGCAGTCAATTTGTGAGCATGTGTGGCGGGGTTCTTATGTATGCATGTACATGCATATGTATGCATACATGTGTGTGTCTTAAGTGTATGTCTGTGTATCTCTATTGTAAGAAGTTAGTCTAATTAAATAAATAAGTGCATGTGATTTATTTGCCAGACACAAAAAACGAACAGCCACCAAAACCTAAACGAAACGAAACGAAATGAAATGGAATGAAGGGAAATAACTGGTATAAGATGAGCAGAGCGGAGCAGAGCAGAGCAGTGAGCTTATTGATGTTTGCATTTTTTTGGGCCAGCAGGGCCTTCTCTCCCTCACTCCCTCTATCTCCTTGTCTCCTAATTGAATCATAGATGAAATTGTCAAGGCCTTACTGCCTGCTGCCCTGCCATATAAATTGATATTTGAAGTTATTGAATGGTAATGGTACAATTACTAAAAGAAAAAGTCAATGGGTTGAGCAACTGTTTCAGAGAGCTGCTTTAACGACAAAGTAGCCAGGTTCATACAACAGAAGTTTTCGAGTCTTGAGATACCGAGAACTTCCTTTCTTATAGAGTACACAAAACGGACTCTCCGGTTTTCTTGAAAGAAAAGTGGAAACCTCAAATATCGTATATAACATCAGTATATCAAAATAAAATATCATAGTGGTACCATATCAGTCGAAGAGCATTAGTTAGTGATAAAACAAAGAAATTCAAATTTTGGAAAATTTAATGTTCGTTTCGGATTTTCAACAAATGAACACCTTTTCCATAATCAAATTGATTTATGGACCATTAATCTTAAAATTTGTTATTTACTCGGAATCTTTAATTAACTTCCATCCCAACCTTAGTCCCTACTAAATATAGTAAATCATTTATTGTGGAGCTGGCTTTTGCAAAGATATTAAATTCCTCGATACTTCTTCTGGGTGGCTTTATGGTAGGGCTTGGCTCTTGTCGGGGCATTTGATATGCGGAGACCCGCCCAGTTTAAGGGCACAAAACGAGGGCACAAAAAACAGCCACAAACAAGACCAGCGACCAGCCCACACGCTGCACAAAGAATTTAATGAATTTTGTAAATTTATTAAAGCCGCACGCACTGCTGCAACGAAACGCAACCGAATGCAGCAACAACGAGGCACAAAAATGTAATTAATTGCAGTCTAAGGGGCACGGCACAACTCCAGGAGCTCGAGCCGGGGATTGGTATTGGATGCCTGGGAGCTGGATCTGGAGCTGGATGCCAAGCTTCCATGGGGCGGGAGTCTTTCAGCTTTCATGCAATCAGCAGCGCCAAATCGCTATGGCCTAATGATTTTCCTGTTATGCTGCCAGAGCAAAAGAAAACATAATGAAGCCCAGACGGGAAACAGAGATAGGAGCAGAGGAGTTGCGGAAAAAAAACAGAAAGAGAGATATAGAGAAAGAGAGGGCACAGAATAACGACAACCGAAAACGACAACGACAACGACAACGACAACGGACTTCATTATCAAATTGAGCGGCGACTGGCATTCGCCATCACCATCGATGTTCTCGGGCTGCTGCATCTGCTGTACACTGACTTCCGTTTCCGCCCTGCACTGGACTGGACGAAGGTCGAATCGAAGGAGCTGCTGCTGCTGCACTAATGCCAGACCATACTCCTCGGTATAAAGATATAAACGTGGAAAAGCAATCAAGCAGCTATGGCGACGATTTCCTTTGGATTTGCAGTCCACCCGCACCCGCACCCAGCTCCTCTTGCTCCTCCTGCTATTTCAGCCTTAGGGCTAAAACTCTGGCACCAAAAAATCCATCAAATCTCCCGCCGACTTCTGAGCCCATAAACTCTTGATTGATACTGAATTTAATCAACTCGAGCGCATTTGGCATGCCGAAAGGGCCGAAAGGCCCTCAAAATCTCCTTTACTTCTTCCTTTTTTTTTGGCGCTTTCCTGTTTGACCACCGCCGGCGCTTCTTATATTTTTAATTTACGCCTCGCAGCACGATTCTGCATGGCTTATCACAGAGATTGGCAAACGGTTCCGCTTCAGTGCACTTCAATTAGTTGGAAGAATACGAAAGAGAGAAAGTCCGAGAGTTGATTGATGATCCTGCATACATATTTACTTGTTTTTCTATGATTACTTGTCTGTCCCATCCGTGGTTTTTTCTCTCTTCTTTTTTTTTGTTGTGGTTTTCATTTTCAATATGCACAAAAAACAAAAAAAATCAAATGAAAAACCACACAACATATTCCGGATGTTCATCAACCAAATGAGAAACTAAAAAAAAAATCCCACTATAATGCCACGATACTGCGATATCCCATAGCCAGATACTCTGTAGACACTGAGGAAAATGGCATAGTAGCAAAGAAACCCTATCCCCAAATTTAAGTTAAGTATTCGCATACATTGGTACATATGTATATTGGTAAAGGTTTTGAAATCTTTTCTAACTTGATATTCGTGCGCATCCCCAAAACTATGCTACGGAAAAGTGCGTGATCGAAAATCCAGGTGTTCAAAGATCCAAAAGATTCTTGAATTTTTCACATATTCCTGCTCTAATTTTGAACCGATCGGAATGCTTTTCTGCCATCTAGTAGATATGATCCTTCTTTACGATTATGCACTTGAGGAATCTGTGGCATCCATCCACACACAAATAGAACACACCCCTGAGTACCCTTAGCTGAAAACCAGAGAATGGTGGCATTGGAGAGAAATCCTTTCGCAGTTGGTTTTCGTTTTTGAGAAAGCGAGGAGTCGGTGAGAGAAGGTCATCCGCTTCACTTACAAATTTCGTCAAAATTTCAGTCCCAAAAATGGGTTGACACACATTGCATTGCATTCTTTCTCTCTCGCTCTATCTCTTTCACTCTCTCCCTGTCTCACTATATGCATCTCTTTCTGCCGCCAAAATATTCATGGAAATGCACTTAAAACATTTTAAAAGCGTTTCTGCGGTTCAATTTGCATAATTCCACTGCCGCACTCACACTGTGTAAAAATTTACAACATTTTACCACTAATGGCACGTGCACACACACACAGATACATTCACACAGACACACATGTGCATTCATTTAATTATCGAAATGGCAACGGGGAGGGGGGCTAGCGGTCTCGTCTCCTGCATTTCCCTGATGTCCTGATTCTGATGCTGCCGCCTCGACTTCAACTAAATTTCTGTGAAATTGACCAAAAGCAAGACATTCAATTGCAAATAAAAAAAGGGAAACCAGAACCAAAGGAACCACGAGGACCAGAGGCCAGGAGCTATCAGCTAGCAGCCACCAGCTAGCATCCACTAGCCAGACGAGGCGCGATATATGTAGGTTGTAGAAGAACAAGGCCCACCCAGCTCAGCCCTCCCTTATAATTTTCGAAAAGTGTCAACAATTTCCATTCAATTGAATTGGGCATATCACAAGATTTATGAAGGAAAACTAGAAACTAGAAACAATTAATTGTTCACCCGGAGACAGGCTCAATGGATATTCCATTCAAGAGTTTAACATTTTCAAGCAGGATATGTTCCACACACTGAACATTGATGGAGTTCATGTCATAGCTCCCTTAAGAGTAAAAGACTGTTCCCTTACAAACTTTTATCCTAGGACTGCGAAGATATATCTGTTCTCTTTAGAACATTATTGGAATTTCTTTCCCCTGTTCCTGCACATTAACATTCCAAAGAAAACTTTATGGCAGATTTAACATGAGCTTAATTCACTACATGTTACATGCTGAACAGGAATGTAACAATCGTAAGGGATGTGCATCGGGGGGTTGGATATAATGGCGCTATATCCTGTTCTGGACAATAAATGAACAGAATGTTTAACATTTTAAAGGAGGGAAATGTTTCATACACTACACATTGGTGGAGCTAACATTTCATGCCCCTTCGGAGCAAATAAATCCCTGGCAGACGTTCTCTTTAGATCATTATAGGAAGTTCTTGCCCCTGTTTCTGCACATTAACATTCCAAAGAAAGCTTTAGCAGCAGATATAACATGAGCTCCCCCGCTAAATCTACTACAAATAATAGCTGTAATAATAGCAGTAACAGCACATTTTATTCTTTAAACTCGACCCCTAAGAAAACATGAAAGAGCTGTACGAAATCTAAACGGAAATAATACATAGGTTTTCCATTCTACAGCGAAAAGAATTCCAGAAGCTTAACAGAAATGTTGCCATAATCAACCATAATCTGCGCTCTGTAGTTGTTACATTCTGCCCCTTAAAAAACATAACATAGGATGCCATAAATTCCATTCCCCTTGCCAATAAGTAATGCGCTTAACATAACAGCAAGAATGCCATAAAAATCCACAGTTTCTGTCTCTCTGTATAAATGAGGAACGCATGCGGCGTAGTGAAAACTGTTCCCAGGCCACCCCTCTGGTGGGTCTTAATGTTAAGGGTGCGTGTGCGTCGAGGTGCTTAAGGGTGCAGTAATATAAAAATAAAAAATTTCACGTATCGCGTACGAGTATTTCGCATATATTTTAAAAGTTTTATTCTCTCGAAAACCACCTCAAGTATTGTACGAAGGGAAATCATTAGAAAAACTTAACCAAAAGTCACGAACAAGCCCGAACCTTCCCGTCCCACTGCTTTGCACGGGCGATAATTGCGAGAAAGGCTGAAGGCTACTGGGAGAAAGGGAATCCGACATGAACTGCATTTGAGGAAATATTTGCTTAAATGCCGCAAACCAAAACTCTGGATAGTTGAGGAATGAAATAAGCACACACACATCATGCAACTACAGCTGCACCATAAAGCTGCGGCGCGCGTTCTATGCGGAGTACATTTTACATCTAACGTTTGTTATCCCTGGCACTATCCTATATCCCATCCCCATGCCATGCCATTCCATTCCGCTGGGGTGCACCACAAAACGCGATGCCAATACGTCCGCGGGTCCCCCCCCCCTGGAAACTTTTGGGGATTCGGGTATTGGGGTATTGGGTATTGGAATGGATGCCAACTAGCACGCGAGATATTGATGTGCGCCAAAATATGCCAAATATCAGTGAGGGGCAAGCGGTCGAGGAAGGGTTGAGGCAAGAGTTGGAGAAAGCCCCATACATTATACATGTATACGAGAGTGTGGAAGTGTGTGAGAGTGTGTGGGGGAGAGTGCTGCCAAATCAAGCGAAAGGCCCAAAAGTAGCAACAAATAAAATTTTATGCGCTGTGCAAACAAGTTTTTCTTTTTGCATAACGCCCCAACAGCAACAGCAGCCGGACCAGCAGCAGTAGCATCAACAACAAGGAAGGAAAGGCTCGGATTGGAGTCGAGGTTTTGGATACCCTTTGCTGATACTATATTGATCTAATGGCACGGAAGGTCTTCTTTATGCAGTGCCAAGTTTCAAGAATGAGTTTTAAGAGTGAGAGGAGAGCTCTTTCCTGCTGCTGGCACTTCTTCCTTTTGCCAAACATTTGCAAGACATTTCCTGCACACTCGCACTTAATACGCTCAACGACAGCAGTTAGAGCAACGATCTTAGAGAGAGAATGAGAGAGAGGTGTATGCATACTCAATATGCATACTTTCCATGCATTTAAGCACGAGTGTGTTTCTTTTTACTCGGCCATTTTTCTCTCAGAGTGTACACTGTACAGTGATGGGAAAATAACAAGAATAACGGACTAGTGGTTCAAAGCAGACGACAGATACACCGCAGGATTATTCAACTTTGATTTGTTGCTGATCGGAATACACGCTTTCACTATAAAATCATAATACCCTTTACCATAGAGTACACTGACAGAAGCAGCAGCAGAGTAACAGCAGCAGCAGAATCATTGGGAAAGGCAATGGCAATTTGCATATACAATGCAAAAGTTTCGATTTTATTGTATGGGGGGATTGTACGAGCGCGGAGGGAAGCGTATGGGAAAGGCATGCCCGTGTGTGTCTGTGTATGTGTGCGTGCGCCCCGTCGGTTGAGATGTGTGATTCTGTTTGTTTTCCGTTCTAACGGAGATCGAAACGCTCTCTTTTCCCCGATTCCCTCACGCAGCCTGGTTACGATTACCGCTGCCGGCCAAAAAGTCCAAATATAGTTTCGAAACATTCATTTTTTGTAATGCCAGTTAATTGGCAAGCCTTCACTTTTTTTGACATTACAGCACACTTTAAATAGGGAATATTTCTCGCTTTCCTGGGCTAATCACCCGAACGAACAGCTTTTCCATAAGCCAATTGTTTCCTTAATTTGTTTTGGCCAAAGGCGAAGTGTATCCTCCTTCGAGCACAGACAAATCGTTGGCCATTTAAAGCGCACTTCCTGCTACTTATACATGCCGCCGCCCTGTCTATCTATAAGATATGCGGAATGGGCCCTAGGAAAGTACTCTAAGCTCCTCCAGCTACCAACTGCAGCGGAGTGCGCTGTGCATGGCCATAAATAATTTGCATATTGCCTGATCCAATTGTATTACAGACGACTCGACGATTGGGGCCAAAGCCAATTCAATTGGATTGTTGTGCTCCCCGTCCCCCTAAAACGCAAAGTGTGGGCCATGTATTGTATTCCACACAGTGGCACCAAAAAAAAAAAGAACGAGTCGCTGACCAGAACATGTCTGAACTTGCAGCATCACAGCACATGTCACGTCTACCTAATTAGTGTGTGCAGAGGAAAATGTAATTATGTCTGGGACCAAAAAAAAAACAACAGAATAAACAGTTGAGCACACGGCCCAGGGGGCAGATCTTTAGAATAGAGGGAGGAGTACGAGGAGTTGGCAGCAGAAAAATGTAAAGGATATATGTACATATGATAAGAAATGTAATCCTTCAAGCATTTAAAACTGCATTTTGATTCTCGTGTTGTATGCTGCACAGTGTGGTATACATGTAACATATAATCGAGGCGGGAGCTTGGTCTTGGGGCAGGCACCACCGCTAGACAACCACCGACGTATTAGCAAACCCCCAACCGTTTTTTTCCAGAGCTTTGTTTTAGCCTCACGCTGCTGCCTCCTGCTGCTGCTGCTGGCCAGGAAACACAACGAACTGCCAAATGGCTTGCGCAAAGCGGAAGAAAAACTAAAACAAATGTCAGTCGTAGTTGACGCGTTGCCACCAGGCAGGGGCAGAGAAGAATTAGGGAGGCAGGAGGACGGGGAGGACCGGGTGGAGTAGCCGTGGCCATTCCCCTTTGCCAGTAACCCGCTGTACCGGCTGCCAGCGAAATGCAAATGTCATTTGCAGTTGACACTTGACTCAGCACTTCGCACTGTCCTAAGGCACTTTGGGGTTTTCACCTGCGTCATCTTCCCGGGATATCCCTCAACCTGTCCACCAATGCACCGCCAGCTGTTGGCACAATGGCGGTACACAGAGCGAGAGAGAGAGAGAGAGAGAGAGAGACAGACAAATAAAAGAAAGTAAAATAAAACAAAAAGGGGGTCGGTCGTCGACTAATGCCAACTGAACATGAATAAAGTCGTAGCCCTTTGGGAATCTGCGCTACCGCTGGCAGTGCCAGTGCCATGTCGTCGTCACCGTTGTCGTCCTAGCCCATCGTTATTCTCGTGGTCGTCATTAGGAGGGCAGACGTCAAAGTACGCGCTTTGTTTTTTCTGCGTGCAAGGCAGGCAGGCAGGCATCACCAGCAGCGTGTTAATGGCCGGGCACCCGAACCACATGTATCCTCCCCTGCTGCTCCTGCTGCTCCTGCTTGCCACAACCTCTGAGTTGACAGAGGTGGCCGTCGGTCCACGTGGACGCCATGGCAAAGTCAAGTGTTTCACAGTGTTGCCGTCGTCTGGCCTGTGGCAAAAGAGAAGCCTCCTGCTGCACAGCAGGCGGCAACTGGCTGGCATGTTGTGGGTGCGACATCCATGGCGAAGAGTGAGTGTTGATACACTTAATGGGTGTGAGGGAGCGTTCGCTCCACCCAAATTTTTTCCGCCCACCATTCACTCTCGTTTTCTTTCCCACTGGAGGGACCCTACGTTTGCAATTCGATTCAGTTAACTATTGGAAGTAAGTTACGATTACCTATTAGAATTAAGTTACTGACCCTTCATATTTTTCTAGATTTAAGCGTTGACCTTTTCAGCTTTAGGGGGGGGGAGCCACGAAGGCCCAACTTCATTAATTGCCATATTACACGGCCCGAGGGGTCTCTAAGCCCCACGTAGTCTCTTATCTTTTTAAAAGGGGGGAAACTCGTGATCACGGCAGGCGCCACTGGCTTTCCGGGGTTGCGGGCAACATTAACTTGTAAACCGTGTTTTAGTCAAAATATAATACAGGCAAGTAATGAAAAGTAGTTAATCTTGTAGAAAATGCAGCTTGCAGCTTGGAAAACAAGTATCATTATATAATATTAACGAAATATAACGAGTATACAAATGTTCATACTCTGGTTGACAGGAAATGAGTCTGAAAATACCAGCAACATTGACGTCACAACACTGCGACTGTTCTTTTTGTTGAGCATTTTTGTTGAAACCGTGTTTTTGTCAAAATAAAATACATGCAAGTACTTAAAAGTAATTAATCTTTAACAAAATTCATTCAGCAATCATATAAAATAATGTGGGAAAAGCTCAGAGAGCTATATAGCTAGTAATATTTGACGGAAGATCAAAAACCTGGAATTCGTCGTAATAACAACAATTATTCCCGGCAACAATAATTTTCATACCCTAGGGAAAAGGATATTATATAATTGAGAAAATTTTTGTCATCCCATACATGACTATGTCTAAAACATATCAATTTGAGAAAAGTAAAGACCTTAAACTACGTTTTATCTTCATATAAAATTAACGAATTAGGGTATACAAAGCAACATTGCGATTTTTTTTTTGTTGAACTATTTTGTGTAAACCTTGTTTTAGTCAAAATACTATAAAAGCAAGGACTAAAAACTAACCAATTTTGTAGAAAATTTATTCATCAATGGCCTAAAATTATGTGGGCAAAACTAAGGGTTTTAGTTAGACAGAATTATTCAACGGAATCTCTATATTTTATTGATAAGTCCGCGGTAACACTCGTGCAAAGCGGACGTATTCGCGCTTGAAATTCGAGATCGAGTGGCTGACGAAAATATAAAGCACGTGTGGAACGGGACCCGCGCCAACGCGAAAGTTACACGAGTGGTACGAGCAAAGATCCTGCACCGACGCCGCGCCAACGGAGGAGAAGGGAGAGGACAGCAATATGCGTGGGAGTTCAGGGCTAAGCGAGTCTCTCGTCGTGTGTACGGGCTGCTAAGCGGTGCGATAGGCAGGGAAGTAAAAGAATAAAGGAGAAAAGAATATAATGAACATATAACCCAGTCACTAAAGGTCGGTATCCATTCACTGGAGAAACTGTATGTCAGGGGTCTCGTCTTCTCTTTCCATCCTGACGCCGCTTCCCCGGGCCCCCTCTTTCGCCCCATCCACGTGGTGATCCGTATTGGTTACAGATTCCCGTTGGTACCCTCGCATGATTCCCTCCAGTAGTTCGTAGTCCAACAGGATCCCGAGGCCCCTATCCGGCGATTGCCTAAGCGCTCTCGGTGATACCGGTCGGTACTCCCCGCATAGACCATAAACCCCCGCATAGACGCATACACCATTGAAGGTCCTATACTCGGAGTCCCGGCAAATTACAAATATGGCTGTAGTTTCGACCCTGGAGTAGACTGAGATGTGTAATAAAGCCAGGATCGCTTCCTTACATGGGGATGGAGAATTAACGAAACAAAAAGTGAATTAAAATGCAACAAAATAATTCAAATTTATACAAAAAAAAATAAACTTAATTAAATTTTTAACTGCATTTTAAAATAACGAAATTCAATCATTTTCCTTTTTAAATTAAATACAAATTTCAATAGTGCAGTGGGACGTAGGCGTAACTTGATTAAAGGCGCCACACTAGCGGCTGTTTGCGGAACTAACAAAAGCTTGTGCGCTTTGGAAATTCAACGCCAGAGGTCGCAATAGAAAATCCGCCGAAGCCACTAGTGGTTGTTGTTTTTTTTTTAATAATTCAATTATTCAAGCATTCAGTTCAAACAGAACTATTTTTAACAGAAAATTACCTAGTTGATATGTAAATGACTAGATATTCCCCAGATAAGTTTATCTAACTTGCAAGTACAGCACATGACTAGCACTCAGACTACATTCAAATCAGAATCGAGTCATTACAGAGTCTGACGATTAAATTATCTGTGGCTCGTAAAAAATTTTCCCAAATATTCAACTGATTTCCGTGCATTAAAAAAAAAAAAGCTAAAGAGTTTCCGAACGAGTGAGAGAGAGAGAGAGAGCAATGCAGAGCCCAAAGATAGAGAGAAAGATATAGAGAGGACTCAGATATTTGTATTTCCCCAACGGCGGGCAATGCAATATCCAGCAGTCGTCGTTAGGCTGGCACCGCAAGCGGCACAAAGCGCAGCTCCCTCCCTCGATATACACATATATAGATATAGTTCTCGAACTGAATACTTCTTCCGATCATGTTCGAGCAGAACAGCAGCAGCAGTTCGACGATGGCGGCTGAGTCTGCGCTCTGCTCTGTGTCCAGGCAGCGGGAGCGGTCCAGGCCGAGTCCCGCCCAAAGGCTGCACAATCTTACATCAGCCTCGGCCTCATCATCCACCTCAACAGCCATTCCATTGCCACAGAACGTCTTCACCAATCCTTCGATACAGCCATCCAGTGTGGTCAATCTTTCGCACTCTACAGATGTGGTCATTGGACCGATGACCCAATATCAAGGACCGGTATCTATATACTACATGGATGCCAGCATGGAGGCGCATGCCATGCAAGCGGCAGCTGGTAAGTTTTCGCTACTTTCCTGCCACGTAGAATATCGGAAATATCTGACAGATCGAAGTTCAAGCTGAGTTTTTTAATTATCTGGCTGTCAGAAAAACTTAAATGCAAATTGTTTTAGCTGTTAAACGAGAGGTAGGGTATTCCTGGAACTGCAGGGCAAAGAGAGAGAGAGCACTTAGCGAGCTACCCTATCCCCTAAGTACCGCCCTGTTTTTGTTGTTTGTATATCAATCTTGGGGCATTACCAATGCACGGCACAGCGCATTGCGCATACGTCACGCAGTCTTGCTGCAGCGGACAACAATGGAGGCGAGAGAGAGACAAACAAGAGTGCAAAGCGTAGAGTGTGTAAAATGTGATATGGCAAACCAAACAAAAAGCAAACCAAGCAAGAAAGAAATGCAAGAAGTCAAGATTACGACTAAGAGATACCCCTGCTAGTCCGTGTCAACTAATCTCAAACTAATCTTCACTATTCTGGCTTAAATTAAAATATTGCCAAGATGCCACGGAATGTTCTGACCCTATATAGTAAATGTATACTCTCTCGGATATTCATCGGTAGCTATCTAGCGGAAATGCTTTTCGCGAATCAAATATACCCCCTGGGACTCTGGAAATGTCGGGCCTGCCGACACCATTGGCATCATAATGACGCAGCCCCTACCTACCTCTGATATTCCCTCCGCACCATACAAAACATGTCAACCGGAGGCGTCCGAGGGTGATGGAACGAACGGCTGCCGACCATCGACAACTGCGCGGCGGCAGTTCAGTTGTTTCTGTGACGGGTTCAGGTGCGGTGCCATTGGCGCTGGAGTTCCGGTCTTCTCTCTATTTATCGGTCGCCATTGGCGTGCCACCGGTCTGCTCTGTGCCACTCTCTCGTGCCTCAGTTATTATGATAATTTGGATGATTCAGCGCTGGGCAATTACTCATAATAATTAACTCTTATAATTACCTGTCTTATGTGGGCAAACGAATTTTGATAAGCAATAGGCTACTGTTTTTCCGTGCATATACGCAATGAAACTGTTGCTCAAAGTGCACTCGGAGCGCACGGCGCGCAGGAGACGCACACCAGAACCAAGCCTGGGACACTCTAGAGATTCCTCAAGTATGGGGAGATTCCTCCCAACTGGAGATCTCCGCCGCAATCAAAAAGTAAACCATTTTTTGGGTGTTTTTATTTTCTGGACAGGAATCAACAGCAGCAGTAATCGAAGTCGCGATAATTCCCCATCGAAGCGTCTCAACCGGAACACCATCCTACTGATCACACTCATCCTTCTCGTCCTAGCCACAGCACTGATTGTGCTCTATGTGGAACTGAATCGACCACGATCGGAGGGCGCCAACAAGGCGATCTACTTTGGGAACACCTATGACCACGATACGTGTAAGTCGGGACCGGCTAATGCGTACCATCCGCCATAGCAAAATTCACCAATTGTACAGTTCCGAATCTAGGAAATGGTCATCTCGTCATCGATCGGATACAGTGGGGCGCCTCGAGCAACGTCCGGCCATTGACAGTTCCCCTCCGGCGACCCATTCCCTATGTCCTGATTACACACATAGGAGTCCAGTCGATACCCTGTTCCAATGTCTACAAATGCTCCATCAAAATGCGTACCATCCAAGACGCCGCAGTGGCGGAGAAGATCCTACCAGATATTCAGTCCAACTTTTATGTACGTAAGACCAAAAGAAAAACGAAATCCCCAATCCAGATATAATTATATGCCCTGCACGTCCATTTCTCCTTTTCCGTTTTACGCATATATTTTGGCAGGTCTCCGACGAGGGAAACATCTATGTGGGCCGTGGATGGGACTGGGCTAACACGTATGCCAACCAGACGCTGGCCATTACCTTTATGGGTGACTACGGACGGTACATGCCATCACCCAAGCAGCTGGAAGGTGTCCAATTTCTGCTTGCCCATGCAGTGGCAAATCACCAGCTGGAAGCAGACTACAAACTGGTGGCCCAGAATCAGGTAAAGCAAAACCAGAGGACCAAAAGCCATTTGACATGTTCTGTTGATTCCAGACGAAGACGGCCAAGAGTCCCGGCGTCAATGTGTTTCGGGAGATCCGAAAATGGCCCCATTTTTATGGCTGTGGCTTGGACGATGCACCCGCTTGTGGGAGCGAGCTGGGCATGACGCGTGCCTCCTGGGATGCCAAGCAGTAGACCTACCTTTCCATAGACTTCATACCACCTAAAAGAGTATCCAAATACAAATTACATTTAATATACATATATACTAAACAAGAAAACGACACGAGCTTTCTTTTTTCTTCTGGCTAATCGGTTATGTCTGACTTGGGTTTTGGTTTAAACAAAAAAAAAACCAAACCGGTTGAGAGAGAGACATATGTACGTTTATTTATAGAGCAGTTCCTCTCTCTCTCTCTCTCTCTCTCTCTATCTCTCTGTCTGCGATTCACCCTCTCTCTTAATTTTTTTTTAACTGTTGCTCAAAAGCTGGAAATTCCCAAGCCGCAAACACCGAACCGAACCTATCAGTAAATGTATATAGTAGACCAGCTTTTAACACTCTCATGAGCACTGTAGTATACTATATGATCGTGCCCATATATACTCTATCTACTCTACTATACACATATCTGTATCATACGTATGATTGTGTATGCAAGTACAACCATCATTATCGGTAGCTTCATGTTCACTTGTGTATGGGGGATAGTGTTTTGACTGTCGCTGTCGTCGTCGCCTGTTATTTATCTGGTTTTCAACTTAATTAAAATACTGTACAACAAAAAAATGCACGAAAAACAAATGATGTACGTACATATAAATTGAGGTCGCTACATATAGCCCTTTCACAGGATAGATTTTGCTACATTACTGGAGTAATTCTCGTGATTACTGGAAAATTACCTATTGATATAATTACTGGAACCAAAACTGCTAGAACGTTTTCCATTGGTACACTCCTAATTCTATAATATTCTTGAATACTTCTTCCTGCATGGTGGGTGTGTCTAATCGACGACCTTCACTGAAACCACTCATCGTATTCATTCATCAAATAGCAACGCCCTTAAAGAAATAAATCATACTCGAATATACCCCCGCGGACCAAATTTGGCCTCAAGAGTGATGCCATGGGGCTGAGAAAACAATGACGAAAGTGCGGCATGTGTAGAAACCACACGCAAAAAAGGGAACCACTATAATTAATAATAATTAAAGAAAGAAAATGATAAAATGGTGTAAGGGCATATACAAATGGTATTACGATTGGTATAAGGTTTATTTATAGGTATTCAACTTGAAAATTCATCGGAAATGATTTGTACACAAACAAAGAAATGGGCGACCAATAAAGAAGTTGGTAGCTTGTAGAAGATCGATAGATAACATCAGCATTTCCATAGAGAGAGGGGTATTTTCTTGGTATATGTTTAAACAGCGCTTTGCTATTTTTCAAGAAAATTTTTTTTATTCCTGGTATATTTTTTAGTATTTATAGTATTGATTGTCAGTATTTCTGTAATTTTTTTTTAGTTTACCTGATAGTAGTATTTGAGTATTTTCGTAGTACCTTAACGCCGTTTTTTATGAGCTTTTCAGAGGAAGTAGAACAGAAACTGCGATTATTCAAAAAAATATTTTTACCATTTTTGGTAAACTTTATTTAGTTTTTTTGTTATTTTTACTGTTCAATGTCAGTATTTCATGTAGTTATTACTTCAGTATTTTCTTGATATTTTACAGCGCTTTTCAAAAGATTTTTTTTAGTATTAATATTTTTCTTATATATTTTGTATTGTTTCTGGAATTTTTCTGGTAATTGTAACAACAACTTTTTATGCAGAATATACATATAAACATTTTGTAGAGCTTCTGATATTAAATGTAAGTATTTTCAATATTTTCTTGGTATATTAACAGCAATTTCAGCTATAAAGATTTTTGATTTAACAATATTTTAGTTTTTTTGGAATTAAATGCTATACGTTGCTTATACTATTGAGTCCCTCGAAAATTTCAAGTACCAATACAAACTTGACAAGCTTTCAACCCATCCCAGCATCCAAGGAAGAGCCGAGCATTTCAATGTATGGCTGTTTTGTTGTTGCATAATTTATCCATAAAAAGTTTTCCCCGACACTCTCTTCATCAGACTATCAGACAATGTGACCGATCATCATAGAATGTGTGCGATAAAAAAGCGGCCAAGCAATAATTACATTCAATATTTTTGCCACAGAGCAAGTACAACGGCTATTTTGCGAATGGGAAGAAAATACAACAAACAAAATAGACCAAAAACACATTGCGGTGGTGCACAAAAGAAAAACAATTCTCGAAATGGTAGCGCAATTTGAAATGTTAAAATTTTTGGCCGCACGTGTACCACCGTGAATGCCGTGAACCAGCCGCCGGGGAGAGAGCAAGAGATTTGTGTTGTTTATTGGATGAACAAATAACACAAAAAAAAACAAAAGTTAAATATATATGCGTTTCGCGGTATATACAGTACCGTATCTGTGTATACGTCTAAACAAAAACAAACAGTCATCGTCGGTTGGGCGCTGGAGAACTAACTAACCGCCAAGTGCTGTCGAGAGAGCTCCAGCTTCAGTTTCAGCTCCAGGTACCAGCTACCAGCGATGGGGCGTATCTAGAGAAATATCATTATAAATTTGACGAATATCTGGAACCAGACAGACAGAAATACAAAAAAAAAAACCGAAAGAACTGGTTACGCAGTGACGCATGGGGAAATCGAGTAATTAAACCAAGATATAACGATCTCCCAGAATGCAGCCGTATCACATGCATACGATCTCGGAATTCTTGGGTCCCATTACCATTTCAGAAAGAGAGGAAAAAGCGGCAACAACCTGCTGCAACGTACGCTTAATAAAACTGGTAAGACTTGTAGAACAGCATACATAAATATATACCTACCTACCATCTATAGATTTTAGTTGGGCATAATTAGGACAAGGTTTTCCAAAGTCAGAAGTTGGTGAAAAAAATTCATAAAATATTCAAAATATATTTTAGTATAACGTAAAGCTTTAAAGCGCGTTCTCGAAGTTGCAGCGCAAAATCAAGCCCAAATCAAAAAATTATAAACAGCGATTCTCAAGCAGACCTGTGGCTCTCTATCTCTCTCTCTCCCTCCCCTCTTTTCCTCTCTCTCTCTCTCTCTCTCTCTCTGTCTCTCTTTTTCCCTATGTGCTTCGGGGGGTCTCTGACTCTCCAGCCTGACGATCCGCCGTGTGATCGGATCGCCCGCTCAGTCGATCAGAGTCATTCGAACGCGCCGCTGCTCGACAATTTCATCTTTGGCGCGCAATAAAATTACAATAAAACGAATCGCTGATCATTTTACAACATCTATATAGTGGTACAAATATTTACATGTACATATGTGCTGCATTCGATTCGCGTCGGCCTTTTGGAAGTCCGTAAAAATGTTTTCTATTTTTTTTTGATAATTTTGTGAGCATTTTTTTAAGTTGAGAAGATTTTGTTTTAATTTTTGGTGCTACCAAAAAGTTAACAACAATCACATTAAATATATATGTATTATGTATGTATATGTGTGTAAAAAGTGTAAATTAGAGTAATCACAATAAAAATGATCAAACAAAAATAGCGATGAAAGAATTTCAAAATGGAAATGGAAAAATGTTCAAGGAAAAAAACCACAAATGAAAACACGTTCAAGCTAAAATCAATTAATTTGCACATGCGAGTAGTAGGCAATATTTAATGATAATTTTCGAAAAAACGTAAAAAAAAAAGAGAGACAGACAGTCAGAGAGACAGCCTCCACTTTGAACAGAACCTCGGAGCCCAACAAAGAGACAGAAACGCAGACACAGATACATACAGATACAGGGGATGTAGGGATGTATTGGTGACAATGGCCGCTTAGATTTGAGTGTATTGGTGCGCTCACAAATTATTTTTGCTCCTCATTTGTAGCGGTTGTTCGTGTGTTATCTCAAAAGCCCGCTCTGTGCCAACTCTATGGCCAGGCACAACCCCTCTCGTGGGTTTTTTTTATCAAAGTTCCGCGAATTTATTCTCCCAGTTTGTGCAATGAAAGAGTTTCGATTGTCTTGGAAAGGTGTTAAATATTTTTTTCAACCGGACGGGACGTCATAGTTATAGACAAATAGGTACACACAACAAGTCCGAATGGATCTGTACTATAGCCAGTGGTTGGCAGCAGCGTAGCTTTTCTCGGAACTAAAGTAAATATATTACGTCAATGATTATAGATAATTTGCATAAGCCTCTCGGTCTAGTCGTTGTCGTCTCCAGTGTGAAAACGTCAAGCGTCAATTTATGGGGCTGATTGGGTAACTTTATGAATCAAAATTGAAAGAGGGGCATACAATAGAAAACTGCATAATTTTTAGGTTTGAGCAGTGCTGGGCTACAGGTTTTATAATACGAAATATAATTGTATATTCCAAAAAATAATAATGCAGACAGGCCCCTAAGACAGCAGCCTTCATTATCAAATATGGCATATAAATGATCTATTAATAAAAATATAGTATACGAATAAATCACAAGGAAAACTGTCTCTCTGATAACAATAAAACGATTAAAAGCTATGCAATTGTTGAAATATAAAATCTAACTTTTTTTCTTTTCTTATGTTCTTATATTCTTTATTTTAAATGTGTCCAAAGATTGGATTAAATTATTGTATAAAGTCTGGTAAACTCAAGTAAAAAAGTGCACAAAGATAAACATCAAAGACATAATCAAACAAAGAGAAAATTTCAAACAGAATTTCAACTGAGTAGAGATCAAATGTTACTGTTTGCAGATGCTCATAATGTGATGTGATATTTGCCAAAAGCCTTGAGCCTCCAACAGTGTCAGAAAATCCGATACCACAAAAAGAACAAGTTCTGAATGTGCAAAAATGTTCTCCCAAATCTGAGGGAGGGGGGATGCTAAATAGCTAAACCAACAGCAGCAGAACACGAAACAGAGAGAGACAGAGAGATATTCCCAGAGTCAAGTTCTGATTACGCGATGCATGTGAATTATGAAAGGAATATGAACGGGCAGCCGTTGAGTGCCGATATGAGCAATCGGATCATTAATCTGACGACTGGCAAGAACTGCAGCACTTCATCCACAGATTCCGGTGTCATACTCATCGATAATGTGCCTACCCTCAAGGTTGAGGGACCAATGACCAAAGATACGAGTAGCAGCAGCGATGAGGAGCCCCAGTCAAAACCCAAGGCGGAAGCGAATATGAAGTCACAGGATCCCAAGCTCATTAGCATCGAGCATACAGTGAATATCAGTCAGAGTAAAGGGGCTAAGACCTCGCCCACTCTCTCCATTCGGAGTACGACTATCTCGATTGTGTCCATCGATGAGAATGCCCTCGATTCCAGCTGCATTGATAGCGACTCCGATGTCGATGGCATCCACGATGACTGCACGGTCCAGAAGCTAGGCCAGCAGATCAGTTACCCGCCCAACTGCAGCTCCCAGCTTCGTGACCTTAACCAGGGCCTGACCCTAATAAGTCGTCAGGTGACACCGGGCCAGACCGAAGTGTCGCCACCCACAGCCTCCGAGGCTGGGGCCATGGCCAAGCAGCTGCTCAACGGGAGCCTGGCCTTGGCCACCCCCACCCAAACCGGGCCCAATTCGCCGCAGGGCATCGGCAGCATAGCGCTGACCAACTCCACAGACGTGACCTTCGGGGACAAGCACTTCTATGAGGGTCCCGTCACGATACAACAGTTTCTCATCGACAATCGGGACAAGTGGAAACCCGGCGATTGCGCCGATGGCGGTGTGGGCGCTGGCCAGGATAATCCCGCCTTCAATGGTCGCCCCCAGGCGAATGGCACTGCAGCGGGTGAGTGCCTACTATATCCAATGGGTGCTATATACATATATATCTATCTATGATTTCCTGTTGCCTAAGTAGCACATTCCTGACTTGTGTTCACCTTCGACTCTGCTCTATTCTGTTCTGTTTGCTTTATTGGGGCAGCAATTTGTTTACTCAGAGGTTTACGAATGTGCTGCGAATCGTAGATTAGCAGATGGCCCCCCACAATTTGAGATACATCGAACAAATATACAATAAATAGTATTTTCTATAAGTTGGGAGTGGAAAAACCCAGCGACACTGCAGCTGGGGAAACTTAAAAATCATTCAAAGAAAGAGAGATACATATATGTATCTACTTTCATTCGCAAAGAAAAAGAGAAATCTTTTAGTTTCGTTTTGTCGACTGTTAGGAGATCGATTAAAACCATAAAAATCAACCACAAAAATAGAATTTTACTGCGAAATTCAAGGTCTGCTAGGAAGTTTTTTCCACAAGAAGACAGACCCCAGATGCGATTGTTTACTTGATTGGTTTTCACAATTACCATAATTAAATGAGCCAGCCAGAAATCCAATTCCAGTGCAGCAGTAGCAGGGGACTCCGCAAACAGAGGGGGACGTAGTCTCCATTTTGTTAGTAGCTTTTATTAACACAGAGAGAGAGACCGTACCTAGAAAGGTTCTTCCCCATTTCTGGCGTAGTAAATGGCACGTGTACACAGGGGGTTTTTATTTTTGCCTAAATAAATAGCAAGAGAGGAAAAAATGTGGCACGCACTTGTCTGTAGGTGTGTATTTCGAAAAAAGTACCGCTAGTGCATGCCAAAATCTGATCGGAATCAGATTCGAAATTGCTTCAGTTGTTCATTGGGAACGATCGGACGATGTTGGATAGTGCGCTCGAATGTTGCCAGAAGTGTCGCGGTGTGATAGCAACGATCCCTAGTCGGATCGAATGTGATAATGGTCTATGCAGCCGTGTCTTGCATAGCCAGTGCACGGGCCTGACCAAAGAGCAGCTTAAGCTGCTAGAGACAATCCACAATTTAAGTTGGAAATGTGATGGGTGTCTGGGGAGCAACCAAAACCAGAGTTTGTTGCAGTTGAGCAAATGGTTGGAGCAGAGTCTCAGGCAGCACGAGAAGAGATTGGAGGTGTTAGAGCAGCGTAAGAGTGCTTTCACTCTAGAAGAAAACAACAGCAAACTATAAGTTCCCATCATTGATCATCATTGACCATCATTGATCATCATTGACCATAATTTTTTTCGTTGGCTGTTCCCTCTTGTAGGTTCCAAGCTTGATGATCCTGGTCAGCAGGCGCCTATGCTCTGTCCGTATCTGCCAAATACCATAAGTCGCAAGGCCATCAGCATAACGGTGGCATTTGTATTGTTAACAACACTATTGGGCATCATATTGGCCACCACAACGAACCTCTTTGGCAAGACGTTGAACAAAAGTAAGCTCGGTGATGTTCTCGACGATTCCAGACTAAATATTCCAATCAATTCAACAATAGGTACAGTTTTTTTATCCTCAATTAAGTGTCTTTTTGTGTGTGAGCCAAAAGTGCTTTTTACTCGATTGGTTTAATCTTAACCTTAACCCATTCCCAACAACATCTATTCCTTTCTTGCATGTCTCTAACCCTCAGAAACAAAAGCAAATTCAACATACAATTCACACTAAATACACATACAACCGGTGTAATATACTCGTACACTTACATTTATACATACATACATCCTGCTACTACTAAAACGCGCGTAACTGTACTGTACGAACAGTGTTGTGAAGTGAACAAAGTACAAACTCGGTATAAAGAAGTAACTGAGAGCGTAACCTTAGTTTAATTGAATGGAATATAGAGAGAGTGAATCAAGCGTTATGCGATCGTACATTGCTAACCCACGAAACTTTCCATATGCAGCTGACTTTGATGTCATCGACAATGGCACCCTAGTCATGCTCAAAGTTGCCGAATGGGGTGGTAAGCCCCCCAAGACCACTCTAGATCCCTTGGAACTGCCAGTTCATCGTGTAATCATCTCACACACAGCCGCCGAAGGCTGTGAATCGAGGGTAAGTCTAGTCCCGTCCAATCACAGGGTATTCCATCGATGTTTGTAACGTTGTAACGTTTGTTATCCTCCCATCGCAAGGAGATCTGCTCGAATCGCACGCAGGTCGTTCAGTCCTTTCACGTAGACAGCTGGGGATGGGATCATATCGGCTATAACTTTCTAGTGGGCGGCGATGGACGCGTCTACGAGGGACGCGGCTGGGATCGAGTGGGTGCCCACACCAAGGGCTATAACAAAGGCAGCATAGGTATCTCCTTCATTGGTACCTTTACGGCTATAAGGCCAGCAGAGAGGCAGCTCAAGGCCTGCCAGCTCCTGATTTCCGAGGGAGTACGTCTCAAGATGCTGGCCCCCGATTTTCGGCTATACGGACATCGACAACTAAGTGCCACCGAGAGTCCCGGCGAGGAGCTGTACAAAATCATCCAAAAATGGCCCCATTGGTCTCACGACATCTAGTTTAGATCTAAGTTTAGTTAAGTTTTGTTTAATGGAATGGCTTATATATTATCTATGTTCAAATAGAGTCTATCTACACACTCACACAAGGAAAATCCCATTTGCATTTTCATTTTCAACACAAAAAAAATTACCTCATCCATTCGTTTCCTGTTGGAACCTGTTCCATCACGGGTTCTCGTTTTGTCCAAAACAACAAAAAAAAAATGTGTCCAAAAGTGTTGCCTAAAGTTGAGTTGAATGGAATATATGACATGTATGTACTCTACTCTTCTTATCACTTCCCCTACCACTCCCCAAACGACTTATGATGATCTTTGTTCTAGTCGAAGGTGATATTGTGTTGGATGGAGATTTAGAGATGATCAAACTCAAGGACTGGGGCGGCAAGCCAACTAGAGGTGAGCCTGATCTTCTTGATCTACCCGTTTCACGTGTGATCATCTCCCACACCGCCTCCGAGGGCTGTGAATCGTTGGTGAGTGGACTTACACCTTTATAAGAAGTTTTCTGGATATCACCGCCTTTCAGGAAGTCTGCTCGTATCGGGCACGAGTGGCTCAAAGCTTTCATATGGATGGCTACAATTGGGATCAGGTGGGCTACAACTTTATGATTGGCGGCGATGGTCGCGTCTACGAGGGACGCGGCTGGGATATTATAGGCGCCCACGCAATACGTCACAACATGGACAGCATTGGCATCTCTTTTCTGGGTAGCTTTGACAAGATCCAGCCGACAAAGGCCCAGCTCCGTGCCTGTCAACTGCTGATCGCAGAGGGAGTGCGCCTCAAGAAGCTGAAGCTGGACTACAGGCTCTACGGACATCGCCAGCTTGTGGCCACCAAGAGTCCCGGCGATGAACTCTACAAAATCATACAGACGTGGCCACACTGGCAGAAATAACAAAATGTGTTGTAAATAAATGTTATTTTTGCACTTAATAAAAGAAAATCCAATAAACATGCAAACAAAAAATCGCTTATGTACTCCATAATTCCACACTAGCTCCTAACGGTAGTCCTGACCAACACTAGTTCGTAACGTTCATCTCTAATCAACACTAGTTCCTAGCGATAGTCCGTAACCAACACTAGTTCCTAACGTTAACCAACACTTTCATTACTTTTGGAGCATAAGGAATAAGATATCCCCACACAACCTGCCTGTTTCCAGAACTAATTACTATTCAAATTCCTAAATTCGTTCTCTTATTTACATATATCCACGATATTCATTCCTTCAGATCAAGACAACATTGGCGGCGGCCTAATCCTGCGTTTTGTTCACCGTCAAGCCTGGCTGGCCCAGCCGCCACAGAAGACCCTGGCCGATCTCACGCTGCCCGTCTCCCTGGTCATCGTGCTGCCCACCAATTCCGACAACTGCAGCACCCAGGCCCAGTGTGTGCTGCGTGTACGCCTGCGTCAGACGTTTGACATTGAGTCCCTTCAGGAGGACGACATTGCCTTCAACTTTGTGATTGGCGGCGATGGCAATGTGTATGTGGGTCGTGGCTGGAACCAGGTGGGGGCCCACATGAGTGGCTACAATGTACGGAGTTTGAGCTTCGCGTACATCGGCTCGTTCCAAAACCAGAAGCCGTCGGCCAAGCAGCTTAGCGTCACCCATCTGCTGCTCGAACGTGGCGTCAGTCTGGGCAAGATTTCCCCCAATTACCGCCTGACGGGTGCCAGCAAACTGGAGCCCAGCATCACCGAATACAAGGCCGATCAACTGTACCAGAGCTTTAGCAATTGGACGCACTGGTCGTGATTAGGTTAGGCCATTTACTACCACTAGTACGAGTACATATTGTATATTTGATATTGTAATATAATTTCATCCTTCTCCTTCTTTAATGTGTGGCATATACAATTTAGCTAGACTTACGATTCGCTCGAAATCTGAAGAAAATGTGATATTATATGAAAACCAAAAGCAAAAAGCGATTAATTAGACTTGTTTTTCTGTCAAAGGGGATGACCGCCATAGGGGTCACAACTGCTTGAACTGCCCTGCCTGATAATGAGAATATAAGAATATCTGATTTCGCTTCATTGCGGTTTCGGCTTCTTGTAAACGCCCCTTCGTTCAAAAGGGGATTCCCATTTCTTCAGTCTCTAATCTCTTTTTTTGGTCAAAGAGAAAGAGAGATATCTTTGTTTTGCGTCTTCAAAGTGGGCGGCGTTTAGAGCTCGTTCAACCTTCAATAAAAAATAAACACCCTATATTGTCAGAGAGCTTTTTTATGACAAAGACATACAAATCACACAGTATTTATATATGAGTATACATATATAACGACTACTGATCAAAAAGCTCTTTATACGATCTTGCCGCTGCGCTGCCACTGCGCTGTTCAGAGCGGGGGATTTTTCCACCTGTCAACAGTAAAAGCAAAAATAAACCCCCCCAAACGAGCAGAACTTGTTTGAGATCAACAACAAGTAGGGTCTCGGGCTCTGGTCGAATCACTTCCCGTCAAACAGTTGTCTTGAGTAGACCTCAAAACGTAGTCACAAAATGCAGAAAACTGAGCAAAACAATCTCGCAACTGAGCGGAATACAAACGTTAAGAGATTCCCAAAGGAACTGATATTTCTCTGTGTGTTTCTACTGATACTAGTGGCACTGGCTGCTGGTTACGCCTTTTGGATGATGAGTGAGTCGAAATCAATCTCCAAACTATTAGAAATATAAATATTAATAGATACAAATCTGGGTTTAGCCCATTCCCCAATGAATTCCAATAATAATCTGCACATACTCGACCGCATCGAATGGCAGGGTGAACCACCCAGCGATAAATATGAGCACCTCAAGCTCCCCATCACCAATGTAATCATCAGTCACACGGCCACCGAGGGATGTAAGACAGAAGTGAGTGCGAAAAAGAACCCCTTCTTGGGGCAATCTTGAATTAACTTCCCATCCCCAATTTCCATAGGAGATTTGCATCTATCGGATGCAGACTATTCAGGGTTTTCACATGAAATCCCTCGGCTGGGTGGATATTGGCTATAACTTTCTGGTAGGCGGGGACGGGCAGATCTATGTGGGACGTGGCTGGCATAGTCAGGGGCAGCATGTGCGCGGCTATGGTGCTGTATCCATAAGCATTGCCTTCATTGGAACCTTTGTGAATATGGAGCCACCAGTGCGACAAGTGGAGGCGGCCAAGCGACTGATGGACGAGGGTGTGCGCCTGCACAAGCTGAGTCCGGACTACCACATCTATGCCCATCGCCAGCTGAGTCCCAGCGAGAGTCCCGGCCAGAAGCTGTTCGAGATGATCAAGCGCTGGCCACGCTGGATACCGGATGTGACACAATGTACACGCCTGTAAGGACATATTAAAATGGTTAACTAATCTCCCTTTGATTTAAGTGCGCTTGCTTGGAAATGCCACGCTAAAGTTCGTCACACGCGCCTACTGGTTGGCCCAACTTCCTGGGAAGGCACTGCCTCCCCTGAACCGGCCCGTGAACAGCGTACGCTTCGTGCTCACTGCGTCACCCGCGTGCCACACCCAAGCAGGGTGCGTTTTCCAAGTGCGGCTACTCCAAACATTTCACATCGAGAGCAGCGGTTACACGGACATCAACTACAATTTTGTGATTGCCGGCGATACGAACATCTACGAGGGCAGGGGCTGGGATCAAAGCTGCGAGACAGAACAAGATCAATTTTCCTCGAATAAGGTCGTGGTGGGCTTTGTGGGTCCCTCAGATAGCAATAAGAAACTGGCCCTGGAACTCATAGAGCTGGGTATCAAATGGGGTCGCATAAGCAAGGATTATACACTTATAGACAACACAGCATAGAATTCAGGAAGCAGGCAAGGATTACCAGTGCCATCCATCAAGTGATACTAGTGTTAAGATCTATACAAAATCCCGTGTCATACTTATATAGAAATAATCATGCCTTTAATGAGTGTTTTAACAGCTTCTCTTTTGAACTTTTGACTACATTTTTGAAGATATTTTTTGAAAGTAGATTTTTAAAACTTTAGCTTTAGCTTCAACCTAACGATATATACAGAACGATCGACTGACACAGGACACACTTTGTGCTTAAGCTGTTTGTTTGGGCTAACAAATGAAATTCGTGATTCGTAAATTTGAAATTTTGGGGGATAACAGCAAACACTCCTCCTCCTGTGACGAGGCTAGTACTACATAAAACTTAGAAAGTTAGACTACATATATAATGAGACAGACAGCATCCAATTGCACTTCCAATTCCAGGTTCTAGGTTCCATGTGAGGGGGGGGGGGGGGGGGGGGGGGGTGGTTTTGGAGGGAGTGAAGGGAAATATTAATGGTCCAGGATGCGCATATTGCCAGAGACAATCTTGTTCTCTAGGATGGCCCCAGCGGGTATATCAATACGATCTCCATGATTGGCAATGATGATCACAGTGCCCTGTACGTATACAAAATACGGAAATAAATCAAGAATAAACTACAGAAATCTCAAATTTACCCTCAAAGAAACACCACGGCCAAAGGTCACGTCTCCACTGACCGTCAAATGATCCAGCTCAATAATGTCGGGTATATTGGCAAAGCGACCCAGAAACTCCTTCACCTTGGAGAAGTGATTCTCGCCCAGCTTCACCAGTGGCGTGGTGGGGAACATGCGCTGCGGCGACATCACCAGGCTGCCGTTCTTCAGCGTATACAGATTGGACATGACCAAAAGCAGATCGGAAGACTTCTTCACGGGCAAGAAGCGCGACCGAGGTACATTGATGCCAATTGCGCCATCAAAGCACTTCATGGCCGAACCCACAGCTGTCTCCAATTGAATGACACGCAGACCCGTTTCTAGCGTTTTGTTGTTCACAATAATCTCCATACTCAAGGTGCGCTCCCGCAAGACCCGATCGATGGCTATACAAAGAAATGAAGCATCATTTTAGGCATTGATATGATATGAAAACTAAAGACAAATGGGGTAAATTCCATACATGTTAGATTGGCCCAAATGTTGTTGGTGTTGAAGAACTTGAAGGTCTTCACCGATTTAAAGTCATCCACATGCTCTGGCGGCACTTGGGCGATTTCCAGCAGCCGCAGCTTGTTCTCGAACTGGATGAGAGTGCCACCCTGAAGGGGAAAAAAATAGCCGAAATTATAAGGTTTTTGCTGAACAATCGTTGTGCCTTTCCCACCTTGACATCAGCCCGTGTCTTGTCAGTGACTTCCATGACAAATTCCACTGGAGTGCTGGCCCGCTCCTCGCCCACCAGCTTATTGAGTATATTCAAATCCACGGTGGCGCCCAGATTGTCAATGTTGGAGAGGAAACAATATTCGCGTCCCTCTTCGATGAACTTCTTCAGCAGCCCAGAGTTGCGGAAGGTGTCGTAAAAGTCGCCATGACCAGGTGGATACCAACTAATAAGAAAGAGAAGTAGGATATTACTTCGTACAAAATCGGAATAATCAGAGTTTAAAGATTATTCTTACGCCTCCATATCCTTCTCCACATCAAAGTCCTTGGCCACAGGCAGAAAATGCTCGCGACTGATGCGCGGAAAGCAGCTCTGATTGAAGGTGTGTATCTGCACGCGGAAGCCCTTGTATTTCCGAACAATCTTCTCGGTATCCTCATCGGTGTTGAAGGAGTTCATCAGCACCAGCGGCACATTGGCATCGTAGGTCTTGTTCAGATGCTCGATCTGCTGGACGGTCAGATCCAAAAACGTCAAATCAGATCGTACGGGAATCACACTCTTGGGTCCATGACAACCCATGGAAGTTCCCAGGCCACCGTTCAGCTTAATGACCACCAATTTGTCCAGCATATTGCGTATCTATCGGAATCATGCACGTATCGTTAGTTAAAGACATATCAATGTCTCGCTCTTTTGCTAAGAGGGATTTATTGTGTTAGAGAGCAAAAGGAATTGGTTGCAGTGAGAGCCAAATTTCTTTATGGTTTTAGTAGTACAGCGTGTGCTAGAGGTTACAAGCTAAAGCAAAAACTAAAAAATAGAATCAGCAACTAAAGAAGCGTCCAAAAGCCCAATAGGGGTTAGTTTTTTTGAGCTGTGCTCCAAGTCGAAAGATAGAGCGAAGCATAGAGAGGTTTTTAAGTGTAAGGGAAAACGCTTTTACCTCATTCTATATATAAGATATATAAAAATATATATTTATATATATATGTGTTGGCCAGATATTAGCCAGGGAATTTGCCGTAGATTATATTGTGGCAACAACGAGAGTATTCAAACATTTCAGTAATCAGTTTTCAAATCAAAGAACATGAAAATATGCAAATTAAAAAAAGTTAACATCTTCATTTCCGTTTTGTTTTAGTTTCTAGATTCTGTGAATGGGGCATTTCTTGAAGTTTTCGTGGATGGAAAGTAAGGGTATGGGCCCGATCGTTGGACCCTGCTGCATACCTGCTCATTCTTTGGCAACTTTAGGTTCGAATAGTTCATCACAGCATTTTCTGGCAGCTTCTGGATCTTGTTCCAGTCCAAAGCGGGACCCTCTGGAAACCGAAAAGCATTAGGAAGATTAATTAAAGGTGATTCTATTCCACCACTTACCCTCCTGCAGGAAGCGTCCGAAGAGATCGGCAAAGCGACCCATCTCCGCCTGGAGGGCTGGCCGACGCACCTGTTCTGTTGTCTGGAGCAGACGGTCCACATCATTCTCCAGCAGCCGCAGAGCATCCCGCTTGGTGACCTCATGGAACTCCTTCGAATCGGAGGGCACTCGCTGGTGGCCACGCACCTGAAAAAGTTGTTTACACTTGGAGAAACTTTCGTGACAAATCGATTAAGGCAGGCAGCAAAGCGCATCGAAGGCACGCACTCAAGTGACAAAATCACAGAGGCAGTGGCTGCTGCTTTCGTAAGACTCCAATTACTGGTGCTCTCTCATCCAGACGATGGCTTTGCTAAAGACCAACGCAATGACAGTATTCCTTGAAACCTCGCGATGACAAGTCGTTGGATATTTTTGATCCTACTCCTTTATGTGGGCGCCCAGGAGGGCAACGCTGGCACCGTCTTGGATAACGTTGGGGACAGCTTGAAGATGGCGGGACAAATGTTTGGCATCAATACAGCCGCCGATGTGGCAAATCTGGTGGCGCAAGCCTTCTCGGGCAATGGCTCCAGGGGCAACCCGCTAGGTTTCATGAGTATTCTGCAGCACGGCTTCCAGCCCTCAGAGGACCAAGCGGAGCAGAATCAATCGGAGCAGCAGGAAGAGCCGCCTCAAGAGGATGACGGCACTCGAAGGCCTCCTCATCCGCCGCCTTTAATGGGCAGTTTCGATAGCGGACAACTGCTGACGAATATGCTGCGGATGGTGGGCTTTGATGCCCGAAAACTGGGAGCTCTGGCGCTCAATGCCATTATCATGATTGCCCAGGCGGTAGGTCTACGTTTAGAGAGATACAGATCCAGATAGCTTCCCAAAATGCAGTGCAATTAAATGTTTGAGCACATTTAATTCCGTTTGCTGTTTGATGCGAATCTGCCGCCCATTAGTTTTGGCGACATTAATTATTTTTGGTTTGATAACTTTTCAATTTGTTTGGAATTTTTTGATTGCAGATTGGCAACACTCTGATGCAGGCAACGCGAGGTGGAGCCGGCGGAAATAACGGCGCGGCCTTCGAGGGACCTGAGGCGCTGTACGAACCCAACGATCATCAGCCGCGTTCTTTATCCATGGGTTCACCGATAGATTGGTTTCTACAGCGACCTGGGGCGCACAGCAAGCGATTGCTGGGCCGCATTATGGATAGGGATCTGCCCGAGCACATACTGGACATGATCGAGTCCAAGGAGGACCTAGAAAGGGGCCACGAGGCCGGCTGCCTGAAGATGCTCATGTGCAAGAGCAAACCCATTATCTGGGGCATGCAGAATTCGCTAAAGAAGCGTCTGGCCGGGGAGCCCGAGCTACCAGAGGAGCAGGACAATCACAACTTTTTCAACAAGGGTATATTCTTCAAGTTTCTGCCCAGCCTGAAGGACTTCAAGGAGCACAGTGCTGGCTGTGAGACGCGTTTCAATGAGGAATGTCCCAGGAATGCAACAACGCAAGAGTATTAATATTCATTTTTCGATGGAAACCCATCTATTATATTCTATATATGTATATATAGTTATATTTTTTTTTTTATTATTTGTTTAGCAACTTTTTGCAAAGGGATTTGTAATTTGTATCTTAAACTTGCATTCTACAATATAAATCAAGAAGATCGATAAATTTCCTTTGACAAATAACATATTATTCATTTAGAACCCTATTGGTTCAATAATAAACACGGGGAATATTTAGCTATGTATTTGTATAATGAGTTTGACATTTGAACATTCGGTTGAAAGATGATCCCAGAGATAAGCCCCCGGATCCTCCTCCGTAATTGGATTTCCAGAGCGTGCGTAATGTACCATGAAACGACCTCTAGGCGGGTGCAATTTCCTTGTGTAACATTTGGCTTAATCTCGATCTCTCTCATCATGACTTTTATAATATGTACTCCTAGTTAAAAGTTGCTCCTATATGTAATCTGATTCCACCAGCCAGTAATCTGGGTAATATTTTTACTTCACGTATACGCTCTATCACGTTTGCGTGTCTGATAATCAAATTTCATCGATAAGATTAAATACAAAAAATTAACATATGTATTTCATGAATACGGTGCGGCGCTCCTAAATATTGATATGTTTGCTTTAACCTGAATAACCTGAAATATAGCCTGGGTATAAATACCAAAATTATCTTTTTTGGAAACATGTTTCTGTTTCTGACACCATCTTATTATTATTTTCATCTGGTTGTTACTCAAGACAAAGTTTTTCCATTGGTATTCCTTTTGGTATTTAAATTTCAATTCTAATGTGTTTAAATATCGCTGTTAAGTTTGTTCAAGTGCATAAAAGACAACCGGATCTGTATGAAACGATTGCTCGATTTTAAGTTTTCGGACCATTAAAAAACCACTATTTTCACGGGTGAAATTTTGTAGGTAAAACTCAAAAAGTAACGCTGTCTGTAAAATTAATTCTTCTCGTAGATCAATCAATCTTTCCTCCTTAATGAACAAGAATAACTATTGCGATATCTTTCACCAGCTCCGCGCTAAAATTCTTCAAGTTCCATAATTTTTCTAGATATTTATATAACCATTGGCTCTTAATGGGTTAACAGTTATTTCTTAAGCACCATGCAATCCATAAAGAGCATATTGACAATCAATCGTTCGACACCCAGTCCTATGGGGGGTGGAAGAGGTGGTGTTGCGACCTTGAACTCCACTCACAAGGTTGTCCCGATATCTATCTTCAAATAAAAATACAAAGACAACTCGAAACAAACAAAACTACGTTTTGCTTGAAAACAGTACGTTTTGTTTTTTTTAATCTTCCGATTGAGGCCCAGTGTCAGTCAATCAGTCAATCCGAGTCGGGAAAAATGCAATCGAATTGTGAAAAAAAAATGATTGCTGCAATCGTTTTTTTTTTTCAAAATGATTACGCAAATTAATGGTGTGGAGTGAAAAACAAGTGCCACGCCTATGGCGCCCAAGATGGCAGAAGATTGCATGGGGTTTATTTTGATAAACACACAATGATGATGAGCAATCTGAGCGATAAGCCGGTGTCAGAGGGCAGGTGCTTGAACTTCGACAAGGTCAACACAAGCTCAAGATAATTGGCCCACGTTTCGTTGTTGGGATCTCTGTCTTTTGTGGCGACTCTTTCCGTGCGCAGCTCGGAGAAGTCTTGTGCATTCCATCATCGGAATCTCGGAATATTTGTATGCTCAAATAAAAACAGCTGTGCTAACTTGGAAATGGATTTTAGGGATCAACAACCACCCAGGTTACCAACCAGGCCCTCTAACACACCTGACACACACACATACAAGTCTGGAGATCCGGTAATTAAAGTAAATTATATATTCTCTTTTTTCCTCTTTGTCTGCTTTGAGATAAGATATGTATGTACTGCCGTCGAGACAAGCAAATAATTTTTCTACCTTACTTTTTACAGAACACTTACTTCCTTACAACAGAAATTCAAACGACAAACACTTTTTGAAATCATCGAGACCTATCTACAAAAAGTCATATTTTTGATCAAATCCGAGGAATCTAGGACAAGAGATCTCTCGACAAGTAGCTCCCTTGACCCGAAACAATTAATTAGTCGTACCAGGTCTCTAATGCAAAAACTACCCTATAACATTGGCTCTTAAGGGGGAAATTATTATTTTCCTTCGTAGGACTGTTTCTGGTTTTTATAGAACAGGTTCTTTCGATGATCACGTCAGAACCGTTTACACTTAACGACTATGTGGCTCATTAACGTTTTGAACTTGGCCTTAATATCGTCTTACGAAGGGTGTTTCGGTTCGAATTTAAGAACTTACACCGGCACGCTGAAGCAAAACATCAATGGGCCTGATGCCAGATGTCATTGTGTACAGTTCAAAAGGGTTTTATATGAAATTTGTTTGTTGACTATTATATTTTTTGCACTTGAGAAACGCGCGCGTTTATTGTCGCACACAGTTGATCGGGAAAACAGCGGAAAGAACAGAAAACAATAGTGAAACAGCACGGAACGAAGCGCGCTGGTCGAGTGTTCAATTGAAAATAAAGCTAGGGTTCCATTTGAATTTCAATTTCAATACGGGATTTTTTAACAAGCGTACGGGCGGCAGAAACAGCAACAGCGACGGACGCGACAGAAGCAACAAGTGATAGCAAGCTGCTCTTTCTGTTTGAGTGTATGTGTGTGTGTGTGTGTGTGTGTGTGTGCGTTTGCGTCAAGTGCTGAGCAAAACAAAAAAAAACCATCCAAACAAACAAAACCAACAATGCGCCGGCCAAGGTATATTTTAAGGTAAGGTAAGGTGGCGGTAGACTGGTGCCCAATCAATTGTCTTAGAAAACTATACATATGCGTAACAGAACGGCTTTGACTGATTGCAAAAATGTTCCCAGTTCGCTGAATTTTCACCTTCGACCCTGTTTGGGTCCAGTCAGTCAGCAGCGCATTTTAATGTATGCGTGTAAGCCGTTCCTCACACTGGGATTTTAGGGTGAACTGAGCGAGTGGGTAAAAAAGATCACTTTACCAGCGAAAGCTAAGTTTATTCAACGATAAGTATTTTTTATGTTATTGCAACAAAAATGTGATTTTTGCCGTTCTCCGATGCGTATGCAAACCAATTAGTGTACCTAAGAGAGCGCCACACCTTGCAATTATTACACCTTGAAGCCGGCCACCACTTAATGAACAAAGCAGCAAAGATAAGAGAGGCCACGTAGTGGTCAAGTGGGAGGAGAACAGCACAAAGAAGATGAAGCTTAAGAGGAAGGAAAATAAATATGGAGAAGCACCATATGAGAGTAAGAAATGTAATCAAAGGCATTAGGAAGAGTGGGTGTGAGAGCCAATATCCGCGGGCACTTATCACCAAACATGTGAACAACGCTAACGGAACAACTGCTACACAGTCTGAAGGAGTTATCAGCACGTCCTACAAATACCACCGATTAAAGTGTATTAAGGGGAGCGATTGATAAGGCATATACAATCGTATTATATATGTATTTTCTACAATTGTGGTCCCAACGGCTTGGCAAATGTTGGCCCCCCAAAAAACCACACAGACCCACTCACACACACACACACTGTCGGGGACACACAGCTGTGCGACACATGCCAGTACTTGGCGTCGCGGCTGAAGGGAGGTCACTTGAAGGTTAACGTTAAGCAAATGCAAGAGTCTCATAAAGGGAAAGACAAAACCAGTCAGAGAGTCCGAGTCAAAAGGGCTTCGTTACCAGATATCCGGAGAAGAGAGGTGCGGTGCCTATAAATACAGTCCATGAAACCGGCAACATTTGTTGCATCTACTGGAATGCAAGAATGCACTCACCCATACAAACCTGCGTTTGCCGAGACGAGAGAGAGAGAGAGCCTAGCGTTTGCGGGAGGAAACAGAAACACTGCATACAATTTAGTTAAAACTTACCTTTCCTTCATTGGGCACATCCAACATAATGATTTATTATAGTAGGGGTCACCAGCC
Source organism: Drosophila miranda (assembly GCF_003369915.1). Classification (NCBI taxonomy): domain Eukaryota; kingdom Metazoa; phylum Arthropoda; class Insecta; order Diptera; family Drosophilidae; genus Drosophila; species Drosophila miranda. The sequence continues at coordinate 166,260 of NC_046674.1, read as the reverse complement.
GAATTAGTAATTAAGCGTCGATAATTGGTTATCTCTAAATTTTAGCACTCAAACGCACACAGACACGGAAAAAGTGCGCGCCCATACACTACGCCTGCACAAAACAGCTGAAGAGAGGACGACGGATCGCGTGTAAGCACCCCAACTGAGCCCACGCAATGTTTTTCTTTAGCATAAGCTGTTTGCTCGCAAAGTTAAAGGTCGGGACCGATGGGGCAAGATAAACTAGAACAAGAACGATACTAATTTATAGCGCAGGAGCGTTCTTGGCTGAGAAATTCAAATTAGCTCTCACGTTTTAACCAAACTGCGTTCTTCGTAGTAGAGCCTACGTCACAAATTTCCAAATATACCGCGAATATACTGACGAACTATCTGCGCTCAACTTCCATCATATCCCTCGTTTTTGATATTCGGTTGAATACTACAATCTATTAAGACCCCTCAGCTCCAGACTCATAATTTGATCCGATTACTTAATCAATTTCCCACAAGACTGGTTGAATTTAAGTTTTCATTCTTGTTGAAATGTTCATAAAATAGGGTTTAGGCCAAAACAGTGAACAAAAATGTTCACTAAATTAATTTCTTGACCTAGTAACTACATGCTAACTTCACATCTGCTACATATTAACGACATGGTCATGTAATTACCAAAGGCGACACCTGAAGGGGAAAACCGGCCCGTTTTTTTCATATAAGCTCCATGGAAGTGCCAGTGTGGCGTTATCCACTTTTTGACATGCCTTTTTATCTGCCTTTTTTGAAAAAAGTGATATTTTGAGGGCAAACAATCGAAAATTCGATGCTGGTCCCGATGTGGCCTGGGATATGGCCCAAAGCGGCATTTCTACACGATTTCTACATTTGTGCATTCGACAAGAGGGTGAGTCAATAACGCGTCTTAAAATATACTGGAAAGTACTAGAAAACACTATGAAAAGTATAAAATTTGCAAGGTGTGTGAGCTAGACATGGTGGCAAAAAAGTCAGTGTGACCGACCATCAGAAATATTTCAAAATATACCGTCTCTGTTAAAATTATACTGACAAATTCAGGTTCTATTATACATATTCCTCGTTTTTGATGTTCCGTTGAATATTACTAGCTATCTAGATCTCTCAGCCCTGCCCACATAATATTATCCAATTAATTAACCTATTTTCTACCTTACTGGTTTATTATAATACTTGCTTTTATTAGATTTTTCCTAAAAAATGGTTTTAGCGAAAAAGGTAAAACAAAAAACACGTAAGACAGTAATCGTTCCAATTGCTCAATTTTGATATTCCGTTGAATAATGCTGGCTAACTAAGACTCTCAGCTCTGCCTACATAGTTTTATTCATTTGATGAATAAATTTTCTACAAGATTAATTACTTTTAAGTACTTCCATTTATTGTATTTTGACTAAAAGACGGTTTGAACAAAGAAGAACATGAAAGAAACTGTCGCAATGTTGTCACTTCAATGTTGCTGGTATTTGAAGACTTGTTGCTTGTCAACCGGAGTATGGCCATACCCTCTTCGTTCATTTAATACTAAGAAACTGTTTTTAAAACTTAATTAATAAAGACATTTTTGGTCTCTGTAAGCAAACCACTAATTTTAAAGTATCGTTGAAGTTCCCTTAAAACAGAAACTGATTAGTTTCTGAATTAATGAGTGCGACAGCCCTAGCAGTCAGCTGACACACAAAAACAAAGTAGAAGGCGAAACAAACTACGCAAAAACAACACAAGAAGGAAGCCCTATTTTTGTTTTGTGTACAAATAAAACAAAATAAAAACAGACATGGGTGTGTGCCTATCCTGCTGCGGCAACAGTGCCGAGGAAGCCAATCTCATGCCCTCACCGGTGCGACAAATGCGATATAGCTGTGCTGGAAGCGATGTAGACACCATATTGAAATCTGATTTTTTGCAGGATGAGCGCCGCCAACAGCAACTGGACGCCGCGGAAAAGCGTCGCCAGGAGAACGAGTCGCGTGGAATTAAAAATCCCGAAAACCTGCGCAGGCAGCAGCAGAAGGCATTGGAGCAGGAACGTCGCGAGCGGGAAGCGGACCGCCAAGGCCAAGGACAGCCCACCCTGAAGGTGATTCAGTTATCTAATTACCCAATGCAATCCATCCACCTGCAAATCCGAATGTTTTCTTTCAGTGGCAGACTACTTAAGGCTACAGTGAATGAAATCCCCACCGCAGCTGCCTCTGTCCGGCTGCTTCTAAAGCGCTAGACGACGGACGCCCTTCATATTGTATGACGTTATCGAAGCTATCCGGGTGCCAGGGTACATTGCTTTTTGTATATCTTTATAAATGGTTTATTTGTTAGCCATCTTTGTACCTTATCTATTGTATATTTATACACGTCTACATCTACCTTCGAAGCACACTCCAAGTTTTTTTAAAAAGCGTTAAACTGTGTACCAAATTGCTACCAAAAATAAAAAGACCACGAAAACTACATCAAACAACAACAAAAAGTATATTCATATAAAGAGATCTGAAAATTAAAAGATTTATTCCTTACTGTTACATCGAACCATAGATAAACAAATTATAAAATAAAAACTAAGTAGAAATCATAGATGAAAAAGAGATCTAGAGATTTCAAATGAAGAATATTGAATAATATTACAAAAATTAAATTCAAAAACCAAATTAAATAAAGATCCAAAACGTAGAATATTCAAAGAAAAATCGTTGATATATGAAGAAAAACAGATACTTGTTTAGCGGATCTTAAAATTAAAAGATTCCTGATAGTTCGAACCATAAAAAATACCAATAAAATTAAGAGATTTCAAATTGAGAATAAATATACAAAAAAATTGAAAGGGGAAAACCAAATGAAAATTATTTTCCACGGAAAAGAGATCTGAAATGGGGAATATTTTGAAGAAAAATCGTTGAAATACAGGAAGCCACTTCCTATAGATAATTCAATTTCCATTTCCCATTAATCATTCAGCACTTTCCTTTTTCTATACATTTATTAAGTAAATTAGTCAAATGAAAATATGAAAACACGAAATCAATAGATAAAACTTTAATAATATTATTGATTTTGATGAAAATAAGTAAAAATCCCATTTTCTAAATAGATTTCTTGTCCCTTATGAAGAGATCTCGTGTCCGTTAATGCATTCCCCGTCGAGAGATCTCCTCCAGCAGTATTTTTTATGTACCATTTTATTTACAAGTTTATTTTTTTAGTAAAATAATAAAAAAATATTTATATATGCAACTCTTTTTTATACGATAAATTTATGTGTCCCGAACAGAAAAGTAGAATTAATCTTAAGATTACATTTTTGAACCATTTAATCCATTAGTGGATCTCGTGCTTCCACTTGTCGCGTGCCTCGAGCTTCGCCTCCGGCACCAGGGAGCTCTTGGCACCGCCGAGTATGTTCGTTGTGGCCTGCGTCGCCAGGACAGCCGGACAGACGACTAGCTGGGGTATCTGCCGCACAACAGCTCCCACAGCGCCACTGTAGCCCTTCTGGTCGTGCTCTGTCATGGCCGCCTCGATCAGCGTATTGGCCGAGTCGTTGATGCCCTCCTTGACGATAGTGTACGCATTGGCTACGCCCTCGCGCAGATCCTTGGGCCTACCCTGACGCTTCTTCTTGCCTCGCTTCGTGTATCGCTTTTTGAGGGACGGGCCCGCCGACAGCATGTCGAAGGTGGTCTCCGCCGTGAACTGCAGCAAGTGGATGATCCGCGAGGTGATCTCCAGTGCCGCGAGGGCCGTGCGAGCCGTGAAACTCTGGGCCCCCAGCTGGAATCCTCGAATGATGCGCCCATCCTTGTTGTACTGCTCGATGGGCAGCCGGAAAAGGTCGTAAACGCCCTGGAACAGCTGCAGCACCGCATTGGTGGGCCCAATACCACTCAGGATGTTCGGCAGTTGATTGCGTTTGATGTCCTTTAGCCACTCCTTGCAGAGGAACTCGCAGAGCTTGTTCCAGCCGAGGATGCCGCGACGGTTGACGATCTCCCGCAGACAGATGCCCGATCCCTGTAGCTGGGCCAGACCCATAATGAGACCCGTAATGGGGCCACGCGACAATTCGATCCTACGGCCATGGTAGTCGAAGCAGATGGGCAAAGCGGGGCTGAAGATCACCTCCCGAAAGTAGACGGGCGCCGACTCTCCTCCCAGGGGATCATCCTCCAGCTCTGCGGTGGTGTCTTTGCCCTCGTCGATGAGCACATCAAGATTCCGCTCCACAATCTGCCTCGCCTCCAGATCCTGCAGGGCATCAGACATTTTGTTCACCGACATCACGGGCATGTCGGAGGAGGAGTTGAGCTCCATTTTGGAATTCGCTGAGGCACTGGAATTGGAGGAGGAGTTCTTGAACAACGCCGAAAAGAAGTCCTCCAGAAAGAGCAGCGTATCCTGGTCAATATTCAATTTGATGGGCAGAATGGACACCCGAAGGGAGCACTCCTCCGCGGTGCTCTTCTGAGGGTTGGGTCGCACATTCAAGGCCTTCACAATGACCATGTTCTCGTCGGGTCGGCGGGATATATTGCTGATGTTCGGATGATATAGGAACTTGTTGATGTCTGAGGAGCGCAGGCGGTCTCGAATTTCGATCTCCGAGACGAGCAGCACCTGCCGCGAGGAGTATATGGAGCTGAGGGGATAGGCCTCGTAAGAAAAGCGGATCTTCGACAGTTGTATCTCCACCAGCACATCCAGGTTCCTTCTCGAGCCCTTTGGCTCCTTGGGCAGACCTACCCCCTTCTTCGAAGCCTTCTCGCCTTGCGGCTGCGATACCCCGTACTTGTACGTGTCCGACATGTGTCCGTAGCTTGCGCTCTGGGTCTGCTTACTGCTGCCATCGATTGTGGGTTGATCTGGAAAGTCCCTGCCGCCGTACAGGTGCCACGTGAAGGTCATCTCGCACAAAGTGTAGCTGCTCTCGGCAATGGGAAAGTTCACGGGCGGCCTCAGCAGATCCACCTTCTCGTGGGGCAGACAGAAGTGATTGTCCACGATCTGGAGCGGATCCTCGGACACGTAGATCTGCTTGACTCCGAACTTGTCCATGCGGGAGATCTCATCGTCGTGAATGATGTCAAAGTCACGCTCCTCCATCAGCGGGGGGAGCACATCCCCCAGTTCCTGCTGCACCTGCTGCAGGGGCTGTTCCAGCGTCTGATTGTAGTACGACTGGAGCATCACGTTCGACTCAAAGTCCACAATGTTGCAGATCTCTGAAGGGCCACTCTCCACAATCAGGGATATGCTCTGCATATCGCCGGGCTCCTTCTTCTTCGAGGGCGAGGATGCTATATTCTTTTTCTTCTGCAGCTCCGCCTTCTCCTTGGGTTCGTCGGGGAAGTAGAAGATCTCGATGCCCTCCTCCTTCCCCGCCAGCTTGTTGTGCCTTGGTCCGGGCGTACTCTCCACATCCATCACGGCATCGGCCATCAGTTTGTTCACATGATCCTGGGTCTGGTCGTCGCACACCTGATCCTCCTCACTGGCCTTGGACTCAGCAATTTTGCTCTCGGCCTCCAGTGAGCTCCCTTCGGGCGAAATGAGATCCTTGTCATTGGCCACATAGCCAATGAGCTGTGCCAGAGCCGCCGCCGAGTCGTAGCAGGTCTTCAGGTGCATGTCGTGGATGGAGGAACGCAGATCCACTCTGGGCTGCTGTTTATCGTCCTCGTTAAGGCGGAAGGAGATGTTCAGCAGACCGACATTCAGCACGGGGATCAGGGTATCAGAGCCGGAGGAACCGGAGCCGGAGCCCATGCTGAGGACACAGTCCTCGCCAATCACCCGCAGGGTGCAGCCGCTCATCGAGGATATAATGTTGCTGCTCAGCGTGCAGTAGCCAATGTCAATAAGGGCCCGATGCGGGAAGAACTGGGGCCGATAGTCGATGGCCGCATTCCACACATGAAGCTGGATCTCGGAGACGAGAGCGAAGGGCACATACGCCTCGATGGGGAAATCGGTTACATCCATAAAGTCAAGCAATTGATTCAGCCAATTGTGCTCCGAGAAGGCGGGATGGTGCTGCAGTATGGCCCCATTGATACCGAAAGACATCTTCATGCGTTTTATGCGCTTCTCCGGCTGCTTCTTGATCTCCGCCACCACGGAGAGCACCTCCTGCCGCTTCCTGTAGGGTTCCTGATGCTGCTCCTGCCTGCCAAAATTGTAGATGGTGGGCTGGAGATTGGCATCTAGATGATCGCTCCAGGCGAGATGCAAATCGTGCTGGGTATTTCCACAGTGAAGCGCCTCCACGTGGCTCAATTGAATGCAAAAGTAACTCCGATTCGGATCGTTGTTCAGTCCGTTGATGGTGAAGAGCTTGAGCTCCTTGATATTCACCTGAAACTTGCCGCATTGTTGCGTCCGCAGTTGCGTCTCGGGATCCACAAAGTGCGAGAATAATATCAGGGATCCCTCTGCCACAAACAGCTCAAAGGAGAAGGCGTCATCGGTGCACAGTTGGGGACTGCGACTGGGATTGGGATTGGCATGGGATTTGGGTAGAGTATTCTCTGCCATGGAAAAATAGATGCTGCTCTCCATGGCACTGGTGCTCAGCAGAACACTCCTGTCGTATTTGTGCTTCTGATATTCCATGGCACTCTCCTCCAGGGTGGGCTCCTCCTCCTCCCTTTCGTTCTGCTTCTCCTCCTCTTCCTCGTAGTCGTAGTAAGGGGAACGCGGCTCCCACATGAACAGATCGCCATTGAGGCGATTGTAGATCAGTTCGTACATCAGCTTAGACTCCAACACCACCTTGATCTGAGGCACATACACCGCGACCTTTAGCTTCGAGGATTGCGTGCAGCTCTGGCAAAAGTCGTTGATCTCCTCCGTCTCGCCAGGCAGAAAGGAATCCGTTTTATCCGCACACCCATCAAGACCCTCCACATTGGTGGTGTAGCCAAAGGTGCACTTGGAGCTAAAGGGCGACCGCCGCTTGGGCTTCTTGTTATGATCCGTCGTTCGGGTGTCGTTGTTGTTCTCCCTGGGCTGCAGCACATCGATTTGGATCTTCTTGTTGTTCTTTTGATGGCCCTTCAGCAGGGGAATGGCACTCTGCTTCTCAGCATCGCAGTAGAAGGCGTCCATTTCCTCCGCCAGGATGGTGATGTGGGCCCGCGAGGCGATCAACAAACTCCGAAACTCTAGGGCCAGGAAATCCTGGCGGACGTTCTTCTTCCACCAGGGAATCTTGTGGGGATCGTTGGGCGGCCGCCCATCGACTACTGGGAATCGCAGATGTAGCCTCAAGTTCTCGCATTTCACTTGCACTTCCGTCAGACTGCCATCCTCTGGATAGATCTCATTCTCCCGAGAGCTCTGTGCAAAGTGCGACTGCCCGAAGAGGGCGCCCAATCGATCGTAAATCGAGATGTCGAGCTCTGCGGTGCACTCATCGAAGATACACTCAATCTTGTTGGTGCAACGATTGTGGTTCTGCTTGAACAGGAACGACGAGCTCTGATTGACCACGATCTCCGGACGAATGTGGTAGCCATCAGGGCAGTTCCGGTGGCGATCGAACTGGATGAGATGGTCTATCGCATTGTCGAGCACCTCGCAAAAGTCCACTGCCGTTGCCGAGAGTGTGGTCTTTGAGGTGAGCTCCTGAAAGTAGCGCTGCTGATTTCCGCTCACAATAATGGGCGCCGCTTTTACCAGCAAATAGTTCAGGTTCTCCATCGGCAGGTGGTTTGCCGTCTGGGTGTTCTGGTGGAAAAACTGCTGCGACGTCTGCGAGTAGCTCTGGAAACTAGAGCTGTCGAACACACGCGTATAGCTATCGATGCTCGCGGTGTTCTGGATTAGAATATCATTGTGCAGGGCGATCCCAAAGACCTGGGAGATCTGTATCTTGAATTTAAGGATCTCCCCGGATTTTTCCGTGTAGCCCATCTCTTGCTGGGCATTGCTGCAGGAGGTAACCATGCTGGAGGCCGAATTTCCACCCACAGATTCGCACATCTTGCGATGTGTACTCCTGGAGTAGACGCTCCTGGTGGCTCCAGGCTCCTGGTTTGCTACTTCATAGCTCGAGTACTCTGTGGGCTCTGAGGACCAGTCGGCATTTTGCGAGAGTATACCCGTCATTTTGGTGGGCTCGCGTTGCTGATACTCGCTCGGCGGCGTCGTAGACTTGATGCTCTTGCAGCGTGTCTTGCGCAGCGTATCCTTGGGCCGTTCATTGTTGCTGAAGCCCTTGGAGATCTCCACCAGGAGGTGGATTTGCCGCGGCGTCAGTATAAAGTAGATATCATCCAGTATGATCTCCAGATTCACTTTGGGACCAACAATGTTCTCGGTTTGCTTGATGTTGATCTGGATGTTCTGCGATCCCTTGAGCTCTACGATCTTGCAGAGCTGCTCGTACTGGATGGGCCCGCTCACCGAATGGATGTGTCTGTCGATATCCAGCACTTCGGAAGTGTGTATGGTCAGCCCCTCGATCACCAGATTGTGCTTAGCAATCATTGGCAGCGTATTGAAGTTAGAGGTAATGCTATCATCGTCATCCGCCATCGTCTGGCTGCTGCTCAGGTCCACACCATTGTGATTGAGGCTCTCGTAGCCCGTTTTGTTCATATAGTCTACGTGACTGGCCTGGAAGGACATAACAAGCTTTTTGTCCGACTGCGGGAGCAGGTACTCGATATTGAGCGTTGTATTCGTGAGTTTGGCCTTAATGCGATTTAGGACATTGTCGATAGTCTCCGCGAACTTCTCCAGGCCAATAAGGGCATTGTTGTGGTTGAGGAAGGGCACATCATCGTCCACCTGCTTCATGCACTCCTCGGCCATCTGCATGGAGCTGCTCACCGACGACCACATGGACTCCAGCATGGTGGTGCCGCTCTGGAAGCGTGTCACCGGACGTAGCGTTATCGTCAGATTGGAGATCTCCAGCGAGCTGTCGTTGGTCATGAGAGCATTCCATGGTACCGCCACCGTCAGGCAGCCAATGTGTCCGGATACTACCTCAAAGGCCCAGCCCTGGTCCTCGAACAGATCATTGAAGGCGTTCACCTTGAGCGAGATATTCTCCACCACGGCCCTGCCATTGTACAGATCCACTTTCAGCTGCTCCAAATTCAGATTGTTCTCAAAAAACTGACCCAAATATCGCTGCAGCAGGTATCTGCACATCTTTGTCTTTAGCCCATCCCAGGGATTAAACCACGACATGGTGGTGCTGTTGATTTCTGATTCGCAGTTTTTCGGCCTTCTGCGTTGTATTTTTTCCAGACCAGTCGAACAACAACAACCACACGCACACGCAGTCAGACCTTTGTTATTGTTCGTCGGTGAAAGACGGAAATGGAAATCACAGCGGACGTTTCTTAGCGATAACTGGTGTTACTGCGCAAATCACTTGCATCTTAATGTAGAATTGGGATTAATATTTATAAGGGTCAGGTTGGCTGCAATGAAAAAGAGCCTTAGCTACTCGCAAATGTACAAATAATGCGTTTAAAAAATCACCATTCAAACACCAGACGAGGCAGCTTTTTGTTCTTCTTCTTCTCATCGATAAAATATACCGTCCGACCCTCAGAAATATACCGAAACATACCATCTCATTTATAAAAGATACCGTATTTATACTGACGAATTCAAGTTCTATTTACATATTCCTCGTTTTTGATCTTCCGTGGAATATTCTCAGCTATATTGAACATTTAGCCATGCCCACATAATTTTATCCAATTAGTGAATCTATTTTCTAATTGTCTGATTTATTTAAAACACTTGCTTTTATTGCATTTTGCGTTAAAAAAACAGTCGCAATGTTGCTGGTATTTTAAGACATGATGAGCGCATAGGCTTTTGTATACCCTAATTCGTTAATTTTATATGAAGATAAAACGTAATTTATAAAGACCTTTTCTCAAATTGCTATGTTTTAGACATAATCATGTATATTATTAATATCTTGTATATATTAATCTCGATCCTGATACCTACGGAGCCTGGGATGACAAAAATTTTCTCAGTTCTATAATATCTTTTCCCTAGGGTATGAAAATTAGTGTTGCCGGGAATCATTGTTGTCAACCGGTTATTCACCAAGAAATACTCGTTTTTGATGTTCCGGTAAATATTACTAGCTATCTAGATCTCTCAGCCCTGCCCACATATTTGTATCCAATTAATGAATCAATTTTCTACTTGAATGCCTTATTTTAAACACTTGCTTTTATTAGATTTTTATATACCTTTAAAAATCCAAAATAGTTCTTCCCACAATAAGCAAAATCGAGCAAAATGATGCCATTTAAAATCCCAATCCACCTGTTGATACCCTGGTCAAAGTCGTGACCTAAGCAGTGCTGCAAAATGACCGTATCCCAACACAGCTGTTGCTCGAAAAGTTCTTAATTATACTATTCTCTTTTGTTTTGTTGGTCTTTTGTTTCCTTCAATTGCAATTGTTATGTTCCTTTTGCGTTCTTTGACCGTTTTGTGCCTTATCATTGCTACATGTCAGGCTAAGTCCATCAAAAAAGCGCAGGCCAATCTTCTGGAGCCGACTTTCGGCCTGGACGACTGGCAGGGAAAATGGTTTCCCTACGCTCCCGGAGAGCCTCACATTCCGAAAGTGCAACGTGTACCGGAGACGACCACAATACCCAACACCAAAGATGATTGGAGGGGCAAGTGGTTCCCTTATGCCCCGGGGGAGCCCCATGTGATAAAGCAACAAAACACAAGCACATCGGCGGCATCGGAGGAGGCTTTTACAGATAGCTGGAATGGGAACTGGTTTCCCCAGGCGCCCAATGAACGACTTAAGCAACAGGTGGAGGCAGTCAAAACCCTAAAGGAAACCATCTGCGATGACGGAATGGTGAGTGGGTGGGGATTTCCCCTTTGAGCCGTGATTCATCTTTGATACTTTTAGAGCAATCTTGCGGTGGACTACGATCCGAATGATGTGGGCCAGAGCTTCAATATCCTCTGCATCAGCAACAATCGCAGCACCTACGATCCGAATATGTCCAGGGAGGCCGTGCTTACGGAGCACTTCCTACCCAGTGCCTATGTCCCGCCATCCAAGTGCCTGAACGTGTCCATCGAGTACACGCATCTCCCACCCACCAAGTAGGGATCATACATCAAGACTTTCCTTCTCATATTAATTTGGTTATGTGATTCCTGGTACCCAGTGGCCAATTCCGTCCATTGCCAGCGGAGTACGGCACCTACTCGTACCTGCCGCCACAGCGATACATGAGGAATCTCGCCGAGGGCGCTATTGTAATGCTGTACCATCCCTGCGCCTTCCAGGGCCAAGTGGATCAGCTGCAGCAGATTGTCGGCGGCTGCCTCTATCGCCACCTTATCACGCCCTCGCAATCGCTCTCGCCGGAACGACCGCTGGCCCTGCTCGCCTGGAGCCACATCCTAGAGATGTCCGTGGTGGACAAGCATCTCGTGGCGGATTTCATAAAGAAGTACGCCAAGCAGGGACCCTTGGCTGTAGAGGACCTGTCGAGACTGGTGGACAAGCGAGAGTCCTACAAGGTCGGACTGCAGACGGAGGCGCGTCTGGTCACGAGTGAGGATGATGCGGAGCTGTGCGGTTACCTGGGGGAGCAAATGTAGTGGAGATGGGGGTTTACTTTACTACGTGTTTTCTGTTGAATAAAATTCGAATACTTTTATGAAAATTAACGCCATTTACCAACACTACAAGCGCAACCGATTATGCGATGTATCGATAGTGCGTTTACAGCTTGTTTTACCCAGCTCTAGTTTACAGTCCTCGTTTCGATTTTGTTCTTTTTCTTGATAAAAATCAACTAAAATTAACCGATCGCGATCCCATTTATTTCGTACATACACTGACACCGAAACAGCACTCCAACCAGTCCCACTCCAACCGCCAGCCATCACCCAATACTTGTCCAATGCTCTGGCGTGCGTAGAGAGCCATCGGAGCAAAGAAGAAGAAGAAGAAGCAACGCAACAACAGTGGCAGAGCAGAGCAGCGTCAGAGGAGAGGTGAAACAAAGGAGACGCACAAAAAATACAATTAAAATTGTGAATTGACACAAGCGACGGCCTCGACTGCGGACGTAACGCTGACACACATAAAGCGAGCCGCTGGAGTATCACGTGATAATTATCTGCGATTTGTAGAGTAATCAGACCCCATATCCACACATCTATAACATCCTGCGGCAGTTGTGTTATTTACATAACAGCGCCAGAGCGAAGGCAGAAGCAGAGGCAAAGGATAATATATTATGAACAATCTGGCGGACACGGTGGTGGTGGATCCCGGTTTCGGTGGTGGCGACAAGCAGCAGCAGGCTGCCGTACCGCCTCAGGATGCCAGCGTTGTGGTGCCACCACCCCCCACCAAGCAATCGTCGGCTCTCAAGAAGACCAGCCGCTATCGCAGTCGCTCGCTGAGCGCCTCTTCCACGGATTCGTTCAGCTCTGCCTCGTACACGGGCAGCAGCGACGACGGTGACGATGTGCCACCCCGCGAAAAGGTTCAGAAGAACACCAAAGGCAGCTCTGATTTTTGTGTGCGCAACATTACCGCCCAACATGCGTTTGGTCGGCGTGAGATCGAAATTGCCGAACAGGAGATGCCCGGCATTATGGCCCTGCGTAAGCGTGCCGCCGAGGATAAGCCCCTGAAGGATGCCAAGATCGTCGGCTGTACACACATAAATGCCCAGACGGCGGTGCTCATCGAAACCCTTGTCGAGCTGGGGGCCAGCGTGCGCTGGGCCGCCTGTAACATTTACTCCACGCAAGTGAGTAGAGTCACTTGATCTCCCACCCCCTACTCATCCCCCCCCCCTCCCCTTAACCCACCCCCTGCGAAAATTGTTGTCACGCAAAAGCGAAGCGCAGCACAAACAAATGATCAATCAAGTCATGTTAATCAATTAAGTACTGGCTGTGCGGGTCCGCTGCGGCTCAAGTGTTTGGCAATCGATGACGCGACGTTGCTGATAATTGATGTGCCCTGAATTGGGTCACAGCCCCAGGGAGACCAGGGAAGCAAGATCGGGCCACTCCATATCACTACACACGTGTAGTCAATGCTTTGGCCCGTCATCTCCTGGTGCCGTGGCCAATGCAATTAGCACAAGTCTCCCCGCCTCTAACCAGTTTATGGTTCGTCTAATGGAACGCTGCCCACAAGCACACACAGCCGCTGGCCGACATGCCAAGGTTTCCATCGGCCTTTCGAGGTTTTTTTTTATCGAGAACTGCCATGACACGTTGTCACGCTGAATCAGAGAACCCTCCCTCCCTCCCTGTCATGTCAGACCCTGTCCCTGTACCTGTGCCTGCCCCCGCACCGAAGCACGGGGCTTATCAGACAAGTACCGTGCTTAAAGAGGGTGCAGCAATGGACTGGAAATAAGTTCCTAATCGTACTGATTTCGCCCTGTGATATAAGACCCCAAACAATGCCAAATATACAACCCACTGATTAACCACTGTCTATCCGCTCTCCCCTCCCTCTCTCCTCTCTCTCTCTCTCTCTCTCTCTCTCTCTCTCTCTCTCGTTCTCGCCTTCTCTTTCTCTCTCTCTCTCTCTCTCTCTCTCTCTCTCTCTCTCTCTCTCTCTCCTGCAGAACGAGGTGGCTGCCGCTTTGGCCGAGTCCAACATTCCCATCTTTGCCTGGCGCGGCGAGACGGAGGAGGACTTCTGGTGGTGCATCGATCGATGTGTGAATGCCGAGAACTGGCAGCCCAACATGATACTGGACGACGGTGGGGATGCCACCCACCTGATGCTGAAAAAGTATCCCACAATGTTCAAGCTCGTCAAAGGTATTGTAGAGGAGAGCGTCACGGGCGTGCATCGCCTCTATCAGCTGTCCAAGGCGGGCAAGCTGACGGTCCCCGCGATGAATGTGAACGATTCGGTGACAAAGACAAAATTCGATAACCTCTACAGCTGTAAGGAGTCGATTCTGGACAGTTTAAAGCGATCCACGGACGTTATGTTTGGCGGCAAGCAGGTCGTTGTCTGTGGCTACGGGGATGTGGGCAAGGGCTGTGCCCAGGCCCTCAAGGGACAGGTGCGAATATATACAAACGAAATGCTTCTCTAGAATATCTCTTAGTCCTCTTTGCAATTCTCTTTTTAGGGCTGCATTGTGTATATCACGGAAATCGATCCGATATGCGCTCTGCAGGCCAGCATGGATGGCTTTCGTGTGGTGAAGCTGAACGAGGTGATCCGGAATGTGGACATTGTGGTCACTGCCACTGGCAACAAGAATGTGGTGGTGCGCGAGCACATGGACAAGATGAAGAGTGGCTGCATTGTCAGCAATATGGGGCACTCCAACACGGAGATCGATGTAAATGGATTGCGCACACCGGACCTCACCTGGGAAAAGGTGCGCTCGCAGGTGGATCACATCATCTGGCCGGAGGGCAAGTACATCATTCTCCTGGCTGAGGGGCGTCTGGTGAATCTGAGCTGTTCGAGCATTCCCTCCTTTGCGGTGTCCATTACATCGGCGACGCAGGCGCTGGCCCTCATCGAGCTTTTTAATGCACCGCCTGGGCGCTATAAGTCCGATGTGTATTTGCTGCCCAAGAAGATGGACGAGTATGTGGCCAGCCTCCATCTGCCCACGTTCGATGCCCATCTGACGGAACTGAGCGACGAGCAGGCCAAGTACATGGGCCTAAACAAGGCCGGTCCTTTCAAGCCCAATTACTATCGCTACTAAAGACGTTGATCCAGGAGGAGGACAATAACAATAACAGCAGCAGTAGCAGCAACAAGCAGCAACAATTAGAAGAAACAACGCCAACGAAAGTATTGTCTTTGCAAAAGTAAAACTATTTAAGAGAGAATGCTGGCCAGAAATGGGATACGGATGGATGAATGAAGTCGGAGTAAGGGCCTCTCGAAATTGTTGACAACAGACAGAAAACCACACACACAACACACAAAAAGGAGAACACTAGAACACAAAGTTACTATTACAAAATGTATTGCTTAGTTTAGCGAGTAGAGATCCAATAGCCAACCATGGCCCATGCTGAAGATGAGAACCAATTCGGAAGAGAGCACGGGATACTGGACAAGAATTCAAACCCTTAGTTTGGCTTTTCCTAGCATTTAACGTTATTTCCGATAGTATTTAGAGCATTTTTGAGTATATTTCGTTTGTCGTTGATCAACACCTAACACGCAACCCTCCACAACACAGCTGACCACTGACCAACACTGCTCTCTCTATCTCTCTTCCGCTGCTTCACCCAAACCGAAAACCATGTGAATCCCCAAAGAATTTAACAAAATTTGAAACGTTTTATTGCCGATCTTTGAATTTATATAACTAATATATATATGTATGTGTATATCTATCTATCTATCTATCTATACATTTTTTTCGTCGTATTCTTTACGTACTTAATCTGTTACATGTCTTATGTTAGCCCCTGCCACCCCCACGGGCTCTTTTCGTCCTTTGGTTCCGTTTTTGTTGAGCGTCCGAGCAATAAGCCGCGTCTGAAAAAAGTTAATTGAAAATGCAGTGCAAAGTAATTCCATTTATTCAATTATATACACGCGCTGGTATATATATATATATATCAGATCCACAATATATATATATATACACTGCATATACACATATGTATATTAGAGCGAACTTTATGTATAAAAAAAACGAAAAGTCTTAAAGCGAATTAAAACTGAAAAATGTTTGTAAGAAGTTTTGTGAGAAATGCAAAAACAATAATAAAAAAGGGCATTCTTTATTGATCAATGATGAGACGGGGGTTTGAAAATCTATTAAGGGATACATGTATACCTCTTCTTTAATGATATATTTGATATTTGAAAAAGTGTAAAGTCACGGCTTCTTATAGAGCTTAATAATGGTTCCAGCGATGATCTTTACGAAAGGTTGCGAAAAGAAAGCATAATGCACATCATGTGTCTTAGATATGAACAGGTATACGCTAAATATAAGGTTCTCTATTCCTATGGTAATATTTATGAGGAATATTCTCCTTCGTAGAGAAAACCATCTTCCATTTCCAGGAAAGTACCATCGTACCCATTAATACGTACCAGAGCCCTGCATGAATCCACAGTATTCATAATATCACAGCTATACTGATGTCCCCGCATTAGGTGTTCGATCCCTACGAATCCTTCCTTCAGTCAGATTTGAATCACCTCGAATCCAAGCACTGCGGAATGAAAATCAGGAAGTTTTGTTCGGATTTCTTTAAAATGACTCAAAACATAACACTAAGCACTGGAAAAATGTTCAAATGGCGCTAAAAATTCTCTTACTATATCTGATTCATATTCATTCATATTTTTCAGTGTTAAACAATAAAACGTACGGACACATAGCACACAAGCACCAAATTTATGCTGCTTTCTCGTTCTCTCTACCAGAAAATAGAATGGATAGTAAGCAAGAGAATACATTCAGAGGAAACACTTCCCTTTGTTTGTTGTTGTCATACATAAAGATGTATATTCAGATGCATCATTGCTCGTCGTCTATTTCAAAGTTTATTCTTGATTATTATGCCTTAAAATTGTTTGTTTTTCTTTGATTTGTTATAAAATGTAAATTACACACGAGAGTACGTTACACAAAAAATTATACAATTCGTTTCTTCTTCATCATGTATTGTTGTTGTTGTTACAATTCGTTTTGTTAGTCGCAGTTTTTTTTAAATATAATTTTTTATGTATAATTAAAATGCCGTAGACTACATAAAAATTGTTTAGTAGATCCGTCTTAATTAAGGTTTTAATGCTAAACACATTGCTACTGTGGCTGTGGCTCCCCAAAGGAGTCAAATGGGGCGTCATTATCGTCGGAGTCCATCGTTTCCTGGTTCTCGCTGTCGTTGGTTGTCCTGGTCGCTGTCTACATCGCGTAAAAGTAAGTCTTAAAAGATTGGAACAGAGCCGAAAGGTTTGCGGTGACATGACTGAAGAGAAAAATGGAAAAACTAAACTAATATTAAGCGATGCGATGTATAGAGATGTTAGTGTGCGTGTGCTTGTGTTGGTTGGTGTCTGTGGTGGTGGTGCATGCTGACCGTTTGCATCTGGATGGGATCTGGGTGGAGAGTGCTCCTCCTCCTCCTCTTCACGCTTAGTCAAGGAAATGCGGCTTGAGGTGCTTCAGCATGCCAAAGGTGCGGAATCGGCGGATCTTCATGACCTTCATCAGCTCCTCGTCGCAGATGGCAAACTGCTTGTTCTTCGGATCGTACAGATCCCGCTCCTTGATGATGGCCCAGACTTTCTTTACCACCTCGTGACGGGGCAGCGAGGGGGCGCCCATGAGGGCGGACAGCTCGGGCGAGAGATTGTAGGCGCGGGTGAAGCCGGTGCTCTTGCGAGGGGCACCCGTGCCGGAACTACCGCCGCCGGCGGCCTTGGTCTTCTTCTTCGCGGGCGGCTTCTTGACCACCTCGTAGTCGGAATCGGAGCCTGCATCGCTTTCGGTGCCCGAGTCGTCGGCGTTAAGTGTCTTGCGCTTCTTCTTAGGCGCCTTGTGCTTGGTCGGCTGTGGCCGCTTTTTCTGTACCGGCTTCTTCTTGGCCTTCTCCTCCTCGCTGCTGCTGGGAGACTCCTCCTCGCTGGGCTCGCTCTCATCGTCCGGATCGGCATCGGGATCCTTGTCATCGTCGTCATCTTCCTCTTCGTCCTGCTGCTCGTTTATCACCTCCATGACAATCTTGTCGAACTCCTTCTTGCGGCCGAGCAGCGAGCAATTGAGTTTTCCCTCTACCTGCTCGCGCACCCGCTTGGCCGAGATGGTGGCCAAATCGGCGTCCTTCAGCACCGCCTGCACTTCGCGGCGCAGGTCCTCGCTGGAAATGTCGGACATCTTGTTCTTGTTCTTCTTGTTGTTTTGCTGTAGACGCGCAGAGGGGCCCCCTTCTTCAGACACGTTTCTGCGGCACTGCGAGCGGATCGGGTAGCACGTGCAGGTGGAATTAGTTGGGGCTAGGTCTGTGTTAGGCTTGGGTGCAAACTGCTGCTCACCGTGGGTCTGCTTTTGGCTAAATTTTCACCTTCCTTTGGATGGCGATTTTTTCAAGCGGCGGCGGCGTCCTGCGTTTTTTTTCTTTATGAAAAAAACTCTACACGGCTACTACACATTTGCTACATAATGGAAGGAAAAAGAGGGTGTGGACAACAGGCAGAACGACCCAGAAAATGCAGCGCATGCCTGTTGTACGTACCCTCTTGTATAGCCCATTCAAAACTACGACTCATTTTTTCGTCGCAGGTGAGAGCACTGTATCGCTAATCGATATATAAATCATGAATTTGGCGGTAACTTTGAACATAACCTTTGCTCTTAAATATACCTTTGAAAATGAAAATATATTAACGACACACTGTAAATATACCTGCCACGCAATTTCAATGTCAAAATAAACAAAAAAGTATGGAATGTACAGTAAATGGTCACCCTTCTGTATTGCGATTGGTTTTTGATGCAATTTCTTGATATCGCTATCGCTATCGATAGCAGGGCTGCCAACTGTTTGGGAATGCTGTAAATAGTTCGGCTGACCAACCACAGACGGCGCTGTCTTGATTGTTTTGTGAAGGAGTTTATTTGCAAAAATTCAATTAAAAACGTCTTTAAATAAATAATTTAGCAAATTAAATCTATAAATCTTTAGATATATTGCTGATTTTAAAAATAATTCTTTGCAAATTGATACATCTCTGTGCAATCGGACATCTACGCAAGACGCAAGTTGGCAGCACTGGCTAGAATCTCCCGTGGAGAACATCGCGATATTGTTGTTCACTCAAAAGTTTTAATAAACATTTTATAACTTTTAACGCTCAATCCATCGGTTTAGTTCCGGTCTTAAATGTTGTACCAGTGCCACCCGCTGTCAATGCCATGCCACGTGCCGCGTAATTTCCTCAAACTTCACCAGCTGCAGCAACAATAACACGACAACAACGCTGGCGACCAATAAAAAATTATACCAGCAACAAAAACAACAACAACATTAATCTGGCGCTGAGGTAATTTTGCTATTTTGTATGCCATTTTTTTGTTTATTTAAATATAGATAGGCATAGTGCGGTGCGTGCAAGAGTGTGCGTGCCAGTGACGTGCCACAGTGCGTGCGTGTAGTGTGTTCTCTTTCTAATTTTGATAATTGGGTTCAACCTGGAGGTAGACGTTGCACGCAGCGCTGCTGTGATTTTTGTTGCATTTTTCGCATTCATGTATGTATATTTAATGCCAATTTCTAAAGTGATATACAGTTATTTCTGGTGCCTGCTATCTGCTCTCTTCTTCTTGTACTTCTTGTTCCGTTTTGTGGCTCTGATTCGCGTCTTTGTTTTGCCGGCGTTTTGGATAGCCCTGCCCTTTTTTTGTTTTCTTATTTGCAAAGTAGAAGTAAATCCCAATTGGAATTAATACCGAATAAAATAACACAAAGTTCTATACATTTTTCGAAGATCACACAGTATAAATATCGCACCAGCCTCTCGATTTCACGAAATTTGAACTGTGCAGAAGGCGAATAAATCCCACCTGACTGGGCAGCGGGATGCATATATATATATATATATATATACAGAGAAAATATCCAATAAAATGGGCTCCACCATGTCCCCTCTTTTGCAGCTGTTGTGGTGGCGGCGGCGGCGGTTTCGGTGTCAGTCAGTCTCTAGGCCATTTCCATTTTATGGGTTTTCTGTGTGTGTCTTTTCCGCGGATATGACACGGAATCTGGCATGTTTTATTCATTGTTGGATGCACTAGTTCTGTAAATTAGATAAATGTATTTTAATCCGTTTTAAGATAAGCTTAGCCCTTAGAATTGAAATGTGAAAGAGAGATGTAATCGCTTCCTCGGGGGCTTGCTTGCATTGTTATCTCCTTCTCTTTTCCGTTACTCCTTTTTATCTTTTTTTTGCTTGGTTGATGTTTAATCAGGCCCTCGGCCAAAGAGGAGGGCTGTAGAATGATCCAAACAAAAAGGGGAAATATAATAAGTTCTTCGATAAAATAGTATCGAGGCTTAAGGCGAATAAGTGATACAAGTAGTAAGCAGAGACGAAAAATTTCTAGAATCCACAAATGTAGTGCTCTAAATAGTCGCCTTTTGGTTTTTTTCCTGTCATACATACATTCGCTTTTACATACATATATGTACATATGTATGTACGATATTCTGTAGCATTATTAGTCGATTTGAATATTTATTTATTGCAGCGCCTGTGGTCTCGTCTTGTTGTTTGTTAGTCGATTTTCTTAGCGTTTTTTTTTGTGTTGGTGTCTTGCGGTCGGCTGTCGTCGCTATACAGTGCCCGTCGAGTAGTTTTCTTCCCCTACCTGTTGATCGGCCACCACCCACTAGTGTGTGGGCATACTTTGTGCCACCAGTGTGACACGCCAGACGGACAGATTTAATATTTCAGAATAGTTTTTTTCCATTTTTTTCTATCTTTCTTGTTGTGTACCAATTAGATGTTCTTGGCA
The DNA here is from genome assembly GCF_003369915.1 of Drosophila miranda. Classification (NCBI taxonomy): domain Eukaryota; kingdom Metazoa; phylum Arthropoda; class Insecta; order Diptera; family Drosophilidae; genus Drosophila; species Drosophila miranda. The sequence continues at coordinate 145,726 of NC_046674.1, read as the reverse complement.
TAGTTTTTTGTTTTTTTTTTGTTTCTTATTTCCAAGCGATCTAACATTGCTCATTTAAGTAATCACATAAATTATCGTTGATTATGAAATCAGCAGGTGGCGGAGTGGGGGTTTTTGGAGAGGAAAATACTACAGAGATATCGATAGTCGATGGAGGGCTTGAATTTGATCGGATTTGAGATGAAAATGTATCGGATTGCATTCCGATAGATCATTGAAATAAGATTTAAAAATGATTGCTGCTCAATAGTTTTAGGTATAAACTGAGAAAATATTAGAAAATCATTCAATGTTTTTGCTCTTAAATGCCGGCACCACCCGCTGCAAATACCTAGACTAACTGCAGCGTTTCGATCTTTAAATATTTCTCTTAAATATCTCTTCCCCCTGCTGTCTTCAGTTGATGCGATCTTTTGTTTATAGCTGCTTTAAAAACTGAATGCTCGCCGTTTCGTCATTATGAAACGACGTCAAAGTAAAAGGCAAGGCAGTATCAGCATCGGCACAAGGAACAACAAAAACTTTCGCACGGTAAAAATTTAAAAAAAAAAGCAAAAAACAAAACAAAACGAGAGGGAACGTTGTGAGTTGCTGCGGACACCGCAACTCTACATTTATACCCGATACTTAGTCAGTATGGCTCTCCTCCGGCAGACGCCGCTAATATTAAACGACACGACAAAGAGTGCGTGCGAGAGAGACAGAAAATCAGTCTGAGCATGACGTCGGGCGCTGCGTAACAACTGCAAATTGATTTGTTCCTATTGGCTATAAAAATGATCCGATCTGATCCAGATTCAGGAATCTGATGGATATGGTCATTATCTATTATCAATATTGTGGATGCAACAGATTTTCGTCCTTTGTGTGGGCGGAAGGGGGTGAGGCGAAATGTTGAGATATACGTTTTATAGTGAGATCTAACAGGAGTGCGGATACCAAATTTGGTTACTCTAGCGTTAATTGTCTCTGAGATTTGTGAATATTCCCAGATTTTCGTCCATTGCGGGGGCGGAAGAGGGTGTGGCGAAATTTTGAAACAAACTCGTCTCGGTCCGATATATTAGGAATATGGATACCAAATTTGGTTGCTCTACCTTTTATAGTCTCTGAGATCTAGGCGCTAATGTTTTACTCTAAGCAAAGCCGGCTATACTACGTGTGTGTTAGAGAGAGACAGGGCGAGAAAAAATGAAATTGTTTTCTTGATGCTGGCTCTAATAATAATACGATCCAATTCAGATTCTGTAGTCTAAAAGATATTGTCATTCTCTACGATTCTGCGTTTTTGGTTTTCTCGTATCGTTAAAATTTTGGATGCCACAGATTTTCGTCCTTTGTGGGGGCGGAAGTGGGCGGGGCGAAGTTTTGAAATTTTTTTGTAGCAGTGACATATCACAGAAGTCTGGATCCAAAACATCGTTGCTCTAGCTCTTATAGTCTTTGAGCACTAGGCGCTGAAGGGGACGGACAGACGGACAGACGGACGGACAGACGGACGGACGGACAGACGGACAGACAGACATGGCTCAATCGACTCGGCTATTGGTGCTGATCAAGAATATATATACTTTATGGGGTCGGAAACGATTCCTTCTGGACGTTACACACATCCACTTTTACCACAAATCTAATATACCCCAATACTCATTTTGAGTATCGGGTATAAACATAAGAAAAGAAAAAACTTTTCTCGCCCACACCAGAAATTCTGACGCGCTCGATTTGTGTGTCTGTGTGTCTGAGTGTTTGTTTCTTATACACATATTTTTTTTATGCTACCCGCTTTTTAATTTATGCACAAAGAAAATAAAAAAATAAATAAGCAAATGGTTGCCTGCATTAAGTCGTTCGAGAATTGATTGGCGGAGCTTTCTGCTGTTTTTTTTTTTACTTTTTTTCGGAAAGTGACTGCGCGAATGCTGGCACAATGGGCCATAAAAGTCGTCCCACTCATAACTTAAACGGTGCTAAACTATTTGGCAAAGTTTGACCCTGGACAAGGTGCTTGACAGTGGATGCCACACTGTGGGCTAGTGGTAACAATTAAACTTTCGAAGGGGCGCGGGTGGGGTGGAAATGCACAGTATGAATCTTTTGTATCTTTTTATTATGATTCTAGCACATGTGCATTCATCAATTTTCAACATCCGTATCCACCTCCTCTAGACGCTCGAAAGTTCTCGAATTTTGCAAATAAATTCCCCTTTTTTTAGTTTTTGTATTTTTTGCGCCATTTGTTTGGATTTTCCTGACATTGCACTTGCATTGAGCATGGAATATGTATAAATGAAAAATGCAAATGGCTGAAATTGCCTCACTTTTGTTTATGACAATTTCTGTATTGAAGGCCGCTTTCCTCCCTCTCCATATCATACCATAAACCAGAAAATGGGGAGAAAATCTAAGGCAAATATGATTTGTGCAAGACAGTGCGTTTCGAGAGTGTAAAAGTACAAGATTGGTGGATATTAAGTGAAAGTTTTTAACATGTTTTGATCCCACACAATGTATAATTTTATTATACCCGATACTCAAAATGAGTATTGGGGTATATTAGATTTGTGGTAAAAGTGGATGTGTGTAACGTCCAGAAGGAATCGTTTCCGACCCCATAAAGTATATATATTCTTGATCAGCATCAATAGCCGAGTCGATTGAGCCATGTCTGTCTGTCCGTCTGTCCGTCCGTCCGTCTGTCCGTCCGTCTGTCCGTCTGTCCGTCCCCTTCAGCGCCTAGTGCTCAAAGACTATAAGAGCTAGAGCAACGATGTTTTGGATCCAGACTTCTGTGATATGTCACTGCTACAAAAATATTTCAAAACTTCGCCCCGCCCACTTCCGCCCCCACAAAGGACGAAAATCTGTGGAATCCACATTTTTAAAGATACGATAAAACCAAAAACGCAGAATCGTAGAGGATGACTATATGTTCTAGAGTGTAAAATCTCCATCAGATCGTATAATTATTATAGCCAGAATCAAGAAAACAATTTCATTCTTTCTCGCTCTGTCTCTCTCTAACACACACGTAGTATAGCCGGCTTTGCTTAGAGTAAAACATTAGCGCCTAGATCTCAGAGACTATAAAAGGTAGAGCAACCAAATTTGGTATCCATACTCCTAATATATCGGACCGAGACGAGTTTGTTTCAAAATTTCGCCACACCCTCTTCCGCCCCCGCAATGGACGAAAATCTGGGAATATTCACAAATCTCAGAGACAATTAACGCTAGAGTAACCAAATTTGGTATCCGCACTCCTGTTAGATCTCACTATAAAACGTATATCTCAAAATTTCGCCTCACCCCCTTCCGCCCACACAAAGGACGAAAATCTGTTGCATCCACAATATTGATAATAGATAATGACCATATCCATCAGATTCCTGAATCTGGATCAGATCGGATCATTTTTATAGCCAATAGGAACAAATCAATTTGCAGTTGTTACGCAGCGCCCGACGTCATGCTCAGACTGATTTTCTGTCTCTCTCGCACGCACTCTTTGTCGTGTCGTTTAATATTAGCGGCGTCTGCCGGAGGAGAGCCATACTGACTAAGTATCGGGTATAAATGTAGAGTTGCGGTCTCCGCAGCAACTCACAACGTTCCCCCTCGTTTTAGGTGTTTTCAACGTATGAAATATTTAAGAAAATCTGAAACTGTCCGTAGTTAATGAATACCCCACCCATTTTTATTGAATTCTTACAATTCTGATCGGCAGTGTAGTCCGGGAATAGTTCTTTAGATTCTTTGGATATGCCCACGTACGAGTAAAGCCGTCATAAAACACGCCCCCACAGCCATGACACAATCGCAGGAGCTGCGCGCGTCGGCCTCTGAGTAATCCTTCCTCTCCCTTATAGACTCCCTGGGAGACAGGGCCTTTCATTGAAGTTCCCAGTTTGGAAAGAAATTTGAAAAATATAGTAGAAGTAGAATATTCTGTCGGCTTTCAGCTCTCTTCAGTTCTGGTACTGTGTGTCGCCACAATTAACGACAAACCAACGAATCAGAGGCTGAGTCAATTTTCGTATTTTTAGTTGCTTGATTTTCGGAGGGTTTTTTTTTTTTTTTTGGTGGATTGTGAGAGGGGAGCGGGCTGCGCTGCTAGCTTTTACTCTATTAAATTTATATTTCTATTTTCATATAAAAAATAAATATACTTTTGTGCTAAATTTAAACAAAATTTGTTGTCGCTTGAATCTAAATTTAAAACTGAAAGTATTTGCAATTTACTTTGATTGTGGCCCCACCCACAAATCAATTGTGAAGAGAAAATGGGGCTGCGGTTCAGAGATTAGTCATGCAGGTGGTTCTCTCACTACTCTTTCTCTCTCTATCTATCTATCTATCTATCTATCTATCGATTCGAAAGCGATTCACTGTTTTATTTCATGTTTAGAAATGCTGAAACGTTCATAAATTATATCTTTATATTTGGAATTTTGGTTCCCCAATGTGTGAATTTGTTTATTGGCCTGAGAATTATGCTGCAGATTGAGCGAAAGTTTTTCTCATCTCAAGGTCATTTCTTTAAGGGGAAAGGATTCTATCTGCAGTTAAGATCTCTCTTTCTTGGATATTTGCCAAAATAATAAATATGATTTTGTTTCCAATTGTTCCTTTTTAAAAGCACCAAAACATGTATTAAATGTGTCTGAAAATGGTTGGTCGAAAATTATGCTTCGAGGCATATCCCAAAGGTTAGCACACCATATATTCATAAAAAATGATTACAACTATTTTGAAGCATCTATAAGGTTTGTATTTGGAGCGGGTCGTTAGACTGTAAAACACGTGGAGACATGAGCTAACAGTTCCTTTTCATTTTTTTTTTTTACAGAATTCTCTCAAAAAGAATAAGTGATTCTTGACACCACTATAATTTAATGATCTTTCTTTAATTGAAACTGTTTTCCGTAAATCTAGGCAATCTAGTATCTTTAGATCTAAAATATGACTCGAGCCAATTTTAGAAAAACTGCCATGGATCTTTGATCAAAACTAAACCGATTTCAATTTAATTCTGCAATTCAATTTATTAAAATTGACCCCATTTTAATGTCAGCTGTAAAAATGTAAAAATGAAAATCACTTCAGTGAATGTCAATTGTGGATCGCCTCCCATATTTATTTACCAAAACTGCTGGGATTTTGGTACATATATGTTATATGTTGTCTTTTTGGAATATAAATTATATGAATTTTATATGACTATACCCTGTACGCACTCGACTCGCTCGTGCGCCAGCCCCCGGCTCACTCGCTTTGCTTGCTCTCGCCAATATGAGTAAAAGATGGGACGACGGCGACGAGCCAACAATTTATATACCCGATACTCAAAATATATATTTTATGGGGAAAATGGATGTTTGTAACGTCCAGAAGGAAGCGTTTCCGCCGGCTGGCGGAGGATAAATGTAGAGTTGCGGCCGTAGCAGCAACTCTCAACGTTCCCCCTCGTTTTTGTATATAATTGAACGCTAACGAATATGTGTCCTTTCCTTTTCTATCCCTGTATTTTCTAAGAACCGAAAAACCCGGAATGAAACAAAATACAAATGTTCAATCATTTCAAAACCATTTTACGCCTGGCCTTATGGCAACCAAGGTTTTTGCCTTTTTTTCGCTTGTCATTTGCAATTTTCGACAGAGAGAAAGAGACCTTTCTTCTGAAGCTCCTAATCTCCCCTTGCAAAACAATTAGAAACTGAGTGCTTGGACACATGCCTTGACCCAGAAACCTACTTATCCGACGATCCCCCGAACCCCTCCAAACCCGAAACCGAATGACGGATGATCCTGAATGCCCGCCTAAGCGCAGAAGTCTCCTCTGGTGTGTAGGGTGCACGGATCGGCTAGCAGAACTTTTTTTGTTTTGTAAAGAACTTTTTCGAAATTTAGAGCCGTGCGCCAATCTTCTAGAGCAGACAGAAAGAGAGAGAGTACCGCACGGGATCTATTTTCGAAAATACGTTTTCGAAATTGAGAGAGGGATTCGGAAGGAAGAAGCAAGAAAAGAGAGAGAGAGAGAGAGAGAGAGAGAGAGAGAGAGAGAGAGAGAGAGAGAGAGAGAGAGAGAGAGAGCGAGAGAGTGAGAGAGCCAAAAATCGTTTTGTGTTGTGTCTTGTTTGTGTAGGAAATGTGAAAGTTCATTGTTTCATTGAGGAAAAATTGTTTAAAAAGACTTCGGCCACGATGCCACGGAAAAATTATCTAACATTTCGTTCGAGAGAATTTTCGAAAATTTTCAGTTACGTTTTCGAAAGCGCCGCCGTATCCGTGTGTGTCCGTCCGTCTGTCTGTCCGTTTGTCCGTCTGCTGCTACTGTTTCTGCTTCTCCTGCTGCGGCTGCTGCTCAAGCATTCGAAATGGGAGCACCGTGGCGTGCGCCTGGCCGTGTCTCTCCTCAGTGGTCTCTGCGGAGGTTTCACGTTTGAACGTCTCCTCTCGAACCAAACGAACACAACAATTTCCACGGAAAAAAAAGCGCAATGTGAAAGCCAAAAAAGACTAGAAATAGCCTGGCGTGACGTCCCACACAGACTACAGACAGACAGCATCAGAAGTAGAAGAGCATCGGGCAGGCAGCATCCAACATAACATCAACAACATTCAACATCAGTAGCAGACGAAAGCGTACCGCGAGAGGATCGCCCCAGATCCGTAAAGAAAAGAAAACAAAGGAAAAGAAAAGTGTTAAACCCATTGGATCGATCGATGAATACGCCAACATTCCATATAGAAGCAGAAGCAGCAGGAGACACCAAAACAAACGAAACGGAGGAGGAGGAGGAAAACCTTTAGAAAAAAAAGAATACACATTTTTGTTTTGTTTTTATCGAAACTGGGGCTGGGGCAGACTGACCCACAGGTGGTTCCAGTGCATTCCCTCACGGAAAGATATATATCCTCCCAAAAGAAAAACCACCTAAACAACAACACTCGTGAGTGTCCTTCGCGCGTGTGTGTGTGTGTGTGGCTCATAGTGAATAAAAATTCAATTGATTCCGAGTTTGAGTTTGAGTGAGATATTTAAGTGATGTGCCATCCATCCTGCCAGCAGACGACGACGACAGTCGTGTGACGTCCCCACCACCCCCCCACTAACCATCAAAGAAAAAGGAGCAGGAAAGAGCAGGAAACTCTTTCTCCCTCTCTATCCGGCCAGTGGTGTGTGGTGTTGCAAGTTGCAAGTTGCAGCGAAAGGCGCCGGGGGGGACGATGCCGGTCATTGCCGATGCCGATGCGAGCGATGAGCCACCAGCAAAATGTTGCAAACATTGTGAGGGTATGCCTAGATCTTACAATCCATCCATTCTTACTATACCTATGCCTTAGTATACGTAAAATATTTATCTCTTCATCTTCTTCTATTCTATAAACAAAAACAACAAATTTTTGGGTAAAAGTGCATCGAGGAAAGTTCACTAACCGTTTCCCAGAAGGTTGCGGTGGGGGGTGAGGGGGAATGTACACCGATCCATTGGCTATTAACTTCGGCCTAAAATCCAAACACAATTGATAGATTTATGCGTAACTTTTCCTCCCTCTTACACACTATAGTGCCCTCTCTTTTCTGTTAGTATGGTCTGCCCTCTCTTTTTCGCACTTGCGTGACTCGAACTGGAATTAACTTTGGTCTCCGTCAGTCCCTGAGGCTCCGACCAGCATTTGTTTGTTTTAAATTTTTTGATTGTTGCCAGTGCCCCTGTTGCTGCTCCCCAGGGCAAGTGCTGGGCACTTAGTTTCTCCTGCTAGAACATGAAAACCCGCTGACGTGTCTACTTAAAATTTTATTTTGGTTTGAAATCCCATGACAACCAACGGCTGTAGGCCTCGAAATTAGCTAGCAAAAATTTAGGTTTTATTTATTTTTTGCAAAGATTTCTTGACAGCATAAAAATGTTGTTACGGAAATGTCAAAATACTTTCGCTTTTGGAGGGGCAGATAATTATGAGAAAAAATTAGGCCTAAAGAGCATTTTTGAATTGTTTTAAATATATTTTTTGAGTTCGAAAACTATAAAGAAATGTAATGGATGGAGAATTTTATAGCAAAGATTGTTGTATATCTTTTTAAAACATATTTTTGTATGTGGATTTGTGTGTGTGTGAAGTATTTTTCTACTTTAAATGGAAATAAATGGGAAATTGGAACATTTCGCTCACACTGTCACTCGAACTTTCACGTCAGTGTGGCACGGGAGCCTTAAACCTTTCAAAACCATACCTCTCCCACTTTTGCCTGCCTCTTTCGCTATACTTTTTCCAAAGTGTCATAGCAATTAAGTATTAACTTTCGCTCTATCACGCTGAGATGTGTACACTTAGAGGCAAGCCAGCAAACGCCTTTGAAAATGCTGCCTTCTATAAGGTTACATTTTCAATTATTTTAGACTTAACCACTAGCATAGTATCCGAGAAGGTGAAAATTAAAATGTATCTTATTTGTCGTCTAATTGGGCATAAGTGTTAATCCCTAATGAGGCGAGGCCTGTGGTTGTTTTGACACACTCTCAATGCCAGCGCACTCTCAAGCAGGGCAAATATATAGCAAAAGAAAAAAAAATATATACATATGTATTGTAGTGAGGAAAGAAGACCACCTTTCAAGGAACAGATGACTCAAGAGATCTATCTGATCTCTTCTTTAATTAGCCAACAAAACTTCAGAAATTCTTTGGAAACTTTCGGAAAACACTTTTCCACTTTTCGTGTGGAAAGAGCCTTTGACAAATAAACATTTTCTTGCATATAAAAATAAATAAATTACAATCGTAACTAAAAAAAGACAACAACAACAAAAGAACATACAAAAATCTCTAAGCCAAATTGTGCCTTAATCTTGGCCATAAACGAGAGCGTGTTTACAACAAATGCAACAATCAACAGTTCTTGTTTACAAATACACACACACACATATATCTCTCTCTACAGGAAAATCCTCAATATGTAAGCAGAATTTTTCAAGCCTTGACACTCTTTCGATATACGAGATATCCGAGATATATATCTCTTCCACTATATGTGTATATAAATATGTACATACATATATCTTTTTTCCTTTTGATATATAGTCAATTTTTGTTTGACTCCGATTAGGCCGGGGACTGCAGCTGAATGTAAAAAAAATTCTCGTTTATGGCTTTTTTATTTACATGCGAGAGAGAGAGAGAGAGACCCGAAATGAAATGAAGGGAAATGGAAAATTCGGCTGGGGTGACGGGGGGGCAGCAAAATTAGATGCCGCACGACAGCAACAACAATGAGAGGAAGAAAAAAAACAGCAATAATAAAATCTAATTTAATGAAAATCCAAAAGAAGTCAGGAAAAGGGCCAACGGTTTGTCTGGTTTCTGTTTGCATACACTTTCCAAAGAGAAAGAGAGAGGGAGAGCATTATGATTATCCTAAGATGTTTGCAATGAAGAGAAGATATCTTTTACTACATATGTATATACATACATTGTATATGTATGTATACATTGTATTTTCCAATATCCAATCAAAAGCCGAAGTAATGATGTTTCTATGAGAACTTCGCCTTTCGTTTTTGAAGTTATTTCTATCAAAACTTTCTACCAAACTCAAACTTTCGAAGTACCAGTTAGATAATTTATATCCACATACGATCGCTATTAGAAAGTTTATCCAAAGGAAAAAGAAAAAAATGTCTATAGATCACTGCCACTGCAATTCTTTAGAGAAACAATCCTTTGTGGGAAAATTATTTGTGTTTCCAAAAAAATACTATTAAATACCATTACATATTCCAATTAAATTCATAGGAGAATCCAAAATCATACATCTTTCCTGGGAACCGTAAGGGTATCCAACGTTTCACTGCTTTTTTCGCCATTTTTTTTTCGCTGTGTGTGTGTCGGTCTTTTTTTGCTCTCCATTTATTTTATGTTAATTTTCAATGTAATTTTTAGTGTTGAGTGGGGTACAAGGTGTCGTTCGTGTCGTCTGTATGTGAGGTGTCTCCCCTTAAACACTTTCATATGAGTGTCGCTGGGGCTGTTTTGAGAGGGGCCCACCATCCCAACATCGAGGGCAGCAGAGGGCATACTCCTGTCCGGACAAGAGGGAGATAGAGAGAGAACAAAAAATTTAAATTTCTGTAGTTTTGGATAAACGGAGAATGTACTGAATTCCCAGCCATTTAGCCAGACAGACGGACGGACGGGCCAAGCTCATGGAGTACAGCAGAGTACATTCGGGAAGCCTAAGAAAAAATACCAAAAGTATGAGTATGAGTGCGAGTACTAACCAGCAAAGCACTCAAGTTCCAATTGGAAAATCCATCAATTTTGGACGCTTTTCGGTTTCGGAAAATTTTAAATTTCACTTACATTTTTCGCCTAGAAACAAAAAGACTCGAGCAATGGGCGGTGATTGGGGGGGTGGCTGGCAACCAAAAGTGGCAAATAAATTTGCACTTGCATCATCCTCATCATCATCGCCCATTGCCCCTATATATCGAACAAGTTGTGCATGCTACGACTAAGGGATATCCAGGTTTAATAAACGAACATTGAAGGAATTCTACAGTAAAAGTCTATGTACAATAATTTCGCTGAGAGAAAAGGCGATTTTCGTATTTTAAATGAAAATTGTTGCTTACTGTCATGTATTTTCTTGATTTTGTCTATTATAATAATAAACTGGTAGTGATTTTTATTTTGTTTGGTAGATAAGGGTATTTATATTGTATGATTGTCTGAAATTTTAAAATGATATCTTTTGAATTATGGATCACACACTTATTTTTGTTTTATTTAATAATTTCGATGAGTTTTGGTAGGTTGGTATATATTTGTATTATATAAAATTGTGCCAAATCTGAGTGTCTTTTTAATAATGGTTGGGACTGTGTTAGATTATAGTATAATATACGATTGTGCCAAAACTGAATCTCATATCTTTTCAGGAGTGGATTCCACAATGACTTCCTTATTTGGTTCCGCCAGTTTCAAGGGTTCTCCCGATCCTTTTCTTCATATAAGTCGATCACTTTATACAGTGGATAGCTTTTTTTTCATTCGTTGAAAAGGGTGAATAATCCATCATATCCTCCGAACGTCCATTGAGGGATTGCTGGGTATACAAAACAAGAGCTATCAGATAGAATGAATATCCATGGCAGCCAGAGCGTCGTGTTCAATTGTTTTTGTGTGCTCTTTCCCTGCCCCCTCCCTCTCTCGCCATCCCGCGTAAATGTGTGAAAAACATGCCGCAAAATTGCCGAAAAGCCGCACGCACACATCCCATGGACACATGGAAAATGGAAAATTCAAGGGGGTGGGGGGTGGAGTTGGGTGTTGGTTTGAATCGGGTTTGGGAGGGTAGACTGGTGCTGCTTTTTGGCTGCCTCTGTATTTGCATTTTGCCCATTTTTGTAGTCAAATTTCTGTTGTTCTGATGGCTGCTGATTCAGCGGCAGCTCCTCCTGCCCCACTCTCTCTGTTCTGACGTCTTTTGAATATAGAAATTTTATTACTCCTGGACGGCGTTGTAGCCGCTTGCTTTTTGGTCTTGCGCAATGTTTACACAAATTATACACACACACACATGCGCATACGCCTACACATATGTACATATACGTGCAGTCCAGTCAAAGTCAAAATTCATGTAGAACATACATATAGTATCGAAGGAGGAGGGATAGGGATCCAGGGGTAGATCGAAGGAGAGATCGTTCCGTCTCTGTTGCGTGTGTTCTGCATTACTTTTGCATGTTGCAGACATATGTTTTTGTTCGTCAAACAGCATCAGCAGCAACAGGCAGTTTGCCCACCTTGCAGTGTTGTTGTATAAAGATTGTTTAATCTCTCTCTATAGTAGGTACTTGTTGGCCACATTTTGTCCAGCTTTTACTTCGGTTTTTATTTGGGATTTGTGCTGGCCAAAAAAATTCATTGGAAATTTCAGACAAAAGGAAAGCGCACGCATTTGTGCAAATAAACAATGGAGTGGGACAGGAGAGTGGGTGGAACGCGAGGGTGGTGTTGGGGGCACCAGGTGGCGGTAGCTTGTTGTGTGGGTGTGGGTGTGGGTGGGTGTCTGGTCTGGTATGTGGCGGTTGGGAGCTGCTGCTGCCTGCTGATCGATAAATTATATGTTCATACTGGGGGGCAGACCCGCGACTCACTCGCTCTGCTACGGCGCCAACCACTGCACACTCGCTACGTTCGTGCGCTAGCTCCCGGCTCTTAATGAATTATTGCCACTGGCAACTGCTGCATTCTATTGCCATAGAAATGTGGAAGCAAATTAGATAGAGAGAAAGACAAAGGCCAATAGAGATGCAGAGAGAGCGAGATAACAAGAGTGGGAGTGGGAGAAGGAGAGAAACTAAAGAAACTGCCGGTGTTTCGTAATTTTGTTGTTGTGTTTTTTGTCGTATAAACAATTTGCCAGACTCTCCTTCTGCGCATTTTCCGTCTCTTTTTTGCTTTTGTTTTCTTACGCCTTTCCGCAACTTCTATCATCCGCTCTTCTTCCGCCCCTTTTCTTCCCCTTTTTCCCCAAACATTTTCTTCTTTGTTCCTCCCCTTTTTTTTTTTTTAAACATTTTGTGCTTCTTTTCTTCACATTTTTCCACAGTTTTCCTCCTCTTTTTCTCTTGATTTCATTATTATTTTACTCTTTGGCTTATTGCAAAATATTTTTCTTGGTAATTTAACTGAATTTAACTCTCTCTCTCTGTTTCTACCTCTACCATCCCGTCTTCGTCGTTCTGTAATTTTTTTTAAGGTCATGCTTCATGTTGAACATTGCTTTTTATTAAATAAACAGAATCGGCTTCCGAGGCAGTCACTCCTTAGCGGCCACTACCTCCTTTCTACTACTCCTTTTGCATTCTGCCACCTCCAGAGAGGGGGACTTGGAACTGGGACTGCATTTATTTGCCCCGTTTTTCGCTTATTAAAATGGAATCCCATGAATTTTTGTATTGAAAATGCAACAATTTGTATTCATGGCATCGCTCGGGTCCGAGTTCAAGTTCATGGATCGGGGATGTGATGTAGAACGAGCATTATAATGGGAGGAAAGAGAAGGGGGAGGGGGTCGTCGCGGTCGTAGCAGTTGGTTGGGAGTGGGGGTGGTGGAGTAAATGACGTCGACGACCCTGATTTTGAACTCATTTCAATGAAAATTTCAGCATTAAAAACGAGGCCAATGGCTGGAAAGTGGAGGAGAAATGAAAAGAAATAGCACGAGCGTGGGAGCCATTCAGGTGAAATTAGAGGAAGACCGTAATTTCGTTTCAGGATAAAAGAAAGAAAAAAATAATATTTATTACTGACAATAGTTGGTGAAAATTGTCCCTGCAATTATTGTACACGACTTTTGTGCAAGAATTTCCATTGAAATTAACAAAATCCAAAGAATTCAAGTGATTCAATTTATTTAAATTTAATTTAAGGTTTTCCTATGGAAATTTTAAGAGAGATTAATCTATAGAGTTCAAAGTTTGCCAATTGTAGTTATTTATTTAACAAATAAGATGATTTGAAGACATATTTTAAGATTTAAAGACACCGTTGGCTGTGGAAAATCCAAGAAATTTCGGTGAATTTTGAAACTTTGCTGATTACTTCATCTGTTGCCGCATAGAAAGAGAGAGCTCACTCGTTCACCTCACCTACTTTGCTTGCAACGTCAGTTTACCACACACCCTGACAGCACCCCCATCCAACCACCCACCCGTCCACCGTACACCCACACGCACTATAGAGTCCGGGGCGTACGCCTCATTAGAACACCTTTCAGTTTGCTGTGTAATTTTCGCAACATTTTTAATGGCGTGCGGGGACATTTTGGCACTCGAGTGACCGTATGCGTGGATACCCCTGTACCCCTATACCCCCTGCCACTGCCTCTGCCCCGTTGCGCGTCGCACGGAAAACTATTTAGAGAAGTGTCAAGAAATGTCTGCATTTTGCATTTTGCATTTGCCGTTGCCATTGCAACATCGTTGCGGCATTGCGTGGTTTCTGTTGTGCCTCTTCTGCCTGCCACACAGCTGTAGCTGTTGAGCTGCTAGCCACACGCCTGTGCCCCCTCCCCTCCCCTCCCCTCCCAACTCTTCCTTTTCTTTTTGTGTTGAGCGGGGGCGGGCGTTGATAAATTACAAAACATTGCGTTTTGGCCATTTTAAATGTGGCATGAAATTTGCATTCCATATGGGTTTTTTAGCCTGCCGCTGCTATTGCTGTCAACGGAATTGGGGCTGAAATGGCCTAATCCGCTATTGGACTGTGGGCGTGGCATGTGGCATGCTTCTATCTCTCTCTCTGTCTCTCTCTCGCTTTCCTCTGGGTGGATCTGCTTGAGAAGAAAACTGTGTCAGATTCCCCGATGGCTTTCGAGTGCATAAAACATTTTGCGCGCTGCGCTCTGTTGGCCTTTCTAAACAAAGGCCCCTCCCGGTACACCCCTGTACCCCCTTCGAGTGGAGAGCAATTGCCAAAAAAAAGTGCAAAAGAGATGGCTATACCTGAGCTAAAGATTTTTGTCATTTGCATTGCGTTTTTGCGTTTTTTGTCTTTTGTTTTTTTTTTTGTGTTTTGTTCTGCGTTTGTTTGGCGTTTTTGTGATTTATTTTCACTTTGACAAATGCACAAAAATGTGACCATGGCATGTCACTAGAGAAGAGTGTCTGTGGTCCATTGTATTTAAAATGCGTCTCCCGATATATCACAGATACAAAAGATATAGACACAAATGGCAAAACGGAGAGGCGGAGGAGTACCCCCGATACCCCGATACCCCACTGCAGACATGATGAGACTCTTCCAGAAAGGATCCACAAAATATCGAAAAAAACAATGAGAATGTGTGGCTGTGTGGATGCGAGTAACTAATTAGTTAGAGCCAAAATCTGTCGCTGTTCTACGTACAATTTTTTCCAAATCAGCGAGGAATCAGTGGCATCTTCTTTCGTTTTTTTGGGCTGGGTTGTTCTGTTAGTTTGTTACCCTACATTTGTATTAACCTTGCTGCTAGCTTATGATTATTAGTGTTGTATTTACTATGAGCCTTTTATGAAATATCGTAACTATCCGAATAAATATCGATACAAGCTGTCGTCCGATAGTTCTAGCTCGCAGAACTAGAACTTTGCGGAACTAGATAGGGAGGGAACTGAAGATCGGAGCTGGCTCTCGGAGTCACTTTTGCTTAATTGGTAAGACGAAGAGGGACTTCTAGAAATGGGAAATAAAAATCCTAAAAACTACAAGGCCCTTTTTGTAAAGTTTTGGTACGATATTTTTTGGATATCATCAAGTTTTAACTACAAAAGAATAGTTCCTATATTCCTATAGTTTTATGAATGGAAACCAACGGAATAATTTCATAAACAGCTGGAAAGATACTTATATATTGTTGGTTTTTTCTAATCTTATTTAACTTTAATAAAAAAAAAATATGTCTTTTCGAGTAGCACAATCGATTTTTACTATATTCTGTTATTCTTTAATTTTGTTCGATTTATCCGAAATTGTAATATTTTCTGTCTTTTGAGGATAACTAAATTTCCGCTGAACAAAAAAAAACAGCTGTTTTGGCGGAGTTCGCCCTGCTTTTCAATGCTGTTCCCTGCTGTTGCATATATGTATTTATAAACATGAAAATTGTCAATGTGGGTCATAGAAAAAACGAGGGGGAACGTTGTGAGTTGCTGCTGCAACCGCAACTCTACATTTATACCCGATACCCGGCGGGGCGAAAATGCTTCCTTCTGGACGATACACACATCCACTTTCACCACAAATCTAATATACCGCTATACTTATTTTGAGTAACGGGTATAAAAAGATATGGCAATAAAACAGTGGTGCGGGGGTGGGGACGGGGAGGACACCAAAAGGCAGAACTGTGTGGCGTCTGGCTATAAAAATAGAGCTGGCTCTTTGCAAAAAGTTTGAAGTTGAAACAGGTGCATGCCACACAAACACATCTTTATTTGAATGCCCCTGTCTGACTCCCTTGAGATTTCGATTTTTGTTGACTTTTTACATCTGTCAGTGAATGAAACTGCATTTTACAGAGGGGCATAGGAAAATCTCTATTACACACACACTCATGCCAGATGGGTTTGGCTCTCTGGCAACAATGCAATCAACATAAATACAAATCCCTAAACTATTTTAATGTCGACTTGACCCAAAAGCATCACCCAGAATGCCAACCCAGAGAATTCTGTGTGCCTCGTACACGAGACGAGTAATGGAAAAGTTTTTGTGGCACTCACAAGCTCTAGAGCCATAGCCATTTTCAGAGCCGGGTTCAACTTAAAAACGCATCAAGAGGCGTCGGCTTTGGCTGTTGGCCAAAAAGCCCCTGCCAACTAGGCGTATACGTAATCGGATGTACGGCTCCAGCTACCGTGAAGGAGTTTTTTTTTTTTTTTTTTTTTGTGGAAAGTGTTGACGAACTTTAAGCTGTGCTCTTGGCACTCAGAGGAGTCGAGTTGTAAATAAAATAAGGTGCAGAGAATATCTTTCAAAATTTAAGGCAATGCTGAAGGAAGTACCAACCATTTTGGTGAAGGATGTTTCCCACAGGAGCGCTACCTTTGCTACCTTTTTCGTAGCACTTTCCTTATCATTTATGTACTTTTTCAAAACGTATTTGCCACCCAATTGGACTTCTGTTTCTTGAGCAGATTTCCTCGCGAACATTGAACTTTGCGCCAAAAAAAATGGAAAGAGAAGAAGCGAATGGTTGAGGTTCGATTCTATGCCATTCCCCTCCTATATCTATATCTATATCTATATCTGTATCTATATCGAAAGAACACATGCAGTCAGACACTTCAGTTCATTGACATTTTGGGGTAATATTTTGCCATTAGCTGTGTCCTAATTCGGTGCACAGAATGTGCCACAGAATGGTCTCAGAGACACCCAACCATAATGAAAATGTAAGCCCAGACATACCCCAATATTTTTCCCTAAATTAAAAAAAAAAAAAAATACTTTTCCATTTCGGTGTTGCCTTTGGTTTTTTATACCGCATACTCAAAATGAGTATAGGGGTATATTAGATTTGTGGAGAAAGTGAATGTGTGTAACGCCCAGAAGGAAGCGTCCTGTGATATCACACTGAATCCAGTTCGTTTTAAAAATGGCATCCAGAATCTTAGAGAATGACCATTTCGTCTAGACTACGGATCTGGATCAGATCGGATTATTATTATAGCAAGAGGTGGCTACGCTTACTCATTCACTCTCGCTTTCTCACACACGCTCTTCGTAGTGTGGCAGCCCGGATCGCAGCCCCTCAGCAACACTGATCTTAGAGTCGTTCGCTGGTGTGGCAACACCGGCGACTCTGCCAAGCGGTCTGGCATCTTGATATCTGACTTCGAGGCTAAGCACAATAAATGTAGTTTAAATAGTAATTAATAAAGATTCATAAGACTCAAGCGTACATTGGCCAATGCGCCAAAGTAGTACAATGTGTGCTCCCTGTGGCGGAGAGAAGTCATACTGACTGAGTATCGGGCATGTATGTATGTATGTAGAGTCGCTTCCGAAGCAGCGAATCACAACGTTCCCCCTCGTTTTCATATTTTTTTTTTGGGAATAAATATGAAACAATCAAATGGTAATTAACACTTTTCATCTGAATCACATGCTAATGCCCCATTATCGATAAAGATTTCTTTCTCGGAGGCCCCATGCTCCAGTGATGATGATGATGATTTCTGGCACACCCCAACGAAACCTAATTGATGGGGCAAGGGGCATTCGGCATGGCCAACAACCTTCGCCCCAGAATTCACGGGCTGCCTCTTTGGTTTTTCCTTTACAATTAGTGAAAATTTGTTGATTTGCATAAATTGGTTGGTCCGCTTTCGGCTTCTGTTTTGGGGATATGTTTTTTGTTGTTGGATATCTGACTTTTTTATTGGTTTTCCAGTTGCGCATTTCCCATTCGACTTCCCGTTTTGTTTATGTTTATGCTTTTGGGATTGTTTTTTTTTTTGTTCTATTGTTAACTTAAATATTTGGTAGGCATTGCAGCCTGTCTGTCGTCCATTAGTCATCGATTAAAATGTTGTTTTTTTTTTTGCTAGTTAAAATGGTATTTGGAAAACTTTTGGATATTGATCATTGCTCAAACATGAACAAACCATGCCACTTTCGGCCCCTTGCAGAATGTTCAAACATAAATTCGGATAAATTTGAGAGATATTTTTGATTAAATTTGAATACATATGAAAAAAAATTACTGCGGAAAGTGCTTGATAAATCTTCTAAAAATACTGGGGAAACTAATTTAAAACCAAAAAATACCTCTTTCCTACTAAAACCGACAAAAAGAGTTCCTGAAAGTTGGAAACTTTTTAGAAAACTTTTAGGTAAAGAAGTTGATGGCCGGAATTGCTTTGTTCTAAAAACCGCTGAAAAGGGTGGCTGAAAATAATTTTTAAAATAATGCAAAAGTCGAATAAAATTAGCCAAGAAAGTTGATTGGAACATAATATAACCGTCTGAAGACTGTCTGATATCCACTTTGATATGATATTTAAAGATGAATTTGTATTGGCAATGCTTGAAATATCGCATAAAATTACAGCGAAATATCTTGTCTTACCCCTTTGAATGATCCTACAATCCTGTAATATTCCAGTTGGTTTCAGGAACCCTTCGAAAGGAGGTTTCCGAATATTCCTCTTCGGCTCTGTGAACACTGGCTAATTGCCCCGAAATGTCTAGGAAAGCCAGCGAATGGACGACACATCATAGACATAAATTTCAATGGGCCATATATATTTATTTTTAACCCAATTTTCCTGTCCATCCCATAGTTTTTATATCAATGTTTCGTTGGTTGTTGTTGCTGGTGCTCTTTTTTATGGTATGCTTGTCAGCCTTTTTAGAATTTATGTTATGTTTTTTCATACATTCTTTTGGTTTGTTGTTTTTCTCAGTTGTTTCATTCTCTCTGGCTTTTCTATCGAATAATTTTTTTGTCTTCCCTTTGGTCTCCATCTACGTCTCCGTGTCTGTCTCAAGCAGTGGCTAAGAATCCCAGGCCGCCAGGGCTTTCCGTTCTTTTCTATTCTGTCGATTCTGTCGCCAGCAACAGATTTCTCTGCTGGTGCTGCGTCTCCATACGCATTTGACTTTCAAATGAAGGACAAATATTGTACTGGCGAACGGGCGGACAGCAACAACAAACAAAAAAACAAACAAAACATGGGAACGAGAGAGACAGAGAGAGAGAGAGAAAGCGAGAGAGAAGAGTATAAAACATAATACGATAGTGGGGAGGAGGTGGGTGGCGTGAGCTGAGACATGTACTAGGGAAAAAGTTTTTGCATTTGGATTGAATATTTCTACAGGTCTCCTTCTAGCGGTGCGTGGGATGGTATTCATAACAGAGTCTTTCCCATCCCTATCTCTGTGGGTCTTGTTTTATTTCAATTTTGTTCTTGTTTTGTGGTTTTTGCGTAGAAATGATGTGAGTAATTTCATTTTAAACTGTCTACTGATGGGCAGTCGTACTTCTCGGCCTCGCTCTCATTTCTATCCGGAAAAGAGATTGCTGAAAAGTGCAAAAGTTTCTCAAATAATTGCAGGGATGGCCATTAACAGGATGCAGTCCAAAGAATAACATCGCAATGAAGAAGATAAACTGCGTTAAAAATCCACCTTTAGTTCGACGGGGGAAGACACGGTATTCAGCAATTGGTCCGTGATGGTCTGAAGGGGCAGTGACTTTGCAATTATCTCATCTCCTGATCTTCATTTGAGCTTGGAGCTTTTCTTCTAGCATGCCATGATACGCTCTCTCGCAATTGCTGTCTCCCAGAAATGGCTTGCGGTCGCTCTCTCAGCAAGGAAAACAATAAATCGAAACACTCGACTGAGAGGACCGACACTCGTTGCTCTCGGGCCTCGATCTTAGCAAGTGCAAGACATTTGCAGTAAGCTTGAGCAACAATGCGATGCGAATAACCAACGGGCCTTTGCTTTGCTGCGTACTTGCTATCCTTCATTGTACTGCTCTCTCCGAAAAAAAACAATAGCAACGAGTGTCGCTCTCATCAGGGCTCGTAACGACTATAAATACCATCTATTTGGCCACTAAAATACACCTATGTTTATTATATATTATATTTATTATATTATATATTATATTTATTATGTTATATATTATATTTTGTATATTATATATTATATTTATTATATTATATATTATATGCATGGAATTTGGAATTTCTTATTTCTATAGTGTGAATTCAAAAATTTAATGGCCTCCACAAAATACCAAAAATTGATCTCCTTTAAAATATATTTATTTACTTTTTTAAAACAGAAATATCTCATTAATCCCTACTAATTATTTATGTGGCTAGAGTATGCAATCCTCGTAACTGGCAAACATATTTTCTTTCGTTTAATGTTTTTGTTTTTAGTTTAAAGACTATATTTTGTTCTATCTTGTTGTGTTGTTTTAATTTATGCTGCACACATTTTTAAAGAAAGGAAGAATGAGGGAGAGAGAGACGCGAGGCATCTGCAACGTCCGGCGGCAACATAAAAATAGATTTGGCCCAACGCGCTCTGCCACTTAAGCCACCGAAGCCGGGGCCAGGCCAGGCGGCGACAAAGCAACAGCAGCAGCAGCGGCAGCAGCAGCGGCAGCAGCAGCGGCAGCAGCAGAAGCAACATTTTATCGACACGAGCCAACTGTCAGTCGCTGTGGCAGTGGCAGCAGTCGAAATCCGTGT
The DNA here is from genome assembly GCF_003369915.1 of Drosophila miranda. Lineage (NCBI taxonomy): Eukaryota > Metazoa > Arthropoda > Insecta > Diptera > Drosophilidae > Drosophila > Drosophila miranda. Next base: position 124,959 of record NC_046674.1, on the reverse strand, counting down.
GGCACCATCACCGTTCCTCCTAAGCATTGTTGCAGCCCCATGTTGAGCTACACAGAGGGATGCAGAATGCAATATGCTTTCGCTTTTTTAGACCAAATAAAGCGCAAATAGCACGGACATGGACACACGGACACACACTAAAAAAAAAAAAAAATACAGATACAGACCAATGCAAATAACTTGGCACGCATCTTGTCGACGCCGTCTTCGTTGCCGTTGCAGTCGTTTTCGCTGTCGTTGTCGTTGCATGAAACGCCGATTCTAATGCATTTCCCCTGCCATGGGCCTGCCCGAATAATTTCGAAACTTAACTTGTCCGCTTATACAGTGTGGGGAGGGGAGAGAGAGAGAGAGAGCGGGAAGGAGTAGTACTGTGGTTCCATATCCCTTGTAGTTTTTGTTTTTGTTCGTGTTTATTTAGGACTTGTGTGTGTGTGTGCGCAGTTGGATAATTTTCGACTTTATTTTCTTTGCTTTTTGTCTGCATTAAAAAAATGCAGAAAAACTCAAACGTCAGACGAGAATTTTATTTGCTGCTTTTATTATTCACCCTGTGACTTATTTTCCTTCTCTGGTTTTCCCAATCCTTCCCATTTTCATTTACATTCTTCCCTCTTTTTTGTGTGGTTGAAAAATTATTTTGTTGTTGTTTTTGTGTGTTTGGCTTTCGACTGTAATTAATTTACAGGGCAGGCCGCAAAGTCCTTTTTTCTGTTTTTGGCATTACCTATTTGTGGATGACCGCAGACCTAAAACGCATTTGATCGGATCAGAACAGATTGGGATCGGATCGGATTGGAGTGGAGTGGATCAGAGATGTCTCGAAAATAGGTTCTGCGATTTTCTTATTCCTCTTTGGATATCTCTCTGTCTCTATGAGTCACTCCGTGGATTCTGCGTGTAATCTCTGGCCAGCGAATGCATTTTATGGCTTGAAAACACACTCACGCACATACAAACAGACAAATATTTGCCACGCTTCAACAATCAGCGTTTCAATGAAAACGCTGTTAGACGGGCGCCTCCAACAGGCGAACAACTACACACCCTCTCTACCAATGCCATGCTCCCCGTCCCATGCACAGACGACTACTCTTACATAACCGCACACACAGATACAGGGAACGTATCTGTATCACATGCAGAGCTCATAAAAATAAAATGGCGTTACACAAAACTAAACGTTGTAGCCCTCCCTCCCCAAAGTCACAAAAGTGATGGCAATTGAAAGCGAAAAAAAACCCGCCAAATGAAGTGGAAGAATATTTGGCTGGGGATTGGAATGTGATTTTATATGCTGGGATGCTAGGGACAACTTAATCGATTCGTTTCGTTAGATGAAAATACAGCTACATAGTACGTATTACATAGCTACATATTCGTGTAGTATATCACAGTGGAAAAGGGTACTCGGTAAGGGGTGCTTAATCTAAAGATACAATTGTAATCGTATCATCGGAATACTATACATGTCCGTGTGTACCATTTTTAATGTATTACTACTATTCCTATTATCTGGTAAAATTTCCAGACAGTGGAATAATAATGTAATGGAATTTAAGCTAAAATTCAGGCCATAACTTAATTTAAATTCCATTTTCATAGTTTCTACTAACATTATACTAAACCTTACTTTTAATTCTTTTAACAATAATCTTACTACATATGTATACTACATACATATACTTATATTCGAATGAGAGAAAATGGGAATAACATGAGCTTTTGTTTTTTTTTAGCTTGAATTTCACTAAATTCTCATCTCTCTCTTGCTCTATCTCTGCTGCCGCTGCTGCTGCTAGTGCTGGTGGTGGTGGTGTTGGTATTGGTGTTGCCATCAAACTTTGCGCGGAATTGTCGTTGTCATCGTCAGCGCAGTCGAGAACACACCTGAGAAATCAATCAATCGATTTGTTCAACTGAAACTGTGACAAGAGAGCAGCCAGCCTGAGGAAGGGAGAAAGGGAGGAAGGGAGACTGAAGACTTTAACAATCAGTCGGGCAACATGTTGTCAACATATTTGTTAACGTTTGATAAAAAAGAACGCGCTCAGAATGCTGACTGCGCTAAATGCCCGCTGGCATTTTATGCTGAAAAACAAAAGACAAAGCAAGGGAGATAAGTAAAGGAAGCGTTGGCGAGGATAAGCTTCTTTAGAGGAGAGAGAGAGAACGAGAGAGAGAGAGAGAAAAATAGAGAAAGAGAGAGGGCGGGGATTGTCAATTGTCAGGCCGGTGGCGGCGGCACCGGTACATGTCAATAACTTCAAACAAAAACAAACCAAAAAAAATAAAGTCAAAAGAAGGAGCAGGGGAGAGCAGAGCGCCTGAAGGCCATAAAGTGCGTACATTTATTTCAAATTTTTTTGATAGGGTACCAAGTTTAAAGATAACGTGTTTATAAAGGGAAGAAACATCCCAAAGCCAAAGCAAAAATCTCATGGTTTGCCGTGGTTCTTGTGACAAAACGAGGAGGAACGTTGTGAGTTGCGGCGACCGTAGTCAGTATGGCTACGTTTAGCGACAATTTTGAAATACACATGTAACCGTGAGCTCTAACAGGAGTGCGGATACCAAATTTTGTTGCTCTAGCCTTAATAGGCTCTGAGATCTGTGGATGCCACACATTTTCGTCCTTTGCGGGGGCGGAAAGGGGTGGGGCCAATTTTTGAAGTACACTTGTGGAGGTTCGATATCACAGGAGTGTGGATACCAAATTTGGTTGCTCTAGCTCTTATAGTCTCTGAGCACTAGGCGCTCATAGGGACGAACGGACAGACAGACATGGCTCAATCGACTCGGCTATTGATACTGATCAAGAATATATATACTCTATGGGGTCAGAAACGCTTCCTTCTGGACGTTACACACATCTACTTACACCACAAATCTAATATACCCCTATACTCATTTTGAGTATCGGGTATAAAAAGAGTCAGTCTGTTGTCAAAATACCTTTGACGGGTTTTTTTTTTCTGTGTCGATGCTTCAAAGCGAAATGCAGTCCATCTTTTGATTTACGCCGTCCGGTGTGGAAAATTTTCCGATCTCACACACAGAGGAAGTTAGATGGAATGGAGGGAGTGAGATGGAATGGGAGTGGGAGATGAACAACTTTTGCCACACATTCCATGTAAATATTTGGAGGCAGAGAAGCAGCTGACAACTGTTGCCGCTTGCCCTTGTGCAATGTGACTGACTGGACGACAATCGGGCGGATGGATGGAGTGGAGTGAAGGTAGGCCCTCAGAGCGGTGGGGGACCAGAAAGTGACAGCTGGACAACAAATCAGCTTACGAGAGGGAATGCCTCAATAAACTTTTGTAACCAACTTTTTCACCGGAACGGACGGGGGAGAACGGACGACGAAAAAGTCAACTTAAATGCGTTCAAGCATTCATCTATTTTTGGACAAAGATTTTCTATGGCGTCCCCATTTTACTTTTTCTTTTGGCTTTTCCTCGCTTTTCTTTTCATTTCTTTCGCTCTATATTTAAGAGTATGTTCGATCTGCCCCTCTGGCAAAGTTTTTACCTCTGAGGTGGCACATACTATACTATAATACACATACTATAGAATATCCTATATATACTCGGTCTTTATAGATCATTTTTAGTGGGTGGTAAAGAGCAACGGGAAATTTTTGAATCGATTTTTAGGAATGGAACTCAAAGAAATCTTTTAAAATTCCTTGATATTGTTGTGTTTAAAATTGTTGTTGTCTTATCTTTGGAAATGATGGATATTCCCTTTAAAAATGCAAAATAAATGTTTGTCGCGACTCATGGCAAATTCAATGCACATCGCACATAAATTAAATGCTAATAAATTGCAAATGAAATAGGCAATATTGTATGGGTGAGACTTTGCAGTACAGCGCAGAGTTTTGCCGCAAAATACAAGCAAAAGAATGATTAATGCCCATGGGGCATGGGGCAGGCAGAACAAAGGCGAAGGTAACAAACCATCCAGCAAGAGGGAGAGAGAGAAAGAGAGAGAGGGGACAACCCATCAATTGACAAATGTCGCGCACGGCACATCCATCATAATTATGCGCAATATTGAAGACATATTCGGGGGCGCTGCCTGACAACTTTATGACTCGGTCCGAAATGGAAATTCTAGATATGTATGTTTATTTTGTTGCAGATTTACAGGTTCTTAATTAAAATCATTCCATATGAAAATTCATCAAATGACGGACTGTCTAATCTGTCTGTCTGGTCTGTCTTTTGTCGGTTGTCTTTTCATTCACATATGCACACATATGTTTCATGCTCTTAATTTGTGCCTCATGTGTCGCGTAGAGGCTACTCTGGTCTACGACTCCTGTCTCCTGTGATCTCATTTCTTTCCTTCGCCTCTGCCTCTGTCTCTCTGGCGACATTTTCATTTAATTTTTCGTCGCTTTACTTTTCTTTATTTATTAAATCTAAAGACATTTTTCGCATTCGCTTTGCCTTAATTGAGATATTTATTCCATGCTGTGTTTATAATTTTTATACCCGATGCTCAAAATGAGTATTGGGGTATATTAGATTTGTTGTAAAAGTGGATGTGTGTAACGTCCAAAAGGAATCGTTTCCGACCCCATAAAGTATATATATTCTTGATCAGCATCAATAGCCGAGTCGATTGAGCCATGTCTGTCTGTCCGTCTGTCCGTCCGTCCGTCTGTCCGTCTGTCCGTCCCCTTCAGCGCCTAGTGCTCAAAGACTATAAGAGCTAGAGCAACGATGTTTTGGATCCAGACTTCTGTGATATGTCACTGCTACAAAAATATTTGAAAACTTCGCCCCGCCCACTTCCGCCCCCACAAAGGACGAAAATCTGTGGCATCCACAATTTTAAAGATATGAGAAAACCAAAAACGTAGAATTGTAGAGAATGACCATATCTTTAAGACTGCGGAATCTGAATTGGATCGTATTATTATAGCCAGCATCAAGAAAACAATTTCATTTTGTCTCGCCCTGTCTCTCTCTAACACACACGTAGCATAGGCGGCTTTGCTTAGAGTAAAACATTAGCGCCTAGATCTCAGAGACTACAAAAGCTAGAGCAACCAAATTTGGTATCCACACTCCTAATATATCGGACCGAGACGAGTTTGTTCCAAAATTTCGCCACACCCCCTTCCGCCCCCGCAAAGGACGAAAATCTGGGGATATTCAAAAATCTCAGAGACTATTAAGGCTAGAGTAACCAAATTTGGTATCCGCACTCCTGTTAGATCTTACTATAAAACGTGTATCTCAAAATTTCGCCCCACCCCCTTCCGCCCACACAAAGGACGAAAATCTGTTGCAACCACAATATTGCACATTTGAGAAAACTAAAAACGCAGAATCATAGATAATGACCATATCTATCAGATTGCTGAATCTGGATCAGATCAGATCATTTTTATAGCCAATAGGAACAAATCAATTTGCAGTGGCTACGCAGCGCCCGACGTCACGCTCAGACTGATTTTCTGTCTCTCTCGCACGCACTCTTTGTCGTGTCGTGTCGTGCCATACTGACTTAGTATCGGGTATAACCGTAGAGTTGCGGTGTCCGCAGCAACTCACAACGTTCCCCCTCGTTTTTGCATTTGGATGGCTCTTTAAATGGATCTCTGTTTTTGCTAGGTTGCTAGGTGTACGTATGTCCGACAGTCGCCAGTAATGCTGCGATGGTATGGAACCTTCTCCCTGAATGGATCACCAATATCCCAAAACCTCCGAAAACTGTCCTCCAGTCGTTGCAGTACGTAGTCCATCCCTCGTCGGAGAGATAATACCGAATAGTCTTATACAAGTTATTGTTGAAAATAGTTATTTGCTCTTAGGGAAAGAAGATATTGAAATGGAAATGAAAGTGATACAGCAGTTGTTATTCTGTAAAGGATGCACAATAGATGTAAGATGACAATGTTCGTACATTGATCAAATGTGGCACATGTGGCATATTTTCTCTAAAGTTAGATCATTTTCAGTACCATTTTCTGTCGCACGCACTCTTTTTCGTTCAATTCTAGCGCCGTCTGCCGGAAGAGAGCCATACTGACTAAGTATCGGGTATAAATGTAGAGTTGCGGTCGGCGCAGAAACTCACAGCGTTCCCCTCGTTTTTTTGTAGTTCTAGTTTATTTTTATTATTAAAAAAAAGCAAACCCACACAATTTTTTAATCGCTGTTTGCACAAATGTTCTTCCCTCAACGACTCAGTCGGCGTTAAGTATTTAGTTTTTGATGTTTTTGTATTTCTTTTCGGTTTGTTTTTTTTCGTGTAGTATTTGTGGCTGAGTTTTTCTCCCACTAATAGTATTTTTAGCTTCGGTTGCGTTGCCGGCCGGTACTTTTGCAGAATTATCAAAATGTTTTGTTGGTTTCTTGGTTTTTTTATACCCGATACTCAAAATGAGTATATGGGTATATTAGATTTGTGGTGTAAATAGATGTGTGTAACGTTCAGAAGGACGTGTTTCCGGCCCCATAAAGTATATATATTCTTGATCAGCATCAATAGCCATCAATATCAGCGCCTAGTGTTCAAAGACTACAAAAGCTAGAGCAACGACACTTTGTATCCAGACTACATCTCAAAATTTCGCCCGGCCCCTTCCACCCCTACAAAGGACGAAAATCTGTGGCATCCACAATTTGAAAGATATGAGAAAACCAAAAACGCACAATCGAAGAGAATGACAATATCTTCTAGAATCAGAATCTGCAAAATGTGAACCAGATCGGATCATTTTTATAGCCAAAAGTAAAAAATCAATTTGCAGTGGCTACGCAGCGCCCGACCCTGGGTATGTGTTGTTTTCTCTGATTTTTGTTGACTTACTTCTTCGACCTCTACTTGAGGATTATCCCTCCCAATGATTATTCATTCCGAATCCTAAGTACAAGTCAAATAAATAACACAAGAATAATAGATATGTAGATACACAGATACTTTCTACAGATGCCAAAAATATAATATTCATAACAATAAGAAAAAAGGTCTAACTATGTATCTTAATGATCCAAATTATTTTGTCAGTGGTGGAGGCACAAAATATCCAAAAAGAAAAGCTTATTGGCCCGCGCCCGATGCCAAGAAAAATACACAACAAACAAATAGCCGCAGCCAATGTTTTCTAAATATTAGTATTTAGCGCAAGTTAAATAATCATACAGATTATTGCACAAAACTAAAAAAAAGAAAGAAAAAAAATAAAAAGGAAAGAAAGAAAAAAAAATACAAATATAAATAAAAAATAAAAAATACTAAACAATTAAAAAAACGAAGGGAAACGTTGTGAGTTGCTGCGGCGACCGCAACTTTACATTTATTGCCGATACTTACTCAGTATGGCTCTCCTCCGGCAGACGCCGCTACTATTAAACGACACGACGGACGGACAGACGGACAGACAGACGGACAGACAGACGGACAGACAGACAAACAGACAGACAGACAGACAGACAGACAGGGCTCAATCGACTCGGCTATTGATGCTGATCAAGAATATATATACTTTATGGGGTCGGAAACGATTCCTTCTGGACGTTACACACATCCATTTTCACCACAAATCTAAAGGTACACCCTGTAGCCGCATATAGCCCCCCCCATCTAAGCTTTTACATTCTGTGTTACAATCAACATTGTTGCACCATCTCGTTGAAGATGATGTGGCAGCGTTGCGCATGGGAGAAAGTTAAACTTTTTACATCAAAGAACTTAAATTAGGAAAATATTTACTCGCTCAAAAACCAACACCAAAAAGGGTAGGGAAATGTGAAAATTTTGATTCGAAAAGTTTAAAAACAAAGCATTTGTTTTTTTTGTGAAAACCTAAAATTGAAAAGTTTTCAATTAGTTTCACTTGAATTTGCACTTAATTTTAATTGTTTACAGGGTATAGACATAGTTTATTGAAAGCCATAGAGAATGCTCGCCATATAATGCAACAAAACTTTGTGCTTATTTTTACAGACAAATTTTTTCTTTGGTGCATTCAAAAATCTCATTTAATTAATTGAATTCAATCCGACAACCGTCATGGAAAAAGCATGCGGGCAAGGCTGTCTCGGAACGCCTCCGCTCTCCCTCCCTTTCTCATTTTACCTAATTACTTTCTCTTCCCAATGAGAGATGCCCCTCTGGGCGCGGAAATAACCATAGAAATACCCAAAAATAATTCATTATTTATTTTGTCGGAATATGACACAATTTTTCCTGCTTGTGTGGAGGAAGAGGGGCAGCGGCCAAAGGTGACAGAGTGACTGACAAATGCCCAGAGATTCGCATAGCCCCCCTGACAGATATCCAAAACGATGATGGCTTGACAGCTGGTGCTGCTGCAGTCACAATTTTCAAGATACAAGAAATCCGTAAACGCAGAATCATGAAGAATGATCATATACAAGAGTTGTCGTTTGGCTGGTTGAACACCTAGACTCTTAGAACACTATCAGTTCTTGAGCAGTGAGCTTTCATGTCGATACATTTTTGAGTCACGTAGAAAAGGAGTACAGGGTATATCTTTGTTGCTTATTTGATTGGCCATTTTCTTTTAGGGGTTAAGCTCTGATTAGCGATGGCTGTGATTCATTGGGAGGATGAGGATGAGGTTGTCCATTGGCCTGGCTCTCGCTAGCGTCATTGCAGAGCATTTTACCTGCTGGCACAATTAAGTATTCGGCACGTAAATGAATCATTCAAATGGCTTTTCATCTACTCACTCTCTCTCTTTCATGGTTTTGGCTGAGTTTTTCGTAGCGGTGGCGATGGTTTTTGTGGTCTATATGCCCCGTCAGCTCGTGTTGTGTGCAATTAATAGATTTAATTAAGAAATAATGGAACAAAACCCAACCCACCCCTTGTCTTCTTGTGTGTCACTCTTTCAAGTGTGAAAATTATGATTATTTTCCATACATAATTTTCTTTACGAAAAATGCAAGATACAAGAGAAAAATGTCACTTTTTTCCCCACCAACAACGATTATTTTGGCTTAAATCATAAATCAAATAAGCTTTTAATTAATTTTTATACAAATATATGTATATAGCATGAGGAGCCATAGAAATTGACTTCCAGAACTAAGATTACATCGATATTCCAAGGCTCTCATTCACATTTCGATATTTGGTATTCCACGTTTCGGCGCTGTTTTCTGGCGCTATATAAATTGGTGTAAAAAATCCCCCAGCGACGGGCCGAATGCCGAACATAATTCAGCAGAAATGACCCAAAGCACACGACAACGGCTGCCAAGAAATGTTTGCCTGCCTGCCCGCACGGAAACTGCAGTTTTTTTTGCTGTTCTGTTGCATTGGTTACGACTGCTGTGTGTATGCGGGTGACGTGCGGTTGTGGCTGGCATGGGGCATACGGTAGGGTAAGGAGGGAGGCACGCGGCAGTGGCAGTGGCAGTGGCAGATGGCGGTCGGGCACAGCCCACGGCATAGCAGCAGCTTGTGTACAGGGTATACGGCTGGGTGTGGCTGCCATTGAATTGAACCCAAACAAATGGTCGACAATTTGCCAGAGGTTCTGCTGCTGCTGTTGCTGTTGCAGCTGCGTCCTGTAAAACATTTAAGTAATGCAACCCCACAGGATCAATAGAATAGATTGCAACAATTGTGTTAAAGGTGGAAGCCTCAAGGCAAAACAAAATTGAACATAAAAGAAGGCGTTGCTGAACGAATACAAAAGCTTTAGAGGATGTGCCTCTTTTGGTGAATTTTTGGATGTCACAAAAATTTTTGTATTTTGAGATCCGATTTCTAGTGTTTTTCTGTTAGGTTCAAGTTAAAGAATATAACTGTTGCATGTTCCGTAGAGGCTCAAAGAGGCTTTATTTGCTGCTGCTGCAAAAATCTCTAAATGTGTCAAAAATATGTGACCCCAACATTCGCTAGATAACCATTTGCAATGAAAAATTCTCTGTGCAGTGCAAATATTGGATTACAGCAGCAATTTTGGCCTTGACAATCGCGCGGCTTATTAACGCAAGACGCGATTTCCTGCCAATTGTTCAGCACACCGGAAACGACAAGGGGGGGGGGGGGGAGGCTGGGCTGCTAACCAGAGCCGTGGGTAGTCGAACTGTCAAATGGCCGTACATCATCCTGCCCCCAAAAAAAATGGGCCAGAGATCTATGCCAAGTGCCACCCCATCATGCCTGCACCCACCTCTAATGTGGCAAATGATTTTTATACCCGATTCTCAAGCGTACCCAGAAGAAAGCGTTTCCGACCCCATAAAGTATATATATGCTTGATCAGCATCAATAGCCGAGTCGATTGAGCCATGTCTGTCTGTCCGTCCCTATGAGCGCCTAGTGCTCAAAGACTATAAGAGCTAGAGCAACGACATTTTATATCCGGACTTCTGTGATATGTCACTGTTACAAGTAGATGTTACAAAACATCGCCCCACCCCCTTCCGCCCCCACAAAGAACGAAAATCTGTGGCATCCACAATATTGAAGATACGAGAAAACTAAAAGAACAAATCAATTTGCAGTGGCTACGCAGCGCCCGACGACATGTTCAGACACATTTTCTGTCTATCTCGCACGCACTCTTTGTCGTGTCGTTTAATATTTGCGGCGTCTGGCGGAGGAGAGTCATACTGACTGAGTATCGGATATAAATGTAGAGTTGCGGTCGCAGCAGCAACTCACAACGTTCTCCCCCTCGTTATACCCGATACTCAAAATGAGTATTGGGGTATATTAGATTTGTGGTAAAAGTGGATGTGTGTAACGTCCAGAAGGAATCGTTTCCGACCCCATAAAGTATATATATTCTTGATCAGCATCAATAGCCGAGTCGATTGAGCCATGTCTGTCTTTGCCCCGCCCACTTCCGCCCCCACAAAGGGCGAAAACTTGTGGCATCCACAAATTCAAAGATACGAGAAAACTAAAAACGCAGAATCGTAGAAGATATATCTTCTAGAGTGCAAAATCTGAACCAGATCGTGTAATTATTATAGCCAGAATCAAGAAAACAATTTCATTCTTTCTCGCTCTGTCTCTCTCTAACACGCAGGTTTCATGATCGGTTTTGCGAATTGCAAAATATGAGTTCAAGGATCTCAGAACCCATAAAAGCTAGTGCAACCAAATTTGGTATCCACACTCCTGTGATATCGGACCTTGACCGTTTTGTGTCAAAATTTCGCCACACCCCCTTCCGCCCCCGCAAAGGACGAAAATCTGGGGCATCCACAAATCTCAGATACTATTAACGCTAGAGTAACCAAATTTAGTATCCGCACTCCTGTTAGATCTCACTATAAAACGTATATCTCAAAATTTCGCCCCACCCCCTTCCACCCCCACAAAAGACGAAGATCTGTTGCATCCAAAATATTGTAGATTCGAGAAAACTAAAAACGCAAAATCATAGAGAATGACCATATATATCCGGTTGCGGAATCTGGATCAGATCGGAAAATTTGTATAGCCAAAAGGAACAAATCAATTTGCACTGGCTACGCAGCGCCCGACGTCACGCTCAGACTGATTTTCTGTCTCTCTCGCACGCACTCTTTGTCGTGTCGTTTAATATTAGCGGCGTCTGCCGGAGGAGAGCCATACTGACTTAGTATCGGGTATAACAGTAGAGTTGCGGTGTCCGCAGCAACTCACAACGTTCCCCCTCGTTTTATTTTCTTTTATTTTTTTTTTCTTTTCTGTTTTTATGGCTATAATTTTTCGTCGTCGTCTCTTGAGTCATCGTCGAATTATTGCGAAACTATGCGAATGCGAATGCAATATTTTGGTCGAAAAAGCCTTATTGCTGTTGCATTTATTTTCTCTATGCATGTTGTTGAATGTGTGTGTGTGTGTGAAAGAGAGATTGTGTATGTGTTTTTTTTTCATGGTGGGTGAGAATCTCTTAGAGACGTGACCAGCCCGTACCAGTCAACGAACTGGACTACTCCTCCGGGGCTTCCCGGCTCACTTACACACCTCATTCCCCGCGGGATCACCGCTAAGTATTACTTCGCGGGGATGGGTTGCCTACTTCGGCACTCTCTGCTAAGCTTCGCTCCCTTTCGCATCTTCTCAGATCATTCTGGATGGCTATACGGGTGTTGCATACGCGCATCCAGTTTTTCTCTGACTCGGTCATATATGACAGCTCCTCTAATGGTGGAGCAAATTGTGGTCTTGAGCTGTACCTCGTGCAGTAATACATCACATGCTCCGCATCCTCGCTGGCATTTGGACACTCAGGACACTGTGGGGTGTCGTCATGCCTAAATCTATGCAGGTACTTTCTGTAGCCTCCGTGCCCCGTCTGGAATTGGGTGAGGTGATAATTCACTTCCCCGCTGCTCCGCCCCATCCACGACTCGATGTTGGGGATCATCTGGTGGGTCCACCTCCCATTGCGGACCGTGTCCCATCTCTCTTGCCAGGTTACTATCGATCGCGTTCTTTCTTCTTGGGTGCCGGCAGGCGTTGCGCCCTCGCCTGTCTTCCTTCGGGTATATACCGCCTCCATCTCCCTAGCCAGTGTATCCACCGGGATCATCCCTGCTAGGATCAGCGCAGCGTCATCGGAGACCGTTTGGAATCCGGATATGACTCGCAGTGCGCTTAGTCGGTAGATGGACGATAGCTTTCTCCGGAGCTCCACAGCTTTTAACGCAGTGCTCCACACTGGCGCCGCATAGAGCAGGACGGAGGTTACTACCCGCGAAAGGAGTTTCCTACTTCCAACTCTTGGTCCTCCGACGTTTGGCATCATACGCGCACGGGACATCTGCATATTTGCTAGCATAAGCTATGTGGCTTCTAAAGCTCAGTAGGTTGTCTAGGATGACTCCTAGATACTTCAGGCATGGATCCGGTACAGTACGCCCGTTCCCCACCTGAACTGTCATGAACTCCATGGTTTTTCTGCTGGATATCAGAACAGCCTCCGTTTTGTGGACTGCCAGATCAAGTCCAGCATTTTTGAGCCACTCACCTACTATCCGGATTGAGTTGTTCGCGGCCGCCTCCACTTCCCGTACGTACTTTGCCACCACGACTAACGCTAGGTCGTCTGCGAATACTACTAGCCTACATCCTGGTGGGAGGCTGAGCCGGAGGACATCGTCATACATCATGTTCCGCAAGAGCGGGCCAAGGACCGACCCCTGTGGGACACCTGCTGTGACTGGGTACCGCTTTGTGCCATCTTCCGTGTCGTACAGGATTACCCTGTCTGAGAGGTAGCTAGAGATTACCCTCACCAGGTAATTTGGTAGTCCAGCGTTCTCCTGGCAGCTTATGATCCTTGCCCAGCGTGCCGTGTTAAACGCGTTCCACAGGTCGAGGATTACTACTGAACAGTATTCCTTTTCTCCCCATCTCCAACTTTTACCTTCGATCGCCTTCCTCGCTATTTTCGTGACCAGCGACACTGCGTCAACAGTTGAGCGGGACTTTCGAAAGCCAAACTGCGCATCAGAGAGTGCTCCCCTTTCCTCAATGGCGTCCAAAAGACGATTGTAGATGATCCTCTCGAGAATTTTCCAGCGGTGTCCAGTAGGCAGATCGGCGTATATCCCGACGGATCTTCTGCTGGCTTGTGTGTGTGTGTGTGTCTCTCTGGAAGAATGCGCCGCCGAGTGGCCAATAATGTTTGCAATTATTTATTGCCCAACCCCCTCAGAGTTCGTACGGTTTTGTGGGGTGGGGGGATGTTTATTGCTACCTCCTCAGAACACGAGAGTGCAACCATGCCCCCCTACCATTCTCGATGTGCAGAACGTGCGAAAAACTTGTATGTTCTCAACAGATTTGTGCAGCTTTGAACTTTTCGGTTTAAAGGGAAGGGGAGGGGAGCGGAGGGTAGGGGAGTGGGTATTGAGTCAGCGGCGGTACACATGACGACATAATTCCAACATACACACAGGCAGCGGCGGCAATGCAGCAATATTTGCTAGCAATTAATAAATTTAGTGAGTTTTATGCCACACACCCTGCATCTGCCACTGCCACTGCCTTTACACACACCCCCCTACCGCTGTTTTGCAATGTTTATGAATGAAAATATCGCATGAATTTTCATCTCAATTTGGTGTCTAATAAATTGGAATCACACTCAAGCGCATGCTAATTAATTTGTAGATCATAAAATTATGATTAGAGCGCAACATGCGGCTGCTGCCTCTGCTGTTGCCTATAGATATTTTTTCTTCGTTCTGTGGCAGCCTTGGAAGGTGCGTTGACCAATGCGGAGTATGCGCAATTAGTCGACATATCCACAAACACAGATGCGGATACAAAGATACAATGATATACAGCTACACACGCGACAGTGTGCTGCATAAAAGATACAAGATTTTCTTCTGACTAATTTCTGACTATTTTTCTTATTTTTTGTGACTTATTTTTTGCAGGTAAGTTCTGATTGATTGATTGCAAGGAAGATTATGTTGTATTCGTTGTAAATTCAGAAGAAGCAAGCGGTTTCCACACAAAAAAGAGTATGTATGATGCAAAAAATAATAGAAACAGCGAATTTCTTCAGCGAATGTTTTTTTTTTAACAAAAGAGTAAAATTAAAAAGTCCTAAAGGGCCCAAAAAAAAGTTAATGTTTTTATGCTTTGACATTTTGTTCTTATCTAGCTTACAAATACTCATTTTGAGTATCGGGTATAAAAATGTAATGACAATTAATTACAATCGAAACACTACAACAGGCAAAATGCTTGAGTACCAGAATCTCTGTAATTCAAAGCAATTCTCTAAGACGGTTATGATAACAGGATATTCCTCTAGAGGTTCTAGTGGTTTCTTTTAGCTGATTATAACGTTCTGAAGCTGCAGCATATTTAGAAGGCAATCAACGGATACCCAGAGATAAATCTTTAACTAATTAAAAAAAAAAGATACAAACAAAACAGGAAAAGAAAAACAAACAAAAAATATGTGTGGGGGTCAAATTTGTTATACCCGATACTCAAAATGAGTATTGGGGTATATTAGATTTGTGGTAAAAGTGGATGTGTGTAACGTCCAGAAGGAATCGTTTCCGACCCCATAAAGTATATATATTCTTGATCAGCATCAATAGCCGAGTCGATTGAGCCCTGTCTGTCTGTCCGTCTGTCCGTCCCCTTCAGCGCCTAGTGCTCAAAGACTATAAGAGCTAGAGCAACGATGTTTTGGATCCAGACTTCTGTGATATGTCACTGCTACAAAAATATTTCAAAACTTCGCCCCGCCCACTTCCGCCCCCACAAAGGACGAAAATCTGTGGCATCCACATTTTTAAAGATACGTTAAAACCAAAAACGCAGAATCGGTGAGGATGACCATATCTTCTACAGTGCAAAATCTGAACCAGATCGTATAATGATTATAGCCAGAATCAAGAAAACAATTTCATTCTTTCTCGCTCTGTCTCTCTCTAACACACAGGTTTCATGGTCGGTTTTGTCAATTGCAAAATATGAGTTCAAGGATCTCAGAACCTATAAGAGCCAGAGCAACCAAATTTGGTATCCACACTCCTGTGATATCGGACCTTGACCGTTTCGTGTCCAAATTTCGCCACACCCCCTTCCGCCCCCGCAAAGGACGAAAATCTGGGGCATCCACAAATCTCAGAGACTATTAAGGCTAGAGTAACCAAATTTGGTATCCGCACTTCTGTTAGATCTCGCTATAAAACGTATATCTCAGAATTTCGCCCCACCCCCTTCCGCCCCCACAAAGGACGAAAATCTGTTGCATCCACAATATTGCACATTCGAGAAAACTAAAAACGCAGAATCATAGATAATGACCATATCTATCAGATTGCTGAATCTGCAGTGGCTACGCAGCGCCCGACGTCACGCTCAGACTGATTTTCTGTCTCTCTCGCACGCACTCTTTGTCGTGTGGTTCAATATTAGCGGCGTCTGCCGCAGGAGAGCCATACTGACTTAGTATCGGGTATAACTGTAGAGTTGCGGTGTCCGCAGCAACTCACAACGTTCCACCTCGTTTTTTTTGTGTTTCTGAGTGGGAGTGTTTGGCTCTGGAATTTCGGCAACAAATCTCCCAATCGATTCTCACCTCATTGTCGGGGTAGTCCGGACCTGGACATGGGCACGGGATTGTTTTCAATATCACAACAAACTTGACCGCAGACTTTGCCAAATTGCTGTTGCCTTTTGGGGGTGGGGGAAAAAAATGTTGACGTGAAAATTGCAAACGAATGTTGGCTAGGCGCAACAGTTTTTCCACCTCTTCTCCCCCCTCTCTCCCTCTCTCTCACTCTGGCTCTTGGTGTTTTGGTGCGTCTGGAATGAATAGAGGCGTCATTAGGGGGCACGCAAAATATTGTGTGAGTGTGTGTGTATGTGTGTGTATGTGGCGCCGTTGTTTGTTTGCTTTATAAACGCGCGCTGTAACATCAGCGATTGAAAGAAAAGAGAAGCATGTGAGAGTAAGAGAAAGAGAGACAGTCCCACAGTCGATCCACGAAAAGTCTCCATTTTGCCCTGGCTGGCCTCTGTTATTCGCTGTTCGCATTAATTATTTATCTGCCTCTCTCTCTCTCTGTCCCTTTCTCTTTATGTATGTATATGTATGTGTTTCTCTTTGGTTATTCGCAATGTTTCATGCATAATTAAGCATTTTTGCAATTAAATGTGTAAGCGTGTGTCTCCTCCTTGTGTCTGGTAGGTACCTTCCTGCATCTTCACCTCAACCTCCATTCTCCGTTTCCCATTCGAAACCCTACCACCATCCATCCTCCTCCGTCCTCCCTCGCAAAAACCCTTTCAACTAACGAAACGTTTGCTTGAGCTTAAGGCCTGAAGAATATTCAAGTAATATTTTAGTAATAACTTAGGGGATCTCCGAATGAAAGGGGAATATTGAGAAGGGGCTTAAATTAAGGCTTAGTTTTGTGTGGCTTCCTTAAGGTATCTCCCATTAGCAGCGATAGGACTCCAACATTAAAGACGAAAGCCTATTCTTTGGGTACTGCTTCCCAGAAAGAACCCACCCCAAAGGTAAAATATGCTTTTCAATGTTATTTAAAGCAGGAGATTTTATTCCTATTAAGGTATTTATATACTTTAAGTAGCTTTCAAACATTTAGGGGCGGTTTCTCGACATCGGATTAAGGTGCCGACTGGCTTACGACCAGACAAACTTGTCCAAAAACCATTCGGCTTTCTTTGCCGAGGGCCGGTAGTTTGTCGGTTGTTTGCTGTTAAGCGCAAACACACAGAATTGCTTGGATTACTGAATGAGCTGTTTATGCTTCGTCTAACGCAAAGCAATAGTCTATCCTTCTTCATATTTTTGTAGAGCCGAGCAATTCTTAGCCGGCGGACCGGTGGCTGGCATGAGCCCTTGAGAAAATCAATTTTCCGACACTTTTTCTGTCCGAGATATGTTAATCCGAAGGCGAGAAACCAGCCCTCAAAATTAATTTAATCCTAGACGATCTTAGAAGAAAACCCACCAAAAATTTCCAAAGTTCTACTAATTATACGAGTCTATCTAAAAGTATAAGTATTTTCTTCTTAAGAGCTCTTCTTATTTAAGGTTTAAGTAACAGCTTCCTAGAGTAGTTCCCTAGAATAGTTCCATTAATGTTCCTCCTAAAATACACTTAACCTAGAAAAATGTCTTAATTAAATGCGAAAGAATCTTCTTATATTATTTTGTAGACTCTTTCATTATCTATGTATGTACTTCTCGAAACAGGAAATGGCGAAACGGCGAAAACAATCCAATTATTTTTGATTTCTTTTTACCACAATTTCCCCTCAAAATATCATCTGATTCGGCATGATACAAGTAATGCTAGATTTTCACAGATTTTCTGATTTTATCTAGATTTTTCCCCGTCGTCGCTTTTACTTTACCTGGCGTGGCGTGGCAAGGCAGGCATTTTCTGCGTGTGATAAAATCACATAAACAAAATATTTAGCCCTGAATTGCTTGCCAAAAAATGTTCAGTTTCATTTGCTTTTATTCATTGTTTTGTTGTTTTTGTTGCTGGTTATGCCTTGTTTTTTTTTTGCAATTTCTTTTGGTTTTCAAGGGTATATTTATTTCGTAAAGTTACAAGAAAGCCGTAAATGTAGAATCTTTATGATCTACATCTTATCTACAAGTTGCAGAATCTGATTGGAATCGGCTCAATATTACTGACACAATGCATACAAAAAATTTCGCTTGGCTGTTTGAACACCTGTCCTTTCAGTGCCAGAGCAAAGAGCTTTGAGTGTCATTACTTGTCGATAGAGTTCCGTTAAGGGGTATCTTAGTGTTGCAAACGCTTGTGGCGGGATTTCAATCTTTTGTTTTGCCGGCAACAACGGATTGTAGAGGGATTCTAGAGGGAGGTGCCTCTGCGGCTCCACAACAGCCCCTCCTACTGCCTACCCTCCCCCTGTCTGCTCTTCGTTCCTCTCTCTTCTGCTCCCTATTATTTCTATAGTATTTTTCACACAATAAACGTGTAGTCGCCGCTAGAAAAGCAACAGCAACAAAATTTCGGGTGTGTAGAAAAACTTGCGAAATATTTTCCACTTGGCACGCAGCATGGCCGTATTCGTATTCGTAGACTTTTCTATGGGAGTGTTTGAGTGTGGGACTCTGTGTGAGTGTATCTGTATTTTAAATTTTGAGGTTTAGTCCCAAAAGCGGGTGGGGAAATGCACAACAGATTTTCCCGAATTCAAGTGTTTATTAGCGGAAAATATCTGGAGAATCTATTGGTTAAATTGGTGCTTGAGAATAAAATATATAGTATCCTATAATCAACTCGAGCTGCTGGCAACCACAGTTTGTTGCCAAAAAAAAAAAAAAAGCCAGGGAGCCAGAAAACGTTCTTGATTCTGGGATTATAAATAGTTTGCCAAAAATCTGCTGCCTGCTGTTGCACAGTGCTGTGGTGCGGGTGGCAGCAATGTCTCTTCTTGCTATCATTGAAAATTCAATTTCAATTATTGTGTGTGTATGTGACTTGTCGTTGATACTCGTAGACGATGATGATTCTTCTTCTCCTTCTGGCACTTAAATGTCACATTTTTCAGTTTTCCCCCTCACTATGTGTGTGTGTGTGTGTGTGTGTGTGTTGTGTGGCTCATTTTCTTGGGTCATATTTTCACAAATTAAATTTTTATTGAGCGTATCGTTTGGGCATAATTAATTTTAATTGAGGACACAGATACACACACAGAGAGAGAGAGAGAGAGATATACTCTTAGAGAGCGGTTAGCAGCAACATGGTCATCTTGGTTCAACATATCTATATTTATAGGAAAGAAAGGTTTCTTGATTCAGGAACTGTAGATAGAACACTGCTACCACCAGATACTCTGAGATGTACATATGTTGTATGACGAAAGTTCACTTTTCACACCTCGAACCCACCAGAGGAGTATCCAACTGTCTGTCTGTCCTCCGTACATATTAACTTCTAATTCAATCATTGCATTCTCTTGGCCTAAAACCGGCCACCCTTTCAGTGTGTAAGTGTGTGTCCTCTCAAGTGTTACAATGAGGCAAGTGCAGGCTCTATAAAAGGCCAAAATTCAAC
The DNA here is from genome assembly GCF_003369915.1 of Drosophila miranda. Lineage (NCBI taxonomy): Eukaryota > Metazoa > Arthropoda > Insecta > Diptera > Drosophilidae > Drosophila > Drosophila miranda. The sequence goes on along the minus strand of NC_046674.1, from coordinate 105,412 downwards.
GTCACAGAGGGAGAGGGAGGGAGAGGAGCGAGTTTTGTATGCAAAACATGTCCGCCAGCAACAGCAGCAGCAGCAGCCAGAAGAGCCCCTGCCAGGAGGGCGCTAGGAGGGGTGTGTGGGGATCAGGTACAAAGTAGCATCCACCACTGGCATGCCGTCATTGGACTGTTGGGCTGTTCGACTGTTGACGTTTGCTGCAACTCATTTGCATGCAACAGTTGAACAAAAACTGCTTTTAATTCAATTTCAGTGGAGAACTCGACTCTGAAAAAGCAGACTGCAATTCTAAAGGCCGGGACGGGCACGGGCACAGGCTTATTAGCAGCCATTGTTCAAAGAAAAAGAAGAGGCTGAAGCAGCAACAGGAGGGGGCGGGGTGCTGCAAACAATCAACGCCAATGAAGCGTAAATATGTCAACAGTACAGAACGGTTTTGTTTGAAAGAGAAACGTCATGTAATGCCAGCTAAGTCGCTTCCCACTCATTCATTTGGTCAGTCAATCAGTCCCTGAGTCATTCACTCAACCACTCACTAAATCAATCAATCGGTCAGGTGAACAACGACGTCACTTCTGTTCGAACATGGAGCGCGCTCCCAGAAACCACCGCTCAACCAGGCTTCATTCAGTATACCGGCGTCCGCTACCCATGCCAGACGGGCGATATCTGTTCTCTCTCTTTCTCTCACTCTGTCTACACCCCTACCCCACCCCCGCTCGCTGTCTCCCTCTCTCTGTCTCTCTCTCTCTCTCTCGCTCTCTCTCTTTGTAGACTGATAATGATTCAGTTAAGCGATTACGTTGAGGCATAAACAGTGATAACCGCCGCATTAAAAAGTGCCAGTCTTTTATTTAATCCCCACAAAAAGCAAACGAAAATATACGAGAAAAAAATGATAAGAAAATACCCACTTGAGCGTTGAAATCAATTGAAAAAAAGTGATACAAAAATATAAAAAAAGTGTGGAAACATATATGTATTGTTTAAAGTGGCGAAAAAGTGCAAAGGCAGGAAAAGGTGACTTACAAAAAGTTAAATAGAAAAGCAACGAAAATGTCATGAAATTTCTTGAGGTAGGGTACATTGAAATCTGTGGAAAGATCAATTGTGAGTTATAGAAAACAATTAAAAAAAAAAACTTAATTTCTTTGTAATTTTAAAGCAAAAACAAAAGTTAAATCTTCTGAAAAGTTTTAAGTAAGAGCTAAAGGTGATTGTTAACAGAAAAGTCATCAGTCCTCGGAATATTTAAAGGTTGAGAGGTGTATTAATAGTTATAATTGAAGAACAGCTGAAATGTTCAAAAAAATAATCAATGGAATTCATGGAATATGATTTTCTCTTTTGTTATTTTGATGTTATTAAAAAAAACAAAAAAACAATTGAATAAATCATATGTTGTAGTACTCGTAATACTTACATAAATCGCCATCTCCACCTCCCCCATGCCACATGACTCATGCCATTTGCCATTGATAAAGCCAGACAGAGGCCCCAAAAAAAAACAAAAAAAAAACACTTGGCAGATCAGACCAAAACAATATTTTCCATTTTCAATGCCAATTGGAGCGCCGCCTGCCTGCCTCCCTCCTCCCCACCCAACCAACAAATACAACACGCTCCTGAAAGTCTGTTGTTTTTTTGTTTTTGTATCTGTTTTGTTGCATTGTGCCAGAGCTACCTGACACTTGTCAAACGCGGCGATAACATGCGAAATTTCTGGCAAACAACGAGCCAATACGGATTCCAAAAAGGCAATACAAGTTTATGCATATTAAAAACTATAAAATAAAACGCCTCGCCATAGATTATTTTATTATATATAGTTGCATATATACATACACATATATATCGTATATTTCGATGACTGCTGTGGCTGTTGTCTGCTGCCTGCTCTGTGGTACGAGTGGAAAAACACGTTTCCAGCATTATGACCAAAATGAAATGAAATGAAACGCGGCTAGAGCACAGCACACAACACAGCGCTGTGGCAATCGCCAAACGATTTCTTGGCTCTGGTGAAATGTAATCTGTATTTGAATATACCCTTTGAACGGGTGTCTAGGTAGAAAAGGAAAGCTTTTGTTGATCGAAAAAACTAGTCTACAACTGTGGACTGAATCTTTTTTGTCCTATCTGTAACTCTGCTTCCATCTTCTATCTGTGTTTCCCGCGTTATGCGGTAGCGCCCTTCGCTTGGGTTAAGTCTTATATTTTCTAAGATATTTGGCTGACAAAATGAACAAACCCTTGACTTATGTACGCACATATGTATGTATCTAAGTGTTGCGCATCATGCGGCAGTGCCCCTCGGTTGCCTGGAACCACTATTTTAATATATACATACCTCTTTATCTATCTGTCTATCTTTCTTTTATCTATATTTCTCCATGCCCCTATTTGCAAGTGTATCTATATAAAAATAGGTATACTCAATCCTTTCTTTCTGGTTATTTGTATACCCGATTCTCAAAATGAGTATAGGGGTATATTAGATTTGTGGTGATTAGATTTGTGTAACGCCCAGAAGGAAGCGTTTTCGACCCCATAAGAATATATATTATTGATCAGCATCAATAGTCGAGTCGATTGAGCCATGTCTGTCTGTCCGTCCGTCCGCCTGTCCGTCAATATGAGCGCCTAGTGCTCAGAGACTATCAGAGCTAGAGCAACGACATTTTGTATCCAAACTTCTATGATATGTCACTGTAAAGAGTGTATTTTAAAACTTCGCCCCGCCCCCACAAAAGACGAAAATATGTGGCATGCACAATTTTTAAGATACGAGAAAAAGCAAAAACACAGAATCGCAGAATCCAAACCAGATCAATGATACGATTATAGCCAGAATGAAGAAAACCATTTCATTATCTCTCGCTCCGTCTTTTTCTAACAGACACGTGTCATGGTCGGCTGTGCCTATCGCTAAAAATGAGCGCCTAAATCTCAGGACTATAAGAGCTGGAGCAACCACATTTGGTATACACATTTCTGTGAAATCGAACCTGCACAAGTGTATTTCAAAATTTCGCCCCACCCCTTTCCGCCCCCGCAAAGGACGAAAGTCTGTGGCATCCACATATCTCAGAGACTATTAAAGCTAGAGCAACCAAATGTGGTATCCACACTCCTGTTAGATCTCACTACTACAAGTTTATTTCAGAATTTCGCTCCACATTTTGTGGCATCCACAATTTTCAAGACACCAGAACAATAAACACGCACAATCATAGAGAATGACCAAAGCTACCAGATTGCCGAATCTGGATCAGATCGGATCAATTTTAAAACCAAACGGAACAAATTAAATTGCAGTGGCTACGCAACGCCTGACGACACGTTCTGACTGGTTTTGTGTCTCTTTTGCACGAACCCTTTGTCGTTCAGTGTTACGACTCGTCTGCTGGAGGGTATAAATGTAGAGCTGCGGTCGCAGCAGTGTTTTTCTAGTCTGTTCGAAATAGTGTTCAGTTTCTGGATTTACTCGTGTACTCGTTTACTCTCGTATGTACGTGTGTGCTTGTGCGCATCTAAATGGGTTTTCGGTTTTCGTCTATGACGTCTGCGTATTGTTTACAAATATACGTTTCAATTTGCAGTCTTATACACATTGTACCCTAGCGGATTATCCACGAGTACTATTCGTATTCGTATCTTATTGTATCATGGCGTACCGTACACCCATTCCTCCACCTCACAGACAGCGACACATGGCACTGAGGCTACGGCTATGAGTATTAGTTGTTGTTTTTTTGAATTTGTTCTTATGTGTTGTGTTTTCTCTCTCTTTTTTTTCTGGTATTCATTGCGCTTGCATAATCCTCCTTCGCATTTGTCGAAGCTGTCAGCAGCGATGTTGCTGCTGTTGCTGCTGCTGCAGCTGTTATTGGCATTCAAATGAATATGTAAATGTCGCATATCTTGGATTGCTCTTTTTTTTCATTAGTCACAGAGAGAGAGAGAGAGGAGGCACGGGCAGTCATGGATATCAGTGGATAGCACGATTTGTTTTTTGGAGTCGTGGCCAGAAGGTAAACTGGAAATAAAACTAAATGTTTATGAAGCCGCCAACAAATTGCCGGGCTGGGTTAAATGCGAGCACTCGTACGACAAGCATCGATTATGTTGAATTTGAACGCATCACAGCATCCTGTTTCCTGTGTCTTGGCCAAAAAGGAAGCTACACCCACCCACACACACAGAGAGAGTGGTGTGATGTGGCATGCTACACCAACAAAAAGCCACGTCAATGTTGTAGCATACTTTAGGGCGCGTTGATTCGTGTATAGCTCCCAGCATATCTACCCGTACCCGCCATACCAGCCGTATACATAATTGATGTTTGCTCTAGAAGTAACGATGCCACACAGATACACACACACACCGACACATATGGAGAAATACACACTTTTGGAGGTGAGCTGAACTTCCGCTCCTGGCAGTGAATGATTAGTTTTGGTCTCTTGGAGCGCTTAGACCCTGGAACTGGCCTCTTCGGCCGTGAAATCAAACTAAGTGCTCACGCTACAAATCCTTTATGATATCCTCTTTACAGAAAAGGAAGTACATAAATATTTTTAAGCCAAAATGTGAAAACAAATATGATTTTATGTAACATTAGGAAGCCTCACATAACTTATAAGAACACTATTTACTTTAGATTAATAGAAATCCAAGGGTATCTAAAGCTTCTATACCTTAAAACGCATCATTCTTTCTTGGTTTTACAACTGTTCCAGTTGAATGAACCTTTACCATGTGTGTATCTGCAGAAAAGGGGCAGGAGCTTCAAGCCTTCATGCCCTCAAGGTTATATGTAGTTTTGACGACGCCTGAAACCTTTTCCTTTTAACAGGAGAAAGTACACCTGTTTCTGTCACTCTCCCGAGCTTTTTCCCTCTCTCTCTCACTGTATCTGGGGGAATGTGTAGGTATATGTTCTTCTATTGATTATCATCAAATGTTCGATGTGTGTCCTTGTCTTTGTTTATAATTTCCATAACAGCACAAACTGTGTAGGGCCTTTTTCTTCATAGAATATTCATATAATACAATTAATATAAATTGATAACCATATATTTGTATTTACGTTGCTGTTAGCTCATGATTATTTGTACAAAACTGCAAAACATTTGTGGACTTTCTGCCTGAAAAATATGAATATTTCTTCTTATTTTGGTATATCCTTAGTTGTTGTTTTTTTTAACGGATCAGTAAGTTTTCACTCTCATTTCCCTTTGTGTTTGCAGCCCGTGAAAGTTGGAGACGTGTGTGTCTGTGTTGTGGCCAAGAGAAACCACTTGCATTCGCTGCTGCTGCTGCTGGCTGTCACAGAAATAGAATTGGCAATGGCTTTGGTGGTACGGTCTCAGGCCATGTGCCTGCGTGTGGACAACATGTCGCGCCACCATGCACACAGAGTGGGGCAACAAGCATCAAAGCTATGCTACAGCAAGAAAAGTGTTTGTGTGGGTGGGTGGCGTCGCGTGGTGCATGTTTGTTTGTTTTTGTTTGGCGCTCTGCTTTACTGACCAATAAATGCAACAGCAACAGCAACAGCAGCGCCGCACAGAGAACGACATATTTATCTATTTATTTGCATTGCAATTTCAAATTTAGTTTAAATCAACAAACGACCGAGTAGAAAACTGAAAGCATGAAAGTGTCACATCAGTCGCCCACGTCACAGAGGCGGCAGCAGAGTGTGGGGGAGACAGTGAGGAGCGGAGAAACAGCTGCTGGCCGTCCTCTACACGGTATTAATAGCCGCAACAACAATGTATGCAGAACCTTTTTAAGTTCCGAACAACAGAAATAACAATCGAAGTGGAAGGAAAAAGCAAAAAAGACCAATTGCCAAAAATAACCAAAAAAAAAAAACAAAAACACATTTGACAAGTGCATGTCATTCCGTCCCGTCTCGTCCCGTCTGTCCTGTCCCGTCCCGTCCTGTCCTTTCCATCCATCACAGAATCTCTATAAAGGTTCTAAACCGTTTTTCTAGCCGTACTATTTATACTCCCCCGAAAAAGTGGCTAAAATAAAGATTATTGCATAAGTTGAGGCGTGTCTGGGAATGTCCGCTTTGGGGCAATGATTGCATGATGCAATACGCCCAAAGCGGCGTGCCAAGATTTTTCGTCGCAATTCGCATTACTGTCGCCACCAGTTAAATCATTTCGCACAGGCACAGGCATTTCATTGCGAATCATTATATTTTTCGATATGCACCTCCCATCCACCGACCACCGATATTTCTTTGTGCCATTCTAAAGCCAAAAAATTGTCCATAAAAAGTCTGGGGAAACACTCGACTCGGCAACTGCGTAAACAGAAAAAAGAATATAAAATAAAGGGATATACAAAGATAGATACAACGAAAGATACAAAAAGAGAGAACTACTGAAAAGATGTTGAAAAGAATTTAAAAAAAAAAAATTTTCCTTGCCCCCCACCCAACAGGAGGGACGAATGGCGAATAGTGAATGGATTGTGGTGCGGCCAAAGGGGTAGGTGGGCTGGCTGGTGGTACCACTAACTAGGTTAGTTGGCAGCGTTTAGTGTTTTGCATAAATAACTAGCACATAAGAGGAAGAAGCTCCCGCCCATGCGCAACCAAAGGCAGAGGGTGAAGCATTAGAATAAATAAATTTGTTAAAAGAGTTGGACGAAAAAGAGAATACAGATAGAATGCAGAAAGTTAGTGAGGAGTAAAGAGAGTGTATATTTAATTAACATTAAGTTCAAACCAAGTAAAAAAAACTAATGAAATGAGTTTAAATTGTAAATTATTATTGCACTCTGGGCTGGCTCCAGTTCTGGCATTTTGTCTTACATATCTTTTGATGTGCATTTGTTCCCCTCACGCAATTACAAACTCTCGCAATTCCTTTACTGCCTCTCAGCAATTCCATCCTTATTTAGCTCTCACAGCAAAGACAACAAAAACAACAACAACATGTCCGATCATGTTATTTCCTTGGCGAACTGCGCTACAAACTTACTCTCGCAGCAACAACAGTAACAATGCGCTGCACTCAGCTGAGGCGGTGACTCTCTCTCTGAGGCCTCGCTCTCGCAAATGCAAGACATTGCATTAAGCTAAAGAGTAACCAACGGGACTTTACTTTGCTGCCTACCCAGCTCTCTAAGCAACAAAAACACTCGCTCCCAGGCCCTTCCTCTCAGAAAAAACGTTGTCTGTGATATTCTATTCTTTTTGGTATACATTTTGAATGATCGACTAGAAAAACAACTGTTTTTAAAACTTAAAAAAACTTTTAATAAATCTAAATGTTATGACTTGTAATCCCCCGCGTACTAATCGAAATCGATTTTCTTTGATCTATTTCCAGAGTCTACGCACAGCGTGGACGGAGGACCTGCATCGTGGCGTTTAACGCTCGATCAGGATTTATTTGACACGCTCAAGGGTAATTTTCCCAGTTGGTTTCAGAGCAGCACGGGTTCTTCAGCAGCAGCAGCCAGCAAACAGCAGTTGCAGTTGCACCAGAAGCACCATCAGTACCAATTGGTGGCCAGTCACAGTGTCATACCCATTACCATAGACACGAAGATCGGCAGCAACAACAACAATCATACACTCCAACAGCAGCAACATCAACAGACAGCGATACTGACCCACAGTTCCAGCTCAAGCTCTGCTTCGCCTGCTTCCTCCATTAGCTCCAATTGCTCAAAGAAGTCCAACAGCAGCAGCCTGAGCAGCTGCAGCAGCAGCAGCAGCAGCAGTTACAGCTCCCACTCCAGTGGTGGTGGTGGCGGTGGTGGTGGTGTTGGTGCAGCGACGACAAGCCGTTTCCTCAACAAATCCACCTCCACGACGCCCACCAAGGGGCTGGCACGGACGCTCAAGGCCACCCAAAAGACGCACAACGGCAACAGCAACAGCTGCCAGAAGCTAGGCCAACTGGTGAAGTCCGCCTCGTTGCACAGCCTGAGCAGTGGTAGCAGCGGTTGCAGCAACGGTAGCGGTAGCGGCAGCAGTGGCAGTGGCAGCTCCTCGCTGCTTGCCAACATATCCACATCGCCACTGACCACCGTAGAGCTCATCTCGAACGCTGCCTGCAACGGTCTGCTGGCCACCAGGCTCAGCGGCAAGGCCCTGCAGCACTCCTTTCAGGATTTCATATTGCTGCACGAGGCCTACGACGATATGTCAGAGGGTGAGTACCCGGCTTCTGGAAACTCTTTGGGTTATCCTTTTTATTAGACTTTTTTCTCGCTCTCTCTCTCTCTGTCTGTGTCTGTTTCCAGGTGAGCAGCGACTGCATGCTACATTTCTGGGCAGCAGCGATGATGGCAACAATTCGGACTGCTACGATGCCAGACAATCGCCACCAAAGGCCATCGTTGATTCCAGTCCCCTGCAGCCAGCCATGGACAAGAACAAAGAATGTGAGTTGACGCCCCCTAAATTCTCTGAATGTTCGGAATGTTCTGAATGCTCTGAATGGAAAAGAAGCATTATTTTTTGGGCCCTAGATCATAGTCCACGCCCACGCCAAAAGAACCATCTTGTGGCGGCTGTTTGGCATTTGTCATCTTGTTTTGGTTAGTCATAAATGCTGCTACATCCTCCACATCATCATCATCATCATCAGCAGCAGCAGCATCACCGTCTAGAGAGCGTTTTCCCGCATTTACAAGTTTTAATGAAGCTGTCACAGGCGCAACAGGCAGACACTTGGGGCACGGCACAGCAAAGCAGCGGGAACCCATTCATAGACTGAAAAATTTTCTCTATTTTGTCAACAGTTTTTCCTCGGCCTGGCCTACATATTTTCGGTGGCATTTCTCGAGTGAAGAGAAATATTCTTATTAATTTTGAATGGCCAAAAAAATGACAGCCGTCGGGCCATTGGATCTGTCTGTCTGTCTGTGGGGATGGGGCTGAGGATTGTTGTTTGGGGATGCATACTCGCTAATAGCTCTGACAGCTCGTGTCGCCTGCACCACTTGCATGGCATTTTTATACCCGACACTCAAAATGAGTATAGGGGTGTATTAGATTTGTGGTAAAAAGTATATTTCCGACCTTATGAAGTATATATATTCTTGATCAGCATCAATAGCCCAGTCGATTAAGCCAGAGAATGACAAAATCTACCAGATTGCCGAATCTGGATCAGATCGGATCAATTTTATAACTAAAAGGAAAGCGCCCGACGACACGTTCTGACTGATTTTGTGTCTCTCTTGCACGAACCCTTTGTCGAACGCGTCGTCTGGCGGAGGAGAGCCATACTGACTATGTATCGGGTATAAATGTAGAGTTGCGGTCGCCGCAGCCACTCACAACGTTCCCCTTCGTTGTTTTTGCGTTTTTTTTTGTTTTTTTTGTGGATCTAACCGGAAAGGCCAACGAAAAACGAAAGAAGTTCAATTACGCCGCCTGACCCTGACAAATAAGTACGAAATTCGTATTTATTTGGCAAATTTTCAGGCCGAAATGGGAGAATGGGGCAGGCAAAATGTTTCCGGCAGGCGCCCAAAAAGTTATCTAACAATAAACTGCATATTTAGACGCAACCACCAGCTAGAACCTGCCACTGCCTCTCAGTCCCGTTGGGTGTAAACATTTGCCAAAGAATTTATTATAAACACATGGCCGACACACACATTCAATGATGGGGCGTCGACGGCCGTGGTGGTGTCGGTGTCGGTGTCGGTCGGTGCTGCTGCAAAATTTTTTGACAAATAAACACGGTACACGCGACCCCAGGAGGCACTAGAGGGGGGGTGGTGGTGGTGGTGGTGGGCGGAGGCTACTGATTCAGGAGCCACATTTGCACTGCCCGTGTGTGGCACAGTGGTTGTGGCTAGAGCATATCCATTGTGCAGCCCTGAGGCTCCTTTTTGACTGGCACGATGCAATGGAAATGGCAAGAAGGTTACATTGTATCAAAGCAAGACATTTTCATGTGAATATTTGCTTGATTTTCTTTGAAAGTTCTTTGGAAAACTATTTAGTTTCTTAAGGAACTCCTTAATTTTTTTTTTTCAATTTACTCTCCAATTTAGCCTACTGTCTCTGGGTCCCTGGCTGCCATTTCATTCATTTTCTCTAGCACTGATGCTGGGCAAAAGACGCCATCGTTCGATCACGTAATCGATGTTATAATACAATATATATAGAAATATATATCTCTGTGAGGCTCTCTACCAACTCGACCCATTCTCTCTTTATCTGATTTTCTCTCACATTCAAGAATTGTTTACCTGACCTTCGCCTTTCGGTCAGCACTGTGGTGGGTTGGGGGGCGGGCACTGCTGCCTAACCGCAAAAATACGAACAAACAAAAAAAGAAAATTGTTGTGTCGGTGGAAAAAGTCTACACAATTTGATTACGCCGTACGCATAAAAACTTTTATGCGTTTAATTTGGAATTTATGCTATTGTTTTTACCAATCGGTCGGTCGGTCGGTCGAAGTATCTAAGATTTAGACGCCACAGCAGCAACAAAATTCGCGCATAATTAATTCCCCAAGGAGGACGACTGTGTCGTCATCGAGATATGGTTGTGTGCGTGTGTGAGTTACATGGCCAAAACATTTTCGCGAAGGGTATGAAAAGATTCGGGTAACCTTAGATTTGGTGTTTTTTTTTGCGTCATTTTTTGTGTGGCACACTTCAATCGTAAAATCGGGCGTCCCCCGTTCAGTCAACAGCTGCGCCCCCTGTCTGTGTCTTTGTCTTCCCTGCTTTTCCGTCTGTCTGAGACAATTATGCGCCTTGGCAGCTCGCTTAACTTTTGTTATACCCGGTACTCAAAACAAGGGGGAACGTTGTGAGTTGCTGCTGCGACCGCAGCTCTACATTTATACCCGAAACATAGTCATAGCATGGCTACATTGAGCGATAACGAGTGCGTGCGAGAGAGACAGAAAATGTGTCTGAACATGTCGTCGGGCGCTGCATAGCCACTGTAAATTGAATTGAAATTTTTAAACATACTTGTGCAGGTTTGATATCACAGGAGTGTGGATACCAAATTTGGTTCCTCTAGCTCTTATAGTCTCTGAGATCTACGCGTTCCGACCATTAAACGTGTGTGTTCGAGAAAGACAGCGAGAAAGAATGAAATTGTTTTCATCATTCTGGCTATAATAATAATACGATCTGGCTCAGATTCTGCAGTCTAGAAGATATAGTCATTCTCAACGATTCAACGATCTCAACCCGATACTCAAAATTAGTATAGGGGTATATTAGATTTGTGGTGAAAGTGGATGTGTGTAACGTCCATAATGAAGCGTTTCCGACCCCATGAAGTACATACATATTCTTGATCAGCATCAATAGCCTCCATTTCGAAGATATGAGAAAAATAAACACACACATTCGTAGAGAATGACCATATCTACCAGATTACCGAATCTGGCTGCGGCTACGCAGTGGCCGACGACACGTTCTGACTGATTTTTTTTTCTCTCTCGCACGCCCTCTTTGTAGTTCAATGTTAGCGCCGGCTGCCGGAGGAGAGCCTTACTGACTATGTATCGGGTATAAATGTAGAGTTGCGGTCGCAACAGCGACTTCCCCACAACGTTCCTCCTCGTTTTTTGTATGATGATTTCCGACAAAGAGACTAAATTACTTTAATAACGTCATCGTCACTTTGATGTCGACTTTGTTGGGGCGTCAAATGTTTCGGTTTTTTTTAGGTGTCGTCTGTTGCTTGAGACAGTAAAATTTGCCTGAAATGAATTTCCAACCCATTTACTTGGGATTCTGCTGAGAAAATATGGCCCTTACGAGTACGCGAAGAAACCGCAGACCAGGGTCCCGGTCTGGAAATGTAATTTGACCCTAAACCGCAGACGGAAAACCACAATGCAGGGCGCTACCATCGACCTACCACCTACCATATTCCATGTTCTTTATATTTGTTGTTGCTTCTTTGGGGTTTTGGGTTTTGTTTGTGTTTTCATTTCATTTTATTTATTTATTTATTATTCGCCAACGGAATCAAAAAAAAATCCTTAACTGGCTAGGCTAACTTATTTCTATCTTAACAAATAACAAAAAATAACATTAATAAATTAATTATGTAACAGAAAGAAATCCACAAGCAACCGTCTGACGGCTCCCTTCCCCTGGCAAAAATCAAAGCGCATCCCAGCTGGCAGCGCATTGTGCTGCCGAAGCGCCCTACAGATGGGCTCATGAAAGCCATAATTGGTCCGGTGGAGATCAACTGCAAAGGGTGCATGGGTCCTGAGGCTCCTGGCGGGCGTAGTGAAGCTAATCCTACTAAGTAGGTCAGGGCAATCGATATTACCCACTAAAAGGTCATAAATAAATATTTGAGCCGCAATGGTCCTACGATCCTCGAGAGAGGAGAGATGCACGAGGCGACATCTGCACTCATAGGACGGCATCGGAATGGAAAATGGCAGAGGCTGGAGTGCAAATTTCAGAAACTTTCTTTGCAGTCTCTCGATGCGCGAAATTTGAACGACCCCGGTGGGATTCCAGACCATGAAAGCGTACTCAAGGCGCGAGCGCACAAGGAATGCGTACAGACTTAGCCTCCTATATGGGTCCCTGAATTGGGATGAATTGCGCTTAACAAAGCCGAACATTGCATAGGCTTTTGGCAATATTAAATTCATATGCCCTGCAAACAGAAATCTAGAGTCAAATAAGACCCCGAGGTCAAGTATCTCCGTCTGCTTTAAGAGAGGATGGCCATCTATTGAATATGAGGCCAGCACATTGAAGACACGCTTGCTAAAAGAAACAAAGTAACATTTACTAATGTTGAGTGGGAGCGAATTAATTCTGCACCAACGAGCAACTCTATCCAGGTCGCGCTGCAGAAGGATACTGTCGCCTAAGGTTTTGACAGATCGGAAGATTTTAAGATCTTCAGCAAACAGCAGATGCTCAGAAGCCTGAAGGCTGAGACATATGTCGTTAATAAAAATTAAGAACAGAAGTGGACCAAGTGCACTTCCCTGTGGAAGGCCGGAAGTAGCCAAGAATGGGTCCGAAGGCTTTCCACTTATCAATTCGACATACTCTCGCCGCTCAAGATACGACCTAAACCAACTGAGCAGGCAGGAATGAATCCCTAACCGATGCAGCTTGGCTATTAAAGCACAGTGGGAGACTTTGTCAAAGGCTTTAGCAAAGTCAGTATACACAACATCTACTTGAGAGTGCATTTCAAAGACACGAGTGCAGAAATTACTGAAAGCAATGAGATTAGTGGTTGTTGATCTACCCGGCATAAAACCATGCTGATTTGGGCTAATGTACGATTTCATGAGGAAGGTGATCTTTCTGGCAATGATTCGCTCTAGCAGTTTTGAAACATTGCTGAGTTTGGCAATTGGTCTATAATTGGAAATGAGATTTTTGGTACCTCTCTTAAAAATTTGCGTAATCGTGGCAGCTTTCCACTTACCAATAAACTGACCCGTTAACAGCGAATTTGTGAATAGAATTTTGAGAGGTTCACAGAACGCTACAACACAGTTGCTTCTCAAGGAAGGCAGAAATGCCATCACAGTCGGGTTTATTAGTTTTTATTATTTTGCACCTTCTATCTTCAATTTCTGGCTGCTCTGGATTAATCCCTGCGCCTAGATCTTTGCTTTATCCTTAATTCGCATTATGTCGCTTTAACTATATGACTCGTTGGCCATTTTGTGAAACATTTTGATAGGTACAGCCTTGAATGATAATTGAAGATAATTTTATTTCGGACAACAGGCTGTATGCGAAATCTGCCAAAGCCTGGACCAGAATTACATTAACGAAATGCAACAGCAGCCAGTTTAAAGCTGATTGTTCATCAGCCCGGGACGAATGTCCTATTAGCTGATTAATTTTGATACTGTTTTCGTTCATAATATAAATTGGATCTTAAGTGAAATCCGTTCACCCAAAATCAATACGATTTTCTTTCGGTTTTGGCAGTGTCTCGTCTCATCGACTGAAGCGCCAAGTTAATTGACATCAATCTGTCATTTAGCCAGGCCGAAAAACAGCGAAAATCTAATCAGACTATTACGTATACGCCCCGGGGACCCAGACCTTGGGGCCTCTTTTTTCTTGCGGCCTGTCTCCCGCATAACACGCACAAACTTTCTACTCTATTTCTCTCTCTGAAAAGTTCCATGGCAAATATATATGTATATGTATTTATGTATATATGTATGTATGTGTACGGCTCTCTTCATACCATCATCGCCCGCACATAAAGATAATAAAAAGTTTTCCTTTTTTCAGTCCGCGCCTTTGTTTTTTTTTGTCCCATTTGTAGCTGCCTTTTATGTGTTGTCGTGGGCTCGACATTTATTGCGTGCGCCTTGCGCATTATCGTTGTGAAAATTTTAGAATGGAGAAAAAAGCGGAAATTTTTTTTGTTCATCTGGCATTGTTCTGCGTTAATTTATGTTTGATTTATGCTTGTATGTGCGTGTGTGTGTCTTCAACTTGTTGAATGTTCCATATGTATGTACATACATGCTATAAATTGTATCTTTGTATATTTTTTGCAGCGCTCAAAGTGAAGCTCATGGTGCGACGACCCCACTCGCAGCTGGTCGAACAGGGCATCATACCATGTAAGTACTACACGGGCTTTGGGGTGTAGGGGCGGGGAATCTCCCTATAGCTAGTCCACAGATCGATACAATCCCCATTAACCCCACTTATTTGGCTCAAAGCATCTGCTTTCGGCCAAAAAGGATATGCAAATATATTTCAGTTGAATGGCATTCAAATTTATGAACAGCCTCAAAATAAAACCAAAAGAAAAGAAAAAAGTAAAACAAAAAATTTCAACAGAATGAAGGAAAAATAAAAAGTGAGAACCCTACATGACCCTGCTCTGCCCTGAAGAGGAATCCAGCAAAAATACTAAAATTTACAAACTAATTCAAAGCTCTCGAACGCCAAACAAAAGTGAAAGTACATTTTAATTTGAATAATAGATTTCCCACAGAATAAAAAGAATAAGAAAATCCATGGCCTAACTTCTCAGCATTCAAATGGGGGAAAGGAATAATTTAAACAGAGACCAACGAAAATTAGAGTTTTTTTATTTAGTTAGTCAAAAAATGCATTAAAGATATCCTTATTATTGGGCCGATAATCAAAACAAGCTCTCTCTCTCTCTCTCTCTCTCTCTGTGTATGTAACCATAGAAACCATTCTGCTGCTTCACATATTGCCATTGTGACACGTCAAAAAGCGAATTACTTCATTACTCCAGTCAACTGTGTGGGTACACGATGAAATTATACATTCAGATAGGCTCCTGTTTTCACTTACTTTTGCGGAAGCAAAACGACGACACAAAGTGCGCGAGTTGAGAATATCAAGAAATCTTAGATGCACCCCTGTGTATTTAACATGTTTGACAAACTATGAGTAACAGCATGTGTATTGAAAATTGCTAATGGTCAAAAAATGAATTTATTGCACATACATTTTGAATTAAATGTGGCGGGAAGCAGCTGTCCTTACCCAGACATTCTGTTACGTGCATGCTACGAGCACATTTGTGCTTTTGTGCAAAATACACTGAGAATTTAGTAGGATCCGACTCATATGTACAATGTTCTTAAAAGTAGTCCTTTTCTGCGTATCAAACCTAGGCAAGCTTCCTATTTTAGAGCTTTAGAACCTATTGATAAAAGACCGATCCTATTCCTTGGAATTTTTCTGCTTCCCAGGAAGAGGTGTTTAAGCTCTTCGGTCACTCCGTTTCCTTGTTTTTCCAGCAAAATAGATTACTTAATTGAGGTCAAGGCCCTTCAGCCTTTATATTTCTGGGCATTGATTTATTTATTTAATTAAAATTTCGTTTATCCTTTATCTTTTCCAAAAAAAAAAACACAAAAAAAAAACAGCTTTGAAAACCTCGCCCGCCATCCACGAACAATGCAAGCAACTAGAGCGAGCCAAGACCAGCGATTTGCTGAAGGCCAAGATCCAGCAGCGGCCCAATCGCGAGGATCTGGAGCGGCGTCACATACTCGAGGAGGATGAGTGCCACATCGATCCGAGTCTGGCGGAGAAGCAACGCATGCTCAAGAAGGCACGCCTCGCCGACCAGCTCAACTCGCAGATCCAGCATCGTCCGGGGCCCCTCGAGCTGATCAAGAAGAACATCCTGCACACGGAGAAACCCATCGAGAAGATCGTGAAGGAGGGCCTCGTCTCGTTCAAGGCCACCAGCGAGGGTCTGCTCACGAGGCCACAGCATCCACACAGCTATGTGACCTTTGATGAGGATTCGCTCAGCTCCGAGAGCGACACTAGACAGACGCCGCCTCGTCTCGATGAGGCCATGGTCGTCACGCCTATGGTGGCAGCGGGAGCAGGCGTAGCACCCTCACCGCCCACGGATGTGCTGCAGGCGGCAGCTGCCTCTGCTGGGATTGTGACAGTGGCCCTGACAATGCACACGGCCAGTAGTGGAGGCCAGTTGGTGGTCAGCTCGCCGCAGATCATCCAGCAGCAACAGCAGGAACCACAGCTGAAGAAAATGGTGCTACCTGCATCAGTGCCACCGCCACCGCCTCCGCCACCACCGCTGCCGATGGCCAGCATCGTAAGGGTCAAGGCGGAGACGGCCAATCTGTTCGAGGAGCTGTGCCAGAGCGTGGCCGGACCCACGGCCAGCCCGGGAGGCGTTAACCAGTTCCTGCCCATGCCCATGCTTGCGTCGCCCTGCTCCCTGGCCTCCAGCAGCACCTCCACCCTGAGTCCGCTGTCATCCATTGCCTCACCGCCACCGCCAGCGATCACCCGGCTGCATCTGCAGCCCGTTTCCGTGAAGTCTGATGCCCCCGGCAAGGACAAGAATCGAAAAAAGTCCAAGTCCAAGCCGGTGTCTAAGGCGCGTACCATTAAATTCCACGAGTACAAAGGTCCCCCGAGTGCCGCCGGCCAGAAGATGGATCAGACGCAGCCGGAGGAGACCTCCTACCAGCTGATGTTGGAGCAGCAGAACTGCCTGCTCAAGTTTCTGGAGAACCTTAACAAAAATCAGTCCATACTGCCCTCGTCCAATACAGCAGCAGCAGCCCCGGCAGCATCAGCGTCCACCCCGGCTCCGCCCCTGACGCCCAGTAGCAACAACAACAGCATAACGGTGACGACCAAAACAGTGCCGGCTTTAGCCTCCTCCCAAACGGCACCGATTCCAGCTCCGATCAGCCTACCTAACACCATATCCATCACGAGCAGTGTGGGCGGAGCTCCACTGAACTTTGGGGATGCTGCCATGCTAACCACGTCCACGACCACGGCAGCGGCCACGCCCACACCTCCGATGCTATCATTGATAGCCACACCACACCACCACCACCATCAGCAACAGCAACAGCAACCAGTAGTTGCTGCAACATCTGTGGTGCTGCCTACAGTGCTGCTGCAGCATCCACCGCCACTTCCATCTCCTGCGCTGTCCGTGAGCTCCTCCATACCGCCCAGTCCGGTCACCAGCTACGCAGAGTCAAACGCTACCACCAGCAGCGCCTGCATCACGGACATTACGCGGCTGGAGAAGATGAAGGTCTCCGACCTAAAGCAGCATCTGAAGCGCCGCAATCTCCCAGTGTCTGGACCGAAGCCGCATCTGATTGAGCGACTAAAGCCTTACCTGCCACTGGAGCCCCTGGAAAGCAATGCCGCAGCCACTCCGGCCGCCAACACAACGGAGGTGATCACCATCAGCGATGCGATGGAAACCAGCAATCCTCCACCACCCGCAACCATACTGGTGTCGTCCGAAGCCA
This sequence comes from Drosophila miranda, assembly GCF_003369915.1. Taxonomy (NCBI): domain Eukaryota; kingdom Metazoa; phylum Arthropoda; class Insecta; order Diptera; family Drosophilidae; genus Drosophila; species Drosophila miranda. The sequence goes on along the minus strand of NC_046674.1, from coordinate 87,628 downwards.
GCACGGAGCACGAGCAGATGGACGTGGTGCAGCAGCAGCAACAGATGGACACTACACACTCCATGGCGATCCTGCCACAGCAGCCACAGACTGCCACGATTATCCTGACCAACGAAGAGCTGCTCCGAGAGCAGCAGCGAAAAATCGACGAGCTGCAGCGTCAACTGCAGCGCTCGCAGCTGGAACTGCAGCAGATACGCCAGCGGCAGCAGCAACAGAATCAGACGGTGGTGAATGCCCTGCCGCCTCAGCAGATCACCCTGATCACAACTACCGCATCGAATGGCGGGCCACAACAGACGCTTACGATGCTGCCACAGCAGCAGCACGTGGAGAAGAGCATCATACCGACCAAGCTGACAATGAAGGCAGCAGCGGGGGCATCCAAGATCAATGGAGTCCATCAGCAGGCCCAGGGAGTAGCAAAGAAGTCGTCGCACGCCAACAGCAGCAACATTGCCACGAATCCCAGCCAGCCGCCGCCAATTAGCCAGAAGATGGTGGTAAAGCAGCAGCTGGAGGCCAAAATACAGAAGCAAAAGGCAGCGGCTGCAGCAGCTGCACAGCAGCAGCAACAGCAGGCACTGCAACAGCAGCAGCAGCAGGTGCAACAGCAACAGCAGCAACAACAGGTGCAACAGCAGGTGCGCCTGCTCACGCAAAAGACACAAACTGTACTCATTCCATTCAACAACACCAGCAACCAGAACAACAACAACAATCAACCAAACGCTCCACCCAAGAATCAGGCCAAGAAATCCCATGTTGCTGCCACTGTGCAACCAACAACCACAACGACTGCAACAATCCTGCAGGCAAGCAAACCGCCGACAGCAGGAGTAGTAGCAGGAGGAGGAGCAGCCGCAACGCCACACCACAACAATGAGTTTCTGCTGTGGAACGAGGGGAATCAGACCATCTTCCTTGTGGGACTCGATGATCAGCACATGACGGCTCATACACTGGGAAATATCAGCCTCACGACCACGACTACCACAGCAGCAGCAGTAACAGGAGCTGCTGCAGCGCCCGCCAAGAAGCTGCTGAATGGGCACCAACGCACCAACTCCCTGCCCAGCATTGTCTTTCCCATCGAAGCCAAGTCCTTTATCACGCAGCTGCAGCATTCACACTTCCAGCAGCAACAGCAACAGCAACATCCCCATCAGCAACTCATCCAACTGGACATCAAACCGTCAACAGCACCGCCACCGCAGTATGAGGAGGCCACCAAGCAGCTAGCTGCCAGCAAGGCAGCGGCTCTGAACGGTCTGGTGCCGCTTGTCAAGATCAAGGAGGAGCCTTTGCACTCGCCAGCACCGCCGTTGACGTTGCCAGGGCCCGTTCCAGCTCCGCTGAGTAACCAAGTGAAGCGCAAATCGGCGGGCATCAAGTCCGAACAGGTCAGCGATGTCCTGGACATTCTCATCAAGCAGGGAGAGCTGCCCGAGAGTGCGGCCCTCGATCCGACCACGCCACTAACGCCCCTTCCCGAGCTGCCCATGTTCAACGGTGCCGCCACTCCGAACACAGCTGCGGGAGGAGCCAGCATCGTGCCAGTGGTGCCTAAGCTGGAGGCTCCGGCGACGCCGCAGTCGGCTTTGGCCACGGTGGACATAGCTATGGACACCAATGACTCGCACGTAAGCTTCGGCAGTGGCCAGCACACGCAGCACGGCTTCGTCGAGAATATCGACATGGGATCGCCCCTGCAGCCGGACACGACGGCCATCGACGCCGAGAGCGTGGCCAAGACGCTGGACATCTTTCTGGAGCAGCACCATGCAACACCCCCGCCCAGCACGCCGCCAAAGAGCAGCCACAGCGGCAGCGAGAAGCCCAACAGTCCGGACGCTAAGCTGAATCACTTTGATGAGTACGAGCTGCTGGAGCTGATGTCGCAGCAGCTGGAGATGGACATGGGCGACGACTCGAACACTTACTGCACCCCCAAGCCCCAAGGTAACAACAACAGCCTGCGGCGCGATCTCAATCCCAGCCTCCAGCCGTGTATCAACGAGCTGCTTGAAGCCAGCAGCCCGGACAGCGTACTCCTGAACAACAATCCGTGTGCCGATGTGGACTTCGATGCGGATAGCTTTGTGGCACAGCTCAGTCAGCATGTGACGGGCAACGGGAACAGTCCCCATGGCCACTGCAATGGGACTGTGGACTCAAGCTCCTCGTCGAACAGTCACTTCAATGGCACGCCCATGGACTGCGATGACTTTGAGAGCACACTCAATTCCTTTATGCAAGCCGTCACACAACCTGAGGCGGGATCACACGGTGGACAGTACTCAACGACGACCATCATGGCCAATGGCGTGGGCGGAGGAGGAGAAGTAGAAAACGGTGTCTTGGGCGACTCTGGCGGTGGGGCTGTGGATGCCTTTAATGCCAGCGGCGATATCTTTGATCTGTTCAACATGGATGACTACAAGATGAACTGGGCAGCCGGCGATTTCACTGTTTGATGCAACATTTAATAGAGCTACGTGGCGCATGTGCAGAACTTTCATTACCTCATCCCACAAGTTTCGTCGTTCCGTGTCAAACACAAACACAATCCAGCGTGGTGCTCTCTTTTCTCAAAAAATATATAATTCCTGAAGAACATACACCCAAAACACGAAACACAAAACAACAACAACACCAACACACACAAAATCCTATTTATTTTCTAAATGCATTTAAAACATTTGAACGTCAGTTGAAATTTCGAAACTTTACTATTTCCAACAAAAACTACAAAAACAAACACAAAGCCAAGCAAAATTGCCGGGGAGTGACACTCCACAAAAAAAAAAAAAAACAAAAATAACACCATACTTTCGCACCCTTTCCTTAAGAAGCAACAAATACAAGAAAGAAAGAAAAAAAAACAACCATTTAGAAAAGATTAAAAACTTTTAATAAAACGTAAGTGAAAACCATACAAAATACAAAACAAAAAAAGGAAAAAATTAATGATATTCTAAAGATTGATAAAGAAGAAAGAAAAAGTACATGTTTCTAATGAAGGTCATTCCAATCTGAAAATAATGCGAGTAAAAATCTAACCAACTAAAAAACAAAAAAAATGAAAGCTATAGACACAGAGAGAGCGAGAATGGAATGCGAATGGCAGAGCGGAAGATGAAAAAGCATGAATGAGAGAGAGCGAGGATGCAGGAAATGGCCAAAAGAAAACCCGAAAACCCAAACCATAAAAAAGAAAAGAAGCAAAAAAAAAAACAGATCATATAAGATTACATGAGAACTACCACCCCCGCCCCCCAAGTGAAAACACATTCAGTAATTTTGTTTTAAGTTATATTTAAAATGAAATGAATTAAATTATTCAAGGCTTTGGGCAAGGCTTCATTTTAGTTGAAAGCGTAAAATGAAATAATAAATTTGATAAGTATTTCCTGCAAGGAAAGAACAAGCCTTTAAAAATGTAGTCGAAACAACCAACAAAAACCAATCTAAATTTAAATTTAAAAATAACTTTGTAAAGCCTTTAAAGCCAATTAGCCAATACATATACATATATATCTTTTTTTTGCATTCAGCAAATTCCGTTACTTAAATAAATTCTAATGCAAATTTCTTAAAACGTAAACTTAAGGAAAATATTTCTTAGGGTTTCAATCCTAAAAGCGGCGTGTACTTAACGCACACTTCTAGCAGTTTTTAAGGAAGTTCGGAATGTAATTGTAACCCCCCTCCGCCCGATAAAACCACACACCCCTTTCGGCTAAGTGTATTTTGTAAATCTAAATGTATATTTAAATAAAGGGCATGCCAAGCATTCGGACATATATTTGAGTGTTGTGCTCAATAAAATAAATTACAATACAAAAATATGACTTAAGCAATGGACACATTTAAAGAAAGAAACGAGTGTCAACACACACACACACAATTCAACAATTAAAAATTGCTAAAATGAAAACCACAAACCCCGTATTCGTATAAGTATATTTTATTTTATACATATATATATATATAGGCAAACACATATATCGTACGTCTACGTTTAGCTCTAGTTTCTAGTCTCCGGGCATCCACACATACACACCCCCACAAAATGCCACTTCTCATTCACCAACCACTCGACACTTGTTCAAATCTGCAATAATCCACTCTAATTACTCGATTCATATTTGAATACTTAAACCATATGCTAAAGTACTCATATCCGTACTATATTCAATTAATAATTATTCTATCATTGACGCACTTCAAAAGAGAAAAGCTTAGAGAAAAACGTTTCCACTATAACAAACATGAATTCATGAATTAATTTAAAAAATAAGTGTATTTTTAGCAGCAATCTTAATTACCATTTAAACTAAACTTATTGTTTGATTAATTCTAAATCTTAATTAAATAAATACATACTATATCTAATTTAATGTTGGCTTGAACTTTTTTTTTGTGCGTTGCGTTTAAAATAGAAACTCATTTAAATTCAATACAGAATAAACTCAATCACGTCATAAACTACTCGTATGTGTAACTTTTTTGAGAAACAACAAGAAAAAAGGGAATAGAAATATAAAAAAAAAAAGATTAAAAGTCTATAATTACATAACAAGTGATATACCGATATACTTATATATACATATATATTGATGATAACTGTGCACATGTGCAAGAATTTAATGCGTAAATAAAAACCTTATTCATTTAAAAAAAAACACACACACAAAATGAATGTATTCAGATCTTTAATGTTATGATAGAAGATTTTGCAAGGGTATAACAGACAGAATAGTAAATATTTTCGACTTGATGTAATATCAGTAGATCAGGATGTTCCCAGACAAACAGGTTTTTACACAAATATCGACTGTACGTATCGTATGGAAGCTATGTGAAAAGGAGCGACAAAATACCCTCCTCGTTGGTTGAGTAAAGATCGCGTTGAGAACAAACGAAGGTTAAGTGTCTTTTCGATTCCGTTTTTAATTGTGTTCGCGGGCAATAGTTCTTTATGACTGCCTGCAAATAGGGACCACTTGAGGCAAGCTCTGCGTCTTAGTTTCTGGTCTCTCTGTGACGCTCTCTTTATGTCACGGGAAGCACAGCGTTCTGCCGCCGTTCTATGCGCTTCTCACAAGTCCTACCTAAGCCAAGACCCATTATTTTTGGACATTGCACCCTATTTAATCTAATTTATTTCAGCCACTTTTACTTGTATGGTTATTTTATATTTTCCCCCCAATCGTTATCTCTTCTTCAACCATTCACTCTCAAATCTCTCTCTCAAAAAAGAATCAGGAATAAAAATGTGGCCCCGGGCTTTCCGTAGTTATACTTAAGTCCAGGACGCTAGGTTTTATTATAATTAGACTTTATGAATATTATTTAAGATTAGTTATGATTAGAATAGTCGCTGTGCTTTAACTTTTATGAAATAAGTACAAATGATTGCGCTGGTAATTTGCGTGTGGTCGAGTGAGACTTTGGCACCGAATTATATGGCGTCGATCGTTGAGGCTGTGTTCTCTCCTCTCTTTGTTCGACGGCCGACTCTAGTCTCTCTCTCTCTGTTACTTGCTCTGTTATCTCTACAGACTCTGTTGCTCTCTGTGGCTTCCTACCAAATCCCACACAAATTGGATCAAAATGATATCACCATATAAAGCTGGTTATGCACCGCCAGGTTTTTTATATATTTACCCCAAAAGCTTGAGATCCGTTTTCCTGTTTAATTATTAAACCTATTGGCTCCTCTGTGGCTTAATGCTCTCTGGAGCATAATAATTACGCATTTAAGCGCATTAGGCCCAAAAACAGAACAGCAGTCGAAAGGATAAATTCCACATTAAAATTAAAATCAATGAGAGTGTATTTGTATAATACGTAATCATAATGATTTTGTGGCAGTCACCGCCCACACCAGGCAGCAAGAGCAGCCAACAACAGAAGCGCAGCCAAACAAGGCTTATCATTAGTACTCGTAAAAGCAGCCATTCCTTGATTGGTGGGCGGGGTTTGGCCGGGCTGTGGGAGGGGGGATGGGGGTGGGTGTGGGGGCGTTGGCAGCAACCTCTTCAATCCGAGTTGTTTATTTTTAGAGCCGAAACGAAATCAGCAAACAATGTATAGCAAAATTGCAGCAGCAGCAGGAGCGGCAGAAGCAGTAGCAGTAGCTGTAGCTATGGCAACAATTGTCGAATATTTCGTAGTTGGACTGCTGCCAAGCGTTATGGTTATGCCACACGGCTCGAGGCCCACACAGAGAGAGAGAGAGAGAGAGAGAGAGAGACAGGGGTCGGACAGATTGCCGCATGGCCTCCTGCTGTGTCCTGCTTTGCTGTCCGAAGCATGCCACACCACACGCACAGAGACAATCGGCGACTCATCAGCTGTAAATATGTATGTGCATACGTATCTGTGTGTAGATCCTTTGATAATGGACTGCTCGAGAACTCCCTCCGAGCCACTGCACCCATTGTGTGGCCTGTTTGGGACAATCAGCTTTTGTTGGCAATTTAATTTGGCCCACTTATGCGGTGCTTTTGAGAAGGACAATCAATGGTCATAGAGGGATTAAATTCTATACAGAGAAGACCATGTACATTTACATACAAATATGCCTTAATTAAATCTTTACCATTAGCTTGAATAACTCGTTCGTATCCATAGAAAATTATGCATCAATTTACAGTTATTTTTCGCAATTGTTGACGGAACCACAGCATAAATAACCTTTCACAACAGCTGCAATATGTGACAGCAACAGTGGCCCCATCTCGCCACAGCCATTTCTGTGTCCCCCCCACCACCACCACCATCAACCCACACCCTTGCCCACTGCGAACTAAATTTATACAACGCTGACTGTAATTTGCGTTATTAAAATGGCGTCAGTTGCTTACCAAAGCGAAAAGTTTCCCTCTGTCCCACGCTCGCATCGACACCTACGCCAACGCCCACGCCCAGGCTCAGGCCACCGGCAATGTCCAGGTCCTTGTCATTGGAAGTCTGTGTGCGGTCATGGCTCCTCTAATTGTGTGCGAGCTGCGCTACAAATGCGGGGGGAGAGACTCCGAGAGCTACCACTCAATGGGGAGTGACCGGCAACAAGGAGCCGAGGCCAGCAAATTGAGATTTATTTTCGTAAATTTTTTGTTTTGAGAGCCGGTTTCTATATTTTATAGGAAACCATTGACTTTTACAACTAACTTAAAAAAATTTAGTTGGAGCGAATACTATAGGAAATAATTAAAGGTGTAATTTATGTTATGGAACTCCAATAGAGGCTATATGTCTCTCTGTGGCCGAAACATTAAATGACCCACGCAATGTGCGTACTTTCCCGTGGCTTTTGTCTTTTGACATCGTCAAGCAACAAGTTGAGCCAAGGCCATGCTGGGGGCCTTGATTTCTTAGATTCTTTTATAACTCTAAAGTCCCCATCAGAGATGGTAATTGCTTTTAAAATCTCTTTTCATCCCATTTAGAGCATCTCCACATAGAACAGTTTTTGTTTGTGTATTTGTAATAGCTGGTATTCCTCTACACTTTGACGAAAGACACGTCCACCCTAATACTGATGTTTTTTACGATTGCCGACTTGATAGCAATTAAGTGTTGTGTTTTGTTGTAAAACTGATAACCTGATTTCAATTTAACAAACAAGCAAACAGTGCACAACAAAAACAAAATACATACGCAGCAACTCTACATACGCAGGGCAAGCAGAAGAGCGCGAGAGAACGCGTCTAACGGGATTCTATGAACGCATTTGGGTTGAAAATTGAGCATCATGAGAGCCAGAGAGCGTAAGTAATGAGAGCAGTCATGGATGATGGGTGAGAAGGTGGTGCCAATTATGATGACACAATGTTTGGCAAGGTGCGAAGGGTCGGGGTGCATATTTGACTAACGTGCATGGTATATGTACGAGAATATTTATTCGACAACGGACGGATATATTTATATGTGGCTAAAATAACTATAGCTTTCCTCCATTTTATTTATTTAACTGCCCAATTTGACGTCACGAGCAGAAAATTCTCCAAAACTTTAATTGCTCAGCCCTGAAATCGATCAGTTGCGTGTGCAGCCCTCATTCTTTTCTTGAGAGCAAAGAGAGAGACTTGGTTTTTTCGGTGCGCGTCGTAATCAATTACTAGAACAGTAAAAACTAGTGAAAAATAAAAAAAAAATTAACTATAACGTGTTTTATCTAGCGCCTAACAGACTGCGGAAACATTTATTGACCAAATGGGTTAGAAAAAACCATTGGAAAAGGTAATAAATTTATGCCAGTTCAATTCAGTTCCGCAGTCAGCGGTTGGCTCTAAAATGGAATGCCCAGTTGGTTAAGGTTTTTATTTTCACACACTCTGTAGTGCACCGTTATGTGGCCGATGGATAGTATTTTTATACCCGATACTCAAAATGAGTATTGGGGTATATTAGATTTGTGGTAAAAGTGGATGTGTGTAACGTCCACAAGGAATCGTTTCCGACCCCATAAAGTATATATATTCTTGATCAGCATCAATAGCCGAGTCAATTGAGCCCTGTCTGTCTGTCCGTCTGTCCGTCTGTCCGTCCGTCCGTCTGTCCGTCTGTCCGTCTGTCCGTCCGTCCGTCTGTCCGTCTGTCCGTCCCCTTCAGCGCCTAGTGCTCAAAGACTATAAGAGCTAGAGCAACGATGTTTTGGATCCAGACTTCTGTGATATGTCACTGCTACAAAAATATTTCAAAACTTCGCCCCGCCCACTTCCGCCCCACAAAGGAGTGTAGAGTGTAAAATCTGAACTAGATCGTATAATTATCATAGCCAGAATCAATAAAACAATTTCATTCTTTCTCGCTCTGTCTCTCTCTAACACACAGGTTTCATGGTCGGTTTTGCCAATTGCAAAATATGAGTTCAAGGATCTCAGAACCTATAAGAGCCAGAGCAACCAAATTTTGTATCCACACTCCTGTGATATCGGACCTTGACCGTTTTGTGTCACATTTTCGCCACACCCCCTTCCGCCCCCGCAAAGGACGAAAATCTGGGGCATCCACAAATCTCAGAGACTATTAAGGCTAGAGTAACCAAATTTGGTATACGCACTTCTGTTAGATCTCACTATAAAACGTACATCTCAGAATTTCGCCCCACCCCTTTCCGCCCACACAAAAGACGAAAATCTGTTGCATCCACAATATTGCACATTCGAGAAAACTAAAAACGCGGAATCATAGAGAATGACCATATCTATCCGGTTGCTGAATCTGGATCAGACCGGATAATTTGTATAGCCAAAAGCAAGAAATCAATTTGCAGTGGCTACGCAGCGCCCGACGTCACGCTCAGACTAATTTTCTGTCTCTCTCGCACGCACTCTTTGTCGTGTCGTTTAATATTAGCGGCGTCTGCCGCTAAGCAAATGTAAGAGCTAAGGAGATAAATAATTTTGTTTGTATGTGTGCTTGATACTGCTGTGATAAAGGGGGATAGAAATATCAGCTTGAATATCAGCAAAATATGACGTCATCCCAATACTCTGCCGGCTTACTGATCATGTTAACAGCGAAAGTGAAGCGCTTTTCCACATTGACCGACGAAAGCAGCGGTTTTTTTCGTGCCACTCTGGAAGAGTATTTATGGCGTAGAATAACCTGGCGTACTGTTTCGTGTGAAACAACCAAGTCAAGTTCTTCGTCAAGTTCCTTGGCCAGAGTCCTGACCGATATTTGCGGATTCTGATTAATTTTCCTCATGATTATGCGGTCTGCCCGTTTGTCTATCTTCCTTTTACGGCCACCTCCAGATTTGGTTTCCAGTCTCCCTTCGTTCTTCGCGCGACTTAGGACATTGTAAATTGTTTTCCTTGATACTGAAAACATGTCTACCATGTCTGCAACAGATTTGCCCAACTGGTGATTATAGTAAATCAACTGGACAACGTCAAAGCTTAGTCTTTTGCCAGGCATTTTAAAAATTTCAGAAAGTTAGTCTGTAGATGTGCACCGGTCAAAATTTCGCAACCAAATCAAAGTCAATGCAAAAATAGAGCATCACTGAGCAACGCCAAAAGCATAGATTACGGTAAAGTCCCGTTTTTTCTAAGAACGAGATCAAAACAGAGCTCGAAAACGAAATGTGTAGTTTCTTGACAGTGTCAAAAATGAGTAATCATTGTTTTTGTTGTTTTTTAATTTACTTATTTATAGTTTTGTTATTTTTTTTTCACTAACTACTTTATAATTAATCCCTGAATGGTTATGAATTAAAAAAATTTGATAAATTTGAACCAAAGGCCATTATTTTCTTATCCAAAGTCAAAAAATTTAATTTATTTTCAGTGTGTAAAGAGTTTCTTGACATACTGTATGTAAGTAAATATGGAAATACGAGAGATTTTAGCCAACTCCTTTCTCTACTCATCCTCCTGCTGTTGACCATCCGTCAAAACTGTTGCTCTGTTGCACTGTCAACATTCCATATCTTTCTTGAGAACTTGATCCACTTGTTATTCCGCCTGATCGATATCAATTGATTGGTCAAAGCCCCCCTGCCAAGCCTCAGCCCCAGCGATTAGTAGGTATTTAAGTATTAACTTTCCATTTGATTAACAAAAGGAATTTCCCGAGCCCGACAAGTTATGACCCACTTGACGCCAATTTCCATGCTCATTATTCAGAGTTAATTACGTTGTCAAATAAAGCGTTTTGCGACGCCATTCCACCGCAATATAGCTCCAGGCAGCAGCTCGACACGCTGCACCCCCATTTTCTTTTCTCGGTTTTGGTTTTGGAGAGGCGTGAAAATTCTATTAACTTTGTTGTAAATAGACAAAAAATTCGCGTGCAGGAGGAACCCCCACCAGCAGAATCTGTGGGCCCAACTATTTCCATTAAACCGAATTTCAACATTCAACAAGGGGCAAACGGCAAACGGCGGAAATTCGTTGCGATTTTTGCGTCCTTTAGTCAAGCTTATGCTAAGACCACTTGCCGTCCTAGCAAATTGTTCTAATTAAGAAGACCGACTCGGCGACAAAGTTGGCCAAGACCAAGACATGGCCAAGTAGAGCGTTTGGGGCAGGTAAAATGCCAAATTAAAATCGTAATGAAGCACTTAAGTTGTGTGTTTTCTGAGACAGACCTTTTTTTCAGTGCCTTTCGAGAGAGTCTCTCAATTTTAGCATGGAGTATGTTTTGTGGAGGTTCCTTGGCTTTCAGTTTCCATCCAAAATCTAGGCTGGCTTTGCCTCCAAATAGGGTATTAGGCCCTCTGTTAATCGCATCTTGTGATGTTCCTCTTAATTTTGCCATCTTGCTGGGGTTGTGAGTGCTGGCTGCTCGGGCAGCTTGTGCTTCGTGGGGGAGGATTTGAGATTCAAGTGGCTCCGGGCATTAGCGTCAAGTTCTCGCTCTCGGTTGTCTTTCTTAAGACTTCCACATAATTAAGTTGTAGCCATTGAAAGTGGGCAAAGGATTAGGCCCCAGTCCTGTCCTGTTCAGTCCAGTCCAGAGTCCTCTGTCTGTCCGCATTAATTGAGTGTCATGGCGAATGCAAAATCAGCTTACGCCCCCGGCAGGACATAACCATCAACAGAGAGAGGAAGATATAAAGAGAGAGAGAGAGAGAGTGATTGGGAGAGAGAGAGAGTGATTGGGAGAGAGAGATAAATTGTCTTTCAGATGACAGTTCCCTTCTGCTTTGCATTTGCACATGGCCATGTCACGATGGTTAAATAGATTTTTAATCTAGTTTAATGGCTGGACCATTAGCTGGAATCGACTGTCGGATTTGTCCATTTCTGCGGAAGATCTGCCTGGACAGATCAGAGATTAACTGTCGGTTGAGTTGGCAGTTGCACTTGCACCACCGACAACTCAATCGAAGTTCTAAATCCAATTTAATAGCCAACCATTAGCTGGGGGAGGCATACATATGTATGTATGTATGAAAGGATATTAAGTGTATGTTTTTCCTCCCCCTTTTTTTCATCATTGATTAGCCCTGGAAGGCCCTGCTCCTGCTAGTGCTCCTTATCCCCCACGTCCACTCTTTCAACCTGCCACCTAACCGACCCCTGGTCAATATTTGTTTGCTGTTTGCTGCGCTTGGTTTGATTTTCTTTGCCTTTGTAGCAGCAGCAGCAGCGGAGGAGCGAGCGAGTGTGTGGGTGCGGGCCAGAAAAACTTTCGCCGCAAGACTCTAACACACACACACGCGCCACCCAGTTGTGGGGGGCTTTTGAAAATGCTGGGGATATTCCATGGGTAAAAAAATCAACATTTTTATGAAAATGTTTTATTTTTACTTTGAGTTTTTTTAAAATTTTTTTTTTGTTTGCTGCAAGGGCGGAAAATTCTCTGTTTGTTTTGGGCCTCTCGTTCCTGCACTGCTGCTAATTAAAGCTGAATGTACGGACTGCTGGCCCTGCTGGATTTCGGGGCTATATTATATGTATGTACATATGTATGTAAACTGCCACATACGGCAGGGAGGAAGAGGGACTTGGTGTGGAAAGTGCGCAGACAGCGACGGTTTCAGCGGACGCTGCTTGTAAAATGGAAAACTTAATCTAAAAAAAATCAATCTGCAATAAAAATAAAATTAAGCAACGGCTCGTGAAAATCCCGGAGACGATGCGACGGAAGGCACTCAAAGAAAAGCGGTGAAAGCGCTGTGGAGGAATATGGGGGGGAGAGTAATGGCGCAGGAAGCTGCCTAAAGAGGAGAACAGAGGACACGCAGGACCCTAAGCTGAAAGGCGAAAGGTGTGCGTCAGGATTACGCGGCATTTCGAGCTGGGGCCATAAAGGCGTGAAAGGGACTGTCTGTCGGATCGGATGGGATGGTCGAGGGTCCAAAGGATATTCATAAATAAATATCTGCAGGCATACAAATTGATAAGCTGCCTGCCGGGCCAGCAGCCCGTCCTTGCTGTCTGTCATGAAGGGTCCTGCCGTAAGCCTCACAGCCCCAAAAACAACAACGGCAACAACAGGATGACAGGGCCTCGCAACTTAATCGACAGAAAACGCTGCATGCCTTTTTGGAGTTCCACGGAATCGCCAGCCAACCGCCCCGGCTGGCTCCCCTTTTGAAAGGAGAATGCCAGGGACTAAGGATTAAGGACTACGGATGAAGTACAAATACCCCGTACCTACCGATGACTCGCTGGCTGGCTGTCTACCAAGTAAACACTACCATCTTACTCCTCGTGCGCTGCTTTCTCTCTTGCTTTTGCAGAATTCTAATGCCGTTCGTCCTTCGGCAGCCGCTGCTCCTTTCACACGCAATCCGTGCCCTGCCCGGCATTGGCACATTTTCCTCTTGCTGCCACCTCAGCGTTATATACACTTCAAGGCGCAAAAGGTATTGGGATTTTGAAGAGAATTTTTGGAGATTGGAGAAATGCAGTTCCTGAGCTATATTTTTCCTGCAGCGAATATAATTTTAAAGATTGGATTACTCAATACAGCTGCCATAAAGACAATGGTTGTAGAAGGGTATCCTTGTCTCGAGGTTCCCGAGCATATACTTTTTCTCTGTTATTTTGTTCCTCTATTTTTTTTTCTTCTGCTGCTTTTCTCTTTCTCTATTGGTTCCGTTTTTACTTCTGCGTCCATTGAATTTTACTGTGCGCTAAAATTGTTTTGGTATTCAAGCTAAAAGCACGCGAATGCTTCTATCGTATGCCACCGCCACCGCCACTGCCACCGCCTCCTTTCTGCGTGCCTTGCGTGTCCTGCGTGAGGTCCTGTGGCTCCTGTTTCTTTTGTTGCTGTTGTTTTTGCTGGAGTGCTGCTGGCTTTCCATTGTGGCGTTTGCTGCTGGGGCTCCTCCTGTGTGGAAGGTTCACTAGCTGTTGCCCCGTGCGATGTTGCCCCGCCCCCTCGACGATATGGAGAGAGTGGCCTTCCAGCATATCCTGTTGCTTGCGAAAACGCAACCAGTTGAACATTTCCAGTGGCACTCTCTCTGGGATTCGGCCCTCGGCTCTGTTCTTCGGCTTTCAATGTCGGCCTTGGTAGACTCTCTCTCTATTTGTTTCGCTCCCTCCCTTCCTTGCTGACATTCTGCCTGTCTCTCTCTCTCTCTCTCTTAGTATCTCTCGTGAGCTTTCGGCTGTTGCTCTTGGCACATGTTTAACGCGCAATTATTTTGGTCCTGTTGCGCTTTTTCCCTACATCTGTGTGTGTGTGTGTATATGTACAGATTTACATATGTATGTATATGTGTTGGACAGTAAGTGAGTGGGTTTGTGTGTATGGGGAGTGGTGCTGCGTCTTTGTGTGCAAATAAAAGTCAAATTTTGAAGTTAATGAAAGGATGTCACATCATAATATGTTATGGATTTTTTTCTTTATATTAGGTATTAATAATTCTAATATTTCGGAAAAAATGTTCAGATTTCTCCACTTTTCCAAATCCCCCAATATCATAATAAATAATAAAAATTTAATAAGTAAACAATGATTTGGATAAAAAATATTAAATGATTTCCTGTTGCAAGTTAAGCAATAATTAATTATCTTAAACTCCATTAAAAAATTACAAATAATTCGGCTTTGAATTCAACACCATTCAGAGGCTCCATCGTGAGTCGTGGCACGCGACACCGACATCTAAACCCACACCAATATATCATCATCGGCAGGAGTCTCCAGGGGCAGCAGCAGTAGTCATACCCGCCATCGTATCAGCGTCTGGGCTGTGTGGTATGCAACAATTATGGAAAAGTCTCCACATCGGTATATTCCCATTCGTGTAGAGAGAGCGCTGCGGCGCACCTAAAGCAAATGCGTGGGCGTGGGAGGCGGGGCCCCTCATGGCCAGAAGGACTTACACTGACACATAGCAGGAGCAGGAAGAGCAGCAGGAGCAGCAGGCAGCTGCCGCCTGCATCCGCATCCAGGGAAATCGTTTAGCTGTTGCTTTCGTGCGGGTTCCAATCCCCCACTCGAGACGAGACACGGCTCGGCTTCGGGTCGGCACGATGTTTGCAAGGTGGAAATTGATATTACTTTTTAATGCGCTGCCAGCTGTGTGGCTCGCGACGACGAGCTTTCCAGTCAGAGCCTCCTCTGTGTCGGTGTCTGTGTGGGAGAGAAAGCGTGAGAGTCGCACGACGCACGACGGTTGTATGGCAACAGACTGCCAGCCTCGTCACAGTTCAAGTTGAACCGTCTCGTGAGCAGGACACAAACCGCGGAACCTGCCACTGAAGAGAGCGAAGAGGCCCTGAAGCAGGCACCACAGTAGCAGTAGCAGTAGAACCACCAGCAGCAGCAGTACCACCAGCAGCGTCACCAGCAACAGCATCGGCAGCACCAGGAGGATCGGCAGAAACCCAAAACGAACCTAGACCATCAAAACAGCGTCGCCGCAACCTGCAATGTTTCCCAACAAAAAAAACAACAACGAAAAAAACAACTTTCCGGAGAAAAGGTGTGTGTGCCAGTGCCGTGTACCATCTCTAATTCGTGTGTTTTTTTTTGTTTTTTTTTTTGTATTTTTTTTTGAAGCAACAAAAGCCAGTAGTCAGTAATATGAATGAATGAAGAATTCCTTTGAAGAAAAACAGCTTCCGAGAGCAGGTGTCGGAACAAAAACGTTAACTAAAAGGAAAACTAAAATTGAAGCTAACACACACACACACGCATACGCTACCGCGTACCTGTCCGTAATAGAAGTACAAGAATATAATTCAATATAAAAAAATAAAATATAACTTTTAGAGAAGAGACCTTTAACAGAACAAGGAATCCAAGGGCATTCCCCCACTCGAATCACTTGAAATCACAGGTAAGTCCCCCTCAAAAAATATATTGAAGTGCCTATAAAACATTTAGTGTTACCTATAAAATATTGAGCGTTATGGAAGGCCACCCCGCCTGTCAAACAAATAGTTTAATTTCCGGTCTGGCCATCAGGCACACATCCGGTTTAAGTTTTTATTTCCGTCTCGACTTGGGCTGTTCGTTGCTCGGTATTCAGTGCTTGGTGCCAGTGCTCATTGACATGTGCACAAAATATGATTCAATTGAAAGGGGTCTTTTTGTTGTATGCTTTTTTTTACTAAGATCGTTAATTAATTTCTGCAGAGCCGAAAAGTTCCGAGCTCCGACTGAGAGTCGGAGTCGGAGTTCCATACAAATTGGCGTTTTATTGATTTTTGCTTTTATAGGGGGGGCATTGGGGGATTGTGCACAAAAGTCAAAAGGACCAACACCTCTCGGACGTCCGAAATAAAAAAATTAATAAAGCAAGAAATTGAAAACATTATAAAGGCGATTAATTATTGATACTTTGATGTCGCTGCCACTCCTCCATTGCTATTCCCATGCCCCCCCCCCCCCCCTCCAGACTTAATTAATTTATAATTAAGTTAATCATTCGCCAGAAGCAGCAGCAGTTCCTTCGATGGTTGAGAGGCATTTTGTCTTTAAGTTTGGCTTGCACATGGGTCCTGGGAGTGGGACTTAACTTTAAGCTGTCTACTCTACCTGCTGGAATGGAATTTTATTTGCGATTGAGACTTTATGAACGTGACTGGCCTGCCGTATCCGATGGCAAAGAAACGAGGAGTGGGTGGGGTAGGGGTAGGCAGAAGCATCGATTCTGGGTGTGAGGATTTTCAAATGCCTGCCAGCCTGCAAAGGGACTCCGCTTGGCCAACTGTCATTACTCTTGGTTCCTTATCCAAGTGGCAAAGTTTACGACGCATGAACCCACGAACATATACATATATGGTGGGGCACCTGGCACTGTCTGGCTAAAGTCTGCCCCAAAGAGCTTTTATTATGCCATTTTAATTTAGATTATTATCAATCAGTAATAAGCATTGTGTCCACCTAAACAGAAAGCACCACGAACAAAACAAAGAACATTAAGTGGTACTGTCATCAAGGGCCACTGGGCAGGACATTAGCTGTATTTTTCAGTACCCAAAAGTGAGGTTTATTTCAATTTTTAATATAAAAAAAAAGGATAGTACTGTAGTAGAAATACATAGGAAAAGGAAAAACTCGAAACTGTGAGCTCTTTTTTTAAATTAAATAACGTATGTATATTGTTTTTGGACAAATATTTCCATAATTTTGAAACAAAAATCAATTTTTCCACAAAATGTAGAAAAACAAAAGTTTGTTAAAAGCTTGTTTTGGTGTATTATTGAAATTTGTGGCATGTTTTTAATATTTCCATATTTATTTACAAGAACGAATTACAATAATAATAATAATAATAATAATATTTATTTATATATGACTCATGTTTTCGGCAATTTCCATTGGTTTTCTATTTGGCATTTAAAAGGAGTAAACAAAGTGGTTTAGTTTTTCCTGTTTTTCCCGCTCGCTACGGGCTATATGCAAATCAGCAAGCAGGAAAAACTCATTTCAGATTCCAAAAACAACAAAAAAGCAAAGCAGCAAAGGCTGGGCAGTAAGGGAAACCGAGTGGGATACCATTACCCCCCTCTTTCACTTCGTTAGCATAATTTTGCGTCTTATTTTGTTGGCAATTTATATGCGCAGCGTAGTGACACACGCATTTTAATTGAAAGCAAATAAAATACTCTATAAAACATAATATGACAAGAGCTGTAATCCTGACGGCAACAGTTATCCGTGCTGACAGCTCCACAGGCCACAGCGGCAGCAGCAGCAGCCTCGGAAGGCATCGGAGTGGCAGTAGCAAACAGTGGACGGGACAAAACGGGCGATCTCCTAACAGGCTGATATCTCTCTCTCTCTCTCTTTTTTTGTCTTACTGAATATTAGTGGCATTTTAAATAACTCTGTCTCTGTCTCTATCTGGTGCTATCTTTATTGCCACTGACAGGGTATGTGTATGTCTATCTCTTTTGCTGTCCTGTGGCTGTGTCCTGTCCTGTCGAAACATATTCATTAATGTCTCTAGACTGACAGTGTTTAGGAATGTTGTACATGCGCTTGGGGCACCTTCCTGTCCCTACTCGTTCCGTTCCAGTCCTCATCATATTCGTATCCATGCAAAACACTTTCCCTTAGATGACATGCCACACAAGATCTATCTGCGTCCACAAAGGACACTCCACGCATGGGTGCTGTGCTCTGCTGTCTGAGCCTTTTGTTGCTTCCCCCTCCCCGTGCAGCGCAATCTGGTTGGCTTTTAATCAAAAGCTAAAATTAATTAACTTTATTCCTCCACAGAATCATCCTCCTTCCTCCTCCTTCGACGATCACTCCTGCTCCTGTTCCTATTGCTGCTCCTGTTCCTGCTCTATGGAGGCATCTCTGATTTAGTGAAAGCATCTCTGAGTGAAAAATTCCCTGTGGCACTGGGTGTCTGCCTTCTGTGGAGATGCAAAAAACCAAAAATTGCCGCTTCATTTGCACAACAATTTTTAATAAAGCAGCAAAGTGACCGCAGAGCACGGTAGGCACGGCACGGCAGAGCAGACCGTTTTGCCATGATGTTTCTTTCAAACTGAACTAAGGGTAGAGGGAATTGGGGGGATCTGCAGATAAAAAACCAGCAAACAGAATAAAGCAAAGCGAATAATGCCAGGCCACAGGCAAAAATATTTATTTTACATTTTTAAATAAGTCGCTGGACATACATTTTTTGCATTTATATATATTTTTGTATGTGAAGACTACCAGACCTTACACATATTGTTCGCCTGTCCAATGCACACACACACACACACAGAGAGAGAAAGAGAGAAAGAGAGACAGAGAGAGAGAGAGAGTGAGTGAGAGTATGAAAGTGGAATGTAATTAATTGAATTTCTCTGCCATGCCATTCACCATGCACATTTCCTTTAAAGTCGGGTGCTCAGTTTTTTGCTGCATGCAAAGTGCCGGGTTTTATGCACAAAAAAGTCAAAATGAAATGGTAATAAATGGAGCCTCGGCAGCCTCCTGCATCAAAACCCCTCAAATATGTCGTTGGCAGTCGTCGTCATCGCTTTTGGGGGCACTCCTCTATTTACTCCTGCGACTGGCTACTGGTGCCTGGGGCCTGCGGCTCGACTCAATTTTCAATTAAAATGTTTACCCACTGTGTGGCCGGGTACTAATTTGCATACGTGAATAAGGGTAAGGGCTGGGAAATGATTCAATACAATTCAAATGCCAACAAAAAAAAAAAACGCTGACTTAAATGTGAGCTAACTGTGCCTTTTAAATGGAATATGTAATTAATATTTATTTATTTATTGCGCTAGTCAAATTCAATTTAGAATTTTAGAATGAAAGTAAATTTCTATATTTAAAGATTAAATTATTGTTAGCTTCGGATTTACGTCAGTCAGAAGGGAACCTTGGTCCTTTCAAGGGCAATGACATCCATGAAAAAAAGCAAGCATTAGGCAACCTTGAGGCAGCCCTACTTCCGGCAACCGAAGGTGGCATCTATTCAGATGCACTCTCCCTAAGTTTCCAATGATAGTGCAGTCTCTTCAAAAATATTCTTTAAAATAAAGTGTACCCAGGACACTTCTTCAACATTGAAATATTTCAAAATATCATATGAGTTGCTGCTGCGACCGCAACTCTACATTAATACCCGATAAATAGTCAGTATGGCTCTCCTCCGCCAGATGGCGCGTAACAACGAACGATAAAGAGTACGTGCGAGAGGGATAGAAAACCAGTCGGAACGTGTCGTCTAGGTCGCTGCGTAGACACTGCAAATCGATTTGTTCCTTTTGGTTATAATAATGATTCGATCTGATCCAGCTTCGGCGTTTTGAAATACACTTGTAACAGTCACAAATCACAGAAGTCTGGATACCAAATTTGGTTGCTTTAGCTTTAATAGTCTCTGAGATCTGTGGATGAAAGACACTTGTGCAGGTTCGATATCACAGGAGTGTGTATACCAAATTTGGTAGCTCTAGCTCTAATAATCTCTGAGATATAGGCACTTTTAGCGGTGGACTAAGTCGACCATTAAATGTGTGTGTTAGAGAGAGATAGAGCGAGAAAGAATTGATTTGTTTTCATCATTCTGGCTATAATAATAATACGATCTAATTCAGATGCAGCCTGGCAGATATAGTCATTCTCTACGATTCTGCGGTTTTGGTTTTCTTGTATCTTTAAAATTGTGGATGCCACAGATTTTCGTCCTTTGTGGGGGCGTAAGGGGGCCGGGCGAAGTTTTGAAATACACATGTAATATTGATATATCATAAATGTCTGGATACAAAATGTCGTGGCTCTAGCTCTTATAGTCTCTGAGCACCATGCGCTCATAGGGACGGGCAGACGGACGGACGGACGGACTGGAATTATTGGGTAAAAGTAGTTTTATACAACAGGCTGTTATATTTCTTAATACCACCACTCACAACCACGCCCAGAACGGAAATCGATTGATGAGTATCGGCTGGTGATCAGAATGTTGCCAAATAACTTGCACCGCTTCTAGTGTTCACAGTTATTCTGAAATGCACCACTGATTTCTTTATGATATCAATAAGCCTCTTTGAGTAATTTTTCGGCAGCAGCAGATTAGCCGCTTGACAGAGACAAAATGTTACAAATTTTGCAATTTCCTTGTGCCATTTAGAGTCGCTTCTTCGCTCATTCTGTGGATCTGTGAGATGGCTGACGGCGGTTAGCAATGCCATTACCGTTACGCGGACTAACTTTAATATCCGGTACACTAACACATACACACGCAGAGAGAGATACACACAGGGATACAGACGGAGGCAACAACAGAAGGTAGATATTTCATGGTGTTTCTAGCCCTGGCCCTGTCTCGTGTTTGCATTTTGTTAAAAGCGACCCTGGCCCGCGTCCAACTCAAAGCACCACCTTTACCTTTATCTATTCTGCCCAATTGTAATCTCTCAAAGCAGCTGATAATGGCTCACCATCCCCATCCTTCTCCAGCACCCCCCCTTTGTCGGGCAAACAAAAATTTCCCGCATTGTTTGGCTCCGCACTCCCGAGCTCTAAGCTCTGCGGAAAATTGACATTTTATGCCCTTTCATAGGTCCAGGGGAGTGGATTTTTGCTGCGGATGGAAATGAAATAGAATGGTGGGTGGATGGGTGGATGGATTGTTGGCCTAATGAAATATTTGAGCCGGGCCCCAAGTCTCTGTTATGAGTACAGCTTACGTTTTACGCTTTGATTAATGTAATTGGGGCCCCCAGGGTCGAATTTTGGCACTTTCGAACCTCGAAAGCCCCTTTCCCGTGTCCCGTCCGTGTCCTGTGTGTACTCGCAAATGATTAATGCATGTGCTGCTTGCTAGGGTGGGGGCAACAGGCTAAACCGAAACTTATACAACAGTCGAGAGAAAAAAAGAAAAGGAAGTGCACAAACTAAAAGCGCGGGGGAAGGGGAAACCAAAAGGTAAGCATAAGATCCAACATCTGACACAAGGCCAGGCCAGGCACGAATCCTGTCTGGCAGGCAATGTTGCTCCTCGGATCGAGAGCTGTTTGCTCCAAGTTTTAAGTAAATTTCACCAATGTTTTTTCCTTACTCTTCTTTAACCGCAGAGGAGCAGAGCTGCCTGACATTTACTGATATCGTTACACCGTATACACCGCACAATTCAATGGTAGTGGAAACCCAAAAGCCAGAGCCAGAGCAACAGTTTGGCGAAAAGTTGGCACAAACATTTATCAAACGAGCTATTGAAAACTTTTGCCTTTTTCCTCCCAAAAGCGCTGTAAAAACTCGGGGGAAATGGGATAAAAACTATTTGCGGTTCGTTGACAATAAAATACCCTTTTTGGACCCTTTTTTTTTTTTGTGTGGGTGTGGCAGAGACTCGTACTCTCGTGTTCGTGGAGCTCGTTTTACTCGTATTATTGCCCTAATATCCGTGCCACTCGAAGTCCCAATCTTTTGAATATTTACTCTGAAATGAAACGAAATTTTAGTTTGATTGGCAGCCATTTTCCCTAACGTAGCAAAAAGGGTATTATTATCCACACATCCTTCGAAATAGAAGAAACTTTTTTCTCTTTAGATTTCAGTTCAGGCATTTCAGTTTTCTCTTTTTATACCCGATACTCAAAATGAGTTTAGGGGTATATTAGATTTGTGGTGAAAATGGATGTGAGTAACGTCCAGAAGGAAGCGTTTCCGACACCATAAAGTATATATATTCTTGATCAGCATCAATAGCCGAGTCGATTGAGACAGGCGTCTGTCCGTCTGTCCGTCTGTCCGTCGCTATGAGCGCCTAGTGCTCAAAGACTATAAGAACTAGAGCAACGACATTTTATATCCGGACTTCTGTGATATATAACTGTTACAAATATATTTCAAGACTTCGCACCGCCCACTTCCGCCCCCACGAAAGGCAAAAATCTGTGACATCCACAATTTCAAAGATACGAGAAAGCAAAAGTGCAAAATCTGAACCAGATCGTATAATTATTATAGCCAGAATGATGAAAACAATTTCATTCTCTCTCGCTCTGTCTCTCTCTAACACGCAGGTTTCATGGTCGGCTTTGCCTATTGCAAAATGTGAGTTCAAGGATCTCAGAGACTATAAGAGCTAGAGAAACAAAATTTGGTATCCACATTCCTATGACATCGGACCTTGACAAGTTTGTTTCCAAATTTCGCCACACCTCCTTCCGCCCCTGCAAAGGACGAAATCCCCAGATCTCAGAGACTATTAAGGCTAGAGTAACCAAATTTGGCATCCAAACTCTGGATCTGATAAATCTGGATCAGATCGGCTAATTCGTATAGCGAAAAGGAACAAATCAATTTGCAGTGGCTACGCAGCAATCTCTGTCGTGTCGTTTAATATTAGCGGCGTCTGGCGGAGGAGAACCATACTGACTAAGTATCGGGTATAAATGTAGAGTTGCGGTCGCCGCAGCAACTCACAATGTTCCCCCTTGTTGCAGTTGTGGGTATGTTGTATTTGTGTATTTGGATGAAGGTATATGGCCTATAGAACCACTGTCTGGTCCACCATAGGTGCTCCTATGGAGTGCCAGGAACTTCCAAAGAGCGGCAAAAACCTGTAGTATCCATAATTATGAAAGATACATACATATGAGCTAAAGCAGTGCATGATATGATATCGGATATATTTTAGTCGTAATGCTGTCTCTATTCTACGTACATATCTGTACAGATCTAAAAGTACTCCTCCTTACATGTCTTTATTTTTGGGTTTTTTTTTTTTTTTCTAGCGACTGTTGACTGTTGTACACATTTTTTTTTTTCTCCATTTGCTGTTTTTGTGTCTGTGGCTGTGGCTTTTGCGGTTCTGGCACACACAATCACACATACATACATACACATATGTACATATGTATGTATATATCATGGGCAGAGCAGAGCACAAAATTAGAAGGCGGTTTTTGGCCAGTTTGAGGCAATTGGCGCACCCAAAAAGAGCCAAAAGGATTGACAGTTATTAAAAATGAAACGAGGCAATTACGTTTTGGTTTTGTGTAAACCTCCCCCCACCGCCTTCACCCTTGGGGCGTCCTGTTTCCAGTTGGTTTTTGAGGCGTGTTTTGCTGGCATGTTTAACGGCGCTTTCATTTGCATATTCGCGTAAGCGAACATGTGTGTGCATGTCCCTCTGTGCCTCTGTGCGTATGCGTGTGTTCGTTCGTCCTTTGTTTATGTTTGTTTGGCGTGGCCGTGCATATGCTGATGATTGCTGGGGAAAGCCTTCCTCTCGTCGTTGTCATTGCCGTCGTCATCGTCTTATCGCCGCAATTGTTGCTTTTAAATTGACAAGCCAAATACCAGAACTCGAAACTCACTCGCAACTTTTCTTCGGGGGCGGAACCATAAATTCGTATAAATTTTTAACCCCTTTTCCCACCTTTTCATTTTTCATGGCTTGGCGAAATTTTCTGGCGCATTAAGCCCCATTTTTGGCAAATTTCCATCCAATTGAATTTGGCTCTTCTGAAAACAAAGAAAAAATTTCATACAAGGAATACACGCGAAAAAGTAAAAATGCAAGTATACATATACATATGTATGTACATATAGTGAAATAAAATAGGTTTCATTGCAACTTAAATTTATGTGAATGTAGTAAAAAAATTTGTTTAATACGGGTCATATTTAATCTAAATATCAAAGACGTAATTATATTAAATTTGTAGTCTAATGTGTTCATTTAAATATGAAATATACATATATTTAATGTATTTAAAATTGTAATACATAAAATATTAAATATATTTAATATTTCATATAAAATAAATATTTATCCTAATTATAAAATGTATATTTATTTTAAATATTGTAAAAATATTTTTGTAAATATGAAATATCTTTAAATCGAATCTTGTTCAACATATTAATGTTAAAATGTAAATGAAATTAACTTCTTACAATTCCCACTCTGAAACTGAAGTGCAAATATTAAAATTTCAGTGCTTTTTTCTCTCTGTGTTTATTTTTTATTGTGCAGTCATTTCTGTTTGCCAAAGAAAGAGTCCGAGGAGTCGAGAATTGAGAGCCGAGATCCCGGACGTGAAATAAAAAGCATTTCCCAGTCATTGGCAGGCTCATATTCCATACTCCATATGTGCCACACATGCCACAAACACGCACACAAACACACACACACATCATTGGATTCTCCTCTTACAAAAGGCCAATTATAACCAAAGCTCGTGGAGGGGGCAGGAAGTTTCTCGTAGTCTGTTGATTTTCCTGGTGGACCTTGAGTTGAGCTCAACTTACACTTTTTCCACAGAGAAAGCGAGCGAGCGAGAAAGAAGTGAAAACTTTACATAATAATGAGCAGTTCATTTTCCTGCATGTCGAGTATCTGTATCTGTGTATCCGTGTTTTTTTTTTTTTTGTATTCGACTACATTTATTCTTCTATTAGTACATTAACAGTAAATTAACATTAACAAAAATTAACATTAGTAAATTAACATTAACAGCAAGTTGTACGGGTAATGGGGCGTAGCTGTGCGGTGCGGCCACAAAGCATTGCTTCGCACAACCGTTCCTCCTTGCTCCTCCGACATTTCCCTTTCCCTCTCTACTCTCCGTACCTCCCGCATTATAGTGGCGGCGAACTTAGTGGTGGTATCCCACGCCTTTGGATCTGATACCATGAGTGGCACGATCCCTCCGACG
The DNA here is from genome assembly GCF_003369915.1 of Drosophila miranda. NCBI lineage: Eukaryota > Metazoa > Arthropoda > Insecta > Diptera > Drosophilidae > Drosophila > Drosophila miranda. Next base: position 62,558 of record NC_046674.1, on the reverse strand, counting down.
CTGATGCTGGTGTGTATTCGTGTGTGTATGTGTTGTAGAGCGGTTACAAGTTTCCTACGATGTATAGCAGATTAGCGCTTTTGCGATCCAAAAGTTTTCCTTTGCCCCTTTGCCAGCCGCTAGTGTTTTTTTTTCATTTGCCACAAAAATTGTTTCGTTGTTTTTTCGAGCTGCCTTGCCTTTGATCAGATTAGCGCCCTAGACATTTTCTTATTCGAAATTTCATGGGGAACATCGATTTCCCACAAAAAATGAGAGAAATAGAGAGATAGAAAGAGGAGGAGGCGGAGTCCTGTACAAAGTTTTCGGGGAATTAACAAGATTGTTAATTGAAATTGGTAGACAAATGTTTGTAGCGGTTGTATCGGGTATGGGAAAAGGGTTAGAAGGAAAAGGGATTTCGTTACAGCTTTAAGTTTTGTGTTTGCTTTATTTTAAGTCTCTCTGTTTGCCATGCACTTTGGTCTGCTGCTGCTGTCCTGCACGATGAGCATTTGTTTGCTCAGTGCTCTACAACGGCATGTGGTGCAGCTACCACACACACTGCCATACACTCACACTCATTTCTCTTCCTAACAAAACGAACATCAAATTTGCATAATTTTCGCAAAGTAACATTTTGCACAAACAGAGGTCCTCCCCCACACCCACTTCCCCCTTCAAGCAACAGGCAAAAGTCCAAACTGTCCGTGTGTGCCTGTGTGCGTGTGCAATTTGTTGGGGGGGGGTTGGTGCCTGCCGCATTAGTTGGTAGATATTATGAGCTGTGTGTTATCACACACCAAAAGCATTTTCATTTGCATTTGCAACATGTGCCAGGCCATGAAATCTGGCTCCCCTCTTGAAATCTGACTTTAGGGCTAATTAAAGATACAGTTTTGGGGCTCGTCTCTAAAACTGAAAGGAAAACATGCCAGCCAGCCAGCCATTCCACTGATAAATGAATTTACGGAGAGAAAGTCGCACGCGCTCCATGTACGTGGCAGGCAGCGTGGAGGCAACGTGTGGAGCGTGGGTGAAGGGACTCTGATTGACTGCTCTCCTGGCTTATTAAGTCAAAAAAAGTGACGGAAAGCTCACACTTGCGACGTGAGCTATTAGCATTTCTAAAAATATATCAAACCAAGGCGAAAAGCCACGAATTTGAAAGCCACTTTAAGAACGATGTCAAGAATTTAACAATAGAAACGTGACTTTAGAATATATCGCGAGTGCCTTGGAAAAAAAAACTGCAGCACTTGTTGCCTGGAAAAATCTTCTATTGATTATTGCATTTATGGGGAAAAATCAAATACAGGCGAGGCACTCAGGTAAGGCACTCTGCTCTGAGTAAAGTCTATGACCAAATACTCAATACAAATAAGGGATACAAAGACAGAATTCACAATTCGCTTCTTTTTCTCTCTCTCTCTGTCTCTGTTTGCTTTTAACCTACAAAAAAAGTAACGTATACGAAATGTGTGTGGGTCTTCCACTTGCAATTCAATTTTTATTAAATGTTTACAGAAAAAATAATGAAAAGATTCCTTTTTAATTTTCTATTTCTGTTTTTCTGGCAAACGATTGCTGCTGCTGGATCTGATTGATTGCATTGCATTGCAATTGAAGTTTTTCGCAGCACTAGCAAAACCGCAAGGAAAAGGGCTTTTCCCGGAAGACCGAAACTGTGGATGCTTGACATTCGAGGAAATTTGGAGGACCTCCTGCCTTGTGGGCTATTTAATGCGCTCATTAGGCAGCAGCTGCAGCACATTTCTGCTTAAAATGGTTATTTATATAAATGTTATGTCGTTGTTGCTGCCAAAGTGACAATGTAACTTTTAGACAGACAATTTTCCAAGAGAGGGAGTTAAAGCAGGGTGGTTTCATTTATAGCCTTAATGGGAATGTCCAGACCTAGACACGTGCCATCTGTTGGTTGTGCGGAATTGTCAGGTTTTTCTGTTGCAATAGCCATGACTCCTGCATCTTATGGGAGCAGCTTATTAGGCTCGTGGCATTTTTCCATGTAAAAGTATACGCAACAGGAGCAGCAGAAGCAGCAGCTGTCATTCGTTGCACACTTTCAGAAGAGTAGAAGGAAGAGGAGGCAGTGCTGCAGCAGAGCTGTTTGTGGGGTTCCATTGTGATGTGCCCCCATAAGTATGCTACAATTTCTTCCCCCATTCCCATTGTAATTTCCCTTTCATTCTCTCTTGTTATTTATTTATTTTCGCATAGACAGGAGGAGGAGGAAAGGAGACCACAGTCAGAAGGGATAGGGGGGCAGATGATCTCGGGCTACGCCTTGAGTAAACATTATTAAAATTGCCAACGTTGTCGGCCGGTTGCCGTTGCCAGAGCAATCCTAAAATAACCAAAGGCACCCAAGGCACATCAGCCACAGCAGAAGGCAGTGTCGAGTGTCGTGTAGGAGGAAGGACGGGCAGGAGGGTCCTGTCCTTGTGGCAATGGAAATTGTCATTTTCATAGGGGGAATAGAATTTCCTACCATTCAGCCCCACAACACACATTCTCCAACACATGATAGCACTCTCCCTCTGCCACACACACATTGAAAAATGGAAGCTATCTCTCTCTCTCGTGGCAGCAGGCAGCCAAGGTTATTATTATTGCTAAGCGGAAAGTGGACACACACACACACACACACACACACACACACACAGACACATACACTCCCATACCCAGAGATACAATGCATACATATGTACATATATAATGTCGCTCTACTTGTTGCTTGGGCTCCTTTATCCCCCGTCATCCCGTCACCCCACCCCCACCCACTGTCCTGTGTGCGGGGCGCTGATTATCCTGTTTTTTCTCTCTATCTCTCTTTGGGGTTTATTACAAAACTGTCAGCACACGACCCGACGCACACTAGACATTTATTTATGCAAAAATGTGAAATCATTTGTGAAACTGTGCCGTCAACGCACCACCACCACCATTACTCCCCTCTCCCTCACTCACCACGCAGCACATTCCTATCGAAAGGGATCCATACGCCTCGTTGAGTCCTGACCACAGGAGAAAAAAAACAAGCTGAAGCTGCATCCTCCATTCATAATTTCCGACCATTTTTAGTATTTTTATACCCGATACTCAAAATTAATATTGGGGTATATTAGATTTGTGGTGAAAATGGATGCGTAACGTCCAGAAGGAATCGTTTCCGACCCCATAAAGTATATATATTCTTGATCACCATCAATAGCCGAGTCGATTGAGCCCTGTCTGTCTGTCCGTCCGTCTGTCCGTTCGGACTTCTGTGATATGTCACGTAGTGGATGACTATATCTTCTAGAATGCAAAATCTGAACCAGATCGTATAATGATTATAGCCAGAATCAATAACACAATTTCATTCTCTCTCGCTCTGTCTCTCTCTAACACACAGGTTTCATGGTCGGCTTTGCCTATTGCAAAATATGAGTTCCTAGATCTCAGAGACTATAAAAGCTAGAGCAACCAAATTATTGATCCACACTCCTGTGATATCGGACCTTGACGAGTTAGTTTCAAAATTTGGGCACACCCCCTTCCGCCCCTGCAAAGGACGAAAATCTGGGGCATCCCCAAATTTCAGAGACTATCAAGGCTAGAGTAACCAAATTTGGTATCCACACTCCTGTTAGATCTCACTATAAATCGTATATTTCAAAATTTCGCCACACGCCACATGGAACACTAAATAGCGCTTTCTGCCATAATGTTTACTTAAATTTACTTTAATATTTTTTCATTGGAAATCCAAATGCGAAACAAATTTCTTGTGTCGAAAGTTTGGGAAATCAAAGGCACACGTGTGTCCGGTGCACCTATCCGGATGCTGCCTGAGAGAGATGAAGCGCACACACACACACTCGGCGACGACTCGAAAGGCTCATTAGACGGCAAAGATGGGCGGTTGGACTCTGTCTGGTTATTGCTCTATCAAGACAGCCAGCAAGTACTTCCTTTGTCATATTCTATGGATATTGAGTGATACACGTAAATGACGTGGGAAGTAGAAGGTCCCTGAGTCTCTGAGACTGAGGGGAGTGAGTCTTTTAACCCGAAATTTTGTTGCTTGAACGCATATCGGGCGCAAATATCTGTGCCACACTCCAGTGAGCTTAGACTAACAGCCAGGCGACTGCAGGGAAGGGGGACTATAGCAACGACGGCTGTATCAGTGGATAGATATAGCTTTATTGTTGATTGAACAAAAACAAGTTAACAGAGGTTCCATCCGAGAAGTAAAGTGGCTACGTGGTCGAGAGTTGAGCGTTGAGTTTCCTTACCCCCAGCTACGTACGAGCAATCCTCCAATAGTATGTCTGTATGTCTGTCTGCCGAAATTTGAATGAATTTCTGGGTCCCGGGCTTCAAAATTTTCGCCATCGAGCAGACTTTTGGCCAAGTTTTAGGCCATGACTCGTGTGCCTGAGTGACTTTTGAAAAGCTGTAAAAAATTGACTTTGACTTGGAGCCCGATGAAACTTTACCGGCATTCAGAGGCATCGTTACAGCGTTACAGCGTCACAACGTCACATCGTCATCGTGTCATAGTGTCAGTGCGAATGCTTCGTGGGCTTAAGTTTCGCTCTCTCCTCCGGCTGTGCTGTGCTAATTTATGCTCTTGACTTTGTCAGAGCCAAGGCCGTGGGCTGCCACTCTACAATTCTGCCACTGACATTGACAACTTCCGGCAAAACAACTATACTGAAGGTCTACTTCTGCCATTGCTACTGCCACAGTCAGAGCTGCCCATTTACTAATTTAAATAAATTTTCAACAACAGGCGAAAGGCAATGGCAATGGGCAAGGCAATGGGCAAAGACAAAAGAAAGTTTTTGCCAATGCCACCCCTAACGAAAAACATAATGAGGATGTCCTGTGCCAAAAATTATACCGACACTATCATTAGTTCTTGCCTCTCGAGAGGTAGAGAGGTAGTCTCTCCCTCCCTCCGTTCTCCGGAATGCCAAGCCTCCTCCAATTTCCGCACCAATTTTCTGTTCCACACTTGAAGGCGTCTGCCATTGTCAATAAGTTATATGCCATGCCCATATCCATGCCCCCAAGGGGCTTCTGTTGCCTGCTGCTTTCTGCCTGCTGCCTGCCGAAGACCGCAGCCCAGCAGTTGACCAACTTTCATAATTGCTAGACACAGCAATGGCAGCAGCAGCAGCCCACACCCGCCTAAGAAACGACGCAGCAGTCGAAAAGTTTCCACGGACTTACGATAGAAATATACTTGTACTGTTCCCTACTTTCCCACCATTTAGGCGGAGCTCGTTCTCCTTCCCTCTCTCTCTCTCTCTATATCTCTCTCTCTCCATATCTCTCTCTCTCTCTCTTTCTCTCTCTATCACTTTGGCGGCGTCTTTGTAGGTACTTACGAAGCCCATTCGCCGCGTCTTGATAAAGTTTTAATAAAGAGGCACTTTTGTGCATGAATAAAAGTATTGTATAAATCCGCAGTATATATAATGAAAGCGGTTTCCGACCTCAAGAATCAGCAATTATAAACCGACGAAAAAAAACACAACCCAAATAAATATACGTTCCATGATGAAAGGAAAATTGATGAATTTGGATTAGGTGTTGAGGGGAGGACCTTTCACTTGCTTGATTGCAGTTTCCTCCGTCTGAAGGGGAATACTCGTAAAACATTTGATTAATACGCCACATTTCGGATTCCGACAACCTGTCTAATGCCAGACCTTCCTACATCCCGTAAAATCCATATCCTTGCATATTGACTTTAATCACGGAACACGGAATTTCAAATCGAAAGCCAAAAAACCGAATGCAAATCGACATAAAGACGAAGGTCATGGCAGCGGCAGTGGCACCAACAGTAAGGGGGAAATAAAGTGAAATCGCACAGGTAATTTGTTGCCACAATGGCCAGATGAGAGGCCTACTTTTACTCCATACTCCTCCATGCCCCATGCTCTTGCTCGAGGGACAGTGCGTTGGTGCTTTTTATACCCGATACTCAAAATGAGTATTGGGGTATATTAGATTTGTGGTGAAAATGGATGTTCGTAACGTCCAGAAGGAATCGTTTCCGACCCCATAAAGTATATATATTCTTGATCAGCATCAATAGCCGAGTCGATTGAGCCCTGTCGGTCTGTCCGTCTATCCGTCTGTCCGTCCGTCCGTCTGTCCGTCCCTATCAGCGCCTAGTGCTCAAAGACTATAAAAGCTAGGGCAACGACGTTTTATATCCGAACTTCTGTGATATGTCACTGCTACAAGTATATTTCAAAACTTTGGCACACCCCCTTCCGCCCCCGCAAAGGACGAAAATCTGGGGCATCCACAAATCTCAGAGACTATTAGGGCTAGAGTAACCAAATTTGGTATCCGCACTTCTGTTAGATCTCACTATAAAACGTATATCTCAAAATTTCGCCCCCGCAGAATCATAGATAATGACCATATCTATCAGATTGCTGAATCTGGATCAAATCAGATCATTTTTATAGCCAAAAGGAACAAATCAATTTGCAGTGGCTACGCAGCGCCCGACGTGACGCTCAGACTGATTTTTTGTCTCTCTCGCACGCATTTTTTGTCGTGTCGTTTAATTTTAGCGCCGTCTGCCGGAGGAGAGCCATACTGACTAAGTATCGGGTATAAATGTAGAGTTGCGGTGTCCGCAGCAACACACAACGTTCCCCCTCGTTTTTCCATAGATACGCCACGGTGGGTGAGAATCTCTAAGAGACGCGCCCGTACCAGTCAACGAACTGGACTACCCTTTCGGGGCTTCACAGCTAAACTCACCACCACGCACAGCTACACACCTCATTTTCCGCGGAATCTCCGCAAAGTATTACTTCTCAGGGATGGGTTGCCTACTTAAGGCTCTCTCCGCTACGCGTCGCTCCCTTTCGCATCTTCTCAGATCGCTCTGGATGGCTATTAGGGTGTTGCAAACGCGCTGCCAGTTCTCATGAACGTCATCAGCTCCTCTGGTCGTGGAATAAACTTTACACTTGAGCGGTACCTCGTGCAGTGGTAGATGCCATGCTCCGGATCTCCGGATCCCGCGTTTTTCATCCAGTTGGCTACGATCCGTATTCCTTTCGCCTCTAAATCTCGGAGCTCTTTGGCGACCACGACCAGGGCAAGGTCGTCAGCGAAACCAACTAACGTGCATCCTTACGGGAGCTGGAGTCTCAGGGCGTCGTCGGACATTGTGTTCCATTGTGCCTCTCTCGTTGCTTCTCAACGACCCTGCCAATGGCGTCCACTGTTGACTTCCCTCCCCTGAAGCCGTATTGGTTTGGTGATAGCCCCCCAGCATCCTCGACAGCGTTCTCCAGTCTTCTGCGGATTATCTGCTCTAGAGTCATCCCCAGCGAGTCGATTAAGCAAATCGGTCAAAACGAGGAGGGATCGTCCGGCGGCTTTCCTGGCTTTGGCATGAGCACCAGGTGTTGCGACTCCACTGCGACGCAGGCACTGCGTGAAAGCCTTAGCGAACTCGTGCGGGTTGTATGACATCGCCAGTTTTACCGCTCGGTTGGGGATTCCATCAGGGCCCAGTCTGTGTGTGTGTCCACCGCTTTCTCCAGCATCAGCAACAGCTCACCTTTTGCTGTGCGTCGCATCCCTTGCACCGATTGCCCTAGCTTGTTAAGACTTGGCTCAGTCGTAACCTTCCTTAGGATGTCTGCATATGAGACAGTGCTTGTGGCGGCGATGACTATTGCATCGCTGCGTGGCGGTCTTTGGCCTTTGCCTAGCTACGACCCTCACCCACCCCTCATCTCGATCATTTAGGGCGTCCTCCGGTCCCTTGCGGGCTACGACGTCCCTCATTTGGCCTTCCTGCGGCTTCTCCTTGGGTTTTTTTTACTATTTGGACCCATTTTTTGGCTACTTCGGCATTGGAGACGGGGACGGGTCAGTGGTGTTCCTGGGATCTAGCCGTGCCCTCTTTTCCGCCCTCTCCGCCACTTCCGGCTGTGCAGCCTTGGCAACAGCCTGCCTCGCTGAGACCGCCTGCCAGCACGATTCCACCTCTCGCTGCAGATACTCGATCTCGTCTACCAGGTCCCTCATTGGGTTAGTGATGGACCTCCTTGGGAGCACCATCAGCTTCCTTAGCTCTCTGGCCTTTTGGACCAAGCTCGCCCAATGCGCCTTGGCTCTCTCCTTTGGTGCTGCTTGCTCCTCTTGGGAGCGCTGCAGCGTTGGAGGAGAGGACCTTGCGTCGATATCCAACACCACTTGCGGTGTGCTTGGCCGAGTTTTGCCCTTTTTGTGGAATCCTCCACCACAAGGCCACCGCCGGCCAAGAGGTAGCAAGATGTGGCTGAATAATGCCTTTGTCGTTCTCATTTTCCACGACTGCTTCTCCTCCTCCTACTCGAGAGGAAAACCGCATGAATTATTTATTGCCCTCCCATTGCTTGTGGAGGAATCAATTTAAATTGCGGGATTCAATAACCAGAGAATGCCAGCCTTCATCCAGTCTCCTGCTGCCCCCCCCCTGCTGTCTTTGATTAATGTGCATGTTAAATACGTTATTGTGGGGCATGTTTGAAGCTCTGTCTGTGTGTGTTCTGTTCGCTTATCCCTAGAGCTTTATAAATAATTAATTTGATAGCCAGCCGTGTTACAATTAGTGGGACTTATCCGTCAGAGTGGAATTAGCTCGAACTGCATTTGATTCTAAAATTGGTATTCAAAATGCAACAAAGTCATAAATGCATAAAACTCGCTTTGCAATCAAAACTAGTTCCATATAAACTATGAATATTTCATTATTTTGCAGAACAGCGGAAGCGAATGATTGTGGGAATTCAACATTTGTCCGACTGGCCGTCTGACATTTGACGATTCGCTTCAGGTTAAAAATGGGTGCATTCGAAATTCTAAAGAAATATTCACATGCAATTCAAAATTTGTGGTGCTTGCAAGCAATGTCTCTCGTTGCACACAGGCTGAAGTAAGCACCAGGACACAAAAGGATCCGCACAACAATCATAACAATAAACCTAATGACAGCAGGCGACTGATTACTGTCAAAGATGCCAAGGATGCCATGCCTTCGCTGGGGAGAGAGAGCTGCCAAAGAATGTCATAGATATGCATTTTACGACCACATGACGGTATAGATGGTATCATGAATAATGCTACGCCACTACGAACCACCCAACCCACGAACTCATTATATAACACATCATCAGGACCTCTCCACTCCCCTCACCTGCCACCCCGCACCAAAAAAAAAAAAAGAATGGAATAACTACACAGAGGCTGGGGCTTGGTTCAAAATTTAGTTTATTTCGTTTTTTTGCATATTTATGACAAAATCGTATTTAGCCTGTGCTCAGGTTTTTAATTGACTTTTGCTGACGAGCCACGAGTCCATTTCCTTGCCAAGGACAAGTTGAAGACACGAGAGGAGCAGCAGCAGAAAGTCAGAGGGGATGTGACATTGAATTCGCATTTGATGCAAAAGTTTATGAAGTACATAAAGGGGTGGTGGGGGGGGTTTAGAAGCATGGCTTGGTCGACCATTTTCAGGACATTTAACGCTGACATTGACATTGACAAGGTACGGTGCGGGGACTGTATCATACTGTGCAATAGGCCCAAAACAGTATCGTATTATCCCCGGCGCAAATGAATAATTAACTTGGCAATATTTTTCGGCAGGTAAGGTCGAGTCTGACAGCATTCACCTTTACCCTGCTCATGGCATGGCATTTTATTGCCCAAAAATGCCGTCAAACTTAATATTATTTTATTTTATTTCAATTTATTTTATAATGCTGAGTCTGTCTGAAGCACTTCCTGAAAATTGTTATAATTATTTTGTATTGCCAGCGGTTGTGGCTTCATCGCATCGGTTTTGCCATAGCCACCGCCTTGTGGTTTAATTAATTGCGGTCACTCTCTCTCTCTCAGCGACTACCCCCCACCTCCCAGTACTATTTGTGATATCCTTACGGTCGTGCCATCGCTTAATGACCATTAAGCCTTTCTTTTGCCTGTTTTGGCCTTTGGTGTGCTGTTTTTACTCGTTTTTTTCCATCGGTTTCTTTGTTCTTTTTGAAATTTGATTTTATTTAACCACCACTATTCACCATCCCCAATTGAAGGGCATAACGCATAGCCCAGCGGATGCCAAATGGCAAAATTTAGAAGAAAACGAGGGGGAACGTTGTGAGTTGCTGCGGAGACCGCAACTCTACATTTATACCCGATTCTTGGTCAGTATGGCTCTCCTCCGGCAGACGCCGCTAATATTAAACGACACGACAAAGAGTGCGTGCGAGAGAGACAGAAAATCAGTCTGAGCGTGACGTCAGGCGCTGCGTAGCCACTGCAAATTGATTTCTTGCTTTTGGCTATAAAAATGATCCGATCTGATCCAGATTCAACAATCTGATAGATATGGTCATTATCTATGATTCTGCGTTTTTAGTTATCTCGAATCTGCAATATTGTGGATGCAACAGATTTTCGTCCTTTGTGGGGGCGGAAGGGGGTGGGGCGAAATTCTGAGATATACGTTTTATATCGAGATCTAACAGAAGTCCGGATACCAAATTAGGTTACTCTAGCCTTAATAGTCTCTGAGATTTGTGGATGCCCCAGATTTTCGTCTTTTGCGGGGGCGGAAGGGGGTGTGGCGAAATTTTGAGACCAAACGGTCAAGGTTCGATATCACAGTAGTGTGGATACCAAATTTGGTTGCTCTGGCTCTTATAGGTTCTGAGATCCTTGAACTCATATTTTGCAATTGGCAAAACCGACCATGAATCCTGTGTGTTAGAGAGAGACAGAGCGAGAAAGAATGAAATTGTTTTCTTGATTCTGGCTATAATAATTACGCGATCTGTTTCAGATCTTGCACTTTAGAAGATATAGCCATCCACTACGACTCTGCGTTTTCTGTTTTCTCGTATCTTTGAAATTATGGATGCCACAGATTTTCGCCCTTTGTGGAGACGAAAGTGGGCGGGGCAAAGTTTTGAAATATTTTCGTAACAGTGACATATCACAGAAGTCTGGATCCAATACATCGTTGCTCTAGCTCTTATAGTCTTTGAGCAATAGGCGCTGATAGGGACGGACGGACGGACGGACAGACATACAGGGCTCAATCGACTCGGCTATTGATGCTGATCAAGAATATATATACTTTATGGGGTCGGAAACGATTCTGGACGTTACACACATCCACTTTTACCACAAATCTAATATACCCCAATACTCATTTTAAGTATCGGGTGTAATTAAGCAACCATTTCCACCCAAAGAAAGCGTCTGACTGCGTTGCTGCTTACTAAAACGGCGGCAATTACTCCTCCAAGCTCTGCGCCCTTTTATATCCCTCTCTGACAGGCTCTTTAGCCGCCACAGACGAGGCATGACTGGGGCTTGCTGTTGTTGCTGCTTCGTTGAATTTTACGCATTTCTAATGAGGAGTTGCCATGTCGCGACGCGACATCATAAATGTGCCAACCTGACTCAATCCAATCCAGTCCCTATCGCTCGCCCTCTGTAAAGGCATCGTAAGACTCCGTTGCGTGCTGTCATGCAAGAAAATGGTCGTCAGGCTGCACATTTTACAAAGCGTTAATGAGCACTCGGATTGCTTTGTATTTGCATGGGCGGATGGATAAGGGCGTATGATATGTGTGCACCCAGAGAAAATATAACTGAAATTTTTAATATTTACATTTACATTTTTTATACCCGATACTCAAAATGAGTATTGGGGTATATCAGATTTGTGGTAAAAGTGGATGTGTGTAACGTCCAGAAGGAATCGTTTCCGACCCCATAAAGTATATATATTCTTGATCAGCATCAATAGCCGAGTCGATTGAGCCATGTCTGTCTGTCCGTCTGTCCGTCCCCTTCAGCGCCTACTGCTCAAAGACTATAAGAGCGAGAGCAACGATGTTTTGGATCCAGACTTCTGTGATATGTCACTGCTACAAAAATATTTCAAAACTTTGCCCCGCCCACTTCCGCCCCCACAAAGGGCGAAAATCTCTGGCATCCACAATTTCGACGATACGAGAAAACTAAAAACGCAGAATCGTAGAAGATGACTATATCTTCTAGAGTGCAATCTGAACCAGATCGTATAATTATTATAGCCAGAATCAAGAAAACAATTTCATTCTTTCTCGCTCTGTCTCTCTCTAACACACAGGTTTCATGGTCGGTTTTGCCAATTGCAAAATATGAGTTCAACGATCTCAGAACCTATAAGAGCTAGAGAAACAAAATTTGGTATCCACACTCCTGTGATATCGGACCTTGACCATTTTGTGTCAAAATTTCGCCACACCCCCTTCCGCCCCCGCAAAGGACGAAAATCTGAGGCATCCACAGTTTTATCGTATTGGTTTTATCGTATCTTTAAAAATGTGGATGCCACAGATTTTCGTCCTTTGTGGGGGCGGCAGTGGGCGGGGCGAAGTTTTGAAATATTTTTGTAGCAGTGACATACATATGGTCATGTATGGCCATACAACCAATGACCATTCTCTATGATTGTGTCTCTGACCACTATGCGCTTATAGGCACGGACAGACGGACGGACGGACAGGCAGACAGACAGAAATGGCTGAATTGACTCGGCTTTTGAATATATATGTATATATACTTTATGGGGTCGCCTCCATTTTTACCAAAAATCTAATACATATACCCCTATACTCATTTAAAGTATTGGGTATAAATATTAACCTAAAATATTCGGCTAAAATATATTTATATTTATATAATATATATTTGTATTTGAAAGTTTTTTATGTTTTGTAAAGACCCTAAAAGAAAAGTCTAGACATTTGTGAGTTGAACTGAGTTGTAAATTCGAACTGATTTTTAAATTTGTCTCTGACTGTGTGGATTTATATTCGTTTGGCAGACATGTTTGTTTAGCTGCAATTTGATGTACGCCTTGAATTGCAGCTTGAACAATGGTTTTGCCCCTCAGTTGCTTTGCATAATCAGAGGAATACGCGCTGCTGCGCCTCCTCGCAATATTGGTTTCATAATCATGTGCCCCAAATTACATTGTCAGCCCCCGGAACACGCACTGGAATGGAATGGCAAATGTTGACAGTGTCCACTATCCCACTGCAACACAGTCGCAATCCACAATCGTGAATCCCGATAGCAACCCTCAATTCAGTTGATAATCAAATAAACGCAGGACAAAGCACAGCAATTCCCAATTAAATTCCCTCGGGGGCAGACAGGCAGACAGACATAGAGACAGGAACAAATAAAATTTTCTAATAAATAATTTATGAAACAATAAGCCACAATACCAGCAAATTGAGTGTAAAATCGAGAGACCGACAACAATGGTCCGTCATTAGTTGTTGCAGCAGCAGCAGTGGAAGCAGAGGCAACTTCTGTTCCGTTGACTGGTCTATCGTTCCGTTCTGTTTAGCAACTGTTGCCAAGAGTAGACCCAAAAAATCAACAACGGCCAAGAGCCAGGCAACAGACAATTCCATTTGGTGAGTGAAAATACTTTGATTTGATTTCAATTAAGATGAAAGTCAGGCAACAGCAGGAGGCAACAACAGGAGGCATGGATTCAGAAGATAACGCGTCAAGCACGAAGACAGACAAAGAGAGAGAGAGAGACAGACCGCGAAAACGGTACTTGAATGGATATCGAGGCATGCAACACTGAGTGGCATTTTGGTTAGGTTTTCGCTTTGATTAAATGTCAAATTGCAAACCGCAAAGCGAGTGGCACTTGGGGCACATGTGTTTCTGCCGCGCGTTGTGGCGTCGTGGCATTGCCATGCCTAACTGTTAGCCCTTCTCCACGCCCATTTGAATAATTGAGTTTGGCGGCAGTTTAAACGATTGCCAGCTGCCTTTGTTTGTATTACAGTTCGTCTTGTTCTTCTTCCTCTTCATCTTCAACAACAACAAAGCAAGATAGTGGAGATGGGCGGTGATGATGGTGGGCGTAGTTTTATTTCATTTGGTTGCTGGTTGGTACGTGTCCTGAATGGGAATGGGATTGTTTTTGCTAAAGGGAAATTGTAAATGGAAATGGCAATAGCAATGGGATTCGAAGAGTCAGAGTCTGAGTCGAACAGCATTTGTTCTTTGAGTCGGAATTAGAATGAGAATCAGAATCAGACAGCAATCTGTTCGGTCAGCCCACAACATGCTATGCCATGCCATGCTATGACATTTCCTCCCACTTGTGTTTATTCACAGCAATTAGAGAGAGAGAGAGAGAGAGACAGAGAGAGAGATCATGTAAGCCCCGTCTCTGTCAATTAGTTAGAAACGGCGGTGACAGCGAGAGTCCGTTTGCCACCACTCGAATTCCAGGGGCTAAAAGCAAAACCGTACGTGGTCGCAGGTTCATTAAATGTCCCAAACAATGCTGAGTGTAGAGTGGTGGAGCGTATCGGGACTCAGTCACTGATTAATTTCCTTTTAAAGTTTTTCTCACTGCCTGCCGCTTAGGCAAATTCATTTCCCTTTCCAGATCGATAATATTCTAAAATTTTCTCAAGTGGCAAGCCCCTTTTTCTTGCATGTCATCTCAGAAGGCAACAGCAAGTGGAGTAAGTGGCATTCATTTGTGGCTTGATCTACAGATAAATTTGAACAGATACACACACACACACACACAGAAGCAACAGCTGCAACGGCAACAGCAGTAGCTTCAACAACATTGTGGGTGTTAACAAGGCAACAATCAACCAGGCAGCAACAGGGGACATGGTTGAGGGTTAAGGGTTGGTCGGTGGCACACTCCCAAGAGTCCTCCACCCTCCCCCCATCATTTGGCTTTGTTGACAACGCTTCATTCATGCCCCATTAATGAGGTTGAGGTTTTGCCCCAGCATCATCATCAGCATCAGAATCATCACAATTGCTCCTGCTGCATGGACACGGACACGGGCACCCTGCTGTCCGGTTTTATTTACGAACTGCGTTGCGATTTCTTAACTGCAATTGGAGAGGCTGGTGCTTCTTCTGTTCCTGTTGCTGCTGTTTCTGGAGTTTTTTTCCTCCGTTTTGCAACGCGCTCGCTATTGCGCTTCATTTTTGTGAAGAATTGCTTTTGCCGCTTTTGTCGTGCACCCCACATACACATAAACACTCATAAACACACACCCACATGTTCCGGCACAACAATTCACTTTGATAGTCCGCTCCGTGACATGAGTAGTGACATAAATGAGTGACATAAATTAACCGGAAAAATAATACAAAACGAGGGGGAACGTTGTGAGTTGCTGCGGACACCGCAACTCTACGGTTATACCCGATACTAAGTCAGTATGGCTCTCCTCCGGCAGACGCTGCTAATATTAAACGACACGACAAAGAGTGCGTGCGAGAGAGACAGAAAATCAGTCTGAGCGTGACGTCGGTCGCTGCGTAGCCACTGCAAATTGATTTGTTCCTATTGGCTATAAAAATGATCTGATCTGATCCAGATTCAGCAATCTGATAGATATAGTCATTATCTATGATTCTGCGTTTTTAGTTTTCTCGAATGTGCAATATTGTGGATGCAACAGATTTTCGTCCTTTGTGGGGGTGGGGCGAAATTCTGAGATATACGTTTTATAGTGAGATCTAACAGAAGTGCGGATACCAAATTTGGTTACTCTAGCCTTAATAGTCTCTGAGATTTGTGGATGCCCCAGATTTTTGTCCTTTGCGGGGGCGGAAGTGGGTGTGGCGAAATTTGGACACGAAACGGTCAAGGTCCGATATCACAGGAGTGTGGATACCAAATTTGGTTGCTCTGGCTCTTATAGGTTCTGAGATCCTTGAACTCATATTTTACAGTTGGCAAAACCGACCATGAAACCTGTGTGTTAGAGAGAGACAGAGCGAGAAAGAATGAAATTGTTTTCTTGATTCTGGCTATAATAATTATACGATCTGGTTCAGATTTTGCACTTTAGAAGATATAGTCATCCTCTACGATTCTGCGTTTTTGGTTTTCTCGTATCTTTGAATTTGTGGATGCCACAAATTTTCGCCCTTTGTGGGGGCGGAAATGGGCGGGGCAAAGTTTTGAAATATTCTTGTAGCAGTGACATATCACAGAAGTCTGGATCCTAAACATCGTTGCTCTCGCTCTTATAGTCTTTGAGCAGTAGGCGCTGAAGGGGACGGACAGACGGACAGACAGACATGGCTCAATCGACTCGGCTATTGATGCTGATCAAGAATATATATACTTTATGGGGTCGGAAACGATTCCTTCTGGACGTTACACACATCCACTTTTACCACAAATCTAATATACCCCAACACTCATTTTGAGTATCGGGTATAAAAAGGAAAAGTGGAGAAGCGACACTCGTTATTTGACGAGTATTTTCAAACAATTCGATTTCAGGGGGTTTTTCTATGTCCTGTTTGGGTTGTCTCTGTGGAGCGTGTGATAAATCTTGGTGGACGTTATTTAAAGCCTGTATTAGAACTTTAACGCTAATGGAATTCTGATCAGTTTTCACTTTCATTAGCATGCAAGAGACGAAGGCGATATGCGATATGTCCCCCAGGGTACGGTCTGTGAGTTCCCGTGTTTATACCCGATACTCAAAATGAGTATTGGGGAATATTAGATTTGTGGTGAAAATGGATGTGTGTAACGTCCAGAAGGAATCGTTTCCGACCCCATAAAGTATATATATTCTCGATCAGCATCAATAGCCGAGTCGATTGAGCCCTGTCTGTCTGTCCGTCTGTCCGTCCGTCCGTCCGTCCGTCCGTCTGTCCGTCTGTCCGTCTGTCCGTCCCTATTAGCGACTAGTGCTCAAAGACTATAAGAGCTAGAGCAACGATGTTTTCGCTCCAGACTTCTGTGATATGTCACTGCTATAAAAATATTTCAAAACTTCGCCACGCCCACTTACGCCCCCACAAAGGACGAAAATCTGTGGCATCCACAACTTTAAAGATATGAGAAAACCAAAAACGCAGAATCGTAGAGAATGACCATATCTTTTAGACTGCAGAATCTAAATTGGATCGTATTATTATTATAGCCAGCATCAAGAAAACAATTTCACTTTTTCTCGCCCTGTCTCTCTCTAACACACACGTAGCATAACCGGCTTTGCTTAGAATAAAACATTAGCGCCTAGATCTCAGAGACTATAAAAGCTAGAGCAACCAAATTTGGTATCCACACTCCTAAGATATCGGACCGAGACGAGTTTGTTTCAAAATTTCGCCACACCCCCTTTCGCCCCCGCAAAGGACGAAAATCTGGGGATATTCACAAATCTCAGAGACTATTAGGGCTAGAGTAACCAAATTTGGTATCCGCTCTTCTGTTAGATCTCTCTATAAAACGTATATCTCAAAATTTCGCCCCACCCCCTTTCGCCCCCACAAAGGACGAAAATCTGTTGCATCCACAATATTGAGGATACGAGAAAACTAAAAACGCAGAATCATAGATAATGACCATATCTATCAGATTGCTGAATCTGGATCAGATCAGATCATTTTTATAGCCAAAAGCAAGAAATCAATTTGCAGTGGCTACGCAGCGCCTGACGTCACGCTCAGACTGATTTTCGGTCTCTCTCGCACGCACTCTTTGTCGTGTCGTTTAATAGTAGCGGCGTCTGCCGGAGGAGAGCCATACTGACTAAGTATCGGGTATAAATGTAGAGTTGCGGTGTCCGCAGCAACTCACAACGTTCCCCCCCGTTTTGGTTTTGGATTTGGGCTCCCCAATTTCGCGCTAATTAACTGTGTGCCAGCTACAGGCAGGCGCCAAGTTTTGGCAGCCTGGAAATTTGCCAGCCTAAGCAGCCTGCTGCGAACAGCAGCCTCCTGCTCTGAGCAACATTCTCCTTCTCTCTGGGTCTGGAACTGGCACTCTGTGTTTTTATGTGTGTTGATGTGATTTCACGCTCGTTACCAACACCAACAACAGCGGCAACAGAAAAAGCAGCAGCCGCAATGGAAAAGTTACAATTTATGAGCACATTTATGCAAACTTGTCGGCAGAGCCATACCCACGGTCGTGGTCCCCGGACAAACACTTGTAACCCCTGTCTATCCTGCTCATCCTTCTGCTCTTGGTCGTACATTTTCCACCGAAAATCATCGCGTTTCCCCGTGATTTGGCTGCATGGAATGCAATGTTGCTGTTGCTGTTTACTGTTTTGCTTTTGCCTGGCATTTTGACAGCCTCAAGCGGCATCTAATTTTCATTTTCCCCCTCCCCTCTCCCAAATACAATTGAAAATTTTTCCTCTGCTTCACTCTCTGTGCTGCGCTCATTTAGCAAGTCAGGAGTTTCATTTGGCGTAAGCACATTTCCACATATTATCCCCG
This sequence comes from Drosophila miranda, assembly GCF_003369915.1. Classification (NCBI taxonomy): domain Eukaryota; kingdom Metazoa; phylum Arthropoda; class Insecta; order Diptera; family Drosophilidae; genus Drosophila; species Drosophila miranda. Next base: position 44,219 of record NC_046674.1, on the reverse strand, counting down.
CAACCCCCACGCCCCCGTGCAATTATCCTTCCGATCCGAGGCGGAAAACTCTCGGAAGTGCACTTCAATGAGTTTTTATGAACTTTTTCAATGTTTCAACGAGAGATAGGGTAAGGGCTAGGGCTAGGAAGAGAGACGAAACGAGACGAGACTTGACCATAGTTTTCCAACTAGAAACTTGAATGACTGCGTCCACCCAATGAATCCCTCAGCATAGTCCCTTATTTCTATATGACTCAACAAACTGCCAACAACAAATGGGAATTGCAAATGATTGCCCCATCGGATGTGGCATGTGTCAGAGGCAACTCCAGTGGAACTGCAATCGAGCGAAACTTTCGACAATTGAATTGCGTTTGTGGGTCATTTCATTTAATAATTCCATTTCCTGGCGGAAAATCCAAAAGCCACATGACTCCACTCTAAGACTCTTCGTTCACCCATTCGCCATTCTCTCCCGCAATGAACTGCAGTCGTTTCTGTTCCCTATTTTTGTTCCCCCCCCTTTTAACGCTGACTAGCTCCCGCAATGAGCTGCAGTGAATGGCCGATAAGCTCTTTGCAAAGCTTTCTGATTTGAGGGGCACAAATGAAGAGGAGCTTAGGGATTCAACAAAGCAACCAACGACCCGACCCACCCACACATCAGCAGCTCCGCTCAGAGCTTAGTTCGGGCTATGATGAGTGGAGGAGAGTGAAAGCAGTGCTTCAGTTATGGCTATTCTCTGCAAATCGATGATTTCCATGGCAGATGCATAATCTATGCAGGGATAAACTAAATATATTCTATTGTTTCAGGCACTCTATGGTGAGTAAAAGTAACATACAACATCTAAAAAAAACTCTGGGCATAAAAAACGTTGACTGAAAATCAGTTTTTGGGAGTTTTTCTCCTTTTCGGTTATCCACTTGGAAAGCATAGAAGGCAGGTCAGTCTAGAGCGCCCCCCGAAAAGACTTTCTTTGCATGCCATCAGGCGACGCAAGCACTGACACACTGACACATTATTTTCGCCTAGAAAATCATTCTCCGCTTGACTTTTCAGCCACACTTTCGGCGCAGCGCGGCTTTCATGTGCGTGTGAACGATGCGGGGTCTCGAAGGGGCTGTACAGCTGTGGCTGGAGGTTGGGCTGGGACTGGGACCGATGCTTATCGTAGGCAAATTTATGGGACGAACTTAAGTACGGTGTAAGCCGGTGATGCCCATTACGGTTATACTTTAAGCGAAACTTTCTCTCCCTGTACACCAACGTATCCCTCCTCCCTTTTTTGTGCCTTTGGCCTAATGACTAATTGTAATTTTTTTCTGCTTGTTCTGTGTATATTTTCATGTTTTTGTTGTTGGCGCGCACACAGCTGCAGGAGGACGCAACGCAAATAATAACAACAGTTGTGAATTATGGCCAAAAGTTAATTAAAAGCACAAAAAATACGGCACATAAGTGAGACTTAAACCAGGGAAAGTGAGAGCCATAAATCAATCGTAACAAGAGAGAGCGACAAAGACAAAGAGCGCCAAAGAAAGAGAGAGAGAGAGAGCCAGAATATGTAGAGGCTGTATTGAATGTGTGTGCAAAAATCCAATCGCAATGTCAATGCCTACTATTTACATGGCCAATGAAAAATGGCCGTCAAATTGAAAGGCATAACGAGCAAAGCGAACACACAGCACAACAACATGGCCCAAAGCCACGAGCAACAGCAACAGCAACAAGCAGCAGCAGAAGCAAACCATATAAAAGAACCATTCAATTTGGAATGACTTAGAGCGGCTTACGAGTGTTTATTGAACAACAAAAGCATTCAGCAACCAAAAGAATACAGCGTACACACGGCGTATGCGTGATTAATTGAACTTTAAACACACACAGAGAATCACACAGAGAGAAAGAGAAACGAGAGAAACAGGCTGTCAAAATGTTGCCAACCAACGTGATGACATTCATGAAGAAGGTAAGTGGCAAGGACGAATGGACCAAGCCAAGTGCCAAGGGTAGCGACACTTCCATTTTTAATTAATGAATATATAAATCAGATCCAGAGAGAGATTCAGATTCTGTTTCTGGTTGTGTCTGACCCCCTCCATCCTGTCACAGACAGATGCCTCGTAATTTATGTTTAATTTTATTTTATTTGTGCCATTTCTGATTTTATAATTACTTGACCATGCAGCAGCATGCGGCATGCGGGATGCGGAATGCCGGATGCGGGATGCCGGCATGCGACAATATGCAATGTACATTGCAGCACTAAAAATTTAAGAAAACACCAAATAATGAAATTCAACAAAAGCAAATGAAATTGAAAATTAAAATTGAGGAGGCGAAATGAAAACGTTTTTTAATTGCATATACATAATATGTAGAGCCCAGCATGAGTACAGAGTAAAAAAAAAATGCTTGCTAGGGAAAACATTCTTTCGGAAGAAGCCGACGATGCTGGTGTTGCAAATATTTTGCAGCTTAATTTTTATAATATTGTATTACATATGCATATCGGGTTTTTGTTAGGACTTTGATCCATAGTCGGGTTAACAGTCGAATTTTTGTTCACAGCTATAGCGGCACGTAAATAGCGAATTACTCCGCGGGGAAACTGTGGGCACGTAGACTCCAACAACCGCAACTACTCTCATAGCAGTGTCAAACCATCCCTTAGATAATTATCTGATTATAACCATTGTTATCCAACATGTTCGTACAAGTATGTAATGCAGTAGGACGTGCGATCCTTCTGAGCTGAACTTGCCTGTTTAGTTGGTTGAGTGGAAGGGGGAAGGCTGGGATGGACAAACAAAACTTTTTAATTAAAAAGCCCTTTAAATGCTTTTGATCGCCTGGCTGATTTCTGCGCCCCTTCCTGTGGCTGCGCTTTCCTGCTGTTTTTATACCCGATACTCAAAATGAATATAGGAGTATATTAGATTTGTGGTGAAAATGGATGATTGTAACGTCCAGAAGGAATCGTTTCCGACCCCATAAAGTATATATATTCTTAATCAGCATCAATAGCCGAGTCGATTAAGTCATGTCTGTCTGTCCGTTTGGCCGTCCGTCCGTCTTTCCGTCCCTATGAGCGGCTAGTGCTCAGAGAATATACGAGGTAGAGCAACGAGATTTTGTATCCAGACTTCTGTGGCGCCCACAATCTTGTAGATACGAGAAAATTAGAATGCAAAATCATAGAGAATGACCATATCTACCACATTACCGAATCTAGATCAAATCGGATTATTATTATAAATTATAAATTTTATTAATTATAAATTCCTTTTGGAACAAATCAGTGCAGTGGCTACCCAGCGCCCGACGACTCGTTCTGACTGATTTTTTATCTCTTTGTATCGGGTATAAATGTAGACTTGCGGTCGCAACAGCAACTCACAACGTTCCCTTCGTTCTGTTTGTAAAACCGGAAAAAAACCAAAAATGGATACACAGCAATCGAAGCGGTTCAATTGTCCTGCGAAAGCACCTGCCTTGTTGTTCCTTTTCCCTTTGCTTTTTTGGGAAATGAGGAAATTATACAAGAAGTCGTCTCCTGTGGGCAGTGTGAAGCCAAAAATAACACACAAAAGGAGAAAAGAAAAATGAAAAAAGAGATTGGAAAAGAGGTCGAGGGAAAATGAAAGGCCAAGATAGGGAAATTCCAAGGAAATTCTCCATTCAGCATAAAATTCTTTGCAAAGTTAATAAAAACCAAGTTGAAAATTAAAAGAAAAGCGGCAAGCGGTATAGAAAATGTCAGCTGACAAGCAAATGCCAGGCAACTAAATGCTGCAGATTTTTTTGTTGCTAAAAGAGAGAGAGAGCGAGCGAAAGAGGGAGAGAGATAGAGAGAGTTTGGCAAAAGTTTTGATTAGACGAAATGAAGCACGAAATCAAAGCGGTCTTGGCAAAGATCCAGTCGTTGATATTCTCTCGTACCCAACTCAAGACTCTCAGGACAATGATGATGATGAGAGTCTGAGAGCCGTTGGCAGTCTGTTAGCAGAGAAGTCCGTTAGGAAAAGGATTTTCGCACAAAGTTTTTCCCTCCTCTTTGGCACATTCAAAATGCCTAACAACCAGGAGGGGGAAGGACTGCACGGAACACATCAAAAGGACAAAGTAAGTGAGGCATGAATGACATGAATACACGGAGGGGGCAGACATCAGATGGAGAAGATGGGAGGGTGATGCTGCAGTTTATTTGCAGTAATTTTCTTAACATTGTTCCCTGATGTAAAGTTCTCTCTCTCCGACCGGCCATGCTATGCCATGGATCGTCCTCGTCCTAATCCTTGCGGTTGCTTAATGTCTAGCTGTGGACTCGCCTGTGGCCAGACACTGACCGACCACCACCAGCGCACACACATACCCTCCATTCGGCCGCACTCTAGAACCACACTTCGCCTGCAGTTTATTGTGGAAGGAAAGAAGGCAACAAAACGTATGGCTGCTGCAACACACAGGAAACTTCCTCGGCGCGTGCCTGCCACAAATAAACATGACCTGAACTTTTGCTTGCAACTTTTAAGTGATTTATTTTCACTCTGTGCCTCATTTCTTATTGATTTCCAACTGCTGGGCGACTCTTTGGTGCCTGCTGCTCTGTATGCAAACAGTTTCATTCATAAGAAAAGATCCTTTCAGCTGCCAGTTGCCAGCTGCCAGCTTTGACTGGCGTCTTTTATATGGCATACTTTGCGGCCATAAAGGGAGCACATACTGCCAAGCCAAAGTATTGTTTTCGCCGCCATGCCATGCCATACCAAGCCATGCCACTATGGCACTGGCACTGGCACTGGCAGTGGCAGTGGCAATGGCAGCGACTGTCGCAGCACTTAAACGCCAACTCGTCATAATAAACATGAAACTATTTGCGGCTTCGGGTCATAAGACCCTGGAAGCCCCGCAGACGCAGACAAAAAAAACGAAAATCATAATAAATGACAAAATTAACACGGTAATAATTGTGTATGCAAGAAAAGCGACAGCGACAGCGCCAGAGGTTGCGTGGTGAAAATGTGAGGCAAGAAGAGCTGGCTTCACTCTTGCTGAAGAAAAATGGCCACAGCCACTTGAGCATATAAATTAAGTTGGAGGAGAGCCACAGCCAGAGCCATGTGAAAAAGGTGTGTACTCGTGTCGCTAGCTGCTGCTTCTAATTTGTGATGAAGGAGGGGTGAAGGGGATCCCCCTAAAATATGGCCACCAAACGAACAAATATACATTACGATGATTACACTAAGATTTCAAGATGCAGAGGGTATAGAGGTGGTGGCATACTAGAGATGCTTGAGGATGCTGGATGCCAAGGCAAAGGAAAAGGTAAAGGCAAAGGTGGCGATGGCTAGAAACATAAATCCGCAGCTTAAATATTGCCAAGCTCCCGACATCAAATGACATCATCAAAAATGTAGCAGAAAGCGGCCATAATCTGACACGAGATGGCGCTTAGTTCGTGGCTGAGTAGGAGGGGGAGGGGTAGCGCAGCCTCTCTCTCCCCCTCTTAATTTTAGGAGGCCCAAAAGGTAGGCAACCGAAAATGATGCAGCCGAAAGCACTTAGCGTAATTTGCGCCAGCAGTTTCTATCTCTGTGTTTATTTATTACAATCTACATGTGTGTATCCTTTATAGGTAAGTGTGTGTGTGCCTTGGCTGGGCTGTTTGTTCCGGTTTCCTCGTCGGCGCTTTGGCAAATATAAAATTTCCACTTCATAAAACGCTGACAGAGCAGAGGGCAGTGGTGGGACCACTTATGTTTTCGGCCCTTTCAATTGTTATTCCTCTCGCACACACACACGCGCGCTTTTTCTTGCTTTCACTCTCCCTTTCTGCATTAAAAAGAATGACTGAAATTTTTGAAAGGCTCTCCAGCAGCAGCCGCAGGGACAGGGGGCAGCATAAGCCGGTTTCTGTTTTTGTTTCGGCTTCCCTTCTTTGTTTAATCAAAAATTACTTTCCGCACTTTACGATTTCTGGGCAATTTGTTGCGCCTCACCGCCAGCAGCAGGAGCAGGTTTTTCCCCGGCAAATCAAAGAAAACGCCAAGCATGACGTTCCACCTTGCCTGGACGAAGGACTGGCAATGACTGGTCGGAAAAGCGTAACGGAAATCTGAAAGGACTCCAAAAGGTGTCTCCAGGGTGTTTTCCCCCCAATGGAAGAGCCATAATCCGCAAAAGGGAATTACATCATCCTAGTTTTCTCTTCTGGATTTCTGCCTTCTGCAATAATCTTTCTGCAAATGATTTTGCACAAAATACAAACTTCAATCATCTGAGTCGTGTAACCCACTGAAAGGGAACAGTTCTGCCTCGAATTAAAGCTTTTCCACAGAAATTATGAAATTAAACAAAAAAAAACATACATTAAAAACTTACATACAAAACTTTTAGCTGATGGATGACTTTCGTTGTCGGCTATCCAAAATATTGGCCAAAGCCAAAACTGTTCTATATATTCTTTTTCGGTTTTGCAGATGGTGGCCACCGATGAGACGTCCAACGATCGGCAGCCGCATGGCACGGACTCGGGCGGCGCCACCTCCAATACGGGCGCCTTGAACAAGATGAAGGCAACGCTCTCCTCGTCGCTGCTCACCGTAACGGACAAAGGTAAGTGTTTACCACCTCACAGGTGGTCCTCACAGGTGGCTGGCCATTGGTTATCCTTGGGCCCCCACCACCAAGTGGTGACACACATCCAGAAGAAATCAACGGGACCAGTGGCGAGTGACCTGCTAGCATTCTCTGGCTTACGGCGCATACACGCAATATTGCCGCATACGCTTGTTTCCATCACAAAGGGCAGGTCAGAGCAGTGTCGCGTCTCACAGCAATGCATCAGCATTACCAGTACAAATTCATCGGCATTCCCATTCTTCAGTTCCCATTCTGCAGCTCCCATTCTGCAGCTCCCATTCTTATTTTTATGGTATCCATAAATGTGACTCCGACGACCCGAATCCCCGCATGTCCACAGCAAATCCAGAGTCAATAAAAGCCAATGGAAACAGAATCCACAGACCCACAGCCTCAGTTTCAGCTACAGTTTCAGTTTGTGTCAAGAGCAGCAGGGGACAGTAGCGGGGACAGCAGGAGGACCGCAGAGCGGGGGAACGACGTCACTGCAAATCACAACACGAAAAATGTTGTGTTGACTTTTGTGTTATTTTTATCGCATTTTAGTTGGCTGCCAGAGCGATGCGATGTGGCACACGACACACAAAAACAGCCGACGGACTGCTGCGCGGATCCTTGTTGATTTTGTGGCGCGGTGCCATCAGATTTATTAGAAAGAAATAAAATCTTATTTCATGATGTTTATTTACAACAGTTGTGTCGTAAAACGGAGACCGAACGACACCGCACCACACGCTGGTCATGCTTTTTGTTTGTGCCCATAATTTGATCAAATATCTTGCCACTCGTTTCGCTGCTCCTTGCACACATAATTAAGGATAGTCGCAGTAGTCCCAGTAGATGCAACAGGGTCAGCAGCTGCTGCAACCACAGGACGAGAGGACCAGAGAACCACATACTGTTACATTGCCACACCTTGCCACTGGCATTTTTCAGCAACAAGTTTTTCTCAGGTTTTTGGTGGCAGTCTCACTTTTTGCTGCGTCCCCAAAAAATTCTCGCACCTGAACTGCGAAAGAAAGAGACAAATTTGTCAAATGCCCTAATAACTTTATTTGGTAGCTCGTTCGTATTATCCTTAGTCCTACCTGCCTCTCACTGCCCCACTGCCTCTCTCTGCCTGCCTTGAGGTGCAATCGTTTTTTTCTGCCGCATGCAGCAGCACTTGGCGACTCTTTATTGTTTCAGGCTCGTTCATATTTTCCTTTGCCACTTTTGCGGGCTGCAAATGTCAAGCGCCAAAAGATGAAAGCACAAGGTTCAACTGTGCGTATGAGCAATGCACAACCAACAGAGCAGGGTGCGCCTTTATACTTGCTACTGCTGTTTGCCTCTTTTGCCCCACTGCCCTCCCTGCCTTCTGACTGTGACTGTGACTAATGTACCGCGACTTTTTCCCCGGGCCACATAAAACTGTTTCACCATTTTCTCAAGGTTGAAATACAACACAAACACGCGAACGCAACATAAATGTAAGGGTAAGTGCAGGCAACAGGAAGGAGAGAGCCTTTGTTGAGGGAGCCGAAGTTTTCGATACCCCAGTTCTTATGGGGGAAAAAAAACTATATTACATGGAGAGATATTTATCTGACCTCGATTGCTGTCTGTGCATCAAAACATACACACAAGCAAGTGGCAAAAGACAACCATGCAGGCGACGAACGAAAGGCGGTAAGCAAGCCGGAGAGGAGAGTCTTAGAGACTGACAAAGCCGCTGGACATGTCTGAAAACGGCCGGCGGACCCACCATATTATCCCAAATGTCGGTAGCTGGTTAAACCTATGGCACGGTACGGTGAACTTCTATACCACACAGCTCCTCAGTGGATACGGTTGCTTCGGTCACGAAGACTCACCACACTGCAGGTGGTGTGGTCGAATCCCAGAAGACGCTGAGCACGTTATCTTTGACTGCGGGCGCCTCGACCGCATTAGGCGCGAGTTATGGCGAGTCACTGGTAGGCAGCTGTCATCCAGCAACCTGGTGAATGCGATGATAGGAGACACAAAAGTTTGGACGGCAGTGAGCAATTTTGCTGCCGCCTCGATGAAGGAGCTCCGCAGAGGCTCAGAACGGAGACAACATAGGAAGACCCAAAACTTCTTACTTTTCTCCACGGTTCCATGCATGTTGTAGATATTAGTAATTATCTACTAGCTAATTTCTTTCTAAGTATAAAAACAGATATACCGTGTTCTATTCCCTTTATTTAAGGGTATTCAGCTATTGTCACTTTTGACGGCTCTGCTTGCTGATCCAAAGTTGATTTGAAAACAGAAAACCTTTAATTTTTGATTGAATTTACGGATTTGTATGTAGTTCCTTGCCAATGCACATTCCGAATCAAACAAATCAACAAGTTTTCATTTATGGGCGCCCATTACTTTGATCGTAAATTGATTACATGACTTACTCCCTTTCTCTATCTTTCTCTCTCTCTCTCTCTCGCTCTCTGTCTCCCTTTGTGTTTTGCCTTCTGTTTTTTTCGTTTCAAAGTTAATAAAATGTCGCCACGCCCCTCGTTGGTGCCAACGGATACGGACACAAGCGGCAGCTACGGCTCGTCCAGCTATCAGCAGCAACAGCAGCAGGAATCTGGCAGCGGCGGCAGCCAGAACAACAACAACCACAGCACGACAGCCGGCGGTGGTGGTGGCGGGGCAACGGCCAAACAGGAGCCCGGTCGCAGGGCTGGGGCTTGCAGGGTGTGCCTCAAGTCCTTCAAGCCGGACGACTACCACAAGACGTGCTTCGAGTGCCAGCAGCGGGTGTGCGAGGACTGTGCGAGCTACAGCAAACTGGACGAGCACGAGGATGCGGTAAGTACCACCGAACGGGCTGCAACATCCACTACCCAGTCCCACACCCAGTCCCCATTCCAGTCCGAGTCCGAGTTTCAGGGACAAGCGACTTCCAGGCCATTAGGCAGTATCCTATCCAGTGAACGGTGGAAAAAAAAAACTTAAAATGCAGCAGCACCTTATTAATATGAAAATCTGAATGGAGGGTTAGAAGAGTGGGGAATGCCACGCCATCCAATGATTGCAAAACGGAGTGCCGTACCACAAATTAGATTATTCAGCATTGCTGCAAGGGGGGTTGCAACAATAGCCTCTCGCTCTCTGGAGCATTAACAAGATAAAAGCCGTATTAACGAGATTAAATGGACATTTCCATCCCGCTCCCCCCAGTCTCTGACCAAAATGTGTTGCAGCTTGTGGCTGTGGCCGTTGTTTTGCCACGCTCTACCTTGTGGAGCATCTGTCAATACTTGCCGCATAATGATCATTGATAGACCAAAAGGCCACAGTCGCAGCCACAGCCGCCATCAGGCCCTGGCAACATTGCCTTCACTTCGTGGCAATTTGTCAAGGAGTCGACCGCCAACGCCCTGAACACAAAGTTTAACGTTTGTCTGTCAACCTGGCCACTTTGGCTAATTGAAATTGATGTTCATGGGCGTCATGAATACAGCCACACACACACCGACAAGGACACACACAGATACACACCCACACACACACAAGGAAACAGAGCGTAATTATGGGCCTGGATGCAGTGCTGGCTACGCCCTGGAAATTTAGCAGCTGCTGCCTTCTGATGGGGCTAGGGGAAGCATGAAATAATCAGTTTAGCCGCATATGAACTCCCAGTCATAGGCGATGATAATGGATAATGTGTAATGGTCAGTGCAGGCAGAGATAAAGCACTCTCTCTCTCTCCCCCTCTCTCTCTCTCTCTCTTCTCTCTCAATCTCTCTCTATCTCTCTGTCTGTCAGAGAATCGTTTTGTGTAAATGGAAATGTGTTTCCATGAAATCAGAAATATTTCCCCATTTCCTTTGTGGCTTAGTTTTCCCTTTTTCTCTCTCTCTCTTCTGAGAATTGCATATGAAATGAGAATAAATGAAATCGTAAATTTTCACATCCTTCGTTGCTTTGTTCCTGGGGCAGCTTTGAAATAAATTTTGAGTCGATTTCACGATGGAATCATGAACTACTGGCAGCTGTGCCACACACACAGCCAGACGAGTGCCACACCGACTACGTAATTACAGTGCATGCAAAATGGGGGAAAACAAAAGCAATAAACCAGTGCCTGGCCGCTAGCTGCAGCTGCGGCTTCCGTTCCCATTCGTTTTCGCGTTCCCTACATTGCGGTCCAATTGCATAGCACCGGCAACTTAATTAAAATTGCGACAGTATCCTCCTGGTAGAGGTGACTGCGAATGGCGTATAGCGGACACATGACGATTAAAGGGCCCGCCGCGCCGGGGTAAAATGAATCAGCAGTCAAGTGTAAACGTAACGAGCATTGTGCGAAAGTGTGTGGAAAGTGCAATGCTTGCAGCATGCACCATGAAGGTCGAAGAGGCACCTGCCGGAGTGGTACCTTTTCCTTCCCGTGCTCAGGTGGAAATAGAATGTTTCCCGTGCAACGTGCCACAACTTTTGTTCAGAAAGTAATTAATGTTTATTTTCGCTGCCACAGCAACAGCCAGAAGCAGAACCACGCAACTGGCCAACATATAATGGGTTTCTTGAGCTTTTTCACGCTGTTTCACCAATAAATGTGAGCAGCCCGCAAATATAATTCTTTTCGCGCTTAGCCTAGAGTTTTAATTAACGCTGCGCTGCATATACTTGATATCGCGTAGCCACGGAAAATTGATTTCTGTCTCTCTACGTTTTCCCTTTAGACCATGTGGCGATGCAGCGTTTGCCGCCGCAAAATGGCCTCGCGCGTCTGTATACCGCAGGACTCAACAGACTCGATGCTGGACGTGCCCGTAATGGAGGCACTGCAGCGCCGCCATTCGGATGCCAAGCTGGGTAGCAGCACCCAGACATTGGCACCCAGTAATGGGGCAGCCCTGGCACCGCCACGAAGTCCCGAACTGCGGCGACACTCGGACGTATCGCCCGCCTCGCTGAAGGAGCTGGAACGGGTAAGCTTTTTCCACCCTAAATTTTAAGTTGAAGGCATGGCATGCCGTGGCGTGGGGTGACGCAGGTTTCCCCTAACGAGACTTTATGACTGCCATCCGACCCGACCATTAAGAAGTTTACATTTCACGAAGTTTACTCCGTTTCTCTCTGGCGATTTCGCAGCAACTAAAGGGTGGCCGCAGCATGGCACCCAGCCGCTCCAACAGTCCACCGCGGGCCGATGGCCAGGAGCCACCTTTCGGAGCGCCCCTATCGCGTATGCAATCCAGACGCGGCTCCCGAGTGGCCCGTCAGCACAGCTACGACGATGACATGAAAACGGGCACCGTGGGCGGCAGCATGGGCGGCGGTGGACCGGCGTTGGGCATGGCAGCGGATGGGTCCGGACTCGGTATACCCGCGATGCCGCGCAGGTAAGAGAATGAATCCAGTGAACATCCTCGAATTCCTCGCACTGACTCCTCGACTGTTTTGGGGCCCACAGAAAGTCCGCCTACGATGTGTTTGCCCCAGGACTGGTCCAGGGGGGAGTGTCGCCGGGGGGAGGAGGCCAGCAGCAGCAAATGCAGCGGTCGCCGTGCGAGGTCAGCGGTGGCGGCATCATGCCACCCATACAATTGCCAGGATCGCGGAGACCCTCTTTCCGGGTGCCGCACGCCTCCGAGGATATGCAGAACGATGATTCGCCTGGTTCGCCGGACCATGGAAGTCCCGTGTTAACGGTAGATGACGACCGCCGCATGCGCCGACGCGGCTCCCAGCTGTAAGTAAAAGTAGAAAGCCTTTCCTCAGCGGCTCAGCCGGATCTGATACAAATTTTCCTTCTGGCCACAGACCCGACATCGCAATGCTGCAGAATCGCGGGGCTTTGCCAGCGGTACCGCCCGCGTCAATTCCACCACCGATGGCGGCGTTTACGGGCCCCAATCTTGAGGATTTGGAGGCGCCACGCCGTCAGACCTCAATGGATGGCGAGGCCATACGCATTGTAATACACGACGTGGATTCAGGACCGATTTGTGCATCAAAGCGGCGCATCATCTTGCGCCGAGATCCCACGGACAAGGCGCACCGCAGTAAGTGAGCTTAGGAGCTGAAGGGGGTTTACCTTAATGTTTGAATCTGAGTGGTGGGGGGGAAGGGTAGGTTACCCAAATAAGGGTAGCTTTTCCATCCGGCTTTGGCTTCGGCTACGGCTACGGTTGGATGTGCTGCCAGTTCCTTGGTTGCCGCAGACCGCACAGGAAATGGCCAAGTAAACAAGACTCATTACAACGTTCGACTATGCTAATTCGACAGACCGACGACCGTTTCCTGTCATCTCATCTCATCCCACTAGACCCTCTCTGTGACTCTGTGGGTCTCTGGGAGTCGACCGCTACGCTTCTTAATTCCCCCAACAAAGTGCACAAAGATGAGGGAGGGAGAGGGAATAATAAGGTTTGGGCCCCCGTGGGCCTTAATGAAACCCAAAGCGGAAGCAAAACTGGTAGCAGATTAAACAACTGAGCGGATTTCATCGACATAAAGGCACACCACACACTGATGGCTCAACGGAGCTCTGCTTTGCTCCGCCAGTGCAGCACTGGGGCAAAGACACCCCCAATGCTAGGCATACATATGTATATGTACTACCATGCAACGACATTTAGCTGCTCGGCATTATTCCTTGCTCCCAACCCCCCCGCAAATGTACGAGTATGTTTGCCCTGTCCCTGTCCGTGTCCATGTCCTCGCTTTGTTTCGTGGCCTCCCTGTGTCTCGTGTGGATATGGATCGGGTTTTAATTATATGCATTTTTGTTGCATTCCTCAAGAGGCCAGTCAGCAGCCCAGAAGCCGAACTGAATTTTTAATTACCGGGTCATACAAAAAAATCAATACGAATATCCATGGTACGTGGCACATAGCACGTGATCAGGGGGTGGGGCGGGGGGTTTATTAGAATTCCAAAGAATATTCAAATAAGAGAACCGACACAGAGAGACAAAAAAATCGAACCAGAACAACTGACCAAATGCCAAATGGCAGGTGGGAAAGTTTATGCCTTGCTGGCCATAAATAATAAGGCGCACATATGCACATAAATACGTATGAGTGTGTGTTGGCCAAATGCATGCATGGCTTACGCCGAACCGACCTCCTGCAGGTCCAAGTGAGCCTGGGGGAGGCGGGGGTTCCTATCTCCCTTTCCCGGCTACCGCCTTAACCTAACCTAACCTACACCGGACCGAACGGAACGGAACACTTTTTGCAGTCGAAAACCATAAAAAATGGCTCGCATACTCCCAGTCTCATATCCAGAGAGGCAGCAGCTACTATTTTCATACCAGTCTCACAGTTCAAGGGGAAAATGCTTCAACACATCATAAAAATACTATAACCAAATACTAGGAGAAAACTGGTTACAGGTAACAGTAGGGGGAAAATGGAAACTAAAAAATTGTAAATTGATATACCACTTACTTACCAGCTAGCAACGGATTTCATCCAATCGGGGGTTGGATATGGGTGTATTTCAGTAATCCCAAGTCGAATATTCAGAGAAAACTATCTCTCGTCTTAATTTGCTTACCAGAACCGGGTACGGGTAGACATACGACTGAACTAACAACAGAAGCAGCAACAGGAGCACCAGGATTTTTTTATCCTAGCGAGCGCCTATAATTCCAATCAAAATAACTAGCCGCTGGCTGGCTGACTCTCTGGCTGGCTGGTTGGTTGAGCGGAGAGTTTTTCCCCCCATTTTTACCGTCAGTTAGTCACCTGTGCGACATGCGCTTGCTTATATAAAATTTCAATTTGCATATCATAAAAAAAATGTCTACGGGAGGTGCCTCAGGAGAGGCATGAGCAGAAGCTATGGTACGCAACACGCAGCTACAGCAACGACAGACCACCTCCAACCCTCCCTCCTCCCCGTATCGTGAGTTGAGTCTCCGACTTTCCAGTGACTCTGTTGTCTATCCGTGGCATTGGCAGTGGCAATGTGGCAGCGCGACAGAGGCTGCTTACCCGGCATATTTGATATGCAACGAAGCAAGTGGAATTTTAATGTGCTAAATCATTTCCTTGGCTTCTGCTGATACTGCTGCTTCTAGTATTTGTTGGATCCATCCCCAATCAACCCACATTCTTATCCTTATCCCACCTTTGTGACGGTGAGAGCGTCTTCTTCTCTTTGCCATGTGGCTTAACCACAAGGACTGCTTTCAAACCGACATGCACACGGACCCATGTACTCGCACATGCAGAAGGCTGCGGCTGCGGCTGCGGCTGTGGCAGCTGTGCTGCAATTTGCCTTGATATATTGACTTGCGCAAGGTTGTGGCAGGATAGCAAAGGCTGCGCTGCGGAGGAACAACCAGATGTGATACCTTATAATATGAAATGCCGAACATGGACACATTCTTTTGTGTTGCCGTTGTGTTAACATTTGTTCGTGTTAGAGGTGGGCCGTAATTAGCAACTGCACTACGCCTTCGTACACTCGACTAATTGAAGAGTTTAATTAGGTTCCCTCAATCCCGATGGCCATCCATATACTGAAATACCAGTGGCAGTGACAAGTAGCACCTGCTGGCGAATGGTGCATGTAATTGAATTGTTTCCTGTTTCCAAACAGCCAGCCAACATTCGACTGTGCCTTCCATTATGCAACAGTTTAAGCGTTTGCCATAGCAACTGTTAATCGGCCAGGGGCGAAGGACGATAGGCGGGAGGGGCGATGAAGAACAGGACTCTCCACAGGATGTGGACGTGTAGCTCGATATGGCGCCTTAACACGCCTAATGAAATTTTATGCAGCCTCACGAGCCACAAGCACACACACACGCATTTATTACTGCAAATCACGAACCTCGCAACTGTGGCTGTGGCTTTGACTGTGGCATTGCGTGTGTGCCCTCAACTGTCAACAGGTGACCCCAAAGTCCACAGCAGTACTCACAACAGTCCTTAGATGTCCAGTTGAGTGCCTTTTCATAGTCCTGCAACATAAGGCAGTACATTTTAAACGAGCAGCAATTGCATTTATATATCCTTCGGAGTTGCTTTAATCTTGCCACAGCTCTCGCTCTCACCCTCTTTCCCCCCTCTTAGTTTAATTAAGAGTCAATTTTTATGACAGCCGATAGAAGCCACTAACGCTCATGAGTCATGCAGGGTGCAGGGTGCAGATGCAAGGTGTGCATCGATTAAGTCGTTCAACGGGGGTGTGTATGTGTGTCATGTGTGTGTGTGAACGTTCGCTCATTTAATGTCATTACTTCGCAGCAGTGGAGCAGTGTGTGTCCCTGGCCTGGTACTGTGCGTCCACAGGTGCATGGGATCCGAGCACAAATTAAAAACTTGTCAATGTAACCGACGTGAGAGAGAGAGAGAAACTTTAAACTCGTTCAACTACAACTCTTCCTCCGATGAGTCATATGTCCATGTAGGTTATTCGTCGCACCTTCCTCTCTGTTACGTAACAATCCCTACAAATTTTGAGATTCAATTTTGTAAACATATTGGCATTGTGCGAGTATTTCTGTCCCTTGACTAACAAAAGAAATGGATGCTCCAAATAGGAACGAGGGGGAACGTTGTGAGTTGCTGCGTACACCGCAACTCTACAGTTATACCCGATACTAAGTCAGTATGGCTCTCCTGCGGCAGACGCCGCTAATATTGAACCACACGACAAAGAGTGCGTGCGAGAGAGACAGAAAATCAGTCTGAGCGTGACGTCGGGCGCTGCGTGGCCACTGCAAATTGATTTCTTGCTTTTGGCTACAAAAATGATCCGATCTGATCCAGATTCAGCAATCTGATAGATATAGTCATTATCTATGATTTTGCGTTTTTAGTTTTCTCGAATGTGCAATATTGTGGATGCAACAGATTTTCGTCCTTTGTGGGGGCGGAAGGGGGTGGGGCGAAATTCTGAGATATACGTTTTATAGTGAGATCTAACAGAAGTGCGGATACCAAATTTGGTTACTCTAGCCTTAATAGTCTCTGAGATTTGTGGATGCCCCAGATTTTCGTCCTTTGCGGGGGCGGAAGGGGGTGTGGCGAAATTTGGACACGAAACGGTCAAGGTCCGATATCACAGGAGTGTGGATACAAAATTTGGTTGCTCTGGCTCTTATAGGTTCTGAGATCCTTGAACTCATATTTTGCAATTGGCAAAGCCGACCCTGAAACCTGTGTGTTAGAGAGAGACAGAGCGAGAAAGAATGAAATTGTTTTCTTGATTCTGGCTATAATAATTATACGATCTGGTTGAGATTTTACACTCTAGAACATATAGTCATGCTCTACGATTCTGCGTTTTTGGCTTTATCGTATCTTTAAAAATGTGGATGCCACAGATTTTCGTCCTTTGTGGGGGCGGAAGTGGGCGGGGCGAAGTTTTGAAATATTTTTGTAGCAGTGACATATCACAGAAGTCTGGATACAAAACATCGTTGCTCTAGCTCTTATAGTCTTTGAGCACTAGGCGCTGAAGGGGACGGACGGACGGACGGACAGACGGACAGACAGACAGGGCTCAATCGACTCGGCTATTGATGCTGATCAAGAATATATATACTTTATGGGGTCGGAAACGATTCCTTCTGGACGTTACACACATCCACTTTTACCACAAATCTAATATACCCCAATACTCATTTTGAGTATCGGGTATAAAAACCCCTTGGACCCCTGAAAGACCATACAAAGTTTTTGTATAACTTTTGTGTGTGTGTGTGGCTCGTTTAGCTTATTAAATCCCAATAATGGCCACATCCAAAAAAATGGCTGGGTATCCGGCAAACAAATTGTATCGTAAAATGCGCAAACCGCTAGGCAGGGAAATGAACAGCACACATCTCGTGGGTTCTGTGCTGGTCAGTCGAAAAAATTAGACAAAAGGCCAGCTAGCCAAACAGTCAGGACGGACCGCGCCTCACCTCAGCTCAGCTCAAGGTTTTATGGCAGAAACGAATTACGTGCATGTTAAGTGCCGGCTCGAATGGAAAATGGCCCAATGGAAAAGTGGCACAAAGAGTTTCCTCCTCTCCCACAAGTTGCGCATAACCCAAAAAACTGTTGCGTCATCGAATGAATACTCTGCAAAGGCGTGGGGGGAGGATAAGGGAGGATTTCTCATCCGCTATCCGCAGCGGAATTTTCTTTGTCGTTTTCCTGCCTGCTGACAGTAGAAGGATTTGCGTCTTATTTATATCGTTTTTATTGTCGTCTTAGAGCGGTGGGGGCAGACGAAAAAAAAAAAGTTTTGATTAAAACACACTCAACAAACAAGGGCAGACGAACGGAGGATGCAGGCGGAAGATGATGTTGGTTGGTTGCCTTATCCCCTAATTGGGTATCAATGCGCCTGAATCAACAGCAATGGCGGATGCGCAACATTTTTATTGCATACTTCTGAGTTTGCCACCATTTCCGAGGCACAAAACTTGGACCCCCCTACCATGCCATGCGATGGCAGGCAGTCAGTCGTCCTTGCTGCTGCTCCAAGGAGCTCGCTCACCTTGACGACACAATTTCATTGTCATCGCGGATGCTGCTGCCGCTCCTACCTGCCTGGCTTTCCCCGTCTCTCGCTCCCGGTTTCTTGTTAACTTTCTTGGCCATTGTCTGCATCAAGCGCTTGAATGTCGGGGCTGTCCGGGCCTCGGGGCCACAGCCAGCGAGCACCGGAAATCCGTTTTCGCAAGTTTTCGGTGCACAAATTGTTGAAATTAGTTTTCTGTGCCCCATACCTCCTCCTCCCATCAAATGATAAGTACCTAAAGCTGAACTACACAGGCCCCACCACATGCCAGCCCACCCCAGCGCCGAAAATTGCAATTAAATTAATTAAATTGTTTGGATTTTGGCATGGAAATTGATTCAGTACCGGTATCCCTTATTACTATGACTGCCTGTCGCACATTTCGCATACTTAAAGTGCAATAAATGTCGATAAACCTCAGAGTCGAGGGTCAGACAGCAGGCATATCAGGCCAAATGGGCCAAAGGGATCAAGTCCTAGCTCCAAGACCGCACAAGAACAAATAATTTTGTGCCAAATTTTTGGGAAAAATTCTCCGAAAATATACAGAACCACATCCATCCTACGGAGTGGAGAGGAGCAGAGCGCGCGGAGGAGGCAAACGAATCCGAAGACGTTGACTAAGCAAAAAAAACTTGCTAGACACTCGGGTCTTGGGTCTGAGGAGAAGCGCAAACAAACCAAATAGACGACAAAACAGGGCGTATACGCATCGTTCTTGGGGATGCTAGTGGCAGCGCGACTGTGAGCAGGGCACTACAAAGTGCAAATGAAATCAACGCAAATTGTTGCCACATGCTCGAAATTTCTATCTGCCCCACTACGTGGCTGCTGCCTAGTCCCCAGTCGAGCGGCAATCCCCAGATTTGCTCCTCTTAGCGAAGTTCCAGTTGAGCGTCGCTCTCTCTCTCTCTCTATTGATTATTCTGCTCTTGGCTTCTAGTTTTTGTTGGCTATAATCACTCCAGTGCTGAGTGCTTATGGCTCAGTTCCTATTCTTGGATCTTATTAAATCTTTGACATCGTCTATTCTTGCAGCACGTGGCTTTGGGATGCGCGTCGTCGGTGGCAAGACCGGAGCCGATGGCCGACTCTTTGCGTATATTGTCTGGACGGTGCCGGGCGGAGCGGCCGAGAAGAATGGCCTGCAGCAAGGGGACAAGGTGAGTGAGGGTCCTTTAAGCGCAAAAATGGGAATAAAGGGTATAAAGGGTATAGACCATGCGGAGTGACAGAGAAGCTCACACAATCGGTGGAGTGTTGATGTGTGGCTCACCGCAGAGCACTCTCCCAGCAGATGGATGGCTGCCTGTCAACAGCTAAAGCCGAAAATGAACATCCCGATGAATGATGATTTGTGCTTAATTTTTGAATACCAAAAAGAAACACCCACCCAAACACGCAAACACTTTTACAGATACTCGAATGGAACGGGATGTCATTAATCGACCGGAGTTTCGAAGAGGTCTGCTCCATCATGGATCGCACGGGGGACATTGTGGAGCTGCTGGTGGAGCATGCCACCGATTTTCGAATGTGCGATCTCTTCGATGAGAATCTGCCGCCCGGCAATGCCGGTGGTCAGAGCGGACCACGACGTTCGGGCGATGGTCCCGTTGGCCTTGGCCTCATTGCGGGTAAGTGTCTCTATAGGTATCTTGATTTAACCTTTGTACGTTTACAATTTTTTTTACTATAAATATACGTGCTATGTACTATATACTTTGTACTTATGTTAACAGCTCTAACATTTACATAATTTTTCATTTGTTGCTCTCGTTTCTTGTTACTTCCTACAAAATCGAAAAAAATTATATATATAGACCCCGAAACTACCACAGACAAATCACCAGCATCGCCAACAAGACGGAAATTACCAAAAACTCCGGTATAAAACTACATATTTCGTTTTATTCATTTGCGTAAGGCACGAGGAGCAGCCGCTGCACGAAAGTGAAAATATATATTAATATATATATATATATACTATACATGAACAAAATGATAAATACTATATACTCGTAAATAGCTATTAAATGCAGCTTAAGCATTTGCAGCAGTGTTCCCCCTACTCCCACACACACATACACACACACGATTTTAGCTTTCACAAAGTGCTCACAAAATGCATTGAACTCTGCAGCTTCAATAATCTACCTATATATATAAACAAATCTATATATATACATATGTATATGAAAAATCACCGTTTTCTAGTCAACGATCAAATCCTTTGGAATCTTTTTCATTTTTGGTAATCACATACTCGTACATACTTTTAAACACATTTTAAACAGTAGCTAACAAGATTAACATTTACCTGATTTCTGTTTTGATTTCAATTTGACTTAAGATTACGACTACGACTTGTTTTAATTTTGATTATTAACCATACAAAATGGATAAATTAAATGTGTTCATTGCTATTTTCTGTCATTATAACCACAAGATGTACCTAACATATATATATTTATTTTTCGGTGTTGGTAGTACTTAGTGATTTCGAGAAACAAAAAATATATGTGCATACCTACATACATATATACTTACTATATTGTACGTACGTGCATACTATATATATTTACTTGTGCCCAAACTAATCGCGTAGAGGGTAAAATAAGCAGACTACTAAAGCGAACCACTAAAACTTAGTCAGAAAGGGAGAAAAAGAGAGAGAGAGATCAGATGCTCAAAAATCGTACTCGTACCCAATAGATATATACTTAGAACATATATAATCGTTCGTTCTTTGTTTCCAAATCAGTTTTGTCCCCTTTGTTGAACATTCTTCTTCCTTTGGCAATCGAATTGCCACAGCGAACCCCCGTAAGGACAAGCACCAAAACAATAGAATTTTAAGCGAAATATCTATAGAATTTTAACTAGCATTCGTGTCTATTGATAACAACCGACCCGAGGGTTGCCCCCCTTCCTGAGAAAAAAAAACGAAACTCTTACCCCCACCCCCGAAATATAGTAAATACGTTATACGCCGAATAAACGCCGCTTGTGTAGACCAGACAGATCTCTAGGCTTTACGAATTGATACAATAATAACTAAGGAACATGAGAATCCACAGAGAATTTTTAAATGAAATGAAAACTAAAATGTACTACTACTACCACTTAAACTACTACTTAATAACAATTTCCCCGCCAATGATCGATCGATCGATCGACTGTCTGAGTTCGGTCCCAGCTGGGGCCGGAATCTATAAAGTTACTTATTATACAGTACAGTATATATATATATATATAGTTAAACCGAAATCTATATAAATGTTAATAGTGCAAATTTGTAGCGAAACAGAGTTTAAACAATATTTGTGTGTGTTTTAAATGTTATTGACTTTATGACATAATTAGTAAGACAAAAAAAAACACAATTCGAGAAAAAAAAAGATAAAAAAACCAGTAGTTTGTTGTTGAAATGTTTAAATGTCTGTGTTTTTGAGCCAAAGAACCCACCCAACCCCGAAGAAGTCCTTATATACATACATATACTATATATATATACATATATGTAGATTTATACCCGTATTAATGAATATATGTATATGTATGCGCATTTCTAGTCCCAATTACATGCCTACATATTACACATACGTACTATATACACTATATCTGTGTGTGTTCTACTGTATACACCATTGTATACATATACATATACACATATACATATATGCGTTTGTATTAAAGTGTATGTCGCTGTTAGTGATGTGTTGATGTGTTTTTAAATGTTGAATTGAAAGTGAAAGTAGAAGTAGAAGCGAACTATGTGTAGCCAGAAAACTCTGCTGAGAGCCCACCTACATATCCATGCTTAAGAAACTAAGAGAAAGAGCATAAGAGAAAGAGAAGAGCAAAGCAGAGACAGTAGCAGAAGCGGAGAACCGATTGAATTAATTATTTGATATGCTCTTTTGTAGCTGTGTAACTCCTGTCAGATGGGTGATAACATTTAAATTTCATTTCGATCACACGACTCTTTTTTTATAACCCATGAAACTATGAAACCAAGAAAGCAAAAGCGAAAGCAAACTTGAAACTCGAACTGTATATGTAATTGTAATAGTAACTGTAACCCTAATTATACGTTTAACTTTTACTATAACTGTAATTGTAACTGTATTATGTTCTATATGTATAAACCTTTACAATAAATCCAAGCTATATAGCTCTATGTATCCATGCAAAGATGTACAAGGATAACTGATGACTGTATTACACACACACACACTTGTAGCGCCGCTTGTTGCAGTGGCCATTGTTTTTGTGGTTTTTTTTTTGTGTAGATTGGAAGGCTTGAAACTAATTTCGAAAAGTGCTGTGCAGTGTGTGGCATGCAGAGAAAATTAAAAAAAAAAGGAACTATGTACAATGTAATCGTGTACTCACTTAAAGGTCAAAACCCATGCTATACGATATACGATAAGCCCACTATACCTTCTATATACTATATATATAGTACATGCATATATCTATATATACCATATACAAACCAGTTATTAGTCTTTAATGCGTATACCACCAATGCGCACCAAAATGTGCTAGGAACCCTAATCTTAAATCGTAAATCTTAAATCTAAAATCTAACAAACGAAAAAACAAGCAAAAGAAACGTGAAAAATAAAGTCTCTCTATTTAACTGCAAACAAACAAAAAAAACATAAAAAATTGTAATCCCTGCCAAGAATTGAGCATGGACTTGCTTTATCCTTTCGCACAGCAGCAATAGCAGTAGCAGAAGAAGCAGCAGCAAATCCGTTGACCCGTCGCCCCTGCCCGAAGCCATCAATCTAATGGTAAATGAACAAAAGCAACTCGTTTCTCAAGTACTCTCTGTACATTCGCCCCCAAGTGTAATATAGCTAGGTTCTATTCGTATAAGTTATTCTGTAATGCCCCAATCCCACCTACCACCTACAGCCTACCAGCCCCAAACAAGATGTATTGTAAAGTGCGCTTTCTTTTACTTTCTGTAATTGTTTCATTTGTCTTGTTCTTTCCTTTGGTTACAATTCGTTTAGTTGCGTATACGCCGTGGTTTTTCTTTTTTTGTTTGTGATTTTCCGCCATGCCCCCCTGTACAGTATACAATTTCCACTTTCACTTCTCTGCCAATTTATGAGCTTTTCTTTGGCTTTCGCTTAGAAAATGTTCATCTTTACATTCTCTTCTTTTCGCTGAGTTTCATTTCGTTTCGTTTCCTTCGATTCGTTTTGTTCTGTTTTGGGTTGCATATTACCCGACTTCGACTCTTTAAATATACCACTCTGTCCCTTTCATCTACATATATGTACATATATATATGAACTATAGTGTTGTATTCCCTTTACACTCTCTCCTTTTAGATGTCCTCCCAACGCGAAACACAGTACCATACACACACACACACACACACACATACAGACTCTATCGTCTCTATCGTGCCAATGCTTAAATGCCTTTTATTTTCGAATTTGCTAATTTGTCGAAAACAAAACAAAAGCCTATTGTGTGGTAATGTTACCATGATTCTAATATATATAAATGATGATCCAGCAGGCCAATCAAGCTGCAGCCATTTTTTAGTCCATGATTTTCTAGGATCGCCGAACAACACCGAAACACCACACGATACAATGTTTGAGTTTGAGTTTGATTTGCGATTCTATTTGAGTTGAGTTGATTTTATCATTAGATTCTATTCGATTCGATTCTGTCACAATTTTTTGTATGTTTTGTTTTGCATTTTGATTAATTTGCATAAAACTTACATACGTCTAAGCCTACGAATTTGTTTGAATTAGTGATTTAGTGGCTCTTGCAAAACGTCTTGAACCGATTAGAATTTCTCTTGAACGACTTGCGATTCAAAATACTAGTGACTTCAAATATATATATATAAATAAACAAACAGCTACCACAACAACAATCCACATACCTACTACTTAACTTACTTAAACTTATACATATGCTATAATTGTATCTGAACATTGAACTCAATTTTTCATTTCCTGTTTATACAAAACCAATGTAACCCCAGCTGGCACGAGTTATGGCTATAAACAGATATATAATATATACCAAATATCCAAAATGCAAGAAAACCAGAAACCAAGAAACCAAAAAACCAGAAACTGAAACCGAAACAGAAGCATCCCCCAAAAAAATGGGGGTAAGCATCTTAAAACTGAAACTAAAACCCGAGTAAAACCAAATGAAAATATATATGTACAAAACAAAAAAAAAAGAAGAAAAGAAACAAATTACAACCGAAAGTATTATGACTGTCATCCAAATCGATTGCAGAGAGTGATTGACTTATGAGCTATGCTGCTTCCAGCCCCCACGCGCACTCCCGCACCCCACTTAACGCCTCAATGCCATGCGATTGATTGATTGCTATTTTGAATGTTTATAATTACAATTTGCATATGACTTTTCCCCAATTTTGATAGCAGACTCGCACTCGTAATTCGAATTCCAATTGAATGCCTGGAAACTTTGTTCTTTGTATTGTTGTTCTTAGGTTTTTTTCTGTATCTATAGAATATGAATTATATTTATAATTTTTGTATAATTGTCGGTATATATTTGTATATTTTTTGTATGTTTCGTCTATCTGTGTGTGCTTGTGTGTATCCTCTATTTTCTGGCATGTCTATGCTTGTTTATTATTCATACGCACCGTTGCCGCAAACTTTTCTGTCAATTTGAGTTACCGTTACCCTTAGCAGCGGGAAAAAAGATTCGAATAGATGTAGGCAAAATGTAACCGCAATATTTCTCTTGACTGGCGAAAGTTTTGCAGCAGCGCACCGAAGACCCAAAACTGTTGTTGTTGTTGGGGCAGGTGTCAAGTTGGCGTGCGAGTTTTTCATTGCGGCCCGTGGAAGGTTTCGTCCGTCCGGGGCAACAGTTAACTTTTTGTCTTAGCCCCCGCTTTGGCTCTGTCAGCAACAGGTGCTGCGGAGGGCGGGGTTGGCGACGAGAATTTGGTGGCTGAGCCTACCCCGGCGCCCTTTAATTGACAGCTGGGAGGCATAAAATGCTCGAAATGTCGAAAATTAGAAAACTTTTAACAACAATTGAGAACCGCCCCTCGCCCACTGACACTTTGGTGGGGAGCCTTCATCATTATGATTATCGACAGGCACATGGAGGCATTCTGGGTTGAAAAGTTTTCAAGCGCTTAGGCTTTTATCGCTCCGGCTCTGGCTTTGGCACTGCCTGATGCCTGAAAAACTCCAATAATCCAGCAAGTACATGTGCCTGCTTACCTGTAGATAAAAATAAATGCGCCAGCACCAGAGAGAGCACCCCGCATCCGTCTCCGTCACCATCAGCGTCTCGTTCTCCGGCACTCTGTGGCTTATAAACAGTCCCGACACGAATTCGATTTCCACAGATGAGAGAGAGAGAGAGAGAAAGAGAGATAGAAGGGAGTGGGCGGCGTAACGGCATATAGTAATAATTTTCCTCTTTTTCGGGCATACAAAAGTTACCGAACAACCAAGCAACAGTTCGCAGTTGGCACAGGGTCCGTCGGTCTGCATGTGTGGTGTTATCCTACGTGTGCGCGCTACATTTCCGTTCGGTACACGTTATAGCAATATAACGGCTTCCGGTTCTGCTGCAGATCCAGCCGTCAATTCTCGGCTGCTGCTGCTGCTGCTGCTGCTAGTATTT
Organism: Drosophila miranda; assembly: GCF_003369915.1. Classification (NCBI taxonomy): domain Eukaryota; kingdom Metazoa; phylum Arthropoda; class Insecta; order Diptera; family Drosophilidae; genus Drosophila; species Drosophila miranda. The sequence continues at coordinate 18,421 of NC_046674.1, read as the reverse complement.
GTACTGTTTTAATGTGAGCCCATGTACACGCTATGAATATGTTATATGTGGAAGCCACGCTATTACCAACTACCCCATATACATGTACTGTACTGTACTGTAGGTTTCACAGGAAAACCCACACCACCGAAATTGAATGCGCCACTGCGCCACAATGATTTCCGTTTTTGGGGGTCGGGGGTTTTAGAGAGATATAGAGAATCCCCAATAGAAGATTGCATTTCCGGTGCGGTTTGTTTATCTGTAAAAGTATGTGTGTGCTTTTTTTAATGCAAACACATGCACATGCCTCGTTTTTGTTTGAATTTGTGTGTTTGTGTGTGGCCGCATCATAATTTGCATTATATTTATGTGTGTCCCTATCTATTGCCCCCCGAGGGGGAAGTGCACTTTTATTTATATAGCATGTCCCACCTATGTCTCTTTCTCTCTCTCGCTATTGCTATTCCTGCACTTGGTTTTGCCTCGTTTAGTTAGTATTTTTTTGCGTTTTGATTGCTTTTATTTCGTTCTTCAGTTTATGTACATACACACACCCACCCAAGAATCAACACACACACACAACGAGAAAGCAAAGAAATCAGCCAACAACTGTAAAAAGAGGCAAGGCAAGACAAAAAGTCGTGCAGTTACTGCATTTTCTTGTTGCGTAGGCCATAGGCTGATGAATCCTGATGAAACATATACATACATATATATATATTGTCTATAGAACTTCCATATGTAGATGCAGCAGTAGCAGGCATTCCACATTCAGACAGTGTGTGTGCTCTCGCTTTGTCTCTCTGTCTCTGTCTGTCTGCCCCACTAATGAGCATTTCAATCCGCCGCAGGAACAAATTGCACGCGAAAAGATGGTCTCTGGACGCGTCCAGATTCAGGTTTGGTATCACGCAGAGCGACAGGAGCTGGTCGTCTCCCTGATGGCCGCCGATGATCTGGCGCTTAGGGACGAGGCCTACGGGCACGGCAATCTGCCGGAGGCGTATGCCAAGGTCCGTATTCTGCCTAAATGGTAAGTGATTTTAGTTCCATTATTAATTCCTCATAATTCATTTCAATCTGCGTAATTCTGCTTTCTGCATTATCTCTTTAAATCCCCTTTTCAGCGGCGATGGCAGTGTCCAACAGACGGAGGTCAGTCGACCCACACAGAATCCCATTTGGAATGCCACACTTACATTTGGCCAAGTGAAGGCCGACAGCCTGATGGATCGCTATATAGACATACAGCTGTGGGATCTGGTGCCGCACACCGAGTCCATATTCTTGGGCGAATGCAGCATCGAGCTGCAGCAGGCCTTCCTCGACGATCAGGCGATCTGGTGTCGGCTGGACGACATCAAGGGATTGCGTAGCATCAGCATGAGCAAGTCGCCGAGTGTGTCACCACGTGGCTCCATTGCAGCTGGGGCCGGGGCACCTTGTGGTGATGTCAGCCGCATGTTGAGGCGCGACTATAACATGCAGCGATCCATCTCCGATGAGGTAGACTCCATTGGAGATGGGGCGACGCTGCTGCATCCCGACACCGCTTGGATGGCGGGCTCCCGACGCGGCTCATCGCAGTCGGAGACCATGGAAGTGGAGGTCTACCAGCTGGGCAAGGACTTCTCGCGCTCATTGCCGGGCTCGCGTCGATCGAGTTTCCAGGATGCCGAAAAGCAGCGGCTCGAGGAGGACGCCATGGCTACGCCACCCACATCGTATCTTGTGGGACGGCGTCGCTCTTCCGTTGCTCGACGCGATCCGGATGAGATCTTGAAATCCTTGAAGGCTGTCCGCGGCGAACTGGGACGCACCATGAGTCTGGGCACTGAGCAGCACAAGCGCATGGGATCGCGACGTGAGTAGAGGGGTTATTGACATTGTTTAACATTACCTATGGCATAACCAATGGTATTATGGGATAACAAGGGAGAGTTACTCCTCAGAGATGCTTCTAGCTGGAGACTCTGCTTATAACTGTTATGATTTTGCCAACACTGGAACTATAAGGAGATATCAAACCTGGAGACTCTCTCTGTCTCTCTCTCTTTCTGTCGCTCTACTCTGACTCTTGCTCTATGTTTCCTGCACACTACACTCCACTCCACGCTACGCCACTCCACTCACAATCCTCCTTAATCCTCAACTGTGCCTTGCTGCTAGTTGTGTCTCATGATAATGATTAATGCCACAATAGATAATATACATCAGCCATTGCATTGTACACTCCTATACTCCATAAATACATATACATACATATAAATATATTTATCACTATCTCTATCTCTCTCTCATTCGAACTATCTATCTATCTAATGTCTTCTTCCATATCTTTTCCACTATTAGCCACAATATCGGTGTCGCATTATCAAAGCTTTGACACACCCCACACACAATGGAAAAAAAACACTAAATTCAATTAAAACCAAAACCAACAAAATCATAGGAAATCTTTAATTATAATAATACCAAAAAAGCACTAACCTAAAACCACCTTAATTTCAAAGTCCTTGGCACACACCAATCAGTCAGTACGATTATTTTGTAACGTTCTTTTGCATAAATTAACTCCATTGAAAAATTGCCACCACACTCTCGAGCAACACCAAGCCACTTAACACTTGCCACTCTGCGACATTGCACCACTTTAACCGTAACAGAAACCACAGAACAGACAAGAAAATGGTTGGCAGACAACAGACAAATGAAAACAGAAAAATACCTTTGTAAATTATACAAATAACAATACAAAAAAAAATCCAAAACCAAATCCCTGCAAATTGAAGCTTAACAGCAATCACATATATATTTACGCAAACGGCATACAAATAAATATCCAACAAATGTAAACTTCATTAAAGCAAGACTACAGATACACACTAAAACCACATCACCACCACCCACTGGTAAGAATGCAAGAAAATGAACTTGAGTTGAGATTGAGTTTACGTTTGCGTTTGCGTTTACGTTTGGCATTTTAGATACTACAACTATTCCGTATTTCCCCTACCAAAAAGTATTCCCAGAAAAACAGAAAAGGAGCATCTTTTGTAGCCGTTATTTTGTGCTAATTCTGGCATCCCAGTTCCAGCTAGAGATGCATGTTGCCACTTAATTAACGCTCGCTTTCACACAAAATTACCTATGTACTTCTCTCACTCGTATGCATGTTAAGGAGCGTCTCATTCGCAGTCTGCTCAAATTCCGAAATCTTATTACAACCAAACGCACACAGAGACACACACATACACAAACACACACGAAATACCACTTGATAATCCAGTGTCCCAGCCCCAGTACCACGCCCCAGGACACACATCGAAACTTCTGATGCCATCTTCGTGGCTGCGTGGCTACGTGGCTGGAGCTTATTAAAGCTTATTGATGCTATTTGCACAGCCCCACAAAAAAAAGGAAGGTAAACTTTAAGAAAAGAAAAGCCAGGCAAAAAAAGGAAAACTCAACAAAAGGAAAAATTCCCAACAATTTTTTTGTTAAATGCCAAGCCACACGGGTGGTATGAAGGGTTCTGGAACTAGTTCTGATACCCCCAGCATCCCAGTCCTTATTACCTGTTGGATGGCGCCTTTGCAACAATTCGTTGCCCTCATAAACCTTTCAACGCGCTGACAACCCAGCAGCATCGCAGAGCGGAATACACACCGCTGCTCTGGAATAGCTCAGCCTTGAAATTAACTTTTAAAAGCCAGGCCAGAATGCAAAATAAAAAACTCACTCGGCGATGCGGCGGTGGAAAACAACGCGATAAGAGAACAAAGCCCAAATACGTATTTTCCAGATCTACAAACAAGCCGTTAAATATGAGTAGCAGCGTCTGATGTCTGTCTCTGTAATTAGGTCTGTCTTCTATTAGTCCCCAAATGGTGGGTTTAGATGTAGCTGGAAGAAAGCCAGCGTTCAGCCAGATTCATGGGTAGTAAATCAGTCTGCGAGAATACAGGATTCGACAGCTCCATCCAATCGTCCCGGAGAGATGTCCCTATTACGAGTATTGTGCTTGTTCGGCAAAAACAACTTTGTCGTTCTGCTCAATATGTTTTTCTCGTTTTTCCCAGCCCCTACCGCTTCGATTTTTCTTGCCCCGACAGTTATTATTAAGCCGCTTAGCGATTGCTTTGCTTTCAACTCTCTTTTTTCTATTCTTTCCTTTCATTTCATTTCGTTTCCCGTTTTGCCTTTTACGCTCGTTCATATCTGCTATACATACAGCTATACAAATTCATGTACATCACGTATACACACATATACCCACTTTTATATAAATGTATATTCCCGCACAGGAAAGAAAAGTCCACGCGCATCTGTCGGCAAGTTTATTTGACGTTTATTTTACTTTTCTTGGCTGGAGGGAAGAAATGAAAAAAAAAAAAAAAATTATTTGAACTATGGCAAACCATAATCCTTTTTTGTTGCCGTAGGGGCGGCGGATATAAAATTTTCACTTCGTACTGTGCGCCCAATTGATTGAATGATTGATTGACTGATTGGCTAGACAGTTAAGAAACCCCATTGCCCTTGTCTTGTCCTTACTGTGCGCACATCGCCCCATATCGAACCACTTCTTTCGAGCTGCTGCCAAAAAGTTTTAATGAAGCATGCCTGTCAAATAATAACGCATATCACGTAACCGTCATGCTGTATATTCTGTTGATGAGGCAGGGGATGCTTCAGGATGGGCATGGGTATGGGTATTCAGGCAGACTAGTAGGTGACCCTAGTTGGAAACACGGTCCATCATTTTACTCTCGGAAGGTAGCAGCAGAATAACGATCGTGGCAACTACAAGAGAACTCATAATTATTCATTATAACATAAGCATGCTCCATCAAATATTCGAGTATTACCGGTGATGGCCAGTGCAAAGCCATTGAAGGTGAAATAGCAATGATCCCTCAGAGTATAGCCGATGAATAAACTGGCACACAGAACACCTGCCCGTCCGAAGATCAAGGCCAGAGCAACTGCTTTACCCCTAGAGAAATGCAAATACACACACAAAATATAGACAAGGAAGGACACCGAAGGAAACCTCACCTGAGATGAGTGGGAACCAGATCGATGAGCAGCGATAGGGTGAGCCGCAGGCTGCATATCGGCGGAACAATGACAATCAGGAATACAATCAATATCAGCGTATCGTACTGAGCAAAATTGCACATGAAACCAGCAAGGGCAGCCGACAGAAGGTATAGCAATATTATGGTTCTGCGCCGAATGCACATCAGGAGAAAGCTGGTCAAAATGAAGAGGAAAAGCACAAAGATACCGTGGTAAATGGAGTCCATCACATTTTCAAAGCGTAAATCACACTGAAAGGACAAATGATACAAAGTAAAAATATATACAGATACAGAAACATATTTAAGACCCCTTGGCGTACCGTAGCAAGCTTCATTTTCTTATCTCCATGCTCTTTTATCAGCACACAGATCGTTTCGTCCTCCTCCACTTGAAGAATAAGATGGCGTATGCGTAGCATCCAAACGCCCAGTCCGAAACTCCTGCAATAAAACTTCACTATCTCGACCCTTCATCTTTTTGGAATGGCAACTCACAAGCCAAATTGCACAAAAACAGCTGTGGACGTGAGGATAAAGTTACGAACGTAAGGTTTTTGCAGGAGCGGTAGCGACTCGTACCACAGGCGAGCCACACAGCTGAAACAAACAATTGGGACAGAAGTATGTATAGTGTATATCGTACTTGAAGCTCTAACCGAATGCATCCTTACTTCCGCTTGATGGTAGCACCACGCAAGCGTGGCTGCGTGACGGAGTTCACTCCTAGACTGGCCAAGGTAACATCCTTGCCCTTGTTTATGCGGCAGCACTCCTCCAGCACCGCCAGGGCCTTGCCATTCTCGTTAACCGATAGATAATACTTAGGACTTTCGGGCAGTCGATAAAGCATAACGAACGCAGTCAAACCAGGCAGCAGGTTCAGCAGGATCAGAAGTCGCCAGCTAGAGAAGACGTAATCATTGTAGATGAGGATATTTACGTCGATCAGTGCAGCAGTACCTACAGCAGTGAATGTGAATTTGAATGCCAAGTCAGGTGATAGATGGATTAGGGTTAACCTTACATGGCACAATGATCATGCTAAGACCTATGGCATAACTAACGTAGTTAAGCACCTTGGGGCGCAGGGAGAACTTTGTGAACTCGCTCAAGTAGGTCTGCATAGCCACTGCCGGTCCACTCACACTTTATATGGCAATAAGAAGAGACGCAAGGAGCAATCAGTATGGAAACTATCTCCCAGCAGATACTCGTACTTACAAGACACCAACTAGGAAGCGCATCACCAAAAAGGACCAAAACTCGGGCATGAGGGCCGAGAGAAGAGAAGAGAGAATCATCAGTGACCCCGATATGAGCATCAGTTTGCGTCTCCCGATCTCATCAGCCTTGTCGCCCATGTAGTGGCTCGCCAGGATCTGAGCGGTAAAGACGGCGCTCATTAGCCAGGACATGCGGTGATCATCTATGTGCAGATCGCAGGCGCTCGAGGCCACAACCAAAGCCAAACCCATCTGTTCGTTGGTAATGTACGCCTGAATCAATATGCAGCACACAAAGATGGTCCGCTGCATGCGACCGAAGCCTGTAGATGAACCAAAAACTATGATGAGATAAGATTGCTGTTTGTCCTCCTACCGGGGCTTACCCAACATTCCATAAACGTCGTCAATGTCGGCCATATTATATTTCAAATTTATTTCCAAGTAAGGAAACACACACGTAAAGAAATTAACAGCTGAAGCTTAAGTCAGAGTCTACTTTTATTTAATGAATGGATTTACAAGAGAAGATAGCAGAAAAAAGCTGCAACGGATTACACCGATCCTTTTTTGAACCTCATATTCCCATCAGAGGGTAGCATTACGATCAAGATGGCGCAAACTGTGGATTGGAATGTAATGGAATTTTTAAGATGGGGCCAATGATTGAAAGATGAGACACATCTTACATATTAGAGCCAGCACAAAGGTATTGAAGGTGACGTAGCAGTTGAGCTTCATGGTGTAGCCTACGAAAAGGCTGGCGACCAGGCCTCCCAGACACCCAACCATCATACTAATGGAAACAGCTTTGCCCCTGAGATTGGTTGGTATTAGATCAATGAGCATCGATAGGGTCAGCCTCAGGCTGCACAGTGGAGTAACAATGTAAATGAGAAATAGAACGAGTATCAACGTTTCGTCCTTCGCAAAGTTCAAGAGGAAGCCAGCAAGGGCTGCCCCTAGTACATATAGAAAAACGATGACTCTGCGGCCGAACCAGATGAGAAGGATGCTCGTAAATATAAAGAAACCAAGAACGGCGAGGCCATGGAAAACAGAGTCCTTCAGATCATCCATTCCCAAATCACACTTAAAGACAAACAAAATGCTGGATCATTAGCTGAATTCCCCCAAAAACGGCTCGAACTCACCTTCGGAAGATCCATTTTGTGTTCATCAAATTTCTCGAGCACCACACAGATGGTCTGCGAATCCTTGTTTTTCAGCGTGAGATTGCGGACACGCAGCATCCAGCTGGCAAGACCAGCGCCACTGAAAGTCAAAAGTTGAGCACATCTTCAGAAGGATCCCCCTTACTGCCACCACAACTTACGTGCCTAACAATATGAAAATGGCGGCGGAGGCGAGCGCCAAATGCCGGAAATATAGGCCACGCAGGAGGGGAGTCACATCGTACCATTGACGGGCGAAGGCACTAGATTGGGACATTCACGAAGTAAGATTGAAACTACATACAGATGTTCGAGCTCACCTGCGGTGGATTGGCTTATCGGGCAAACGTGGCTGAGTTACCGACTCAACGCCCAGACTGGAGAGCGTTACGTCCTTGCCCTTGTTTAGGCGGCAGCACCTCTCCAGCGCCTCCATGGCTCTCTTTTGCTGATCAACGGCCAGGTAATACTTTGGACTTTCGGGCAGGAACCACAGAGTGACAAGTCCAATGATTCCAGGTAGCAGATTGAGTAGGACCACAACTCGCCAGCTGGTGAGGGCATAATCGTTCACGATTCTGTGGTTCAACTTCAGGGGAAGCAGAACCGAGGCTACACCTGCCATGAAAATACGTCAGGCTATAGATTCGAAAAGTGGGTGACTGTGAGTCTTACATGTCATTAAGATCATGCTGATACCTATGAAGTAGCTCTGGTAGTTGATCACGCTACCTCGCAGCGAAATCTTCGTGAACTCACTCAAGTAGGTCACAATCAACGATGATGGTCCTGTCACGCTTCACGGAACAGTGGATAACAATTGTTAGAGTCTAAAGAGCAGAGTTTGGGACTCTAGGTACTCACAAGAGGCCCACGAAGAAGCGCATCACCAGAAATGACCAAAACTCTGGCATGAGAGCCGAGAGCAAGGACGCCGCCAGGCTCAGGATCAGGGTTATGAGCAGCATTTTTCGCCGTCCGATTTCATCCGCCTTATAGCCCATATAGGGGCTAATCAGAATCTGGCCAGTAATGACGGCGCAGTAGAGCCATGAGAGCCGATGATCGTGTATGCCCAGGTCACAGGTAGCACCCGCCACGATCACCACTAAACCGAGCTGTTCGTTGGTCACGTAAACCTGGATTACGGCACAGCTGCAGAATATGAAGATCTGCATACGCCCAAAGCCTGCGAGATGGAGATGCGAGAATGTAACGAGGAGTGCCTCGGAGTAGCCGTGCTTACCAGCTTACCAAGCCTGCCAAATACATCGTCTATGTCGGCCATGAACAAAGTACAGATTTATTTAAAGTCACGAATTCAAAAATCACAAATTTAAGACAAACTGAAGCCTAGAACAGAACCTGCTTTTACTTGGGCAGCAAGAAGCACAGAATGATGCAAACTGGAAGCAAAGTAGATCTTGTTAGAAGCGGATTGATAGCACGGCGTGATCGCCGCCGCTACTTACATATGAGGTAGGCCACGAAGATGTTGAGTGTAACCACGCAGGAAACCTTAAGCAGGAGGCCGACAAGCAGACTGCCGATAATGGCCCCCAGCCGCGACAGCGCCTTGTTCAGGCTCAGGGCCTTGGCCCGCAGCTGTGTGGGCATGCAGTCAACCAACACTGAGGACACCAGGATGATCAGCACACCCGGCAGGATCATCATCGCACTGAAGCATATCAGAATGACGATCGGCTCATTGATGAAGTTCAGGGCCAGCCCGCAACCGGCGGCCAAACTAACGTAGGCAACGAAGACGTGCTTCCGCGAAATGAATAACAGCAGGAACAGGGCCAGGAAGTAGAACAGAATGTAAGCAATGCCATAGTATATGGGATCGGTGAAGTTTGGCATTTCGTTGGTGGCCGAAACGTTCGACTTCGGCTGGTCAAAGTTCTTGGGCTGGCTGAGCACGTCACAGAGCAGTCGGTGTTGGCTGTTGTCCTGATTCCGCAGCAGGGGATACCACATGCCCAGGCCCAGTGATCTGTCGATTTGAATCGCATGGTGATTATCTTTGAAAACTGTGAATCCTCTATATATAGATATCCACTCACACCAGAAACATTCCAAACGAGAGGAGCGTACAGACCATAAAGTCGCGACAGTATGGCGGCTTAACCAATCGGATGGTGTCGTTCCACACAAGCTTAAAGTAGTGTGCCTTGGCGACAATGGTGTCCCTCGGGAAGTCCATTAGGTCGATGTTCAGGTCCTCAATTTTTTTTCGATTGCGGCGACACAGCCAGTCCAGCACCTCGTAGGTCTCTTCTTTGCGCTTCACGGACATCAGATAGTAGGGACTCTCAGGCAGAAAGCAGAGACCCAACAGCGCGAATAGACCGGGCAGCGTATACAGCATCATAAGGAAGCGCCAAGAGCGCACGAAAAACAAGCCATCTTCGTTCGCACAGATTTGCTCGGGAAGAAACAACTTGGCTACCAGCGGGCAGTAAATCAGCGATATTCCCACGCCAAGGCTGAACAGGACAACAAGGGGCGGACGCGCGTGTGGCGCAGAAAACTCCGTCATGTAGCCCAGAATACACGTCGCTGGTCCGCAAAGGCTGTATAGAGAGAGAATAAGTGTGAACCACATCATCGGACCATATATACATACAAAACTCCAACCAGGAATCGCATCGCAGACAAGGAATATACTTCCGGCATTAAGGCCGAGATAACCGACAACAATATAGTGACTAGGAGCATCCAGCGTAAAATTCGCACCCTGCCCTTGGTGTCTATCAGGTAGCCCACGTAGAATCCAGATATTGTCATTCCCGCCATCATGGCGGTCATCATCAGTGACTTCTGGCCGGACGTTGTCTCCAAGTCGCATGAGGATGCCACAACGACGATCGACATACCAAAGGTCTCGTTCACGGCGAGCAAGTTGGCCAAACTGGAGAAGACTAACACCAGCACCTGGCCACAACCAAAGCCTGTCGAGGAATGGTGTTAGCTGTCGCCACAAGAGCCGAGAGTGCTTCACCCACCTATCGCCTTCAGGGCTTCGTCCAATTCCATGATCGGTCCTCCTCGTTTTTGTTTGTTTTGTACTTCAATTTTTAGTTTCCCAGCTGAGACAAGTCTACATCTAAGCATACGAGCATTTTCGCTTTAGATAGCTCACTTAGTTTCGCATGCTTTGTCGTTTTGTGTAGCTTCTTCTTTTCTCTTTACTCTTCCCATTTCTTTATTCTTAGCTTTAGTTTTAGTATTCTTTTTAGGAGTAGTCTTAGTCATAGACCATGTAACACTTTTCATTCTTCGCCAAGTAATAGTTTGGTTCTTTGAGTTGAGTTGAAAAGAGTTGAGCCACTGCCGTCAGGGACACTGCAGGAATGGTTTAAGTTTGTCCCTATCTCCCCCACCACCAGGAACTAGTCGCGTCGGACTGCCGAGTGGACCCAACAGTCGTAAGAGCTCCATTCTCGACCTCACCCAGCAGCAGCAACAGATCCAGCAGCTGCAGCTGCAGCAGCAACAACAGCATCTACAGCAACATCTGCCAATTGGCATTGGCAACAACGACACCAGTCCGCCGTCTGATGAGGAAGACAAGCGCTTTCGACCCCGCTGGAAGGGCTCTGGTAGCCAGCTGCCGCCCCAGAGCCCCAAACAGGCGCTGTCGAGGCTCAAGCAGGCCGCCTCCGTCTCGAATGTAGCCCAGGAGAGGCACAACCAGTTGCTGGGCTCCAACCTGGGCGATGGTTCGCTGCAGCTGCAGCAACAGGCCAACCTACGCAAGGGCAGCATGATTAATCTGCGCGGCCAGGGTATGGCCCAGGGCCAGGGACAGGGTCAGGACATGCTCTCCGCCGGCCAGCTGCACCAACGCAAGAGCAGCATGTTTCAGCTGGGAGAGGTACATACCCAGGCACACGCGCAGCCCCAGGTACAGTCCCTGCAGCGCAAGGGCAGCGTGTATGTGGGCAAGGGCAGTGACACGCCCACCATGGGCACACCGACGCGAAAGGGCAGCATCTATCAGCGGACCAGCACGGATAGCGGCAGCGACAGTCCGCAGCGGAAACACAGCGTGGTGAAGACCCTGAGCGGAAGCTATGTTAATGTCTCAGCCATCAGCGGCAGCGAGTCGAGCTACGGCCTGAAGCTGGGTCCTTCGCAGATTCACCCCAAGGGATACCGTCTGACCACGGCTCGTTACGGGGAGCTGAAGATGGGTTTTGTGAAAATCAAAGGGAACGTCGAGGTGGAGGTAAGTGGACATCAACTGTATCCTACTTTTCGTTTTTATTATTTTATTCCTTGTTTCAGCTTATTTGTGCTCGTAATATTGTCAACGAGGACTGCGAGACGCCTCCGGACACATATGTCAAATGTTACATCAAGGACGGGGAGCGATTACGTCACAAGAAAAAGACGCGCGTGGTGCGCCACTCCGCGGAGCCATTCTACAGGCAGACCATTAAGTATCAGGTGAGCAAATGGTGCATTGTTACAGGTGCCAACGATGTGATTGTGGATGTATACGCGGTTGTCGATGCGGAGGATGATGCTGATGATGATGATGATGCTGATGGCCATGACTCACCAGCGCGTCAGGATGCTATTACCTTCTGCCTGCATTGTAATGCGATTAATGGTGGTTGGGCCCGGAGTGAACGGGTTCCATGTGTGAGGCCAATTTTGATGCCAGCAAGAAGCTGCCAGTTGCTTCCAGCTGTGCACAGTCGTTAATTTATTGGGGATGGATGCACGCAGCGGTGAAGCTGCTCGTACCATATTTATTTTGAGCCCAGTAATTACACGAGACCAAATTTGTATGTAAATAAATCTCCTTATCCCTTCACAGAGCTCGGACGTCTTTGGGCGGAACATCGTCATCATGGTGTGGCAGCGATGCGTGGGATTCGAGCACAACCAGGGCATGGGCGGCACGGAGGTCAATCTGGACAAGGTGAACATCGGACAGCACATCAATGGATGGTATCCGCTGTTCCCCATGCACAGCTACGGGGGCTCCGACTCGGACAACTCTCCTTGACCGAACACGCCAGCGCGTGAGACATCGAAAACAATAATTCAAATGAAATGCATGACACCAAGAGAACATAAAATACTCAAACTGAAAGCTCAATTTGTTAGCGCGTAAGTATGGATCAGCCATATAAAATATTACACAATCCATCAGATATAACACCAGCAGAAACCAATTCCCCCAATTGAAACAAAACTAGCAAATTGCAATTTACTATATGTCCCTATGTATGTAATACTCGTAGTTATAGTCAATGAGCTTAGCATCGGTTGGCAGTAGGCAGAAGACAGGAGGCAGTGGGCTATGGGTAACGTTATACTACTAAATATTCACGGTGAGAGAGCTTTGTAAGTAAGGTACGGTAAGGTAAGGCACCACGAGTAATCGTATATCAAGTATATCAGACAGCACAATAATTGAGATGAGAGGACAGAAACCGATAGTACCAGAGAGAACTACAATATAAAGAAATATAAATACAATATTTATGCGTATACATTTTTTTGGGCTTGTTATGTTTGTGAAAGTTTAATGTTGTTTGCATTTGAATCGAATCGGGAAATGAAACGGGCACTGAAACAATAATGTTAAAAGAGAGAGAGAGATAGAGAGAAAAGGAACTTCCACACCTCAAGTACATATGCCAGGGTCAAAATATGGGTATATGTAAGTGCTAATCAAATGTTGCGCAAATACAAATACAATTAAAATAGTCTCCAACTATCTCCACAGTTTAGTGTACAACTGAAAGGTTTAACTGTTCCACACATATACATTTATAACTACTAAATTACAAACCTACCTACCTACCTACGAAATCTTGCAGAAGGAACAAAAATGATAGGTAACTTTAAATTTAATGAGACAATCTTTATGGGTGTGGTTTGTGCTTGTGTTTGAGTGCGAGATTTGAGTGCGACTGTAGCGTGATTAAGACGAATTTACTGTAGTAATTTTATGGTAGGGCATTGATTGCAACACAGCAATGTAGAAATACAGAAAGAGGCATCATTCTGCTCCTTCCTTCTATCCTTTATTCGTGTTGCTTGCACCAATCGCTCCTAACTCTCACCCCTTCGGCCACAAAGCTTCAGCTACAACAAGACAATCTCTTCTAATGACAAACGTGTGAAATTTACAATTTCGGAACTTGTGCATTAAATCTAATCAATGTTCAACCTAATGACTTGGAGTTTCAAACTAAACAAATTACAAATACAAATACATATATGTATACACACTTATTTATATATACATAGTAAAGCTATATTTAAGCGATCCGTAGAGGCATTATGAAAATTGTACTGTCCCTATTCGAACTGTTTACCATTGACCGTTTACTGTCTGCTACGGCTACCCTTCCGGGCAGACGCTCTTTTAAACGCTAGTTATGGTTAAATTCCAACTCCATGACTCCTTAATCTGAACTCGTATGTGTATCAAAGGCAGCTGGGGGCTCTTCTTAACCGTATTGTTAGATTGTTGCTTTAAAAACCAGATCAGAGTAGAATAATCTAGTACCAGATAATCAATTTTTCTTGGTATAGTGCATATCGTCATTTTTGTAGAACTTGTAAGTAGAACTAATACTCAGCGTACTTGGTAGTTGTCAAGGTAGTCATGGTACAAGTGAAACTAAAAGTCGTTCCATTCCTGTGTTTTCGTTTAGTTTGGCTAATTACATATCTTCACAATTTGGCTGTCGACATACCCGAGTTGTTTTACATGAAATAAGGGGAAACAGGTTGGGAGACGAAAACTAAAAATGGTTGTGCTATCTCAAAAAAACATATATTCTAAATGTTGAAACTATTTTTTTGTCGGTAAAAACGAAAACGAAACTGCTGCTAAAATCTACTACTTAAGTCTATTGGTCTTTTCTACTATACCTACTGTTACTATTACCCACTTATTGTACTTAGCCAAAGAGTTAGTTATTTAAACAACGACAAGTACTTTGAACACTGTAAAAATAACGCTATATCAGCGAGTCGCGTTGGAGATCGCTGATTGTAGGATTGAGGATTGCGCTTTAAAAGTGTCGAGTGGACTGTAGGCAAGGCTTGTAAGAATACTATACATATATTCATATATATACTATAACCTTAACGATTTGTTAAAAATTATTACATAGCAACTACCTGCATTACACTATGTAAATCAATATATACCGATCTGAACTACATACATACATATACATACATATATGAATATGAATATTATTATATTTAATAAGATGTCTATCTGGTAACAGGGAAACCCACAGCCCTCCACCCCCTCCCCCTCCCTACATCAATATGTGTCTCAAATGGAGTTTCAATAAACATAAAATATTTATTTGGAATCTCTTCTTTTCGTTTCCATTTGGGAATGGATAATGTCAATGCACAGCTTGGAATCAGGTAATTCTCTTAGGAACCCCAGAGTTGTCCAAATCGGACGAGGAATAGCAAAATCAATAGCTTTAAACAACTTCATTGATTACAAAATAACATTAATAAGCCAATATCCCTTGATTAAACGCGGAGCATTTTCCGCAATAATATTTTTTCAATCATGGGTGGTGTGATATTTTTTAGGAAACGAATTAATCCGATGCAAGAGTTAGCCGTGCAAAAGTCGATGGCTGCGTTTGAGCATTAGGCAGTAATTATTTATTATAGTTCTTAGTGCATGAGTACTGAGCATAAGCGAGACTGTATTGTAGTGAGTTTACGACAATGATGGTGAGAGAGAGTAGACCAATGAGCGTAAGATTGTCTATAATGCGGTGGACATTCAAGTAATTCTATCTTAGCTACAACTACTAAATATTCGATTAATTTATACTGAGTTATGAAATGGTAGTTGAATCGAATATTTAAGACGGTAGCAGCTAGACAAAGTTTGACCAAACATCCCTATTGCCCTTGATGCAAGCTGACAATAAACTACTGGAACAAATTTTCCCGATTACAATGTGGCGTGGAACGCCTATATCAGACGATAAATAACGGAGTTATAGTGATTTAATTAAAAATTAAGATTGACTTTAAAAGCCAATATTATTTTTTCCTTGATGTAAATTTTAGTTGAACGAATGCAAAAGCAGGCCTATAGCGTCGAAGAAGATTTGAACTTCGCGCCTTCAGAGAAATGCTTAACATGCTTTGTAACTGTAATATGTAGATGTTAGAAACTTAGTACCAAATATGTCCGCCACAGCGCTACCAGTGGGCAAACATGTAAATGTAGATTATCGAATGTCACGCTGACCGAAGCTCGCTGCCACATGTAATATTATCAGTTTGTCCCCCGACAGAAGCTGAAATGTATGAAAATGTATGCTAAATGCCGTATGTGGGGCTTTTTATAAGCATATAAGGCCAGCTTGACAGAGGACAAGGCAGCCCATAAACAGTCGCGATATAGCGTACAGAATAATATAAGGCATATAATATACAACGGCAATTTACATTTAAGCTTAAATAACAACAATTAAGTATTTTGAATTTGGCGGGCTGTTACCATTACATTAACATTAACATGGAACAAAGATGGTCAAAAACAGATGAGTATTGACAAAATTTGAACAATTATTGGAATTTTAAAACTAATTTATTTGGTCGTCTGGGGCAGTGTGTTTGACACAGTGCGCAACCGTTCAGCGCTGGATGCGCTCGTGTGATTGATGCGGCAGGAAATGTGGGCATTGCACAGCGCAGTGCAGAGTGGATGGAGCGATCGCCGAGGGCCTCCAGATGACCCGGGATTCGGCCAAATTTGTGTGGCGATGGTTGCCAGCAGCCATGAAGTGCAGGAAAACCACCCCTGCGTGGATTCGGATGCGCCATGTGTGCAGCGCAAGCATCTCCGAATTGGCACTCATGGCCTGCCAGCAGCCGTGATGACGCTCGTCGATTGGACCCCTCTGGACGCCGGATGCCGTAATGATGCTCATGGAGGGGCATCAGAGGAACGACTGGAGACACCGCCACCATCGTCGTCGTCGGCATCTGTAATGATTTGTACATCGTCGTCACTGTCGACCACCCGTTCGAGGCGCCGTCGGACTTGCTCCAGTCCGTGGTCCAGCAGTGCCTCTTGCGGATTGCGTCGATGGCTGTCGTCCAGGGTGCGTGAGCTGCTGGATGCAGCCCGTGTCTGACAGCGATGGTGTGACGTCGGCCGGAAGCTGCTCGCCGGAATTTGCTGTGTCTGCTGCTGAGTCGGCTGCTGAGTCTGCTGCTGCGTCTGCTGCTGTGTCTGCTGCTGAGTCTGCTGCTGAGTCTGCTGCTGCGTCTGCTGCTGTGTCTGCTGCTGTGTCTGCTGCGCAGTCACTGGATCGGGATCCCCCTCGTAGTCCGGCAGGATTATCCTTTGAATGGAGAAAGGCTGGCCGAAGATTAGAGCCACTACGCTTTCCCGGGGAGTTTGGCCGCTGAGGTAACGTTTCCTAAGGCAATTTATCATCAATCCGTTGAACCTTTCGGGGTTCGGATTAATGATATTTTGTTGACGGATTCTTCTTAATTGCCTGGCGTCTGATTCCTCCTGTCTCTTTCTTTTCAGCACCTCCTCTTCGAGCCGGACCAGCGTTAGAAGGGAATCCTCGGGGATGACCTGCAGAAGGCGGATGTGTTGAAGGAGCTGTTGCAGATATCTTGGCCTCTGCAGTCGCTGTGGCTCATACGGCTGCAGTATCAATTTCCGAGCTTCTGGATTGACATGGCAAGCCAAGGAGTTGGCGAAGCGGCCACTTGCCGTATGGAACACTTCATCAATTGTGCCTAAATTGTGAGTGTTCGACTGTTCGAACAAAACTGAGAAAGTTGCTTTTATTGTTTTTGTACTTTTGAATAGTACAATATACAAAATTTGTGGCGCCTACTGCTTAACTAAATATGTGTAGTGGCAAACATGGCTGTAAAGTGGCTGGGTAACACAAGTTACGGTATTGGCTTTTTGGTAATTTAACAATATTTTCTCGCGTTCTCGCGTCTAGCCTGGAGTACTGTCATCTGGATGACTGTCGGGCTTCTGTTGCTGCGTGGGTTGTGCTGCTCCATCATTGAGGCGTACCTTGGTCTGGCCAGCCTCCTGGGGATGTACGGATGTGTTGCGATTTCACAGGCAAGAAGATTTGAGTGCTGCATTAGTCGGGTGTAGTAATTACTGCAGAGTCCATTGTAGATTTCTTTGATAGTTGAAATTTGGAGATCCGCGTGCAGTTTGTTGTTACTCACGTACCAGGGTGCATTAGTGATTGTTCTGAGGGCTTTGTTTTGTAATTTTTGCAGTTTGTCCATTTGCGTGCTAGATGTTAGGGGTCCCTAACCTTAACCAGTCAATCTTTTTTAGCCGGGCCCTTGTTTTGGTGACTACAGCAGCTACATGTTTGTGGAAGTTGAGCTTCTCGTCCATCTGCACGCCAAGGTATGGTAGGACCGCTTTTTTGGGTAGATGTTGCCCAGCTAGCCTAGGTGCTGGAGTCTGTTGTTGCGCAGGTGAGAGTGAATGCAAGACATGTGCAGTTTTTGTGAGACTAATGGTAATTCCCCATTTTTTTGACCAGGAGTGAGCGTTAGCTAGGAGCCTCTCCATGGATTCGTTGCCATGTCGTGGGTTAAAAGCGGACACCAGGTAGACCGCGTCGTCTGCATAAGTTGCTAGGATTTGCGTTTGAGTATTGATTCTTTGTGGCTGTGGCATGTCGTCAGTGTATACGTTGTATAGCACTGGGCCGCTGGACGCTGCCTTGCGGGACTCCTGCAGCTACATGCTTTTGGCTTGAGATGGTATTACCACAACAGACGACTTTGAAGGTTCTGTCCATAAGATAGCTGGTGAGTAGGATGAATAATTTGTCCGGTATTATGGTTTTGATTTTGCAGATAAGACCCTGATGCCAGACTCTATCGAAAGCTTCCTGAATGTCCATGTAGACAGCACAGCAAG